>NC_136061.1:632859503-635259503 GCF_964261635.1 Lissotriton helveticus | reverse complement strand
TGTGTTTTAGTTAAGCTTACAATGTCGCTGCCTGTGTGTATTAGTTTGTGTACAACATTTTTGTAGTGCGCTTGTGCCTTCTGAAGTTTGAAGGTCAGGATATGCCAGTACATATCCTGCTTTTTCAGCTATTTTAGATGTTATTCCCAGTCCCTCTTAACATCTAATGTACAACTGAGGCATCGTTCAGTTTTCCCTTTTAAACATTTTATCAAATTACAACACTTATATGTGTGTGTTTACAGATGAGCACTTAATCAAAACTTTTTCACCATTGTTCTGTTCAAATGTCAAACGCTACTCAAATTGTGCACCACAGCGTAAAGTATGGATCAATGGACCAGCCCACTCCAGCATTTGGAAGCTTTCTCTTTGAGTGACTGCTTTATCCGTTGCACATGTATATATAAACCTAAGAAATAGTTCCCCTAGCCATTGCACATGTATACATACACCAAAAAAAATAGTCTCCCAAGAATAGAACGTTTTAGACACGTGTACTTCCCAGTAACTGCTTGTCCCTATGTATAATAGTGTACCCTCAAGTATTTCTATAACACAAGACATTTATTGTAAATTGCGATGTTGACATCTCACTATAAACCAGCTTTGGTATATTTATTTATTCTACAGATGATCAGCACTAGTCATTAGAGTAGGTAGAGAGAACATGCAAGTTTCCAAGTTGACGCCACAACCTGTCACATTTGTGCTTGCTATTTCAAGCACATGTATCTGACTTGGGTGAGACCTCTCTAATAATGCCTCAAGTAACTGCAGCTTCATGAAAGAATTATAGTGCTTTTGATATCTTTTATATCTCGGTTAAATTAAAATTGCGTTGTTACATGAAATTTCCAAAGTTATGTCACTTTGTGAAATTAAGTGCCATTCGTGGTAAAAATGTACAGCAAATTTCAAATTTTGCCGTAAAGCATTACCACAACCGCATAGGAACAACAGAACACAAGTAGCTGTTCTTTGCAGTGCTTTTGTTTAAATACGTCTTTGTGCCAAAAATTGATTTGAGGAAGCATTTTCTGCTAAACTATAGCATGAAATTACATTTTTACATTTGGCATAATTACGTATCATTTTGTTGTAGTTTCGCGGAAGAAAATTACCCAACTTTTGCATGCCCGTAATATCTTTTCTATTGTGTTGCTCAATTGACATGGGTAGTTTGCTTTTTACAGCCACAGCATAGGGCAGCTAGCTTTTAATATAAGCGACTGGCATTATTAGTATCCACATATAGTGCCACTCAAAAGCTACTTTATGAATACGTTTGAAGGCACTTAAATTTACTTGCAACCGTTGGTAGTTTATACTTAGGCTTTCCTGTTTTCAGTTTCTATTTTTGGTAAATTCTGGTGGGGTTTTTTCAGTGTTTTCAATATCTTAAAAACAGTTGTTATCAGTGGTTACACATTTTTGCGCCACTAAAAACAACAGAAAAAAGTGTTTTTCCGGTGTTTATGGAACGTTTTGCTTTTATTATTGCTTTCTTTCTGCACTGAAAGAACATGGTATATAGACAGTGTACTTATAGTGTATATGAGGTCCAAATAGATTTTTGCAAATTAATCTTATTGTAGTACACCATTCAATACTTCTTCAGTGAGTCTTTGGGTCATGTGCGCTCGCTCTTTCCTTCCCATGTAAAATTCCTTGAAAAGGCACTCTCAGCATTCTTAGCCCATTGGGCTGAGAACCATCAGCTAAGGGACAAAGTTGGGTTGACTCTTTCTTTGATGCCACATAAAGCACAAAATGATAAATATTTGCGTTTTAGTTCCTGTGCATTAGAAACCAGTGCACCAGAATGGACTAAAAAGTCAATTGCATCCCTCATTAACTCTTAAGATTGTAAAGATGCTTTCAGCATACTATCTAACAAGTGGCAAGGATCTACTACAGGGAATCACTTCAGCTCGGGTATCAATTTTGACAGGTCATCACACAACTTTTTTATATACGTAGCTGAATCACTGCAAATACAAACAATATTACTCCAATCTTTGTTGAACTTGGAAAGAACCTTTTTTGCAGAGCATTACAAGTGACACTGCGTTCCATGTTTTCCAAAAGTCTGGTGTCATGTTTTCACAACTATCCCAGATGCTTGGTGATATATATACTTGTCACTATACCTTGCATTGAATGTTTAAAGCCTGAGGTGTTGGCAATTCACCTACTATCAATACTGACCCATTAGAACCTATGTTCTGATGTATTAAGGGTTTTTACCCATTCTCTGTGGGTAAATGTGATGACACATATTAGGAAAGATTTTTATGAAACCAGCCATTTTACCTATCGGTGAAAGAATCAAATGCAGCCAAAATATCAAATATGAATTTGATATTTCCTGATTCTCTATCGTTTATAAAATAATTAAACTAGACTCAAAACATGAAACTAAACCATGCATCTTTAGACCAAAGGCCACAAAACTTTTGTGGCAAAGTTTTCTGTAACCGTATAAGCGTCGTTTCAAAACTCCGGTTATGGCCACCAAAATGATCATATGTCTGGGATAACTATATGAAAACAGAGACATAAGAAGTGACTGAGCAGAAAAAGAACAAAAAAAACCCATTTGAAGACCACAGTTGTGACTTCCTGAGAAGGGAGGAGCCCTTGGAAAATAAGTTTCGTAAAACTATTACTGCACTAGATACCCTGTATCCACACGAAAAGAAGAAAGTGCCTCTGTTGAGGTCCTGAGGAAGGTGGTACAAACCCACCGAAACGCGCGGCGACCTGGCGTGGAATCCCACAAAACATTCTGTGGGTCTCACTCAGAGTTATTCTCTGCTAACAACATACCTTATATACAGAAAGATCATTTGGATGAGAAATGATTTGTGTGCAAGTGTATGTATGAGTAGTTTGTGTGTGTGATTTGTGCTGTGGTATCAGGGTGGTTTTTCTTTTGTGTATAAAATTTCAAATGTATTAAAATGACGAATCATGTTTTTATGTCTGTTTAAATTGATCAAGAAAAATATAATGAATTTGAAAAAAGTAAATGCAAAAAATGTTTTAAAAAAAAGATTTTGATATATATATATATATATATATATATATTTCCAAAACACCCTTGCAGGTAATGAAAACGCACTCGAGCGATCTTTTTCCTTTTCAGTTATTTATTGCACCACAGTTTCTTGCAGTTACCAACGCGTTTCACCGCCCACAGACGGCTTGATCACGGTCAATACTCTTCCACTTTCAACCACCTATAAGGTGTTGTTGTGCAAAGTCACATGACGTACCAACACTTCCTGTCAATGATAGAGGATTGTGGATAACGTCGTTCCTTAGTATTTACAATGTGTTACAGACATTATACAAAGCGCCACTTGCAGCGCTTATACTTTGCTCTGTGATGTATAGTTATGACACCAAAGATTATCAATCTCGCCCTCTAGTGGGCCACATATACATGATATGCTCGGTTGATTTCTTGCCCTCCAGTGGGCTTAACGGTATTTACATACTATATACATCCCTCAATTGTTACAACGTAAGGTTTAGTGTCCACCTAATCATCATGTCCTACTATATCATATGAGCTGTTATTATTTACATTGACATTAACGGAAGAAAAAAACTTTTTCACCATATACATACAAAGTCCCAATTTGATTCTGCTGCAGTTCCAATTTTAACTTATTTACAATTGCATTTTACAAATGAACATAAAGTTCTTCACTCTGGTTCAGACCTCCCGGATGTAATGTTCTGAAATTTAATATCTGTCGGGATTCCCTGCATCTTAGTTTACGTTCTCTGTCTCCACCTCTTTCGTGAGGAACAATGGTTTCCAATGCGTAGAATTTTAGAAGTTTCCAGTCTCCGTTGTGTGCTGTTTCCATGTGCTTGGCCACGGCGTTGGCTCTGTCTTTGTTTGCCGTTGCCCTTATGTGCTCCAAAATTCGTAGTTTTAATTCTTTCTTTGTGCTGCCAATATACTTCAATGCGCACGGGCACTCAATCACGTATACAACGAATTCTGTTTTGCAATTAATTAGTTGTTTGATGACCCAAGTTTTTTTATTCGGTAATGCCACTTCTTTTTTATTCACCGCAATTTGGCAGGCTTTGCATTGTTGACATTTTTGAAAGCCTTTCGTTTTAAGCCATTGTATACTTTTTTTCTTTGTTTCTGGATTTTGGTGGTGACTGTGAACTAATTTGTCCTTCAAGCTCGTGGCCCTTCTATATGTCACCTCAGGATGCTTGCCCATAATTTTCCCCACAGTTTCATCCAGGTGCAAGATTTTCCAGTTTTTCCTTAGAATGCTGACAATTTGTTTGGATTCTCTTGAGTGGTCCATGATTAGTCTTACTTTTTGATTCTCAGTCTTTTTGGGTTTTGTTTGCAATATATCCTCCCTTTTCGTCTCATTTGCCCTTGCCCAACCCTCAATGATAGTTCCTTTCTTGTAACCTCGTCGAGCAAACCTTTTAGGCATTTCGCAACTGTTCATTGTCCAATCTTTTTCCTGAGAACAGATGCGACGGAGTCTCAGAAATTCCCCATATGGGATATTGTTTTCTACTGAGGGTTGATGGAAACTTTCGGCATGAAGGGTGGCATTTGTTGCTGTTTCCTTTCTGTAGAGCGTGGTCTCCACTTTGTTCTCATTAATGTAAATTTTGGTGTCCAAAAAAGGTTACCTCCTGCTGGTTGATGGTGTAGGTGAATCTTAAATTTGTGTCTGTGGAGTTCAAAATTTTGAAATAGATTTCAAATTCCTCCGCTGTTCCATCCCACACTATCAGGAGATCATCTATATACCTCAGCCATTTTGCTATTTTGTTCACGTGATGATCGTTGTCCGGATGCCAGGCCACTTGTTGCTCCCACCATCCCATTGTGAGACATGCAAAAGCTGGGCTGAAGGAAAACCCCATTGCACACCCCTTGATTTGTTGATATATCTCTTCGCCAAAAAGAAAGATATTTTGAGTAAGGCATAACTCAATCATGTCCAAAAGCATCTGGTTGTGCTTATTGAATTGTATATTCCTCTCTTTCAGAAAGAAAGCGCAAGCATTTATGCCGATACTGTGATCTATATTGGAGTATAGAGCAATTACATCCATTGTGATCAGCATATAGGTAGGTTGCCATGATAGTTCTTGCAGGTTTTTCAAAAGATCACCCGTATCTCTCAGATATGAGCTCAGGTTCAGAACGAATGGCATGAGGAAATAGTCAATATAGTTCGCCACAGGTTCCATGAGCGAGCCCTTTGCCGAAACAATCGGCCTCCCTGGTGGTCTCAGTGGGTTCTTATGAACCTTAGGTAGGAAGTAGATGGTTGCAGTTACCGGATGTTTTGTTGTTAGAAATTTGCTTTCGTCCATATCAATTAGATCCTCACTGCACCAATCCATTATTTTTTATCCAGATTTGTTTTGAAAAGTTGGGTGGGATTCCGCTCTAATTTCCTATAGTATTGCTTGTTTTTTAACTGAGAATGTGCTTCAGTTATGTAGTCTTTCTTGTCCAAAATAACAATGTTCCCACCCTTATCGGCCATTTTTATTGTTATTTCCTGATCCTCCATGAGGTTTTTTAGAGCAGCTCTTTCCTCTTTTTTTAAATTGTCCCGATATTTCGTGCCTTTGATTTTATAAATGTCTTGGATTACCGCATCCTGAAATAGGTCGATCTTATTTCCTTGCGGCAACTGCGGGTAAAACTTAGACTGAGGTTTCTTTCCACTAAGGCCAGCTCCTTTTTGGGGGCAGACCACTTCTTCAGGGATCATGTCACTTTCCTCCGTGACGTCCAAATTCACAAGTGTTAACAGTGCTGGAAGATTGCTTGTTGTAAGGCCATATGCCTCCGTGTTCATTTCTGTTTGTTTATTCTTTTTCCTTTTCGCAAAGTTTGACATTTCCAGATTGTCCTGAAATATCTTTGCCAGTTTGATTTTCCGGATATATTTGTATATGTCTATACGTGTTTGCGCCATATCCATTGTTTCCGTGGGGCAGAAATTGATGCCATACTTTAATAGTGATTGTTCATTTGGGTTTAGGGGACGTGATGATAGATTTATTATCACCAAATCATCTGTTGTATTCGCTTCCTGCCAATTTACTTCAAGGTTTTCTGACGCATGCTCCTGGTTTTGGTTCCGATTTCCTCGGAGGAGCCACTTCCTCCTGTTGCCTCTCCTGGTTTTTTTGATGCTACCGAGGCCCCTGATCTGGGCACCCATTTGCGTCCTCTGCCTCTGGCTCTTCCACCTTGGCTCTGATTTTGATTTTGTTCCCACATTCTTTGGCTGAGAACAAGCCTCATATCCCCTAAAAAATCCCGGGTAGTTTGGTCCATATTCTCTTCTGATACCTCTTCATCAGTCCCCACCGATGTCAATGATGTGGCACTTGACCGATTTCCCGAATTTTTCTGATTTGATTTCTGGCTTTGAAATATATCAAATTTTTTTGCGTATGTGAATATCCGTCCATGAATATAATCTTCCTTGTCCCTTTGATATTTCATTTCCTTACGGTTTCTCACAGTGTCCTCATGTTTTTCCACATATTTCTCCAGGTCCGTTTTTAATTTAGTCATTTCTTCATTCATTTCTATTTTGACTAGCTCTTTTTCTAATTCCTGTAATTCTTCTTTGATCTTTGCTAATGATTTTTCAAGATGTTTTACCAATATAATCATAAGCCCCAACGAGGACTCCAAAAGGTGTTGCCCCCATTCATTCAACAGTTCATCCGTGACATCTTGCTGACTAGGCATTAATGACAGCCGTAGGCCTCTAGGCACTCTTTTCACCTCCAGATATTTTTTTATTGTGATCAATTCCCACCATTTATTTATCTCTTTTTTGCTCACTTTTTCCCATACCTTCAATTTGCTCCTAGTGTCTGATTTCTGTGTATTGCCTTTGTTTAAGTCTTTCTGCTGTACTACTGCACTTTCATCAAAAAGAGAAACCAATTGTTCACTCCGCTTTGCTTCTCTCTTTTCCATTTTACACTTTAACTGCAATTACTGTTTATCTTGGGTGCTTGAATCGAGTAGTATTGTAGTCCACTTCCCTCTCCTGTGGACTGTTATATAGATCTCTCCCCCGAGAGGCTGAATATCTTTGTCGCTACTGTTTGCAATTACCCCCACTTGCAATCGTCTCAGATTGAATGTGATTGTGGATTTCTGTCCAGTGCAACAGATTCACCCTTTCTACTCGGAATGAGCCAAATTTATGCGTTGCTCGCTGGATAATGCGCGCTGGTGCACAGTTCAGAGATTGGAACTGCAACCGTGCTTACCTTCACCCTCCTATGTCGGTCCGCCGGTCCGCTCGCTACTCCTCCCTGCACATATCCGCGCTGCTCCTTGCTTCCATTTGGCGTTCACCGGGTCTGCCTCCAAAGTATCCCACAACTTGGCTCCGCTTGGTCGACCCCTGGCGCTCTCCCACCGGTGCGTTTTCCTCGGCAGAGCCCTGCCGAATTATAATTCCAAAACACCCTTGCAGGTAATGAAAACGCACTCGAGCGATCTTTTTCCTTTTCAGTTATTTATTGCACCACAGTTTCTTGCAGTTACCAACGCGTTTCACCGCCCACAGACGGCTTGATCACGGTCAATACTCTTCCACTTTCAACCACCTATAAGGTGTTGTTGTGCAAAGTCACATGACGTACCAACACTTCCTGTCAATGATAGAGGATTGTGGATAACGTAGTTCCTTAGTATTTACAATGTGTTACAGACATTATACAAAGCGCCACTTGCAGCGCTTATACTTTGCTCTGTGATGTATAGTTATGACACCAAAGATTATCAATCTCGCCCTCTAGTGGGCCACATATACATGATATGCTCGGTTGATTTCTTGCCCTCCAGTGGGCTTAACGGTATTTACATACTATATACATCCCTCAATTGTTACAACGTAAGGTTTAGTGTCCACCTAATCATCATGTCCTACTATATCATATGAGCTGTTATTATTTACATTGACATTAACGGAAGAAAAAAACTTTTTCACCATATACATACAAAGTCCCAATTTGATTCTGCTGCAGTTCCAATTTTAACTTATTTACAATTGCATTTACAAATGAACATAAAGTTCTTCACTCTGGTTCAGACCTCCCGGATGTAATGTTCTGAAATTTAATATCTGTCGGGATTCCCTGCATCTATATATATATATATATATATATATATATAGATGTATATATATATACTCAAAAAAAGAAATAGCCTGGAAAATACAAACAAAGAAAGTGTTACTGGCATATCTTGAAGGACATAGAATAAGGATATGAACTATGTCGTAATGTATAAAATATGTGGGCATGAGGGAAACTTCTCCTTGTTGTGTTTATACTTTCCTCTCTCTTCCCTCGCTCTGAGTAATTTAAGAGGGGGTCCCCTTGTCTATGTTAGTGAAGTCTGGGTTAGCCATGATTGTGGTTTTAGGGGAGGGAAAGGAGGCCAAGCCAACTTTTTTTTTCTTGCAGAGTTTTATGCAGCGCGAACTAGACCCGAACCGAATCGGGTATCAGAGCGCTTTACATAGCACCTGTTACGTTATATGAGGACACACATTCATTTTAGGCACGGGGAGATTAAGTGATTTGCCCAGAATCACCGGAGGTTTTGGCGTCGTTACCGAGACTCAAACTCAGATCCTCAGGTCCGAGGTGGAGCGCCCTAGCCTAGCCGCTACAGTATCCCATACTCGGAAAACTGAGCCGGTTACTGACGAGGAATATAGTCCCAAAGCCCTGGCTTACTGGGGAGCCAGAGTTCTTTCCATATATAAGAGACTGCTACTGCCTGGTCCACGAAGCACCAATGCTTCTCAGAGTGGATTGCTCCACTTCACTAGAAAGAGCTGAGAGGCTTGGTAGTATTGCTATAGAAGGGGCACTGCGAGACCGCCTTCCCAAACGGACAAAATAGTAGGCATTTCTGAACTCAGGGTTTCTTCCCATTCCAGATAAACTTAAGTTCTATTTGCAGAGACCACAGTGTGTGTTTTGGTGGAGTCAGTGGAAGGGCTGGAAAGAGGTAAAAAATGTGTGCCCGAAATCTTTCAAAGGTGAATGAATATGAGCTTCCTGAGATGGAGTTACTGAGAGGATTAAGATCTGGGACTTTAGTATGTTTACCTTAAAATCTGATAGATAACCAGAAGTATGGACTTCTGTTACGAGGGCGGGGAGAGATAACATTGGGTCAGTGATGAATCCCGTCGTCGGCGTGTAGGCTGATGAGTTGATGGTCTCCACCGAACAGTATTCCAGAGATGGCTGGGTTGGACCTTATCCTTTGGGCTGGGGCTTCCATGTATAAGGTGAAAAGGAGGAGGTACATCCCTTTTGTGTTCCGCGTTGGATAGTGAAAGGCTGGGACATCGCCTCATTAACTCTCACTGATGCCCTGTGAACACTGTAGATACTATGGACACATCTATGATATTTATCGCCAAAACCAAAGTGCCCCATGGTCTTGAGCAATCGGGCACATGGTCTCTATCAAATGCTTTTTCGGTGTTGATAGAGAAAATAGCTTTTTTCTGGGATCTATATATCTTGTCCATTAAATGTTAAATGCATTTGGGGTTGAGGCGGTGGGCCAGAACGCTAGAAAATAGGTTGGCTTCAATGTTCAGAAGAGAGATGGGTCTTTAGGACACACAGTGTGCTGAGTCCTTGCTGGGCTTGGAATGACAGAGATTGAGGCTTCTACCCTAGAGTCAGTGAGGGAGGGTTTTGGCAAAGAAGTTGTAAAGGCATGTGAGCACTGGTTGCTAGGTCTTGGTAAAAGACCTTATAGAATTGTGGGGGAAAGCCGTTGGGTCCAGAGGTCTTCATCAGTTTCAGGCGGGCAATAGCTGATATTACCTCCTCTATTTGTATTTGTTTCTCTAGTGTCTCGGAATCGTAGTGTGTAAGGGGGGCTAAGGAGACTCTCCCCAATATAACCTGATGTCATTGGAAAGTGCTGTCTGAGGCTGTGTATAGTGTGCTATAGAAATTCTGGAACAATTATGTTATTTGGTCATCTGTGTGCGCCTCAGTGGATAGGCTGGGTCAAATCACTTGGACCGATCCTGAATGGATTGTGGCCTGGATGCGGTGTGCAAGCATCCGGCCACGTTGGTTATTCTCTAAGTAGAATTTGTGCTTCAGGCATGCTATTGCATACTCTGCCCTAACTAGATCTAGGCAAATAAGGAGTGGTGTTTTTTTCCAGTTCTCACCACACCCTTGGGGCCCCAGTGCGTTTATGTATGGCCTCAAGTTCTAAGACTTTGTTCTAAGCTCTGCTGTTTCTCCTTGCGACCGCTGCCCTGGGACAGACTGAGAGTGGGGCCTCGTCACAGAATGGCCCTGCCTGTACCTGAAGCCAGACTGTCCAGCACTGCACGGTGATCCTGGGTGCAATCCTCCGGCCCAGGCAGGGGTGGTGTTTGCACTTTCTGTCAGGACGGTGCTCGGGTTGAGGACCTCCGGGGAGATCCAGGTGTGGATTGAAGAGATGGCTCGTATGACAGGCTGAGAACACGTTGGGCGTCCCTGAGTGTTTTCAGTTTGTGGAGATGACCCTTCCAGTGGAAAACCAGCCTGAGGGGGTGGCCCCAGTCGTATGACACCTCTTTGGAGCATAGGAAGTCAGTGATTGGTTTAAATTCCCTGCAGCGCTGGAAAGTGAGGAATGAGATATACTGAAAAAGTTAGATGGTGTGGCCGAGGAAATAAATAGGTTGCTTGGCTTCCTTCAGAATGTCTTCTTTAATTTGGAAGACATGCACCTATTTTTTAGGTCTTCTGCTTGGGCTCCGAGGTTGTGTTGGTCGTGAAGGCCGATAATTTCTTGGTGCAGCATTTTCAGCCTTTTGTGTTCTCAGTGAAGTAGTGTGGCTCACTGGTTAGAGGCGGCAGACCCGAGAGCAGAGGACGGCCCGGGACCAGGGTTCGATTCCCGGCGCGGCAGGTTTCTGGACCAGGGTCAGCGGACTCGATAATTCTCTCGCCTCGGTGCCCACTCTGATCAGCTTTCACACTCGGCAACTCTGGGCATTAGCTTGCCTCATCTTCACTAACGGCCCCACCAGACCGCCGGGGATGCCTGGTCTCACCCTGGAGATACCCATTAAGGGACCACCTCTCAGGGAAGCCAGGAAGGGTTTCGCAGCGGTCGAAGCGCCTTGGGACCCTACGGGTAAGTAGTGCGCTATATAAATGCCTATACATTTACATTACATTTACATTATCCTCCATGATGGAGACGCGTTCTCCCACAGAGGGCAAGGCAAGTCTTGTCGTAGTTCTCACCGGTCCTTTTTTGGAGCTTGGATTTTGGTCTTTAGCAAGTCGGAAAGGGAGGCTAAGAACACCTGTGTCGAAGGGACCTGGTTGAAGTTGTGGGCTCTCCATTTCAGTCTGGGTAAGGGTCTGCGAGTGAGGGACTGAGTCTTTAGCAGGAAGCGGAGCAGGTGAGCATTTCCCTCACAGATTAGGCTTGTTTATTCTTAGCTGTTGCCATAGTGGAGGGGGTGTTGTAATGCGTGTCTGTCTGGATCCCTTGTGTCCTGGCAGGTGGGTGGGCCCGTCTCCCAGCGTTCCCGCAAGATGTATTATTCAGAAAGAGCCAGTGGGGTGGCTTCCAGAAGTGATCTGCGGGCACCCATTACCCTCGGGCAATGGGCCTGTGGCGCTGTGCTCTTTGAACTCACTAGGTCGCATTTTTCAGCTAGTGCAAGTCAGACAGCAGGCTGCTCTGATTCCTTTCTTGGGGGTCCCAGACTGCTGTACAAGAGCGACGTGGGCAGCAATTGTGGAAGGGGGCTGGGACGCCCACCGGTGTTACTGCTTCTGTGCAGTGCAGGCAGGAGGCTCCTCAGCCTCTCGTCCCGGGGACCCCTGGCAGCTGATCAGAAATGATGGAGGCAGCAGTAATAAAAGGGGCTTGAGGAGGCATTTTGTGGTCCCGCTGCCGGCAAGTGATCTCACCTTGGCTCAAAGAGGCTCTCTAGATGTTGGGTCATCATTTGTGTGCCCAGGGTTCCGGTTGCGGCTGCCAAAGAGCGGAGCCTGGGTCTTTGATGCAAAGCCGGAAACCCCTGGCAATTGAGTTTGTGTGTCATTGGGTAGCATCCCAGAGGCTGCTGAATTCACCAGTACTGGAGGGCAGGGACAGGCTTCTGCCGTGGGGCAGGTGAGGCCTATGGATGTTGTCGCCAACCTGCGCGCATGCTCCTCTGAGGAGCAGTAGGAGGACTTCTTGCAGCGTGCCTAGAGCTGTAATGCCTAGGCGGCTTCCATTTTAGTTTTTGCTTGGCTCGCCGATCCGGACAGCGGGGCGACCGAAAGTTGTCTCAGCAGGTCAGCACGGTCTCCCTATTGCTACCGGGCAGTCTCTGCAATCTGGGCAGGGGGAATTTGTTACCAGTTGTGGACCCGGAACACCACTAAGCGCTGCAAGTGAAGGCATGGGTGGCGGAGGACTGAAAAGCACAACTTACTCTGCCACCATTTTGGCCACGCCCCACTCCTTTTCATTTTTTTAGGTCTTGGCTGTCGAAAGCAGCACATGCGCTGCTCTCGGCATTCGAGAGCTTCTTGGAATCAATACAGATTCCGAAGCTCTTTGAGGCGGTGTTGAAGCCATGCCCATCTTTTTAATTGGCCAGCGTCATCTTGCATGCAAAACCCTGGCTTCCCATTGTAAAGGAGGCTTCTTAGTCCCTCCTTGTTGCCGCCTTGTCTCCTTTTGGCCATCCTCCATCGGGATTTGATCTTTTACAGGCGGCGTGACACTCTCCCCTTCATTTATTCCCTACGCACTTTTTTTTTCTCTCTCTCATCTTTGGCAAAGTCAGCCGCGTGTTTACTTTCACCTCGCGCTTTCACTTAAAGTGAAAGCGTGATGCCAAAGTAAACACGCGGCTGACTTTGCGGTACTGTACTTGTTTTACTTGTATTTGTAGTAATGTGATAAGTACCGCCACTGCCTCTCACCTCTCATCACCCCTGTGTCCTTGCTTCGGTGGCGGCTCTAACCCCTTTCTTCCTTCTTCTGAACAAGATCTCGCTCGGCTGCAGATTTTGACTGCACATTTTGTGCTTCTTAATGTTGTGGGTAGAGTACATTCATCTTTCTAGTGGACTAATTCTTTGACGTCTTTTAAAGTGAGTGATACAAATTGCACTTTTTTAAATCTACAAAATCAATGAATTCAGTTTTATTGAGAACTGCAAAATTTGTCTAATCCTATTTCTGAGGTGATGCTCATGTATTCAGCAGTATGCTTTACATGTGGCCACTAGGGGGGCAGTGATTGACTGGTTTTCTTTCTCGGAGTACTTGCACTATACTAGACCGATAGATAGGTGCGCATTGCCTTTAAGCAGCCTTTAATTTTGCTTCCACTTAAAAGCAATTCCCTCCTATCTGGCACCGACCGGACAGTGCACTCTGTCCCCACAAACTATTGATTCTCCCCGTCTGAAATATAAATACCGAATCCACCGTCTATTATTAACCTGCCTGAAACTGCTCCTTCCACCTGGCTTTTCTTTGGCAGGCATTTCTGCTGCACTTGGCTTTAGACACCCCCTTCTGATTGGGTCTATTCCTTGAATTTTCATTCCTCTTTTTATGGACGGCCGTCTAGGCCATGTCTCTTTATTGTTTTTCAAGGAATTGCTAAAAGATAACTTTTCTGGTATCGTGTTCTCCTGTCTGAACCTCTGATTGTGTGGGGGCTTCATTTTTAGGTCTCGCTAGACGTCGCTTTTGCGTCTAGCGAGACAACTTATGTTGTTACTTTTCAGGGAATGAGGACAGCAAAGTGCCACGCGCTTCAGGCCGAGATTTGACCTCGTGAGCGCGCACGCACAGCCGGCGCCGTGCTCAGCCCCTGCCACAGACACACACATGCACACGCAGGCAGGAAGGGCCACACACACACACACAGACACGCAGGAGCGCACCTACACACACGCACGCATACAGAGACTACAACCACCACCCCCCCCGCCCCCGCCTCCCCCTCCCCCTCCCCCGCCGCCGCCGCCGCAGACATAGAAGCGCCCCCGGCCGCCGCATGCATGAGGCCTCACGCCCCTCCTCTCTATCCGGGACTCACCGGGTCGGCTGGCGCTCGGCGGCGGGCCGGTCTCTCCTTCTCCAGCGGGGGCTCCCTCTTCTGCACGGGCCCCCCCCGCCATGGCTGGCACGGCATTTCCGGTCTCCCTCACGACTCGGGAGACCGGAGGACAACAGACAAAGCTTTCCGTAAGGCAGTGGGAGCGGGCACACCTCTTCCCGGCCCCGCCCACATCCAGGCGGCGGGCCGGACATCTGCTTCCGGTGTTTTCCTCCGGGCTGCGGCGGTGATTGTTGTCTACATTGCAGAACTGCCTTGTTTTTAATTGGCTATTAATTTAACAATATAACGTTATTGCACCTGTTATTTAAAGAAGCAATGTGGTTTAAATGAGGACAAGTCTAGAAGGGATAATGCACTGTGTATGGGCACAATCCGTATCCTGCTATGGTGCAGGGCAGACCATTGCTCGAATGTGTACCTGAAATCGAGGCAGTTATTGCAATTAACACCCACCGTACAGGCCATTCCCGCATTTCTATGCTTTATACTCAATTGTCAGAAAGTTTTCTGAATATTTAATATTAATATCAACTATTTTGCAAGTTTTTAACTTTACTTTTTTTAATACATATTTACATGAGGACCATGCTACTGATAGATAAAAACGGTCTATATTTTTCCATCATGCTGAGCTCTCAGTCAAATGGCATTAGTTCTTCACCAAGAAATACACTGACAGCTGTAGGCTTTACTAGTGTGCAGCAGGTAAAACATTTCGCAATATAGTATTTTAATCAGGGTAATAAACTTGAAAAACAGTTTCAGAAATCCTTTAAAAATTGGAAATATCAGCTTCCTACCCCAAATGGCACCCCACGCCCATTATCGGGCGGACTGCCTGCAGCTACACTGAGAACCTTCTTCGAGTACTGAACTACGCTATGTGGCTGCTACTCAGTCAAATTAAATATTACACCCTTCTATGTGTTGCAGTATTTTTCATGGTAGACCAGAAAAAGAATTGATATAGTCATTATAAATTATAATAACTTTTATTTAAGTATTAATTATTTAAAAAATAAAAAAGCCATTGTTTTTGTAATATCAATACATCTAAGTCACGTAAATACAACACATATTGCATTACAAATGCAATAGGTGTCACATTTGCGCAAGTTAAAACTATCGGCATTGTAAATGACAAAGCTATTAATTTCGCCATTTTCAAAACCCACACAAATAAAAAAATTGTCATTTACAATACCAATAGCTCAAACTTTCCTACTGCGAGACCTATTGCATTGCAAATGCTTGTTTGAATTTATTGGCTTTGTGCTCTGTTTCCGTGCACTCTTTCCGTCGGCTGTATAAGCACTTTTGTTAAAAGCACTTCGAAATGAGATGATATTGCACAATGAAATATAACTCATCATGGCATTCTCTGACAAAATACACATTCCCTAGTAGTAAAGCACATGCTCCGGTAGATAGTTCTAAATGAGCCTGGAAAAAACAGACTGATTATTCCACATAAGGTTAGATGTGCAACTCGAAGATGATTCCTGCAAAAGCCAGTGCAAGGATCTCTGAATTTCAAGAGTCGTCAAGCTGGCTAGCCCCCGAGTCTATCTGCGGTCTGGCCTGAGCAACTTGGGTCTTCACTTTAACTCAGGACATGTTCAAGCGCATACGGTAGGTAGCCAGAAGGTCGTGTCCAAGATCTCGTTGATGGCTCTTACAACCACAAACCCGTTTGTCTCAGTACCTCATTTCAATCAATGTTCACCCATTACATTTCTGACTACCACCAGCCAGTCTTCGAAGGCTGCTTCTGACTCACCTTCATCTCCCCTTAAATCAAATTGAATCTAGGTCTTCCTGATCGCGTGAACCCATTGATTGGAAAAATCGATAGTATTGTGTATCACCATAGGACAAAGCAGAACCACAAGGATCCCGCAGCCAAGAAAGCAATTGGATCAGTGTGCTCTAAATATGCATTAGAATAATTCTGATGATTCAGTGACATCAGCCTTGGGAAAACATCTGCAATTTACTTGACACGCAGCAGAGGAAACTCTTAAAGGTCAATCCTGGCCCTATCGAACTCTGTATCTAATAGTCCTTCACAGCTGCACTTCTTCGTCCTGTTCATAACAGCACCCATATCGATGCCCCACTCTGGTAAACCTAAACCATCACAAAACCCTATGGACCAAGATAAATTTGTATAGACTGTTCCCTGCTTTCGTGGTCGTGTTGAGCGTTTTAGCACCCACTGACAACAATGTTGATTCCCTCTTAATCTTTCAGTGATTTTTTTTTTAATTTTTATGAATGATTTAGCTTCCACTTAAAATCTTTCAAGCTACAAAAACAAGCATTAAAATGCATTGGTCACGCTTTTAATTAAGTAAAAGCCATTTGCTTTGCTATCCAATACCATTAGCAAAGCAAAAGGCTTTAACTTAATAAAAGGCGAGACCTATTGCATTTTCATTGCTTGTTAAATAGTTTTTTGTCAGATTGTTTTTGTATAATTTCATGTTTGTGGAAATAAGTTTAAATTAAAAAAACATTTCATGCATCACATGCTCAGACCTATTAGCTTTCTAGTGCTTGTTTAGTATTTGGGAATTCAACATTTTGTGAGATGCAGCCTCGGCATTTTGGAAAGTCCACCTGAAATGGGTCATACTGGTCTTAAAAGAACATGTATGATTGAAACGAAAGAGTGGGCACTGCCAGGTGTATCTTCCAGCCACTTAGATTAGAGATTCAATGTATGCAGTACAGAAATACTAAACAAGAACATAGAGTGTGTGTATCAACCTGAAGTTTCTATTTCACTGATGTCACAGTGAGCTTCTCGCAATCATTCCTTGAATACTGGTTAGCATTCAGAATTTGTGCCCGGCATATATCTTTGGGAGATCTTTGCTCTATAAAGATGGCTTTTGTCATTGCAGTGCCCAGTCTTTATTCACAATATTATTTTTGAGCTCTTCATGCTCTTTTTAGGTTTGTTGCTTATGTTGTTTTCTGTTAGCACAACTTTTGATGAAGTGAGCAACAACCTACAGCCCCTGCAAGAACTATGCTGTAGCCAGAGCATTGAACTGGTGATACATCTACTCGTCTGGGTAATACAAAGCAGTCCAACTTGGTACTAAGTTAATCACCTCTGGATGCTTCCGCCTGTGTGTAGTTTTTACTGTTAACTGTGCCCCAGAATCCTTTTTAAGGAGGCCACTTTCATCAGTAAGTGTATCTCAGCTAAGTCCCTGGTCAGGCATGGCTGATACAGGTAAGAGGGGGGGAGGCAGAGGTAATTTTTTTTGGGGGGTGGGGGGAGTGGACATACAATGGTATAGGGAAAATAAATATAACCTCTTACCTTGCGCTCGCCGCGTCGGCAATGCGGCAAGCGCAAGGTAAGTGCTTTTATTTATATATTTATTTTATTTCCACTATCCCGTCGTATGTTGAGCTCCCCCCATGCCCCGCCCTGCCCACCACCACCACCACCCGCTCTTACCTGTACCGGCTGCACCTGTCCCTGGTGAGTTGGCCATCATTTCTGTTCTTTATTAATTGTGGACCAAATACTGTTGCAGAGTTGTTGTGTCTTCATGGTGATAAGCCATTCTTCAGGCATGATGAAGGGGAGATCAGAGTGACGTCAGTGTGATAGAGATGTTTAGATTGATGTACACACGCTATGTTCTTGAATAGTATTTCTGTACTTCATATATTAAATCCCTGATGTAAGTGGCAGGGAGTTGCACTTGGCAGTACCAACTGCCTCTTGATTTTTGTACCCAGTCTTTCATTTCCATCATACATATGCTATCGAAAGCTGGCTTTAGGCAGGAATGCTCGTTATGACAAGCATTATGTTGAGATGTATTCCCAAAGTTAGTTTCTCAGCAGTCTAAAACTTTGCTTCTTCTTTTCTGTTCCTTAGGGGTATCCTGGATCTGCAGGGCAAGCTCCAGGAGGCCCACAAGGTGCCTACTATGGAGGTCATTATGGTGGGGGTACACCGCAAGGGAATTCATTTGGGGGCTCAGCACCTGGAGGACCCTACGGTGGACCACAACAGCCTGGAGGAGTGCCCTATAGGCATGCAACACCTGGAGGGACTGCACCTGGAGCTCCTGGAGGAACATACGGCGGTCAAGCACCAGGAGGCCCATATGGAGCTCCCTCGACTAACCCATATGGGGCACCCCAGCCCGGGCAGTATGGACAAGGAACACAATGTGGTAAGCATTGATGTAATCACATTGGCTGATGTTCTACCTCAGTTGCTGCAGCCCCATAGATGGCTCCAGAGATGTCTAAGATGCTGAATTATCTTGTATTGGATGTCTATTGGAGTATTTATTCATGAAAGTACTACACCTTTGGGTAAGATTTTTTGTGTCATGGCATTTCATGCTGTTCAACTGCAGTGGTTAAAGAAACAAGCCACGAGGGCTTTAAATGTAGTGATTTAATTTTTAGGGTGATTACAAATCACCGGCCCACTTCAATCACTAAATAGCTCGCATTTAATCCACAGGGATCAAAGGGCTGCAACCTAGCTACTGGTAGGATAAGAGTGAGTCCTCATACCTTCTTTCCTGCTGCTTGGGATTTTCAGATGACTCTTGATTTCTCCTACTGTACAGCTGTGTGGTTGGGGGTCAGGAGCACCTGGAAATACTGTAGTTAATGTTGGTTGCAACAGGGCACTCCAGGGTCCGTAGGGGTGTTCCTAGACTGAGGTGAATTGGAGAAGCAGCCAGGTACTGATGTTAGCATTGGCATTTGATCTTGTAGCCACAACCAAGATCCAGAAAATGTGTGGTGTGTTCTCGCTCTGGTATATCATATGGTGGGATCAGGAGTCAAGTCTGAAATCCAGTGGCAATAACTACATTACCCTCTCTTCAGGTAAGGTCTAGAAATATGTCCTCCATAATACAAGGAATGCCTAGACACTAGCTTCCACCTAGGAGTCTGGGCAGTAGGAGGTGGTACACCAGAGTTGTTTTCTCATGCGTAGATTGAGAGATCGGAGTTCAAGATTTTTGGTGCGGGAGGGCCCCTCTCCCCCATTGATCGCTGGTATCTGGGAGCCCCCTCTCCCCCCATTGACCGCTAATATCTGGGAGCCCCCTCTGCCCCCATTGACCGCTGGTGTCGCCCCCCCCCCACCCATTGACCGCTGGTATCTCATGTCTCCCCCCTTTCCCCTCCCCCCCCTCCCCATTGACCGCTGATATCTCATGTCTAGAGGCTCAGTAGCCTGTAGACATGAGTAGAGGTTTGAATTCCGACTGGCCAACTCAGCCTTCTCTGAGTTTAATAAAATGAGTACCACGCAGTTGGGTAACAGTAAACATCTGTTATTCAGCACTAAAATAACTCCTCATGAAAGTGCTTTCCAAGTATATCTTATATTCAGGCTGTTCTTGTTCCGGGGATGGGAGGGGGCTGCTGCTGTTTTCTTTTATTGGGCTCCCCACATTTTGGTGGGCATCGATTCCGTGGTATTTGCACTCTCTGCGCTGACCCTGTTTCTGAACACTTTACAGGTCTCAATCAGTGGGAGGCTATTTGAGATTCAAAGTCGCAGGGTCACTGCAGCTCAAGTGCATTTTTGTTTACGTTATTCTTTACAGTTTACAAATTGTAAATTGAGCAAGCCACCTCCTGGAAAATCCAGCTAAAACCACTCATTATATTTGTGCTGATTCTACTGTTTCGTTGTGAAAATTTCCTCTACAGTGTGGAAACCATGTCCATAAGTAGCGTAACCTGGCTTCCTGGGGCTAAAGTGTGTATATTTTTCTGTGAAAATGATCAAGTGAGAAGGCCTTTTGTGGGACACTGGAGTAGGCATCACACCCTGATGTACCTCAGTAACTTTTGTTCCTGGAGCTGAGATTCAGATCTCTGATGTGAAGTAGGTGTTAATCCAATGGGCTCTCAGCAGTTGAAGTTGAAGTTGGTGTTTGTTTGTAGACCAATCGTCTAGCTCTATTTAGGGGTTTATTCCAAATAAAATGTGCCATAGATGCGTATAAAACTTCAACCCTTGTGCCATACACAGGAGAATGTAAATATGAACGGTTGTCTGTGCTCGGTGATATCCCCTTCGAGGTGTGACATGTATTGTTAGTTAGACCTTCTATCTGCCTAATTATTTGCTCCCGGTATTTATCACATTACCTAATATTTTAAGATTTCACAATACTTAATTATTGATTAAACTTGTGACACTAATATTAGGGCATGTGAAGATTTGTGTTTTGCTACATGGATTACTGCTCATGCTATACCCTCCATTTTCAGGTAACATTCCCCAGGGCGTTGATCCTGAAGCATTCTCCTGGTTTCAGAGTGTGGACACTGACCGCAGTGGTTACATCACAGTTAAGGAGCTTAAGCAAGCACTGGTGAACTCCAACTGGTCCACCTTCAACGACGAAGCCTGTCAGATGATGATAAGTGAGTTTGTTCTCTTTGTCAATGCACTAACTGCTGGGCTTGCGTCACAAATGAAACCATCACATTTTTATGGTCACAGTGAACTTACTCCATTCTTTCTCGAGCACACATCATTTCTCTTTTTTCCCCTTGTTCAGAAATGGCTTAAATATGTTAGCTTTATTCAGGAGCGTGGCCTAAATGCTATCTTAAAGGTCTAATTAAACTGAATGATATATACAAATGTTTGTCTTTTTTGGGAATTGAAAACCTTTTTTTCTTTACAAAAACCTTGTGTGTGAAACCTTCGCTTAGGGCCTCAAATTCATTAGAACGTTTTTAGGCTGCAATGCATCTGTTCTAGTAAGGGCTATTTTTGAGAGTTTTAAATGCTTATTTGTCCCCCACAGGATCCAGAGAATTCAGAAAGTTGTGAGTCTTGTGCTTGGTGTGTTCACTGTCGTTTCTTTTTGGTTGACTTCTACTTGCTTGTTTTGTTTCTTTAAACCTACCGTCTGAATTATTGTACCCATTCTTTGCATATTTCTGCGTTTTGCATGTTGCAACTTGCTCTCAGTCACTGCGTTCATCTCTTTCACCTATGCTATCGAACAGTGTTACCATTCAACATTTTCGGCTCGCCAAATTAAATTTCTTTGGGAAACATCGTGTTGTAGAACTTCATATTTATTGTAAACTTGTTTTCCTGGATTTTTACTTGAAATGTGGTGCAACCTGCACAATTACATCACTTTCTTTGTGCACTGCCATAGCTCTCCCTACCCATAACATCAGGTTTAATTGCTGGTATACAGATATCAGTAGCTATTGCTAACATTGGACGAAGTCAGATATTAGCTAGAGACATTCCACTTGCGTGTCTCCCCAACACACACACAGTTGGTTAGCAATATCATTTGCACTAGTCTAGATTTCCCATAAAGTTTTGCCTTGACATGCTGCACCCCCTGAAGTGTCACACTGTGGCCCATATATACACGTGTCTGCCAATGCACCTTAGTCCTAACCTGAAATACTCTCTGACATTTCAGTTCTTGGAAACATACGAAGATTTGCCTATGTACATGGTTGTTGACGTGTAGTCCTCATTGCTATTTCAGTACCTGGATCCACGTGCATGTTTGCCAGTGGACCGAAGTTCCAACATGCAGTGCCCGATTGCCAATTAAGTACCAGGGCATACAGACAACCTGGCTACTGCACTTCTATCCTGATTTTTCAGCCCCATAATTAAAGTACGGTAGCTCACTCCACACTGTGGCCAGTTTTCCAAATCGTATTCCTCCTAATTCCACATCTTTGCCCTTTTGTTTCCATATATTCCCTTGTCCTGTTCCTAATGGACACCTTCTTCTTGTCGAAAGTCTCAGCGATAGGGCCATGCAGTGGGTCATGCAGCGGGTTTGCTGTAAGGTGTTGACACTCTTCTGTTTCTCAATTTATTTTTGAGTATTATTGATTTGTGATTCGTTGGTTTGCCTTTGATCTATCCGGAAAGCTATAGTGAGTTTCTCTGCTTTTGACTTTGATAATTTGGTTTTATGTGTCCCTCATGTTTCTTGTCCACTTGTTTGCAGACTTGTTTGATAAGACAAAAACGGGGAGGATTGATGTCTTTGGATTTGCAGCTCTGTGGCAGTTCATCCAGCAGTGGCGCACCTTGTTTCAGCAGTACGACCGTGACCGTTCAGGAACCATCAGTGCCGGCGAACTTCACCAAGGTAACTCATATTTATAATTAGGTGCAGCAACACTGCAGTGGCACGTGAAAAGAAAATCCATTGAATTGTACGTTTCACAACAGAACAGTCTCAGAATTCTTTTTTAACGCCAAAATGTGCAGTTCCTCCATTATACAAGGCATTGGAAAAGCCAATAATTATGGCTTTGGGTTTGCCAGTGCTTTTGTTGTCAGCTGCATTGTTTGCCAGTCAAGTATTTGAGGTGGCTGCCTATCTTTGAATTGTTGTTTTAAATGTTTTAAAGATTTGTTTACCATTCTGCGCTAACAGATGAGCTAGTTGACAGACGGACACACTTTGGCAGTTACAGCGGCATTTTTCCAGGACTTGAGCTACTACTCGCCGCACCCGCTTCGCCTGTTTGGACACCGGGGTACCGCTGAAGGACTGCAGCAGCCTACCGGGTGAGTGTGGTCAGCGGGGCTGCGAGCGTGCAGGGGACTCCATTGCCCAGGAGTCCCTGCAAGACCATCTTCCAACTTCCGGTCCGCTCTCCCCGCTGCCGCCCCCCGCCTCTCTGCAGTACTAAAGCCCTTACCACTCCTCCACCTGTGGGACGCCCTTGAGCACGGACACACTTTGGCAGTTACAGCGGCATTTTTTCAGGACTTGAGCTACTACTCGCCGCACCCGCTTCGCGGGTGCCGCATCGCCTGTTTGGACACCGGGGTACCGCTGAAGGACTGCAGCAGCCTACCGGGTGAGTGTGGTCAGCGGGGCTGCGAGCGTGCAGGGGACTCCATTGCCCAGGAGTCCCTGCAAGACCATCTTCCAACTTCCGGTCCGCTCTCCCCGCTGCCGCCCCCCGCCTCTCTGCAGTACTAAAGCCCTTACCACTCCTCCACCTGTGGGACGCCCTTGAGCACGGACACACTTTGGCAGTTACAGCGGCATTTTTCCAGGACTTGAGCTACTACTCGCCGCACCCGCTTCGCGGGTGCCGCATCGCCTGTTTGGACACCGGGGTACCGCTGAAGGACTGCAGCAGCCTACCGGGTGAGTGTGGTCAGCGGGGCTGCGAGCGTGCAGGGGACTCCATTGCCCAGGAGTCCCTGCAAGACCATCTTCCAACTTCCGGTCCGCTCTCCCCGCTGCCGCCCCCCGCCTCTCTGCAGTACTAAAGCCCTTACCACTCCTCCACCTGTGGGACGCCCTTGAGCACGGACACACTTTGGCAGTTACAGCGGCATTTTTCCAGGACTTGAGCTACTACTCGCCGCACCCGCTTCGCGGGTGCCGCATCGCCTGTTTGGACACCGGGGTACCGCTGAAGGACTGCAGCAGCCTACCGGGTGAGTGTGGTCAGCGGGGCTGCGAGCGTGCAGGGGACTCCATTGCCCAGGAGTCCCTGCAAGACCATCTTCCAACTTCCGGTCCGCTCTCCCCGCTGCCGCCCCCCGCCTCTCTGCAGTACTAAAGCCCTTACCACTCCTCCACCTGTGGGACGCCCTTGAGCACGGACACACTTTGGCAGTTACAGCGGCATTTTTCCAGGACTTGAGCTACTACTCGCCGCACCCGCTTCGCGGGTGCCGCATCGCCTGTTTGGACACCGGGGTACCGCTGAAGGACTGCAGCAGCCTACCGGGTGAGTGTGGTCAGCGGGGCTGCGAGCGTGCAGGGGACTCCATTGCCCAGGAGTCCCTGCAAGACCATCTTCCAACTTCCGGTCCGCTCTCCCCGCTGCCACGCCCCCCTGTGTTACCCGGCCACCTACTTATTTTCCTAGTATTCCCGCAGCGCGGGACGCAGCCCGGGCGAAGACAGGGCAAAGACTGGGCCGTTTGAGGCCGTTCGAGGTCTAAGAGGGCTGGGCTGGGCCACCCCCCCTTATGTTTTTTGTCTTTTGTGGCACATCTTACAGTTTTATTGTTGTGTGTATATTTATTGACCTGTACTCTGTAATATGTGTTCACGGGGTAGCCGGAGCAAAACCCTCATGGCTGCTAGCAATTCCAACAGGTCTATAGATGATTTCCTAGTCAAAACCAATTTGGCTATTGACGAGGAAATCAGTAAAATGCAGCACAAGGTCTCCTTAGAACTTGATGCTGCACGAAGGCTGTCAGCGCATATTGCCAGCTCCAAAAAATCTTCCCTGGGGAATATTGCATCTGCCCGTACCCTTGATCGTTCCACCGATCCACAGCCCCTATTAACAACGGTAGTAATGCATCCTGCTCCCCCTATTATTCCTTTACATTCCCCTCCAATCTCCCAACCTAATCCAGTACAACAAAACATTGGCCCTGCTCCCCTATTTAGCATCGCAGGCTCCTTTCCCCTTCCCAAAGCAACGGAAGCAGTAAGCCATTGTAGTGCTAAGAAAGCGGCAGCATACAAAAAGAAATGCCTTGCGAGAACTATACACGCTAGGAAAAAAGCCAGAATAGCAAGGTTAAAGTTCTTTAATAGCAGACGGGCCATGGGGTCTCTTGGGGTGAAAGATGTTAACCCCAAACCGATTCAAAGTATTCTTAATGGGGAAGCTACTCCGGAAATACTTAGTTTGGTGGAAGATGATATTCTTATCATCTCTCCTAGTCAGAATAGCACAAACATTCTGGAGGGTCGGGCGAGCGGTCCCGTGCACGTCAAGGAGGGTGACAGCGAATTTCTCCAACTAGTCTGGGGTACGTTAAAGCAGCTACTTTCTCCCCTAGAATTAAGGCTTTCTCGTATAGAGAATAACCTCCTTGAAATGGATAGGACCATAGTCACTCTGGCCAGCTTGAGCCTAAAGGAAATGGATGCTAAGCTTTTACGTGCGACCGAACCCACTCCCCAGCCCTTAGAAATAGTACCCGTTCAACCCCCTTCACAACTAGCCCAAATCATTCCTGAGACCCTACCTATATTAAAACCCATTCCAAAACCCCGCACCACCATTGCAAAAACTATCGTACCCACCCCTAGCCCAGCAGTTCCAAAACCCTCCCATCCGCATAAACCAGTATACAGGCCGAACACTGACTCCAGGGCATCAGCCAACCACCCCCCCAGGCCACCCTTGGTGCGCAATCCAACACGTCAGGCCAGTCGCCACAACTTTCGCGGAGGGTTTATTGACCTCCCGCCAGAAGCAGGGTCGTACGTCATTATTTTAGCCGGTGTTCCAGAGTTGGATCAACGATCCCAGGAGAATGATCTTTCTCTAAAAAATAAAGTCATTCACTGGCTGAATTCCAACAAACAGCTCCCCGACCATCAAAGAAGTAGTGTACTCATGGTCCGGAGAGTTCCTTGGATTGGCCGTACCCACAAGTCCATAGCCGGTGACTGTGTGGTGGTATCATTTTCTGATCCCCACACAGCCCAGTATCTATGTGCATGGCCATCTTTTGAGGCCAATTCCACAATAGTGGTGAGGCCTCTCACTTTTTTCTATCCTCCCAGACAACAACTAGCGAGTGAGGGGTCATGGACCACTGTTAGGAATGCTACTCGTCCGACACATAGTTTTGTTGGACAAAATCAACCTAACTGGTGGCAAGGGTTTTCAACCTCCAATAGATTTGGCTGCCTGGAGGAGGTGGATTGACTTGGGAGGTCTGGAGACTTATCTCCCCCTAAGATTACTCCCCACCAACGGAGGCCTCCATCCCTAAATCCATCTCTTGTCGGCCCACCGTTGTCTAACAATCTGGGCGTACCCTCAGACCCGGTATACATTACTGCGTTGGCCATGAATGAAGTAAAGGGCGTGGCACAATCATCATGTGCACTAACTACGGACTGCCCATTAAGAGTAATCTCTTGGAATATTGCGGGGCTACGGGGACGCCTGGAGAATGACGATTGGGCCAACTTTATTGATTCATATGATATCGTCATCTTCCAGGAAACTTGGTCAACTGTCCCATTGTATAGGTTGGGTTACCTTAATTTTTCCAAACCCGCAATTAAGAGCCCTAAGGGTAGGGCCTCTGGTGGCCTTACTATTTGGATAAAAAATAATTTGGGTTTCCATGGTAGGGAAACACTGGTGGCGTGTGCGGATCTCCTATGTATCAGCCTGAGTAAACCTAACACCCCAGACATCCTTTTAGTTGATGTCTATGCCCGGGGTTGCCAGGGTGGGAAAAAACAAGCTGTCCTGGACGATCTTGATCTTCTATTTAAGAATTTCGGGACCGACCAGATAGTAATTGTAGCGGGAGACTTGAATACCCCCATTGAGCCCATCTCCTCCTTGGCAGAGGATGTGGGTTCTGAAGAGGACACTGTTTGGGCAATCCCCCCGCTTACTATTGCAAAGGGTGTCAGGGGCACCGAGGCAGCCTTACATTGGCTGGGCTTTTGTTTAGAATGGGGCCTACGGGCCGTCAATGGGCGCACTCGATCCGATTGCCTTGGGTCCAACACTTTCGATAACGGTTTGTGCTCAAGCCGTATCGATTATATATTGATCAAAATTGAGTGTTGGTCCATCGTACAAGACATGGTGATAGAGCCTCGCCCAGAGAGTGACCATAATCCCCTTTCACTTGAGATTTTGGTCCCAGGCATGGGGGCACCTGTTAGGAGCACTAATAGTCTAACATCTGATGTAATTCTGGGCGACAACAGGCGCCGCGTAAAATGGTCCAGGGTTCTGGAGGACCCTACACTTATTTCAAAGATTGAGGAAGAGGTATGGGGCGTGTGGAGTAGGATGCTTTTGTTATCACCTGCTGGTAACGCAGACTCTATAATTACTAATCTCCACGAGGAGTGTTTTTCGATCCTGAAAAACCTTCTCACGAAACCATCCAGGCCTGCTAATACCAGAGTATATAAAAAATGGTATAATAAGAAATGTAGAGCTGCCCACAGCAACTTATTAGCTGCTGTGAAGGCCCGGAACTCCGATGCCATTAGGACAGCAAGGCAATGCTACAAGCGTACCATCCAGGCTGCTAAGCGAGATTGGGACGACTCTTATTGGCTTGACCTCCTTGGTGCATGTGATTCCCCCAACCTAGCAGATTTCTGGTTGATTATAAGGAGGGGAAAGGATCCTGCCGCCCAGATTCCAGTAAATCATGTCTCCGCTCAATTGTGGGTGGAATTCTATACCGCTCAGTTTAATGATCCAAATGTAGTGGAGGATTTGACGATAAAAACTACACTGCCGTGCCAACCCCTACATACAGGAGACAGACTCTTGTTTTTGGAATCTGACACCGCACTTGCTCTCGAGTTAGTTCAGCCGGGTAAAGCTCCTGGCATTGATGCTATTCCCGCTGACCTTTTTAAACTCAAACCTGACCTTTGGATCCCTTATATCACTTTACTGGCAAATAACATAGCTGCCGGGGCCGAGATTCCCCCTTCATGGAAGGGGGCAGAAATTCTGCCAGTATACAAGAAGGGTGACCGCTCCCTCCCCAACAACTATCGGCCCATTAGCTTGATCGATTCAATCCAGAAAATTGTGTCGAGAATGATTCTAGCTCGAATTCTGGATTGGATCGATTCAAATAACATACTTTCCCCTATGCAGGCGGGCTTCAGGTTTGGGACTAGTACTGTTGACCAAGTCTTCCGTTTTACATTACTTTTTTGGAAGGTGGTCCTGTTGGGTGGCGGTATGTTATATGCTGCATTCGTTGACCTTAAGTCGGCCTTCGACTTGGTGCCTAGGAAGAAGTTGTGGGAGGCCCTTAGTCGCATGGGCTTCCCGCCTGAGCTCTTGATCCTAGTCCAGCGACTTCATGAGGACAATTATGCCCAGGTTAGGTGGGGTAGTCAGGGGCAGGTGACTAAACAATTCCCCGTACAACGAGGGGTGCGTCAAGGCTGTGTCCTAGCCCCCACGTTGTTTCTTTTATTTATTAATCAGGTCACCCAACATTTCATTAATACTCAGTCGGATGCTCCCATGTTGGGTGGTCGAAAGTACCCCATGCTAATCTTTGCAGATGACACCCTCCTCCTTTCTAAAACTAGAGCCGGGCTCCAGGTAGCCCTGAATAGATTTTCTGAGTTTTGCACTATGAATGACTTGCAAATAAATGTGGATAAAACCAAATTCATGGTTTTTTGCAAGAAAAATCCCCCTAAGTGTACAGTTTCCTTAAACGGAGCCCAAATTGAGCAGGTTAGGGTCATGACATATCTTGGTGTGACCCTAGATCACCAACTCAACTGGAATCCCCAAGTGGAAACGTCTAAACTCAAATTTAATAGGTTGGCCGGCTGTTTGATCCATGAACAGAGGAACTCCCTAACTAGGTGTGTCACCCCTGCCTTAAAAATCTATGAGGCGAAGGTCATTTCTGCTACCCTCTACGGAGCCGAAGTTTGGGGCCATAAGAATCTCTCCAGTTTGGCAACTGCGCAGAACAGGTTCCTACGGAATCTGGTTAGTCTCCCTCAGTCCACCCCAACTAAACCCCTACTGTTGGATCTTGGTTGCAGACCAATCGACGAGATGGCCCAGTATCGTCTGGTGGCCTTTTGGCGCCGCCTCTGGACCACTCCTGAGCTTGGTCTGTTTACCCAAGAGTTGGAGGAAGTAAAACTCATGTGGGGGGCACACAAAATACAATGGTTTTGGGTAGTTAAAAATGTATTGAACCTGATGGGTCTCTCGGAGCTTTGGTCCAACCCAGGGGGGGCAACATTTCCATCTAAACTTGAGTTTAAGGCGCTCTTTTGGGCTTGGAGAAAATCTATTCTTGTAAACCAATCCTTGGACGCTAATATAACTGGCTCCTTTTTAGTGTACAAGGCTGTTCCCTCACTAGAACAGTATTGGGACCTAATCACAAGCGTATTAGATCGTAAATTATACCACCAGTTTCGAGTCGGCACCTTGCCCATCAATTCTTTTACAGCAAAATGGGACACGTCTACAGGGAATAAATGCCACTGGTGTCCAGACCAGGAAGAAAGTGTTGGCCACTTCTTCTTTGGTTGTCCTGTTTATCGAGCACCAAGAAACAAGTGGTTAAGACCGATCTGCTTGACCCTGAATAGTGGTGGTTCCCGAGACGCACTCCTCAAACTTCGTGTTATTAGATCGGAAATCGTAGTGGTATGTGTTGCCAAATTTTTGAGATGGGCCTGGCTAATCCGAACCAAGAAATTGGGTATCACTGTACGTTGAATGTCCTTATCTACCTATATATAGCGCCCTGTATGGTTCTTAGTGGTACCAACTTATGTGCATGTTACTTGTGTCCTATCTGTTTTAATTTACATATGTGTAAAGTATTTTATTGTTCGTAGGAATAATCTGTGTATAATATTATTATATTGCTGGACTGTTTTTTTAACATATTGTGTATGATTGTTCATTGTCTTTTATGAATTTCTTATTCGAAATAAAGACTTATCGAATCGCGACAGAGTTTTGGCCAGCTTGAAACAGCACAGAAGGATATGTACGTACAACCATTTTAGAATCATTTTAGGTCTCCTCTTTTGACAGAATTTAGCTGTCTGTTGTTGAAGACTTGTGGACCGTACTGATACTGGCAGTAGGGTTTTGGTCAGCTTGTTGCTTGTATTTGGTAGACTTTTTGTTAGTGTCATTTGCTTGAATATTATTGAGAGGCTTTCTTTTCTCTACGTGTGCTTGTCCCTCGAGCACAGCTTTTTTACTATTGTTTTGATGGATGTCTTGTATCCTTCCACTGCTTACATTGAGGAAATTACGATTTTCTTCTCCTTTCAGCACTGCTGGGAGTGCAGATGTTATCTTGCTCTTACCACTGTGTTGGTTGGTTCCTCCTTGTCCTCTCTTCGTGTTGTTCTCATACCCCCAGCTGATCTGTTGCTTCCCTTCACCCTTCTCCATCTCTCTCAGCTTTTTTTTATGACCTTCCTTAACTCCCCAGTCCGGCTCAATTGTTGACTCTTCCCTCAATTTGCCTTTTTTTTAAAACATGTTTTTTTTACTTTCTGAAAGCACCAATGTGTTACTGGGCCAATGCTTCCCCCCAATGCACTTTTGCACACCTTTTAGCTATTTTTGTTTTTTTTATAGCTTCAAGGTAGGTGTCCGACACCTTAGAATGGTAAATAAAAAACTAAACAAAATGTCTGCCACAACATGGCAAACGCCATCATGTTAGGGCCATCGTTACATGGTTACATCAAAGCAGATGTGGATGCATGCACTTTTTTGTCAATGCTGTTACTCCTCATCAATTGCGATGTTTTATTTTATTTCCCATGTTAAACCAACATCAACAAAAAACACTGGCAACGCCAAACAAAAAGACCTGCCTATGCTAATACCTACAGCAAAAAAATCAATTTTACCACCCATGTGTACACAAACGTGGGAGTTCTCTTCTAAAGGTAAAAGTATGCCAAAACCCATTCCAAGGTGGCATGCCAGTTTGGAACAGGTACATTTGTAAAGTATGCCTAGGATGCCTGTTGCATCAAGATAAGTTTTCATTCTGCCAGTACTTGAAAAATACTAATGAAAATTAATACTAAATGTGTCCCAAAATTACACTATTTAATGTAGGGATGACCACATTGTGCACAGAAAAAAGGCCATCACTCACAAAGAGGGGAGCCAATGACCTAAGTGGGCTGTACTATTTCTCCTTGCCATACACGGTGGTGGCTTGAAGCAAAGTGTGATTGACAATTTAACAGACTACTGGATGAAGATCGCTTACTAAAAGTCCGTATCTGTATACATAATTTATGCGTATTTAAAAAAATTGTATTTCTACAAGTCGCCAGATCTAAATTTGAAAATCACAAAATGCATGATCTAATTTATATATTTTTTAGATAAAAAGCACAGTATTCCCATTCTGTGGTTAAAGAAGTAGTCACTGAATTATTTTAAAGGGCACATGCTTTTTGTTTGTTCGCAATCTAGCCTCATTTTCAGTGCCTTAGTGGTGTCACAGGGTAGATACGAGAGGAACTATAGAGATGCCTGAAATGTCAAAGGACTGTTTGTGTCCATCTTAGTAAAATATTTGTTGACAGAAACAATTTAAAACCGATCTTTTTCTGAAACTAAAAGAAAATAGTTTCTACTCAATGTGCCACTTGCCCCCTCTGATACAGTGGATTGTTTCCCCATGAATCGATGTTGGGTAAGGATGTTCACTTAAGGAAACGCTCTTAACAAATCTCATTTCTGAGCAATGACCATTAATTTAATAATAAATCGGATGCTTGTGCCAACTATAGAGTCTAATGCTTGGAAGATTTCTTTGTACAAGCTTTGTTGGACTGGGGTGTTCTCTCCCACCCATAAAAGATGATTCTTCTGTGAGAGCTTGATTCCTACCACCACCAGCAATATCTTTATGAGCGCCAAACTTTGTAAGAACACACAACATATGAAGGTTGTACTCTGCTGATTTTTGTGTCATTGGATTCCCATCTACTCTTGTCCTAGGATTATATACTTAGTTTTCAAATCAAATCAAAGAGGAGGGAAATGGAAGATCATGGTTGCATCTTATGGTAGTTGCGAAGTGCACCTTGATAAGACACGAGAACAGATCTTTGAAATTGCCACCCACTAAAATCTTGCTGCTGGTTGGTCACGTTTTAAAGTTGTGCAGTGTCATAGTGGACAGAATTTGAACCTGGTAGTGCTATACCTTTCCACCAGAAAAAACATTTGCCTTCTTTTTAGATCTGTGTTGCAGGCGATGTTCTTTTTCCATTTTCCACCTCTGTTGCTTGTAATCCAGAGATATCTTTCCCCAGTAGTAAATAACAGAGTAGTAATGTCTGGGACACTGTTGTTTCTAATGATTAGTGTGATTGCTGTTTTTACTTCTGTACATACAATGTGTTGTCCTGTTCTGTAGTGCTATTTGTACATATATATTTGGAGTCCGTGCCTCACTCTACAGAGTTGTCAGCTTGTCTGTAGAATGTTGTTAACTGAGTCAGTACTTTTGTCTGGTGTAAACTGATCTAGGCATAGGTTGCTCATTGTAATCTGGGGCTTTATTACTGTCTTTACGATGGTTGGGTATGGGCCCCTCTCCTTTCATGGAGTAATGTGTTTTGGAGTCTACACCAGCCATCTACTGTGCACTACAGTCAAATAACATATTACTATAGCTTCGGTTTGGGTTGAAGTGTACCCTTTCTTTCTCTCCGATTTGTATTGTTCTCTTTGTAGTATAGAGTGATGTGGCCAGTAGGACCATGTTACTGTGATTTACCCAAGTTATTTTGCAAGTTGTTCCTGGTGATGGTGCCTTTGACTTTGGTGCCAGACTTTGTTTGAAAAAAATAAATAAATACATAAAATCGCTTTAATAAGTAGACAACCTTATAGGATATTACAGATACAGTGGAAAAAAAGATGATATAACATATCACAACAGAACAAATCCATAAGTAGAATATGATGCTGATAAAATCTATACATTTGAAAAAAGAACAAAAAGGGAGAGAAACTAGAAGAAAAAAAGGAAAGTAAAAAACAAATAATGTGTCAAATAGCAAAAAACAATCATACACATAAGTTAGAAAATGTGAAAATGGACAAATGAAAGTATAGAAAAAATACTATTAATATAAATACTGTCAGAGCCTGTGGCGTTTGTATTCATTTCAAGCCTGTAATTGCTGGCAGAGATAAGGAGTTATGCGGGAAACCGCCAGTGGTGGAAATGCTGGCAGGTCAGTGTTTCAAAAGAATATTGACTATGTTTTAAGATTGCCATTGCAGTTACCAGGAACTAGGACGTGCAGGTCTTGATAGAGGTTGCTCTCGAAAAGGAGTGGATTTAATGATGTGTAAGGTGCACAGTGTGAGTCTCCGATTGTGGATTCTGTTTCGGAGCTGCCGCCATGGCGTACAACGTTTTCTGTGGACGTCCTGCGGCTGGGTTAATGGACTTGTGGAATTCGCGGTCAAACTCACTTGGCCCTCCTATAGTGGTGACAAGCTAAGTCAACCACATTTCGATTTGGGGAGGGGGCATGCATATTCAGCGGGTGTGTGTTGCTCACGTAACCGTATGTGCAAAAAAGGATTTGGGAGACTGAGGCACAGGTGCGGGTGAGACAGCGGGGCCGCCCTCATTCAAATCTGTAACTCTCCATATTGCAATGGTGTGTTATAGACCACGGATTTTGGTGCAATGTTTTGCGTTTGGACACATCAAACAGCAGTTATCCAATGGGGAGTTTTCTTTCATTTCTGGTCATCGGTTTACTGTTTACAGTTGGGGTTCAGTTCTCTTGGGAAACCCATTTACGCAACCTAAAAGGTCACATATGAATTCAAATTGAATGCATATGACGTGTATATCATTGAAGTGGTTCTCGGGCATAGACCTGGTTCTATCTTGAATTCAACTGATACGAAGTAATATGTGTTAACCTTAACAGTACATGACCTCAATGTTCTTCTTCACTGCGTTGAAAAACATGCCTATGAAAGCCTATGCAAAAATATACTTTTTGCACTGTGTTATAAAGATGTACAGTTATTGTGCTTTTGCACGGTCATAATAGTGTTTCCTGAGTATATTATAAACCTATGTGTTTGGTTGGTTATTTTTGATTTGTAGGTCTCCTTTCGTGGTGTAACTACCCTAATTTCCATTCCTCCCCAGCCCCGTCTGGCCACTCTATTACTCTATTATACAATAATCCTACCTCGAGCTGCCAGAAGGTGGGCCTCTGGGAAGTCCTATTCCTGAGGGCTTTGGGCCCTGACAAATGCAGTGTCATTTAAATCTTACGGTAAAAAAATGAAAACCCGTCAAGCGGAGCTTAGGAGCTCCTTCAGTGGAAGGGTGATGAGAATTAATTTTCCGTGAGGATAAATTCGCAAAAAACAGTGACCAGGGGCCAAATAATATCTCTTTTGACAGCAAATGCAATTGGGTGAATGTTTGGTTTCTCTTGTCTATAATTATAGCATACACCATACCCCCAATCTTGGAAAGAACTATTAGAGGAGTACTTACAGGTTTTAGTGATCTGCTGAAAAGCAACAGCAAGTAATACATTAACAATTTTAGTACTGAGTGAACAATTACTCCAGTCTTCTGAGAAGCTACATAAAAATATATTTGCAGAAGAACAAGGTACATTAATTTTAAAAATAAAGTTGATTTTGTTTCCGTACTTTAATCTAAAATTCACATGTATGAGGACAGGTGAAAAGCATTTGCATAAGATCAGCATAAATGGTAGATATTGCATGACCAGCAGGAAGGTAGACTCGTATAATGCATTTTGCTTAAAGCAACTGGGATAACCATAAGTGTGTTATAGATCTAAAATAAGGTTGAATTCTTTTAACTGATTGAGAGGTTTTTCTATGGTTTGTCACGTTCCCATTGCATCTCCACATCTAGTTTATCTCTATTATCTGAGGATGCAGTGAAGATTCTGTAAACATTAGATACTGTAGAAGATCAAGAGAGTACATTCAAAAGTTGAGAGTTGTGAAACGTTGTAGAATTATGTTTTGAGGGTGTAGGAATGATTTGTGAAAGAGCATGAATTAATGCACTTAATCTTTTGTTATAAAAAGGGGGTTAAAAAGCACTGGCGCTTGTTGAAACGAAATAACAATCGTTTTCAATAAATTGATGCACCCAAAGTCAACCTTTTTCTCTACAAAAGCACCAAAAAAATGTTTATTATTAAATCTTTATTATACTAAATGGAAGTATTAAGAAATTGATCCTTATCCAAAAGATGAATATTGTTCTGAATAATCTGCAAATATTTAATTGATAAGAAGACATATGCTGGTAAGTATTTGTATGAAATATAGGAATTTCCTACAGGAGAAAGGCTGAATAAGGAATTATTCAGTGTCAAACCAAAGAGGAGAGAATTCTAAAGTAGTATCTGATAAATATTGGAATGTTTGCTTCAGAAAGAAAACATTATGATAGGACTGAAAATCTGAAGTACATATCCTTGTTGCTTATTTTGCTTAAGTTTGAGAAGAGACCTACTGTAGTAATTAATCAACATGGCATCCATGCTTCCCTTTCTATGATGTCGGTTCCATGGTTACAGAATGTTACTGTTTAAACACCAGGGTCTGTTGCTGGATTCCCTGGATGCTGTGGAGAAGAACGGTAGCAAACTTAATACTTATCAGGCAAAACATTGAAAGTCCCCACAAAATCAGCAGCCAGTTTCATCCATGGACTACTGGGGAGTTCAACCTCCTGAACAGGGGGAGTGACTGTCTTGATGACTTTGTCGCTAGTACAGCAAATCTCACACCCCTTGACAACAATCAATAAATATTGTGCTCTTACACTCACCTGTCTGTGTAATTACTACACATGCACTTTATTCTTATTCCAGTGAAATGCAGATACATTAGAATATTTTGTTTTAAAGAAATGGCCTGGAATATTAATAGAGATTACCTAGGGAGTAAAAAGGACCATGGGAGCAAACATAATTTTGATCGAATCAATTCTACCCCCACCTGGACAGAAATAAAGTGTGCCATGTGAAGATTAAAGATGTTAATTTAGTTACAACTGCATTTAAGTTTAAAGAAATTGTTTCTTTACTAGAATTTGCAGACTAACGTCCTACATATTTGAGTTAGAAAGGACTATAAGCAAAATTATTTTGAGTAAGATCTTGTTTAAAAGGTATTTAGTGGAAGAATTTCACATTTTTCTGAATCAAGCATATAACTGAAAGAGTAGCAAATTAATTGCTTTCTATAAGAAGTGCTGGTAGAGAGGAGTCTCGAATGGCAAAAGTAATTGAATATCATCTGTTTACACACAAACATTAACATGTTTATCCCTGGAACAAAAGCCATGCATTTCAGAACTTTGTCTTATTTTTTTGCACGAACAGGTTCCAATGAGAGTAAAGGAGATAGGGGACATCCCCGATGAATACCTTTTTGTAATGAAAAGCCAGAAGAGATTAAACCATTAACAAGAATTGAGGCTTTTGGTTATGTGGAAAGAAGAGAGAGACCAGTCCTATACATTTAGGACCAGAACCAAACCAAAAAAGGGTTTGAAAAATGAAATTCCAATCCATGTTTTCAAACACTTTTTCAGCATCTAATGAAATGGCTGCTAAAGATTGTTTATAGTCTTTAAATATACTTAAAACATTAAAGAATAACCTAGTGTTGGCTGAGAGATGTTAGCCGTTTGCTAAAACCGGATTGTTTGTTTCCTTTAAGGACTGGTAGTAAAGAATCAAGGAGAAATCCAAGGACTTTGCAAATATTTTGTCATCGGAGTTGACAATGTAAATTGGCTATAAATCTTACATAGCTTATGATCTCTACCATTCTGGAAATGGGGCAAATTAATGCATCTTGGAAGGTACCTCCTGCTGATTTGGTATTTATAAAATAGGAAAATAATTGGTGGATTTTAGGGACTAATTGATGAGAAAAATGAAGATAAAATTCGATGAGAAAACCATCAGGACCTGGAGCTTTGCCTGCTTTATTAAGTATAATAAATATGTGTGAAAAGTGTCCTAATGAGGAACTGACTATGGAATATTGAGGTTTATATTATAATTCATGAATGTCAGCATAGTTGAAAACAGGAGTGGAATCATCCTTTGGAATGCAATCTCTTTTAACTTGATCATTAAGAATGTTTATTCTGCCCTCCATAGTACTTACCACTGGATTTAAGTAGATCTGAGGCAGCTGTTTCCATGAAATTAACTCCTCTAACTGTGCTTTGAATTTAGTAGAGGAACATATCTTTTCTAGTTTTCCATGGCTTCTGATGATTTTTTTAAAGGATAGCGTTCTCTTTTTGGAGACATAGGAAATATTGAAATCTCTGGCCATAGCTAAAAGGGTCTCAAGTAGTCTGTAGTGAGAGTTCAGGGTTAGAATTTATTGTAACTAATTGATTTAATGAAATCTGTAAAAGCACTGGTGAAAGAGGTGTCTGATAATAGAGACATATTAAAGCTCAATCCTTTATTACCGTTCTCAATATGGAGTAGATCCAAATCTAGAGTGAAAGTGGCATGATCAGAAATCTGTATTGAGCCAATTTCAGCATGTACAATATTTTATGTCAAAGATTTAGAAACAAACAAGTGATCAGTTCGAGATTGTGAGAAATGTACCAGAGGGAAAAAAGTATACTCCCAGGACGGGATTACAGTCTCCAAGCAAACACAAGAGGTCTTTGATCTATAGCTGTACTAAAGTGTTTATGCATATTGAAGGGAGCAAAAGTTGCTTTAGAATTGCAATCTGTAAGAGGATACATAACTAGGTTGCAGTCACTACCAAAAATGACGTTCTCATCGAAAATTAACATCAGTTTATATGAAATCGAGCCCCAAAAGGTATTGTCTGGTTGATTAAGAGCATAGACGTTAAAATGTGAGAGAGAAATGTTATTAATGAGCAATTTTACCTCAACCCATCTCCCTTCCTGTAAAAATGCAACATCAGCCTTTAACTTAGACATGTGAAAAAGGACACAATCTCTTAATTGGCGGACCCAATCTTTTATCATTACACAAGATTATTTGAAGTGCCATTTAAGAATAAACATGAACTTTAGGAAATTCTACACATCTAAAGTGAAAACACAACTTACAATTATGTACTGAAAAAGAAAAGGAGAGAAGAGAAAAGATAAAGGAGTAGATCTATATAGACAGATAACATGAAGAACAAAATAAATATATCCTACATAAAGAACAGACATATAATTGCGCGTGACGAGACTGCATTGGGGAGATGATTTAGAAATTTAGCTTTTGCATAGAAGCCGCACATAAGAAAAAGTATAAAACAAAGCATGGATTCACTAGTTATTAGAAAAAGTTAAGAAAGAAAAAGTCTTTTCATTTCCATTGCTTCTTCTCTGTAAAAATCTATACATTTCTGTAGGAGACCTTGATCTTCAGAAGTTGTAGTCTTATTTTTATAGGTAGGAATGAAACAATCCAGATCTGGCATTGAGATTTCTAAGAACCGGACAAATCTCCAAAAACATCTTGCATCTCTCAGCAGTCCAGAGACCAGAATAAGTTTGAAAGCAGCCAAGAAATGTGATCTTTATCTGCTTTAAGAACCATCAACAAGTCCCTATATTCTGGAAAATGGAGATTTTCGCCAAGTGTATGAAATTGTTCAATATTCAAAGAAATAGTGTCTGATATTCCAAGAACTTTGGAAATGAAAGATTGAAAAGAGGAAATAGTTTGACCCTTCTTTGCTCTCTGCTAATCCATAAATATAAAGACATTTTCAAGAACTTCATTTTTCAAGATCTTCATTTTACTTCATCAGATTGTAGGAATGTAATTTGTTATGTAGTGTCTTTAAGAGTCCGACTCTGTTGCACCTCTGTGACTGGGATTGATTTATAGGCTATTGATCATCCAAGATTTTAAGGTGCTTATTTGTTTCTTCCATATATCGATTAAGTGCTTCTATTTCCGCAAAATGAGTTTCATGGTGATAGGAAGGGGAGGCTTCACTAGTGAGACTACATCTTTTTTAAACTTTTTTATGTGAAGAAAGTAGAGGTGCCACTGAGATTCAGTCCGGATTTGGAAGAATCTGCAACCAGAGTATGATCACGTGGAGCACTGAGCTGCAGGCTCCGAGTCTTCTATGGCAGTGATCAAAGCAGAGAAATGGATTAGGGTCAGAAAACATGGAATTATTGGATTACGTCACTATAAAAGGGCAATTCAATTTCAAATGTTGTGTTCCCCATAGAATTGTAACCAAGTGCAACCGTTGTAGTAATAATAGCGTGTAGGTATCACAGGTTCAAAATCTTCATAGAAATATTGCCAGAGAAATCAACAAGGTGAGTTTACTAAAGAAAAAGTTAAGTCGGTGATATTGTATATATGAAGGCAAAAAGATGATTGAAAAGCAACATAGCCTATGATTTAAAGTAGCGCTTTTGTGATGGAAATTGAGTAAAAAGCATAAAGTCTGGAATCCGTGGTTGAATACCTTTTAGGTGTATGTGGAGTTCATTGCAGCAATGTAGAACCACCTTACAGTTGAGCGCAGTAAAAATTGTGCTGATGGTACAAAATGACGAGCGTGACTTTAGTCAGGCAGCGTGCTCGCAGTGTTGATAAAAAGTCGTCACTCTCTCAAACATGGGACAGCTCAAGTTGAATTGAGAGGTTTCCCACAGAATTGCCTCCTCTCAGGAGTTGCCATGTATTGAGGAAACCGCCAGGAGGCTTACCACTATCTCCGGCTGCTGCTGAGCCTTAGCAGGTTTCCATCTTCTGTCGATGCCAAGCCATGCCCCCAAAATCAGATTTAAAATTTAGTGGCATTCTACCTCATGTTGCACAGTTTAGGCATCCAGTATATTGCAGATTAAAGTGTTTTAAAATGAATGTTGATAACTTGTAATGCGCACAACAGAAACTAAAGTATTTTTGGGGCATCCCCAGATGACCCCATGAAACCTGACACTTTTTAGAAAATTTCAACAATGCCTCATACCTGAATGCTTGGAGCTTATTAATCTATCCCTATCCTCGGCGATGATCCCTAAGCCCTCTAAGCACACCAAGGTAGTTCCCCCACTTAAAAAACCAACATTAGACATGTCCAAGCCAGAAAACCTTAGAAAAATCTCGCTTCTCCCGTTCCTATCCAAAATCACAGAATCGCATGTTAATTAGATCGTAACTCATCACCTGGAAGCAAACTCAATACTAGATACAGCTCAAAATGGTTTCCTGCCTCGGCATAGTACCGAGTCAGCTTTGCTGGCGGTTGTAGAACAGCTAGGGACCTCCTTGGATGCAGGCAGCATTAATTTTGCTGGATCTGGGGGGAGGAGCTACGCTAGCAACCAAGATGGCCGCGTAAGCTCCCGGCTCCGCCGACCTCCGCCAGCAGCTCGAATATCCTGCCTTTAATCCTGAACTCACACCAGATTTCCTTGTTCATGAAGTTTTTCTGCCTCTGAAGGTGCAATCCTGAGTTTTCTATCTCATCGGCTGACGAAGATAAGCCGGGGCCTCGATTTCTAGCCTACCCGGGTTGGAAGTGATCAACATCGGCCGTGAGACCTGGACTGAGCCCGGTCTCCCGAAGTGTGCCGTGAATTGTTGATTTTTGGTGACAATCCTGTGCATGACCTACACCGAGGACACACCAGCGTGTCACACCGGCTGCCGTGGTGGGGGTCCGGTGCCCGGGGACCTTGCTGCCCTCCCGGGGTCGGTGGGCTGGGGCCCTCGCTGACAGCGAAGGTGTGTTCTGCTAGACGAGGAGCGCCCACCGTTCAACATCAGATTTGCGTGGCCTGTTACCCCGGAGTAGCCGGCCTCCGGTGTTCAAGTCCTGCTCTGTCGCCTACTGAGAGGGGATGGAGCGGACGGAAGGCACGCCATCGCTGCAGGCCGTTATGGCCGCCATTGGGGCGCTCCATTCGCACACCATCACTGTGTTCCGGGCACTGAATGTGAAAGTGGACGGTATCCTGGAACCGGAGGACGACTCCTTGTTAAGTTTCCAGCTAACTGTGGTACCGCGGTGCACCGAACGTCTGGAATCGAGGTCCCCGTGCAGATCCCGGATTCAATGAGCCTTGGCGGTCCCCAATTAGCAACAAGCCAGCCCGTGATTATCTCCAGCGTCTCCTGCTCGATTCTGCTGCCGCCTCATACATCTATGGACGGTCTTCTGCGTGGTAACATGTTTCTCATTGACTGTTTGAGACATTCGCTGTTCTTGGACACCTTTCCTCGTTCGATTTGTGAACTTTTATCCAGTATTCAATCCTACTGTACTGACATGAACTTTTATGAACGCTTTGACTTTTCCTTCAAGATGGCGGCTCGAGTGAAGAAGACTCTTATGAAAGATCGTACTGGCCAGGGCTGAACTTGATCGCTTAGATCTGATATAATAGCCTTATGCAATGCCGGGGTTGTGCCTAAACTGTGACGGGAGTTGGGTGGTTTTTGACTATACTCCCCCGGCTGGTTCGTATATTTTGCTGAATGTTGGCTTTATCATGTCTCGGGGTGGTCGCTGTTGGCGGGGGGTACGGGAGACCGGGAGCGTGTTTGTTTTCTCCTCCTCCGCTTTCTCTCTTTTTCCCTTCTTTTAGGGTAGTTCTTGGGCGACAGGCACACTGCTAGTGGGATTAGGCCGTAGCCATTGCAGGGGTGCAGGGTGGGGGGTTAGGGGAGGGTTTTTTTATTTTGCCTTTGTTTTGTTCTATGGCCCTTTTGTCTTTCCTTTTTCCTTTCTACGAGAGGTGGGCTGTTTATTCTTCACGGATCCTTTATTGTCCGGGTGTTTACGCTGGCTTTAATTATCCTGTATCATTGGGGACGGGGTCGGGCGGGTGGGATTGCTTTGGATCGTATAATAGACTGTTTATCTCTCTTTCTAATGTGCGTAATCGCGATAAGACATGTGTTCCTTACAATGGTTGTTTTATGTATATTTCCCCCGCCTGTCCCTGTTCTGCATTTTACCGTTTGACACCTGATATCTGTATTGCCTACTCTTGTCTTACTGTTCAAATAAAAAAATATATAAAAAAAAAACTTTTTGCTGGATCTGAGCGCGGACTTTGACACTTTCTCCCATGAGATACTGCTCCAACGTCTGGAGGAGATCAGTGTCAATGACAAAGCCCTCTCCTGTTTTTCGTCCTTTCTAGACAGTCGGACTGTCCAAGTTACTGCCCCTCCTTTCTTCTCCTGTACTCACCCATTATGCTGTGGGGTGCCCCAGGGGGTCAGCATTGAGCCCTACCTTATTCATCGTTTATGTGAGACCGTTGGCTCTGCTGGCCAAAGCCCGGGGCATCTCCATGGTGTCATACGCAGATGACACCCAGCTGGTGATCGCCTTCTCCAACAATCCCAGCCAGGACTCTGCAAAATTTCAAGAGGATCCAACAGCCATCTCGGAGTGGATGACTGCTAATTATTTGCAGCTAAATTCAGCCATATCCAAGATCCATCCATCCATCTCTGGGGCAATGAGTGGTGGCCTCCTGCTCTTGGAATGCCCCCATACCCAAGCCTGTGGTGAAGAATTTAGGAATAATGATGGATGAAGATCTCCCCTTTGAGGCACACGCCAAATCAGTGGCAGGGAAATGTTTCGGACTGTTGCTTGGCCTAAAGCCAATGCGAGGTCTCTTTGATTCTCGAACTCGGCAGCTGATCATCCAGTCGTCCATCCTGACCTGATTGGACTATTGCAACGTGCTATTTCTGGGTACCAACAAGTCCGTGATCAAAAGGCTGCAGCACATTCAGAATGCTGCTGCCAGCGCTATCTTCCCTCTTCCTAAACACTATCATGTCTCCAAAGTCCTCTGCCGCCTACATTGGCTACCTCTAGAACCGAGTGCGCTTCAAAAAGCTGCGTATCACTCATGAGATTCTCTTGGGCATTGCCCCAAGAATCTTGAGTGATTTATGTTCTTACTATGCACCCACTTGAGCGATGCGCTTAGCAGATCTGCTCCTGGCCAGAGTCCCTCTGATACGGAGGACACATACTCCTTTAAGAGACCCACATTGCATAGGGCCACTGCTTGTGTTTTTGCTGCTTTGCTTCCCGTTTGACATCAACTTTGATCCCAGCTGAGGCGGAACTCTCATATCTCTGGAAGCAAGCACATGTGAACAGGTTGGTGTCCGAGGGATGCCCTGGTGAACTTGAGAAAGTGTGTGTGACCTGCAAGGATTACTATGTTAAGCCTATCTAAAATTGTCTCTGAGCCATGTCTTGTGGGCTGATACGAATAGCTCTAGGAAACATTGGACAAACGGCACCCAGCAAGCAAAAACTTGGCTTCGTGAGCAGGTAAGAGATTGACACGGTTGCTGCCCACCGTGAGACCATTGCAGGCTCTGCTGCTTACTGGCATTTTTTGCTTGCGAGTGAAAGTTGATCTGTTTTTATTTCTGTGTATTATCCACAGTGTTGGAAAGTGTTTTTAGCATAGGTAAGGGAGCTGCAGCACAGATCACAACTGGGGTGTCTTAAGGGTAATGAGGGGTGGGTTTTTTTTAGTGTGAAAAAAAGCCCTAAAGAAGTCTTATAGTGCCCCCATGAAGAGTATGTGCCGTGCATTTTCACGTCGCAAAATGTCAATGATTGGTTCAACTGCATTGTTAAAATTCAACCACTTGGATGCTAAGGCACTTTCAGATTCTTCATTGAATTTCCATTGAAATCAATGGAAACTCCATGACGAGCAGAGCTCGTCATGAGCGTCCAAAGGGTTCCCCTTGGACGCTTGTGGTTCCGAAAATCTGGACCCTGTTGTTATCCCGATATCGAGGTCCTTTACCCGTGTCACAAAACATCCACCTACCATGACGAATTTGGTATCGACGAACCGATAATGACTAGGACATCATTCCTGTGCATTTGCATCATAATCGAAGTTTGCCAACACCCCTAAATCGTAGTTTCCGTTCCGACCCCTTAGACTCCATTTTGTAAACGGCATCCATCTTACGTCTTGCCCTCATGATAAGTCAATTAAAGGTCGAGCTTGATCCAAATAGACACGTCCACCTTTCTTGACTTCCCCCTGACCTGTCCCAACTGACTCCACTGTCTTCGGCCAGACCTGTTTGGGCGGCTCCTCGCCCAGTGGCCGAATACGATAACATCAGTGCATAACATTCCACAAACCATTCACTACATACAGACCATGCTTTCTGCAAACACGCACCTGTCCACAATTCATTGTTTATGGCCAGTTTTATGACTAGGAGGTACCCTTCTTTATTGAGGTTTCATCGATATCTGATGGGAGTTCCAGGCCTAACCGGGTAATCTATCAACGAACTGGACATCTAAAACATGGGCTTGCTTACATGACTTCGCTCTTTGTATTATTGTAGAAATGTGTATAGCCATATCATAAACTCAAGAATTCTTGCTTGGAGCTATATATTTTGTATATAAGGAGACGGCTGGTTCTGTAAAAACAAACAGTCTCCCGAGAACCTACTCTCCGTGTGGTGTACTTCTGGGACACGTGTTACTTGGTAGCTACCAATAAAACTTGATCTTTGACTGCGACTAGAAGACTCCGTGTTTCTGTGGTCCGGAACAAGGGAGAACTCAGAGGTCTTCAGGTGTTATCCCCTGGCACCCCGGGTTCCTAAAAACCCGGTACCTCAGTTGGCGCCCAACTCGGGGCGATATCAAGCGGCGACGGTCCAAGCCAAATGTTCGTGAGGAGCTTCGTGTGAAAATTCCGGAGGACGGCCAGCCACTTCAGCGACCCCTGTATGTCGACGTGGTTCCGAAGGTCTTTGCTGCGAGGTTCCCCGCGTCCCGACGGCTACGAAGGACTGCTGCCCTGACTATCGCCTTGTTTTGGACCCAGTGATCCTTGGTAGAGCGAAACAATAGACGAGTCTTCTAGCGACGTCACAGATCTTCAAATACTTCAGTTAAGTATAAGTGGAGCGTCTCCCAGTCCTTAGTTTGTCCTTAGTTTTTGGTATCCTTGAGATACGCTTTGATTTGGTACTTGCAAGCCCCAAAGCCGAAGGACTCGTGTATTCACGAGAAATATCGTAATAGATAATCCTTTGAAGTTTGAAGCTAGACTAGTGAGCGAAGATGCCTGGTTTTAGCAGACTTGGAAACTTGTTTTGTCTTGGTTGTAGTAAGGACTCCCGATTAGAGGATTCTTGTCCGGTTCCTCCGATTGGAACTCCTATGTATGAGCTCTACGTAAAACACAGCGTAGGTCCTATCGCATATAACGAAGTATGGATAAAATACACCCACAAGGATGGGGTTTTAAAATGGCCCCAATATGGTAGTTTCGACTCAGAAATATTAGATAACTTGGAGGTCAAATTGTTCAAGAAAAAAGCCCGGCCGGCGATGTTTGACTCTTTCCGCTTATGGCGCAAAGAAGCCAAACAGAAAGAAATAAAATTAGCAAAAAGAAATAAAAGAGGTATGTCGATGGTGCAAGCTGCCGTTGCATACAGAGATAACGAGGAAGAGCAGGAAAGCGAACAAATGCTTAGGAGCAAGAAACTAGCAGTAGATAAATGTTACCCGATGTTACCAAATAAGGGACAGGGTCAAGAGAAAGGATCCGAGAAAGATCCATTAATGTCCCACTTATTAAATTCGCCACCACCCTATGCACAAAATGCCACAGCACCTCCGCAACCTTTAGTTGCACCTCTGGTAGCTGTTATACAGGCTCCTTTACAGCACTCACCAGCTGCTCTTCAGCTGGCTCCTGTTTCTCTGGTGCAGCCTCCTCAAGGCTCACCGATCACATCTACTTCTCCTACTGTTCCTTCTAAAGTTTCGCCTAGCGCACCTTCTAGTCTCTCTGATATTCGTTCTGCGAATGTTTCTGTTTCTGCTCTGCGTGACTCTGTTCTACCACCAGTTATTCCTCCACTTTCACATTCCGTCTGGCATAAAATGGCCAGCATTGTTACTAACTTTCCTTCACCACTTTTTCGGTCGCCTAAAACGACCCCTAATACGGAACGAAGACAATTACGAAGCCAAATGCCCGATTATCAGGAAAGGGAATCATTGAATAAGCTAGCACGGAATTGGGCTATTGACACAGCAAGATATGATGTAGAGGCTGTCATGAACGTTTTTCGTCAATGGGATGAACCAACGCAAAGATACGTGTTTGAACAGATGTGTGTTTTTCTGTGTGAGGATTTGGAAGATAATGGTCAGAAGAGCAACCAGCAAGAGTTGTGTAGTGTACGATTTAGATTTGGGGAGGGTATGATTGTGGGTCCCGACGTTGAAAAAGCAGTTGAGATATTATTATCACATCGAAGTACGGGCGGTAATTCTGGGTCATCCTCTGAAAGTGGTACATCTAGTAGGAAAAGAGCGAGACAGTACCCCATGAGAGAGGTTCCTCCGGTTTGGAGGGAAGGTGACGCAACTGCAGTTCCACCGGTTCTGCCTCATTTCCAGCGCGTATGGGTACATGTCCCCTGGAAGAGATCCGAAGTTTTAGCACTCAAGCAGACACTACCCGATCCCCGTAAAAACCCGACTGGGTATTATAAGGAGTTGTCCCAAACTGCAAGCTCATGTATAATGAATTTAGCGGATATAGACATGTTGTTTGGGAACGTTGTTCCACATCCTTTATGGAGTAAAATTCGTCATACGGATCATGACCAAGAATTAGGTGACTCGTGGGCGAACATTGCGACTACAGATGCTAGACAAGTCGGTGGTTTCAAGCCTGAGCCGTTAATAGCTGAACTTCCCGGTAGAATTATAGCGTACATGAAGACAATTATGCCTGAAGTACGCGTAAACTGGGACAAGCTATCTGCGTGCAAGCAAAAGAAAGATGAGAATGTGTCTGACTTTTTCACGAGATTCGAGGAAACTTTCACCGATCATAGTGGTCAGGATATGGCTACCGAGGGTGGCCAAAGATTGTTCGTAGGCAAATTCGTACATAATTTACTTCCTGAACTGTGTACTAAACTAAAAGACTCTGAGAGTGCTTGGGCTGTCTCTACGTCAGCGCAGATTTTAGCAACAGCTCAGTACTACGAAAACAGGCGCAAAGACGAGCTCGATAAGGCCGACAAAAAGACGAAAGATTTAAAAACTAAAGTTCTTCTCCAGCAGGCCTATCCAGCTCGTATGGCTAGTCAGCCCAATTATCAGCAACAACCGCAGTATTCAAGAAACGCGCAAGGAAACGAGTTTTCCCACCAGCGTGTTCCGTATGGCCCGAATCAATGTGCGTATTGCAAGGAAGAGGGTCACTTCAAAAGTAATTGTCCGGCCCTTGCGCGACGTTTGAACGGTGCTCAAGGTGTAAGAGGAAGAGGTGTTCAGCATGCCCCTAGAGGTAGAGGCCGTGGAAATTTCACTCAGAATACAGCTTCTTTCCCGCCTCAGAATTCCATGAATAGCTTTGACCAACAAAATAATGCATCGTCCAGGTCAGCTCAGTACTATGCTGACGACTATTACACCGAACACGACAATAAGGGCAACGATTGCTAGGACAGCCATGGACAAAGAGAGGGAGTCGTTTCAGTTCCAGTAGATCAGGATGGACCTTATGTCGAGGTAATTGCCTCAGGAGTGTCAGAGCCATTTCTGCTGGATACTGGTGCTACAAAAAGTTCTATTATGCACTCGAAACTTCCTGGCGCACCTTTGTCTGGCGAAATGAACGTCTCAGTAGGCTTCTCTGGCGCCCCTGTTAAGAACCCGATCTCTAGTCCTATATCCCTTTCTGTTGGCCCCTGTGAATTAGAAGCACCGCTCATTCTTACAACGGGTTGCGGTGAAAATCTGTTAGGATTGGATTTACTAAAGAGGTTGTATGCGACTTTGTACTGTTCTCCCTCGGGAGTACAACTTACTTTAGGGAAAAAAGTCATTTCTCCAATGTATTTGTCAAAAGAAGATATTCCAACTGAATTGTCATCACTTCCTGATATACTGTGGGCTAATGGTTCTAATGATGTAGGTCGTTTGGAGATAGCACCGTACGTTATAACTTTGAAAGCCAACGTTAGGTTGCCACGTATTCCCCAATACAAAATATCCAGCGAATGCGAAAGAGCGTTGTTGACGATTGTTTATGATCTGATTGACAAAGATGTCATCGAAGAAACAACAGGAAATGTTTGTAATAGTCCGGTTTTACCAGTCTTAAAGCGTACTGATCCTTCACAGCCCCCTGTGTACAGGTTTGTGATCGACCTTAGAGAAGTGAACAAGGTAGTTATACCACAGTTTCCAGTTGTCCCCGACATTACTGCTTTATTGACAATGGTTCCAGTTTCAGCAGCTTGGTTCTCGGTGATTGACCTGAAAAACGCTTTCTTCAGCATCCCGATTGCTGAAGAGAGTAGAGATATTTTCGGCTTCAATTTAGGAGGACGAAGTTTCCGCTTCAAATGCGCTCCTCAAGGCTACTGCGAAAGCCCATCAATATTCAGTCAGGCTCTGAAAACACAACTAGACACAATTGAGCTGCCAGATGGGTCAACTTTGATTCAGTACGTAGACGATCTGCTGATCGCTGCGGACACTGAAGAGATTTGCAAAGAAGCCACGTTGTCACTATTGCATCACTTATGTGACATGAAGCACAAAGTCTCCCTTTCCAAACTACAATTTTGTCGACAAGAGGTAACCTACTTAGGTCACATCTTGTCGAAGGAGGGAAGGAGACTGACACCAGAAAGAATACAGGCAATTGCAGAACTAAGTGCCCCAAGGACACAGAGAGAGGTTCGAGCCTTCTTCGGCATTACATCGTACTGTAGACAGTGGATACCGAATTTTTCACTACTAGCCAAACCTTTACTGGCGCTACTCCGTAAAGACACGCCTAATCCTATGCCTTGGTCTGAAGATTGTCAGACGAGTTTCCACGAGTTGTGTGATGCATTATGTTCGGCACCTGTGTTGGGAAACCCCAACTACTGTAAGCCTTTTACATTATATGTCCACGAAAAAGAAGGTTGTGCATTATCAGTCTTAACGCAATACTTTGGGGACAAACAGCGCCCATGCGCGTATTTTTCGGCAACTCTAGATCCTGTGGCTAAGCTGGATTAGTCATGAATAACACTCTGATCGTTATGGTTCCGCATGCAGTAGACATTTTGTTAAATAGGACAAAGACACAGCATCTTACTAGCGCTCGACTATCCAGTTACGAACTTACACTGCTAGCAAGTCACATCCACATAAAAAGGTGTGATACACTCAACCCCGCTACGCTACTTCCCATCCCAACAGAAACAGACACAGACAAGATTGATAACCATGACTGCTGTTTTAGGTCAGAAGAAGAGACAAAAGGGAGAGTAGACCTACAGGACACTCCCCTTCCTGAATGCAATGACACTTTATGGGTTGATGGTTCATGTTTCAAGTTGCCGAATGGTGATACGACCACAGCATATGCCGTAACGACATTACACACCATTATAGAGACTGCGCGTATTTCCCACGGTTCTGCACAAGCCGCAGAACTTATAGCGCTTACCAGAGCATGTGTGTTGGCGAAAGGAAAGCGAGTGAACGTGTACACTGACAGCCAATATGCCTTTGGTGTGGCTCACAGTTTTGGGAGATTGTGGCGTGAACGTGGGTTCCTTACGTCCCATGGTACAAAGATACAACATGGTCAGTTAGTTAATGAGCTCCTTGAGTCACTTACCTTGCCACTACAAGTCGCCATCATAAAATGCAGTGCACACAAAAAGATTCAGGATGATGTTGGCCGCGGAAATGCATTCGCAGACGAGGTTGCGAAAGAAACTGCAAGGAACACAACGAGTCGGATGTATGTTATGGGTCCCGCTAGATGGATTGCTAATGTGGGAATGTGTGAGGACACCATTGAAAGCGTGAAATTGATACAAGCCGAGGCCACTGAGAACGAGGTGAATGAATGGAGAGAAAGCACAGGTAGATTAGATGCGAATGGTTGTTGGGTCGAACTATCAGAACACCAGCGATGGCTATTACCTAATGCATACGTACTTGCAGTAGTAACGATGGCTCGCGGAATTGCGCACATCAGTTCGAAAGGAATATGTAAACTATTGGCCCCAGTATGGCAGAATAGCAATATCCCAAAATATGCAGAGAATGTGGTCAAAAACTGTATGGTGTGTTTGAAGTACAACCCCGGTAGGGGAACCCCAACTCCAGCTGGTCATTTTGCGCCTCCAACGTACCCGTTCGAGGTCTTGCAGCTCGATTTCATCCACATGGAGAGGTGCAACAACCTAAAGTATGTGCTCGTTGTTGTTTGCGCCTTTTCAAGGTGGGTGGAAGCGTACCCCCTTAAGGACAACACCGCCTTATCGACTGCCAAAGCCCTTGTCAAAGAGTTCTTCCCGAGGTTCGGTATGCCTAGAATTGTCTAGAGTGATAACGGAAGTGAATTCGTAGGATGCGTGATGAAGAGAGTGTGTGAGTGTCTGGGCATCCAGCAAAAATTCCACGCTGCAAATCACCCCCAATCAGCTGGATTAGTAGAGTGCTACAATGGCACTCTAAAACTCAAACTAGCCAAGATCCAAGCCAGTACGGGTCTTAAATGGCCCGACGCCTTGCCCCTAGCACTCTTGTCAACCAGAGTGACTGCCCATTCCAGATTAGGACTTAGCCCCCATGAGATAGTGTTTGGCCGCCCAGCCAACGTCTGGGGCGTGCCAAGACCAAGGAAACTCAGTGAGATAGAACACCCCGTGCTGCTTGACTATTTGTGCGAATTGACAACTAAATTGCGTGTTTTACACCAACAGGTTCACAGTTCCTCTCCGCCAGCCTCTGACGATCCAGGTCACCTCATCGAACCCGGCTCGTGGGTTTTGGTGCGGAATTTCAAGCGCACCAGCAACGGACAGCCGAGGTGGACCGGACCGCACCTGGTGCTGCTTTCAACGAGATCAGCAGTTCGGGTGGAAGGCAAGAAGAACTGGGTACATGGGACCCACTGTGAACGGGTCCCTCTACCCCTTCCATACGACCGATGGGTCAATAAAGTACTTGCCGACTCCGAGACCGAATCCGTACCTCGCTTCATCCCTTTCAGTGATGCACGTTTGAAAGAGACTGGTACCGAGAAGGAGAGTGATCATATTCTACAAGGACTTGTCACCATCTATGCAATTGGACACTACCGAACCTGAGACATTGTTTGAAGACCACACCGTACCTGGGAAACGACGGTACAACCTACGGTCTAGACAAAGAGACTAATGAAGCTTGATCTAATGTGATTTCCCTTTTCCCCCAAGAACTATTTTTGATTTTTCAGCTCTCTCGTCCCAGGGAACTTGCTCATTTTTGATTTTCGAACCGCCATCCGGTTCTGCTGCTAGGGTCGCGGTTGAAGTTTGGGGAGTGCAACTGGGAAGTTTTAGGTCCACGGTTCTGGTTGGTCCACGGGAGTTACCCCGGACTGAACAGAGTGCACCCCCTGGGAGAATCAATCAACCACCGCGGGCAGCAACTAGAGGATGGAGTTTCCTAGGGTAGAGAGACCTATCAGACTTACGAACTTTGAAAAAGAATTATGCACGATACTGTCCAAAAGAAGATTCCTGATAATATGTGTTTTAATGTTATGTAGCATAGTCATGTTTTTTTACTGGTTATACACTATTCGTATTTAAAGTTACCTTCTCGAATAACACCCAGCCACCACCTCCTCCCACTATTTCTCCACACTACTTTCACCCTCTACCTGAACACGAGTCTGCCCGAAGACTCGAATTTGTAAATAACTCTTTCATTCAGCTTCTACACCAACACCAGTCCATAATGAACACATCAAACTGTTGGATATGCGGACTCATGCCACACACAACCGATAAGGGAGTACCATACTTCATTTTGCCATTCAGTTACTATGGTTCTCTGTGGGCTTTCCAGACCATGTTCCTCTTCGCCCTAGAACCATACCCGACCCGCTCCACTGAGAGCGATTCCAGTAACAAGGCACTAATTGCAGGGATAAGAAATATGAGTAGGGATATCGACACATACCTGACAATGCCCAAGGATGAACTCAGTCCTTACACCCGTTGGAACGTGACTAAACATGGGGTTTACCTGGTCAAGAGCCAGGCAGCAAAGAAATCCCGCCCAGTTTGGATAGTGCCCCACCGAGGTCACTTATGTTTACAGGGTATTGGTAGGGACCCCACAGCACAGTTAGGAAAGAGCATTTGCACAGAAACATATGTATTCGCTTCCCGAACTTCCCCTGTACTCTTAGCAGCCAAAGGCACGTATTTCGTCTGCCACGACCAAGCCTACACCTGGTTGCCCCCTAACTTCGCAGGTACATGTTTCATCTCATTTCTGCTACCTCCCACCTACACGGCCAGAGCAGATTACCATCGGACAAGGACAGCTAGAGGTGTCGTGAGTAAAGACGACACCGCGGGTCAGGAATTCGCTGACTTCGCAAAGGGTTTTCTGCCGTTTTGGGGGCCTATGGTGAACAGCAGGAATATTCGTCAGTTAGCAAGGATAGTTGAATCCGCCGTGATTACGACGGCCGGAGCCCTTGGCAATTTGACAAACGAGCTTCAGTCGGATAGACTCATGACCCTTCAGAACCGAATTGCCCTAGATATCATACTCTCCGATCGTGGTGGTGTGTGTAGAGTCATCCAATCTAGTTGTTGCATTTTCATCCCTGATAATGCGCCAACGGTATACCAGGCCATCTCTAAGCTACATGAAATATCTGGTTCCCTTCACGTTGAGAAAGGGGGATTGGTCCTTGCTGGGGTGGTTCTGGGAGCTGATCACCGCCTGGGGATGGAAGACCTTGATCTTCATTGGGATGATCTTGGCACTCCTGTTCATGTTTTGCCTATGTATACAGTGCGCTCCTGCACTATGTGGCCTCTGTGCTACTTCGTGTGTACGGAAGCCTGTGTCAAGGGACGAACTGAGTGACAGAATGATGCTACAGCAACATCTCCGCGAATTTCTCCATACCGATTTGGACTCAGATTAACATGAGTTATTGCCTTACATAAGGGCAAAAGGAGGGTCTGTGGTTCCGAAAATCTGGACCCTGTTGTTATCCCGATATCGAGGTCCTTTACCCGTGTCACAAAACATCAACCTACCATGACGAATTTGGTATCGACGAACCGATAATGACTAGGACATCATTCCTGTGCATTTGCATCATAATCGAAGTTTGCCAACACCCCTAAATCGTAGTTTCCGTTCCGACCCCTTAGACTCCATTTTGTAAACGGCATCCATCTTACGTCTTGCCCTCATGATAAGTCAATTAAAGGTCGAGCTTGATCCAAATAGACACGTCCACCTTCCTTGACTTCCCCCTGACCTGTCCCAACTGACTCCACTGTCTTCGGCCAGACCTGTTTGGGCGGCTCCTCGCCCAGTGGCCGAATACGATAACATCAGTGCATAACATTCCACAAACCATTCACTACATACAGACTATGCTTTCTGCAAACACGCACCTGTCCACATTAATTGTTTATGGCCAGTTTTATGACTAGGAGGTACCCTTCTTTATTGAGGTTTAATCGATATCTGATGGGAGTTCCAGGCCTAACCGGGTAATCTATCAACGAACTGGACAGCTAAAACATGGGCTTGCTTACATGACTTCGCTCTTTGTATTATTGTAGAAATATGTGTATAGCCATATCATAAACTCAAGAATTCTTGCTTGGAGCTATATATTTTGTATATAAGGAGACGGCTGGTTTTGTAAAAACGAACAGTCTCCCGAGAACCTACTCTCCGTGTGGTGTACTTCTGGGACACGTGTTACTTGGTAGCTACCAATAAAACTTGATCTTTGACTGCGACTAGAAGACTCCGTGTTTCTGTGGTCCGGAACAAGGGAGAACTCAGAGGTCTTCGGGTGTTATCCCCTGGCACCCCGGGTTCCTAAAAACCCGGTACCTCACGCTCATGACGAGCTCAGCTCGTCATGGAGTTTCCATTGATTTCAATGGAAATTCAATGAAGAATCTGAAAGTGCCTTAGCATCCAAGTGGTTGAAGTTGAATTTGTTGCCCGATATATCATGAAGCAACACGAGATAAGTGATCTAGAGCTGCTTTGTCAGTGCTGGAAATTGGCTGTGTTTGCCAGGTTGGGGCACTTTTAGGGGAACAGACTCTTTAACCTGTTTTCTGCTTTGTTCACTTTCTTCTCACTACACACATTATTATCCTATTGAATTATATCCTAGCATCTTGTCCAGTTTCTCATTGCATACTGTATATCATTTCACCCATGCTAACTATTGCATTCTGTTGTTTGGTTAGATACATGGAGCTTTTCTTACTCTTTTTGCGGCCTAAATATATTATACATTGGTGCAGTGTCAATGGACGTCTGTTTGGACATAGGGAGCTATGTTCATCCTAATGAATAGGGATTCTTTGTGAAAGATTTTACTAGTGTGGGATACCTTTTCACTGTAACTATTTGATTCCATAAGCCCTCAGTGTACATGTATATAGAAACTCATACTCATTTGGCTTTCTACAGCCCGAGCATTGTATTTAACGTTAGTTTGGTAAAAGATACCAAAATAGGGCTTTGTATTTTACCTCAACAGGACAGCTACTTGACTGATTGTACTCAATATTTTGCCTCTGTAAATACATTCTTCAATAACTCTGCTTTCGAGTAAGTATCTTACACGTGATGACAAGCCTATCAATTCTAGAGTTTGATGGCATGGTCAAGGTGATATTTTACGCTTGTTTGTGTAAGGCAAAGTTCTAATTTACCTCCAGCTTCAGAGAAGATCAGTCATTGAATAAAATGTTTCATTCTGCTGTCTGCTGCGTTTTTCTCTCAAAGTTAGAAGCTTCAATGGTGTCTATGTGGAGGAGAAGTGGAATAGAAGTGATATCAAGAGCAGCTTCACATTTCAGTAATGCTTTGTGGCCTGATGACAGCTGTGAGTTAAAAACATGGAAAAGCAGTTAGCCCTGGATTGGGGGAGAAAAACAAAGAGAGAGGTGTGTTGCTACTTTAGGTCGAGCAGACGTACTCTCAATGCGTGAGCATTGAGAGTGTCTTCTTCAGACCTAATGCTGCCCGTATTTATGAATGTGGACACCAATCTGACACGCGCTTTTCCTTTGCAGTTTTCACCGCGGGAGCGCGCGTCTGACCCGCACATGCGCAGAGTAACTCACAGCCCTTGCTCACACACAGACACAGGCAGCTCCCACCCCTCTGCATGCACGCACGCACACACAGACACTCGCTCACACACACACCCCCTCCCCCACAGTCACACACACGCACTCCAAGACACATACACACACACACACACGCACGCACACACACATACCCAGCCCGCCCCCCCCCCGCACGCGCGCGCACACACATGCTCCCCCCGCAGCTCAGCAACCCACTCATCGGCTTCCTTCGTGCGGCGGCTCTCCTCAGCTGCAGGGCCCGGCAGCAGGACTCTTCTTCCCTCCTTCGGCACCGGGGCGCAGGGTAGGCTCCTGCCTGCTCCGGTGCTCCAAACACGGCTCCAATCGCGGCTCTTCCGTGGGAGGCGGGGTAGGCTCCCGCCCTCCTACTTCCTGTTTCCGGTTGTCGCGCCGGCCTGCCTGACTTCCTGGTCGCAGGCCGGCAGAGTGACGAGGATGTTTGATTTGCGGTATTTATTTATTTATGCATTTTTATATAGCGCGGACTTTACCCGAAGGCGGTATTTATTTATTTATGTATTTATGCATTTTTATATAGCGCGGACTTTACCCGAAGGCGTCAGAGCGCTTCACATTAGGAACAGAAATGAAACATAATGTGAAACATTACAAAAGAACAGGTTGCAAAAACATATGTTACTTACTTAAGGTAATAGTGACAATTGTGAGCAAACAAAATACATGAGGTAGTAAAAACTATGAACAACCAAAAATACATGAGGTAGTAAAGGTAATAGTGACAATCGTGAGCAAACAAAATACTTGAGTAAAAATTGTGAGCAACCAAAATACATGAGGTAGTAAAGCTAATAGTGACAATCGTGAGCAAACAAAATACTTGAGTAAAAATTGTGAGCAACCAAAATACATGAGGTAGTCAAAAGTGCACAAGAGGAAATGAAAGTGACAAGTGTGCAGTTATAAGAGAAAACAGAGTATAATTAGAGGTATAGTCCTGCAATAAGTGCTAGACACTCAGGCTCAGGAACAAGCGTTACATGGGCAAGGTGGCACTTGTGCAAGTATCAAAGGTAAAGACATGTGAGAGGTAGCAGCCGTGTGTTGCAAGGGCAGAGTGGTGTGTGCATGTTACAAAAGGGCACCGAACACCAGTACATGGAAAATACTGCAAAAAGGCAGACCCTCCAATCACAGGCATACACTGGGAAGGCACTTCCATGGTCATGGAAAGTAGAAATTATCAGTAGTGGGTAGTCTTCCTCACAAATAGCAAGAGGACGTGAATTACTTTTGGAGGTGTCTCTGGAGGAGAACTTTGAGGTCCCTTTTGAAGGCCTGGGAGGAGGCGGTGGTCCGGAGCTTTTTTTTGTCCTCTCGCGGTGTGTAAATACAAAACATATTGCATTACAAATGCTATAGGTATCACATTTGCGAAAGTTATAACTATTGGCATTGTAAATGACGAAGCTATTAATTTAGCTATTTAAAAAAAAAAACATAAATGAAAACTTTGCCATTTACAATACCAATAGCTCAAACGTTCCTAATGCGAGACCTATTGCATTGCAAATGCTTGTTTTTAGTTGTCGCTGAATATATTGCATGCTCTGTCGTTTGCGAGACAACAAACTCTGTTAACTAATAGGTGGGCTGGAGCTCGCTTATTGCTTACTGTACGTAGGCTTCACTTTCACTCTTATTTGCTGGCTCCTGTTTGTTCAGCATGTGCTGATTTCACTTTCTCTTTATTTCTCTCTTCCTGTGGAGCTTGATTTTGCTTCTTTTTGACTAGTGTCTTTCTGCCACTCGCGCTTTGAATGAGAGGCTTTTTATTTTTTCCCTTCCCCTGTAGTCTTTGTTGGTGCTTGTTCTCCCATCCCATATCCTGTGTCTTTACTTGCCCATTTTTACTTTCCTGTCTTTGCGTGCTCTGTCATTGTTGCATTTCTCTACCCCCTGTTGTTGCCTGCCCATTGTTTTTGCTTGACTTGGCACCCTCCTGTCTTGTTGCATGCCTGTCCTTTGCTTGCCTGTTGTTCCTTTCCATGTCGCCTCCATTGTTGCTTGACCTCTGACACCCATCGCTGCCCCCCCTTCCACCTCCTCTTACCTGTTGTTGATTGCCCTGCCTGCCTCCACTCTCCCACCCCTTGGTGTTTCCCCGTCACCCCCCACCCCAGTGACATACCTAAATAGCTCTTGCAAATGAAAGAGCTATTTGGCTTTATCAATGTGTTTTTGTAGTTCTGTTGTACAGCAGCACTGCTGCTGTACAGCATGGTTGAAAGCAAAGAAAAGGTTTATGACGTGCCCAGCATTAACCGTGTCATAGCACTTTTTTTTTTGCCTCACATCACATCATTTGCAGGATACAAACTGAATATTCACCTCAAAATTGGGCCCTACATACAGGATAAGCACTTCAAGATTGAGCCTAGCATGGCAATTAGCCAGGCATTACAGTATTCTCATCAACATTCCACCAGCTCTCATATATAATAAACTAAAGCAATTCTTTCAGATTATCTCATCCTGTGTTCCTGGAGTAATCTTTGGCAAAGATTCAGCATATCCCAGAGATGAGACTGATGTTCGCTCAGTCAGTCATGTAGTTCACTTTCTCCATTGACCGGCGTCGGTGCGGAACCCGCTCCACTCAAGGCAGTTACTGCCTCCACACCCCACTGGTGTTTATAGTGCACCTGCGACTGAGATGGAGCGCCCCCCCCCTGGGTATTTTTGGCTCCTTTCTGAGGTGATCACCAGCTGCGCAGTCTATTCTTCAGTGCATGGTCTTCTTTTCGTTGATGTAGGAGGTCTATCCATTCTAGGGACTGCGGCAACGTGAAACATTGCCCCATCTTGCCCAAAATCACCCTCAATTTAACAGGGAACAGCATAGCATATGTGATGCCTAGTAGGCGAAGGAGTTTGTTGCCATCAGTTAAAAAGGCCCTTTGCTTCTAGACCTCTCGCGTTAAGTTGGGAAAGGACGTAATTCCAGACTCCACTCAGTCGGGCCTGAGTCGGATATGATCTTGGTCTCTAGAGTGCAAAAGTTTTGCCACTATTGGTCAGGGGCCACTGCAGGCAATGGGGGCCACATGAGGACTCAATGAGCTTATTCTAAGAGCTAGTAAGGAGAAAGGCCCTCTGGAGCCACTTTTTCTTTTACCCATTTCTCCAAGAAATCAATCACTCATGTCAGCAGCAGTGTCCTCAATAGACTCCGGGAGCCCAATAATTCTGATTTTATTCTGACACGCTCTAATTTCAGCTCTGGTTTCTGAAGTTTTAAACTTTTTCTCATGGTACATAGCCTGTTTTGCACTGAAGTCATTTCTAGTGCAAAGTCATCCATAGCACTTTTAGTGGTGGTGACTCGCATATTCAGCCGCCTCTGATCATCTCGCAGCAGACCCACATCTTCCACTGTGGAGTCAATATTTCGTTCAAGCGCCTTTCTAGAGGCAGCAATAGCCTGCAGGACTGTATCCAGGATAGGGTCAGAGTAGGTTTGAGTAGGGCCGGAGTGGCCAGGCCACTCAGGGTCCCCTCATCCGGGGATGACTTGAGAGGAGCCAGACACCAAAGCCTCCTTTTTCTTGCTGACTTTACCCATGATGATGATCACTCAGACTAGGTGAACAATCCAATTAAGGATCCAAATGCCGGTTAAGGCCTTGGTTTGAATGGAGTGGTTGCCAAGGCAGAAGACACAGTGCTGTCAGGGCCTGCACCATGTTTTAACAGTCTTCTCAGAGAATCTCGAATCCGCACAATGTGTAGAGGGAAAGATTGTCTAGCTCTTAAGCAGTCACTCAAGCAGAGTGGTCGTAGGCTCCACCAATCTTTCCGGGTGGTAGCTTCCAGGACAAGCAAAACTCAGCATTTCAGGATACACAGCCGTGAGGCAGCATGCACAAAGAGAGCTGCCAGTCCAGCCAGGTGTTTTAGGAATGGCGGTCCCATTATTGCTTCTAGCTCATTAACTATCGCCTCCCAATATTCTGACAGTCTCAGAGCATGTGTAGGAGCCTTCCCTCATCCGTGCGGCATCGGAGGCATATCAGGGTTTCTGCTCCTCATTTTATGGAAACTCAGTCTATAGTAGTATGTGGAGGACGTTGAACTGGATTAAACACAACCTGGCTTTAATGACCACTTCCCTAGGGTGCATCAGGGCCATCTCCCAGCCCACATAATCCAAGGTACCAATATCCATTTCCCCTGCAGTGTCACAAGATTATTAGGTGTGTTATTTTGTATTTGTATAGTGCAGTATTGTCAAGAGACCGTCTTGTGGGTAAGAGCTACACCCAATACCCAGCTTTCCAGTTTGTTGAGAGATTGAGGTCTAGGATTCAGTCTCTCTTAAGGGCGTGTGTAAATGGAAGTACTTAACCCGGTGGGTTTCTTCGAAGGCATATTCATCTTGTAGTTTCTCAATGGACTTAGTGTCCCCGTCCTCCAGTATATCCCCCCCAGGGTTTCAATCCCAATGTGTTCCCATTTACAGAAGCTGACCAGTCCCCTAGTTTCAGTCAGTATAGTACCCTTCCAGAGTGAGGTGGCCAGGGGATCCTGCCCTTCGTACTCATAGCTCTGATAGCATCTTCCCAGGCTTTCAGTGTGGCTTCGGACGATTCGGGCAGGTGTGACATATGCTTTTTAGGTCTCGCCTCCGCAGCGTGCATGCGCTGCACAGGAAAGAGACCTCTTTGGGATCAATGCAGCTTTCCCTGCAAAAACGTGCACGTGCTGCATTGCTTCCAATGGCAACGCGTGCACGCCTGTCTATTAACTCGTGGGAGCGAGCAGCTGGTGCCAAATGTTATCAGTTAATGGGGGGACCAGCCCCTCGCTCCCGAGAGTGAATCGCGCCAGCTCCCTCTTCTCTCTCCTCTTCCCATGCTGCTATCAAAGGCGGCGCACTTGTGCTTTTCTGCCGTGCGAGGCGCACACGCGCACCTCCTGCTGCTGCCGGCAGACCTGCCATGCTTGTTGCACTTCCAGTTGGGAGGGGGCTTCTATTCCGATGGCGCTATGGGCGCGCAGTGGATACTTCACGAGTAAGTTGCGCTCTTACTCTCTTTAAATACTGCTGCACATTATAAACGCTGTCTCTTTTAACTGTTACCTACTCGTTTAAATTTTACTTTTATGACTGATTTTACCTGGTAACAGTGTTGATTCTCCCACCTTCTCTGTCCCTCTCATAAGGGAACAAGTTCACGTTGCTGCTATTGACTCTTCAGGCCGCCGTGGTTCCCGATCAAGCGGAGAAAGTCCTTCTTCTGTTTTTCTATGTTGCTCAATTTGCTGGCCACCATCTTGTGTGAGTGACCGTCCAGCTCTTTTTGCACTTCTGTTTGTGGGGGCTTTTATTCAGATGCAGCTCCACGCGTGCAAGAGACACAAAGAGTGGGCGCACCTTTCAGTTCAGCTCCAGGCTCAAAGTGTCAAATTATCTACTCTAGGGAGGACATGCTAACTATTAACAACTTACGTAGGCTATGTACAGGTCTGCAGTTAGACCCCCACTGCGGCAACACTGGCTCTAAAGGCTCGGTTTGTAACCTCGCTTTAACCAACTTGTTGACTCTTCTTGTCAGTCTCTTATCCAGCTCCAGTTCACATTTCCGTCATCTATCTGCCTCTCCTCTACTTTTTTCTCTCGCCTTCCTGTATCTTATTCCATGTTGCTTATCTTTTCTGCCTGTCTCAATGGCTGCTCCTCAAATTTTCATTGCTTCATTTCCGAGTTTATTTCTGACTCTATCTGCCCCTCTTTCTCTCTCTCTCTCTCTCTCTCTCCTTCACCATTTCTTATGAATGCCTACTCTGCTCTATTCTCTTATTCAGATTCTCTCTCTCTCTCTCTCTCTCTCTCTCTCTCTCTCTCTCTTTCTCTCTCTCTCTCTTTTCCTTTCTCTTTCTCTCTCTCTCTCTCTTTCTCGCTCTTTCTCGCTCTTTCTCTCTCTTTCTCTCTTTCTCTCTCCTCTTTCCCTTTCTCTCTTTCTTTCTCTCTCTCTCTCTTTCTCTCTTTCTCTCTTTCTCTCTCACTTTCTTTCTCTTTCTCTCCACTTTCTCTCTCTCTCTCTCCTCTCTCTTTCTCTCTCTCTCTCTCTCCTCTCTCTTTCTCTCTCTCTCCTCTCTCTCTTTCACACTTTCTCTCCTCTCTCTCCTCTCTCTCCTCTCTCTTTCCCTCTATTACTCTCTCTCTCTCTCTTTCTCTCTCTCCCCCCCCTGCCAAGGCCTCACTGAGTCCTCTATCCTTCAGGTTTACCCAATCTTTCGTTTCATATTGTTCTATCTTGCTGTCTACCTCTATCACTCCCCCTCCTCTCTCTCTCGCTTTTCTTTATCGCCCTTCTCTCTCGGTTTCCTGATGTGTTGCTTTCACCGGGTCTTCACTGTTCTCTGTACTCCCTCAGTCCGTCTTCTCTGTCTGCGGTTCATTCGTGTTTCCCTGTCTCTGTTGGTATGTAGGTCACATCACACATTCGGAATATTAAGTATTTGGTTTCCAGGTTGCAAGTGAAATGCGGTATCTGTAGGCTTTCAGGCATGCACAGGCCTGTCAGAGAAAGGTGAGGCTTCCACACCTAATACCTCACTGTTGATTCCGACCTAGGAGCAGGTATTGAGTCACGTGATGAAAAGAGACATGAACTTAAGGTTAATAGACGACTCCATGACACCCAGCAGCAATGCTCCAGATCTGGGCTCTACTTACACAAACCTCTGCATTCAGGGATGTTAGTGCCATTGGATCAAGTGAAGTGCATCCGGATTACAATACCCAGAATTCATTATGTTGTTAAACTACAGACCTGGAGCACTGTGGGGTGTTTATTCCTACCTAGCTGAATCTCCCTTGAAAAAAAACGCACATGATGATGGACGGAATGTTGCACAATGGCAAAACATTCACCCCCAGTCACAGATCTGGTTTTAATCCATCGTTATTTTGCTCACCAAGCCAACCCAGTTCAGGCATGGCCATATGCAAATCAGTCTTGACCCTATGCCTCATGGGAACAGTCCAGCCCGAACTGCTAAACCATGTCTTTCCTGGACTGGAATCAAGCATCCTAGGACCGGTTTCTGGCAATCAGCCTTTATCAGCAAGGATAGCTTGACTCCTGTGGCGTAGTGAACACGGGACCCACGTCTGGGCATACCGTTCCCACAAGGAGTGAGCAGCAAAACACACAAGATGATGGACGGAATGTTGCACAATGGCAAAAACATTCACCCCCAGTCACAGATCTGGGTTTAATCCATCGTTATTTTGCCAAGCCATGTCGTACCTTGACCATTGTGCAACATTCCGTCCATCATCTTGTGCGTTTTGCTGAATCTCCCTTGAGGTCGAAGATGAAGAGAGATTCAGGGGGCATCTACAAAGCACTTCTAGTAATAAACTGCTTTTTATGTAGCACCTTTTTGTACCTATCAGATGTGCCTCTTTCCCGCTTTAAAGATACACAAATTTAGCCACCGTGGAATGATGCATGGCGGGAAGATAGCCCTACTGAAATTCAAACGTGTGACCTGTACACCACCACATGTCTCAGCTGCGAGCATTCAACTCACTGAAAGAGAAAGGTGTTGCATGCTCACAGTAGAGAAAGTATTCTTAATGTATTATTACATTTATCCAAAGCCCTTTATAAAGAACTTGTTTAATTCAATTATTATCACCCATTTTCACCAAGAAATGAAGGGTATGTTGAGCAGATGTGAGCACGTGACCTTCACCTCAGACACACACTCCACCAGTGGCTAATTTGCATGAAAGATATTTTCAGGGGTTCATCATTACCATCCAACAGGATAGGGATGTAAGGTAAAAAGAATATAAACTGCATTAAAAAAATTGGTCGAGAAGATACAGTTTTATTGGAGACCAAAAACAAGCCTTCCTGTAATGCAAGTGCAAGGATGCCTGCATTGGGCTGGACAGCACAGAGTGTGCCAGAGCAAGAAGAGAGATAAAATGCTCCATATCTTTGAAAACATGGCACATTTCCATTCTCTCCCTTTCATGCAAGGCAGCACAGCAAAGTCCCTTTATGCACAGCATTGTGTGAAATAATAGTATATATGGCAATAAGTTTCTGGTTAACGACTTCCAAATGTCAAGGTCTTCCTGCAGTTTTTCATAATTTCTGACCAGTTTCACCCGTATGTCCTCTACCAGAGTACATTAAGTAAGATCTTAAGGCAACTTTCTAATGTCGGTTTCTCAGGTGCTAGTGATGTATTGCAATGTGTCTCTTAACTAGCAACCAAGTGAATTGTACAAATCTTCTTTTATTTTTATTTTTACAATTGACTGCATCAATTCCTAATAGGCATGTCTGCAAGAGGTGCATTGTGAGCTGAATGCAACTGGAATTCCTGTCTGCCACTTGCTTCCAAAATTAGAATATGTCTATGCATTCCCACATCCACTGAAAATATATGATCTCATGGTCGTTGAATTAAGAGAAACTAGTAACCCCACTGCAGTTTAAGTGATGAAATCTCGCGTTACTGGATCCCTCTTGTATATCTGTGATTGCACCCTGCCAATGTACACAACAGACATTTTCCCGCTTTACTACATTTTATCCGCTCTTGTTTGGATTTTTTTTCTCTGAGAGCCAAGTGAAATGATACATCCTTGCCCCTGATCTGTGCCCAACAACAGACTTTATACATTTGACTCATCTGGAGTATTTTTGGCATCCTCTCAGATTATTTTGTTACCTGGCACAGAGCATGATAATGGAGAAACTGCCCTCTGTCCACACTGAAAATGTCGGTTGCACTCTCCGGTGAGTCCAGGTGCCCGGTTTGGACAGGTCTGCTACTGTTAAGCAAACCTCTCCTTCAATTTTCATATCTACATCAAGTTTTGCAAATCAGGGGAGCTGCCACCACAGTAAATCTCACATCTATGGTTGCACTTTACTTCATCTAGATCTAAACCAGTATCACATCTCCCACCAGCCGAGGTACCTTCGGCTTGAACCTGAACCTGGACCTTGAAAACCGTCATAGGGTCAGGTCATCATTCGGGAGTGACCCATCAAGGAGTCCTTCATCTATACTCTATTCTGGTTCACACCAACTTTCTTAAAACTGTCATTTTACTGCTATGGAGTATGCTACAAGGTCCTCAGCCCCCTTTCCTCATAATTAATATATATTTTTTGACTCTACTGCTTTTTCTTCCCCTGATCAAAGCATTCAGGACTGGTCACAACTGATCATGATTCTCCCATGGAATCCCATGCATACTACCCCTGAATAAGTACAGACTCCTGGCAATACTATCATTTTAGGTCTTGCTGACTCAGCGCGCATTCGCTGCTCGGAGAGACATTTAGTAGGTGAGTTTTCAAAGTGCTACTGGCTGGCCTAGCACTAGTGTTGCAGCCACCATCTGTCTCCTCCCTGTCTCCTCAGTCACGGGTCATTAAGTTGCTTGCTTGCCTCCCTTCTCCCCCTCCCTCCCTCACATCGCACACCACTCGCCAGCCTCGATCTAGTATGCGGGTAGGACCGATTTTCCATCGCTTTGATCTCCCCATCGGAATAATCTCCCCATCTGAATGATCTCCCCCTTCCCATCTGTGCATGCGTATTAAGCTCCCCTCTGATGTAGGGGGAGACCAAACTGACGGGGGAGATCATCTAGTTAGAACATCGGTATTACATGGTGAGCCTGCTTCTCCTTGAGGCATCCACCAATCACTTTCACTTTTGCCGCTTGCCTACCTTCTCCCCCTCCCTTTTTATATGACAATTGAACCACAAGCAAACGGACTGTAATATTCACCTCACTACGGGTTTGTTACCTGACGAGTTGTGTTCCATGCCTCGTACATCTTTCCGTTCCAAACTACTGCCTGAATTAATTTGTGCATTTTCCACATTTAAAAAAATAAAATCAATTTACCACTCGGTGTGCCAGCAGAATGTGTTGCCATTGTCTCACATTCCCAACATTGAACTAAGATACTGGTTTATTTTTACAACAATAAAAATGTTCCTCGCATTTTTGTGTCCGGCCAGGAGTTAATCAAAAAGTCACATCGCTCTCCAGACATACTTTCCTGAAGAAATTGCAAATCATTATGTTTAACACATTTGCATTTCTATCCGAGGCCTACGGCCTGGCAAGGAGAGTATAAAAATATTTCCTTGTTTCTTCTTTTAGTTCTCTCCTCTCACGCTTGAGCTAGATTGCTAGAAGACACCTCAGCGATGGGCCGGTTGAAAGCAACCTTTCAAGAACGGCAGTTTAGAAGAATTATAAGGACGTACTTTCACACTCTCTCTCACACACACTCTCTTGCACGCATACTTTTTCACTCTCACACACACACAATTTTTCACACAGACACACACACACTTTCTCACACTCGCACACACACACACTTTCCCACACACACACAATTTCTCTCACACACACACACACACAATTTCTCTCACACACACACACACACACAATTTCTCTCTCACACACACACACACACACATAAAGTGAAGTAAGAGCCACATTGGAGAACACTTAATGCAGAGGTTTTGTTTCCTTCCGTGGACCAACTCTAATGCCTCCTAATTTTGTTTTAGGCTTGATCTAAGACAAGTATTGAGGTGGATTGTGCACGCCCTGAATCTATATTTACACAGTTGTTAAATCTTGCTGTTGCCTCAGGGCACACCTGTGTAAAAGAAACAAGCATTTGCATAGCCAATAGGTCTCGCCTTTGGGACCTTATGAGTGTTTAGCCATGTAACAGTTGATGTTGTTACACCGAGGATATTGTGCTGCATAGCTAAATACTTATAAGGTCCCAAAGGCGAGACCTATTGGCTATACCAATGCTTGTTTCCATAGACATGGTGGACATGTGCATCCCTCCCCACAGCCATTCATTCTATCTATAGGCCAGTTCACTGTGTGGGCTATGACCCCAGTCATTGAGTATGTAGAGCTGTGCCACTCTGTGGTAAGCTCTGATGTCCAGGATTGCCAGGCCCCCAGTGTACACAGATTGGTATAGGGTCTTCAGGGCTATCCGTGGGGTGTTGCCATCCCAAAGCAATCTGCGTAGTGACCTGGCAATGTTGTCGAAATAATTGTCAGGAATATAGTATGGGGTGTTCTGAAGAAAATAGAGCAGCTTAGACAGAGTGATCATCTTGTACAGGGTGGCTCTGCCTGTGATCATCTGGGGCGGTTTGCGCCTGTACTCATTATCACTGCAAAGTTCTTTCATAACCCTTTTAAGGTTTCAGTTGAGAAACCCTTCACGGACGATAGTAATATCAATGCCTACATATTTTAATCCAGTCTTTGTTACTTGGATACCCCATGCTGCGTGGTATAGGCCCTCTCAGCGACCCACCTGAAGAACGATGAATTTATCCCAGTTAATTCAGAACCCTGAAGTCTCAACAGGGTTAGCGGCCGCAACCCCACCCCCAGCTACCTGGCAGGCGTTCCTCTAGTAACTTTCATCTCTGCTCTGGATGATCAGATAGGAGCCTGTTTCCTTGGAAGAGCACTTTAAGTTCAGCCAGTTTCAACATCATATACATAATGTCCAGCGCCCTCAGTTTCTGGTTCACGGACTCCTCTGGTGTCCCCCGCACCCTCAGGGGGGGGCACGCTACTGCTGGGTTCTCCACCGCTTCCAGGTATCTACCTGGGATGGTCGCCTCTCCCCGGACTATTCGCCCTATCTCAGTAACTCCTCTGCCACCATGTTGAGCCTTGTTGGCCTCTAGGGGAATGACCGGGACTGGTTGTGTTGGTTGTGATGTGGGCTTCCACCTGCAGCGCATCCGTCCCTCAGGGAGGCCGCGCACTGCTATGCCCAGATGACAAAGGATGCCAGTCTCCCCCTACTCCCCACCCGCATCAAGTTATTCTTGACTGGGTAGATGATTTATGTCATGGCTACAGTTTGCACGTTTTGCGTCATTCCTAGAGAGTGGGGAGTCACTAGTTCAGGTCAACAAGGATAAGGGTAAATGCTTAAGAATCTTCATGGGTGAACAGCTGGGAGGGGCAAGTGTTGTGATGTTCACAGCTGAGAGGGGAAATAGTTCAAGTCACTCTCACTTAAGGGTAGGTGATTCAGATCGTTCCATATGATAGACCATGCTTAAGAAAGTTCCTGGATTAACATGACAAATGAGACATTTTTTGTTCTTCGGTTAAGGTAGAATTTCCACAATTCGTTCTTGGGCGAGTGAGCAATGTTTCAGGACATTATTGGAAGAGACATAGCTTCAAGACATTGTTGAGTCAAGGATATAGCTTCGAAAATACTTAGGGCAGAGACAATGCTTCAAGAAATGTTTTGGTAGAAGGGAAATTATGTAGGGCAATCTTGAATAAAAGAATCAAGTTTGTTAATCATTCTTGGTTTATAAAGCAAGAAGGGTAAAGCTTTGGGCTGTTCTTGGTAAAGTGGGAACAATGTTCTAGGTCATTCGTTGCTGAAGGGGCAGGTTTTATTAAATAAAGGTCAGTTCATTTTACAATATTTAGGGCGGTGCTTCAGATCTACCTTGGAAAAGGGTGGGGCCGATGCTTAGACATTCTTGTGTCAGGGACATGACATTGATTCTGTATGTTCTGGTTTTATAATTGGGCCTTCCGCTATCATTACGTGGTTCTATTGTAGTCCATATTCGGTGGTTGTTGCTTTCGGTTCCAAAATTGATCTGTGACTGTACACTGTGAAATCTGTTAGCGGTTGCCTGTGTACATTCTCACATGTTGTTTTTCCCTTCTTCCTTCAGCGCTTTCCCAGATGGGCTACAATCTGAGTCCCCAGTTCACGCAGATCCTGATGGTCCGATACTGCACAAGATCAGCCAATCCCACTATCCAACTGGACCGCTTCATACAGATCTGCACCCAGCTCCAGACCATGACGGAGGCCTTCAGGGAGAAGGACAGCGCCATGGCGGGCAATATTCGCATCAGCTACGAGGACTTCCTGATCATGACCACCTCCCGATTGTTATGATGTGCTTTCTGTACAGCTGTGGGGTAGCCACAAGGACACTCTACTATGGATGCTCGGGGCACGTGGCATCAGAGGCCTGATCCGACCTCGCCCCAGATGACTCAATAAAGTAAACAGCTTATTACGAAATCGTAACTGGACATTTATACACAGAGCTGAGCTGTGGCCCGTTATTTGTTTTCCTGACTCCCATGCTCTGTAACTGTTTATCATCAGGAGGCGCCTCCCGCATTGGCCCTGCACTTAAGCCAGAATGAGTTTTAACGTACAGAAACTAAATTGACCCAAACCATAGACTAAAAACTAATCTCCAAAATGCGCGTTTACAGGTTTCCCTTGAAATTCTGTTCCTAGACTTGACTGGGTGGTTGTGTGTTGTTGGGAGGAACTTGACTGGGAAGAACAGAGTGATTTTGTTTTGATAATAATCCTACACGTCCGTTTTGAATTGCCCCACTCAGATGGTGACACTTTAAGCACTTAAACCCTATTCACTAACCAGAGAAAAACATTCAGATTTTCCCCAATCAAAAAGTAAAAGGTGCTTGCTTTAATTTGTGTTGTTAACGAACCTGTTGTCCAAATCTTACAACTGAAATATATTCTTGATTGTGGTGGTGGTGATGATGATGAGGAGGAGGAGGATAAAAAAATAGAGGCGGGCCGGGCCATTTCTAGTGTGTACTAAGTAGATTTAAGAAAGAATGTCATGGGGGTTGTAGGGAGTGGATGGAATGTCGTTGGGTTGCTTTGCCTTATAGCAACTGACATTTCCCTTCTTCTCGTGGTAACCTTTGGGGTTTTTTATGGATGGATTCTGCCTACTTATGCCCAGCTCCTACCCAGCGGAGTATTCAAAGTTGTTTTAATCTGAAAGACTATCTCTTGTGAACGTTCACCGAGCTCTCCTGGACTACATTGCTAAAAGAAGCCAAATCATGGACACAACTTCCGTTTTGAAACCGGGCCAAACTTTTGTATGAATGACGCTTCAGTTGAGGGCATTCTTCTTGATGTTTAGATCAATAAAGTTTTCTATATGCAAACAAATGTGTGGGTATACGAAGTGTTTTTTGTGAGTTTTGCTAAAGTTATGTAACCTTATGAACCCCAGTCTTCTGCCCAAAGCTCTGCCATGGCTTTTAGAGGAAAGTTATGTAAGTTCTTGTAAGATGCTCGAGCAGTAGGAGTGAAGTATGGGTATGGACTTTGCTCCATAACTCAAGAACATGTACCTAGCGGTGTGCTTCACTCCTACGAAAAATATACTATTTCACTGAAAGAAAGCTGAAGTTGTCCATCCATATTGTAATTTCGTTTTTTACTACATAGCCGTTGTTCTCCTTCGATCTCTTTGTTGATCATGCCTTCAGAGGAGGGCTATTCTTTCTATTAGTGTGGTGAAGAGAAAGCACCCACTGCTCTTTGCACTTTTGTAGTCAGTCTGGTCAGGAAGGAAGCAGACTTAGCCATAGACCTGTGGTGTTGGGAAGGTGCTAGCATGGCTGAGGGTTACAGCAAGATGTTGCACTCAAGTTAGCTGAAGTGGAATTCTGTGATACCTGTGCTGGTTATAGGCAAGACAACTAGAATTATGTTGCAAGCGAAGGCCAACATAGACACCAGGGCAGTTTAATGATTGGGAATGTTATACAATGTATGGGTCTCACTCATCCTGTGGCTTAACTTTACTTTTCTCATATTTTAACATACTAAAATATTGTTAAGACACGGATCCCAGTGCTTTAGAAAATAAATGCAGATAATATCTTACAAAAAATAGTACACCAACAATTTAATGGTACTTTCCTACATTAAAATACAGGAACACCGTTCTATCAATTCTGTTCTCGTTGCCTCTCATGCTTGTTTTGGAAGTAGAAAGGCGTCGCAGTTAACGTTAATTAACACAAGGGCACGTGTATGTGCTTTTTGATTTGAAATGGAGTGGTTTTTGACCGTTCTTGCATGTAGAGTTCTAAAACCTGCCTCTGGAGGTCAGTGTGGGATTTATAAACTGGATTGTCGAAATCGCTGATAATCCAGGACCCATCAAGAAACAGCCAATCAGCGCAGTGTTCACATACATTAGTTGTCTCTCACTATGAAACACTTTAGCGTTCATTAGAAAATCAATACTACATTGATTCGTAAAAAGCAGGTGCAAACTCAGCTTTGCGAATGTCACAGCGCATAATATCATGTTATATGTATTTTCTTTGCATCTTTATTGCATGGTTTATCAGAATCCTCTCTCCCTGTTCTGTGGTTTTCTGTTGACCGTAGTTGTGGTTGCAGTGGACAACAGTCTGTGGATAGGTGCAGTGATGTATTTAATATTTAATGGTAATTCTTCTTGTTTTAAGGAGAAACTCTGGGAGGTCTTAGTAGAAGTTCGATGCAAGTGTGTTTGTATTAAGAGAGTGAGCCGTGGGTCTTTGCCGTCTGTCTCAATTCACACAAATTAATGTAGTGTTGTTCGAATATGAATGTACCTTCTTTAAATGAAAAGATGAGGCGTTTGGCAAAACAGGAATACGTTGGTTTAATTAAACACAGCGGCCGGGAGAGTATCAACAGAGGCGCTTCTAAAGACAGTCTTGGAGTGCAGGCGTTTTGACCGCACTTGTATACATTTTGTGGGTACAATAAAACACTTTGACATTCTTTGAAACCATCATAGTCTTACACAACAATTGCAACCATCTGATAAGGCGGACACAGATGGTCCTCGACCTTGGGGAGAGCTAGTGTGGGCCAGTGTGCGCATGTCCAGACGTCCGGTGTGGTGAGCGCTTAATCACCCTATGCGGTGTACATGTCATGTCCTGATTGAGTGTTCTAACTAAATGTTGCAACCAACTTTGTGGTAGTTTGGGAGCGTGCGCCTTTTGTCAAATCTGTTTGATTGGGGTTAATCTCCAAGGTCCCTTTTGTGGTGTGACTACCTATCTGTGGAATCGATCAGGGGGTTTAGCTGGGTGTACGTTTGTCTATAGCAGAGGTCTTCAAACTTTTGTAGTTTGAGCCCCCCCAGCTGAATTTTTTTTAATGTCGGGGCCCCCCCACCACCTGACAGAAATGTCTGGAATCTGGTACACTACATATTCCACCGCCACCCGCATATCCCGGCCATATCCGCCAAATAATCTTTAACACAATAAGAGTGTTTAGTAAACTGCAGGTTTGTGAGTGAGTGTGGTTAAATGATAGAGGCTTATTACACAGCCCAAAACACAATTTTCCAAGATAAAATACGCGCAAATTGTTGTTACTAGGATGCTTCGTTTTACACATGACATAGATTGATTATAACACCACCAACATTAATGTGACGGCTGTGCCTGTTTTTCGCCACAGAGACGGTTAATCTGTGGATGGATTTTCGCTACAGCCATCCACATCCAGTCTTGAACGGTACTTAGTCTTTAATATCGCAAGTTCTGAGAACCCAATCTCACATAAATAGGACGACCCGAAAGGCAAAAGAGTTTTGATAGCAGTTGTGCTGTTTGTACAGATTCCGTGAGGATGAAGCACTCTTGCTTTACTTACTGAAAATAAAATGTATTTGCTCTCTTGTTTTGGTCCTTTTTCTGGTAACAAGTGGCTGCCTTAGAGTGAAGTGGTGATTCTCATTTGGATATAAGAGTTTTTGTAATAATGTAAAAATGAAAATCTCTTTGAACAGGAGAAGGCGCTGTGCTCCAGGTTTTTGGTGTCTATAATTGGGCACACAGAGTTTGTTTCTCCCTTGCTCAGTTTCTACGGACCTTGCTGAAACCCCCAGAGATGTTTCTTTACACTACTGCAGTATGGTCATGTCATGCCCCATTGCAAATTTCTTTAAATTACCTTTCTCTGCATTGGTGTGCCAAGGTTTCAGAATGCTATGTGTGGCATTTTCATAATTTCAGCGTTCTTGTGAGTAACATTTCAATGACTATGAGCGACACTTTCTCACGAGCAAAATTAAGCAGTGAAGATGAGGGAAACATAAATATATGGAATTGCAACCATTTGACCAAAGTGACTGTGCCAGTAAAAGCACATTTTCATAGCATATCAAGTCAGTGTAACAGTAGATCATGATTTACACTCTCTTCCTGCACCGGGCAATGGAGGTCTGACCTATGTCACCTTAGCTCAGTGAGTAACTTAATGTGTTGTAATATGACACACTTTACAACTGACACCCACTGACTGTAGGCTGGAGCCTGATCGCGAGCTGCATAAAAGGAATTTACTAATTAACACACACACACTCAGGTGGCAAGTGCACCGCACAATACACTGAGGCTGAATACATCGAATTACTATATTTAGGTCTTAACAAGAAATATTTCAATATTTCCTGCCAAGTGATTTGGTGTGACTCGATGTGACCAGCGCTACTCAGCTCACTTTCATTAACTGCATGATGTATTCTGGGAGCTGTAGTGCAGACCGGGTCCGGATTATTTGGTCCAACTGAAGACAACACATTGCTGATTTGTAAAAGAAAAGCCCATGGCAGGCACGCATGTGAAATGGAGGAAGGTTGGAGGTCTAGAGAGCCACAGGCCCTTTCTAAATAGATTTCATTTAAATAACCTGCTGAACACGAGCGCTAGAGTTTGGTGGTAACTTTACTAGGGCGTGCAGACATTCGCTTCAAGCTTCCCTCCCCTCTCCCACATCAATTTTACTTGCTACATCCAGTTACATAGAGAAAAAAATAACGTGTACAGAAAGAGAACAATATTGCAGTTTCTGTTTACCATACCTTGCAAAACCGGGGTACCGAGAAGACATTTACAAGCCTCACAGATAAGAAACAATCCTCTGTTCCAGACTGGGCTTGCTGAAACCCCCAGGGAGATTTCTTTAAATTACAAAAGTGCAAGATAGATAAAACTAACAGCGTGAGCCTTGAATGACCCTCTCCCCCCTACCCCACCCACCTCTGCCCGGACTTCGAAAACATCAAAAGAATGCATGTTTGCATCGAACGCTGCAAATAAACTGGTGGTTTAACTTTCAATCTTCCGACGGCAGCAGGAGAACACAAGTGTATCAGCAGAAGAATTATTCACGTTGAGGAAGCAAAATGCAGATCTCAGACCAAGATAACCTCGACAGAACAGGGCAGCAACCAAAGGAAGTAAAAGGCAGCAAACGGCAGGAGTGCAGAAACTTCACACTACCCAAAAAGTGAAATAATTAATTAAGGAGCTTTATGCTCCTGACTTTGCGGGACTTCCTGCCCTAAATGCTTTCTTTTTCATTAGTGTAACGTCAGTGATGACGTTTCAAGTGCTGATTGGCTGCTGTGCGTGAGTTTGCCAATCCAAAAGCCCCATTTGAAATAGGGAAGAAATGCAGGAAGTAAACATATTTTCAAGTCGATGTGGGACATTTGAAAATAAACGTGAGATTTTCAGGTGGAGTGCGTGCCCCCCCTGAGATGATGGCGCCCCCCCAGGGGGGGCGCGCCCCACAGTTTGAAGAAGTCTGGTCTATAGGCTAAGTGTAATCCCACCTGTGACCTGTCAATCAGTAGGCTTAGGTTTGGGTTGCAATGCCTGTCTCACCACGTATCTCTGACTTGGATATCCTGCTAAATTGATTAAAGTTTCTTTCAAAAGGGCAAGATATTTCAACCGTGAAACCATGTTTCAAACCAACGAGACCAAAAAGATGGATAAGCTGGTGTGTGTAACTAAACACTCCAACATTAACCACAAGATTAGACGAACCATCAACTCCCTCTGGTATTTACTAAACATGGATGACAGCGAGAATAAACTCCCCAAACCGCTCTTTGCGTTTAAGAGAAACAAGAATCTCAAAAACCATCTGGTGAAAGGAAAAGTACCAGAAGCTGGTGTCCTTAGTCAAAGAACCATCACGGGCCTCGAACTCATAAAGGGGAACCATCGTTGTGGCACATGCCAGGCCTGTCTTAATGTAATTGTGGGCCAGACCATCACTATTCAGGAGCGATCTATAAACCTACTTGAGATGACGAATTGTCGCACTGCTAACTTCAAATATATTTTCACATGTCCTTGTGACCTTATATATGTCGGGGAAACAGGATGCAAATGTAGGATCAGGATTGGGGAGTGTAGACTCTGCCAAAGGATGAGGCTCGACAGCGAAGCGTAAACAAACAGGTTTTATTAGTATATTGTGACAGATAACAGGCCACAGCCGACTGGAATCCTAGCAACTCCGTTATTCTCTTGCCGCGGGCGCTCGCCTTGGAACCTTGACCGTGGTGACATTCGAAGTGATATCACCACAGCGCGTTCCAAGGTGACAGCGAGGGCAGGGGTGACATATGCGGCAGCCTTCCTGAAATGTGGAAGATACCACAGGGAGCTTAAATCCAATATTCGAACCAAAAAAGCTTCTGCCCCCCGGTCAGTCATTGGCTGGAAAAGGACCACACTGAAGTTGATCTTAAGTGGTCTATCCTGGAAAGAATGTACGTCACTCGGGGTAAGGATCCGACTTCCATCAGGAAGAAGAGAGAGGTATTCTGGATTTACCTTCTCAATTCTGTCAAGAAGGGACTGAATGAACATTGCACCTGGGAAATGCTATTATTTGATGCAAGTCCCATTATTCCTGACAGATACCTTGAACTCTGTTTTTTGCCATGTACCTCGCCAGGACCTATGTGTTGACACAGATGATCGTTCGGACAATATGAAGTTTGTACTTCTACATAAGAATAGCTGCCTCTGTGAATTGCCCGCTATCTGCTATTATATTGTTTTTTTTTCATGCAATTGTTTTCTGTATGTCAGAGCCTATGCCAGACTTTTTGATTGTCTTGATTAATTGTTGTGCTGACTCTCATATTCTAACATGGCTCCTGCAATCCATGTGAGAAGTGTAGCCCCGGGTATCCGCTTTCTATGTTCATGATCTTTATTGCATTTCCAGCATTGATGTCCATTTGCCAGGATGTAGCTATACGTATGTGCTAACGCAGTTGGCCATTGGACTCGATGTTTTGCTAAATATATAACAGCAGCCTCTGTGAAGTGCCTTCATTTGCTATATTACTCGCACGTGTTCTTGCATATATTTGCGGTATGCGAGAGCCCATACTAGATATCTGAAAGTTTTGATTATTCGCTGGCTGATTTTTTTATATTCCAATATGGCCGCCAAACTTTGAGAGGTACAGTCCCCTGGTATCTGAGTTCTATGTCGATGACTTGCACCGCGCGCCCAGCAGTGACTACTATATGCCGGAACTCCACACTTTTCTACCTTTTTTGGAGATTTCCGACTCGAGCGGCGGAAAGAATGTCCTTTCTGGACAGACCTGGATCCTATACCTAGTAAGTACTATGCTCACTATGGCCCCCTTGATAGGCTAGATGTAAGGCCTTTGTTATTCTTTAGTTCTTTCTTTTTTTGTAAACGTATTTGCTTACTAGACTCACAAGATCAGCTAAGCCCTAGTAGGTTGACCTAATTAATAGTTAACCGCTGACCACCACCCTGGCGTGTTGACCAACCTAATCCTCTTTCCTTCTACCCCCCCCTCTTCCTTCTTTCCCTTCCGGTTTGCCTCTATTCCCCCCCTTTTTTCCTAGCCCCTTCTTTCTGCTTTTCCTTTCTTTCCTCCCTCCCCCCACTCTCCCCGACCTCTCAGCCCTTGCCTTTACTTTTGAAAATCGACCATCTGATTTGACTCCGGCTATTGTTGTTTGTTTAACCCACAGTCGAGCAGTTGAGTACCCTGTTGACACCAGTACGTTCTTCCTTGGATGTTTATTGAAACCCCTAGACGAGCCACGATATTAGAATTGATCTGGAAAGGGCCCTTAATATGGATGGATCTACGCTGAACATATGCATATTTCTCTCTATTTTTTCTCCATTCTTCTACCTTCTTTCCTGATTTTTCCTGTTAGAAGATCGTTGTTCCTCATGGGAAGCCTATTTCTGCATAACCTGTGGAACTTACTCTGCCTTACCCCTACTTTGAGAAGTCCCTGGCCTACGTTCTTTCATTTTGAGACAAGATCCTTGATACAACTTTTAATCTGATATCAATCCTGGTATGTATCTCATTTTCACATCATTTTATGTGACTCCATGCCTCTCTTTCGCGGCATTCTGCCGCATTGTCGTTTCACTGCCTTGCTTAGCCTATATATATATTATGGGCAATGTATCTTTGACCATCTTCCCAAAGTAAGGTATAGTGTGCACTGGTTCCAGTGTATCCCCAGAGGTTAAAGTAGAGTATACCTTACTCTCTATTTGTGGTAGTATGGGCAAGCAGTAAGGCTTTATCAGAGGGTTGTGTTCAGCAATTATTGTACACACTCAGGCAAGAAATGATGCCACACACTCAAAGACTGAACTCGGACAAATTTGTTTGTATAAAAATATTTAGTTATTTTATTTCTAGAACCAAGCCAGGCCTAGCGTAGGTAAGTGAATTAATAATTTGCAGGTTTATTGCAGTTGAAAAACGATTGAAATGCAGTTGGATGCAATTGGTTTGTTTACTGGTAAGTCAACAGTTAAAATTATTTACAGTTACTTTTGAGATTACTTTGTGCATTACTATTCAGATTACTTTTTAAGTTACTTTTTCTATCCAGTGTGATATGCCTAGATATCACACTGTGACTTTTCCTAGAGAAAAGGTAAGTAATTCAGTTTTTGTACATTTGCAGTTTTTCAAGGTTTCATACAAACAAACTCCACATTTAGAATATTTTTCTCAGAAAAGCAGTCAATGCTGTTCTATGAGAGAAAACAGTGTTTTCGGTTTAACGGTAAGTACTTAGGTTTTGTAGTTGGTATTCTGGGATTAGAACCAGAGTTCCCCCAGGGTCAAGGATGCACTCCCAAAGCACCCTTAGTGGCACTAGGGCGGCCGGGTGCAGAGTGCCGAGGCCCAATATTATCCAATGGGGGAAAGGGGGCCGCCGGTTGGTGGCTGTTCACGAGCAGTCCACAAGGATGTGGGAGTAAAGCTCCTGGGGTTTAGCTAAGGGCAAAGTGGGATCTGAGTTAGCGTGCAAGGTGCACCCACAGCGGCACTGGGTCCGCCGGGTGCAGAGTGCTGATTTGGCGTCGGGTGCGCTGTTGTTTTCAATGGGATTTGACGGTTTTGGGTTTTGACTGCAGGCTCGGTCCAGGAAGACTTCCGGAAGGAACCAACAGCTGGGCAGGTAAGTTGGAGGACTCTGGGACGAAGGTGCACCTTGGGATCTCTTCTCCAGGGTGCAGGGCGGCTCAATGCAGGGGTGTCTTTTGAGGTCGGATTGCACCTTACTGGGCCACTTGTGGTTGTGGGGGTCTCCATGTAGAGGCTGCAGGCGATGTCGAGGAGTCTTGTGGGGGGGTGTCAACCCATGGTAGAATCAATCTCTGGAGCGCTGAGGGACTTCACTGGGACCAGTGGGCCCCTAAGACTTGGCCCGTAGGTGTCTTTTTTATTTTCCTCAGCAGGCTCAGAGCCTTTTTTGGCTCTTTCTTTTGAACAGAGCTGCTGTTCACTGAAAATCCGGTCTTTGTTAAAGGCAGTCTGTCCATCCAGGGGTTCTGGAGGTCGCTGGCTGCAGGACAAGGTGACCTTTGGCGCAGGATCTCTGAAAACTGCAGACGGGTCGGTAGGGCTGGGGCCAAGTCAGTTCTCTGCTGTCTTCTTTGCTGGGCGTCTTCTTTTATCCTTCTTCCTCATAGGTTGCGGGAATCCGTATTCTCGGTTCAGGGCTGCCCCCTAAATACTGTATTTAGAGGTCTTTATATGGGTCTAGAGGTCAGTAGCCAATGCGCTACTGACCTTAGGGTGACTACACCCTTGGTGTGCTTACCCCACGTGGGGGAGTGGGCACAATCCCTAATCTTGATTGGAGAGTGCCAGCCATTTGCAAGATGGCAGGCACTGAAGTGTGGGCTTCACCTCGCCTCCCCCACCTGAGGGGTGGGGTTGGCCAAGGTGGGGACACCTTCAGGGCTATGCTACTTTTTCCTGCCTGTCTTCCCACCGAAAAAGGAGGGGAGACGGGAAGGGTCCTGCTCCTGATAGCAGAAGAGGCTGGAGGTTGCTTTACAAAGGCAGCAAGACCTTTGAAACGCTCCTGCCACAGATGGCTCTTCCTGACCGGGAGGAGGTGTGAAAGGCTTTGTTTCTGGGCTCAGGGAGCGAATGCTCAAACCCCAGGGATCCAGAAACCTGGTGGCAGTCTGGTGTTTACCAGTCATGGAACCCACCAGAGGCTGGTCGATTTTCAGGGGGCATCTTTAAGATGCCCTCTGAGTGCATTATAAAATGAAACCCTCACTGGCATCAGTGTGGGTTTATTATGCTGAGAAGTTTGCTGCCAAACTTTCCAGAGTTCAGTAAAGCTATTATGGTGCTGTGGAGTTAATAATGACAAACTACCAGACCATATACTGCTTTATGGTTTTTCTGCACTTACAATGTCTAAGAATAGACTTGGACACTTTAGGGGTACCCTGCTCATGTAATTACCCTCCTCAGAAGTATAGTGCACTTAGCTAGAGGGGTGTCTTACCTATACCATAGGCAGTGGGTTGCAGGCATGGTAAAGAGGAATGTGTGCCATGTCGACCCTTCACTTTTCTCTGCATCAAAACATGCTGCCTGCAATGGCAGTGTGTGTGTGTTAAGGTACAGGACCTTTAAGGGTGGCACACTATTCGCTGCAGCCCTTAGAGGCCTTCCCTGGTCAAAGTGCCCTTGGTACCCAATGTACCTTTTACAAGGGACTTACATGTGGCCAGACAGGTGCCAATTGGGGGTACAAAGCTTTAGTTTTGGGAAAGAACATGGGCCCTGGGTACCTGATTGGCAGGGACCCAGGTCACATCAAGTCAAAGTGCATCAGAAATCCGGCAACAAGTGGGGAGGTTACAGCAACAAAAACCCAGCTTCCTACATACATTCACTGAGATTGAGGCCTATATGCGTGCATACATTACAGTGTACATCGACATCAAATTTACTGGTATAGACCTCATTGTGCGTGCATATTACAGTGTATATTGACATTGCATTTATTGGTACTGCCGCTGCTATGCGTGCATACATCCGGGTGTGCATTGCTATTGTATTTATCGATCAAAACATTCCCCCCAGTTGAATTTTCAACAACATAATTTTCCTTGTTCGTCATAACAGTCCCATTATTGGAAATGGTGTGTGTTGCTGTGGTGCCTGTTTTCTCTTCCCTAGCTATTTGCGTACTGCCTAGTTTGCAAATTGCATTTTTACAGCAGCAAACCCCCACCTGTAGGAAACCACACATTAATTGTATTACCATGACAACCTGAAGCAGCGATGTGCACAACCTGGTCACCCATAAGGGGAAACAACAACAACCCAACGATCAGATGGGGACCCTAGGGAATATTTAGAGGCCAAGCTTTGGGACATTCCCTCACAATACTTAACAACACAAGAGCACCAAAGGGTCTAAATATAAAAAAAATATACATTGGTGGTGTAAACCGACACTTGACACAACACCCCTGAATGTCTACAGAACAATAGTGATCCAAAGAACCTCAAAAGATGGTCCAGGATACCCATCAGTCACCACTCGGAACCGCCCTTCATAATCTGGGATTCCTTTGAGGACCATACATCATGAACCCTAAAACTCAGAGGAACGAAGGCCAAGATGGTAAATGGTCCCTCGTACTGAGAAAGTAAACAGTATGGTCTTGCCCCTCTATTGCAAGGGTAAGTTGTAGATATGGGGTGACCAAAAGTGCAGTGCAACAAAGAAAATAATTAGAAATAAAAATAGGAAAATGCGTTTTAAAATTGGATAAGGGAGTACTGAACAACTTTATTCTGGTGATACTCGCTTTACCAAGGTTAAAAATAGTCAGGACAGCTTAACAATAACTGTCTAGATGTGGTACAAGGTCGACATGTTTCAGCAAATAGGGACGTGTTTGTCCTTGCTTTCTTCAGGACCCACAACAACTATAGCTATAGCACAGATGCCGGCTTAGAAGTACCGACGGAAAGAGCGGTGCTTCACTCTATCCCTGAGCCACTGCCAGGTGGGGTGAGGTCTTCACTTCTTACAAGTTCGTGAAACGCATGACTTGCAAGAAAAGACAAATCGTGGCACCTAGAATATTCAGGTGATCTCTGTGTTTGTCTGGATATCTTCTTTATTTCACTGTATATATACCTCACTTATTTAATTTTTTCTGCAGTAGCTATAGTTGTTCTGGGTCCTGAAGAAAGCAAGGACAAACACGTCCTTGCTAAAGGGCAAAATGATGGGAAGGAGCTTTATGGATTGAGTGGTCTCCCCAAAATGTTAGTATGTCACAAGAGAGAGCATAGTGTGTTGTGAAGAGTTTGCTACAGGTGGGAAGTCTGCAGCCAGGCAGGGAGGGAACCATGAGGCAAAAGGTAATAGAAGACAACAGAAGTGAAGGTTGAAAGTTGTGAAAGTGAGGAGTGACAGATATATTTGAGCACTGCTTAGAAACCATGGAACAGTTAGCTACCAGCACAGACAAAGAACCCCAAAAGAAAGGAGACTCTATACCTGTTCTATGTATAGGGTCAGAGTTCTCAAGCTGCATATCCCTAATATATAGATTTATGTTGTCCCACAGCTGATGAAAGGGTTAGAGGGTTGGAGAACACATTTTCTGCTAGTACTTGGGCTTCTGGCTGAAGACCTACTTCTAGGTTTAAATACCTACTTCTAGGTTTAAAGACCTACTTCTGGGTTTAAAGACCCTCCCTCCCCAAGCTGATAAATACTTGCCCCAGCACTCCCACAACCTAGTGTGCCCTTGATTGGTTTTTCAATCCTGAAAACCTCATATTAGTTCACCTAGCTGCTGCATGTTCTTTTGGGTCCAACTAATGGAGCAGAGTTTGAGTTTGAAATGCATGGAGAATGTAAAGGGCAGAGCCGTGACCATTCCACACTAGGATTTTTAGAACAATAGCAAAAAGATAGATTTGCACAATCTGGGCCCTACGGCTAGCATACTATGCAGGGTCCAGGAGTGGAAGAGCCTAGATTTCTATCACAGCACACTACTTTGCAAAATATTTCTGATGGACACTTCTAAACACAGATTCTTCACGTTGTGAATTTCCCCAGGAGGCAGACTAGATCCAGATTCCCCCATATGCGTCGCCTCCATCTGGTGACGTCCATCCCTTTTTGCACATTTTGATCACTATTCGGGGTTTCTTAAATCCTGTCATCTTGATAGAGTTTTTTCCTCAAAACTTACTGTGTGCAGACTTGTCTCCTCCAAAAACTGCAAGGTTTAGGCCCTGTAACGACTCTCATCAATAGATGTCGGTGACCAATACCCCCCCACCCACTGCAGCACTGCCTGCACCCCCCCTGAGGTGTACTGATCGCCGCCAAAGTCGAGGCCCTCCACCACCCACAGGCTCCACCTGCGCCTAATCCCTGGTGGCCAGTGGTGGCCAGTGGTGGCCTTGGTTTGTTTCCGCTCTACTGTGCCCCCTCTGCCTGTCCGCTCCTCTTCTGTGCCCCCCGCTAGCCGTTCTGTTCTGTGCCCCATTGCTTGATTCTGTGCCCCGTTTTCTTCTACTGTTGCCCCCTTTGATTCTGCTGTTTCTTCTGCTGTTGCCCCCTTTGATTCTGTGCTCGTGTTTTCCTGCTGTTGCCCCCTCTGATTCTGTGCCCCGCTTGCTGACTTCCGTGCTCCCTTGATCCCTGCCCCTGCCCGTATCCTTCCTGCGGTCGCTCCGCTCTGCTTCCCTGCCCACATTCCCGCCGCTGCTTCTCCTGCGGCCCGCCCCCTCCACGCCCATTCGCTGCCCCTGCAAACACACCTCCCCTCCTCCCCATATATGGCGGCCGCTGCGCGGCCATGCCGAAGGCGCCCCTATGGCAAGCCCGTCCGCGCCTGGACCGCGCCCAGCGCCAGAACCCCTGCCCCCGCACCAGCCACGAAGTCCGCCTCCGCTACGACGCCAACACCCTCGTCGCTCTCAACCCAGGAAGGACCTACACCTGCTGCAAGGCCGCCCCGAAGTGCACCCACGGTCCCTTCACCTGCCTGAACTGCAGCTTCTCCTGCCTCGAAGGCACCGAGACACCGCCATGACAGAACCCAACCGACTTTGATGCATCCTGACCAACACCCGCTCCGCACACAAACACGCCATCGAGCTCTGGGACCTACTCGACACTGCATCCCCGGACATCGCCTTCCTGACCGAGACCTGGATGAACGAAGCCTCCTCATCAGACATCGCCATAGCCATCCCCGAAGGGTACAAGATCACCCGCAGAGACTGCACCAACGGGGCCGGCGGAGGAATCGCCATCGTCCACAAAAACACCATCAGGGTCTCAACAAACACCAACGACACCCTCAGCACCGCCGAACACATGCACTTCCAGATCCACACGGACCCGAAGACCACCCTAAAAAGCACCCTCGTCTACAGACCGCCAGGACCCCGACCTCAATTCTGCAACTCCATCGCCGATCTCATCCGCACGCACTTTTTGACCTACATCGACTACATCCGCCTCGGAGACCTGAACTATAATCTGGAGAACAACAACTACAACAACTCCTCCACCCTGATCGACAACCTCGCCAACCTCGGACTAAAACAGCTTGTCACGACGCCGACCCACATCGCCGGTCACACTCTTGATGCCATCTTCTCCTCAAGCCCCCACGTCACCTTCAGCCACGCCTCGGAACTCACCTGGACAGACCACCACTGCATCCACTTCTCCTTCCGAAAAATCCCCACACACCACCACACCCTACAGACCCCCCGCCGCCGCTGGGGCAAAGTCACTGAGGAACAACTACAGACAAGCCTCGCACTCAACCCTCCGACCAATCTCACCAACCCCGATGATGGTGCACTCACCCTCGAACGCTGGATGAACGACTGTGCCAACACCGTAGCCCCGCTGGAAAAAAACGCCAACAGAGACACCAGCAAAAGAGCCAGCTGGTTCACCCCGGAACTCCTCGCCTCAAAGCGCACCTGCCGGAAATTGGAGAATATATGGCATAGCGACAAGACGCCGGACAGCCGCGCTGCCCACAAACACGCCATCCGCAACCACCACCACCTCCTCAGGACCGCCAATAGGATCTCCTTCACAGAACGCCTTGACTACAACGCACACAACAGCAAGGAGCTCTTCAACATTGTGAAGGAACTCTCCAACCCCAGCTCCAGTGCCAATGACATCCCGCCATCGCAAGCCCTGTGCGACTCCCTCGCCACCTTCTTTCACCAAAAAATAACCGACATCCATGACAGTTTCAAACCCCGGACAACACCTATGGGCCACGCCGTACCGGACTCACCGCACCCCACCGTCCAAGACTTCCTGACAAACTGGGCCAAGGTGAGCACCGAGGACACGATCAATATCATGGGCACAACCCACTCCGGATCCCCGTCCGTCCCTCTCCCACACCTCATCTTCAACAAAGCCAGCAACTCCATCGCACCCCACCTACGCAACATCATCAGCCTCTCCTTCGAGACCGCTACCTTCCCTGGGATCTGGAAGCACGCAGAGATCAACGACCTACTGAAGAAACCCAAGGCGGACCCGAGGGACCTCAAGAACTTCCGGCCCATCTCCCTGCTTCTGTTCCCAGCAAATGTCATCGAGAAGATAGTTAACATCCAGCTCACCCGTCACCTCGAAGACAACTACATCCTGGACCCCTCCCAATCAGGATTCCGCAGCAACCACAGCACCGAAACCGCCCTCATCGCCGCCACAGACATCAGGATCCTTCTATACAGTGGTGAGACGCGGCCCTCATCCTCCTAGATCTCTCCGCCGCCTTCGACACTGTCTGCCACCACAAACTACATTCGCGCCTCCAAGACGCAGGGATCCGGGAGAAGTTTTTGGACTGGACCACCTCCTTCCTCTCCGGCAGAACTCAGAGAATCTGCCTCCCCCCGTTCCGGTCCAAGGCCTCCGAGATCATCTGCGGCGTCCCACAGGGATCCTCCCTCAGCCCCACGCTGTTCAACGTTTACATGCCACCACTAGCACGCATCGCCTGACAGCACGACCTCAACATAATCTCCTACGCCACGCAGCTGATCCTCTCCCTCACCAAGGACCCTCTCACCGCCAAATCCCACCTACACCAGGGAATGAAGGCCGTCGCCGACTGGATGAAGGAAAGCCGACTTAAGCTGAACTTAGACAAGACGGAGATCCTCATCCTCTGGCCCAACCCCTCAGCATGGGACGACTCCTGGTGGCCAGCATCACTGGGGACCTCCCGGCCCCTTCCAACCACGCACGCAACCTGGGAGTCATCCTCGACTCGAAACTCACCATGACCAAACAAGTCAACGCAGTCTCCTCCACCAGCTTCAACACCCTCCGCATCCTCAGCAAGATCTACAGATGGATCCCGACAAACATGAGGAAAACAGTCACCCAGGCCCTAGTCAGTAGCAGACTCGACTACGGAAACGCCCTCTGTGCCGGAGCCTCGTCCAAGCTCATCAACAGACTACATAGAATCCAGAACGCCTCTGCACCCCTGATCCTCGACGTCCCGCGCCGCGACCACATCACCCCCCACCTGAGGAACCTACACTGGCTCCCCGTCGACAGAAGGATCTCCTTCAAACTCCTGATCCACGCACACAAGGCACTCCACAAAACCGACCCAGCCTACCTAAACAGCCGACTCTCCTTCTACGTACCAACAGGATACTCCGCTCCGCTGACCACGCCCTGGCAAAGGTCCCGCGCATCCGTAGAACCACCTCCGGAGGCAGATCCTTCTCCCACCGCGCTGCCAAGACATGGAACACCCTCCCCCTCGACCTACGACAAACCGAAGACCTACTGACCTTCAGGAGACAACTCAAGACCTGGCTTTTCGACCAGTAGCAGCATCACCCCCCCTCCCCACCCCCAGCGCCTAGAAACCCTTGCGGGTAAGTAGCGCGCTTTACAAATTAACTGATTGATTGATTGATTTGTTGTTCTGGATCCAAAGACGATTCTGCGCCATGCAAGTGCTGCGCAAAGAAGAATCGCAAAGTCATCTGCGACTGTGAAATGAAATACACTGTCTCAAGCTTGGCAAGAAGTCAAAGAAAAGCTCTTGGTTGAAGTCGAGTGCATCTACGCGCTCCCATTCCCAAAACTTCTCCTGTGCATGGATCTGAGTCATTTCGCTACTCCTACCAATTGAAGTTGTAGGATGCCCCAAGCACTTCCAGGCCGCAGAGTGTTTCCCCCACATTAGAACCGATTCCAGTGCTGATTCTGATGCGTCCCTACCTCCTTGGGCCATCTGCAATGCCCTAAGAACTCAGCAAGCTAAATCAGGCATTAGACGCTATCGTTGGTGCCCCACTGGGTCTCTCTGGCACACCTTCAAGCCTCAAGGATCTGAGGTGGCTTCCAATCGGGATATCGCCAGGGGATCCATCTCAGGCGTCAACTGCACCACTCGGTCTCTGTTCGAGGCCGGTCTCCTTCTGTTGCTCGGCGCCACCATCTCTGGTGCAGCATCCAACAACGCCACTGATGTAGTGACAGATGCTGCCAGTCTGAGTCCTGATACAGGTGCCAATGCCGAAACAGAGCCCATAACTTTGTAGGACTCTGAAATACGTCCCTTACTAACGAGATCACACCAGTATGCCCATTCGAGCCTGGAAACATATGCCCCTCGTGATTATGAAAATGTTGATGATAATGATGACATTAATCCTTACAGAGGTGCAACTTCTTTGATGATATACAGGAAATCAGTGGCCTCAATACCTCTCCCAGACATAGCCTTCTGTTGCCAAACCCAGCCATGATGACAGAGGAGTCCGACTCCTTTGATATAGTAATTAGGAGAGTGGCGAAAGTGCACTTTAGGTATAACAGAGCTTGAAACGAACATGCTCACTGAAGTCCTCAGCCCCGACAAGCAAGCCAAGAACCTTTACTGCCTTTCAAAGAGACCTTAACAGATGTACTGATGGGCAGTTGAGCAAAGCCAGGATCTTGTCCTCTGGTTAATAGGCAAGTGGCAAGGCGACTGTTGGACCTGGCCCTTTTTGCAGGGTTATCCCAAACTTTTTGCCTTTCTCCTCCTATTTTTCTGATCTTTTTGTTGGCATTAGTGCTTTGGCCACTTTACCACTTCTAATCAGTGCTAAAGTGAATGTGCTCTCTCCCCAAAACATGGTATGTTAGGTTTACACCTGTTTTTTATATTTAATTTATGTTCTTTTAACAACTTAAACGTACCTTGTAATTTAACTGAGCAATAATGTAGTTATGAAATAGCAGGTAAGGTAGTTGCCCTGGACTCTATATCCCTTTGTACCAACAGATTGATAGGAAACATCTTGTAAATGTTTTCGATCAATAACGTGAGGTTCTATTATGTATTTATTAATTAGGATTCAATAACCACTGAGCAACAAAGCGGATAGGGTGTTTTAATATTAGAAAACCTCTACTTTGGTTGTGGTCCTGCCTAAATCCTGGACAATTTGATTTTGCTGTTTATATGTAGTTGTAGCACAGACTGAGATCAGGTACAGGCTTTACTATTAGGCATGGTGGGCCATATAGGCTTTTGTCTTCTTCTATTACTGTGAAAACTATATATATATGGAGGGCCACAAGAGTTGTGTATTGTGAGCTGATGTGTGCCATTTATTGTGTTTTATATCTGCTATCGCCTTTTTTATTGTTATGAAACTTTTATAGCCTATGGCCAAAATAAAGTATTTTCATTCATATTTTATTTACTTGTATGCAGGGCCGGACTTGGAACCCAAACCGGCTCCAGCACTCTGCTCAGCACCCTTCTCCGCCACCCCCCGCTGCCCCCCTCTGGGTGCGGCCGAGCTGTTTGCTAGGGCCAGGTTTGACCGATTTTGTTACGGGGTGGTGTTAGACCTCTCATCATTGGCGTGAGTCTCCCTTCCATTTTTGACAGATTGTCTCCTCAGTTTTGATGTTTTTGCTGGTTATATGCTTTGGGCACTGTGCCACTGCTATCGGGGGCCACAGTGCAAGTGCTCCCTATGTTAAATTGATGTACTAATTGGTGATTCCATGATTGGGTTATTTGATTTACCTGTCAGCCCCTAGTACAGTGCACCATGTGTGCCCAGGGCTTGTAAATCAAATGCTGCTGATGGGCTTGCAGCAATGTTTGTGCCACCCACAGAAGCAGCTTGCAAAGTGTGTCTCAGGCCTGCCATTGCAAGGCCTGTGTGCAGTCTAGTACTGCCATGTCGACTTAGCAAGTGCACCCACTTGCCAGTTCCTAAACCTTCCCTTTGTGTCATATTAGACACCCCATTAGTAGGCCCAAGGGCTGGGTGCATTGTAAGTATAAGGTAGGACATGCTCTGATGTATGTAGAATGCCCTAATAGTGAATTACAGCCATTTTCATTTTTCACTATTGCAAGGCTACCTGTTCTCCATAGGCTCAAATGGGCAGTTAGATTATTACATTCTTATCATCTTAACTGACTCAGGGAACATGGTAGAAATTCGAATTTAGTATGCCTGAACTCAGAATTATAAAATACATCTTTTAGTAAAGTTTGTTTTAATATTCTGTGTTTGAAAATACCACTTTTAGAAAGTAGGTATTTTCTTGCCTTACTGTCCAGGCCTGCCTCTGCTAGGTTGTGTAGTCCTTGTCTGGGTTTGAGAGAGACAGGGCTGAGGGATTCCAGGAGACAGGCTGGGACAGCCCAGTGGTGAATAGAGAGATCTGCATCTAGATGGGAGGGAGGAGTTGCACTTGGGACCTGAATAGGGTTGGGCCTTCCTCCTACAGTGCTGGCTCCACCTCCTGTTGGGCGGCGGATGTGTTTGCACTGCACAGTGAAAGGAAGAAGAGAGTCATGTAAACAAAGGGCTCATGAACTGGTTTGGACCAGGCAGAGACCTCTCTGCCTTCAGAGAGCAAAGGATTTTGGGGTATAAATATTGGAATCCTGATCCCAAGAACTTTAGATCACTTCTGGAACAAGAAACCGTTTGCCAAGGAGAAGAACCAAGGAAGCTGCAAGAGTTTTACTGCCCTCTGCCAGTGTGCTGTTTGCTGGGTTGGCCTGCAGTGGTTGCTTCATTGCCAAGGAAAAGAGAAGAAACTTTTTAAGGACTTTCATCATCTACAGAATATTCTCCAAGGGCTTAAACTGTGCTTGACTCCTGCTGAAGTCTCAGGGACAAAAGACTTCATCTCCAGCTCCCCTATAAATTTCTTTGCTGGGAATTCTCAACTGCAGACATTTGCCTGTCGCTGGGAGCTGGAAGCACGACGCATCGAGAGGAAGCGTGTTGCAGCCACAGCTGAAACCGTCGCATAGCCAGAGCAGCGAGCCTTCGTCGCATCTCCCTGGAAGCGTGTGTTCATCGAAGCTGCCTGCTGTCGCATCACCGGAGAAGCGCGACGCCATCGATAGAGTAGCCATCGCATAACCGGAGAAGAGTGTCGCAGGGCCTGTTGCGGCTCCAAAGCACAGTCTTTGCAAGGCTGCCAGGGCACCTACGCATCATCATCGCAGCGTCATCGCCTCTTCGCATCAAGGGCGCCATCTTCTCGCATCGCAACCGGATCATCGCATCTCATCAAGATGTCATCTTGCGCACTGCAACGGGCCCGCAGGCCGAGAATCTACGCATCACCTTCGCACTGGTAAGGATCATGACGCATCCCCTACTCTACGCAAGCATTGAGGCATGACACATCATTTCCCCCAGATCATGGAACCAACGCATCTCCCCTTTTGCGAGCCTTTTGTTCACTTTGCGTTTCGCATCCAGGTAATATGTTGAGAACTTTGTCACATTAATCATCAACTTGAACTAAGTAACTTTTATCATCTGTAAAGCAATCTTAAGTGTAGTATTGTGGATTTTTGTCGTATGTGGTCTTGTGTTAAGTCTATATAAAGAATACTTATTTTTATAAAACCTGTGTTGTGTCCATCTGTAGTGTTTTCACTGTATCGCTGTGTATATTCACAAATGCTTAACGCAATGCCTCTGAGATTAGCCTGTCTGCTCGTGCCAAGCTACCAATGGGGTGAGCAGGGGTTATTAAGGGGTGTAATCCCCTTATCCTGACTTGGAAGTAAGGGTCCCTATTTGGACAAAGGTGAATACCATTGCCAACTAGAGACCCCAAGATCTAACATTGGTGGTCAGTGGTGAGGATTTGGACTTTGCATTTGTGTTTCATATACAGTGATTGGTGTACACTACTAGTGAGTGCAGACCAAACACAACCACATACTTTTTTTTAGAATCTTTTTCCTTGGATTGTTAGTTTTTCCTGAAAACTCCCAATTCTTACTACCATGAGTAAACCCGCATCTGTTGCATCTATGGATCTTGAATTTGAGTAAGAGAGGTTGTATACCTACACTGTGAAACAGCTCAAGAAATTGAAAATTGCTACACCAGGCATTTCTAAAAAGGATGAGTACCAGAATGTGCTGATGGCCTGGGTAGAAGCCAGAAATGTCCCTGATCTTGTGGTGGAGCCAGTTGGGGATGCAAATGGGCCAATTGATAGGCCAGTGTTTTCAGCCAGGGGAGGGGGACGCTCTCCACCTGGCAACAGTATCTCTTCCAAAGACCTGTCCCCCAGAGAGTTGGAAGACAGGGAGAGAAATAGGGCACTGAAGCTGGAGTTGGCTAAGCTTAAGATGGAGAGTCAGAGGGAAACAGAGCATAACAGGTTGTCTTTGTAAAGAGAGAGAATGAGAATGGAACATGAGAGGATGTTGAGGGAGTTAGAAATCAAGGCCAAGGGCTTAGAAATCAATCCCTCTGGTGGCAGCGCGCCATCTGTGCCTTCAGAAGGCAGGCTACATATTCCCAAGGATGTCATCAAAGATTTCCACAAAAGTGAAGATATTGGGCAGTGGTTGGCAGCCTATCAGATACCAATCCAGAGGTACGCCAGCACCTTATTGATAGCAAGTTGACTAACCCTAGGAAGCTTGCTGAAGAGGCGGACTGCTGGGTCAGTACCAGGGTTCACAAGGGTCTTGTGGGAGACTCCACCAAAGGTGAGCAGAGTCCCCAGCAGGAGAGTGGGGGGGGGGACACAAGGGTAAACAGAGGGAGTTCCAGAAAGGGCCCCAAAGTAATTCCCAAGGGATCCAAGGTAAGGGTTCCCAGCCTACCCCTGAGAAGAAGTCTGGACCCCGACAGGTAAACCTGCTCATAGGGGGCCTGTTACTGGCTTTCAGTGTAAGCAGGTGGGACACCGTTGGTATGATCCTCAGTGCCCTCAGAAGGGTCAGTATGTGCCATGCGGTGCACCACCCTGTCAGATGGCCAGTGTAGCCATGGGTGGGGAGGAGATAGGTGCCCAAGGTGAGTGGGGTCCCGCAGAAATGTCCCTTGTCACATTAGGAGACTTTGAGATGGTCCCTAGAACTCAGCTGCCTGATAACACTAAAAATACAGGCAGTGGGTGACCATCATTGGCCAAAGAGTAGAGGCTCTGAGAGACACCGGAGCCAGTGTGACAGCTGTCAAGTGCCACTTGGTGTCTAAAGAGCAGGTGGTCCCCAATGCATTCTTCCCAGTTGTTGCAGCTGACAACACAGAGAGCCATTGCAAAGTGGCTCAAGTTTCCTTTGAGTGGGGGGGGGTCTCTGGTTCTCTTCAAGTAGCTGTGAGGCTAGCCAAGCCTGTTGATTGTTAGGCAATGATTTGGAAAGCTCCCCTTGGGTTAAGGTGGAGAAGAAGGCTCATTTAGGTATGTTGGGTCTGCCTGAGGGGGTGTGTGTGGCCACTCGGTCTATGGCAGCTAAGGGTGTTCAAGATACCCTGGAGCCTGAAAGTATGGCCCAGGGACCTGCCTTAAAGAGAAGAAGTAGGGGGCGTGGGAAACCAACCCCCATTGTTCCCACCGTCCAGGAAGAGGCAGACCTTGAGGGGGATGCCCTGGAACCTACAGGGGAGCAAGTTTCTGACCTGGGGAACCTACTTGAGTTGACCCATTGGCAGCAAGAAGGGGGTCCCTCCAGGGAGGAATTTTGTGAAGAGCAGCAGAAGTGCCCTTCTCTTGTGGGTTTGAGGCAACAGGCCACAAACCAGGTTGCAGGTGATCAGTCTGGATCACTTTGGATCTACTGGGAGAACGGTCTCCTGTATAGCGGGCCTAATGTTGCTGAACCTGGGTCAGCCTGTGTGCTGGTGGTACCCCTGCACTTCAGAACCTTCCTACTGGGTTTGGCTCATGATGTTCCTTTAGCTGGTCAACTGGGGCAGAACAAGACCTTTGAAAGGCTTGTCTCCCACTTTTATTGGCCCCAGATGCGGAAGAGTTCAGATACTCATTGTAGGACCTGTCAAACTTGCCAGGCAAGTGGGAAAAGTGGAAGGAGGCACAAGGCCCCTCTCCAACCTTTCCCTGTAGTCAGTACCCCATTTGAACGGGTGGGCATTGACATTGTGGGGCTAGTGGACCCCAAGACAGCCATGGGCAACAGGTTTATCCTGGTCTTGGTGGACCATGCTACCCGGTACCCGGAAGCCATTTCGCTCCGGACAGTGACAGCCCTCGTGGTGAAACATGTACTGATGGGGATCTTCTCCCGTGTGGAGTTCCCCAGAGAGGTGGTGTCTGACCAAGGTGCAAACTTCATTTCTAATTTTATGAAGTCTCTGTGGAAGGAGTGTGGTGTTACCTATAAGTTCACCACTTCTTACCAACCACAAGGTAATGGGATGATTGAGAGATTCAACCGGACCCTTAAAGGCATGATCATGGGTCTTGAGAAACCAATGAGGCGTAAGTGGGATGTCCTCTTGCCATGCCTTCTGTTTGCCTACCGGGAGGTGCCACAAAAGTCCCTAGGGTTCAGCCCCTTTTAGCTTTTGTATGGACACCTGGTAAGAGGACCTTTGAGTCTGGTCAAGGAAGGATGGGAGCAATCTCCCAGGAAACCTCCCCAGGATGTATATAGTTACATGCTGGCCTTCAGGAACCAGACTTGGCGATTCAGAGATCTCACTCAGGCGAATATGGAAGCCAGCCAAGAGGAAATGAAGTGGTGGTACGGTCAGAATGCCACTCTGATTGAGCTTCAGCATGGACAGAAAGTTTGGGTCATGGCCCCTGTGGAGCCTTGTGCGCTCCAGTACAGATGGACCTGTCCATATGAGGTGGTGGAGCGCAAGAGTGATGTTATCTATCAGGTGAACCCTTTGCGGGTCCTACATGTTAACCGCCTAAAGCCCCTCTGAGAAAGGTCCGAAGTGGGCATGCGCCTAGCGACAGATGATGGAATGGAAGAGGAGACCGAGCCTCTTCCTGACCTCCTGTATGCAACAGAGCAAGATGGGTCAGTGGATGGTCTCAGCCTCTCTGCCACACTGACCCCTGATCAGCAGCAAAATTGTCGCCAACTGTTGGGGCAATTCTATGATCTATGTTCCTTGGTTCCTGGTGTCACTGAGTGGTGCGTCCATGATGTGGACACTGGAGACAGTCCTGTGAAGCACAAGGCTTACAGAGTGACTGACAAGGTTAGGGCTTACATGAAGGAGGAATTCTCCAAGATGTTTGCTTTAGGGATAATTGAGTCCTCCAACAGTCCTTGGGCCAGCCCAGTGGTTTTGGTCCCAAAGGCTGGCACGCCAGGTGCCACACCTAAACTCCGGTTCTTTGTGGACTACAGAGGGCTCAATTCAGTCACCAGGACTGACGCACAGCCCATTCTCAGAGCTGATGAGCTCATTGATTGGTTAGGGGCTGCACGGTACCTCATGTTTTATTTGACGTCTGGGTACTGGCAGATCGCCTTGACTGATGGGGCTAAGGAGAGGTCCGCATTCTCCACACCAGATGGGCACTACCATTTGGGATGAAGAATGCCACTGCCACCTTTCAGAGGTTGGTCAATCAGGTGGACTGCAGGATTTCAGTGCCGCCTACCTGGATGACATTGCAGTGTTCAGCTCCAGTTGGGAAGAACATCTGCACCACCTCGGGGAAGTGTTGATGGCTTTGCGCAAGGCAGACCTCAGATCAAGGTGAGTAAGTGCCAGATCGGGCAGGGCTGCGTGGTGTACTTGGGTCACCAGGTTGAAAGCGGCCAGGTTGCGCCCCTACAACCCAAGATTGATTCCATCCTGGCATGGGAACCCCCAAAGACTCAGACACAGGTGAGACCCCTAGGACTCACGGGGTACTACAGGAGGTTTGCGTAATCAAGAGAGAGAGAGAGGACCAGGTAGCTAGTCCTTATCCTCGGGGTTATATATGATTAAATCAAAAGGAGACTAGCTCATGATTTATAATAATTACAAGTAAAAAGACTCGAGTATGTTTCGTCATGGGGTGCGAACACCTGGTGAGTGTTCATAAAGCCCTCACCCACCAACCTAGTTGGTGGCATGCTTCATCATCGGGCCCACCCAGTGACACCTAGCGTGTCTCGGATGTGCTTCGACGCCTGATTACAGCGGAGCAGGTATATTGCTGAGTGTGCAGTGAAGGGTGTTATGAAAGTGATGTTAAAACGGCTTGGCGGGGGTCCCAGTACCCGAGGGTGAATTAGACTTTAATACCTGGGCCTCCATCAGTGGTTTAAAAATAAGGCTGGAGGATGTTAGAGGCGAGTTACGACCTCCCACATCCGATGGGTCAACATGTTTCAGCCAGTGCCTTATGTGTATGCTGGCTTTCTTCAGGACCTATATTAAAAAGGTGAGTGTAATTAAACTAGTGGGTGTGTGGTTCAGACTATGTGTCTACACGCCCTAAAGTGTTTATCTATGTGTGAGAGGGGGATTCCCTTCTCAAAGACACCTGTACATATAACATATATGGACAAAGACAAAACATACAGGGAAAAAGAGAGTCACTCAGATGTATAGCATTGAACACATCTGGTTGCCGTCGCTAAAGCGGTAGGAGTGTAGCCTATAGGCGGCTAAGGTGTAATGGTATTGGTGGTACCATTAAGTGAGAATCGCACATATAGTTCGGGAGTGGAGTGGCTAAAACACGGAAGTCACATACACAGTGCATATGTGTAGAGCGACGCAAGAGCTCATTCTTACGCTAGTTTTAGCAGGGTCGGGCCTCAAGGTTGAGAGGTGGCAGGGGCTTGACCCTAAGGAGAATAAAGGTTTTACCACACCGATTAGGGAGACCTGTGGGGGAGAAAGATAGCGCTTACCAGAAGTAGTGGCGGTTGTTTCTCATACTCACAGCTTTTCTGGGCAGAGCCTGCTCTGGACCTGTAGTGCCTCCTTCGCATACCGGTAAGGAATGGCCGTTTTCGCCGGAAGTTAAATACTGTGGTTTAATTGGATAACCATGTGCATCTGCAGGTTTGGAGGTAAGAGTAGAAAGACTCGGATAGCCGAGTCATGGTGCCTGAGGGAGCCCTAGCGCATCTGTGCGCATGCGCAGTACCCGCGGGTTTGAATACGCATGCGCAAATCGATAGTGTCACACCTGTGCGAGCGCATCAGGGTATGTCTACTGGGCTCAGTGGTCCATGCGCGGAGCGATAGTGTTCTGATCGCGTGCGCGTGTCAATGTTTCACTATGGTGAGGGTTACATAGACCCAAACGAATGGCGCATAGATCAAGTAATACGCATTGCGCTATGGGAGGGGCCAAGAGAGTGCGACTATAGTGTTTTGCTGGGCTGGGAGGTTTGTCAAGGGGTATGGCAACATTGTTGCACCCTTGACTGAGCTGACCTCCAAGAAACAGCCCATGAAAGTGAACTGGACTGACGTCTGTCAGAAGGCTTTTGACGCCCTGAAGACTGCCATGTGCACAGCACCCGTGCTTCAGTCGCCCAACTTCTCAAAGGAATTCATTGTTCAGACAGATACTTCAGAGCATGGGGGTGGGGGCTGTTCTATCGCAGATTAATGTAGAGGGCCAAGACCAACCTGTAGCCTTCATCAGTAGGAGGTTACTACCAGGGGAACAGAGGTGGAGTGCAATTGAGCCTGAGGCATTTGCTGTGGTCTGGGCACTGAAGAAGTTGAGACCATACTTGTTTGGGACTCACTTCCGGGTTCAGACCGACCACAGGCCCCTCAGATGGCTAATGCAGATGAGGGATGAGAACCCAAAGTTTTTGAGGTGGTCCATTTCCCTACAGGGTATGGACTTTACGGTGGAACACCGCCCTGGTACAGAACACGCTAACGCTGATGGTCTGTCCAGATTTTTCCGCCTTAGTGAAGAGAACTCCCACAGGGAAGGGTGGTTCTCCCCACATTTCAGCTGGATGGGACACGTGTTAGACCTGGCATCATTGGCGTGAGTCTCCCTTCCATTTTTTATGGATTGCCTCCTCTGTTTTGATATGTTTTTGTTGGTTATATGCTTTGGGCACTGTGCCTCTGCTATCCAGGGCCACAGTGCAAGTGCTCCCTATGTTAAATTGATGTACTAATTGGTGATTCCATGATTGGGTTATTTGATTTATCTGTCAGCCCCTAGTACAGTGCACCATGTGTGCCAAGGGCTTGTAAATCAAATGCTGCTGGTGGGCTGGCAGCACTGGGCCACCCACAGAAGCAGCTTGTAAAGCCAGGGATGATGCAGGCCAGGTATGATTTGTTACAGACCTCCAGGTGCACTGAATGCACACCAACAACAAGAATTGATTAATGTCATTAGCAAAATGGCACTAACGCATACTCGGCTAATAGTGCTGGGGGACTTTAATCTATGGGAAAATGGAAGTCAGTCTGGATACAGCTTTGCATAATATAGTTCAATCCTGTGCTAATTTGGGCATGAAGCAAAGGGTGGTGGAACCAACACACAGGGGCGACCATATTTTAGATCTGATTTTTGCAGAAGATGGCCTTGTCAGTATGGGGGCGGTTATGCCTGTGGGGTGGACGGATCACCACCTCATTCTGTTTAGTATCCAAAGCTTGAACGGAATAATACATGGGGATAGGAGAGTGAGAACACTCCTTGGACGAGATTGGAAGGGTCTTCTCAAAAGAAAAATCGAGGCGGACTGCCCCGTGTTCCATATGGAGGCTCTGTTTAACTCTGAAAAGCAGATAACAGAGAACTATACGGCATTCTATGATCACTTAATTAAGGAACTTGATCAGATCGCTCCAGTCAGTCATTAAGAAAAGAGAAAATCCATCTGCCCCCTGGTACACGGAGAGACTGAGGAGTCTCAAGCTCTCGAGTAAAAAGGCAGAGAAACAGTGGAGGAAGGAAAATTTGGAGGAAGATCGATTTAGCTGGAGGTGCACAATTATAAAATACAAACTAGAAATATCCACTGCCAAGGCAGAGTATTTTGCATCCATTATATTAAAGAGCTCCAATAAATCCAGGGACATTGTTAAAATAGTGAAAGATCTGACCAACCCTGAGTGTACCATGAGTAAAATGAAACCGTCCTAGGACTTGTGTGATGGACTGGCATGTTTCTTTCCGGGCAAAATAAATAAAATTGTGGAAAGCATGAAGGAACAATCTCAACCTACCTCAATGGCCCAGACAGGTGGGGCCAGAGGATTAAATGAGGAGGGCGCTACTGAGATAGTTGCTCCTGGGATCTCCCTGGATAAGTTCCCAACTCCATCAGAGAAGAAGTTTGTTAGGGTGGCGTTAGGGGTTTCTTCTGGCATCCCTTTGGATCCACTACCCCACAGGCTGATGAAGGATGTTTGGGACAAAGATCTTTCCTATTTTAAGACAGCTATGCTGCCAGTCTATTGACACAGGGATCGTGCCTGTGGAATGGAAGCGGGCTGTCATCACCGCGCATTTGAAGAAATTTACCCTTGACCCATACAGCTATAAGAACTATCGACCAATTTCCCTCCTGCCTTACCCGGTCATGGTCCTGGAACGTTGGGTTAGCAGGACCGTGTCCCAATACCTGGAGACAAACAACATCTTGGAAGGGTAACAGTTCGGCTTTCGCCCGGGTCATGGGACAGAATCAGCCTTAGAGGTGGTGTTGGATGACCTGCGGATGCTGATGAACAGGGGCCAGTCGGCAATCTTAATCCTGCTGGACCTGTCCGCCGCATTCGATACGGTGGACCACGACACTCGGCTCTCAAGGTTGGGGACCTTTGGAGTTAAGGGAGTAGCACTTAGGTGGCTGCAATCTTATCTGTTGGATAGATGACAGGCGGTGGCACTCCCCCCGTACCATTCAGAAATGGTAGAAGTTCCTCATGGGGTACCGCAGGGGTCGGCAATTAGCCCTATTTTGTTTAATGCGTATATATACAACCCTTGCTGGGTATCATTAAGGCATACAACATCAGCGTGATTAATTATGCTGATGATACGCAGCTGCTGATATCCCTGGAGGGGGACCAGGCGGAATCATTGGAGTGCTTTCATGCTTGTATGCATGAAATGACAAAGTGGCTGAAGGCAAACGCTCTCCAGTTTAAACAGTGGGAAAACGGAGATCCTACAGTGTAGGACGATGGGGATTGCCCGAAGCCTGCCAATAGATTTTTGGCCCCTGACTTCAGATGGCATAATGACCCCAGTGAATACGGTACGCAACCTGGGGGTCAGCTTTAATGAGAATCTCAATTTGGAGACCCATGTTAATAAACTAGTGGGAATTTGCTTCTCCATAATTTGAAGTCTCCGTAAGGTGCTGCCGCTGCTGCCTATTCAGGTTAGAGCAACGGTGGTCAGGAGTACCATCCTTAGCCGCCTGGATTACTGCAATGCCTTGCTTTTGGAATCTCCGGGTATCTGATTACTAGATTACAAAGTATTCAGGCGGCAGCAGCGAAGCTAGCACTCCCCCGACCGCGTGGCTCTTCAACAACACAAGCACTGGCGGATCTACACTGGCTCCTAGTAGTCCAAAGGATCCGTTTTAAATCCTTGTGCATTGTGTATAAAGCTCTTTATGAGCAAGGTCCTAAGCCACTTCAGGATAGATTTCAGTGGTACAAACCGACCCGGAATCTCCGATCTGCTACTACAAATTGCGTAAGAGTACCTAAAGTAAGGGGGGTGACCCTGGGAGGAAGAGCCTTTAGCGTGGCAGCGGCTCGCCTTTGGAACAGCCTCTCCTTAGAAATAAGGAGAACACAAGACGTGCTGCTGTTCTGCAAGAAAATTAAGACCTGGTTATTCCCCAGGATATACCATGCCTCTCTGTGAGGGGCAGAAGTAGATTCTCTGGATAGCATGCTGATTCCTTATTGTGTAGCTGACAGCCTCTGGGCTGTAAACTGTATAGTACAGTTCTCTTAGCGCCAGGATGCCCGTAGGGTTGCATTGCGCTATACAAGTGTTTATTATTATAATAATAATAATAATAATAATAATAAAGTGTGTCTCAGGCCTGCCATTGCAAGGCCTGTGTGCAGTCTAGTACTGCCATGTCGACTTGACAAGTGCACCCAGTTGCCAGTCCTTAAACCTTCCCTTTGCTTCATATTAGACTCCCCTATGGTAGGCCCAATGGCAGGGTGCACTGTAAGTATAAGGTATGACATGCTCTGATGTGTGTAGCATGTCCTAAAAGTGAATTACAGCCATTTTTGTATTTCACTATCGCAAGGCTACCTGTTCTCCATAGGCTAGAATGGGCAGTTAGATTATTACATTCTTATAATCCTAACTGACTAAGGGAACATGGTAGACATTCGAATTTAGTATGCCTTAAAGAATAATAAAATACATCTTTTAGTAAAGTTGGTTTTAATATTCTGTATTTGAAAATACCACTTTTGGAAAGTAGGTAATTTCTTGCCTAACTGTCCAGGCCTGCCTCTGCTAAGTTGTGTATTCCTTGTCTGGGTTTGTGAGTGACAGGGCTGGGGGATTCCAGGAGACATGCTGGGGCAGCCCAGTGGTGAATAGAGAGATGTGCATCTAGATTGGAGGGAGGAGTTGCACCTGGGACCTGAATAGGGCTGGGCCTTCCCTCTACAGTACTGGCTCCACCTCCTGTGGGCCGGCTGATGTCTCTGCCCTGCACAGTGAAAGGAGAAAGAGAGTCATGTAAACAAAGTGCTCAGGAACTGGTTTGGACCAGGCAGAGGCCTCTCTGCCTTCAGAGAACAAAGGATTTTGGAGTATAAATATTGGGACCCTGATCCCAAGAACTTTAGATCACTTCTGGAACAAGAAACCTTTTGCCTAGGAGAAGAACCAAGCAAGCTGCAGGAGTTTTACTGGCCTCTGCCAGTGTGCTGTTTGCTGGGTTTGCCTGCAGTGGTTGCTTCATTGCCAAGGAAAGGAGAATGAATTTTTTAATGACTTTCATCATCTACAGAATATTCTCCAAGGGCTTAAACTGTGCTTGACTCTTGCTGAAGTCTCACGGACAAAAGACTTCATCTCCAGCTCCCCTCTGAATTTCCTTGCTGGGAATTCTCAACTCCAGACATTTCGTGTCGCTGGAAGCGCGACTCATCGAGAGGAAGAGTGGCGCTGGCGCAGCTGAAATCGTTGCATCGCCGGAGAAGCGAGCCTTCGGCGCATCTCCCTGGAGCGTGTGTTCATCGAAGCTGCCTGCTGTCGCATCACCGGAGAAGTGTGACGCCATCGACAGAGTCGCCATGGCATCACCGGAGAAGCATGTCGCAGGGCCTGTCACGGCTCCAAAGTACAGAGTCGTCGCGAGGCTGCCAGGGCGCCTATGCATCAACATTGCAGCGTCATCGCCTCTTTGCATCAAGACAACCATCTTCTCGCATCGCAACTGGATCATCGCATCGCATCAAGGCGCCACCTTGTGCACTGCAACGGGCCCGCAGGCCGAGAATCTATGCATCACCTCCGCACCGGTAAGGATCACAACGCATCCCCTACTCTGCGCAAGCATTGAGGCTCAACGCATCATTTCCCCCGGATCACAGAACCAACGCATCTCCCCTTTTGCGAGCCTTTTGTTCACTTTGCGTTACGCATCTAGGTACTTTGTTGAGAACTTTGTCGCATTTATCATCAACTTGAACGAAGTAACTTTTATCATCTTTAAAGCAATCTTAAGTGTAGTATTGTTTTTTTTGTCGTTTGTGGTCTTGTTTTAAGTCTATATAAAGAATACTTATTTTTATAAAACCTGTTTTGTGTCCATCTGTAGTGCTTTTACTGTATTGCTGTGTACATTTACTAAAGCGTTAACACACTGCCTCTGAGATAAGCCTGTCTGCTCGTGCCAAGCTACCAAGGGGGTGAGCAGGGGTTATTAAGGAGTGTAATCCCCTTATCCTGACTTAGAAGTAAGGGTCCCTATTTGGACAAAGGTGAATACCATTGCCAACTAGACACCCCCAGATCTAACAGGTGGATATTGCAGCTATGCTGCAAATCCACCCTCTTTTTAAAAAAAATAATCTTTATTGTAGCATTTTTCCGTATACACACAGCCCCACCCTGCGCCCACCCCCGTTTCCCCCCAGGCATATTTCTTGATATTTACATAAAGTCAGGTATATTTATAACATCATAAACCTTACATTATAGTTTGAAAATCAAATAGGTATATTATAGCACATCAAAAATTGATTTTGCGCAAGTGATATCCCAGTTATACAATCACAGCCTTTCTCTTTATATTCTATCATCTAAACAATTTAGACACTAATCTTGAGATTCTAGGCTTTGCATCCACTGCCACAGGGGATCTCAGATTTCCAGCCCCTTTTCCCTCTTGTTCCGTCCCTTCCTACTATAGATGGCTATCTCTAGGCTGTATGCGGACAGTAGTTGTGCCCGCCATTGTTGGAATGCAGGTTGGTTTGGGTCCAGCCATGCCGAGGCCAGACATATTCTGAATACTGCCATAGATATAAATATCAACCCCTGCATATAATATGGTCGGATATCTCCATCTATACCTAACATTATTTCTCCCGTTGTGACTTCGATTCTTGCGTTAAAAATTTCGGATAGGAAGCTAGAGATGTCCCTAATCAATGGTCGTAATGTATCACATGTTGCAAATATGTGTATAATGTCAGCCTCGTATAAAACACACCGCGGCAATCTGTGCCTTTACCGGATCCACATTTGGCTATCCTGTTTGGTGTATAGTATAGCTGGAAAAATGTTTTATAGTATTGGGCTTGTAGTCTAGCCGACTTAATAGAGATTGGGATAACTCATAAGATTTTAGACCTGTCTCCGCTGTCGTCCCCAGTTTGTCCTGCCATTTTACGATAAATGCATTCATGTCATCAGGGAATGTGGCGATCAAGCTATCGTAAATTTCACCAATCTTAGCAGTTTTATTTTTATTTATTATTTCAATGGTCTGAATTCTCTGAAATTTGGATCGTCCACCCCCTTTCTTCATTAAGAAATCTCTGACTTGCAGAAATTTAAAGAAATGTGTAGGATCTAGCGTGTATTCATTTCTTAGATCTTCAAATAATTTAGGCCTTGTCGAAGAATAAAAGCAGCCACACCGGGTAATTTCGGCACTTAGCCATTTATTAATACGTGTCGTTAAAAATCTCCGGGAGATTATTATTTCTGGATAGAGTAGTATAGTAAGAAAACCTTCCGATTCCCAGGAGTTTGCGCATGTTATTCCAGGCTACCTGCCAGGGGTTTGAAGCGTACTCTTTTAAAGTAACAATTGTATACATCTCGCCATAGATACTCAGTAGCTTTATTGCCCAGATTAAGTTCTTGTGGTGTTGGTATATCTCTATCTTGCCTATTATTCCCATTTGGGGTTAATAACACATTACAATATTTCAAAATTGTGGCCCACCAATAAACTTTAAAATTAGGCAGGGCGAGGCCGCGTCTATCTTTCGGGAGAGAGATGTATCTGAGCGCCCTACGCGGTCTTCTATATCCCCAAATGAATCAAGAGAACATATTATCTATATCTTCGAATACCTGTGGCGTAAACTCTAAACAGATTGACCTAAAAAAATACTAATATTTTGGGAAAAATAGCATTTTTATCGCATTGCATCTACCCACTATAGTTAGATGCAGATTGTGTAATCTATTGAGATATTTTTCAGTTTGTTTCATAAGCGGGTCCATGTTGACCTTTAACAGCTTATGCAGATTGGTAGTTATGTTAACCCCCAGATATGTAGCACTCTCTACTACCCGATCATCCCTACATGTAGTTTTGTTATTAATAACTATCTGGGTTTTATCCTGGTTCAGCTTATACCCAGAAATCTTCCCAAAATGTTTAGCCTCTTCTTTCATTGCTTTTACTGCTTCGTCTGGGTCACTTGTGACCAGAGCAATGTCATCCGCGTAAGCTAAAGTCTTTGTAGCGCCGTTTTGGGATTTTATTGGTGGGATTGCCTGATTGCTTTTGAGTCTGCGGATAAAAGGGTCGATAAAGATTGCAAATAATAAGGGGGAACAAGGGCAACCCTGTCTTGTCCCTCTGGTCACGTCTATTTTTCCTGACATTAACCCATTCACCATTACTATTGCTTCGGGGTTTGTGTATAGCATACGAATAGCACTTATGAACTGTTTCCTTATTCGACTCTTTCACATTGCCGCCCATAGATATTGCCAGGAGACCCTATCAAAGGGTTTCTCTGCGTCCAGTAATATGAGTGCCATAGGGTCTCCTGCTACATCGGCAATGTCAAAGAGTGTAATCACCCTCTGCACATGGTTAGTGGTGGATCTTCCCGGGATGAATCCATGCTGGCGGCCTGATACAATTTTATGGATAATTGGCGCGTCAGCTGGCTAGCAGATTCGCATATATCTTAGAATCGCAATTTATTAGAGTGATAGGGCAATAAGATCTCAGTCCTGTAGCATCTTTGTTTTTCTTTGGAAACACTACAATTTTAGCCCGAGCCCATGACCCCGGCGGATGCCCTCCCTGAAAGACGTGTATAATTAGATCACTTAAAGTCCCTTTTAATGGTTTACTGAATTTAGCATAGAACTCTGCTGGTATTCCATCTAGTCCGACTGCCTTCCCTGTGGGTAAACTATTTATTGATAGTAATATTTCTTCCCATTGAGGTATTTCGTCCAGGCTGTCTTGATCTTCCTGTGAGAGCTTTGGGGTTAAAGTCTGATCTAGATATTTCTCAATCTCATCTTTTTGTTTATTGGTTTCTTCGTAAAGTTCTTGATAATATTTTTGGAACGCAGCTCTTATCTCTTTAGGGGCATTTTTAAGACCGTTTTTAGGATCTTTATTCTCCTTGATCGTATTAGCCGTGCTTTCTTGTCTAGTACGAACTGCCAATTGATGCCCCACTTGTTCGCTCAGTTCATACGTGTTCTCCCTATTCATTGTAGCCTTACACATTGCTTTTTCTGTAAAAATATCAGTGATGTTGTTTTTAGCAACTGCCACCACTCTTAGTGCCTCCTCGCTGTCATGTCCTTCTTGTATCGTCCTTATAAGTCCCTCCTCTGCTTCCGCAAATTTCTTCTGCAGTATCCCCATTTTTAATTTAGCTTCTTTGTTAGATTTTAATGAGAACCGTAAGGTTTCTCCCCTTATTCCTGCCTTAAGGGTGTCTCAAACTGTTTATATCAAAGTACTAACCAGGTTATCCTCTAAGAACTCGGATATCCATTTATTTATAAGTTGGCAGTACTCTTTATTTAGGAGCAGGGCCCTCTCGAAAGTCCAAATATTCTGGTTATTGTGCATTCCTCCACTATTAATACTTATAATTAGGGGATTATGGTCCGATAGGACCCGAGGTAGTCTATCTATTATGCATTTTGAGATCATGGTACTAGTTACAAATACATTCAGTAGTGATGAATTCCAATACATCTGGATCGTCCGTGACGCTACCGTATATAGAGCATATAGTTAGTTTTTTCCCATTACTATGCTGGCATTCCGTGATTGCCCATAGGCCATACTTATCGGCTGCCGATCTGGTGAATTGCACTCCTCCCATTGCCAGGATGGCCACCCCCCTTGTCTTTGTTGCCTGCATTGTGGCTACAATTAGCCTATACCCGAGGGTTTTAAGAAGTTGTCGATGTGATCCCTCCACATGTGTCTCTTGGAGACATATAATATTATCCCCGTTGCTCTTAATCCCACCGCTACTTTTTGCCTTTTTTTCGGGTCATTGAGGCCACAAATATTAATAGATAACATTTCTTAGTTTAGCCATTCAGGGTTTTTTCTCCCCCCTCCTTGATCATGCGGTCCCTTCATGCCATTCGTTCCACCCTTGTTTTATGAGCCTTTTGATGCACCAAGATTTATTTCTTATACCTGCTAGATGCCTGTGGTCCCGTTTCCCCCCCAACCATCCTGAACAAGGCCACCCCTCTTAGGGCAGTCAGGTCAATCCTGAGCCTGTGTGATTGCGTCTGGGTTGTCCACGGCTACCCTCCCTCCCCCCGTCACCTCACCTTGTGCTCAACCCTATAAATACAAAATCCAAAGAAAAAGAAGAAAAATAAAGCTAACATTGAAGAAAAGTGAAGCCCATCCTAGTGTACATTAAAAGGTTACCACATTTTGCTACCCATCGACATTTCACTTCTGATGCCGCTTGAATTAATGAAGAAATAGGAGGGGAGCATATATTCACTATACAGCTTCCTGCCTCAAGACTTTTGATCCCTGGGTTAATTGGCTCATTTAGCCTCGATAGATTTCCCCCCCCCCTGATATGATCTCATCTAACAATTTCTGGGCTTGTATTTCGGAAATAAAGTTAAAGTTCCGCCCTTGATGGATGATTTTCAGTTTCGATGGATTTTGTAAAAAAGCAGATGCGCTGGCTTTTTGGAAAGGGGTTATAAACTGAGGGAGTCTCCATCTTCTCTCTATGGTAGCATGTGCAAAGTCTGGTTTGACAAATTAAAAAAAGTTTTCCCCCTTTCTTTGCATGTTAGGTCTAGCCAGATCGTAGACGGCCTGCCGGAGTAAGAAGTTCCCAAAATATATTAAAATCACACGTGGATACCCTTGTGTACTCGCCGGGCATTTGACAGGGAAAATCTATGCACCCGCTGGATTTCTTTGTCCCAGTCCCAATGTGCCAGTTCCGGTAGAGAGTTTTTCAGAAGATGTATGGTAAATTCCCTTACATCCTTTCCTTCTGCACTTTCAGGAATTCCCAGCAGTCTCAGATTATTCCGGCGTTGCCAATTTTCTGCTTACTCCAGTTTCCACATTACATCTTTTAGCATGCTATCTGGTGAGGATGCTTGTTCCTTTAGTAGCCTGTTCACATTCCACCCCTTCACTACTGCTAGAGAACTGACTCGGCCGATTCCTCATTCAAAGAATAAAATTTTTCCATGGAGTCTGGGGAGAGATATCCTGTCTCATGGCTCCTTTTTGGGATGGCTCCTTCATTATTAGTTCCTTTATGAGGCTGCGCTGACACAGCTCCCCCTTCCTCAGGCGTACTGCATGTTGTAGGGGTGTTCTCTTTTACCCTGATACCCCCTTCAGTATACACCTCACTTTGGGGGGTTTCCATGCGGTTCCTCTGGGGTCCCAAGGACAGTATTCTTGTCGCATGACCCCAAGGATGGCCTCCCTTCCTCCACGTATTCTGAAGAGATAGCTAGGGGGGGCTCTGGGGGTTCTCTGTAGTTATCATTTCCTTGTTAGACCCTATTTTGTCCGTTTGTAGTGCCCCAGGTGCCCCCAGTTCTATATCGCCATCGATAGGGGGAAACATGCTGGTAATTGCCATCTGTTTTTTTCTCTCCCTGGTCCCCCGGCAACATACCTTTCATTTCAGTGTTTTTGATGTTCTTGGGAGCCTCCGTTTTCTCTTTTCCTTTCTCAGATTTGGCCCCTTTGCCAGTGCGAGTGTTTGCTTTCTTTGCCTCCACCTCTGCTTTGGGGTCACTCTCTTTGCGGGACCCACAGAGTGTGTTCAGTCGCGTCCTGCCACGACCTCCTCGCGCTGCCATGTCCTCTGTGTGCTTCTTTCCGAAGTTTCCCTCTATTTCACCGTTGCTAGGCAAACCCAGCCCGCAGCCCGCGCAAATCCTTTTCCCTGCGGTTGTGAGCAGAAGTCGAGCGATTGATTCCCAGGGCGTGGGGCAGGCTGTCATGCATTGACACCGCCGGGCTCCGTTCAGTCTGTGAAGTCACCAAACCCAGGAAAGAGTTGCCAGCCCTTGCATCTCCCTAGATGCTATTTCAATTTCCTCCCGGGTTCTTTTTTGCGAATTGGCCCGTTCAATTTTGTTTCATCGTTATGGTGCTGACGGTCGGGTTACAGCTCATTCGATATCAGCGGTTCATCAATGATCCCGCCCGGTGGTGAGCACGGCGTGGTGCGGAGCAGAGCAGAGCAGAGGTGAGTGATTGTGATTCTCACCCCGATGTCATCTTTCCTCCAAACCACCCTCTGTAACAAAAATGGCCCCCACCTTGGCGGCTCACCAGGGAAACATCCAGTGCCCCCTACAGCCAGCCCAGCCCTGCATGTATGTCTTTTGTTAAAGTGGTATCCTATATACCCTGGGCCTGTAAATTAAATGCTACTTGTCGGTCTGCAGCACTGCTTGTGCCACCCACTGACGTAGCCTTTCAAAACTCTCACAGGCCTGCCACTGCAGGGCCTGCATGTGCAGTTTACTGCCACTTTGACTTGGCATTTAAAATTACTTGGCAAGCCTTAAACTCCCCTTTTATTACACATAGGTCAACCCTAAGGTAGGCTCTAGGTAGCCCTATAGGCTGGGTGATGCGTAAATAAAAGATTTACATGTGCCTTTATTGTGTGGCATGTCCTGCTAGTGACAAACAGCCGGTTTTGTTTCTCACTGCTATGAGGCCCACTCCAGTCATAGGCTAGCATTAGTAATTCCCTTTTATATAAGTGGTAATTTCTCATCAGAAAGGAGTGGCTTAGCCAGGGTTGTTATGTTTAGAATGGTAGTGAGAAATCCTACTTACTGGTGTAGTTGGATTTTACAATACTATTTTGGAAATGCCACTTTTGGAAAGTGCAAAAACTGGGGTAGATAGGCCCAAAGGACCAGAGCCAGGTAGGGCCGTACTAAATTGAATAGAAAAAGGAGAACCTGGCTCTGTTTGACGTTATGCTCTTATTATTTTTGAGCAACAAACAGAACACTATATTTTCTGTTTGAATGGAATTTTTTTTTTAAGCCATTCCTTTCTTTGCAATTGTTTATATTTTCCAAAAAGATTTTAGTTGCATGAGAAGTGAAGAGACACACATTTTTTAAGATAACATACACAACATGAAAAATACTTATGACAATTCACAATAGACAGTGCATGAAAATACTTATGTACAAACACATTTATATACAACAGAGTTGGACTTTTACATCATAACATCAGAAACTAGAATACTCTTATTGCTATCTTGTTTTTGGGGGCCAAAAATGTGTTCACACAAACATAGTTAGTTATACAATGGTACTGTTCCTTACAGATTAGTACCTAATTGTGCTACATTAACCCCTTCGATGCTTGTGACGGAACCATTCCGTCATGCCTCACGGTTGAGCTGTGCGGATGACGGAATGGTTCCGTCACGACCACACCCAGTTATGGAATGTCCAGCACCGGGGGGAAATCGGCGCCGCACGCAAGGTGTTAAAACTCTATATACAGTGCATAATTGGGAAAGTGCAGAAACGATTTTTGCATACATTACATAAACAAACTTATTATGAATCTAAACAGTCCTACTGCTTTGCTATCATGTAAAAGGATATTGTGACCTATTTATCCTCGGTACTTGTACATCGATCGGTCCAGATAGTGTTGTGGTCAAAGAACACCTGGATATATTTTGTAAGTTGAGCCTCCAATATTTGGGTAAACTTAAACGTCCTTAGTGTCTTTTCAATTTAATGCCTAGATGCACTTGGCCTCATTGAAGAAAATGGGGGGGGGTGTGGTGGGTGTGCCGACGCGTTTCAACCTTCCTGTGGGGACTGTGAGGATTCAAAGAAGGTCTTCCTCAGCGCTGGGAACTAAGGAGTATGACACTAGTGAAAGTCAGATAGTCTCATGCTGGCTGGAATCTCAACCCTCCTGCGAAGGAGCACATTGTTGACTCTTGTGTGAGCTGGTAAAATCTTATGCGCTTCGTGGAACACTCCTACCACTTCAGGATAACCGCGCTGATTTCTTCTAGTGCGGCTTTATCGTCGTTCCGATCTCGTCTTCCTGACTTCCGTGTTAGTCACCTACACTATCTGTGTAGGGCAGTCGGTACAATCGATGTGCTTCAGTGCCATGCCTGAATTCGCTCCATAGGCTTTGCTTCGGACGTACATCAGTCCCTAATAGATGCAAACCTTTAATGGCTCTAGGCTATTTGAAGGGATGGCAGACTCTGCCTTAGAGGGATTTAAGGAGAGCAAAGCCAAAGCTCCCTCTCTGGGCCTCGCTCCATCTGTTTGGCAGACCTCCCACAGCATTGCCCCTAGTGAGTCTTTCATAGGGGATATCAGCAGATGCAACATCAATGTGTGCATCAACAACAGGCTTCCAAATCCTTTCGAGGGAAAGTCCAGGGATAAAGCCAGCAGCATCCAGGCCTTCTTGGGGAAACGTTCTATCCAGACCCCCTTACGCCGCTGCCGCAAAAACGTTTTAGATTATTTTTCTGTTATTCGCGATCGCCCGGTGGAAGGCCTTATCACCTTTTACCTCCCTGGTGGAGGAACATTACATTCAGCCAACTGATGCTCCAGATCATGGAACACTGTTATTCCCCATCTTTCCTGTTTTTTTCCTGCCAAACATGCCACCGATGCAACAATACCTCCTGGAGGACTATTTGTCCATACTCCAAAGAGAAGCTTGCTTAGCCAAGGGGTCAATAGAGAGGGTGTCGACATCAGAGATCAGGATAGGCTGTAACTCAAGTTATTTCCTGATCATGAAAAAGGATGGAGGCATTCATCCCATTCTCCATCTGCACCCTCTGAACTTCTCTGCTGGTAGAACAAGTGTAAGATGCTCACCTTGGCCCAAGTTCTGTCTGCCCTGGTTTCAGGACACAGATGTTACCTGCAGTTTCAGATAGGCCAAGCATACTTTCAGTTCTCAGTGCTCCTCTTTGGCCTGACCAGAGCACCTCAGGTGTTCATGAAAGTGATGGTGATGGTTGCAGCTCATCTGCGGAGGTTGGGAATAGTAGTCTTTCCATACCTAGACTACTGGTTACTGAATGTGGACTTGCCTCAAACAGCCATAGGCCACCTCCAGACAATGGCTGACCTGTTGACATCGTTAGGCTTCTCTATCAATATGCCGAAGTCGCACCTCACTCTGTTGCAATGGCTCCCCGTTATCGGAGCTCTTTTGCCTTAAAGTGTCTAGGACATTCAGCCTATGATGCGGATGTTTCAGCACTTGACCTGGGCCTCAGTGAGAGCATCTCCAAAGCTTCTTGACATCTTGGCCTCCGAATCCTGCTTGTGGGCCAGTCCAGGTGGCACATGCAGACTCTGAAGTCTCAGTGGGCTCATCACCAAGGGTACAAGTCAGATTCCATCCAGATGTCAGAGTAGACTGCGAGAGACCAGTGGTGACTGCTCAAACCCAACCAGACCGTCACTCTACGGGTCTCTATCCCACCAAGAGCTAATGGTCATGACTGCTGCATCATTGCAGGTTTGGGGAGAAGTTATCTGCAAAAGGTAGAGATCAAGGTCTCTGGCAGAGACTTGCCTCCACATCAAATTGCTGGAGTTGTAAGCAATCCACTTGGCACTGGAGGCATTTCTCCTGACCCTCAAGGGCGAATAGTTACAAGTTTTCACTTTAACACAACAGCCATGTGATACTGCAACAAACATAGTGTGGGGTTGTGGGTCTTGTGCCAAGAGTCCTGGTGCCTAAATGCTAGGAGGATCTCCTAAATCGCACATCACCTGGCGAGATCTTGAAAATGCCAGAGTGGATGAACTCAGCCAAAGTTTCCTAGCAGATCACAAGTGACAGTTACAGTTAGAGATAACAGACCATTTGATAACAGTGGGGAGAACCCTGGATTGATCTGTTTGCTGCCACAGAGAGTGTCCAGTGCCAAAACAGTTGTGCATAGACGTTCCCCTGGGAGTTTTCTCACTAAGACATCTTATGTCTTATTTGGGAAACCTTTCTACCCCTGCCTCTCCTGCCCTCTGTGTTAAAGATCCAGAAAGACCAGGCTCAAGCCATCTTAGTGGCCATGGACTGGGAGAGGAGAGTGTGGTAACCAGAATTTCTGGTGATGACCTCCTGTCCTCCAATCTGGCTGCCTCTTTGGGAGGACCACCTGTTGCAACAGCAGGGACGGGTCCTGCACCTGACCCCACAGTGACCATTAAGGACTTTCTGTCGGGTCATCTTTGCAGCCAAGTCTGTTTATGCAGGACGCTGGAAGACGGTTTTGTCTGGTGTTACTCCCATAACATTCGACCCTTGAATACAGAGTATTCTAATGTTTCCATGCTCAGTGTCTCTTTAGCAAGGCCTTGCTGTGGCGACTTTTAATTGTTACCCTTTGACCTTCTGATGTTTGACAGTGGAGCCTTCCCTCTTCAAATCACAAATAGTGGTGCATATTTTTGAAGGGGCTGATCCATATGCTTTTGTCAACACAGTTTGTCATGCCGCAGTCGAACCTTAATTTGGCACTCACCTTTCTGATGTGAACTTCTTTCGAACCAATGCACAATCTCCCCTCTCCCTCTGGGAGGGGCGTTCGCAAACTTCAGTCGTCTGTGGTAAGGGTGTATCACCCACTGAAAACTTGAGTCAGGCTCGAGACTGAAGCCTGGCTCTGGCTCAGCTCGAGGTCCTGTTGGAACCTCGAGCCAAAACAAGACGAGCTTTAAGTAGTTTCTGCCTGCCACACTTTCTCTACCCAGGATTGTGGCGTTACAGCCAGGGCTGTAAACTTTGGAAATAGTGAACCAAGTTTGAGTCTTTGCATTGGTTCAACATCCTGAAATTCTGGACAAATCACTTAATCTCCCTGTGCCGATAAAAAAACAAATTTAACAGGTGCTCACATAAAGTGCTCCAATACCTTCGGTCGAGTTTGCATTAGAATAAAAATGTGCAGAGGTAAAAACAAAGCATTAGCATAAAGATAAAGGAAAGACAAATAGATACCTATTTAGTGGCTGCTTTGTACATAGTGAAACCAGAAAACCTGGATAAATTGCCTCTTCCCCGCTTAAATTGTATGATCTTAGGCAAATATTTTATTTAACCTTTTTTTCGTTATCGCGTATGAAAGCACTTTCAAATATGTAAGCTGAGAATATCAGTTGTACAGAATCATGTAGGGTGTGATTTAATAGACTTATTTTGCTCTATAGAGATCTGGGCCAGGTACAACCATTACAGGCTCTTGCCTCTTAGTTCACCAATGGTTCATGTTTAAAAATTATCCCTTCTAATGAGTACTTCTCAGTACAGTGCTATATAATATGACGTATTAATAGAGGTGGGCGAGCCAATAAATGAACAGAGGATGCTGATGAGCCAGACCTGTGACAAGGGTTTGTCTGGGTTCTAACAGCCTGTGCACGACCCGAAACTTGAAATTATTTCCCAGGTAAATCATGCAACAAACGTGTAACATATGATGACATCTCAGAATTCAAACAACTACATTTCTTTAACATGAGGAAGAATTTCACTCTAGTACATTAGATTATATCACTGCAGTGTGAGGCTTTTATTAAAAGTTTTTAAACAGGAACGTGGAAAAATTCACGCCCGCTGCCCTGACGACTATACCTCTAGTGCACAATGAAGTAAAGGTGAGAAAGGAAAAGAATGCCAACTCAGCTTTTCACACCTTTAAAGTGCCAACAAACTGAGCACTTTTAAATTAGAAAAAAGAAAAGCAGATCACAGCGCTCAGAAAAAGCAAATGGTGGCATTTTGCGCTACATTAAAAACAAGTTACTATCAACCTCTGAGAGTAGAGTTGAAGAAAAATCAGTCAAATTCCGTTTGCCTTCAAAGTTTTGAAGTGCACAGTTCACTGTATTACTTGATAAAATCAAATTAATGGAGCTCCCCCCTCCATTCTCCTTTTTGCCATTGCCCCCTTTCATTGCCTTTCACCTCAAATTTAGCATCTGAATAGGTGATTCAGGTGAAGGGGAGGGCCTGACTTTTGAAAATGAACCCCACTCATTAAACTCACCCGGGACGCAATTTTAGCAGAGGCCAGGCCTGCATATACTCTGCTTGCACTCAGAGACCCTAAGGAGGCTTTATAGGTTAGGAGCCACCTGGAGGCTCGATCCCCAGAGGTCACAGAGACGGCCTCAGTGGAATCTCTGTAGTCTGACCTCGCAGGTCTAGGAGGGACAGTACATTTTTGAAGACATCTTTATAAACGATTTTTTGTGTGTGCAGTTTTATATAATGCGAACTCAACCCGAAGGTACTGGAGTGCTTTACATAAGCACCAGTTACATTATTTTAATTTTGTTTATTTATTTTTGCAATTTTTTATATAGCGCGGAGATAGCCAGAAGGCATCTGAGTGCTTTACAACGGATGTATAATGTTACAATGCATACTTTTACAACGCATACCTTTACAACGCATTTTTTACAACGCAACATCCATTACAACGCATGCCATTACAACGCATGCCATTACAACGAATTTTTAAAAACTACCTTTACAACGCATTCCATTACAACGCATACTACCTTTACAACGCATACCATTACAACGCATAACATTACATTGCATGTATGGTAAGTATTGGATAGTGTAGGGGTAAAAATTACTATTCTAACTCCAGGGGGGTGCAACAGTAGGGTAAGTGTTGGATAGTGTAGGGGTGAAAATTACTATTCTAACTCCAGGGGGGGGGGGTGCAACAGTAGGGTAAGTGTTGGATAGTGTAAGGGTACTATGCGTTGTAATGTTATGCGTTGTAATGGTATGCGTTGTAATGACATGCATTGTAGTGGTATGCCTTGTAGTGTCATGCGTTGTAATGGTTGCGTTGTAATGGCATGCGATGTAATGGATGTTGCGTTGTAAAAGTTTTGTTGTAATGGTAGTGCGTTGTAAAGGTTGTTTCCCCTTTACAACAGTAGCATGATCCAAGGGTACAGCAAGTTACATTTACAATTATTAAATTCAGATGTTTGCATCGGAGGCTGCACTAGGACAAATGCAGCCATTGGACAAGGGTCTTACTAGGTTCAAACAACGACTGAGCTTGTGAGGTCACACTATGAAGGTAGTTTGTATCTTGGTGATGAGAGTACTTGGGTATGGTCAAGGGTAATTAACCCAGGTGTCTGTCAAATAGGAGAAGCTTGAGGTCCTTTGCGAAGGTGGCTATGCAGGTTGTTAGGCAAAGGGAGGGAGGTAAGGAGCTCCAGATTCTTGTGGCGCTACCAGAGAATGACTGTCTTATGTATCATTCTCGACTGAAGGTGGGGGGTTCCGGGAGCAGGGATTGGACATTTCTAGAACCCCTATTTGCACCAGAGATTTTCAGTTTCTCATTTAGTTAGTAGGGTGAAGAGTTCCAGATTCAATTGTCTGTATCCCCACAGCTGTCTTAGTTAGTGTTGTGTGCTTTTGGCCATGGCTGTGATGTGGCTGTGAAGGTTTAGATGATTGTTGAGGGTGATATCAAGTGATCTAGCACTCTAGACAATGGCAGCGCAGCCATCTAGGGCAGGAAAGTTGGCCATCCATTCCTGTACTGGGGTTTGTGCTTTCAGAGGTGAAATCTAAAGAAATTCTATTTTAGTTGGGTTGAGTTTTAGATGATGGATAGACATCCAGTTTTGAATCTTTAGGAGCCTGATTGAAAGGAGGGGAAGGTCTTCAGGGAAAGAGATTTTCATGGATATTTGAATGTTGTCGGCGTAGAGGTGGAAGAGAATCCTAGAGTTCTGGAATCACACATAGTGGTTCTAGGTAGAGGTTAAAGAGGGCGGGGGAGTGGATCAAGCCTTGAGGGAACCCTTGATGTAAATTGACTGGTCTTGAGAACAAGTTTCCCATTTTCACAATTTGGGAATAGTTGGTTAGGTAAGAGGAGAACCAGTTGAGTACTATGCCTCCACAACCCATGTGTTGTTCAAGTGTGCGAAGGAAATCCAGATGGTTGACAGTGTCGAATGCTGCAGACAAGTCCAGGAGGACCAGGAAGCAGGATTTGCAGGAGTTGATGATTCTAAGGTACTCATCGGCTATTTGGCGGATCACAGTTTCTGTGCTGTGGCCCTGGCGGAAACTGATTGGAGAGTGTCTAGGAGGTTGTTTGTTCGAATATGTGAAGTAAATTGGGATGCTACGCAACTTTCAATGACTGTGCCTAAAAATGGAATTGTGGCAAAAGGGTGGTAGTTGTTCATGTTCTCTGTGTCAAGACATTGTTTTTTCAAGACAGGAGAGACATGACCCACTTTCATATGTCTGGAAATAAGCCCTTTTGAAGAGAGGAGTTCAACATGTTGGCCCAAAGAGGGAGTAGGTGTGCAAAGATTTGAAAATTAACCTCGGAATGGTGTCCTGAGGGTAGTTTGAAAGTTTCACTTTGGAGATTGTTCGCTGTAGGTCTTGTTCGGAAATAAGGGAGAAAGATGACTGTGAATGAAGTGCCTTGCATGGTAAAATCTCAGTTTCTGGGGGTTCACTGGCGTGTAGCGAGATATGGATGTCTCTGACTTTTCTTCATGGAAATCCACAAAGTTCTTGCAACGGGCAACTGATGACTCAAGAGCTGAAGTGGTTTGTAGTTTGTGCGAGAACCTCGTACAGTCGCTTTGGTCTGTTCGTTGCAGAATTCATGAGTGCTCTGATGTGAGAGGATTTGGCTCTGAGGATTCGGTCTTTGTATTGTTTTTGTGCTACGTGAAGCTTATTAATACTCAGTGAGAGGGTGCTAGTCTCCATTCTTTCTCCCACTTTCTGATAAGCTTTCTTTCTTTGTAAAGTTCTTTTGAGAACCAAGGACTAGTGCGTTTGGGCCTGGATAATTTGCACTCCAGGGGTGCACATTTGTCGATAAGGGATTCTATGCAGGAGTTATATTAGTCAGTGGCCTCGTTAAAATCCAGGTGGGGTGTAATCGAAATTAGGTTAGGATGAGCCATGCTGGTCTTGGCTTCTGTGTCAAGGTTGAATGTGTCCCTGAACCATATTTTCCCTTCCTTGGGTTCCCTGGAAGTTTTGTTGTAAGAGCCATACAATATATTAATACAAACAATTTAATATACATAGAGTAAGGTCAGATTGTTTTTTTTAACCATAGGGAGAACTAGTGATTTGCTCAGAATTACAGGATACTGAGCCAAGAAGCTAACCTTAGTCTCCGGTTCCAAAGTTGACAGATGGAAGCAACTGAAGATGCATGCTATTTTTCCTTTTGTCTGAAATGTACCTCACATTTGTTGGCATTAATAAAATGTGAGATACATTTCAGACAAAAGAAACAATTGTGTGTAAACCTGGCCACTGTGCTGCTGGTTTAATGCGGCAAGCCAATACACTTCGTAATGTGGAGAAGGATCATTTGGATATCCCAGAGGATGAAAGATCACTTTAGGAGGAGCCAGACTTGGCGCGTTTTGGGCTTAAGTGTCCAAGAGGATCCCAAGCTGAGCCAGAGCCAGGCGTCAAAAATCATAAGCAGTTTACAGAGCAACCATGCTAGCTCCTGCCACAAACTAGTAGTACACCAAGAATGACATTACTCTACAATTCATTTACAGTGTGCCAGTCAATCCATCATTGTACCTCACAGTTTTCTTGTTGATCCAGGTAATCCTTCTATTGAATGGGAAGTCTGGATAGAGATTTTTGAAAATTACTTGCAAGCCATAGATAAAATTGTTTTTCCATTGATCAGGAAAAAAAAACTATTGCTCAGTGCCTCAGGAAAAGAAGAGCAACACACATACAAATATTTAATGCAGCTAAATGATTAACAGGGGAATGACATCCAGGATGTATATAAAGAAGCTAGGTTATGTCTACAGACGCAATTTGCGAAATATGTTAACATAGCTGTGTTGACACAAATTATACATGCAACCACAGAAGATGGCTCAGTTTGTTCCCAGGATGCAAGAGCGCTCTTCTAAATGCCAGTTTGGGGTGATGATAGAAGAATTAATAAAAAAAATCAGCTCATAGCCAATATTTTTGCAAGTAAATGCAGGAAATGGTGCAAGCTGCGAGAAGTACTTCTCTAAAAGAAGCAGTCCACATTGCAAAGGTTGGGGAAGAATCTTAGAAATGTATGTGTGAGATACAATGTTTAGAATTGAAAAACAATTACTCTGTTGCTCAAGTCAAAGACATTTTGCAAGATGTCGGTGTGGTAAAGAGGAAAAATGCTTTATCCAACAACAATAGAAGGACTACACAACAAATATCTGCCAAAATCAGCACCTTCTTCAAATGATGCTATAGGTGTGGCAGCAAGTTCCACACTGATGACTCCAGTTCGATGCCATCGACAAACATTGTTTCTTATGTGGATGGAAAGGACACTTTGCAAGAGTATCCTCAGTTATTCTAGAGCCACCTGAATCAGAACACATTCTTCATTGTAGAGGATGCTGTACAGGAGAGAACATGCATGCAGACAGGGAAGATGCTAATGTACCTAGCAGAGAGAAACGGCCCACTGCCATTTTCAATGTAGCACGGAAATACTTTACCTTAATGATGGTCTCCAGCTTGTATATGACAGTGCCAAAAACCTCTGCACTCTCACATGGCCAGAAGGAGAACTTTAACCCACAGATATCAATTTTAAGGGGTGTCCGTTTGATGTGACTGGTTCTATGCTGGCTAAGATTAAGTTCAAGGATTGGGAAACAAACCGGTTGTCAATGCAGAAGTAAATTCTTTGTTGTTAAAGTTTTCTTCTGTTTTTGAGGACAGGTTAGCTGAGGCATGTAAGCATGAGTGCAAAATCATTCTGGGAAAGGGTGCAGTCCCACTCTGACACATGACTTGCAAGTTCCCCATGGCAGCAGGGAGAATGTGTGAAACATTGTGAATGAGATGGTCAATGAAGGAGTGATTAAACCATTGAAGGCTGCAAAGTGGATATCCCCTATAGTCATAAAAAAGAAATCTGAATGCTCATCCAGGTTCTGTGTGGACCTACGCACTCTAAATGGGAGTATTGTTTTGGACTATTTTTCAGTCCGCAACATAAATCTGGTGATACTGATGTTGTCAGGGGGAAACTACTTTTCGAAATTAAATTAGACCTATAGAGAGTGTACCTTCAGATAAAGCTCCATCCTTCCCCAAAAGGCCTTGACTGCATTCATCATGACAGATGGGGTGTTCTAATTCACAAGACTGCCATTCGGATTGGCTTCAGCAGACAGTGTCTTGCAGAGACTCATGGTCTTTATTTTGCAGGGGTTAAGAGCTTCATCTTCTTGCAAGATGACATACTGGTCTTTAGTGACTCTGCAGACACACACAATGAGGTTGTACAGCAGGATTTGGGAAATATAAGGGACTCAGATAATAGATACATTTGGGGTTAGAAGAATACTACGTCAAAGTTGTACAATATTTGACTATAAGGCAGATCCCTCTGGATTATTAGTCAGAACAGGCAAGAATTTTGAGTGGAGAGAAAGGCTACAGGCAGCGTTTGTGGAGGTGAAAACTCATATTGCCAATGCTTGAGTTTTCATCTCTTCTCAAACAGGGTTAAAGACTATACTCACTGTGGATGTAAGCAGAGTAGGGTGGGGTGGTGCTTTCTCAAATTCATGGAAAAGCAGAGAATACAGTTCTCCGTGCATCCTGCTCACTTCCCATTGCAGGGATAAACTACTCAGCTATTGAGCGTAATGTGATGGCTTCTGTGTGGTCTGTTAACTACTTCTGGGTGTTTTTGTGTGGGAGTAGATCTGTCTTGCTTACAGATCGCTAGCCCCTTGTCTGTATGCTGACTACTGATGGCCTCAAGAACTGTTCTGTTAGGCTATCCAGACTGGCAATAAAACTTCAAGATCATGATTGCACAGTGGAGAATGTTCCAGGGTGGAAGAACAGTGTGGCCGACAGTTAGACTTGCTTTCCTGATAGTGCATTGAAGATTGTGTTTCAGAAACAGAAAGTATTGTGGCTGGTGTGTTTGATGCAACTGAAGAGCTGCACAATTATGTTTCCAGAGAGAATGGGATAACTGAAATGTGTACTGATAGTATGATGCCAGTAGTCATTGAACTTATAAAATGGGTTGCAAGCAGAAATAGTTCTGTGCCTCTTCTAGTATGTCCTTTTATGACGATAAAAGATGTTATCATTGTGTAGTTAGTATGTTATAATAAGGGGTGGCCAATTTGTGCCCCCCATGGAGTTAGACATAAAGGTGTAGCTCTATCCCATGCAGGGATTTTGGTTGTGACCCTGACAAGTAAGAGATCAAGAGAAAGGTTTTGCTGGCCTGCAATGGCTGAGCAGGTGAAGGCGTGGGTGGTGGAGTGTGACATTTGTCAGAAGGCATAAAAACGGTTGCGAGTAGGGCTAGGGAAATGTTTGGAGGAACATGTTTGCAACGCAATTCAAGTATGAGAGAAGGTTTGTTTGGATTTCATACGACCTTTCTTCACTTTACAAGAGTAAGAAAGATATGCTGCAATCCTTATAAATGACTTGTCCAAATGGGTGAAGGTAGTATTCATGTGTGACATAACAAATCACTACCCCATTGCTCTTCTTGAATACATTATCAACAGGGAAGGGGTTTCATTAATTTTAGTACTTGGCAGTGGTACAAAATTAACATCTGTGGAGATGGGTGATTTCTTGCAGAGTGTAGGAGTTAAACACAATTGTACTTTGTTATATAATCCTCAAAGTAATGGCCAGGTAGGGGGGATAAACAGGTAAGCCAAGGGCACCATAGATCCTTCTAGTCAAATCAGGGTTGAATTTACAAAGGGCTGTGGAAGACATGTAATGGGCCGATCGTACCACTGAGAATCCTGTTACAGGTAAATCACCTTTTGAATTCATGAGAGGTAGATCCCCTGGTACCAAAAGAATCCCTTTGTGGGTAAGAAGCCTTAATTCACATAGGGAAGAGCAGCCCAGCAGTAATGAGGCTGTCATTCACCACATTGTTTGAGGAGATTGTATGAAGGTCAATCCAGGAGGTTTGGGTAAGGGTATTTCCATATCTATCCAAATCCATATAAAGTGAGAGAAACTGGTGGCAATTGAGGTAAACTGGATAGTGGACAAAGGTGGAACTTAGGACATGTTGCCTAGTTAAACAAGCAGTAGGAATGCATTAGGGCTCGGGTTTGTTTGAGTTAGAGATAATGGCATTGTAAATGGCAATGTGTTTTAGGCATGTGTTTTGGAGTGGAAGCATGTGGTGTGTGCTGGAGATATGTGTGTTGGATTGGAATGTTATCAATGGTGGCATGCTGCACTTTAACACATTATCTTTAAAAGGTAAAGTGCAGCATAGTGTGATAGGTACAATATTAATTGGTGGATGCGTTATCAATTGGTGTGTGCATTGATGGGTGGTGGATGTGTGTGCCTGTAGGAATTGTGCAGTGATGGCTGTTGGTGTGTGTGTTTGGTGGAAGCGTGTAGTGGTGGCTTGAGGTGTGTATGACTGGTGGTAGCGTGCAGTAAGAGCTGTTACTGAGTGTGGCTGTCAAGCGTACAGAGCTGGATGGTAATGCGTGTGGTTGGTGAAAGGGTGCACTGACAGCTGTTGATGATTGTGCCAATTGAAAGAGTGGCTGGTGCACTGTCAGCTGTTGGTGTGTGTTTGGTGAAAGTTGAACTGACATTGTTTGTTGTGTGCGTGGGTGTTTAGCGGCACTGATGCAGGGTCGTGTTTGTTTTTGGTGAAAGCGTACATTGATGGTTGTTGGTGTTTGTGCCTGGTGAAAGCATTCATTGACGGCAGGGGGTGTGTGTTTTTTGTGTGTAGTGGTGAGTGTGTGGTGGTGAGTCTGTGGGGGTGAGCCTGGGGGGTTGAGTGTGTGGTGGTGAGTGTGTTGTAGTGAGTGGTGACGAGTGTGTGGTGTTGAGAGAGTGAGGTTTGTGTGTGTGTTATGTGTGTGTGGTGTATGTGTGTGTGGTGTGTGTATGGTGTGTGTGTGGTGTGTGTGTGGACTATGTGTGTGTGGTGTGTGTATGGTGTGTGTGGTGTTGTGTGTGTGGTGTTATGTATGTGGGTGGTGGACTTAGTTTGAGTGTTCGTTTTCTGCACACTCACACACTGCCCCTACACATTCACACACTGCTCACCCTGCACACTCACACTGTTCACCCTGCATAGTCACACACTGTTCAACCTGCACACTCACACACTGTCGCCCTGCACACTTACACGCTGTTCACCCTGCACACTCACACTGTTTACCCTGCACACTCACACTGTTTACCCTGCACACTCACACACTGCAGTCACTGTCACTCTGCAGTCACTGTTACTCTGCAGTCACACTAACTCTGCAGTCAGTCTGCACTCACTCTGCACTCACTGTCACTATGCACTTTCCCTGTCACTCTCGCACTCACTGTCACTCTCGCACTCACTCTGCACTCACTGTCACTCTCGCACTCACTCTGCACTCACACTCACTCTCGCACTCACTCTGCACTCACTATACACTGTTCACCCTGCACACTCACACTGTTTACCCTGCACACTCACACACTGCAGTCACTGTCACTCTGCAGTCACACTCACTCTGCAGTCAGTCTGCAGTCACTGTCACTCTGCACTCACTCTGCACTCACTGTCACTCTACACTCACTGTCATTCTGCACTCACTGTCACTCTCGCACTCACTTTGCACTCACTGTCACTCTCGCACTCACTCTGCACTCACTGTGTAAAAAGTTCAATCGGGTCGGGGACAATCGATATTTGCCCGGCGGTATTGCCTCTGTGACCCTCTAGTTATTTAAATCAATGAAGAGGCAGGCGCTGGAGACTGGAAAGCAGGAAACAAGGTTTTTTATTCTCTCCGGAGGAGAACACAACGAAACGGACAGAAGGTATCGTTCTGAGGTGCTCTAACTGTATTTCTGAGGCCTGGCCTCTTATATCCACATTTATGACTTTATTGCAGATTACACATACATGTTTAAAGCTTTGATGTGCGGAAAAGACATTCTCGGAACTCCCCTTTGGGCCCGTTCCCACACACATTTACAGTTAAAGTCCCCACCCTAGTCACAACAGGTGATGAGCATCGCGCAGCTGGATAATCCGCCGATTCACGGAATGTGGGGAGTCTGATCGGATCTCATGGGGGGGGGGGGGGGCTTTGATCAACCCGGGGATTTCTTTGATGGGGGAAGCTTTCTATTGTACGGGGAGGGGCAAGGATGGTATCGGCAGAGCTGGGTGTCGGCTTGGGAACGGGGAGGACAAAACGGGCACACGGGGAAAAAGGGGGTTTGCATCTAAGGGCCGGAGATCATGAAAGGAAAGCAGGGAGGTGTCGCGCTGGGAACAGGATGAGGGCCGGGGGCAGAGCAGCGCCGAAGAGGGGTTTATGACTCAAGGCAGGTGCAAGCAGGGGGTGGTCAGCGTGCAGGCTTAGTGAAGGCAAAGGGCTATGTCAGGGGCCAGCGGCATGCAAAAGGGTTTGTTCTGATCGGGACATCTTAAAATGGCGGGCGCGCACGACAAAAGTGTGGCATCAGGGGAAGAGGCAAGATGGCGCAGATAATGTTCACCAAAACGCACTAATTTTCCACAGTCCTCCCTTTAACATATTCAAGACATCTTGCTGGTTCATTTTCTACTCGGGTCTATTGTGGTGGGCATGAGAAAGAAAACGGTAGGAACCCTAGAAAAAGAGTTGTAAACAATACATTTTGAGGTTTCTAGTTTTTAGGAGGTGCACCTATTTGATAAACTTTGATAAATTTGTTCAGCAGGAAAGTCATAGGAATGAAATAAAAAAAAAAGGTGAGCAGCAAGTACATATCATAACGTGAACTGGCAGGTTAATACATATTTCAGATTCGGTTTGGAGCAGGATCAATACAATGGCGGCTGGGAGAGAAATGAGGCAAAAAACGGTGTTTGAGGATGTCAAATGTTCGAAGTTTACGAGTTCTCATTGTTCTTTGTGGTCTTTCGTTGGCGCTGTTGAGCACCGGCGGTGGAGCTACAAGTCCAGCTCTGTTCTAAGTTCTGCGTTGCAGGGCACGACCCTTTCCTCGCGTTTCTGGTCGGAAAGGTCCTTTTCGCCCTGTGTCCTTTGAGGTGATTGTCAGAAAGTTCCGATGGAAGAAGAGCGTTCAAAACAGTCCATAGGGTAGGTCAGAGGAAAAAGGGGGATGGAGCAAGGCCAAATTAGGAACAAACTAGGGGAACGAGAGACTTCAAATAGGCGGGCGTGTCAGAGACTTGTCGACAGGCACTGGACGTCGAGCAGGGGCATCAGGTCGACCCTTTCTTTTCATGCTGTCGAAAACAGTGCCTCGTCCTGCAGCTCTTTTCAGTCGTGGTCTCGCCTTGGCTAATGTCGCAGGTGTCCCTTAGTCTGCAGTCAGGCCTCGTGCTCCCACATCCGGTCCTTCTCTCCTCCAACGGCAGTACCCTTAAACAAGTTTGAAAAGACAGTCTTTTAGAAAATTTGCGGATGAAGATAATCAAAAAAAGTCTATTTCTCTCCCAGCTCCAGGCAAAGAATGAAAATGTCCGTTATTTTTAACGTTCACAATTGGCATATGAATGACCGGTGGCGGACCTGTTGGATTTACTATGACTTTCCTTCATAATCATTTATTACAGGCATGACAGTTCATCTGATGGTAACCCACCTTCGGGAGACAAATCTGGCAAAGATATGCCGTTCTCTAGAGTTTCACATTTACAAAAGGGTACAGTGAGTCGTCAACATGGTACTACACAGGTATTTTGCTGAGAGACGAACATGGCTAAACATTTCCTTTCTATCGGTGCATCCTGTTTTTCAACTACTGCGGGGTTCATTTTGACGATTTCTTTACCTTGGTCTAGTCTGTTAACCTTGTAAAACATCATTCTGGGTCCTACGTAACCTTTTACAGCCCGGTTACTTAACTAGGAAGGACAGGGGTTTTATGGGAAACAACCAGGGACATAGACAGGGGAGGTAACGGGGGTGATCGTTTTTCTGGTTTGGGTATTGCGACGATTCGGGGAGGGGAGGGTCGCGTATTCTGAGGTCCTTGTTTTATACTATAGGAGCCGTTGACATGTAGTTCCCTTATTTCGGGCCAGATTAGGGAACCTCTGTCGTCTTACCTGTCCTTTCCCTTACGGCCCAACCTGGGTTCATTGACTTCTAGCGGAAAAGGAGAGGTAATGACGCGGCCTCAGGGTGATTGTATTAAAGACAAATGTTTGTACAAATACTGACGGTATTTGAAGCCAATTAGGTGGTGTGCTAGGGGTGGCAATCTGCCAATTTCGGGGCTAACCACTCGGAAGAGTGGTAGTGCAAAAAAAATAGAGAGAGAGAGTGAGAGAGAGAGAGAGAGAGAGAGAGAGAGAGAGAGAGAGGGAGAGAGAGAGAGAGGGAGAGAGAGAGAGAGAGAGAGAGAGAGAGAGAAAGAGTGCAACGGCAGGCTAAATAGTACACGTGCAACAGAGAGGGCGGCAGTGCATTCAAGAAAGGCTATTTAGTGCATTACACAGTAAAGGGCATTCACGAGTCCGCGTTAGAATCTTGTAATCATGCAGTTTGAGCATTAGACAGGGTAGAGGGGACGTGCTTTGAGAAAAGGAAAGAAGAAAAAGGGGGTACCATTTTGTCGCACTTTCTCGCATTCTCGGTCCTTTGACCAGTTGGGTCAACGCCTCAGTCACACACACACATTCCCTCACAGTTTCGCATCATACGTGACATGGGTTCATTCGTTCGGTCTGGTTTAAGGGTGATCACTTTTTATCAGGTTGTGCTAATTTTTCGGGTTTGTTCGATACGTGAGTAGTTTGCAGGCGTGCTTAGACACCACCCTGCGGCGCTAGTCCGTTTCGTGTAATTAGACACGGCAAGGTCTCAGATCTTCGCCACACCTTGGCTGTAATCTCTGATGTAACCTGCAGAGGGAGGAAAAAAGGGGGGGGTGGGGGAGACAGCATTCGCGCGCATTCAAATACATGGATTCATAAGTCCTTTACTTACCTCTTACTCGTCTTTCCTCCTTGGAGCAGGGTCCCCGGGGATATGGTTTTCGGAGTCGAGGGGGGGTAGTGTGTTCATGTAGGGCGTGTGCGGGGAAACATAAAAAGGAAACCAGAGGTGCCTAGTGCGAGGTATCTAGTCAAAGGATATATCTCACTATCGGGATCCTTAAACCTCTTTCGACGCCGTGGCGTTCTAAAGTTCTTCGGTTCTTGGGTCCCTGCTACTTTGGAACGTTGTACTTTACAATATTTACATTATTTCATTTCACCCTCCTTTTACATTCCCTCATTTACACCATTCGTTTTACCCATCCTTGGAAGTCACGGTCTTCCTCTACGCGAGAGTTCATGAGTCAGTCGCGTACTTTTAAGACGGAGTGTCGTGTTGTCGATCCGATCCGTCCTCCAGGGCTGGGCAACCATCTTCCTTTAACCTTAAAGAGAGAGCAGAGTAGGGTGCACAGAAAAAGAACTTTCCTACCCATCCCATATTGTTTTAAAATAAAGCATGCAATACCCGTCCATAGTTTCAAAGACTTTATTTTGCAAATTCATTTCAGCATATGGATTAGGAGGGTGTGGTCGTATTTGGTCGGTCGTGGCAATGGCTAAAGTGCGTACAGTGGGGGGGTGTCATTTGCAACAGTAAAAACATCGGAAAGTTTTACTCATTCATTTGTAAGAGACTAAAACGTCTATTAATTGGCTGGGGGTTCGGGGGCATATATTTTCATAATTTAGAAACATAATCATAACAGTTGTAATCAGATTTCCTATATGCATACCGTACGTATGCATCGTAAATGAGGTTTACATCAGTTATAAAAATATAATACATTGTATATTCGTAATCAACATTTGTAACGGGGATTTTTTTATACTGTTCGTCGAGTGAGCTCTCCTTGTCTTTTCTAGCCAAGTGTACAAAGGATCACAAAAATCTCAGAACATCAAGTTTATATTAGTGCGAAGGAACACCACGAGGTGTTCGTAAGTTCCGATTGATACCAGCGCCATTTTGGGCGGGGCCGGCACAGTCCGGAAGCAGCATCAGGGGGAAATGTTTCCATTACTGGCAGTTTGGACCAGAGTCCTTTTCGGCAGTTCTAGAATTCACGCTAACAGAAGGTGTGGCAATGTCATGTTTGTTTCGTTGGCGATCGAAGCAGCCGTCCCTTACCGGAAACCTGCAAAGGCCGAAGGCTCCGCCGGGGACCTTTGTATGATCTTCAAGGCTGCGGAGATGCTGTCGGAGATGGGGGCTCGTGCTCCATGGGACAAGTGTTCGAGTTGTATGGCTGGCCAAAGTTACTCTAGTGGCCGGGGCCCGCCTTCCAGCGGATCCAGACGCCATTTTGAGGCCCTACAGGGGCCACTCTCGTCGAGTTTGCAAGAATGGAAGAGACCCTTCGGAGTGAAAGGAAGAGGTCCCTGTTTTGTGAGAGCGGGACGTTCAGCTGGGGTGCAGCTGTGATGCCCCCCCTGGGGGGGGCGAGGGAGACTCGTTCACATCGTCTCCTTCTCCCGGTGCACTCCATGCCGCTCCTTTTCATCGCCCCGCATGAAGGCCTCTCCACATCCGGTGTTCCCCACGTGCCACCATTGTACGTTCGGTGCTGCGCAAATACTGGGGTGCCACCATGGTGTGTCCGGTGCTGTGGAAGTATGGGCACCATCGCCTGACTGGGGGTGTTCGGCGTCGGGCTGGGGGCTGGGAAACCTCCTACCGGTGGAGGTGGGAGAGGCTCGTCCGCGTCGCCTCTCCCTCCCAGCCCAACTTGGACAAATTGTTGTGGAGGTACGTGCAGGACATCCCGCCGTCCAGGACTGCTGCGGCTGTGACGGAAGAGAAAAGGAAGAGGTGCCTCGCTCTCCTCTTGACATGTGGCGGGACTACCTTAGTCTTTCCAGGCCCGTTGCGGCCGGCCAAGGAGACATGTGGCGGGACTACCTGCAAATGCCCAGGCTGCGGGCTCCTGTCTCTCCTCCGGCTCCCCCATACGTTAAGATTTCCTGACCAAGAGTTGGCGGCGGGGCTCGCCTTATATGGGTTGCCGTTGGTTGGGCGTAGCCGTAACCCTGCCCTACTTTGGAAGGTTCCAGAATGGGGGGGGGCGAATGTTCTGTTTGACTTTCATTTTCTACAGTTTATCGTTATTATTCCTTGTTTGTTGTGTTAAATTAAAAGTTCAAGTTTATTAATGGTCTACGGATTTTGTTTTATCATTTCTTTCTTTCCAGGTTGCTTTGATGCTAGGTTTCTGCTAACAGAGGTCGAGTAACACGGAAACACGTGTAGAGGGATGACGCAGATTTGCACATTACATACACACAAACTCAGACGGGGGACAGTACAAGTACGACATACAAAGACCCTAGACAAATATAAAAACAGTTATCGGTCATAATTATCTCTCTCCGTCTGTGAATTTTAAACGAGGCTGGGTTCCCGTCTTGACATTGCCCGACCTAGGAGAACTTGATCATGCCGCTGAGATTTTCCTGGCGAAATCTGTGCCATCGGGCATAATCAAACGTGGTGGTTCTGTCTGGTCTGTCTATGTAAGTCGGGTTCTTCTCTGTCTCGCGCCTTTTCTCGTACTGTCGGTCTGTCGTTCTTGTCGGCCCTTTGCCTTTACTCACGCTCAGTAGAGTCGGGCATTGGGCTTTCCAGTGTCCGACATACCTACAAAAAGCGCATTGGTCTGACCCTAAGTCTGGTCGTCCTTTGTATAGTGTCGGGGGATAAGTTGTGGGTAGCGGTGTCCTGGGGTTGTCCTGACGGTATATTTCCCTACTTGGTTTATCCTCGTCTTTTCTCTGTCGTTTCGTAGCCTCTCTGCGCCACATACCGAGACTGTCGAGCATAATTGGCGTCGTCTTATTATTTCGAAGGGCTATTTCTAACGTTTCTATTTTATCAAGGTCAAAGGATCCTGCCAGTGGCCACTGTTTGTCTTGGCTATCTTCGGTATACCTGTGCCATAATTTATTATAAGCTATGGTGACTAACCCATAGTTTATGAACATGTCCTTATTAGGGGTGCCTTCTAGTGGAGCCATATGGTCCACCTCTAACACCCGGTCCGGGCTAAACAGGCTATTTATCAATGGGGAGAAGACAGACATGACGGCTCGTAACGAGGGACTAAAAAGTCAGCACTGCCTATCTTATCACTAGGTGCAAAGACTAGACAGAATATTCCTATTCTACGTTGTTTGCAGGTAGTGAATACCTCATGGATCCAAAAAAAACCAAAAGACCAACAAAATAACAATGGGGAGAATGAGTAGGACCGCAAAGATCTGCGTTACCTACCCTTTTCACTATCTGCAAAAAGGATGGTCTCTTCCCTGCTTGCAGACAGAGAATCTCCAGGAAACAATAGTTTGTGAACAACAGTTCAGTTTCAAGCAATTATTGAGTGGGGGAGAAAAAGAACAAGCACGGCTGCTACCCTACTTATCCTCCACTGCTTGCAAAGGGAGAGAGAGCCTGTTGCTTCTCCGTTTGCAGACAGTGAATCTCTAAATAAAAATAAACAAGGCAATACTAGTATTTTTGAACAATCAAGCAATCAAGACAAATTCTTTCGCAACTTGTCGTGGCAACACGACCTTACCCGGACCATGCGGACAGTTTCTTGTCTTCCGAATCCAGCGCCCGATCGTCCTCTTTTTCTCGTATTTCTCACGGCACTCCTGATGGTTCCCAGTCAGGACCGTAGATCACTCGAGAGAGGTCTGTTCGGAACTAGTGAAGTTCGGATGATCGGCTGCCAGACGAGGGTCTATTGGGCAAGAGCTCTCCCGATCGTTGCAGTCGTTCACTCTGTCGTCGGGACCTCTCCCACTGGATCCACGAGTCGCTGATGGGCCCCACGCTTGGGACGCCAATTGTAAAAAGTTCAATCGGGTCGGGGACAATCGATATTTGCCCGGCGGTATTGCCTCTGTGACCCTCTAGTTATTTAAATCAATGAAGAGGCAGGCGCTGGAGACTGGAAAGCAGGAAACAAGGTTTTTTATTCTCTCCGGAGGAGAACACAACGAAACGGACAGAAGGTATCGTTCTGAGGTGCTCTAACTGTATTTCTGAGGCCTGGCCTCTTATATCCACATTTATGACTTTATTGCAGATTACACATACATGTTTAAAGCTTTGATGTGCGGAAAAGACATTCTCGGAACTCCCCTTTGGGCCCGTTCCCACACACATTTACAGTTAAAGTCCCCACCCTAGTCACAACAGGTGATGAGCATCGCGCAGCTGGATAATCCGCCGATTCACGGAATGTGGGGAGTCTGATCGGATCTCATGGGGGGGGGGGGGGGGCTTTGATCAACCCGGGGATTTCTTTGATGGGGGAAGCTTTCTATTGTACGGGGAGGGGCAAGGATGGTATCGGCAGAGCTGGGTGTCGGCTTGGGAACGGGGAGGACAAAACGGGCACACGGGGAAAAAGGGGGTTTGCATCTAAGGGCCGGAGATCATGAAAGGAAAGCAGGGAGGTGTCGCGCTGGGAACAGGATGAGGGCCGGGGGCAGAGCAGCGCCGAAGAGGGGTTTATGACTCAAGGCAGGTGCAAGCAGGGGGTGGTCAGCGTGCAGGCTTAGTGAAGGCAAAGGGCTATGTCAGGGGCCAGCGGCATGCAAAAGGGTTTGTTCTGATCGGGACATCTTAAAATGGCGGGCGCGCACGACAAAAGTGTGGCATCAGGGGAAGAGGCAAGATGGCGCAGATAATGTTCACCAAAACGCACTAATTTTCCACAACTGTAACTCTGCACTCACTGTCACTCTCGCACTCACTCTGCACTCACTGTCACTCTCGCATTCACTCTGCACTCACAGTAACTCTCGCACTCACTCTGCACTCATTACACACTGTTCACCCTGCACACTCACACTGTTTACCCTGCACACTCACACACTGCAGTCACTGTGACCAGTGCCTATGTGTGCACGCAGTGCTGGTGTGTGTGAGCAGCCTGTGTGTGTATGTAGTGCCTGTGTGGTGAACAGTGCCTGTGTGTGTGAGCAGTGTATGAGTTTGTGAGCAGTGTCTGTGTGCGTAAACAGTGCCTGTGTGTGAACAGTGCCTGTGTGTGGACAGTGCCTGTGTGTGATCAATGCGCCTGTGTGTGTGCGCAGTGCCGGTGTGTGTATGTAGTGCCTGTGTGTGTCAACAGTGCATATGTGTGCGCGCAGTGCCGGTGTGTGTGAGCAGCCTGTGTATGTATGTACTGCCTGTGTGTGTGAACAGTGCCTATGTGTGCGCACAGTGCCGGTGTCTGTGAGAAGTGCCTGTGTGTGTGTGAGCAGTGTCCGTGTGTGTCAACAGTGTTTGTGTGTGTGAGCAGTGCCTGTGTATCCCTGCACCTAAAATCAACCTACTTGTAATGAGGCCCAAGGTTAAACACACAAGCACAACTGTTGCAACACGGCTGCTCGGACCCTCCATGCAGAAACACATTCCTGCTCTCGGAGGTTTTTGTTTTTTTGCATAACAAGACATGAGCCCCTTTGATGAGATGAGGAGAATGCGGCAAAATGTGGGACTGTTCGTAAGCCAGTGAAAAGAATTCCGTTTCGTACCTGGACGTTCCTGTCTCCAATACAAACGCAGTTACCTACTTTGTGGGGTAATGAAGACTGTGTGTCTCATTGTCGGTGCACGACCAAGCCAGCTCTTCAAAGGCCAACACTTACACATGAAAGGATGCAGACGAACGCGCGCCCACCAAACTCACTGCAGACTGGTGAACGCCCCCGAACATCTGGGTTCAATTACCTCGGCACCCTGACAGCTCGTAATTGACAATTTATTGCACTCCCCTGCGCGTAACCGCACAGAATATGCAGGAAGTGCACAAACTAAAATCCATATGGCCTATTGCGTGAAGGCTACTAGAAACACAGCACTGCGATGACCAATTAGCACGCAGATGCCAAAATAAAGTACGTAAAAATCTCGCGCAGTGAGGAATTTTTACTTCACTATTCTGAGCCCCGTAACAATACGGCTCGGAGCTCTGCCCCACTTCTGACGAAGTGGTGACGTAGGGCCGAGCCCTAAAAGGGGGATTTTGTCTGAAACAAGAAGATGCAGAAGAATGTAGTGGTTGGTTTCTGATGCAAGATTTAGACTTTTAGCTTGACGAAAGAAGTAGATGTGCAGTGTTTTGATGATACCCTTCTGGATGCTTGCAGATCCTTTGGAGCCTTAACACTGTCTAGGAATATTGCAAGAAACCACAGATCACTGGGGCGGTTGGATGACTTTGTGCGGAGATAATGTCTGTCTTTTCAGTGTTGTTGTGTAGCGTTTGAAGATGTACGTGTTTATTTCTTTGTATCATTTGTTTTCCCTTCTGTTATGTGTATTTGGTGAGTTGTCACATAGTTTATCATAAGTGCTGTTGTGGGTATGTCAGTTGTATCTATGAGTTATTGTGTGTTTAGAGGAGATTTAGAGGAGATGTGTTGTCTTACTGTGGAATACTTACTATGATGGGGTTCCAGGTGCATGCGTCACTGGATTCCATGTTTGTTTATCTTAGAATTGTATTATCCAGTTGAGCTGTGGTGCATGGCTTTAAGTTGTCACAAGGTTGTTGCCCAATAACCTACCTCTATAAACTGGGAAAATACTTCTGTATCAATTAAATATGACAAAATCCCATAACTACAACTGCAGATTCTTTTCAGTTGTTGAGGTTAGGCTATTGACTTATTTATCCATGTAAAAGATAGAAAGCTTACATAGCACCATATTATTTTTTCAAGCTACGACTTCAAATGGAAACCACACAAGGTCCCACTGGCCTTCATGATTAGTCATTATGTACAATTGTTCCTGTGGCTTATAAACCATGGGACTCACTGTTGGGTCTGTCATGGGTATTAAATGTGCCACAATCATAATATTCTGACAAAATGCAGGGTAAAGAAAAATCCACTGATAGTCTTAAATGGCACTTTCAAAGAGTTCTTTTGAAAGTCCTTTTTGGAGACTATGAGAATAACTGTCCTCAAATGCAATTGCGAAAGTAATGGTTCAAAGCAATATTCATTTGAGATACACCTTCAAGTTAGACCCTGTAAATTAGGCTATAGCAACCTAATGTCATGGCTATATAATCATCAATTACCTATGCATAATCAGAAATCATGTGCCCCATTAAGGGATATTTAACAAAGAATAGTACATTAATGAGGAGCCACACAATGAAAAAACATAGTCTGTACGGGAAAATCTCCTACTAAATGTTCATTTAATGTAAGCTGATCAACTGTCAATAGTTTTATCCTTTAAACTCTTCTATTAAGTAACCTATTAGGTTAACTATAAACAGCTCTGGGAGACACACAGAGCTTTAATATTTTGCTTCCTTCTCATACAATTAAATACATGTATACTTCAATCCAAACGTTTTAACTCAAATCTATTGGGGAAATTCATACAAAAATAACCAACTGTTGTCTCTAAAAATATAATTCACCATACATTTACTTAACTTGGTGGAAAATAAACCTTGGTGGAAACCTTAAGGCTTTGTTTCAAACGCTCAATCAATATTTCTCCACTACAAAAATGAAATAGTTACCAAACAAGGATGCAAGGATTTGCTGCTTTATGAGAGTTTACAATGAAGACATTGCAAAGAGCAATTTATGTTAACAGGGCATAGCACAATTTGTTCTAAAGTATTTATTTTTATTTTTATCAAAATGTCCAAATCTTCTGTGGGTCTGAAGTGTATAACCTCAACAAACAAGATGAATGTTCTTTTTTTGCCTATGATAGAGGGCAATTCTTTCATCTTAAATGTTAATTTCAGTATTCAATGAACTAGTGATAAGATTTTACCCTGACAGTTTATACAGTGAAGGAACTGTAGTAAGTGTCCTTGTATTAAGCCCTCCACAGAATGCCTATTTTTTAACATGTGAATGTAGCATTCTTCATCACCTTAGCGTGTTTTCATTCAACATTACACCATATTGTAAATCTAACAGCTGTATCCTACCAAAAGTTTGCATTCTGGTTGGCTCTTAGCCAGCCAGAATCTGTCCAGGAGGGACACAGCTAGCAATCCTAAGTGACCACAATCGAATATGTGCTAATTGATCAAGCTGCTAGAGAGAATCAAGGTGATGTTACCTGTATCGTATTTAATTACTCTATTGTCTATGTCTCTGGTTAGCTATCAATGCCACTCAGTAGCATACCTGTCACCCATTTGGCTCTCAAGTGACGGTGAGGCCAGATGTTTAAGAGGGTGATCCCATTCACGTGAATTGACAAAAACATTTTTGAATGGTGTTGCAGGTTTGCAAAGGGGGTGACCTAATGGAAGTGTGTGTTTCCATGTTGCTTTTTAGGAGGGTTTATTTTATCTAAAAAAGCGTGACACCAGCCAAATGAAGAAGGGTTGATAAGTATGTTTAAGCAGGACTGGAACCATTTCTGAGTCTGTTGAAATACGTTTGTGTCAGTGCTTGAATGGCAGGGAGAGCCACAGGTCAGAACTGATGCTCATATGCAGAGGAGTGTGCACCTTATTGTTAATGTACATTAGCAGAGCTTTTTGTAGCTCCCTGTTCTGTGAGCTAGGGTTCATATGTGAAAGGGGAGTTGGTTATGCTTCTCCAGGAAAGTATGGCCTTCTTTTCAGACAGTGCTGTGGGTGGAACCAGTTTTGGCACCCTCTTTAAGGCAACAGGGGGTCTTTTTTGCTCACAGGTCAGTTAATGTCTGATTGTATCAAAACAATGACTACCCTCTAAACACAAACACCTCTCCAACCATCACCACCCACCTTAACCCGAATCACTCACAGGTTAGCTCTTTCACACCGACGTCAAGTTGTTGATGAGGGGTGGGAGAGAAGAGAAATTGTGCCAGGAGTGAGAGGGAGATGAGAGGGGAAGGAAGAAGGAAGAAGGCATTAAACACAAATTTGCATATGGCTGGGCCCAGACTGAGATGGCCGGTTAAGCAAAAGAATGATGGGTTGGAAGGCTGCCCGAGTGATTGCCAGTGGTTAGACAAATTGTAGGCGTTCCTCCTCCCATCAGCTTTTGTGTGTTAATGTAATGCCCTGAGTGACAAGGGTATGCCCATACTTGAGTCCTGTGCTCGCTGCACAACTTGAAACCAAGCTACACCTGACTGATGCCTCCTAATCAAGGCAAAACTGGTCTTGGGTTACTTGTTTTCCAGTTCAGGGAAGACCTGCTTGGCACTTTGAGCTGGACTGTTCCTATTGGAGCAGGGTCAAGACTGATTTGCATTTTGGCAAGTCCAAAACTAAGATAGAATGATTAGCAAAACATTGATGAGTTGTAATGGTATCCTGAGCAAGTGCCAGTGCTTAGACAAATTGCATGCATGCATCCCATCACCATTTGTGTGTTTGGTTAAAAACAGGTGCCAGCGGCTGATACTAAAATGTAGTTAAAAGCAGTTTAAGATGAATTAAGCTTGGAGTGACTCAGTGCTTAATGTGTAGAAGTATGCCATGGACAGAAATAATTCTCAAGAGGCTATCGTGGTTGGCACTATCCATCGTCCTTGCCAGTACTGTCAACTACTAAGCATCACACACTGCAGGTGTAATATTTTGGACTTATCCTGTTCACCTCAAGCTGAAAGGATGACGTACACCTGCTCGTTTTTTTTTTTAAGTACGTTAAACAGTTTAGTAATCAGCACTGCACAAACTTAAGCAGACAGCGCCATCGCGTGGTAGACTGTCTTAAATAAGTGCTTGTGTTTATGAGTAAGTGCACCTTAAATAGTGAGTAACTGCTGAATTACTTGTAATATTGACAGCTCCTGCTCTCCTCTGAGTGTTGGCATCCTGGGCGTGGGCCTAGCACACCCATGTCAAGGGATGGTTGTGTTTATTGATAGAACACCAGGTGGTGCTGCGGATCTCGGTTGATGCAGAGCTGGTGTGGTTCAAGAGGTAATACACTTACCTCTTGAACAGCAGGAGGTGCCCAGGTGCTTTCCTAAAATACTGGACATTTGTTTGTTTTGCTTTTCTGGAATAGAAGATCTGCTAGGTGAAAAATAATTATTTTAAAAAGGTCAAGATTATCTTGTAGCATGGCGATTATCCCTTGGTTGCTCTGATAATCTTCATGAAACTATTTGGACATCTCTAAAATATTTTCTGTGTTTGCAGTTTCACGTTTATGTTTCGGAAGGGAAAAATACCGTCTCTTACTGATTTTCCCAATATTTGTACCGACTTGGACTTAAAAAGCGAGACCAGGCTGGTAAAAAAAAACATCCAGGTGGCAACTCTGACAGTTAATGCAGAGCTACTTGTCTCTCCGTGCGGTGCAAGGAGCTGGTGCTGCGGCTCACTGTTGAAAGGCACTTGAAGACAGCCAAGTGCTGAAGGGCAGGGCTGAGCAGCTGTATGAGCACAGGAGTGCATGCATCAGGGTACCGCTAAAGCACTGGCATGCATGGATTTTAGGATAGTCTCAGTACTGGAACAGTGGTAGCGGTTAGTCGCACTTCGGTTGAACTGACCAAGCTCTGCTGCAGTGCCAGACAGTACTAGAAAAGCAGCTGCCTGGTGTTAAGTTAGGTGCTGCCTGGTGTTAAGTTAGGTGTGAGGCCGGGCATTGGCCCGGTGCAGTGCTACCGAAATAGCAATAAATGACACGAAACTGCCCTGAGATTGGTTGACAGCGTTGTTTTCGGGGTTTACGCACTGGAGTCGAAAGGATACCGCAAGTCCGGATGGAGAGGTTTTGTCTGGGTAGCTGAATACAACAGAAGGATTACTGTGACTACAGAGACAGTGTGCATCGGAAGACCTGTTGTATATCTTCGAGTATGATCGTTAGTTTTACCCTAATTCAACCCCGTGTGGACGGTGTTGAGTTACATAGAAATATGTGTATTAAAATGTATGTCGATTATCGTTTTGGGGTTTATATAAGTATCACAGTGACGTCTTAGATAGTCCATGCTTCCCTCCGTTCATGCCCTCTGACTCCACATAGGCCCACAGCCTGCGCCAGCTTCCATTAATTGGGTATTTGTAGATTATCCGTAATACCACGAGGGCGCGCGTGGGATGACTGTACGCACCGGCTGAAGGGAGAATTATTACCATGGCAACACGGTGCGTGAGGCACGACACTGGCGGCTGCCGAGGGCAGAGGTTTCTCGCCCTGACCCTTGCAGGGAGAGTTCCGAGAGCACCGCCCCACGGAACTTTCACGAACTACTCCCCAGCAAAGGAAGGGCTTCATCCGCAGGTGCGATGGGAGTTTGCGTGCGTAGCCTTTCACAATCAAGCCATGGTACTCCTTGGAAAATCGGACTGATTTACGAGCCGTTTTTCTTGAGGATGGCTTCGTAGCTCTGTGCGGCCTTGCGAAGCACACTTGTGAGGGAGGGGTGAGGGGGGTAAGCAGACCGCAGACAAATTTCTGTGTGTGAAAAAGGCCGCTTTATTGAAACAGGTGCACATTAACAAATTAAAAACCTCGGCCAACGCCTTCCAAAACTAGTCCTCACCAAAAATAATAACTTCCTTAATTTCCACACCCCACCCCCACCCCTAAATGTCATTGACCCCGCCCCCACCCAAACATTACATCATTACAAATCCAACAATGCAAAAACCCCGCATAAACATTACAACTTATCAAACCCTCCAAACCATAAAACAAACTCCACCGTTTGCCCTCAAACCCATTTTGGTCCCCCAACCACTGTAACCATCCCAACAAGTCATCATGCCCAATTCCCCCTGCCGAATGAGCCAACCAAGTAAAAACCAACCACAATTTTGCCAAGCCTGACAAAAAAACAACTAAACCCTGCCACCCAGAAAGCGGGGGCAGGGGGAGAACTGCACCCCCCTTTTCTGCCCCCCCAAACGACAGCGAAAAAACACTAAAGAACAAAAGGAGGAATTAGCCAGCAAACTCCTGAATCTTCAAACAATGAGACAGAACTTCTCGCAACTCCAAAAGATATAAGTCCATACCCAACCTGGAAAGGTGAACACCGTCATCTCGAAAGAGCTCAACTGCATCATACCGAATGTCACCATGCGTCACGCGACCAAAACCCAAATCTCTGCAAAACCTGGAAACCTCTACGTTGATCTTTTTCCGCGCCTTATCAATTGCCTTGGGCTTGTGAGCCCCTCTCCAGGATCTCCTAGGGACTAACTCCGTCCAAAAAACATGGCAACCTGCCCACTGCTGCCGCAATAGAGAAAGATCCTTCATCATCGCTCGTAAGAGAACCACTCCCTTCACCCTGCACAGATCATTTTCCCCCAGGTGAATTACCAAAACATCAGGACAGTGGCCTCCACCCAACCAGGAATTAAGGACAGGAATCAAATCCTTCCAACACATACCCCCTCTACCCCTCCATATCACATTGAAAAAACGCTCATTAAAACCAAGTAGTGATCCAAAATAGCTATTCCGTGCTTGAATCTGTGCCCACTTCACGAATGAATGACCCTCAATCCAAATGGTCATAGCCGTTGACCGAGGACCAGCCACCGAACCTGAAATGAGAAAAGCAGCATCAGATTTAAAGACAATGAGGATGACGCAAGCGCCCCGACCGCGTCATTTCTTACATAGCTCTGAAAACACCTGGAGGACCAACGCCCTAAACGCATGATATCTTGCCCAGACCAACCCCGATTATGTGCCTCAGTCGCTGCCCCAATTCGAAAAGAATGAGTGCCAAACTTCTTTTCATCCAAACCAATGCTCCTCAACGCTTTGCGCAATACCATGCGCAATTGATATTCAGTGACCCTGGCGCCATCTGCATGCTGAAAAATGCCAGCTTCAAGAGCCCCCCCAGAAACAGTACACCATCTCCTGGCCCACTGTAAGGGGCATGTTACAGGGGGGGGGGAGATGCTATTAACCAAACCCCTTTACCTTTACTTCTTTGATCAGTTTTTGAGCGATGCAGCCACAAATGTACACCTTTCTCAGACAAATGAACATCCTCCCACCCAATACCTTTATTAAACCTAGAACCCAACAACTCTGAAACCCTAAATGCGCCAAAAAACATCCACACCATGAGCGTGGAGAACAGGCAAACCTCAAACTCATCTGTACAAACACGAGGAAGCGCCTCCACCACCCGGGCCAAATTCTGCCAGGACAAGGGGTTCCGAACTGACTACTGCACTCCGCGCTCACGAGCCCACCCTTCCAACAATCTCCTCCCCAATTCACCAGCCGAAGGAGAATATCCCCAAAGGAGTTTACCCATAAAGAAAATGCCTGCTAACTTCCCAGCAATGGTAATCCTAGATAACCCCCTATCCATCAGATACAGAATGAATTGAACTACATCTTCCACACGCCTCCAACCAGGTTCACGTCTGCGAGCCCCTGACGCCAAGAAATCCCTCCAAGCCAGGTCATACGCGGCTCGAGTAGATGAAGACAACGAACCTACCACCAACTGTAAGACCCTGTGTTGCCGACCTCCCAAAGGTGCTCCGGCATGCGTGTCGGTGTCCTGTCCGCCTCCGAGGCAAGCCCATGGAATCTCTCCCACTGTGAACGAGACAAAGCATCCGCAATGTCATTGTCCACACCAGGAATGTGTAGGGCCCTAAAGCTGATGTCATACCTGAGGCACCCCAACACAAAAACTCGCAGCAGTTTCAGAATCTGAGTATCTCTGGCAGACTGTCTGTTGATAATGTCGACAACAGCCCGATTGTCAATGCGAAAAAGAACCTTTCTGTGAGCCAACTCCTGCCCCCACAGTGTCAAGGCCACCACCACCGGAAACAATTCCAAGAAAGCAATGCTTCTACCTCCATCTTTCCACCGGTCCGGCCACTTCTCCGCACACCACCTGCCTTGCCAATACAAGCCAAAACCATCACTGCCTGCTGCATCGGAGAAAATCTGGACCTCCCGCAACCAATCCTGTTCCTGAGCCAAAGGGACTCCATAGAATGAATGCAAAAAGGTGGACCACATCCGTAAATCCTCTTTCACTCCAGCACTCAATCTCACACGGTGATGAGGCAAATGATGTCCCGACAGAGCCCTGTCCAGACGCCTGCAAAAAGTTCTCCCTGCTCTCACAACCCTACAACCAAAATTCAAATGACTCAACAGGACCTGTACCTCCTTCACAGTAACCTTTGATTTTGCCAACATTGACTGTAGAAGCTCCAGCATTTTCACTTTCTTATCTGGTGGCAAGCGAGCTTGCATTACCCTGGAATCGAGCTCAATGCCCAAAAAAGACATGGTTGCGCAAGGACCCATGGTCTTTTCCGGTGCCAATGGTACTCCCAAATATTCCATAAGTTCTTGAAATGTATCCAATGCAGCCTGACACGCTTTGGATCCCTGGGGCCCCACAAAAAAGAAATCGTCTAGATAGTGGGTAACTAGCTCATGACCAGACTGGTGAGTGAAAAACCACTGTAAAAAAGTTCTAAAGGTTTCAAAAAGAGCACAGGAGATCGAACAACCCATTGGCAGTGCCTTGTCCACGTACCATTTGCCATTGAAATGGATATTGTATCAACAGGGAGGAACACAGGGTTAGGACAATTATTTAAAGGGGTCCAATGTATGTGTCCTAGAAAGACTATCAACAAAAAGAAATACAGAGTTCCCCGGTTGCAGTCAGCTAAAGGACTGTCATTGGTCTCTCTCTTGTCGGGTCAAACAGTAAAAAGGTGAGTGTAGTGAACCCTCTCTTGGAATTTTTGGGGTACCTCACACAAGTCGCCGGTTGGACTACACTTGTAATCCCACCCGGTGATCGTTCAGCGTCATCATCGGTACCCTGCCCCTGCGCCAGGCTGGCAGTGCAATGCCTGTCGGGCAACAATACTTGTTGCTCTTTGGCGGGGATCTTCTATTCCTTCGCCAAAGGGTGTGTGGATGTAAGGGGACCATGCAAGGAGGTAATATGTGAGTGTGCAAAAGTGAGCGTGGGTGAAATAAAAGGAGTCAGTGGAGTCCAAAAATTGGGATTTTAATGATATGGCTCACTGCTCTATTAAAAATACAAGGGGTATAGAGGCAGAACTATCAAGGTAGTAAGCCTCATTCAACCCTTGGTGAGTGGATGGTCAACATGTTTCTTGCTTATAGAGCAATTCGTCAGGACCAAGGGGTGCTCATATGATTTGCAAGGGCTCCCCCGTGATCAAGGGGCCCAGTATACGACCTGGTAGGTGTCGTATGGCAGTCCTTTCCTCAGGACCCTTCCCAGGACCGTTTGTTACACTACGGAGGCTTCAAACCCTTCCCACTGCGGACGGTGCCGCAGATCAGCCGGCTGATCTGCGGCACCGTCCGCAGTGGGAAGGGTAGGTGACTAGACGCCCTACGCCAGGAACTCCGAGGTGGTCTCCACCAAGTCCTGGCCCCACCCGGTCAGCACCCGGTCAGCTCGAGGAAGCCTCCGTAGTGTAACAAACGGTCCTGGGAAGGGTCCTGAGGAAAGGACTGCCATACGACACCTACCAGGTCGTATACTGGGCCCCTTGATCACGGGGGAGCCCTTGCAAATCATATGAGCACCCCTTGGTCCTGACGAATTGCTCTATAAGCAAGAAACATGTTGACCATCCACTCACCAAGGGTTGAATGAGGCTTACTACCTTGATAGTTCTGCCTCTATACCCCTTGTATTTTTAATAGAGCAGTGAGCCATATCATTAAAATCCCAATTTTTGGACTCCACTGACTCCTTTTATTTCACCCACGCTCACTTTTGCACACTCACATATTACCTCCTTGCATGGTCCCCTTACATCCACACACCCTTTGGCGAAGGAATAGAAGATCCCCGCCAAAGAGCAACAAGTATTGTTGCCCGACAGGCATTGCACTGCCAGCCTGGCGCAGGGGCAGGGTACCGATGATGACGCTGAACGATCACCGGGTGGGATTACAAGTGTAGTCCAACCGGCGACTTGTGTGAGGTACCCCAAAAATTCCAAGAGAGGGTTCACTACACTCACCTTTTTACTGTTTGACCCGACAAGAGAGAGACCAATGACAGTCCTTTAGCTGACTGCAACCGGGGAACTCTGTATTTCTTTTTGTTGATAACATTGAAATGGATACCCAGAAGACTCCAATCTTCAGGATGGACTGGAAGCAGTCTAAATGCAGATTTTATATCGCATTTTGCCATTTCCGCTAAAGGACCTGCAGCCACCACTAAAGACATGGCCACATCAACCGAAGAATAGGACACTGAAGCTGACTCTTCATCAATGAAATCATTAACTGATGCCCCTTCCGGCCAAGATAAGTGTTGGATGAACCTATACTACCCAGGCTCTTTTTTGGGAACAACTCCTATGGGTGAAATGATCAAGTCCTCCAAAGGCCAGTCATCGAAAGGACCCGCCATCCTACCTTCTTGCACTTCCTTATCCAGTTTGTCCTGCACCATTGGTTTAAGCTCATCAGCCGATTTCAAATTCCTGGACCATCGCTGCACACGAGGCCCGGAATATCCCAATCTGAAACCTTCTCGGAAACCTGTCAGCAAACCTTTTTGAGCTCTCACATCCTCGTACCCCTTCAGACTGTCTGCCAAATGATCCAACCTAACCGGAGTACGAGCCTTTGGGCCCAACCCCTGGAGCATTCTTTCCCCCTCTGTTTGCCTGGGATTGCAAAGAGGGACCGGACGCGCTAGCACTCTGCTGGGACCACTGTTGCCTGCCCGCTGTTCGAGGCCCCCAACACTTAACCGATGGGTGTCTCCTACCACACTGAGAACATTCATGACGAAATCTGACAGAATTCCCTTGAGCACATACCTTTGTTAAAGTCCCAACATGCCCCCCCTCCTGACTGTGTAGCCGATGTACTTCCCACCCCTCCCCTGGTGGGTTTTCCCTGAAAGGGCCGATAAACCAATGGCAAGCCGCTAGCAGTGAAAATAGTCTTACCACCGACTGAAACACCCATTGTGTGTTGCCAAAGATCTGTGTCCAATTCGCTCCACTTGGCATCAGGGTCCCAAGCCATACGAGCTCTACACTCCTCGTCATATTGAGCCCATGCAAAGCCACTTCCAGTGATTTGTGCCTTTCTGATAACATCCATGTATTTGAATAAAGCAACGCAGCGCTCTGGAAACTTTTCGCAATATACGCTAGCGTATATTAAAAAGGCTGACGTCCACTTTTCAATAGTCAGCGGTACTCTAGGGCGCTTACCCAGCTCATACTCTTCTTCCTTTGAGCCTTCTTTAGAGCGCACTTCCCTATGTAGCAACTTCAAAAGCTCTACATACTCACCTTTCCAGATCCTCTCTTTAGTAGAAACCGTCAAATGGGTCCCTAAAGGCTTAGTCACACCCATATAGGGTAATTTCTTAATTTTCAACTCCTTGCTATGTAAAGGATCTTTTTCACCTCCCAATGACTCAGTGTTCGTGCCACTCTCAACCTTAGCGGCCACACTCTCCCCATCACCTGTGCCAACACCTTGATCCTTAACATAGCAACCTTTATACAGTTTTCCTGCCGTCTTTCCCTCCAACGATTCACCCCCAGTCCCCACAGACACCATTTTCGGTTTGGCCCGTGGTTCACAAAGCTCACCTGGGTTTAACAAGGGGGCTTGCCCTGGTCCCGACAGCCATGCCATTTGCTCCGCGTTGTCCACCATCCGAGGAACCCTTCCTGCGGGGCCGCGCTCTCGAGCTGGTCCGGACACCACCACTTTCTTTGCTTGCACCTCCACTGGTGCCTGTAAAACACTACGAGAAGCATGAAAATGCCCCCCCCCCCCAGAAGTAGTATCACGCAGTTCCCCTTCCTCGGGGCTATCCTCATTATAGTCCAAAATCAAAGGCTCCTCAAACAGGGGAGGGCTTGACACCAACAACCTCTTATGAGCTGTCCCAGGCTCTTCCACAAAAGAATGGGCCTTACCAACCCATTTTTGAACACTTAACGGGGGAGCCGACTGTACATGCCGGTACTCCCCCAACCTTTTACTACTCCTGTTAAGATTGTCAGCAGTCCAATCCGTCCTCCTTGCGTGAAGATATGTAGGGGCCAGCGAGGTCGCGCCGGGCTCCCCCGACGGTACCGAATGTGCCGTGCTAGGCTCCACCCTCCCTTCTCCACGGTGACCATGGGCTGGACTCTGCCCTACCGAGTCCGCTGTCCCACGCCGATCCCTAACCTGTAAAGAAAAAGGATGGACTGATGTGCCGGGCCCCTGACTACCAACCACACCGAAACCAATCGAATCCTTGGACCAAACTCCCTGCATACTCCCCTTGTCCTGCATCACCACATTATCTGAAGAAAAACCAACCCTGCGAGGAGGAGGGGAAGTTCTCCACCACCTCCTCCCCACTACTCCAATCTAGCATGGCCTGTAACACAGCCGACGCAGGACCCAAGGCTTGGCCCCCTGAAACCACCTGGTCCGGAACCCCTACATCACGAGACTGCAGCACCTGACCCCCCAACATTTATTGCGCAACTCAAGAACCCCCTCCAATTTCTCTTGATATCCAAAACTGGCACCACTCCTACCCCTACCAGCTTCCCGAACACCCTTAGACCATGAAGGAAACACATCAAGCCCCTCCCAAGACGTTGCTCCCACTCCAGACTTCCTACTCACCACACCCCCTGAAGGAAGGGTGCCTACCTGCAACAAATTCCTAGAAACCCCCTTGGTGGACCCCGAGGAATGAAAAGGGGAAGTTAAAGTGCCTGCCTCATGACCCCGTGCCCCAAAAGGCATGTCCTCCCAACCCCCTATCTGTGCCCACTCTCCCTCTCCCACGGACCCACTCAGAACAGAGATCACCTCACCCCTATTGGATGCTGGAGGGGAAAACAACAGGGGGCTGAATTGCCCCATCGCACCCTGATCACAAACCTCCTTTTCAACCTGAGTTTGTAACCCCTGTTGCCTCACAATGCCTTCCTGCCCCCCCAAAGACGAACGAGTCGGTGACATTAAACTCGCCCCCCTCCCCAACACACTTAAATGCGGCATCATTTCGAGCGCCGGGAAGGCAGAAAAACCTTGCCCCTCAATACCCGGCGGTACAGGCTGTAATTGTATGCGTGAGGGAGAGCAAGCAACTCGCGCCAACTCCTCCCCACCTCCCCGCGCGACCGCGGACAATTCCAAAGCGGAGGCCGAAGCAGAACGCTTCTGGCCGCCACGCTGCGCACCTTTTTTCCCACGCAACGCCGGAACTGAGCCCGCCCGAATTGAAACCGTCGGAGCTTGAAGCAGCTCCAGCGCCCCCCCAACAGGCAAAGCCCCAACTTGGGCGGGTCTTACCGGCACCAAAGACCGCTCCGCGTTGTCGCTCGCCGCTTCCTCCGACCTCCGCGCCTTCACTCTCTGGACCGCCTTCCTCACACGAGAGCGGCCACGCTCACTCAGTGCCTCCGAGCGAGAACGCATGGGGGTGACACAGGCCGCCACCACCGCCGCTACACCTTCACAAGCTTGACGGTGAGGCCGCGATGGGCCAGCCGCATTGCCAATCACCAAATCAAGCCTCCCTGCCTCACTAAGAAGCCGAATGGCTTCCAAAACTCTATAGTCCTCAGTCCCCATTACTAAGAATAGATGGACGTAAAAAAAGACTACGTTAAAGAAACGCTAATACTACCTCAAAATTTTTTTCTAACTCAACCTCCCGGCCACCAGGTCACCAAACCTAAAATGGTGGCCGGGGCGAGGAGCCACAAGCATTTATGCTTGGGCTTCATTTGGTAGGGAAAAAACCAGCCCAATATGGAAAAAGCCCGGGACTGCGATAACCCCCCCACCTGACCCTCCCAAACTGCCTTCGGTCGGCTGCCCCCCCAATCCCCCCATGTGGGACTGGCATGTCAAGCACTCCTATTGTGCACACTTCCCTAGTGCAACAGTCTGGAACACAGCATAAAATGCGCTCTTGCTAGACTGACCATTTTATACGTGTTGTAGTTTATTTGTCGCCACTGGGGGTGAGTGTCTGAAAAGTTTCAGTGCTCCTTCCTTTATCTCCTTGTGTGTGCTTTGTTCACCCTAAGTTGGCAGGGTATGCCCAGACGTAGGTCCCTTGCTCACTTTGCCACTTGATTCAAGCTAGCCTGGCTGATGAGGGGTGTTACCTCGAAACCGGTCCCAGGATGCTTGTTTCCGGTCAAGGGAAGACCTGGCTATGAAGTTCGGTCTGGACTGTTCCCATGAGGCACAGGGTCAAGACAGATTTGCATATGGCTGGGTCTGAACTGGGGTGGCAAATTGAGCTAAAGAACGATGATAGATTCAACCCAGATCCGTGACCGGGGATGAGTGTCTGAAAGTTTAAGCGCTCCGTCTATTATTTGTCGCAAACGTGTGTTCTCACTAGTCAATTGAATCAATCAATCAATCAATCAATCAGGGTACTTGTAAAGCACGCTACTTACCCGTGAGGGTCTCAAGGCGCTGAGGGGAGGGGGGTGCCGCTACTGCTCGAAGAGCCAGGTCTTGAGGAGTCTTCTGAAGGCGAGTAGTTCTTGGGTCTGCCGTAGGTGGGTATGGAGGGTGTTCCAGGTCTTGGCGGCGAGGTAGGAGAAGGATCTGCCACCGGAGGTCGTTTGTTGGATGCGGGGGACAGCGGCGAGGGTGAGGCTGGCGGAGCAGAGCGGAGCTGGTGGGTGGGGGTGTAGAAGCTGAGTCTGCTGTTCAGGTAGGCTAGTCCGGCGTTGTGGAGTGCTTTGTGTGCATGGGTGAGGAGATTGAAGGTCATCCTCTTGTCGACGGGGAGCCAGTGTAGGTCTCTCAGGTCAGGGGTGATGTGGCTGCGGCGGGGGACGTTGAGGATCAGTCGGGCAAAGGCGTTTTGGATGTGTTGTAGTCGTCGTAGGTGTTTGGCTGGGATTCCTGCGTGGAGTGCGTTGCCGTAGTCCAGTCTGCTGCTGACGAGGGCCTGTGTCACCGTTCTTCTTGTTTCGGTAGGGATGCACTTGTAGATCCTGCGGAGCATGGGGAGGGTGTTGTAGCAGGAGGAGGAGACGGCGTTGACCAGCTTAGACATGGAGAGGGAGGAGTCGAGGATGAATCCTAGGTTGCGTGCATGGTCGGTGGGTGTGGGTGCTGTTCCCAGTGTGGTTGCCACCAGGAGTCTTTCCAGACTGATGGGGTGGGTCCGAGGATGAGGACCTCCGTCTTGCCCAAGTTCAGCTTCAGACGGCTGCTCCTCATCCAGTCAGTGACAGCCTTCATTCCCTCGTGGAGGTTGGTTTTGGTGGTGTGTGGGTCCTTGGTGAGGGAGAGGATGAGCTGGGTGTCGTCGGCGTAGGAAATGATGTTGAGGTCGTGATGGCAGGCCACTTGTGCAAGGGGGGCCATGTAGATGTTGAACAGCGCCGAGCTGAGCCCTGGGGGACGCCGCAGATGATGTCGGTGGCTTCGGATCGGAAGGGTGGGAGGCGGACGCTCTGGGTTCTGCTGGAGAGGAAGGACGTGGTCCAGTCAAGGGCCTTCTCTTGGATTCCGGCATCTAGGAGGCGTGTCTTTAGAGTGTGATGGCAGACCGCGTCGAAGACAGCTGACAGGTCCATGAGGATGAGGGCTGATGTTTCGCCGTTGTCTAGTTGGCGCCTGATGTCGTCTGTGGCGGCGATGAGGGCTGTCTCGGTGCTGTGGTTTCGTCTGAATCCGGACTGGGACGGGTCCAAGATGTTGTTGTCTTCTAAGTGGCGGGCCAATTGCATGTTGACGATTTTCTCAATGAACTTCGCAGGGAACGGGAGCAGGGAGATGGGCCGGAAGTTCTTGATGTCCTTGGGGTCCGCCTTGGGCTTCTTGAGGAGGGCGTTGTTTTTTTGGCGTGCTTCCAGCTTTCCGGGAATGTCACTGTTTCGAAGGAGATGTTGATGACCTTACGTAGTTGGGGTGTGATGGCTGCATCTGCTTTGTTGAATACGTGGTGTGGGCATGAGTCTGTCAGATGTCGTTGACGTTGGACCAGGAGGTTAGGTGGTTGGCGCTGGTGGTGTTCACAGGGGAGGTGGAGTCTGGCGTAGTCGGAGCGGTCGTGGTGTTGAAGCTGTTGTGGATGTCAGCAATCTTGCGGTGGAAGAAGATGGCTAGTGAGTCGCACAGTTCTTGTGAGGGCAGGATGTCGTTGGTGTTGACGCTTGGGTTAAAGAGTTCCTTTACGATGCTGAAGAGCTCTTTGCTGTGCATTGTTTTCCAGGCGGTCTTTGAAGGAGGAACTCTTGGCTAATCTGATGAGGTGGTGATGTCTGCGGGTGGCATCCTTGTGGGCTGCGAGGTTGTCCGGTGTGCATTTGTGGAGCCATATCTTCTCCAGTTTACGGCATGCACGTTTGGAGGTCTGGAGTTCGTCGGTGAATCAGGTGGCTCTCTTGCTGGTGTGGCTGTTGGAGGGTTTCTTGAGCGGGGCGAGGGTGATGGCGCAGACGTCGATCCACTGTCTGAGGTTTCGGGCTGTGGCATCTGGGTTGGTGGGGTCGGTGGGTGGGTTCTGGGCGAGGGTGGTGATCAGCTGGTCTTCGATGACTTTTCTCCAGCAGCAGCGAGGCAGCTGTTGGGTGCAGTGGTGCGTGGTTGGTTTCTTGAAGGTGAAATGGATGCCGCGGTTGTCAGTTCAGTGGTGTGGTCGAAGGCGATGTGGGTGCGGTGGAGAAGACGGGGTCCAGCTTGTGGGCTGCGGCGTGGGTGGGTGCGGTGATGAGTTGTCTCAGGCCGAGGTTGGAAGGTTGACGTTCAGGGTGTTGGATTTGGCGTCGTTGTTGTTCTCGAGGTGGAAGTTCAGGTCCTCGAGGAGGATGTAGTCCGTGGAGGAGAGTGCGTGGATGCTGGCGAGGTCGGCGATGGAGTCGCTGAACTGAGCTGGGGGTCCGGGGGTCTGTAAATGAGTGTTCCTCTGAGGGTGGTGCTAGGGTCCGTGTGGATCCGGAATTGTAGGTGTTCGTGGTGTTGAGGGTGTCTTCTGCGTGGGTGGCGACCTTGAGGGTGGACTTGTGGATGATGGCTATTCCTCCTCCGATTCCGTTGGCGCGATCCCTGCACTAACTATAAATATTTTGTAGCCTTCCGGGATGGCTATGGCGATGTCGGGCGCCGAGGAGTCGTTCCACAAGGTCTCGGTCAAGAAGGCAATGTCTGGGGTAGTGGTGTCGAACAGGTCCCAAAGCTCGACAGCGTGTTTGCGTGCAGAGCGGATGTTTAGGAGTATGCAGCGGAGGTGGTTGGGTCCGGTCCTTGGTGGTTTGGTGGCTCTGTCACAGGTGAAGCTGCAGGTGCGGCAGGAGAAAGGTCCGTGGGTGCGTTTCGGGGCTGCCTGGAAGCAGCAGTGGCGGCTGGTGAGATTTGAAAGTGGTGAGCGTAAACTGATAATCATACTGCACCGTAGCGAGCGAGCGTAGCGAGCCCGAACCCCCTGAAAAAATAGTGGAAAAATGGTGCATTTTCAAGCAAATTTGAGAAAGCAGGAAGGTTAATAAAGCAGTTGTGAAAGTGCAGGTATTACATTATTAAAGAGCTGTCATATAACATAGGTAGCTGCTTATTCAGTATAACCACAGAGCTTCATAACAGACTTCAAGATACAATGCTGAGAACCTCACAGATTGTGCAAACAACAAAACAAACAACTTTTTTGATTTAAACTGCAAACAACAAAAGAACCAACTAAACAGGTCACAAACTATCACCATTCAAGTTCAACATATTTACTTTTTGTATCTAAATTCAGCACGTCTGTCTTTAAGCGCAGCAGGCACATTAACCTTCTCTGCTACCTTTCCATGAGTCAAAACTTCCATTAGACAAAACTCTGATCTCTCTCTAGGAAAAACATTAACAATATCCTTGGTGCAACAACAAGTGTTGCATGGCTAAACATTTACAAGGTCCCAAAGGCGCGACCTGTAGGCTATGCCAATGAAAATACTGGCTGCTACCTGCTGTTATGGCTGACAAATTCGAATAGCGGCTGCCCAAATCTATTTACAAGCCACAGGTAATAGTGCTGGAAAGTTCAAATGTTTTAGACGGTGGACCAAAACATTGTTTATAGGATGTGGCCTTGCCCTAACAATGGACCATACAATTACTACTGACATATAAAAATAACTATAATTTACACTGCAGGCAAATTTAAATATTGCAAATCCAAATGTGTTTACACGATACAGTTGATGCGCATTAAAATTCCACGGACCAAAAAGTAACTGTTTACTAGACCTTAAGAAGTCTTGGTCATAACAAATTTTAATAATCAGAATTTTGTAGTGTAGAAAACAGTTGCTTTCTGCGCACCTTAAATGACACAGAAAGCATTGTAAATGATAAAAGCTAAAAAGAATTTACTGCTGCTGGCTAGTACTACTGTGTTTTTCTGATTCGAAAGTGCGTCATGGCTTGAAACACCCATCCCTGGGCAGTGCAGTGGGGCACCTCGAGGCGATTTCAGCCTGTTATCACTCCGAATGAGATAGCCTCCCTACCTATCCTCCCCAATCCCCTCCACCGAGATAGAGGACAGATACGGCAAAGCCTTCTGAGACACCAACAGGCCAAATAAATACTCTAACTATGATGCTAATAAATGAAGAGTCCCCTTTATTAGAACATTCACGAGATGCTTATCATGGCAGACTTCTCACAAGAAACTAACGTAATAGCAATACATTCTCAGCCTTAAGTCCACAACTGAGAAAATCGGACATTTAATTAGCTTGTGCCAGCAGCAAGAACCCATGTCACCCATACAGCAAAATGAATGAGAATTCGATCCACTGAACTCAATGAAGGAATGGGTCAGACTAGACTTTGGACTGCCAAGAATGACCACAGAAGAGCGAGAATCCTAAGCATAATGTTAGAGAGGAATCTAAAACCCTGCTGTACTATACATACTAATGTACCAGCCTCCAGTGAATACTCCCATCATAGGAAATATACCAAAGATTAGAAACTATTGCATGAATAATGTACACTTAACATACCAGGAGTAATTGAATCAACACAATAAATGGAGGGCAGCCACTGGTAACAGCTAGAGATCTGATATTGGTGGGTTGGTGGTATATGGCACTCCACTCACGACTCACCTACTCATAGAGCATAAAATAATTGTTACAGAAGTTAGGATGCCCTTTTTTTGCCGTTTTACACGGAGCGAACTCGACCAGCAGGTATCAGACTCAGAGAGCTTTACATGAGCACCAGTTGCATTACAGACGGTCAGGTTCATATTTTTTTATTTTAGGTAGGGGGAGATTAAGTGATTTGCCCAGAATCACAAAAATTGTTTGAGCCTGTTGACAGACTCGAAGATGGTTCGCCAGCTGCCAAGTCGGCCGCTCTAGCCCTTAAACCACATGATTGCAAGGCAGTAGTGGCAGCACACTGTGGCAAAGGTTGACGACACGTCACACGGCTAGAAGTCAGCAGTGGTTGAGATTAGAACATACATCGAGCACAGACCTCCCTGGGCCGAGAAGTGCTGAGGAAGTGGTTAGTGAATCACTAAGTGAAAGCACCCAAGGATGCCAGTGTTTGGCACGTACAATGAGACCTGGTCGTGCAAACAGCTTAACTGGCAGTGTTTTCACCTTGATTAATGGAAGTGTCTGCGTTCCTAAATGGGAAACCAATGAAAAAGAAGCATTGGGAAAATCATTAGATTTGGCTTTCACTGCAGCTTCCACCCATCAAGACATTCATCCGTCCATCCATGTACTTAATCACTAATGATCCATACACTCAATCACTCATACGCATGCATCTATTCATCCTCCGGACTCATTCTTGCATTCACTCACTGACCCATCCACAATAAATGCACAAATTTGCAATTCATTCAAGAGAGCCTTGATGCTGTGCTGCTACTTTGTGAGGACTAGTTAGAGTGCTGTTGAGAGTGTCGCGTGGTAATCTGTGAGGGGCGTGAGAGGGCTCCCAGGAGTTTGAGAGGGCAGCCGCCAGCCGCCAGCCGCTAGTGTGTGACTGACTGCCAGTCTCTGGGGATTGTGACTGTTTTTCCATTATTGTGCTACAGCAAGTCTCAGAGTGCGAGAACACTACTCTGAACAGCGGTAGAGTGCGGTCGGTAATCTGAGACTTGTCATTCAAGGACAGCGTTGCTATCAGGAACTAGCGTGGTTGATGTAAATTGGCATGTAGAAATATGCAGACAACAACAGTAGATTAAGAGAGTGTTTATTGTAAATTGAGTGGATACATAAATGACTCCACCAGGAGAAGAAGTAGTTAGATGCTCAGCCCCGGTCTGTCAGACTCACCCGCCCTCCAGGGAACCCACATTATTTGGTAACTTGATTAGCAGGCTACCACCTAGGGCTACTCCTTGCACCCTAACCTCCTGTGCTTCTCAGCATGAGCCTACTCCACTCTCTGCTATGGTGACCAACCAACACCCACCCACCAGGAGATGGTCAGAGAGCGGGAACCCCTGGAAAGCTTGACAGCAGTTCCTACACAACATCGAAGGAGCGGCAGCTCCCCTTCTGATGTTTAGGATCCTCCTGTGGCAGCTGTTAGTCCCGCGGCACCTTTCACAACACTCCCACCTTGGCAGCCATTTTGTGGATCACCAGTAAAAATGCCACACCCTCCCAGCCACAGCACGAACCAATGAAGACCCAGAGACCGGTAGTGAGTAGCAGCACGACAGTGCCCCCCCAACACAACCTCCAGCACTCTGAACAAGTGTACAAGCACAGTGGAGGGGCGGGGTACCTGTACACGGCATCATTGCCACTTATTGCCGAGTGGCCCGAGTCCAGTGTGCTACCTATATGTAACTTTATTAACTAAGTCAGAGAACACAGGGCTTTACTTGAAAATGTAAACATTTCCCGGCCAAACGACTTTTATGCTGTAGGTGACAGTCACTATTCTCAAGTAAACAAGCACCAGATCATAAAAAGACATTAATACATCAGATAATGCCCCTGTTGGTTTCACAGGGTAGCATGCAGCAGATTAGCCAGACAGCACAGGCAACAAGAACTGTCCATGTAATTTCCTGCACGGGGCTTCCTTTCAGCACCCAACGATGCAACTGTCTCAACAGCTGCTTGCATACTGCTGATAAAAAGTGAAAAGAGTGTATTAATCCTCTAGGCTAATATAAAGTTGATTCAGACAAGATTGACACATTAGGTAAAGGGGGTTGGCAGGGGGCGACCAGAGGCTGAAAGGGGCTGTTCCAAAGCCCCTCTTTGTATCTTAGTGCAGCACACCTGAAATTGTCTGTAACCAGACCTAAAATCGATATGATCGATCTGCATTATGCACATATCCTGCATCCCAATGGAATAAGCATGAACATGTGTTTTTTTTAACTTGGCTTTATGTTTTTTTAGGATCGATGTCACTTCATGCCTAGTACTTTTCAGAGAAAACTAATTTCTGATATTTCTTTTTCAATGCCAGCTACAAATCTCAATGTTTGCACCAACACTAATACAAGACTCTTACATTTAATTAAATAGTATGGAAATACGTCACTTTCAAGAAAGGCAGGCTAATTGTCATTTCTATCTATTACAGCTATCTCCAGGCTGTGCATTTTCAGAAAGTTGTCAATCACAGAATTTAAATGTAAGTTGCAAACAGAGCTCCTCCCACACATGTCCTCCCCATCAATATGATCTGCAATAAGTAGCAAATATTTACCTGAAAGAACTGCTTTTTCCCTTCAAAGACAATACTGATGTCATGCAGGTTCAAAAAGGTGACGTCGAGCACACATATTTGTGAGGTTCCCAGCAGAGGTTCTTTGTTTTAATAATAATAATAATAATAATAATAGGGGGTTTTGTAAAGCGCTTGGTGACGCCCAGCGGCGTGTCCCCGCGCTGTGGAACGAGTGCTTGCAGGGAAACTACAGGGGGGCAGAACCTGTTACCGGGTAAATATTATTGTTTTTAACTTGGCTCTAAAGATTGATTCGGATGGCTCAAGACGCAACGCCGCAGGAAGTTTATTCCAGCTTAACGCAGCCAGATGCCTGAAAGATCTTCCGTCCATCCTTGCTTTAGACACCTTGGGCATGGACAGACGCCCGAGCCGGAAGATCTAAGAGAACGGGAAGGCTCATATTGTGTCAGCAGTCCCTGCAATGGAAGGGGTGCCCTACCATTGACGATTCGATGGCAAGTGCAGAGTGCTTTAAATTCCACCCTGCTTCTTACCGGGAGCAGTGCAGGGTCTGAAGAGCCGCTTTAGAGGCAGCCCTTCTGGGTAGTCTGATCACCAATCGGGCAGCAGCGTTCTACAAGACCTGCAGGCGGCTCAGATTCTTCTCTAAGGTCCCTAAATAGAGATGGTTGCCATAGTCCATCTTGGATGTGACTAGTGCATGCACTAGCGTTTGGCGTGCTTTGATGGGTAGAAATTTCAGCACCTTCCTAAGGCTCTTGAGAGTCCCGAAGCAGGATCCAATCACCCGATTGATCTGGGGGCCAAAGGTCAGGTTGGAATCAAACCAGATGCCCAAATTCCTCGCTTCCTGGCAGGGGGTAGGTGTTGGTCCCAGGCATGGGGGCCACCATGCCGACGTCCACGCCGCCTGGCCACCCCCTACGACCAGCACCTCAGTCTTGCCTCCGTTGAGCTTGAGGCAGTTGGCGGACATCCAGACTGCAAGATCTTGCATGCACGATCTGAAGATGTCCGCCGTGAGACTGGGCGCACGCGATAGGGAGATGACCAGCTGTGTGTCGTCGGCGTAAGACACCATGCGCAGGCCGTGACTCTCCACTATAGTGGCTACCGGAGCAACGTAGAGATTGAAGAGAGTTGGACTTAGCGATGAGCCTTGCGGCACCCCCTGGTCCAAAGCTACACGCACCGATTAGAAGTCACCCTGCCTGACTTGAAAGCCTCGGCCAGATAGGAATGATTGGATCCATTTCAGCGCTGCGCCTCTCACCCCTCCTTTGCTCAGACACTGTAGCAAGATGGAGTGTGCCACAGGGTCGAACGCAGCGCTGAGATCCAGAAGTATCAAGGCCATAGTTTGACCCTCGTCTGCACCCTGCCTGATGGTTTCGGTTGCCATAAGGAGAGCTGACTCCGTGGAGTGACGTGGCCGAAACCCAAATTGGGTGGGATGAAGAAGATTAGTCTTCTCCACAAAGTGCATTAACTGCATATTGGCTAACTTTTCCGCCACTTTGGAGAAATAAGGTAGCAAGGAAATGGGACGCAGATTGTCCAGCTTCTCAGGACTTATGTTGGGCTTCTTGCGGAATGGGAGCACCACAGCCTGTTTCCAGTCCTCTGGCACAGAGCTGGACCGGAAGGAGACATCCAGCAGATGCCTGATGTAGGGTTCGAGTGTCATCAGGCTGTCCCACAACTGCTTAGGAGAGGCTGGGTCCCGAGGGGAACCTGACTTCACTGATCTGCATATTTTAATTAGATCTTCTGATGAGGGGGTAATAAAATTGAGAAGCAGGTTTTGTCCAGCTTCCTCTCCTGCTGGTACTGCTAATACTTCCGCGACTGAGGATGGGACAGGAAAAGCAGAGTAGATCTTGGACACTTTGTCCCCAAAATAGTTAGCAATACGATTGCAGGTGGCTACCGAGTACTCTTCCCCTCCTGTCGAGGTTTTAGGGATGGACAAGGATTTGTATACGCTGAACAGTTCCTTAGCTGAGTTCTCTGCACCCAAGATTTTGTCAGCATAATATGCGGCTTTCTCTATCCGGATCTTATTGTGATAAACCCGTCTATTGACGAGATATCTCTCTTTCAACTGGTTATCGTAGGCCACTCTCCACTGTCTTTCTGCACGTTTACAGTCCCTCTTGGCACAGCGCAACACCTCGCTGAACCAAGGTGCAGTTCTTTGCCTCCGGGCCCCCTCCTTAGACCGGCCCAATGGGGCTGTGCAATTCAGGGCAGCTGTGATACGGTCATTGAGCAGTTTGTTTGCCGTATCCGCATTGTCACCTCCCGGGGGCCCCTCTGCGGTGAGAGCCTTATTAAACTCTGGCAGGGAAAACCTAGCCCATTTGCGCCTGGGGTAGTTGAGGGGGTGGGGTTCGTGGCTTTATGTTTAGGAAGGCAGATTGAAAATGGTACAAGGAAATGATCGGTCCAGGGCAGGGGCACCGGGGAAGCAACCAAGACTTCCTCCCAGTTGGTGAATATTGGATCTAACAAGTGTCCATGTTGGTGTGTAGGAAGCTGCCCCTTTAGCTCTAACTGTAGAGTCGGAAGTTCTAGACGGAACTCCATAGCTCCTTTGTCGGACAAATCTTCTAGGTGCGTGTTTAAGTCTCCGAGTAACAGGAACTTGTCTCTCCTTATCGCTGTTTCTGTGATGCACTCTAAAAGGTTGCCTTTAAACCTAGCCATAGGTCCCGGTGGGCGATAGATTAAGAAGCCCTTCACAGTTGTTCTCCCATCAATTTTTATGGTGAAAACACCAGCCTCACTTCCCGCCAGATGGACTGGTTCCAATTGACAGGAAAGTTGCTGTTTGAACCCAATCGCAATTCCTCCCCCTCTGCCTTCAGGTCTATCCAGTCTCACCATCTGGTAATCATCTGGTAGTGCCTGAATGATGTCGGAGTCAGAATTGGCATCCAACCACGTTTCTGTGATAAACAGCAGATCAGGTTGTTTATCCGCAAGAAGATCGTGTATGTCATGCTTGTGGCGACGAAGCGACCTCACATTGAGCAGAGCACAGGACAGAGAGAAGCAACTGGCCCTGGAATCTGCTGTCAATGTGCAGAAACGAAATTGGCAGTGCCTGCACCCTTCATCCTCCCCAACTCTTATGCTATGATGGCCGAATGTGCATGTAGTAGAGGACAGACTTACCAAATCATTCCTGCTCCACGTAAATCGGCCATCAAGACCAGGGGATATGGCCCTGGGCCGTGTCCGGTCGCGGACGGGCGCAGACGGGCTTGGCTTAGGCGCGGCTTCGGCGCGCGCCCGGCGCGACCGCTGCGCCAGCCCGCTGCACCGTCTGGCCATGATGAACATTATATAGGGTGTGAGGAGGGTGGGAGGCCGGCGCGACTAGAGCGCACCCCCAGCCACCCCTAAGATGGCGCCCACCGCCGCCAAACACCGGATCAAAAAAACAGCTGGGCGAGGCAGGGAAGAGAAATAATAGCGTGTAAAGGGGTGTCAGTGTTCCTAAGCATTAATCACATTCAATATACAATTTCGAAGCCCCCCGAATAAAAATGTTGTTCGATTTTAAAATCTCCTAATAACAATTAGATAAAAGTATTCTGCCAGCAAAGTAGTGATTTCTGACAAACAGCTCGCAGCCCTAGTTACCCTCGCTAAGGAGAGCTCCAAATAGGCAGCGCGGGCGTAGTAAAGCCGAGCTAAATAGCCTGGGAGGGCGGGAGGCCAGCGCGACTAGAGTGCACCCCCAGCCACCCCTAAGATGGCGCCCACCGCCGCCAAAAACCGAATCAAAAAAACGGCTGGGCGAGGCAGGGAAGAGAAATAATAGCGTGTAAAGGGGTGTCAGTGTTCCTAAGCATTAATCACATTCAATATACAATTTCGGAGCCCCCCGAATAAAAATGTTGTTCGATTTTAAAATCTCCTAATAACAATTAGATAAAAGTATTCTGCCAGCAAAGTAGTGATTTCTGACAAACAGCTCGCAGCCCTAGTTACCCTCGCTAGGGAGAGCTCCAAATAGCCTCCGAGATCGAGAAACCGCATCTCCCCATAACCCATGCTCTAAATAAAGTTAATTGAAAATGGGGAGGCACCGGGTGCAATTGCATTCCTTTTCTCGGGACGACCAAACCACACCAGAAGTTCAAATCTTCCAATGTGCACGATGCATGAAACAAACCAGAACGAACACAGCAAAAGCGGCCTCTCACCAACCATATTTTTCCAGGCAACAAAACTGTAGGAAACGAAAACAGCTTTGTTTCCTGGATTGGCTAAAAATATGTTCTTTACACAGTTCCAGTGGGTGTTGTCTTTGAGTGCAATTACGGATAAGGTCGGAACTGATTATAAATGGCCAAACACTGAGTCGCGGCTCGCAATAGGCAGAGGGAGGGGGAGGAGTTGTCCATGTGGGGATTCGCGTGTGGGTTACGGGGGTGGTGGGGGGGAGGGGGTGGTAGAGGACATTAAAATAATGTGAAATTGAAAACTTACATGACAAGGTCCGCACCACCTTTGCTCCTGGGTCGGGTCCTGGGCTGCTCTTGAACAGGAAGCATTCTGCAAGCAGCTCCCTCCCCTCCTTTAAGACTGTGAGCACCCACCCAGGATCAGGGCCCCTCTGCCACCAGGCCACAATTCAGAGAGGGAGGAGGGAAGGATGATGGCTGCGTGGTGACGCCTGCTCTCAGCCAATCCTGGCGCTGCATTAGCAGCCCCACTGCGCCAGGATTGGCTAAGAGCAGGGTATGTGCCTGCCCATCATGGGACCCGGGGGCCCGGGTCCCTTGCACCCTGACTCGCTGTAGGGGAGGGAGGGGAAGGTACTGTACCGTGTGCACATGCGCGGGACAGTCCTAAAAATCACTAGCCCCAAAATTGACATGCGCACACTGCAGCTGCGCTGTTTCTGCAGACTGCTGCTGCGCTGTCAATCACTGCCGCAGCCCCGCCCACACACCTTCCGCGATGACGGGCATGTCCTGGTAAACTGACTCGAGCTAGCGTTGCCGACTTGCCGCAGAGAAATTTGCGAGTGAGCTCACGCTCCATTTATTATTTACATATGTAATCCTGCCTGTTCAGCGTGACGGTCGTCCATGGCTAGTGGGGCACCGGCCCCAACGCCCCCAATGGACGCACCGCCACTGAGCTGCGGTCTCGGCCGGCGTTAAGTGCGTGGAGGGTGCTGGCAGAGTCTGGTGTTGTGGCATTCGCGGGGGCCAGTGGTTCTGCCCTGGGCGCGGTCCAGGCACGGACGGGCACAGACGGGCTTGCCAGCGGTGCGGCCGTGCAGCGTCCGGCATATATGGGGAGGTGGTAGGGAGGAGCAGTTGGGAGGCGGGAGCAGCGAGTGGGCTGGGGCGGGGCCGCAGGGGGCACAGCAGCGGGGAGAACGAGTGGCACAGAAAGAAAAAAGGGCAGAAAAGAGGGGAAAACAGTGGCACAGAGCAGAGAAAACGGGGCACAAAGGAGGGGGGAAAACGAGTGACACAGAAGAAAAACAGGGCAGAAAAGAGGGGAAACATTGGCACAGAGCAGAGAAAACGGGGCACAAAGGAGGGGAAAAACGAGTGAGACAGAAGAAAAACGGGGCAGAAAAGAGGGGGGAACAGTGGCACAGAGCAGAAAAACGGGGCACAAAGGAGGGGGAAAAACGAGTGACACAGAAGAAAAAACGGGGCAGAAAAGAGGGGGCACAAAGGAGGGGGGAAAACGAGTGGCACAGAAAGAAAAACGGGGAAGAAAAGAGGGGGAGACAGTGGCACGGAGCAGAGAAAATGGGGCACAAAGGAGGGGGAAAACGAGTGACACAGAAGAAAAACGGGGCACACAGGAGGGGAAAAAGAAAGTGACACAGAAAGAAAAGAAAACGGATGGGCACAGCGAGTCTTTAGCGGCGGCAGCAGGGGCATGGGCACGCAGGCGGAGCTGCGTGGAGGGGAAGCGACCTACCAGGAGGGTCAGGGGTTGAAAACATTGGCTTGCGGAGAATTTGGAGTGAGTCTGAAACAACCAGGCCTCCTCCTGTGTCTCCTCCACACATCAACTACACCTCCATCCAGATAACACTAATTCAGTCATTGTCGACCCTTTCATGGCACCATGTTTTTTTTCTTCTGAAACCCATAAAATATTGGACCTTCCACACACCCTTCAATTTATACTTTATACAATACACCCACATTCCCCTGCTAAACTCCACCATTGACGCACATTGTTCATTGGCACCTGTACTGTTCCTTCCATCGACGGCACCCTAGGCAGTCAGTGAGAATGTAGGTACATATTTGAGTTCGTAACTGGCTGGTCGACTTGATCTGCACCTGCGCACAACCAAGCCAGTCCTTTCTATTAGGTCTGGTGTTAGCCAACCCCATTATACTTAGTTGGAATCATATATAAAATACATACATACCTTTGTAGGGGCTTTCAGCCTGCACTTTTCAACCATTAGTCTGTTAATGTGTCAGTCCCATTTTTCTAGGACACAAGTCCTAAAAAATAGTTTGAGAACTAAGCAAGTTAAGCAGTATGCAAATGACATCACAACTCGTAACATCACAGCGCAACAGTACAGTGTGGCATCACAGGAAGTGGCATCTCATGACCTCACAAGAAGTTAACACCTCACAGGTATGTTTTGCTGGTATACCATGAGTACGTTTGAGCACATTATCATATTTAACAAATGAGATTTTGTGTCTGGGTTGTTCCAAAAAAGTGACACAGCCCTGAAGCAAAACAGAGACCTCAGCATAGACGTTCATTTTTCTAAAACTCTGGGACAAGAACATTGCAGCAAGGAGAAATATTGCAGTAAATCTGTTCTGCTTAATTGGTTGCACTGTCTGCATTTATAAATATCTTGCACCTGCTGCATAGATTTTCGGGTGCTCTATAAATCACAGGGAACATTAATAATGGTAAGATACACTTGGAGGGTAACATATTTGCTGGAGAAATCTGTGTTTTCTCTAGTCCAAGTTTTGAATCAAGTAAGCATAGAGTGTTAATGTGTCTTCTACAAAGCTCATCACAAAAAGCCATGCTGAGATTGGGTAGTCAACCAAGGGCTCCTAGGATTGGTGAGATGTCACCGGCAGAGTCGCATTTTCATTGGTTGGTTATTGTCAAGGCCGAATTGTAATTAGTTAACCTTTAGCATAGCCACACTGGGATTGGTTGTTGATCTGTTAGCTTGTTTTGTGAGATTTTTGGATTATTTTGATTGAGAATAATGAATGTAGAGTTGACAAAGCATAAAGGACCTAGCATACCTGCTATTGAGGGACGGCAAATACCTGTTGAGGGTTCATTTGCATATTAGATGTTGACAAATAATGAGCTTTATACATGTACCTGGATTTTAATTGGCATGAATACACCTCTGGTGACTAGGGTTTGCAACTTCATTTAGAGGGTACCTTTAACATTAGAAAGATAGATTTATTTGTCGACACAGACCATGAAAGAGAGAAAGCCAACAACCAGGCATATACAGTTTGAGGCATTACATAGTATAGCTACTGAAAAGGAGAGAACGAAAATGAAGACGTAGGTAAAGGATTCATTTAGACAGTAGTTGGAAGGCAAGTAGGACCATCAACAGAGATGTTGGATGGAGGATATGGTAGAAGTAATGAGCATTTTCCCTGTAATAGTCAAAGTAACAACTGACAAAAAAGATGATGTGAGAGAGAAGCAGAGTCAAGAACATGATTCAGATGAGAGAATAACCTTTTAAATGATCTTTTGAATTCCTGACCTCCTCTATACAATGATGGGAATCCAGAGACAGGTGCAGAGTTCAGCGTTACCTGATATGGGTGCAGTCGGTGAGATTATGAGTGTACAGGCACATGGATTGATTGCGAGTACAGTTACAGGTACATCAGGGTGTATCCCAACTGAGGATACATTGACAATTCTTTATTTTTTTTTTAAGACCTTTTTTGCACACTTCTGGAATAACACAGCTATTGGCCTACAACCCCTGGGGCCGGCCGCATCAATTGCAATCAATTCTTAATGGTATATTGGTAACACAGCCCTTTAGCTGACAACCCTGAGGTCCGGCGGCGTTGCAAGGAATGGTGCACATAATGTGTTCAATGTGTACATCGGATCATCGAAAAGGCCTATGTCTTTCTCATTACAGTCTGTCTTGTCTCACAGTGTAGTTATATAAAAACATTTAACAAACAAACTCGTCGACATTCAACACGACACTAGTCTCATTAGGTGTACAAGTAAAGTCACGCTTGGGATCAGAGTTGACCCGCAGAGTACCAAATATGACATCTCACCCCGCATTTGACTTTGGTCCAAAGATGTCCCCACTATTCCCACTCTCTCTCCAGCTCTTCGTCAGAGCCGGTATCATCATCTTCCGGCAGTGGATCGCACAGGTCACCCCTGTATGAGTTCCAGGAGGACCAAACCATTCCATTCCGTCTCGTCCATGTCCCCTATTTCGTCCACCCATTTTTCGCGCAGTTTCAGCGTTGGGTCTGGTTGGTTGTTTGATAGTTTTCTATAGGTAAGGGAGGTGGCGCTGTGTTGCATATAATCCGTAAGCAATCTATCCTCCAGCGGGGAGTATTCTGGGACCTCAGTGCCCAGTGGTATCGCCTGTAACAATGCGTGCCTTATCTGTACGTATCTATATGTTTCGTTTGGGCCTAGATTGTATTGCTGCTGGAGAAGGGAGAACGGGACCACCGCACCCCTGTCCCACAGGTCCCCCACCGTGGATATGCCAATGTTATCCCATTGTGTGAATCCTTTACTCTTCCTCAGCTGCCCCAAGGCCCTAGTGTCCCAAAGTGGAGTAAGTTTAGTGATGGTATTTCTCCATCCCAGCTTCGCCTGCGCCGTATGCCACAGCGTGACCGTGTGTTTCGTGGGTCCTATCAGTCGAGCTGTCTTACCTCTGTTGTAGAGTACTGATAGCATACATTCCGTGCCTAGCTGCGCCCTATCTACCCTGTATGCGGGGTCATCTCGAGGTGCATGAATCCATTGGTTGACAATTTTAAGTTGGGCGGCCCAGTAGTACAATTGCAAGTTCGGCAGAGCAATCCCCCCCTCATACCAACTCTTGGTCAGCTTGGCTTGGGCGATACGTGCCGGTTTGTTGCTCCAGAGCAAGTTGGATACCAAGGCTTGTACTTGACGAAAATAACTCGCCGGGACAGGGTAGGGTGAATTTTCTAGTGCATAGAGGAACCTCGGGAGTGCCATCATTTTATAAAGCACAGCTCTACCCAGGAGTGTCAGAGGCAACGAAGCCCAGTGTTTAACATCAGTTCGGAGCCGGGACTTGGGTGGAGTCAGATTTTTATCGAAAAAGTCCGCCTGGCTGTCAGTTATGTGAATACCTAGGTATTTAAAGAATGATGTGGTCAGTTGCAGCGGGCATTGTATACCGAGCTGCGACGTGGGCCTCCTTAGTACGTAAAGGATAGACTTAGACCAATTAATGGTATATCCTGAGGACGTCCCATAGTCGTCACATATGGTCAATAGGGCTGGTATACTTCTTTCTGGGTCTGTAAGGTACACCAGCATATCATCGGCGTATAAGGACACGCGGTCCTCCCATCCCCCATTCCAGGTGATACCTCTCAATAACGTTGTATTTCTGATCAGTGTCGCCAGTGGTTCCAAGACCAGGGCAAACAGCAAGGGGGAGAGGGGACAGCCCTGTCGGGTCCCTCTCGCCAGACGAATCGTGCGGGAAATGTGACTGTTGGCTGTGATATGCGGAATCGGATTTGCGTATAGGAGACGTACCCAAGCAATGAACTTGGGGCCAAAGCCCACACGTGTCAGGACTGCGAAGAGGTGCCCCCACTCAACCATATCAAACGCCATCTTTGCATCTAACGAAAGAATCACAGCTGGTTCCGATAGCGACGGAGCCCGCACCATCACCCCATGTACTCGCCTGAGGTTGAGGGCAGTGCTCCGGTTCGGCATAAAGCCCGATTAGTCGGGGTGTATCAATAGTGTGAGATAGGGCATCAGTCTCGTAGCTAGTATTTTTGCAAGGATTTTGGCTTCAACATTGATGAGAGAAATTGGGCGGTATGACGTGCACTCTGCAGGTGGCTTGCCGGGTTTCAGGATTGCCACTATGGTGGCTGTTCATTGGTCTACGAGGAGTTTTGCCTTCTCTCGGCTCTCCGCATACATATCTATGGGAATCCCATTCGGGGCTGCCGCTTTCCCTGGTTGTAATGCGTGGATTGCTGATTGTATTTCTTTGACAGAGAGGTCGGCTTCCAAGTCTTGGGTCACTTCTGGTGTAAGCGTTTAGATCTCTATGTGTTGTGTAGAATGTAAGGCAGCATGTTCTGTGATCTCCCGAACTGGGGTGTACACTTCCTCGAAGTGATCTGCTAGTATATTCACAATCTCCTCTGGGTGTGTTTGTAGTTGACCCGCATTAGTGTATAACTGCTGAATGCCCCTTCCGCTCCTATCTTTATTGTCTAACCATGCTAACATCTTCCTGCATTATCGCCCACCTCATATATTCTGTGGGCCGTAGCCGAGATATTATTCAGTACCTGCAGTCTGAGATGTTCCCTATGTCGCTGCTGGCATAGCTGTAAAGTGTGAGTTGTGTCAGTCGTGGGATCTGCCGTCTGGGCCACGGTGGCTGCATGTAAGGAACGTTCTAATTCTTCGAGTTCCAGACTCTGTGCTCTCCTATGTCCCGCAATGGAGGTAATTGCCTGCCCACGAAGAACTGTTTTATACGCCTCCCACAGGGTCGAGGGGGAGGACACCAAACCTCTATTCTCTGTAAAATAATGCGTCGTCGCTTTTTTCAGATCTTTCCTGATGTTTGGGATTTTCAGGAAGTTAGGGTATATGGGGTAAATCCTTCTGCGAGTCTTTTCCCGACAGTGTATCGCCAACACTATCGGAGAGTGGTCAGATATTCCCCTGGGCAGGATCTCGATGGTATCAATGTCTTGCACTCGATCTCCCATCCCCAGGAAATAGTCAATTCGGGATAGACTATTGTGTACTGCTGAGTGATAGGTGTACTGTCTCGCGTTTGGGTGTCCTTGGCGCCAGAGATCTATCAGGCCCATGGCCACCAGGAAACCTTGTAGGGTAGTGGGACCGGGTGTATGCGACCTGACTGGGAATTTATCCAACCTGGGATCCACCACTGCGTTAAAGTCTCCGCCGAGGAGTGTCTCCCCCTCTGGGAGATTGAGCAGGAATTCTCCTAGTGCCGGCAGGGCCACTGTAAGGAGCGCCGGTGGGATGTAGATTGATACAACGTTTAGGAGCCGACCCTCCCACTGCCCGTGCACCACAGCAAAGCGGCCTTGATCGTCTACAGTGTGACTCAACAGAATGAATGGGGAGGTTTTCTTCAAAAGGATACCTGTACCCCTAGAACCAGAAGTGTACTCCGAGTGTGCTACCATTTTGTAACCTCTGTGGTCCAGTGCTTTACAAGTGTTGCCAGTGAGGTGTGTTTCTTGCAGCAATAGCAAATGTGGGTTCTGGCGTTTGAGGGCCTGTAACACTAGTCCTCTCTTAATTTTATCACCCAGTCCCCGCACATTCCAGGTCACTATCTTCAGGGGTGGGGCATCTATCTGTCATAATACACCGCTAGAAGCGGTCTCCTGTGAGTGTCGTGACATGGTGAGGTGTGTTAAACCTGGGCCTTTGTGTACATTGACAATTTTTGACAAATATTAGCAGAAATTCTACAGTTATCTCTCCAGTTTCAGATGACGTCTGCTACTGTTTCAGCTGAGTCTCTGAGAGAGAGATATTAAAATTGGGCTTTTGAAGACTGAATTTGGAGATACGTTCAAGGGGACAATAGATATAAACAGACTAATGTTATACAATGTGGATGAAATGAGGTATTTGATCAGAGAAGCAGCGAAGTGTGCAAATGAAGCACATGATAAGCTTGAGGAACAAGCTGAGGAATGCAAGGTTGACAACAGTACAGAGAATTTATAACATTGATTTTAACAAAGAGGAAATGAAAGAATTGGACTTGTTGATTTCATGATCTCTCAATAAGGATTCTTTTGAAAAGACAAAGGACTGGTGGGTTTTGAAGGACAGATAAAGGTGGGAGAAGAAAGTTACCATGAAGAAGAAAGCTTCAGAAGCAGGAAAGAAAATTAAAGGGCCTGTTATTGATTCCGAGTTAGAGGTAGTTGCAGAATTTCCCTTGACATGGAGGGACTTACATACATGGAGGAAATTATGTTCATCTGTCTTGGACGAGAGGTGATCTTCATGCCTTTATAATGAATTTTTCGAAATTGTGAGAGAAACACGAGAAATGGTATAAAGAAGTTCATAGATAGATGACAATTTTGACAATGCTTTGGACTGATTTGGACACACTGTTTGAGATTGTTGTTCCTAGTGATTTATGAAGTGTAGGGTTTCTGCTGCTTGTCAGACTGTGGAATCAGCTAGTTTTGCGACTAATAACAGTCCATTTGAGGTAGTTGCTGACAAGTGTAGAGCAATGAAAGAGTTTTTGAAAAAGAATGTGGCAAAGAAGAAAATTATCGAGCAAAGATCTTGGGAACTACATGTGGGCCAAAGGAGTACATGCTTATTATGATAGGCTTATGCAGATTGTTAAGAACTACAGCAGAGTTGAAGATCCAGAGAAAGAAGGTGTTACTGATTTCAGATCTGCCTTTCTTATGATTTTGCGTCCTAAGCTTAGTATGCAAATATGCAGCAGAGTGTAATGTGTTGGCAGACTAAGCATATCGATGAGATCCTGAAGTATACCACATACAGTAGTGATTGCTTTGATGAGAAGAGGAAAAGGATCAAGGAGATGGTGATGGTTTCTCATATGAAACAGTTTCAGGAAATGGTAAGAATCAAATGATATGTTCGGAAATAGTTTTTTTGTTGTCTGACTGTTCCAGAATGAGTGGAACACATTTGATGCAAGGTGTGAGAATGGGAAATGAGATGGTACAGATCCAAGTTCATGGAAGAGGAGTTGTGACTAATTCTGTAGTTAATGCAAATATTGATTTGCTGAGAAAGAGCGCTGCTTGTCATATCTATGTAAAATAGGACAGTGCAAAAGTGAGTGCAGACAGAATTCAGAATGATTTTGTTCCCCAGATGCAATGAAAAATGAATCAGATGTAGACAAGTCGGTAACCCCCAGCCCAACCACCTTCTGTGCAGAATGTGCAAAAGCAAGGGCAGTACTATAGGAGACAAGTGTATTGGAATAAATATATTTCAAGACGTTTGAGTTGGACCTTTACTTGAAGAACTAAGTGGATGATCATATTATGGACTTTATATGATACTGATTGTTGAGATATATTATATATTGATGGAATTTACCCAATGTATTGTTGACTGTAAGAAGTATTTATTTGTATCTATTATGACAAACCGAATGCTAGAAACAGTTTAGGATCTACATTGACATATATAGCTAGAGTGCTCCGGGAGGAGTGTAATATTATTGTTTAGGTACTCACTACGTGAGCCCTTGTGGGGTTGTCTGGCCTCTTTTCCTACCCTTTGGATGCACTATTTACAGATACGTGTACTCATTATTACTTTACCCTGACTGATGGTAGTGCGCCCACTCTAGAACTGGTTACCAGGAACTTAGATTGTTTAATTGCACAGGTGTGGGCAGCCGTTGAGGGTCAAAATGAACAGAGATAAGGAAGCTCAAGACTTATTTAGCAACCTAAATGCAGGATCATCTATAGGTACAGCTGTTGGTAATAGCAAGAACTCTAAACAGGAGGTTTGAAGGCTAAATTCATCAAACTGGAGCGCATTAAAAAAGCTGAATTGAATAAATGGTGGGATGCCGCCACTTTAAAACAATATCTCGCACTGAACAGGATACCGAGGGGACTGAGGTCACAAATAATGCCTACTTATGAGGATTTATAACCAGATTTACTACATACTTAGGAAAAGGAATTAACTAATAGCTCAAGAAATCTCATTAAGATACTGATAGAGAATGCGGAGAGGAAAATAAAAAAATTACTTATTGAGATTCAGTCATGTGAAGATGAGATCAAACAGTTGAATTTGCCTGAAGCGACAGTAAAGAATTACACAATACTGGACGAGATATTAACAACTTTACAGACAGATAATAAAAGAAGGAAGGCCAGAAAATTAAAACGTGATGAGAATGATTACAGGACCGGTCGCATATTTACTTTTGCGCGCCGGTTTGATTATCTAATGAACAAAGATCAGAATCTTAAAAAGAAGAGTGATATGTCTAGTGTGAGTGATGTACAGTCCTCATCTAGTAATGTCTCGAGTAGTGAGAATGAGGAGACGGCAGATGCACAGATAGTTACACCGAGTGAAAATAATTTTTTACAGGAAGTAAGAAGGATAAGAATTGGCAATCGAGAAGCAGGGGTGCGATTTCGAGACACAGGCGGACTAAGACCAGGAGAGGAGCAAGATGGAAAGGAAGATCCAAAAGCAAGACAAGGGATGAGAACCCGATCATGGAAGAACTGAAGGATAGCACTGTTACTACTAAAGAGATAGAGATAGTTAATCTTTCCTCATTTGAATTATCCTCTGATATGTTATCAGTTTTGAAGAAAGGGCTGAGCTTTTGTCCTACGACCAAGATGGATTGGTATATGACCAAATTGGACCTTTACAAATTTGTTAGGATGCTTAAAATAAAGAAACATTTTGCAAACCAATCGAGTGTGGCCAGACCTTTTACTAATAGACCTGAATTATGTAATATTTCTATACAAGCGATACATGATACTAAGTTACTCTTGTCACTAACAGAAAGTGAGGGGGACCCGGTGACTATGTCTCAGTTACTATATGACTTGGAGATTAATCAAATATATACAGAAGGCAGTGGACTTAAAACAAAGTCACGGTGGACCACTCAACTTTCATCAGGTAATGTGATTGACGCCTTTTACAAGACCGTGAACCTGGAGATAGATAGATTAATTGATAAAGGGAGCAAGAATAATAACACATTTTCTATTCGGGATAATCTAAAGAGGAAAGAAAGAGAGGCATTGAGAGCTTTGACCAATAACCCAGATGTGGTTATTAAAATGGCAGACAAGGGTGGAAACATCGTTGTAATGAATGAATGTGACTATAATCAGGAAGTATTTTCCCAACTTAATGATGATAGATACTATGAAAGGGTGACAGCTAATCCCCTACAGTCAGTTATGAATAAGATCAATAGTAAACTCAAAGAATGGTATGAGAACTCCCTATTGGATCATGATGAATATTTATATCTACGGGTGGAGTCTCCCCGATCACCGTGTTTATATTGTTTACCTAAGATACATAGGAATAAACAAAAACCGCCAGGGAGACCAATTATCTCAGGGATTGGGGGCCCAACTGAGAAGATTTCACAGTTCATTGATATTTATTTGAGACCATATGTACAGAATCTGCCCTCTCACATAGAGGACACTAAGCATATTTTGTACTTGATGAATGACATCACATAGGAACCAGGAATGATACTTGCTACATTAGATGTAGTATCATTATCTACTAATATAGATCATGATCTGGGATTAACTGCTTTGGAGAGTTTCTTGAATAAAAGACCGGCGGAACTTTACAGGCAGACCAAAATGATACTAGAGATGACGAAAATGGTATTAGAAAACAACATATTTCTATTTGATGATAAATGGTACAGGCAAAAGCTTGGTACTGCAATGGATTCCAGATTCGCTCCGTCTTTTGCCAACCTCTTTATGGGGTAGTTGGAGGCGGAGTGGATCTGGGGCCCTAAAGGCAGTAAATGGATCGACCACATCTATTACTGGGAACGGTTTTTAGATGACTGTCTTCTCATATGGAGAGGGACAGTGGATGAGATCAAGGTATTCTTTGAATATCTGAATACTAATGCAGTCAATATACGATTAACTACAGTATATGATTTGGAACGTGTTTTCCTTTTAGATGTTGAAATATTTGTGGAGGGGGGCAGATTGTGTAGCAGAATGTTCCATAAGGAGACAAGTTGTAATGCATTATTACACGCAAGTAGTTGTCACCCTAAAAGTCAGATCAACGCCATCCCCTATGGGGAAATGTTAAGAGCACGGAGAAACTGCTCTGAACAAAGGGACTTTGAGATGAATCTTAAGGATATGACAATGAGATTTAAAGCCTGAGGGTAACATGAAAGGGTCATCTGTGAGGCAAAGACGAGGGCAAATAGACTGAAGAGGGAAGAAACCCTTAGAACTAAAATCCGATCTTCTTTAATAAAAGAAAAGCAAGAAACTGTTAGACTGGTTACTAATTATGGTGAAGGCAACCACAAATTATATGGATTGCTTTTTAAATATTGGCATCTTTTGAGGAGTGATGGGGATATTTCACCATACCTGAATGACAAACCAAATATCACCTTCAGGAAGGGGGTTACTTTATCCAATATTCTAAGTCCCAGCTATCCGAAAGAAGTTAAGAATACCAATTGGTTGAGTAATAAATTAAAAGGATTTTATTGCTGCAGTAAATGTAGCTCATGCAGATGGGCTGTGAGGAGAATTGTTGAATTCAATTACAATAAGACAGAGAACTACAAGATAAACACATTCATTAACTGTGACACAAATTTTGTCGTATATGTAATTGTATGTACATGTACTAGAATTTATGTGGGGAGCACCATCCGTAGATTGAAAGACAGGATGGCAGAGCATTTTCGAGCACTCAAGAATGGTGACACGAGGTACCCAATTGCGGCACATCTGATACAAAACTGTGATGAGCAACAAGCTCATAAATTTAGCTTCCATGGTATAGATCATATCAAAATGGATAGGAGAGGTGGACCGTCCTGAGCCTCACAGAAGCGGTCGCTCCCCTCGCTGCTCCCTGCTCACCCACGTGGTATCGTAGCGCTGTAATTGCCTCGCACTGTTATTATCTTGCACTGTCATAGTAGCGCTTATTGCCAGACTCGAGCGCACTGCTAAATATAGAATCACCGTAGCGCTTTATGAGCAGACCGTGATTAGAATCATCGTAGCGCTTTATGAGCAGACCGTGATTAGAATCATCGTAGCGCTTTATGAGCAGACCGTGATTTATCTTTAACTGTGCGATTATCAATTGCTGTGCCACTCGCTTTGCATATTGTTGCCTGATTGTGCTGCCCAGTTGATATTGCTTAAGGAAGGTCGTGCCCCAATCTCGTCCTGCTTTCACTTGTGGCTTGCAGCCATCTTGTTGTTTGTTTGTTTGCCTCCCAGCCCGGCTCTCCAACCCGCCCCCGCCTCCCAGCTACTCTCCCCTCCCACAGAGAGTGTAGGCTCTACCTTCGCAGCTTCAGCGCTGTGACCGTCCTGAGCCTCACAGAAGCGGTCGCTCCCCTCGCTGCTCCCTGCTCACCCACGTGGTATTGTAGCGCTGTAATTGCCTCGCACTGCTATTATCTTGCACTGTCATAGTAGCGCTTATTGCCAGACTCGAGCGCACTGCTAAATATAGAATCATCGTAACGCTTTATGAGCAGACCGTGATTAGAATCATCGTAGCGCTTTATGAGCAGACTGTGATTTATCTTTAACTGTGCCATTATCAATTGCTGTGCCACTCGCTTTGCATATTGTTGCCTGATTGTGCTGCCCAGTTGATATTGCTTAAGGAAGGTCGTGCCCCAATCTCGTCCTGCTTTTACTTGGGGCTTGCAGCCATCTTGTTGTTTGCTTGTTTGCCTCCCAGCCCGGCTCTCCACCCCGCCCCCGCCGCCCAGCTGCTCCCCCCTCGCCCCACCCCCCTGCACTATCCACTTATGACAAATGCTTTTGCGCGCAGCGTTCACGCGCAGCGGTCGCGCCCCATGCGCGCCGAAGGTGCGCCAAAGGTAAGCCCGTGTACGCCAGGACCGCGCCCAGCGCCAGACCCCCTGGCCCCCGCGCAATCCACTCCGCCCGCATAACATACGACACCGCTACCCTCTCAGCCCTTAACCCCGGCCGCTCAACACCATGCTACCAAGCTGCCCCAGGACACACCCATGGACCCTTCAACTGCCACTCCTGCAAATTCGACTGCATCAAAACACACACCAAATCCGCCAACGGCAAACTGAGCTCCAACACCAACCACCTAAACTGCATCCTGCTCAACACCCGCTCAGTCCACAAACACTCAATTGAACTCTGGAACCTACTCGACACCACATCCCCGGATGTTGCCTTCCTTACAGAAACCTGGATGAACGCCTCTTCAGCGCCCGACATAGCCATAGCCATCCCGGACGGCTACAAGATCATCAGAAAGGACCGCATCAACCAAACATAAAAATTGCATCCACATCACGACAATTTCCGACGACTCCCTTGCTAACGCCGAACACCTTCACTTCCAGATCCACACCGACCCCAATACCACACTCAGAGGCACCCTCATCTACAGGCCACCAGGACCCCGCACACAATTCTGCGAAGACATCACTGACTTCATCAGCCCTCACGCCCTCCCCTCCGAGGACTACATCTTACTGGGAGACCTCAACTTCCACCTGGAAAAGAATAACGACAACAACACCACCACCCTTCTGGACAACCTCGCCAATCTCGGACTCAAACAACTTGTTGACACCACCACCCACTACGCCGGGCACACGCTCGACCCAATCTTCACCTCCAGCAAGCACATCTCCTTCAATCACACCACAGCTCTCCACTGGACGGACCACAGCTGCGTTCACTTCAACTACAAAAAGACTACAACCCACAACCACCCACAACCAATTCCCCGCAGAAACTGGAACAAAATCACCCCCGAACAACTCTTCACATCACTACACCAAAACCCTCCTCCAAAATAATCGAACCCAAACCTTGCAGCAATCAACCTCTCACAATGGATCACCCACAGCGCTGACGAATTAGCACCCTTGAAAAACCATCAAATCAAGCAGGGTAGCAAAAAAGCCCCCTGGTTCAATGATGACCTTAAGAAATCCAAGAAGCTCTGCCGCACCCTCGAGAAAACCTGGAAAAAAAAAACAACAACTGACAACATGACCACCCTCAAGAACGCCCCCCGCAAACACCACCAACTGATCCGCTCCACCAAGAAATCAGCATTCAAGGATCGACTCGACAACAACGCCCACATTAGCAAAGAACTATTCAACATCGTCAAAGAATTTACCAACCCCACCACCGGCACCAACGACATCACTCCCTCCCAAGCCCTCTGCGACTCCCTAGCCTCATTCTTCCACAACAAAATCGCTGACATACATAACAGCTTTGAAAACCAGCCCGAAGACCAGTCAACCCCCCCCCCACCTCCGAACCAAAACCACCCTCCAACAATCTTTGCGCCTGGAACCCAATAACCACTGAAGACACCATCCGCCTGATGAACTCCATACACTCTGGATCACCAACGGACCCATGTCCCCACCACATTTTCAACAAAGCAGACTCCATTATCGCACCCCATCTCCGAGACGTCATCAACTGCTCCCTCAACTCCGCTACCTTCCCGGAAAGCTGGAAACATGCCAAACTCAGCGCCCTCCTGAAGAAACCCACAGCAGACCCCACTGATCTTAAGAACTACCGCCCCATCTCGCTCCTCCCATTCCCAGCCAAAGTCATTGAGAAAGCCGTCAACAGTCAGCTCGCCGCCTTCCTCGAATCCAACAAATCCCTCGACCCTTCACAGTCCGGCTTCCAAGCCAAACACAGCACAGAGACCGCACTCATCGCAGCAACAGACGACATTCGAACGCTACTGGACAACGGAGAAACAGCCGCCCTTATCCTACTCGACCTCTCCGCAGCCTTCAACACTGTCTGTCATAGCACCCTCATACAACGCCTCAGCAACGTGGGAATACAAGGAAAAGCACTTGACTGGATCATTTCGTTCCTCGCCGGAAGAACCCAGAAAGTCCGCCTCCCCCCTTTTAAATCTGAGGCCACCGAAGTCATATGTGTCGTACCACAAGGATCATCACTCAGTCCCACCCTCTTCAACGTATACATGAGCCCCCTCGCATCCATCGCGTGCCAACACAACCTCAACATCATCTCCTACGCAGACGACACCCAACTGATCCTCTCAGACCCAAAGAACGCCAAAACGAACCTACACGAAGGGATGAAAGAAGTAGCCGAATGGATGAAGAACAGCCGTTTAAAACTGAACTCGGACAAAACGGAAGTCCTCATACTAGGTTCATCCCCCTCCGCCTGGGGCGACTCATGGTGGCCACCGGCCCTGGGAACCGCACCCATACCTACGGACCACGCACGTAACCTGGGCTTCATCCTGGACTCCTCCCTCTCGATGACCAGACAAGTTAACGCCGTCTCATCATCATGCTTCAATATCCTACGCATGCTCAAAAAAATTTTCCGTTGGATCCCCACCGAAACAAGAAAGACGGTCACCCACGCACTGGTCACCAGCCGACTGGACTACGGAAACACCCTTTACGCCGGAACCACAACCAAACTTCAGAAAAAACTTCAACGCATCCAAAACGCCTCAGCCAGACTCATACTAGACATCCCCCGCCAAGCTCACATTTCCGGCCACCTGAAAGACCTCCACTGGCTCCCCGTCAACAAGAGAATTACGTTCCGTCTCCACGCCCACGCACACAAAGCCCTCTACGGCCTTGGACCTGAATGCCTCAACACACGCCTGTCCTTTTACACCCCCACCCGCCAACTACGATCGTCCAATCAAGCCCTCGCCGCAATTCCACGCATCCATAGATCCACCATGGGAGAAAGATCCTTCTCCTACTTAGCGGCCAAAACATGGAATTCTCTCCCCACCCACCTTCGCCTTACACAGAACCACCTCTCCTTCAGAAAACAACTTAAAACTTGGATATTCGATAAGTAAAGCACCCCCCCTCCCTCAAGCGCCTTGAGACCCTCTGGGTGAGTAGTGCGCTATACAAATTCTAAACTTGAACTTGAAATAGGATATTACAATTAAGACGCAGAGAAGCTATGTGGATAATGAAATTGAGGGCCATGGAAATGGGATTGAACTTGGATTCAGAATAAAAATACTTTTTGGGACCATAGAATATTGGATATGTTTTATGTGCACGAATATGTGGATTCATTAGCTAAATTTCACGGGTAACATCTACAGCTTTTGTACAATTATACCTGTGATAGTATGGGAGGTGTAGCTTATAGGTGTTTTGTGATACAAAATGAATTAATTGATTATAATGTTAAAAATTGTTAAAGAATATCAGTTATGTATAATGTACACCTATATATAACAATTTACTATGTGTAATGCTTACATTTTTGGCCAGATGACAAATGTATGTTCATTATGTAAACACTATATTGATCTGTATTGATTTCGAGAAAAACTATTTTGTATCTTCCCTAAACCTCTAACCTTCATCTCTAGATCTTCTTCCTATACTGATAATAACATATTCTTCGTCATGGACTTGAAGCATTGCAAATTAGTTTATACTCTAGAAGGGGCGTCTTAACGCATGAAGATAGTGTAGCTCTATGTATACACATCGGTCTCGGGAGCCCAGAGATGTGGGTTCGAGACTATTTATAATATATTAGATAACAATTGTTTTTGATTCTATGGACTGATTATTTCAAGAATAATGTATAATTTAGCTCAGGAATTTTCATTAATTTAGGATATTGATTTCCCGAAATAACCTTAATAATCATTGATTCCTTTAATTGAAAGATTTAATAAGCGGGATTGAAGCCAATATTGAAACAAACGTTTTGTTTTCTTAATATACGCGATAATTGACTCCAACTTCACTAATGTTCTTTTATATAAGACTAGAACTTTATTTAGACTTATAGTGATGTATACGCAAACAAATATGAATATTCGTAGTTAGAACGTTTGCTAGTGGAAAACCAGCCTTCCAAGATGGCGCTCATGTAAGTAGTACTTAAATAACAGTGTAGACATGGCGCCCGTGCAGTACGTGGGATTTTTTATTAGGAGAGACTGACACGTCGGAATAGGTTAGAGCGACTTCTTTCCCGGTATAGTTTTACTTGTAATACGATAAATAGAGGACCGTGAATTCACTTGGGGCTCTTATATTTCAGGTCACCTACTTAGGAGTACTGAATGAGGAGATAATTTAGGTAAGAACTATCTTGACTATTTGAATAAGTGTGAATAAGTATTTTCGACTTCAATAAACCGTAAGGGGTATATATATTTTTTGACAGAAAAGTAGTAATTGAATCACTATAGTCCTTATACTCTACAGGTCGTATATCCTCCCAAGTGGAAATAGGAGTGAGAGGCCACAGATTGGTAATGTTACTTTCATGTTTACTACGAGCGTTTTTTGTATAAATTAGTACTGGAACCCACATATAATTTCTTTTTAGGATTATTGGAGTTAAAGAAATCGATTAGGAACCTTACCCATTTATATTAGTGACAAACTAAATACGGTGAGCTATACTTGATAAACTATCGTCTTTATTACGTAAATGGAATAATGAGAAAACATGAGTTTACAATTGTTTTTCGTTTTAGGATGGGGTGAATAAGACACCAGTGCCCGTATCTGTATCTATTTAAAATTATAGATTGACTTACCAATACAGGTGAGCCCTAAGTTATATCTTTGTGGAGAACGCGATAGATAGTCTTGTTATTAGTATAAGCGGATAATGTTGATTTACTCAATGAGAGCGCCAGTGAACTTTCTCGGTAACCTATCGGGGTTAAATTGAGATTCTTTAGTAAACCATTATAACTCGGGTTCTCTATGAATAGGAACTATTATCTGTTTAAGCAGGCTTCGAGTCCGTGTTGAAGAATGAGGACATCTATTATTCACAACTATATAAAAGGATCAGAGCTAATATCTGATATATATATATGTGATTTTTTACAGTGATCATCGAAAATATAAATTTCTTTTGATTCCCAGTATACTTAATACTGGCGAGTATCGAGACTTAGCCAATTAGGAGATTTGCATATCTTTTGAATAATTACTTATGATTTCTTCTTTTTGGTGGCATTGAGCACTATGGTGACTTCAGTGACTTGGTGTCTTGGTGTATTTCCTTTCTTATCTAACTGAACACCATCTCTGTGATATTCTGTGACTATCTTTTCAATCCTGCGTATGACTGATTAGGATATGTTTTGGATTGAGTACAGTACAAATAGTTGTTTAAATACCTTTTTATGTTTGTGTTGATAACATTTACACTTTATTGATACATTTATTATTATTGTTTGGGTTGCAGCCCTGATTAAGTCATTTGGCACGGATTAGTGCATGACGAAACACGTGTTGGCTGCTTTTGGAGAAGAGTGTACTGGAATAAATATATTTCAAGACTTTTGAGTTGGACCTATACTTGAAGAACTAAGTGGATGATCATATTATGTACTTTGTATGATACTGCTTGTTGAGATATATTATATATTGATGGAATTTACCCAATGTATCGTTGAATGTAAGAAGTATTTAGTTGTATCTATTACGAGAAACCGAATGCTAGAAACAGTTTAGTGTCTACATTGACATATATAGCTGGAGTGCTCAGGGAGGAGTGTAATATTGCAGTACCATGGGAATATGCCAGCAGCTCTGGTGATGCAGCAAAACATGAGAAATAAAACGCATTAAAGTCCAGGGTACCTGCAGAATTCATTGATTGTGAATAATGATTTCCCTCAGATAATAATTCCCAATGACAGTGCCTGCGGAGGAATGCTTTCTTGGTGAAGTCCTTGAGGTAAACTAAGTGACTCAAATGTAGATGGTGAGATGAAGGGCCACTCCATGTAATTTTTCATGGACTGGGGAGCTACTCATTCTACAGTTTGCTCTATGGAAGTTCCAAACCTACCCCTCTCAGGAACGGAATTCCGAATTGGAGGCATTAACAATAAACAGATCTTTAACAAGGTGATGGTGTTGCAGGGATTCCGTTCAGGAACAGAACTATGCTTGGGATCATATAACATCGGCGTGTAGGGACTGAGTTACCAAACCACTTCAGTACCTATGATCCCGGGTCCGACTAGCTTTAGTGCCTCACTTGCCTGCCTAACCTTACCAGAGAAACAAGTGAGTCGGCATCCCAGAACACAACACTCTCGACCCTCTCATGGAACCTGGTAACACTTGACATTCAAATCCCGGCTACCACTCACCGAAGATCAATACAGAGGAAACGCTGGGTCATCTACCAAGACAGAAGGTGCTATGGTCATACCATCATCTGAGGAGCTACTAAACGACCTCACTCCAGGAACGCCGACAACACACAGAATCCTAATGAATAACATCGCCCGGATTATCAGGAAAGGCAGGTCGGATGGAGCACCCGGCCCCAATGGACTACCTCAGGCCTTGTTTAAATCAGACGAAACATTGTGGTCAGGCCTCCTCGCACCACTTTTCTTACACTGCAGGCTTAACAATCACATCCCGGATTCTTGGAAAGGTGCCATCATTCATCCCATTTACAAAAGTGGTAAAAGAGTCGACCCCAAAAATTATAGAATGATAGCTCTCCTTGACATCGAATCCAAATACTATGCCAGCATTCTACTTGAAGAGTTATCTTCATGGGTTGAATCAACACAGCGCCTTCCCTTTAACCAGACCGGCTTTCTAGCCAAGTCAGGCACAACCAGCAACCTACTCGCAATAGCCGTATTGACGGAGAAGGCCGACGTCTGTCGCATGCAACTATACTGCAGCTTCGTTGATTTCAAGGCGGCCTTCGATCGAGTGCCACGCGGTCATCTGTGGCAAAAATTGGCCGGCTGGGGTATACCCCCAGCCCTCTTACAAGCCATCATCCAACTCCACACACAGACCTGGATAAGGATAAAGCTAGGTGACGGGTCCCACGTTTCAAAAACGATTCAAACAGGAAGCGGCGTCAAACAAGGGTGCGTCTTGGCGCCCCTTCTCTTTAACCTGTTTATTTCCGACCTATCCTCCATACTTGACAAGGTCAACTCGCATCCGCCTCAACTGGATGGGACCCGCATCAGTAACTTGTTATATGCTGACGACCTCGTATTATTGAGCCACACAAAGGTTGGTTTAGAAAGGCTCCTTGACGAACTTCTATCTTATGAAGTTGAAGTTGAAAGGAACTTGTTAAGCGCTCTATTACCAGGCGTTTTCTTGGCACTGCAGAAAAAAACTGATCCATGGGAAAGCAGAAAAGAAATCAAAAAGTATAGGCTAGTGAAAAAAGATAGCTTTTGAGGGCTGTGCGGGAGTCAGAGTATCTTCTAACAGGGACCTAGGCACTGATTTTTGTATTAATATAGACAGGGGCCGTGCCAGCAAGTGACATGAAGATCAGACAACCCACCTTGAATAGAGATCGTTCCAAGATAGGAAGCCAATGAAGGGACTTAAGCAGAGGAGTAATGTGATGAGATTTTGGGAGCCGGTAGATCAAGCGAGCGGCTTGGTTCTGTATAAGCTGCAAGCAGCGGCGCTCGTACGCGGGAATGCCCACATACAGAGCGTTGCCATAGTCTAGGCGAGTTGAAATCATTGCCAAGACAATAAGTTTAAGGGCTTCGATCGAAAAAAAAAACGGGAGATTTTACGAATGATTCTGAGGGATAAGAAACAAGATGAAACAACTGACCTAATCTGGGAGCGCATGGAAAGATCTTGACTGACTTTGATACCTAGAGTCTTAACCGAAACCGAGGGGGTAGGGGAAGAACCTAAGACAGGGGGCCAGAAAGCAGAAGACCAAGGGTTAGAGGGGCCACCGACCAGAACCAACTCCGTCTTGTCAGGATTCAACTTTAATTGATTAAAGTTCATCCAATCATAAATAAAAGTCAAGACGGAGCGGAAATTGGAAAATAGAGTCAGGGGAGGAAGAAAGGTCAAAGATCAACTGGAGGTCATCGGCATAATGAAACACCGTGACCTCCAGTTCCTGTAAAAAAACAATAAGGGGGTGTATGTAAAGGTTGAGAAGAAGAGGGGACAGAGAGTAGCCTTGAGGCACCCCACAGGAAACTGAACAAGAAGGGGCAGAAAAACCCTCCAACCGAACAGCCTGAGTGTGACCTTCCAAAAAGTAGGTAAGCCAGGCTAAGGCCGAACCCCGCACGCCAGTGCCCTCGATACGGTCGAGAAGGATGGAGTGGTCGACCGCATCGAAGGCAGCGGACAGATCGAGAAGAACCAGGGCCTGTGGTGAGTTGACATCCGCACTTCTCCTAAGCTCATCCATCACAGAGAGCACCACAGACTCCGTGGAGTGTGAGGGTCGAAACCCTGCCTGATGGGCAGCCAACAGGTGATTGTCCTCGATGTAAGCGGAGAGACAAGAGGTGACATGGCTCTCCATAATTTTGCTCAATAACGGAAGCAGGGAAATGGGTCTAAAGTTGGAAAGGAGAGTGGGATCCGCACCTAGCTTTTTAAGAATGGGGATGACCGTAGCAGCTTTAAATAGGTCCGGTACCACACTTTGATCAATAGAGGTGTTGAGGAGGGTAATGGGGGGATCTGGGCAACTAGAGAAGAGCTCCCTAAGAATATGAGCAGGACAAAGGTCGGATGGGGAGCCTTGGCCTTCCCTAAGAGAGTGAAGAAGGTCTCCTTCGAAATTAGGGGAAAATGGTCCAAAATAGATGAGTTCAACGGAGGTAGTGGACAGGAAAAGGAAGAGGGCGGTGGGGGTATATTTCGCTTAATGGTCACTATCTTCTCGATGAAGAAGTCGTTGAGAGCATTACAAAGGTTTTGCGAGGGAACAGGCCTAAGAGTAGCTCTGTCGGAGGCTGCTAAGTCATGAACAATGGCAAACATTTCTTTTGTTCTGTTTGTAGCCAGACAGATGTTTTGGGAGTAATGCTCCGTTTTAGCTGCAAGAATTGCTTTCTTGTAGGTCCGGAGGAGGATAGAGTATTGTACCTTCAAATCTGGACAATAGCTGTGCCGCCAATGGTGTTCCGCCTGCCTGAGTGCCAATTTCTGGGTTCTAAGGGTATCAGTAAACCACGTATTGGCGTCATACGGGCGACGAGTCCTAACCAATTTCCGAGGGGCCACTCGATCGCACGCTGAAGATAGCCAATTATTAATGGAGGTCACCTGGGTGTTAGGAAGAATATCTGTCAGCACCGGGGCAGAGGAATGTAAAGAGCGGCCTAGGGCGATCAGTTCCACTCGATTCCAGTTTCGAGCCCAAGTATTTTTTGGGGGCGGAGGATTATTGACCGTCCCCAGGTCTAGAGTAAAAGAAATAAGAGAATGGTCCGACCATGCACAGGGAAAAATTATCGGGGTGGAGATCGACTGGTTGGTGGTCCACACTTGATCAAGAGTGTGACCATGAGTGTGAGTGGGAAGAGAAATATGCGGGCTGAAATTGATACAATGAAGTGTGTCCGAGAAGTCCTTGGACATGGAGTCCTCACGGGGATCTCCTGGCCAGAAGTTAAAATCTCCTAGTAAAAGGACCGCTGTATTATTAACCACAAGGGTGGCAAGCAGTTCCTGTATGGCTGGGATGAATTGTGGCATAGCCTGAGGGGGGCGATAGAGGAGCACACAAGTTAAAGGGGTCACAAGGTTAGTGGAACAAACTACTAAAAAATCAACTGCAGGGATGAGGGGGTGAGTGAGTAGTTGAAACTGAAGTGTGGAGCGAATTACCATTGCCACCCCGCCACCCAGCTTCCCTCCAGGGCGATCGGCCCGAAGAATGTAATAGGACTCGGGGAGGGCAGACAAAATATCAGGCAATGAGTCAGGGGTCAGCCAGGTTTCCGTTAGAAACAAAAGGTCCGGACTGGTAGAGTCCAGAAAATCAAAAAGCTCAGCTTGATGTTTGACAGCAGAGCGAGTATTAAGTAGGTAGGCCGAAGCCATGAACGGGGGGCTAGTGCAAAGCAGCGGGGGTGAGGGTAAAGGATAAGGAGCAAAGGATGTGGGCAACGATGGACTACCAGGCCCAAGGCAAGCCTGAGTGACCTGCAAGATGTCCAGACTCCTAATGCGGGCCAGGGTGAAACTACTAATGGGCCACTCACCCCGAAGGGCCAGTAACTGTGCAGAGGAATAATTAAAACCGGCATAGTGAGGGGTCCCGGGTCCCGGTCTGGCGCGGACGGGCGCAGACGGGCACGCCTTTGGCGCGCCTTTGGTGCGCCATGGGCGCGCCCGCTGCGCCTGCCTGCTGCTCGGACGACTGCAGATACACATTTATAGGTAGGAATGAGGGCGGGGTGAGGTCTGCAACAAGACCGCCACCCTCGCAATCCCTCGAAAATGGCGGCTGCTTCTCCCCGTGAAGTCCCGGAGCAGCACCTACTCGGCTGCAAGGGAGTCCGGGGTGAGGATGCAAAGGTGGTAAAGGAACTAAGCAAGTACAAATAAAAACAGGTACACAAAGGCAGCTAAGTTAAAAATACACAAAGTTCCAAATGCAATTTTAAAAATGATCTCTGAGCCTGATTTCACCCGGCTTTCCGCCTCAGGTGAGTAAATCTGAAAACGCCTGAAAATGCCCTGGATTTGAACCTGTCAAAAACAAAAATAATTCATTTTAGCAAACAGAAACAGCAGAAAAGAAGGTGGTTTTTTAACAACAAATCATCGATACAGTGCCACACTACAAATTTTTATAACTTTTTCTCGATTCAAGAGCTTCCTTTATGAAATAAAAAGATGCCATCAAGGCTAAGGCACTGTCCCTGGAGGTCGAGTCGGCAAAACTTTCAAAAAATCTACAAGGACCAAGCCTAACCCCCTTGCTCAAGGTGATGAAGCCCAAGATCACAAATTCTCTATCATATGGCCATAGGATTATGATGGGCTCGACAAACATCGTAGTTAACCCCTTCCATGCTCATGACGGAACGGTTCCGTCATCAGCGTCGGTGCTCCGGTGCTGATGACGGAACATTTCCGTCATGAGCCAATATGATTTATAACCCTTCAGCACTGCAGCGAAATTCGCGCAGCACTGAAGAGGTTAATAAATCAATCATCAGAATCTTCAAGTGAGCATGGCGTCTGCCGAGGTCTTCATCTCCGGCACAAGTCAGATTAGAGCTTGGTCTGCTAGACCACAGTGGTGTTGAGGCTGGTGCTTTCATTAAGTTTTGTAATAGACTGCATAATTCCCCGGAAAACAGTCTTGAGATCAAACTCTGGAACGAAATATCGACCAGTACATCAAGCCAAAAACAGCGGCTCCACTTGGATCAATCCCTACAGCTCCTTGGAATTTCAGAATATTGGGGGACAAACCCCTCACAACAGGCACTGAAGAGCGTAATTAAGCAAAGCGTTCGGCTCTGGTCCTTTCATTCCGACAGAGCAAAATTATCCAGGAGGAAGCACGCTTGGGCCGTTGTCTCAGACTACAAACCGGGAGTTGAGTCAGCCTACCTATCAAGTACCTATTCAATCTTTTGGAAAGTCAAATTTATGGCCCTAAGGCTAGGTGAATGGCCTTTTTTTAGAGCATTTATCGCAACGGCGGCGCCCCAATCAGAAAATCGAATGCAGAGAATGCGGCTACCACTCCGAAAGCCTGGAGCACATATCCTGCGCATGCCCAGCTCTGCTACAAGACAGAAGGACCTTACTGAGAGCAGAGTGGATTAAATTAGGTGTTCGTACATGTCGTCAGGCCAAAGTCAAAGTCAAATAACACTTTATTCGATTAATTAAAATCATAAAAGCAATGACAATAGTACATTTATGTTTAAAAATACAATAAAACCAATTTCATCATCAATGAGCATCGAATTCATAAAAGTTACAATACAAAAGATAAAAATTCAGTACCAGTAGAATTCTAATCATCCCACAGTCTCTAGTGCCGCTAGTCTATTAGCTTTTTTTCGGACCGCAGCCACCAGGAAACATGCAACCCCGTAGATCACCTGTGTACTACCCAGGAGTTGTAGGTACATTAATGCGGGCCTTACTTGTATGAACCCTGCTTCTCTAAGAAGTGGTACCAAAAACTGTTTCCTAATATCGGCATAATGGTCACAAAACATAATAAAATGCATCAAAGTCTGGCTAGAAAAATTATCACAACTGCATGGGATTGATGACTCAGGTCTGCCCCAAACAGGAAAATGGCCCAGAGAGAAATGGGCAATGTTAAGCCTAAATCGGATTAACACCTTGGCTGCTATGACTTTTCCCCTCCTGTGCTGTTGATAGAGAAATCCCATTGTTCATGACAAGGTCAGCTCGTCATAAGCACAGCTCCAGTGTGCCTCATGACGAGCTGAGCTCGTCATGAGGCACACTGGAGCTGTCATGAGCTCGTCATGAGCAGCGAAGGGGTTAAAAGGTGACGGTGGAAGGGATTTGATACAATCCTAATATATGGTTCGAGGAGTGGCGATGTCTTCAGAACAAAATTAGCTCTGACAGTAGGTTTTTGCAGTTCTACCATCTCCTGTTCTTGCTCCACCCGGCTTAAGAAATTAAACTTGTCGTCAGGCAATAATTGCAGCTATGAATCAAGAAAATATAATCCTGAACATCCGGTTTACCAAATTTGTTGCCAGAGCTGTAAAAACGTTGCCGGTCGGCCCAGACATCACCCTGTAATAAAAACTCAAGCGGCCACTGGCCCTCCTCCGCAAGGCCTACATGGACACCGTTCTCAGCTCCCCAAAACCAGCTGTTAAATTGACTTATTTCCCCTACTTAAACTTTTTTTAAACCACTCTGTGACTGGTATGCTATTTAATGAGCTGATTTGTAAAAGGTAAACGCACATTCGGACAATTTTTAAATTTCATTCAATTTTATTGCTAGATAATTGCACTGCTGTTGTATTAATCAAAGTTCCTCTTCTGTTCCTTTTTAAATTCATATATGTATACGTGAGTCATAAGGTTTCAACATTTTGTAAGGATTTTAAGTAATCAAACACACTGTTTCGCTCTCTCACTCGTCCACAATAATATAAACAAGAGACACAAAGGAAGTTTAGAATATTTATTTAAACTATCATGCTCTAAAATGTAGTATACATGCCACAATTACAAAAATAATGCATATCAAAAATACCACTAGGAGGGCTAATGAACCATATACTATAAAAAGTCCTGCCATGTTGTAAGACAGATTTAGCCTAAACCTCTGTCCCCCTCGACTGAAGCTAAATGATTATATATTAAATATCTCTGGGATTAGTGGTGGACCCGTACCTTAGCATACACAGATGGACGTTCTACATCTCAACTGATGTAGCAATCTCGTTTCAGCACCCCCATCTGTGTGTTTTCTTTCACACTTGTGCTCATTTATATGACAAAACGTGTGTGCTTACAAACAGCACCTGCGTTCTCATGTTATGTCTAGGTGCTAGTGTCTGACCAGAGAGAATAACAAGGGTCATTGTTGTATTGTTATTTGACCTTGTCAATGATGTTCAGACTAACGCCCAAGAAAAGAACAGAACGTAAAAACATATGCAGGTTGTGTGTGAAAGTACAGTGTGGCACAAAGCAAGTATGTTTATATAGTAATGTGTGCAAATGAAAATGTGACCTACAACGTGCACAATTAGGCTAACATAGGGAAACCACAATGGGCGGTGCAGGATATGTGTCAATGGCAGATATCTATATCAAAGTGGGGGATAAGAGGGCTATTTAAAGAGGTCCAGTATCCGTGCGCACCAAAGTCACGCTGAACAAGGAGATGGAAACTGTTCCTCTAGGAATAGAAGCCACGCACCAGCAATTCAGTGGTGGTGGAGGGGGTGTCTGACTAGCACTAGGAGGAAGAGGGATGGGGGATCCCGCTTTGGCGGAACTAGGGTCCTCACACACCCAGCAAGCTAGGTGTCATGCTTCATGTTCTATATGATCTCGGGCCACACACTCCCACTTCATCAAACGGCAAAGGAACAAAAGATCTCCGACAAAGAGCCCCTTCGCGGGTGCCCATTGGGCATTGCTGCGCCGGCCCAACGAGGAGCAGGTCCAGATGATGAAGCAGTTTATCCCTAGCTTAATTTCTTTTATGTGCTACCTAGCTTATTAACCTGGGCCGGATAAAGGCTTTATAGGCATCTCACACAATGTGTCCCGGGGCTGAGTGTTCATTGAAACTAAAAAATTCAATAGTATTGGCCCAGTGTCTAATATCTCTCAGGAGAGTTCTATCTAGGGTCCATCTAGCCTAGACTGGGGAAATGCCTAGTGATATCTCTACCTTTATGGATGCATGGTCGGATAAGGCTATTGGCTGGTGCGTTATTTTACTTATGCTTTTTAAAATTTGCAATCTATCAGAAATAAATCAATTCTAGAGACGTGCGAGTACTTTTTGTTCTGGAAAGTATATTCTCTTTTCCGTCCCTCTTTTAATCTCCAGGCGTCTACTAACCCCAAGGGCCATTTTATCAAGAAAGAGCGATATATTATCGCCGATTTTATGGGCAGGAAACTGCCGCTAAAGTGGCGATAATGGGCTTGATAATATGCCCTTGTGAATTCCCATAGAAGCCCAGGTTAACACCAGAACCTGGGCTTCTATGGGAATTCACAAGGGCATATTATCAAGCCCATTATCGCCGCTTTAGTGGCAGTTTCGTGCCGATAAAAGCGGTGATAATGTATCACCCTTTCTTGATAATATGGCCCCAAGTTCTTAATAAGCTGATGTAGACTTTCCCTCATTTTTGGGGAATGCATTGTAGATTTAACAGTGGATTTATCCAGAGCTGGGTCTAGTAGAGTGTTAAAATCCCCACCCATTATTATTAGTTAACTTGTTCCCAAAAGTTGCTTATATACCTCTTTGAGCGGGGTCAGGTTATCTATATTAGGGCCATAATATCCTATGAAGGAGTACCCTACACTGTGTATTTAGTATTGCAGATCAAGCACCTACCCCCTGGGTCAGCAAAGATGTTTTCTACCCTATCTCGTGCAGAGGCCTTGAAAATAATTGCTATCCCCTTAACAATGCATGTTTTGTTGGTGCATGCAAAATGTGTAATCCATTTATTCCCCTTAAGAATGCTGTCCCATTCCTCTTGACGCAGATGTGTCCCTTGCAATATTATAACGTCATTTTCTGACTCTTTAAGTAATTCCAATATTTTCGTTCTCCTATTCTTGACTCTTAGCCCATTCACATTCCAGGTTAATACCCTCAAATCATGAGCCTCTCTACCGTCTTTTAGCATTGGCATATATAATTGACTTCCTACCCATATAAACCTTTAGTCTTCTTGTGCACATGAGGACTCTAAACCATTTTATTGATGTTTTCCCTATTTTGCACCCACACCAGTGTTTAATTGAGTTAGAGAGAAAAAAAACCCTTGCCATCCACCCAACCCACCCAGGGGGGCTCCTTCCATTTTGCCATGCTGAGTAATACATTATACCCTCTGAGCTCCTTTGTTCCGATCACGTTTTATGAGCCTTTCTTTATCTGTGCAACCAAAATCTCTGCCTCAGACACCTCTTTAATGTTATACATCTTATTATTCCATATTACTTTCAGCAATGCTGGAAATTTTAACTGCGCATTCGCCCCCAAAGTTCTCAGTTCCTGTATATGTTGCCTAGTTCCCATTGGCGAGTTTGTGTGACAATTGCTATGTTAGATCTTATAGTGAAAAAACAATCATCCTTTTTAAATTGCTTTGCTACGAGCGCCGCTGTCAAGATAATTTCTTTAATTATAAAAGAGCGAAAATTTATCAGTACTTTTCTTGGTTTTTCTCTGCCAGGGTTTCTCTTAAGAGGGTCCCGGTGCACTCTCTGTATATCCATTTCTAGGTCCTGACCTACAGTATCAGGGATAAATTCCTTTATTAGATTGATAACAAAAGCTTTTATGTCCCCTCCTTCTATGCCCTCTGGGATATTTAGGAGTCTTAGGTTGTTTTGTCTTGAATTGTTTTCCATCGCTTCTAGCTTGTCTCTGATTTCCTTCTCTCGTTTTTTTAAAATTTGAATATCTTTATGGCTGGGTTTTATTTCCTCTTGTAGCGACTCTTCCATTGTAACAAGCCTTTCTGTAATGGTAGCCAGCTTTTCCTCTAAATTCTCACATACCTCATGTATCTTTTCTTGATTTTTCTCTGAGATCGCAAATTTTTCTTTTATGTTTTTTGAGAGAGAAAGTAATATTTGACTAACATCTACTCTTGCCAATTCCGCATTTTTGTTTGCATTTGTGCTATCCTTTTCTGGGAGAGATTGCGAACCTACCTCTGATATATCGTCCATCTGTGATCAATCCATTAGTATTGTGAACTGATTAGAAATAAAGATCGGCTCAGAAGTATTTTCAGGAGACTCTAAACTATCCGTGTTCAGAGTGCTCTCTGAGCTATGCATTCCATTCATTGCCTTACGGGTCAAGCTGGAACTGGGCCGGGATTAGTGTTTTTAATTAGGTTCGCTGTTCCCTTAATCTTAAAAAACGATCTCAATGAGGGGATAATCTTAACTTTCCCACCTAAGCTGTCCCCAAACGCCCTGAATGTTTTTGACCCTTTCCATGAAGAAACTGTCTTTTGTGTATTTATTTGTAGTATGGGGGAGCAGAAGCGCATATCTCCATGCAACGAAAACTACAGGAATGGTTTTGGGAATCTGGGACCTGTACAGCATCGCCTGGGTCTTAGAAAACCCCAGGGAAGCTACTTTCAGTTGGTACGATGGGTCAGACCAACCTCCAGAGAACCAGTCAATAATTTCCAGGATTTGGGTGGCCAGATAATAGTACTTGGACATTCTAGTCTGTCATCATAGGGAGCACGCTGACAGTGTGTAAGGGCCATGAAGGGCCTGGATCCACCCCAAAAGAATGAAGCGGCCAGCCTGTTCATGGTCAAAAAACAATGATGAGGCAGGCAAACCAAGAGGTTCTAAAACATATAAAGGTGCTGGGGAAGAATCATCATTTTATATAAGGCTATTCTACCCATTGGGTTTAATGACAGAGTGTTCCATCCGCTTAGGTCATCTTTAGCCCTGTTAGTCAACGGGGTAAGGTTCAAGGCCTAAGTAAGCTCTGGGAGGAGAGCCACCCAGATTCCTAAGTATCGGAAACTGATGCATCGAATTGGGATGGTCGATTGCAATGTGGTATAGCCCTGGCAGTCATTTAGGGGTACTAAAATAGATTCGGCCAAGTTAACCCACAGTCCAGAAGCCTCACCAGACAGCTGGAGTATCTGAAGGCATCAGGGATCCATTGTCGCAGGGTCTGCTATGAAGAGCAGGACAAAATCCGCATAGAATGCAATGTGGTCTTCCCGGACCTCCCCCACCACCATCCACTGATCTGGGTGGCACATCTGACGAGGCGAGCCAAAGGTTTAATTGCCAAGGCACAGAGAAGGGGAGACAGAGGGCAGCCTTGGTGTGTCCCTCTGCAGATGGGAAAGGAGACTGAAGGAACACCATTTCCCTGGACTTGAGCCGTGTGGTTGGAATAGAGCACACAAATGAGTCTGTGAAAGCACGGTTCCACACCAGCTCTTGCCTGCACTTCCTCTAAATATCTCCAATACACAGTATCGAATGACTTCTCAAAATCTATAAGGGGTAAGGCCAAGTTGGGCGGCAGGAGATGTTGATGGGTTAATGCCACGTGAAGGCGTTGGAGACAGTGCCTGGTGCTTCCATTGGGCATGAAGCTGCATTGTGGAAGCTCTCCACATCTGTTTAGTCATCTCAAGAGAGATGTGGCAAATTTCCTCCTGCTACCTCACTATTTAGGTTTGTGATTGTTTCTTCTAGGCAGAGGGCCTGAGCGTTCATGTGGGAGAGGTTCTGGCTTTGGGTCTGTTGTTTTTTTTAGGTACCCCTTGGCAGAGCCTCTAATAGTAGCCTTGCTTGCTGCGCACAACGTTCCCAGTGACTGTACCATGCAGTTATTAAGTTGAAAGTACGCCTTGATATCTGCTACAAATGCCTGTTTGTTGACCTCATCGAGAAGAAACCATGTGTTCAAACGCCATATGGGTCGCAGTTCGTTGGTGGTGGTACCCAGGCGAACAAGCAGTGGGGCATGGTTCGAAATACCGCAAGAGAGGATTTTGAATATGAGTGACAATTCGGCAATCTGGGGCAGGCATAAATATGTGATCTATGTTGGGGGGTGGAGGGCCAGTCTGATAGACGCCTAGCATCTGAATGGCAACTCACTGAGGAAACCCCTGTGGCATCCTTATGAGGAGCCATCACTGCATTGAAGTCACCTCCAACCACCGTTAGGCCCTCTGGAAGTTTCGATAGTACATTGAAGAGGTCCTGAAGGAATGTGTCCAGGGCCACTGAGGGTGCATAAGCAGAAATTAGATTAACAATCCTTCCTCATAAAGTCCCAATTAGGGCTACAAGGTGTCCCTGGGGGTTCCTAATTACCTTTGCAACCTTCCGGGCAAAGGGGTGGTGAAGGATTAGTGCCACTCCTTGGGAGCCATGTGAGAAGCCTGCGTGGAAGACTCTATTGTATCCCTGCTATGCTAAGAGTGGACAGTGGTTCCCCATCAGGTCTCTTGTAGCACCAGTGCCGCCGAAAGAAATCGGTGGGAATATTTACGGACTGCACTACGCTTTATACAATCCAAAAGCCCATTGACATTCCAGGAAAGCACCTAGAAATGTTCTCGCTCAGGGTACAGTGAGGCCATGGAGGTGTGGTGCATGGAGTGATCTGACTGAGGTGGAATGCGAGGTGGTGGCACTGTGTCATGCAAGAAGAGAGGTGGTGTATCTCAGCATCGTGTAAATTATGTGGAAACAAGGTATTGCTAAGAGACGTGGTGTGTGGTGTGTGGTGTAGGCAGAAATTAAACAACAACAATAAAATGCATTCCCTAATTCCACCCAACCAACCCCCCTCCCCATACTCCGATCCCTGAAGCATCTGTCATCCCATAAGTGAAAACGAAATTAAAACACAGACTGAACTTGGGAAAGGAGTGGTGGACCCTTCCATTATGTAGGATCGTGCTAGGTAACTCAGGACCCAAGGTCATTCAATAAGTATCAGCAGCGCTATGCAGCCAGCGGCAGCAAGCAGGAATGTTGTTTCATAATATTGTGGGGCTCCTTGAGAGGTCAGTGGCGTCCACCTGAGCAGCCGGCACGTTGGTGGGTCATTCACGAGGAACATCTTGATTCATGGCACCGTCCATAGGCCTGAGAGACGAAGTAGCTGGTGTTGGAGATCCAGTCCGGTTCACTGCTGTTGAGGTGGGTGACAATGAGAGCACCCTTTTGGAGTTGCACCCCCTGCGTTAACGAGTACGGTGTCTCTATGGCTTGGGGTGTTGCATCTACCCCGGTCAAGCCGCTTGACCGCAGGCCTTAAGGTGGGGACCTCCTGATCCTGCAGTGGTCGCTCCTCTGTAAGCCCCATCCAGGCTGTAACTGTAGTGTCAAAGAAGTGGGATTTACCGTCGAATACCAGCCTGAGGTGAGCCTGGAAAAACAGTTGGTATGGAAAGTTAATGGCTTAGAGCTTCTGCTTAACTGCTGTATAAGACCATCGACGAGATTTTACCTCTTTTGTGTAGTCTGGTAATATAAGAATCATGCTGCCGTCGTAGGATAAATCCAAGAAGGGCATGAGCTTCTTGCAGAACAGTGTCCCAGTCTCTACAATTAATGATACAGGCAATTATTGAGCCCGAGGGGGGTACCCAGTGGTGGCATCAGCGCAAAGGCCCTATGTGCCCATTCAACAGTGAACCATGGGACGTGCGCTCCGGGAACATCCAGGTGATAAAGGTGGCTATTTGCATTGGCTCTGCCCCTTCAGGGATACCTATGAATCGCAAATTGTTATGGTGGGAGTAGTTTTCTGCATCTTCCGCTCACCGGTGGAGATTGGCTGTATCTAAGAGCAATCAGGAGACTTCTGTTTTCAAGGTGGTGATATCATCTTCCATTGTGGATATGTGGGATTCTGCTTCGGTGATCCTTGCTATTGCATTGCACAAGTCTTGTCACATGAGTGCCATGTAAATCCGTACCTCTCCTATTTTGACTTAAACTGAAGTCTGAGAGGTATGAATGGCTTGGCGGATGGTGGCGAGGTCACTCTCTGGCATCGGGCCTTGTCCGATAAAGTACTGTTGATATTGCCAAAACTGGTAGCATATTAGTCTATGCTGGTCTATGAATCAGCTGGGTTTGTGCTTGCCCATAGCTCTAAAAAGATAAGGTGATGTCCAAAGCCTGTGGAAGGGGTAAGTACCGGTGCACGAGCTGTGTGCCCCAGACGTTTTAGTGCAAACCAGACAAGGGGGCTAAGTTGTGCGCCGGAGATGGCTGTTGCCGGCAGATGGCCCGTAGATACACGTCTCTCAAAGTGACATGGAGCTCACAGCCCAGTCTGCTGGGAGTAGGGACCCGGGAACACAGAGCATAGAGAAGCAGCACCTCTGTTAAGTTCTTGGCTCGGATGGAGCATTCACCAGGATCCAGATGGAAACGTGTGTACTCAAGGGGTGTTGACACACCGCTCTCAGGGGCACCCCAGAATCCTGGACTTCAAGAAATTGAGGTGTGGCGCTCAGTAGCAAGTAGGTTAATGTGGCACAGGAGACAGTCAATTGCCTACCAAGGTAGGAGGGAGTCCCCCCCCATGTTACTCCATTTCCAATGGGGGTGGAGGGAATGCGGTGCTTAGGAAGTTCGCAATAAAACGGGCAGGGTCGTCTCCAGGCCACTGCCCGTGCAGTACCGATGGACAGAGGTAGTAGGAAATCCAAGAGTCAGTCCGCTATTACTCTCCTCAATGCTCAGGGATACAGTAAGTCTAAGATAAAGGACCAAGGCCCCCCACAGTGGTTATGTCCATGTCATGACACTCCTTTCAGCAAGCAGCCCTGCTGCAGTCCACAACCAAGTGGCCTCACCCCTCGCTGTTCTTTGTGTTTCAATTCAGTGCCCAGCTCAAACCACAGCAGACTAGATATTCTCCCAGGCACTGGGCAACCCCCAGAGTCGCATGCTACCTAAGGTTCAACAGCCCATGGTCGTGAGCAAGTTAGTAGGGTTGTAAGCCTCTGGGGCCCCAGAGTGCCCCTAGGTTGCCCACCATCTCAAGAAAGTACCAGAGGGCCCAGGAGCTCTGGTCCTCATTATGTGCTCAGTTCAGGTGGATGAAAGTTCAGATTTCCCACCTGCTAGCTGGGTGTGGTAGAGAAGAAAGAAGAAACGAGGCGGCGGGTGGCACCGCTCACCGCCACCACGTGCCCCACACAGTGTCCTTATCGGGTATCGGAGTCAACTGTGCGATCTCTCCATACACACCAGCCCAGGGAACATGGTGCACGGCCTGCGTTACTCCGCCGTGTGAGGCCTGGCTGCATCAGCTCCTCTGGAATGTAGACCTGGGCATCGTCTCTCCTCAGCCGACTCCCTCCAGGCAGGAAGTTTGCTCATCCACTGGTGGGCTCCCACAGGCTGGGGCTGTCTGCCAGTCCCGGAGCACCAACTCCATGTCTCTGCTGTTTCTGCAGGTGCAGGGGAGGGAAGAAGCCCACGTCGCAGGCCCCAGGGTGCGGCTGCACCCCCAGCTAGTAGGGCAGAAGTCTAACCCGGCACATTGGCGGCCTGAGGGAGTGAGGGGGACCAGCCAGAGGGTCCACAGCTCCGACAGTTGTCAGGGCAGGCAGCCCGAAGTTTCCGTGACGTCGCTCCGAGACCGTCAAAGAGGTGAGGCCCAGCCAGGGGGCTCCCATGTTGCGCCGGAGAGTGTGATAGGCCTCACCGGAGCCAGAGCTGCACCTAATTGACCCGCTGCAGCTCACAAGTATCGAGGTTGACAGCGTTGCATGATAGAAAGACCTCAGGTTCCGATGTCTGTCGGGATGAGAGCGGATGACGGAGGGGTCAGTAGCAATCTTACAGTGCAACCGCCAACTTGACGCTCATAGACACATCCCCATTTGGCAGGATTTTACCATTGGACCACTAGGTGGCGCTAGTGAAGGTCCTCTGGGATCCTGCCTTCATCCCAGAAAAGGGTTATGCACACTGCTACTTTTGCATTCCCACATCCACTTCATATTCCAATCCAGATTTCTGCACCACTTTCAGGATGCATCATTGTTCCTGTAGTCTTTTCTGTCTCCAAACAGTGCCATAATCACGTCCTTTAGGTGCTACTTGTGCATCCCCACATCCACTTTATATTTCAATCTAGATTTCTGCACCACCTTCCTGATGCATCATTGTTCCTGTAGACTTTTCTGTTCTGTCTCCAAACAGTGCCATGATCAAGACCTTTTGGTTGTACTCTATTCGCTCTCTTGCTCCTTCATGCCACTGCTATTCAGGCTTTGTTATACCTGGCTTCTGAACTTTTCATTCTACTTGCTTCGACCTGTACTGCTTTCCTGGTTTTCTCATGTCCTGCCTTGTATCTGCCATTTTCCATGGTCTTCCCCTTTCCAAATCCTAGTTCTGCCTTACCTTCATTGGTGCTCTTTCCCTGCACCTGTGCTCTTCCCTTCCAGCTATATTAGTCCAATCAAAATAGTACAGCGGCTCGCAATTTACTTTTGTTGCGTTTCTTTGTTCTTTGCTGTGTTCCTGCTGCTGTCATTCCAGGCCTATTCTTTGATCCAGGTTCCCTTATTTCCTGAACACATTTTCCCATGCTTGGTTATTTTTGTAGTATCTGTTTCTGTTCCTTGTTTTCCTTCATCTCTGTTCTTGTATCATCCAGTGTTCATAGTCTCCTATCTGCACTCCTCTTAATATGCCCTTTTATATGCAGACTACTTGCATTGTGTTCTGTCTTCCTGCTTGCCTGCATATTTCTGTATTTTCTTGTTAAGAGTGTAGATCTTTCGTGGTCTTGCTTTCAGTATTTCAGTTCTGTGCACATCAGTCCTGTTCCTAACCCTGATTCCAATCCTGCTTTCCCTGAGCCCAGTTTCTGTTTTGTTGTTCCTTTTCTGTTCTTTCTGGTATTTTCTTGTGTGTTATATTATAATCTTAATTACCATTATTACCAAGGGTGCCACTGTGTTTCTGATCGATGCCTTGTGCCTCTTATATATAGTTCCATCCAGCACTCTATATGAGCGCTGGGTGTTTCCCAGAACTCTTGTGAGATTAATCTGCTCCTTGCCTTCTTGTAAAATCTGTCTCACCTCACAGAGAGATAACTTCTGAGTAGCAGACAAATTATCATTTGATAGTTTGTCTATTGTTTCCCAGCTTTACTTTCCTGTTGTTTTACTTGCGTAATCTGCATAATTTTCCCTGTAGAGTTATAGGGCCAGATGTAGGAGCCTAAATACCGGTCGGTAACGGCCGATTTCGGCCGTTACCGACCAGTATTTAAGAATTGGCATGTAGGGGCATTATTTTACAGAATCGGTAAATTTACCGAATCGGTAAATTTACCGATTCTGTAAAATACCGAATCGGTATGTAGGTGGCACTCTTCTGAGTCCCAAAGGCCCTACAAGTTCGGTATTTTACCACCCAAATCCAATTGGGTGTTAAAATACCGAATTCAGGTGTGCATGCACATGTGTGCATGCACACCTAGCCATGTGACAGACAGACATGCCCTTAGGGCATGTCTGTGTGCCACATGGCGCACATGCCTATTTTTGGGGTGCCAGAGGGTGTCAAAGTGACACCCCCTGCACCCTTGCAAAATTCGGTATTTACCGATTATTGCCCATTGATTCCTATGGGCTTCAAGGCCCATAGGAATCAATGGGCAATACCGAATCGGTATTTACAGATTCGGTAAATACCGAATCTTAACGATTCGGTATTTACAGAATCTGTAATACCTACATCTCCCCCCTTCATATTTACCGACTCTTAAATACCGAATCGGTAAAATTCGGTATTTAAGAGTCGGTAAATATGAATTACCTACATCTGGCCCTTAGTTTCCTATTCAGTGCCAGCTTCTGTCCTGCTTTCCTTCCAGCCTTTTTCTCCATAGAAAAACACCCAATCCCAGTTATCCAGTCTTGTCCCAATCTCACCCAGCTCGTCCACTGAATTTATTCTGTATAGTGTATTTGCTAAGAGACTTCATGGTGATGAATGAATGAATGAATGAAACGAATCTTATCTTGCGCGAAACTTAGCCCAAAAGGGCGTCAAGGCGCCTAAATCAAATATAACAGCTAAGCCCCCTACAATACACTCGGCAGCATACTCTCATTGATAGGCCCTCTTAAAGAAGCAGGTTTTGAGAGCTTTTTTAAATAGCTCAATTGTGGGAAGGGTTTTTATATCAAGAGGGATAGAATTCCAGAGCTTAGGGGCAACCACAGAAAACGCTCTGGCTCCCCATCTGGCTAGTTTGAAACGCGGAACAACCAGTTGACAGAGTCCCGCAGAACGAAGGCCTCTTGTAGGAACGTAGCGCGTAAGAAGAGAGCCAATGGCACTGGAGGAACCTTCTGTCACCGCTCTGTAGGCTAAGCACAGAATTTTAAAAGAGATTCTGTGCTGCACAGGTAGCCAGTGGAGTTCTTTCCTAGCTGCAGTAGCAGAGAAGGTTTTAGGAAGGGCCAAGACAAAATGAGCTGCAGCATTCTGCACAACCTGCAATCGATGCAAAAGGCTTTTATTGACTTCCGTATAAAGAGAATTACAATAATCTAATCTCGATCCTACCAAGGCAACTGCAACCTGCTTACGAGCCTGAAGGGAAAGATACCCACGTATTTTATTGAGTATCCTAATCACACCCCAGCAAGTGGCCACAGTCCTGTTAACTTGGAGGGAAAGGGAAAGCAAGGTGTCGAAAATTACGCCAAGGTTTCTGGCAGATTGGGAGTGGGTGGGGCAGATGCCAAGAGAAGATGGCCACCACTCACTTGACCAAGCATCTTGGTCCTTCCCAAAGATCAACACCTCCGTCTTTTCGCCATTCAGTTTCAGGGAATTTATAGTCATCCAGTCTGCCACATACTGCATGCATGCCCTGAAACAAGCGGCAGATGTCCTAACAGAAGAGTGAGCCAGTGACACCATGATCTGGGTGTCATCTGCATAGGACACCACCTCCATCCCCTGCGATCTTACTAGTCTTGCCAGGGGAGCCACATAGATGTTGAACAGGGTCGGACTTAAAGCCGACCCTTGTGGCACCCCACACTGCAATGACTTGGCAGGGGAGAGGTGGTTCCCCAGCATCACTCTCTGCTTCCTTTCCAACAAAAAGGAGTTGAGGAGACTCAAGGCCGGTCCCCTGACACCAGCTTCCCTGAGCCGAGATGTAAGAATGGCCGGGGAGAGGGTGTCAAACGCGGCCGTGAGGTCCAACAAAACCAGGACCGTGGTTTGGCCTGAGTCCACTTTGAGTGGGATTTTATTGACCACACAAGTGAGAGCGGACTCAGTGCTGTGGTGCTTTCTGAAGCCGTGTTGCGTGTTGTCAAGGTATTCAGATGATTCAAGGAAGGAGGACAGATGGAAATTCAGATGCGCCTCAAGCATCTTGGCAGGGGCAGGGAGGAGGGAGATGGGCCTAAAGTTCTTCAGTAAGGCCGGATCAAGGGACGGCTTCTTGAGGAGAGGTTTTACAATCGCCTTCTTCCACACAGCAGGAAAGGAACCCTGGGTAATAGCCATGTTCATTACCTCAAGCATAGGAGGAAGAAGGCTATTCCTACACTCTTTAAGTTTTTTCAGAGGTAGGGGGTCCAGGGGGGAAGCAGATTTAGTCCTGTCAAGCAACAGGTTCAGTCCTTCCAGGGATAAGGAAGGAAAGTCCATAAGAGATCAGGAGGGAACTGTACCTAAGGAATCAAGGCTAGAAATAACAGACAGTACGCTTTGATCCAAGGCATGACAGTGAGCTTCCAAGGATACGTGAATGCCAAGAATTTTATTGTGGAAGAAGTCGGAGATGTTGTCGCAGAGTTCTTGCGAACTGACTACGGGATCTGGGAGTTGCAGGGAGCATAAGGTGTCAGCAATTTTAAAGAGCTCCCTGGAGGAGGAGAGTGAGCTGGTGAGGTTGGAGAAATAGTCCTGCTTCACTATCACTACTCTCCGTTTATATTCCCGCAGTGCGGACTTGTGAGCCTCCCGATCATTGGCGTCCCAAGATTTCCTCCAGTTTCTCTCACTACTCCTACATCTCTGCCTCAAGAGTCGCAACTGATCAGAAAACCAAGGTGCCGTAGGCTTTCGACGTGCGACATAGCGCAGAGACGGAGGGGCAATTTGTTCCACTGCCATAGATATAGAATCCATCAGGTGTTGAGCTGCCACAGCTACGTCTTTAGATGATAGAGATTCGGGGGTGGAAACAAGCGGGATAAGGGCCTCATCCGATATCTTCCTAAAATTTCTCCTAAGGATAAATGGGGAAGTTCCCATATTAATAATCCCTAGAGCAGGAAGGGAAAGTTCCACTGGCACGGCACAATGATCAGACCAAACCAGTGGTAGCGGAGGGCCAGTAGAAATCCTGACGTCGTTAGAAAATACTCCGTCGAGTATGTACCCGGCCTTATGAGTGGGACTACTCACACGTTGGGCGAGGTCACATGCGCCAAGTGAATCAACCAGCGATATTGTATCCTTTGAGTTGACCTCATCCAAGTGAAAATTAAAATCACCCAAAATAGTAAAAGCCGCTTTCCCAAAGTAGGGTTCCAAGAGTGTCAGTAGTTCTGAAGGGAAACTAGCTCTGGGACCGGGGGACCTATAAATCAAAATCCCAGTAAAAGAGGCTGATGGAGAGAGGGTAATACAGAAGTAAAGTGCTTCGAACCGATCTGACGGCATCGATAGAGATTTAGTAAAGCAAGAAAGGGAGGATTTAAGAAGAATGGCAATGCCTCCTCCTCTGCGCAGGGATCTGTCCTGTCTATAAAGAGAATAACCATCAGGAATGGCCAAAATCAGGTCATGTCCTGAGGTATCGGAGGCCCAAGTCTCCGTAATAAACACCCAGTCCGGCTGTCGCTCGTCCACGAAATCGTGAAAGGCGACGTTGTGCTTAATAAGCGAACGGGCATTAATCAGAAAACCCGATCTGGAGGGCGCATCAGGTTGTTTGGGCGGGAGAGTAGATGTTACACATCCATTACAGGAAAAATCAAAAGGGGCCGTTCAGGTCCTGCACCTATGATAGTGCAGGATCCCCTCAGGCGAATAACGATGTAGACAGGGCTGGGATACAGGTCTAAATGAAAGGATTTCTGATCTTGAATATAGCCTGGTTATCCTGTCAGGAGGGGAAGGAGTAAGAACAGAGTCCAGCCCGACCTGCAGCCCGTCCTCAGCGCGGACGGGCGCAGACGGGCTGAACTCTGGCGTAACTCCGGCGTCAGTACGGCGTCCCCGCTGCGCGTTACCGCTGCGCGCAGTGATGACTGTATGCTGACTCTGTACTGCACCTTTTGAATTTTTGTAATAGACCTTTACATTTATTCGACTGATTTGGATCTCAGGTTTTGGGGGGACCTTATTCAATGTACTATATTTTGTATGTGTTTGTAGGAGCTTTATGTAGAGGACACATTGCCTCATGAAATTGTGGATTAACACTGCCACCGATTCATCAACTTGTGGGTGTTTGTTTGCAGTAAAACTTTGGGGTGTACTTTTTTCAGGGACGTGTGACCACACCATCGAGTGATCTTCTGATGGTACAGTCTATGGGTGTCAATGGATGTCTGGATCCCAACTCCTTCGAAGTCTAGAATGTTGTTATTTTCTGACAGCCAGAATGTCATTGGCAGTTATGATTTATGGTTTCAGGTTTTGTTTGACACCCTCGAAAGAATGTCAGGGTCACACATTTCTACAGCTATACATTGCATGCATGCATTGATCTGAACTAACAGGAATCCCCCTTCTTATAGCATGTCAAGGTCAGTGCTAAAGTCCATCCATGGTGTCTCAAACACATATCAGTTGTCACTGGGCCAGCTGATCACCAGCTTGGCACCATCAACTTTCATTCATCATTTGCTCTACCGTGATGTGGTTGTTGGCCAACCAGACCTCCTGTTGAATTCTCTCTTCCATTTTTGATATCACTTGATGGGGTCCTGGTGTGCCTGCTAGGTTTTTCCGAATCTAAGTGAGTGAGGATTTATAAGCCTGAACCCTCGAAGTGCTAGACCCTCATTCATAGCACACATCTTGTGGCATTCCTTCTAGATTGTAGATCGTTGTGTTTCGCCTTTCATGGTGTGTACTTTGCAAGCATTATAGGAAGTTTTTTCATCTGTTATTTATGGCTACCTCAGATGCTAGTTGCAGACGTTCATCCTTTCCTGACTCTACAGAGACCTCCTTCATTGACAACTTTTTTAGGGCAGTTCATGAGCTAGCAATAGTAGATACTCTTTTTCTTCATCTGTCTGGGATGCAGTAGTGTGAGCATTGCTGACTGGGTGCTGTGACAGGTAGTCTGTCTGATTGTTACATCCATGGCAGCAGATCAACGTGAAATCCTTTTGTTGTAATTGGAGAGTGCATTTTTCAATTCCCTCCACTTTCAGATCTGTTAATTTAGTTATTGTCTTCTTTTATTTCCTTCCTTCGTGTATTATACGTTTTTTTTTTAAACAGGAGCTCCTCGGTCTCTTCCCCAAGTTTTTGAAGGGAGAAGAGTTCCTGCACTATCACGGATGGGTTGCGATGAGCCATAATCTGCTGGGACGAATGTATGTCGTTACAACGCATACATTTACAACGCATGCCTTTACAACACAGTTTTTACATCGCAACATCCTTTACAACGCATACATTTACATCGCATACCACTACAACAATTTTTTTTAAAACTACACTTACAACGCATTCCATTACATCGCATTATACCTTTACAACGCATACCATTACATTGCATTTAAGGTAAGTATAGGATAGTATAGGGGTAAAAATTATTATTCTAACTCCAGGGGGTGCAACAGTAGGGTAAGTGTTGGACCGTGTAGGTGTAAAAATTACTACTCTAACTCCAGGGGGTGTAACGGTAGGGTAAGTGTTGGATAGTGTAGGGGTAAAAATTACTATTCAAACTCCAGGGGGTGCAACAGTAGGATAAGTGTTGGATAGTGTAGGAGTACTATGCGTTGTAATGACATGCGATGTAATGCCTGCTTTGTAGTGACATGCGATGTAGTGTCATGCGTTGTAGTGACATGCAATGTAATGGATGGATCATGGTGACATGCGTTGTAAAGGATGTTGCGATGTAATGCCTGCGTTGTAAATGTAGTGTGATCTAATGGTTGCGTTGTAAAGGTTGTTTCCCGCTGGGACTCAAGGTGCTGTGTGGTAATGCCTAGTGTTGAGTGTACTTTAGCAAGGGTGGTTGTGCAGCAGGTTCATCCTTCTCACCAGTGTATTTTGTCACCAGTGATGACAAACTAGGCTTTCAGCCAGAACACATGGAGGACACTCTAGCTATACAAAATGCAGAGGTCCTTTGTAATCATTTATTCTTGGTGTTTTACCCGGCTTCCAGAGTGCATGGATGCGTGATACACACTGTGTGGTGTTAAACACTACAGAACACCTCCCCAACACAGGATTGTACATGTATAGAACAGCACAACTACAAAGTCACACAGCCCCGTCTCATGGCTCCAGGACAGTCGTGCAGCCATCCTCCTCCATCTCCCATCTCTCCAGACAATCAAACAACCCTTCCTCTGTGCCATGTAATGCAAGAACATCACACAACCATCCCTCAATGTCCATGTTGCTAGTATACATCTACATCCCAACCTCTCCTAATGGCTCCAGTGCATTACACAACCCTCCGTCCTGGTCCCATCTCTTCAATCCATCACTTAGCCTTCCATCCCATTCTTTGTCTCCAGTGCATCATATTGTCCTCCCTCTGCATCCCGTACATTTATTGTTTAGTTGAGCCCTCTATCTCCGTCCTGTGCTCCAAGGCATCACACAACCTTTCCTTCCCCTTCTCTGGTGCATCAGACTGCCCTCTCTCCCCATCCCATATCTCCATGGAATCACATAGCCTGAGCTCCACTGTCCACATGTCTTTAGTGCATTGCAAGAGTGGCCCCGAGTGGAGGGAACGGATGGTAATATTTCCCAGGCCCTGCACTTTTACAGAGCGATACTAAAGTATCACTGCACTTTTTCAGGGCATATGTTTATTCTGAAAAAGGTAATTACATATTTAGAAGCAAGCCTTCCCTCGCTATTAATGATCTTATACATGTATACCACTACATGGCATTTGAAACTGGTGCTGCAAGGTTTGCTCATTCCTTGAAGAATTGTGCCATGTGGGGTGCCCCGCATAATATTTAAACCTGTGCCAAGTAAAAACCTCTGGCATTCTTGGGAAAAAGACCGATGCTTTATGTTCAGGTGCAATCGAGCCAGAGCTTAGTCGGTGGCGCGGGAGCTTAGCCATTTCATGGACATGAAGTATTCAACAATCCTCCAATGTGACACAAAGTGAAGAGGTCGTGAAGCACAGGAGCTCTTTCAACGTGCACAGTAACGGAGTTGGGATGGTTCTGATGGCCCTCCCCAGGCACAGGAGATGCCACATAGTCCAAGAAGGGTGGCATCTGTAGAAGTATCATTGAGTTCAGGGGGGAATGGACTCCAGTTGCATAGCAATCCAAGAAAAAGGGGAAAGAAAAGAGGAGGCAATGAAGGAGTGAGTTGCAGGGCATGAAGGGTTGCAGGAATTCAGCGGGTTTAGATGGAGACTGAACTGCCCATGGATGCTGGCATGAGAGAGTCATGATGGGCTACACCACTCACCCCTCCCTTTGCCAAATTAAAGGTTGGGTGCGGCATGAGAGAGAGTGGTAGGGATGAAGTGGAATGGGGTAGTAGCCAATGCATTGACCCCTAATGATATAGATCGCAGCAACAGGCTCGATGCAGGTGGTTGAAGATGTGAAGATGGAAAAAAGGGGGCAAGGGTGCCACTATGTCAGTACAAAAAAAGAGCCCTTCCAAGTATCACACATCAGGAGTTAGACTAATGCATTTTAATGCTGGTGTGCACATCAGCGCATTAAAATGCATAGGTCACGAATATATAGCTCTCCGACATGCTTTAGGGGGTGATGAGGCACTCTAAAATTACCTTGTGTGCAGCACTGAATCTCTGTACTACAGCTCTGTCTGGGAAGCAGTGCTTAATTTTAGCCAGTGGTTTCTGGTGCTCGGGCACCGGCACTTAATTGTCAGCACCGGGGTCTGTAACAGTCTGCCACAAGGTGGCGCTGTCTGGCTCATTTAGAGATGACCACAAAAACAGTTAATTATTAACTCAATATACATTAAAAGTGAATAATGCCTGCCACCCAAGCCATTCTTATAGCTTTGGGGACCTGAAATAGTCCAAATGTTCACACCGTAGGAGTGTTAGTTAGTACTTGTGTTGTTTCTATCATTGGCGGCACTGGCAGGGGCAATGCGTGGCACAAGGTGCAGTGACCTCCCGACGAGAGCCCTGGCACTTATGTTTTTTGCAAATTAAACACTGCTGGGAAGGAATTAAGCCTGCCTGTGCCAAGCCTGGAGGACTCGTTTTCATGATGACACAGCACACGGGGGATACATTGTATTTTCTCATGTGCAAAAAAACAGACTTCCAGCCCTGAGCGGGATTGGGGTGTTAGGTTACAACCTGCTGCACCTCGTCCTCACGCTGCCTTCACTGCCAGTGCCTGTGGCACTTTAAAAAGGGTCCTCGATATCTGTAAGAACTTTCGTTTTGCTGACAAAAGCAACATGTATTTGCCCAAAGCATTTATTAATTCCCACGTATGTTAACACACCAGCATCTTAAAAGCAGTTCCCTGGCATTCATCTACTCCGTAACTGCTCCCTTTGGAAGGTCTAACAACCAGCCGCGGCTGCAGCAGGTAAGAGTGGTGAGGCCCAGTGGGGGGGGGGGGGGGGGGGGAGGGGGGGTTCGAGAGATGACCACGAATTATTATTGAGTGGTCGTCTCTCGAAATCTCCCCGGCCCCACCCCCACACCGCTCGTACCTGCAGCGGCTGATAACAACGTCTGTGTACATTTATAATAACTACTAACACGGAGTAAAATGAAGAGTAGCAGACATCATATAACGTGCAGCCTAGAACAGAGACATATACTCATGTTATCTCTCTCTCGTGCGCTCACTTCCCCACTCTCTCTTATCTAAAAACACTCTGGGGCAGATTACAAACCCCTTGCGCCACTTTTGCGTCACTTTTGGCATGTTAAAAGTGGCGCAAGGGCTTGTAAATCTGCCCCTCTGTCCCCCCTTGGCCGCCACCGACTGACTCAGCAAGGAGTAGCCTGAGGTGAGAGCCTCATGAGCCCAGTGCATCTGGCAGAATGAGAGAAGTGACTGGCAAGAGTTCAGTGCAGACCTCAGAGGGTACCAGAGCGCATTTGGGCCAGTATGAAGGACAGACTAGTTAGAAGCTCCAGGCCGGGATCTGTATTTGTCTGCTCTGACAGGTGAGGCAATAGTTTCACAAATCTCATTTTTATTTTTATGACAATTAGTTTGGTTTTGTTTTCAGTGTGTAAAAGCTAAACAACACTACATATAGCAATGTAAAAGAAAAACACAGGCAACCTACCTACCTACACACAGTATGATAACTTAAGAGCTTCACCTGCAACTGAGGTTTTACTTTATGACATAAACATTATAGATGGATACAGATTATGTTATGTTTCACAGCGTGTGCACGTGTGGACCAGAGGTCATGTTTCAGACAATGAGTGTGTGCATTTATGTTAGAGTTTCAGGCGACAGGTGCAGGTTTGCTTCTCTGCCTTTTTGAAAAGCTGTTTTTCTGTACGTCAATGGGGCAACGCACACCGTGGAGAGTGGAGGTATGAAAGGGAGCACGTTGACCAATTCGCAAACTGTGACATGGGAGGGTGTAATTTTTTTTAACAAATAGCTAAAACAAAGGGAAAAAAGGGCAGGGGACGTGGGGAAAGAAGGAGGCGGAAAAGGAGAAAGAACATGAAGGCAAATAGGGCAGTACCCAAACAGGGTGTTGACAATGCTGTGACTCATCCACTGAAGGATGTTTATGAGGTGCAGGCTTAGTGGTAGGAAAGAATACAAAAGGAGAGGGAATAGGGACTATGGCAGTGGACAAAAAGAGGTAAAATGTAAGACGTTTTCTTATACAGCCATAACAATGCCACTGAGGGCTCATTTGCTAGAGAGTACAAAGGAAAGGTTTTGGGTGGTATAGGTCAGGAATGTTTTAAAACTTCTGCATAAGGAGATGAATTGCACTGAGGAGTTCAGGGGGAAAGAATAGAAGTTAACCCGGATAAATAGAGACCTGGTACTTGAACTATATAACAGCTGCCTCAAAGAATGCCGTCCCATAGGCCGGGTTTAAAGGGAGGATTTGGTCTGCATTGGTGAGAGCAGATAGGAGTATATAGGGAGGGCTCTGTGAATGTGCCAGCGGGGTGTTCGTAGAAAGTCACACGAGAAGAAAAGTGATGAGTGGTATTTACAATTTATGATTAGTTGAGAAAAGTGGGTCGAACAAATTGAAGGTACCAGGAGAGGGTCAACCATGGTCCACGTGTGGGCAGGCTGGCTTATAGAAGGCCACTAGAGTGAATCGGTATGGCCTGTACTAGACCGCTATTGGCCTCTTGGAGGATATTAAATGCACTGATTAAGAAAGTTGTGGAATTGGGAGAAGGGTCAGGAGTTAGAGTCAAATGTGGGGTGGGTTGATAAGCTTGGAGGGAGAGTTATAGTAATTTCATGTATTAGTTTGACAGCAAGGACTGTCAGGACAGTGTGGCTGGAGATGCCTCTTGTTACTTCTATTCTCTCTGTATACAACTTTAAGACTGTGTCTGAATGTCATTTACCCTGTCCCAAAGCCTCTCTCACTGTCCCAAGGGTCCATTGCATCAGTTAACCCCTCATCTCCCTGCCCCTACTGCTCTTATGGTAATCCCCTATTTCTACTCCAGATCGAATTCATACATGAGTCTTTCTTCTGAGTGCTTCAGTGTTAGCCCACGAGGACCGAGTGTATTCCAAATTTAAAGAATATCTACCTGGATAAACGTACAGAGTGTCTCTAAATATGAATCGTTTGCATAGTGTGTGTTCGTCCTGAAAATCTGTCCCACAATCCTCCGTTCAGCGGTGTACACTAGTGTGTTATCCATTCCATCGTTTCATCAGATGTAAGCTGAAAGAAACGCGCAGGGAGACAAGCAGGTTTGGCCATGACCTGTGTTTGTTTAAACTGTTTGGTGCCAAGGGCTGCTGTAAATGCCTTAAAGTTGCCTGGTTACCATGTACAGGTTCATTTATGAACAAACTGCTGGGTGGTTCCTACACCTCTTGCTCCACTGCCAGTTTACCGTGTATTGTGGGCGGCTTTCGTTTCTCTGGTGACAGCGCCTAGAGGTTACTTCTAGTCGCAGCATGAAGCATTGCCTCTCAAGTGACACTTGCAGAGGAACTCTGCCTGTAGAACTTGCACGTTCTCATTGTATATGTTTAGTTAACCTTTTGTTTGTTTGTGCCTGTCAGATCGAGAGACTGGTGGTTGCCCTCTGAAGCTTGCAATGTGGTAATCTCCAAACCCTTCTTGGCATGAGGGCCTCTTGCTCCTAGCTGCGTCCCCTTCTCTTGACGTCGCTGATACTGCTGCTAGGACATCCGGCTGTGCTTGTCATGACCTTCCTGATAAGATGATCTTGTTTCTTGGCAGCCCAAGGATTGAGGAGAACAGGCAATAGTCCCAAATGCCTTGTAGTGCCAAGAGTCCTTTGCCTGAACGCGGGTCCTGGCTGGAGGATCTCAGCTGGCTCCGCTGCAGCCACCCAAGATGATGCATGATCTGCCATCCTTATGTCAGGCCAGTGGTGATGCTGGTTAACACCACCTGCTCAGAAGCTTTGGAGGTGCTGTGCCTCTTGCAGTGTGTATTGAGACTCTTTTGACTAGCGGATTGCCTGCTCATGACCGCAAAGTAGCTGAAGCAGCAGGAGAAGGCAGCTTTGAACTGTTCCCGGAACTTCCCTGGCAAAGGAAGGAAAAAAATATATAAGTCAGGCTTAAAGGAGGGTTGACATCAAAAGAAATAATTAAGTGCAAGGGGTTACGACTATTTCACACAGTAAATCACACAATCACATAACACGTGTTTTTGTAGAGCATACATTCATCAAGAAGTGCCTCATGGCACTTTCTTTCAACTGCAGATTCTTTATCCTTGAAATGTCCTTGCTACAGCCAGTGGTCCCAGCAAATTTTTTAAACTCAGTGCCACACTTGTCCAAGGATATCACACTTATGCTGCATAACCTGGAACAGACCCATTGTACATAAATGCCCTGCTACCTTCTCCGTCAGTTTCCTGTCACTCAGGTGTTGGGACCACAGACATGCTAGAAGCCCTGTTCACTAGCACTGAAGATCAGTCGATTTCAAAGCCCATTCCGCTTTTTCTTATTTATTAATTGTACTTTGGCTCCTCGCCCTGAGTAAATGTCTTTCATGCTTCAAGAGTTGCTGCAAAAGGTGAGGTCTAAGATTGAAGTCCATCACCCATCTACCTGGTGTATGCCTGCTCGGCGTGACAGTCCGAAATGCAATGTTATTCTCGTCTTCGCAACCCTAAAGCTCAAGAGGAGAAAACTGATTATTTGTTAAATTTTGTCTTCAGATAGTGAAGCCAATGAGAATGAGGAATAGCTTGTTCTTGCCTCTTATGACACTTCCATCATAGTCACTGCGTAGAGGAGGAGGTGGATATTAGAGGGGATCTGCTACAAAGAAACATAGAAAGAAGAAATCGAGATCCCAGAGTAAAGATTCATCTTCCAAATATAAGTATTCCAATCAAAACAGGGAAAAAGTATTCTATCACCGGACCATGAGGATGAACCAGCGAGATATTTGGAGTCGCTTACTGATTAAGTCCTGGAGCTGGTGTTGAGCCTGGCCTCCAGCGAGGAGGAGGCAGTGTTGTCTTTAGTGCAAGCTGTTCCCAAAAAGGAAAAGATTCTTGGAATGGGAAGGGAAATATTGTAGCGATCCGTATCCATTGTAGAGCTTGATTGTCCTTCGTACCCAGAGCATGGTCCATAGTGCACATTCAGGGTAATGGCACCACAGATGCCAGGGAGATCAGTGACATACAATAGGTTCACCATGGAGGGGCATATAGAGAATTTGCCCAAAGCTGAACTCAAGACGAAGGGTGGCTACAGCTGAAGCTGCCAGTCTGCAGGGAATGTGTGAATGGATTTGTTAGAATGTGCCTTATGGTGGTTCCTTCATTGCCTCTGACGGCACACATAGCACTCTGTCTCTGGATGCTACAAAATGAGACTGAGTAACTTGACACAAATAGCCGTAAGTTTGATATGACTGCCCCCTTGATGAGACCACTCAATAGGTTTCCAGTCTCGGCAAGGGTTCAAATTAAAACGCTCCATATTGGTCATCAAGTAAGGAATGAAAGGTAGGAAAATAACAAATAGAATGCTCCCCTTCCCATCGGAGCACTCTCCCATGGCGAGGGGAGCAATTAGCATTTTTCACTGCCCCTTACCACCTGGGGTTTCTTGGCGGTGACGGGCAGTGAAAGGTGACTCTCATTCCACCCATCTAAATTAGGTGGGTTGGTGGGCATAATGACAGGTCAGCCTCCAACAGCCTTTACTCCGCAGGCCATTAGAGTGGATAAACCAGCGCAGAGAGGAGTAGTCTCTGCCGTGATTAACCCTAAGGTCCACCCGCATTAAATTTGTCTGGCGGACGGCATTTTTCAACAGAGGAAGCAAGGCCAGTTATTATGAATAGGAAAGTGGCGGTCCGGATTGTATTTTGTCTGAATTAATGAAAGTACTCGATAGTCAATTTACCCCATTTTTGATCAACTTATTTATTTACGTATTTTTAGTAGGGAAGAGACCTAGTGATTGACCCACAAATTAGTACAAATGCATATCCCCAAAAAGAAACCATTATTTTGTCCAAATTTGTTAATAATAAAGTAGGTATTTAACTATTGGAATAAGAACTCCTCACCGAAACTAACAGTTTGGGACTGAGCAGGGAAACGTAAATAAACCTTGGATAGTCACTTTATAAAGTCAGGCTAAGAAATGTTAAACCTCGAGGTGGTTGATTATGCCCAAATATAACACTGATCTCAGGAAGTAAAAACCTAGCGAAGTGTCTGTAACAACCAGGGCCCAGTCAATTACCTATTTATGGTCCTCCAAGTTGACTTCCCAGACATGACGGGAGCAGTCTCTGGGTTTACTGATCACCTGCAAGAGGATCTTCAACGCCTAGGGAGTGCAGCATGTTTTGATTCCATTATTAATAACCAGGGCCCGCTTTAGGGCAGTGCGACTGGTGCGGCCACACTGGGCACTGTCCTGCAGAGGGGGGCGTTGTGAGCTCACAGGGGCACTGTGCTTAGCAATATCTTATGATAGGAGAGATGAGGGGCACTTTTGCTGGTGGTAGTGAGAGAATACGAGGAGGCGGTCAAGGGAGGGGGCGCCAAAAGTGATTGTGGCACCTGGTGCCACTAGAGCTAAAGCTGGCCCTGTTAATAACAGCATGTGCGTGTTGTTTTAATTCTGACATCACGTCTTGAGGCTGCGAACATTGAACTAGCTACTGCGCCTTATTTCTGAATTGTTGTTATGTATGACTGTGTGTGTTTACGGTGTTTCAATGTGGGCTTATAGGTCTCTGGCATTTGACTTCCAATTTAAATGTGTCTACTTTTGTATGTTCGGGATATAGACATAGCAAATTATTATAGGATATTGTTTTAAAGTATCCTGTTTGGAGTTTTCTTCTTTAAGGTTTAGCTTTACCAAACTCTTTTTGTGCTTGGATGCTTATTGCCTGGCTATTGCGTTTATCTCTTTATTGTGTTTGTTGCATCACTAATGCATTGGTGTACAAGTGAGAGCAAGATTTCCTTCTCAGAGCCATTGTTTATTTCATGTGCTGGCCTCACTCACCCCAGTTTAGTGGGATCTGTGCCTTTCCATGCCTCGACCAACCTTATGGTATAGCAAATTGCTGGTGGTTTGGTTACATGTTATATAGTACCTTTGGCAACACTAGCGTAAGCCGCCTTGCCAATAAAGATCACTTAGAGTAATAATACATTAAGGTGTTTCTTCATATGTCTTCCCAAATGATGCACGCTAAAGTGTGCAGCACACTTAAAGAGATTAGCGCGTCTCAAACCGGGTACATCCAGGACTCCAGCTGAGAAGCCCCCATAATTCCAAGAAAGGCCACCAGGTACTCAGGCTTACAGGTTTTGCCAGAAGTACTGATTACAAAAAACAGGTTCTCTTTTATCTCCTATAAGTATGGTGAGTTACTCCATATCTTGCTGGCACCAATGACATCCACTTCTTCTTCGACTTCCTTGCCACCACCGATGACATCAGCTCCCTCCTCGACTGGGGCGAAACATCAGCCCTCATCCTCCTGGACCTCAGCCACCTTCGACACCATCTCCCACCGCACCCTAAGCATGTGACGCCAGCATCCGCGCCAAAGCCCTGGACTGGATCTGCTCCTTCCTCACTGGTAGAACATCGAGTCAGACAACCAGCATTCCTCTCAGAACCCACAGAGATCGACTGTGGAGTCCCCCAGTGCTCCTCCCTGAGCCTCACTCTCTTCAATGTTTACATGGCCCTCTCGCAGATGGGCCCTCTCTCAATGGTTCCTCATCGGGAACCATTGAATCAAAGTGGTCTCCTACGCCAATGACACCCAGCTGATCCTCTCCCTCACCAACCATCCCACAATTGCCAGAAAGAACTTCCACGGTGGGATGAAGGCCATTGTCACCTAGATGAGAGACAGCTGCCTCAAGCTCAACTGAGACAAGACTGAAGTCCCCATCCTGGTGCCCACCACCTCCGCTTGGGATGACTCTTGGTGGCTCACTGCAATAGGAACCCTCCCGATCCACACCCACACCCATGGACCATGAACGAAACCTCAGTATCACACTCGACTCCTCGCTCACTATCAACCGCCAGATAAACACTGCCTCCTCATCATGCTTCCAAACTCTTTGCCTGCTTCGAAAGACCTTCAGATGGATCCCCAATGAGTCAGGAAAGATGATCGCCCTTGCATTCATCAGCAGCAGACTCGACTATTGCAACGCACTCTACGTAGGCATCACCCAGAAACTTCTCAGGAAACTACTGAACGTTCAACACGCCGCAGCCAGACTGGTTCTCAAAGTCACTCACCGCAGCCACATCAAGGAACACCTGCGAGAACTCCACTGGCTCCCAGTTAACAAAAAAAGAGGCACCTTCAGGCTCCTCACACACACCTACAAAGCCCTCCACGACACCGGACCAGCATACCTAAACCACGCCTCTCATTCCACGTCCCCACCAGACACCTCCACTCCACCCATCTGGCCCATGCCACCGTACAATGGATCCGCAAGACCAGGACTGGAGGAAGATCCTTCTCCCACCTCGCTGCCAAGACCTGGAACACTCTTCCTCTCCACCTCAGGCAATCCCCGTCGCTGACCCATTTCAGAAAGGATCTCAAGACCTGGCTCTTTGACTAGCCTCAGTGCCTAGACAGACCTGCAGCGCCCCCCTTCCTCCACAGCGCATTGAGACCCTCATGAATGAGTAGCCACGCTCTACAAATACTGATTAATTGATATCTCGGATAGATCTACTTACCGCTCAGAAAATTGTAGATGATGGGGTTGGCAGCACTGTTGGCGTAAACAAGCCAATGGGAGAAAGTGAACCAGGCGTAAATGGCTTCTCTGTCGTTGGTGTTTCTGAACATCCCAAACACCCTGGTAAACAAGAGGATAAAATGTTAACATAGGTGCTCTGTTGGAGGCGCTGAATAGAAAGTGCTTATAATACAATTATCATAGTCTGTGTTGAAGATTTGAGGCAGAGTTTAGAGAGAGCTGAACAGGACAACAGAGCCCAGAGCATACAGCTTACAAGGTGTTAATAGAAAATGGAGAAACACGTCAGAGTAAAATATTGATTATAAGAGGGGAGGGTACAACATGGGTCCGACATTGTACTGACAGACAATATTAAGTTGTTTCTATGGATGAATGGCGATGGCTTTGATGGTTACAAGTCTGTGCTGTTTACACTGAGATGTCCGTTTATGGTTAATGTATGACTGTGATGGTAAGCCATCTAAGAATGATCTTTTGAACACTGCGGACTCGATTCACCATCACACAGTTCATTTACCCAGACGGTGTGGGAAGGAAAGATCCTGTTAAAATCTGCGCTGGGGTGCAAGCTAGTCTGAACTATTGAATGTGGGACTAGAGTGGCCCATGCTAAGTAAAGGCATAGCAAGAGGTATGTTATCCAGAAGATCTATGGTCATGTTTGCTTTACGAGTTTCCAGACAGTCTTTATGTGGTGCTAGTGTAAAGTCTGTATAAACAAGGGAGGTCCCCTTACAATCCAATCAGGGACAAGGGGAACACGTGTAAGAAACAAATGAGTCCCTAACAACAGTGATGAAAAATCACAAAATGCAACTAATATACAGCTTCCGGGTCGACCCAGAAGCTGTATATTGGTCGACCCGGATGCTGTATATTGGTTGCAGGGAGGCCGCGGTAATCTGACCAGGTTACAATCTGGAGGCCTGGATAAGCGGACGTGCATTAATTCATCCACAACATTACTCAAAAAACGTGGCATATCAGCCAAACTTTTAGAACACCAATCACCACACAGCGGTGGGTGCCTCATATTTACGGTTCATCCGAATATCTGAATGTTATAAACCAACGGTGGCACCAATATACAAACCTACAATGTGATTACCTTCATGAATAAGGTTTTTAACCGGGGTGGAGATCATCATTTCACTCTCCACATATGATTTTAATCACAAGATTTTATTCGCCAGATGTGTTAGCACAATTGAATTCTAGCATCATCGTCACTGTGGTTAGAAAACTGTCCTGAGGAAGGTGTTTATTCACGTATTCACCGAAACGCAGCGTCGACAACCGTTTTCTTACAATGATGTAATTTTAATGAAATGTTTTTATATGATATTGTATATATAACTGTATTGAATAAATACTTAATGACAATATATGCTTTTTTGGTTTTGTACAATTGTTGTGTTGACTTCATGATAGTGAATGACTGTGATGCGTTCTTAAATCTGTAGTTCCCTGACCACCAGCACCTGTTAAGTTTGTAATTTTTCATCACTGTTGTTAATGACTCATTTGTTTCTTACTAGTGTAAAGTCTTCCATGACACTTTCAGCAATGTCCTCTGGCTTCTCCTCAGTTGTTTCAGATACCCTTTATCCCTTCTCCTACTTCTTTAAAATATTTTCTCCTGATCATTGCCGTCTGTTAACCGCTTGCGTGCGGCCGCGATTTTCGCGCTGTGCGGCTTTTTTTTTAAAACAGCGTTACATGACGAGCTCAGCTCGTCATGCGCATGGAAGGGGTTAACTTGTTCTGCCCATCACACATTGTCTCAATTCCTGTGCCTGGCCTGGCACTGCACTCAGATCGCTCTGCGTGGAAGTGGCCTTAGGGGGACATGTCGGTGTTACATAAAACACTGAAAAATGCTCTTTTCCTTCACATATTTACTGTTTAAAAAAACCTTCACACAACCAGCAACTGAAGTACTACTTGGTGCAAAAGAGGGGGTCTGGTTGGCCTAGACTGGGGCTAAAATGGTCTTAGATATGCGTCACCATCAAAAGACCGTGGGCCTCATTTATGAAAAGTGACGCATCGCTGCGTGAAAACAGCAATGCGTCACTTTTCACTGCGTCCTCCTTGCGACACCAATGATGCGTCATATTTACAGTATGACGCATCATGTCGCAAGGAGTAACAGATACGTCAGTATTTCTGACGTATCTGTAAGCGTTAAATTCACGCATTGCTGGGGTGTGTCACAAAAGTGACGCAACTCCAGCAATGCGTCCTTTCACATGGGGAGCGCCCCATGTGAAAGGGCTTGCGTCAGTCTTACTCCTGCTGTGAGGCAGGCGCAAGATTTTGACGCAACAGCGTCCTAAATGTGATGCAGTGAAATCTCATAGATTTCACTGCGTCACTATTACAAGTCTTTTTGCGGGGGAACGCCCCCTCTGCGTACATTATACCTGACGCAGGTATAATGTAGCGCAGGGGTTTACAAAGTGACGCATCTGCTTAGATGCGTCACTTTGTAAATAGTGCGCAACAGGAGGCATGTTTTACGCCTCCGATGTGTCACAAAAAGTGACGCATCGGAAGCGCAAAACTGACGCAAGGCCTCATAAATGAGGCCCCGTGTGGTTAGGGGGCGGTAGGGGTGGGGGTGCTTAGTATTGCTTTGCTTATGTTTGTTTATAAAACCCAAAAAGAAAAAAGTCGCTTGCATCTCAACTGATGTGGTATATTTGTCCTGCAGATATCTCTAGTGTGCAGAGCTCTGCGGAATATGTGCAATCTTTCAATAAAGTTTGTTTTAAAAAAAAAAGACTGTGTGCTGAATATACTAAGACCAGAGTAACTGTAAAAAGAAGGTTAGCAGAACCCTCCTACCACCGGCTGTCTTACCTTTTTAGTATGTTCAGGACGCTGATGGGCAGGTAGCACAGAGCGAACACTGTTAGCACCACCATCAGCATCTTGGCCGTCTTTCTGCGCGCCCGCATCTGCTTGATCTCTGCCAGGAAGGCACTGGCTCGTGGCACAGCTTGTTCATATACCTGCTTGACTGAGAGGTGCCCTGAGCCTGCCTTCCACTTCCTGCTGAGGGCAGATGAAGATCCAGGAATCTGACCGGGAGAGAGATATGACACTTTTAAACAATCAAAACTCACAAATTAAAGAGCACGAGATAGAATGTAAACTGGGCTATTAGTCTTCCCTGGGAAAGACTCTGGTATCTGCCCTTTCCTGGTGGAGATAGGAGGATTGCAGCAAATGACTTAAGCACCTTGGCAAGACTGGTGGACGCTGAACCACATCGACATTGTTGGGCAGACTGGAGCATCACTGTTTTGCTGGCACATGATGCTGGTATTCTGAAATGACTGTTGGGGTGGGAATCACTTTCGCATTGCTGGGATAGTTGGAGGGCTGGAGCATTAGTGGGAAAGATTTTAGTATCAGGGCATTACTTGTGGAGGCAAGAGGTTCAGGGCAGGATTGCTCTGAAAGCTGAAGCATTTGGCATTGCTTGGAAAACAAGCTTCAGAGTACTGTGGTGAGGACAGGGGCACCCAGTCATTGAAGGTGAGACAAGCATTTGCAATGCAACAGGTCTCGCATTTGCGAGTTTGAGCTATTGGTATTGTAAATGACAATACCTTTTATTTATGTGTTTTGAAAACCTGGAAGCGGTGCGTCAATAAGCACTTTGTACTTGTAGTCCTTGCTTAGGAGAAGCAAGTCTGGCAGCAAATGAGTCGCAATTACTGCCAGCCTTGGTTCTCGGAAGCAACGACTATAATCAGAAAAGTGAGTGTTTACGACCGCTTACAAGATTTTAAAAGACATACATAAAAGGCATTGTTATTTTCAATGGCAATAGCTCAAACTCACAAATGCAAGACCTATAGTATTGCAAATGCTTGTTACATGAGGGGGCGCTCCAGTGCATTAGCCAGCTTGATGGCATTGCCTCCATAAAAATCTATAGAAAGCTCAACCATATGCAAACAAAAGTGAGCCAATGGAGAGACTAGCAGGTGCATGCAGTGCATATACACCCCCAGATAAATGACTGGCAATAAGCACTGGTAAACATACAGAAAAAACGGAGGATGGGGGTGAGAGTATAGGATTAAATGAGTTTACGCTGGTTGCGATTTTTAAAAACAGCAGTCCTGGCACCGAGGCCAAAAATTGTATGGGTAGGGGCTTCAAATAACTGATTTAGTCGTAGGCAGAAAGGGTACTGTGGTGCACTGGTATTCAGATGGTTTGTGATTCGTGGTGGGCATGCTGGGCACAGAGGGAGACAGGATTGCAGGAGATATGTGTGGGGAGGTGTGCTTCCTGGGGATGGAGGATGGGTGTTGTGGCGCTTTGCAACGGGCTTGGAGCATGGTTGGGCCTGCTAGGTTGGTTCTAGAGGGTAGGTGCAGGTCGGTAGTGGTGAAGTGGTGGGGTCTGCTGCGGGAGCATCGGCTTGGTAGTAATGCAATTGGTGGTTGGATGCAGGAGTGGAGGGGCCCTGTGTTCAAAACTGCCATCGTTGGAGCGAGGAAATAATGTTTAGATCTTGGCGTGGCTCATCAACATCCGGTGATCCTGGGCAGAGTATTAATGACCCACAGTTTTGAAAAAGAGGAACTCGGTCTGGTGTGGGGTGAGGCAAAGGGGTGGCATAAAGGTGCCTGGCACAGTGTTTAAAGTCCCACTGGGAGTATGGGTGTCACCTGGCGGGATTCGCATGGCAGGGGAGGAGGCGCAAGGGGGTTGGGTACAGGGGGAGGCCTTTGAAGTGGATTTTTCCCGGACTGCAGGAGGCTCAATGGAGGTGAAGAAATGCTGGCGGGGCGGGGGGGTCAGGGGTTGTGAGCACGATGTTGTGGAAGACCGGAAGGAGGGTCGGGTTTCAGGGCGAAGGGAGGGCGAAGTAAAAGCATGAGTATAGGTAACAGGACAGAGTGCAGTGGAAAGTTACAGGCACGTAGATACAATACCATGTGGCATATAATAAAACACGAGAAAGAGGCACAGGCAGTTAAAAACATATTGATAAGTAGCAAGATAAAGTGCGGGCAGAGTGAAACGCCGAGCGAAGCTAGAACATGAGTATTGATGGGAGGATAAAGTGCGTAGTGGAATGTAAGCATTGCGAGTCATAGAGCATGAGAATAAGTGTTAATGGAGAGTGAGGGGCAGAGGTATTGGCACGGAGAGTGTGGCAGAAGCAAAGGTAAATCGTGCGCATATGTGTAAGTCAATCAATCAATGCTATGCTATAGCTATGCTATGCTATAGTGATTTATATAGCGCACGGCTGCCTCAGCAAAGGGGCGTCCCGGCGCTGCGGAAGGACAAAATACAGTGAGGTGGAGACGCTAAGGAGGGAACTATTGTTGAAAGAGGTGTGTTTTGATAGCCTTTCTGAAGACTAAGAGATCCTGAATCCCGCGGATAGCTACAGGGAGACTATTCCATAGCTTGGCCGCTAGGAAACTGAAAGAGCGGCCGCCCACTCTAGCCAGTCTGGTGCGGGGGACGATCGCAAGATGCTGCCCCTCTGTCCGGAGCAATCTTCTAGGGACGTACTCTGACAGAAGTGGGCGAAGCATTGGGGGGGAGGAGGTTTTGAGAATTTTGAAAGCGAAGCACAATGCTTTGAACTGGACCCTTTTGCCCACCGGGAGCCAGTGCAGTTTCTTCAAGGTTCCTGATATAGAGGAATGGCGCGGGAGACCAACCAGAGCCCTGGCGGCCGCATTCTGAACTCTTTGCAATCTAGTGATTTCAGCTAGATTCGCTCCCAATAGAAGGGAGCTCGCATAGTCCAGTCTGGAGAGAATGGTCGCCTGGACGATAAGTTGGCGCGTGCGGCAATCAAAAAACTTCAGAATGGGCCTGATGTTACGCAAGACGCCAAAGCATGTGGCGGCAACTTTTTTGGTGTGGTGCGTGAACTTTAAAGCAGAGTCCACCCAAACTCCCAGGTTTTTGACACATTCCTTAGGCGTAGGGGGAGGGCCTAGCACATCCGGCCACCAGTTGTCACCCCAGGACGAGGTATTTTTGCCCAGGAGGAGAATCTCCGTTTTCCCGGCGTTTAGTTGGAGAAAATTCGCCGTCATCCAGTTGGTGATGTCAGTGAGTGTCTGTTTGAAGTGTTGAGCCTCCAGACCACTGTTGTCATTAAGTGACACCACCAACTGGGTATCGTCGGCGTAGGAAACCAGGGCAAGACCATTTCTTCTAGCTACCTCTGCCAGGGGGCGGACATATACATTGAACAGGGTGGGGCTCAGGGAAGAGCCTTGCGGCACTCCCTGTCCAATGTTATGTTCCTCAGAGATGTAAGGAGGGGTAGAGACTCTAAAAGACCTGTTGAAAAGGAAGTCTCTAAACCATTCCAGCGCTGGCCCTGTGATCCCAATCTCCTCCAATCTCGACAAGAGGACCTCGTGTGACACCGTGTCAAAGGCAGCACTAAGGTCCAACAGGACCAGTGCTGCCGTGCCTCCGGTGTCTAGGATGGTACGGAGGTCCTCTGAAACACTGAGCAAGGCGGTCTCGGTGCTATGACCAGCTCTAAACCCGTGTTGAGAGTCATCCAGGATGTTATTGGTAAGGAGGAAATCTGTCAGAATATTGTTGACGTGTGCCTCGATGATTTTGGCAGGCCAGGGGAGCAGGGAGATAGGTCTAAAGTTCTCAGGAAGCGAGGGGTCTAGAGTGGGTTTTTTCAGAATGGGAGAAACCCAGGCCTGCTTCCACTTGGAGGGAACTTTAGCGGTCAGAAGGGACCGATTGATGATTTCTCGGATGTGCTCAGTGATAGATTCATGGGCTTCGCAGAAGGTATCCGGTTTAAGGGGATCTGCCGGAGAGCCTGATTTAATCTTTTTGCAGATTTTTAGGAAACTCTCTCGCTCAAGCGCGGGAAAAGAGGAGAGAGAAGGCCTAGTAGGATCAAAGATAGCAACTGGCTGCGGGCCTTTGGGAAAGGAGTCGTAGATTTTCAGGATCTTGTTGGTGAAGAAATTGGCCATGTTGTTACAGAGGTCAGGGGAAGTGATAGTGGTGTTAACAGTTTTCTTTGCGGTGAGATCTTTCAAGATTTTAAATACAGCTTTCGAGGTGTTAAGGCTGTTATTAATTTCCTTGGCATAATATGCCGCCCTTATTCTGCAGATCTTACGATGGTAGGTTTTTTGGAGCATGACATAGTCTAGTTTTAGATTGACATCGTAGTTCTTCCTCCATGCCCTCTCTGCCTTTTTGCATTCCTTTTTCAGGCTAGCTAATTCGAAGTTATACCAAGGGCTAGCAGTATGGGTGCGAGCTTTACAACATCTGGCCGGGATCAGGATATCAAGAGCCTGAGTGATCCATAGGCAGAACTGGTCATAGCTTACATCTAAATCTTCGGTAAGGGGTGGAGGATTTAATACCAGAAGATTGTGTAGGTCTTCAAGATGAAGCTTTCTCCATGGCCGTTTCAGGACTGAGGGAGTAGGTGCCGCAACAGATCTCAAATTGCACGGGATGGACAGAGTTACTTGATCAATCAATCAATCATGGACATTTGTATAGCGCGCTACTCACCCGGTGGGGTCTCAAGGCACTGGGGGAGAGGGGTCCGTTACTGCTCGAAGAGCCAGGTCTTGAAGAGCTTCCTGAAGGAAAGGTGATCCTGGGTCAGTCGAAGGTGGATGGGGAGGGAGTTCCATGTCTTGGCTGCCAGGTAGGAGAAGGATCTTCCCCCGGCGGTGGCTTTGCGGATGCGTGGTACGGCGGCGAGGGCAAGGCTGGTCGATCGTAGCTGGCGGGTGGGCTCGTAGAAGGTCAGGCGGTTGTTGAGGTATTTGGGGCCCAGGTCGTGGAGGGCCTTGTGTGCATGGGTGAGGAGCCTGAACATGATCCTCTTGCTGACGGGGAGCCAGTGCAGGTCTCTCAGGTGGCCGGAGTTGTGGCTGTGTCGGGTGATGTCCAGGACGAGTCGTGCGGAGGCATTCTGGATGCGCTTGAGTCTTTTCTGAAGTTTGGCTGTGGTTCCGGCGTAGAGGGTGTTTCCGTTGTCCAGTAGGCTGGTGACAAGTGCCTGGGTGACCGTCTTCCTGGTTTCGGTGGGGATCCATCGGAAGATCTTATGGAGCATGCGCAGGGTGTTGAAGCATGATGATGAGACGGCGTTGACTTGTCTGGTCATCGAGAGGGAGGAGTCCAGGATGAAGCCCAGGTTGCGTGCGTGGTCCGTTGGCTTGGGAGTGGTGCCCAGGGCAGGGGGCCACCAGGAGTCGTCCCAGGCGGAGGACGATGATCCCAGGATGAGGACTTCCGTCTTGTCTGAGTTCAGTTTCAGGTGGCTGTTCTTCATCCACTCGGCGACGTCTTTCATCCCTTCGTGCAGGCTGGTTCTGGCGGTGGCGGGGTCGTTGGTGAGGGAGAGGATCAGCTGGGTGTCGTCGGCGTAGGAGATGATGTTGAGGTTGTGTTTGCGTGCGATGGCCGCGAGAGGGCTCATGTTGACGTTGAAGAGGGTTGGGCTGAGTGATGATCCTTGTGGTACGCCGCAGATGACTGCGGTGGCCTCGGATCTGAACGGGGGGAGGCGGACTCTCTGGGTTCTTCCGGCGAGGAACGAGATGATCCACTCCATTGTCTTCTCTTGGACTCTGATGTTGCTGAGGCGCTGCACTAGGGTGCGGTGGCAGACAGTGTCGAACGCTGCAGAGAGGTCTAGGAGGATGAGGGCCGCTGTTTCCCCGTTGTCAAGCAGTGATCTGATGTCGTCAGTGGCTGCGATGAGGGCGGTCTCGGTGCTGTGGTTGGCTCGGAAACCGGACTGCGAGGGGTCGAGGGATCCGTTCGTCTCGAGGAAGGCGGCAATCTGTCTGTTGACGGTCTTCTCGATGACTTTGGCAGGGAAAGGGAGGAGCGAGATGGGGCGGTAGTTCTTGAGGTCGGTAGGGCCTGCTGTTGGTTTCTTCAGGAGGGCGCTGAGCTCGGCGTGCTTCCAGGTCTCCGGGAAGGTGGCGGTGTTGAAGGATGTGTTGATGATGTCCCAGAGTTGGGGTGCGATGATGGAGTCGGCCTTGTTGAAAACGTGGTGTGGGCAGGGGTCGGTTGGTGATCCGGAGTGGATGGTGTTCATTGTGCGGGTGGTGTCTTCAGTGCTGACCGGGGTCCAGGCGCAGAGGGTGGTGGTGGGGGGCGTTGGTTCGGTGGTTGGGTGCGTGGTAGGTGCGCCGAAGCTGTTGTGTATATTGGCGATCTTGCGGTGGAAGAACGAGGCGAGTGAGTCGCAGAGATAACGAAATAGAAGGGGGTTCCCCGGGGGGGGGGCTTATTAGGATACTGGCAGGAAGGGGGAAATAACAGCAAAATAGAAAAGAAAAGAACCCTGCCAGGGTTAAATTTTAAGGTCCTACTCGAGAATCCTCATGTTAAATGAAAGGTGACAAGGGTAACCGTATCAGAGCAGACATAGAATGACACAAGGTCCAAACAATTCTCTATGAAAAATAGATATATTTTATTTGTGATTGATCGGACATAGACTCTAAATATACAATGGGTCACAAAATGTATAAATCAAAAACATTTCATCATATCCCACTTTCTCCCACAGTCATCCAGAGCATGTATTCTCATTCATAACCTTAGTCAGCACAGTATTTACACATTCATACACAAACCATAAAGGGGATGCATGACAGTCCGGGGGGAAGTTTTTCAATGGCCATTCGGACTGAAACTATAACATGGAGGCAGAGCACAATAGATGGGATGGAGAAGCTTGCACTACACAAAAAGCCATCCAAGTAGGTCACACTGACGCGCGTTTCGATGCGGTGCCTATTTAGGCTGCATCTTCGTCAGGGCGAGGAGGGCCATGGGAGAGGGCAGGACAAGATCACTGCGGATAAGAGAGGATTTAATTAAGGACACAGGTTCATGTACATTTAATCATATAACATTCTCTAACATAGTTATTTTAAAACATTTACAAGCATTTCTCACAGTTGATTGTGAAGACGAATTCTTTTTAAAATACACAATTTATATATACAGTATGGACAAAAATTGTTGAAGAACACTCATTTCTATTGTTAGACAGATTGGTCTAGGTCTAGGTCAACACTCTGATAGGTAGGCGTCACTCATTGTATTGGAAAATTCCTCTAGGGGCATGTGCTCACGAGTTTGATCAGATATTCAGACAACTATTTCACACATACAGGGGTATCTATCTGTATAAAAGGGGAGCCCAAGATTTAAGCTCCTTTACAGGGGAAAACTGGGAGATTCCTTATGGCATAGAACAGGTCTCGGATTAGCCACAGGGGGATACATCACATTACATAGTTTAGGAAAATTACCTTTTTTCACACTAGGAGGGTACAAGACGTTATATCAGGGTCCAGGAATAATCAGATTCTATTTCAAGGGGGGACGCTGAGAAAATATAGGACAGATCCTCCATCCGGAGATGATCCTATGATGGACAAGATGGACTACATTTCAGATAAGGTATAGGGTGGGGGACAGGAAAAAATGATAGAACAACGTCTTAAAGAGATGTAATAAGGTGACAGACTGCACCAATATATGGTCAGCGGATGATTTTACCTAAAATTAGGTGGCGCAGATAGTCTCTCAGCCGGTTATAGGTCAACTGATGATACGTGCCCCTGCGGTCCTACCACAATAAAAATAAGTTTTCCTGTTAGGTTAACCTAAGGGGGTGGTTCAACGCGATCCCCGGCAGGGTCACTTCAGAACAAAAGATATCTAAATACCTGATAAATAAGGACGAGAATTGCAGGGCAGCGTCCTCAGTTCTGATAAATGCAGGAAAAACAACAGCCGAATCCCGGCAGGTTCTGCAAGGTAAAACTTAATCTCATATAGTCGCTAATGTGGCAAAGAGATGAACTACAAAGGAGATCAAGGCTCGGTTCGAATTCTCTAGTTACCTTATTTATGGATGTTACAAATGCACCGCGATACTATGTCCTCAGTTCTAGTAGTTACGCTCCAAAATGGGTTAAAATCACAAACGATCCTGCAATGCAAAAAACAGCCTCCGGTTGGCTTCGATTGATATATAAAGCGCCACCTCAGAGTTATACCTCAGCAAGGGGAATTAAATTACCATAGAGTTATACCTCAGCAAGGGGAATTAGATTACCTTATTAAAAGATGATAGACGCAGACAGCGGGACAGCATGCTCTTTAATAGTCCGTCCTCCTAAAAGTTGGTTGATGTACCGGAAGGGCCTGTAATCCAAACAAAGGTCCTCCGGTTAGTGCAAATGGCACAGATGAAGGCTAATGAGTCGTATAACGAACAACACTCTAATTACCTCAATTAGAGATGCAACGCATGGACCGCTGCGCAATGTCCTCTGTTCTGATGAATACAGTCAGAGCTAGGCGGGTATCATGAAGTGTCCTGCAATATATAAAATGACTTCATGTTTAGCGTAAGAGGGGCCCATCAGGTGGATAAGGTCACGGCTACATTATGCTTTAGGCGCGGGCGCGGGTTACCTTGTTCCAATCGAGTGAGGGTGGACCGCGATGCGGCGTCTTCTACGGGTGCCGGGATGGCAAACGAGAAAGAAATGCCGGAAAGTTGTTTATATATAGCATGTGTAGTTTGGAAATACGTCTCAGGTGGGTCAGTGTTTGCAGACAATGCCGACGGACTAGACCGGTCCGCGAAATTGGGGTGGCGGCCATTTTAAAAAGGGACAACAATAGTGGGTAAATGACATAGGCTCGTAATCCTGGGAGGTAATTACGGCGGCCATCTATAAGAGGGGAGAAAGTTTCAGAAACGGGGTCTTTATTCAGAAAGGAGCAGTATAGTTGCTACTGTAGGGTATGAACGAAACTGATTTCTGCATGACCAGTTCAAGGAGGGACAAGAAATTCTCGAGGTAGACTATCGGTGTCTCATAGGAGCGCATTTTGCCATAGACATTCCTCGTTATGGCCCTTAGTCACAGAATTAAACATAAACATACAGAATACTTCTCTTTTTTTACGGAGATTGACGGGGTCAACTCCTGGTAGAGCCACAATTTTCTCTAAGATGAACCATCGGAGATCTTTTTCCGTATGGTTTTTTTCTAGCCAGTGAGCGACCAATGGGGCAGAGGTTTTCTTATTGCGAATATTGGACTTGTGCTCCCCAATTCTCAGGCGGCACTCCCGTCCAGTTTCTCCGATGTATGGGAGATGACATGGACAGAGGATGATATAGATGACATTGGCCGTCCTGCAGTTGGTCATTCTTTTGTTTCGGGCTATCGAGATAGTTCGCTCAGTGGTGCTGATAGATTCTCCTACTATGGCATGTGGGCATGCTTGGCATGTGCCGCATCTATGATTGCCATAAATGGGTTCAGTGTTAGTAATAGCTTTTTGGATACTGGTAGAGTTCTGCGATATCTTTCCCCTTACAAGATGGTTTTTCAGATTTTTATTTCTTTTGAAAGCAAATATCGGTCGACTGAGGGGGATGTGGTCCTTTTCCAGATTAAGTAGATGCCAGTTCGAATTAATGATCTGTCGTATTTTGTGGTTCATGTTGGTATGACGTGTGACATAGACTAGTTGTTCCAGCCGGTCCGATCCCTTGGGTTCGAACATCACATCTCGGTTGGCGTATCTGGCTCTTTTGAATGACTCTTTTATGAGTTTTTTGGGGTAGCCGCGGTGGGTTAATTTTTCTTTCAGGATATCCGCCTGGAATAGATAGTCACTTGTATCCGTGCAGTTTCTTCTAATACGAAGAAACTGGCTATACGGAATGCTATCTCGTTGGTTTCGTGGATGGAAACTAGAATATTGTAGCAGTGTGTTTCTGGCAGTTGGTTTGGTGTATAGCGATACCTTTGGAAGGTTGTCATGATGTTCGACCCATAGGTCAAGAAACTCTATCCGCTGGGCACTGTAGTGGCTGGTAAAGCATAGGTTGGGGTCAGCCGCATTTAGCCACGCGATGAATTCCTCCAGGGATAGGTGGTCCCCCTTCCAGATTAGGAAGATGTCGTCGATAAATCAACGCCATCCCCGTACATTCTCATAGAAGGGGACCACTTCATTGAATATGTTTATACGTTCAAACTCTCCCATGTATAGACAAGCTATACTAGGGGCACAGCTGGCCCCCATGCTGACCCCTGTAGTCTGTTTGAATAGAGAATTGTCGAATTCAAAGTAGTTCTCATATAGGACTAATTCGAGGCATTGAAGAATGAATTCAGTGTTGGTAATATCGGATTTGGTACTCAAGATGTTTTCTATGGTGTCGTATGCTCCTCTCTGGGGGATATTGGAATAAAGTGATTCAACATCAAGAGTTACCAATAACTCTCGGTTAGAAAAATAAGGGGTTCCTTCCACAAGACTGATGAAGTGTCCCGTGTCTTTGACATAGGATTCGAGTTCTATGACCAACGGTTGGAGGAATTTGTCTATGTATTCAGACAGTGGCTCAGTCGCCGACCCAATGGTGGATACTATGGGTCGTAGAGGGGGGTCTGCGCAGTTTTTGTGTGTTTTAGGGACCCCATAAATAATAGGTATCCTGGTGTTAGTGGGCGTAAGGAATTCTGCCTCTGCTTCGCAAATCCAGTTATGATCCACAGCTTTGGTTACCCTACTTAGGATCTCTCGTTTAAGTGCCGGTTCAGGATTTTGGATAACCTTTTGGTAATGTCCAGAGAGGGAAAGGAGGTCATTCATTTTGTCTATATAGTTGGACGTCTCAAATAAGACAATGCCCCCGCCCTTGTCGCATGGCTTGATGGTAATATTGTTGTCATCCTTCAGGGTTTTGAGGATAGCCTCCTCATTTCTGAGGAGGTTGGATTCTGGTATGGGGACATATTTGATCATCTTCTCCACCTTCGAGATTATAGCTTTTTCAAAGATGTCGACCTCTGGACCCAGCATGTCAAGAGAGGGGGTGAATGAAGATGGAGGTTTCAATCCTGATCTGTTCTCTTGTCCCGTGTAGTGGGGTCTGTCCTGAAAATACTTCCGCCTTAAGAAGTATTTTTTGAGACGTCCAACTATATAGACAAAATGAATGACCTCCTTTCCGTCTCTGGACATTACCAAAAGGTTATCCAAAATCCTGAACCGGCACTTAAACTAGAGATCCTAAGTAGGGTAACCAAAGCTGTGGATCATAACTTGATTTGCGAAGCAGAGGCAGAATTTCTTACGCCCACTAACACCAGGATACCTATTATTTATGGGGTCCCTAAAACACACAAAAACTGCGCAGACCCCCCTCTACGACCCATAGTATCCACCATTGGGTCGGCGACTGAGCCACTGTCTAAATACATAGACAAATTCCTCCAACCGTTGGTCATAGAACTCGAATCCTATGTCAAAGACACAGGACACTTCATCAGTCTTGTGGAAGGAACCCCTTATTTTTCTAACCGAGAGTTATTGGTAACTCTTGATGTTGAATCACTTTATTCCAATATCCCCCAGAGAGGAGCATACGATACCATAGAAAACATCTTGAGTACCAAATCCGATATTACCAACACTGAATTCATTCTTCAATGCCTCGAATTAGTCTTACATGAGAACTACTTTGAATTCGACAATTCTCTATTCAAACAGACTACAGGGGTCAGCATGGGGGCCAGCTGTGCCCCTAGTATAGCTTGTCTATACATGGGAGAGTTTGAACGTATAAACATATTCAATGAAGTGGCCCCCTTCTATGAGAATGTAAGGGGATGGCGTTGATTTATCGACGACATCTTCCTAATCTGGAAGGGGGACCACCTATCCCTGGAGGAATTCATTGCGTGGCTAAATGCGGCTGACCCCAACCTACGCTTTACCAGCCACTACAGTGCCCAGCGGATAGAGTTTCTGGACCTATGGATCGAACATCATGACAACCTTCTAAAGGTATCGCTATACACCAAACCAACTCCGAGAAACAAAATGCTACAATATTCTAGTTTCCATCCACGAAACCAACGAGATAGCATTCCGTATAGCCAGTTTCTTCGTATTAGAAGAAACTGCACGGATATAAGTGACTATCTATTCCAGGCGGATATCCTGAAAGAAAAATTAACCCACCGCGGCTACCCCAAAAAACTCATAAAAGAGTCATTCAAAAGAGTCAGATACGCCAACCGAGATGTGATGTTCGAACCCAAGGGATCGGACCGGCTGGAACAACTAGTCTATGTCACACGTCATACCAACATGAACCACAAAATACGACAGATCGTTAATTCGAACTGGCATCTACTTAATCTGGAAAAGGACCACATCCCCCTCAGTCGACCGATATTTGCTTTCAAAAGAAATAAAAATCTGAAAAACCATCTGGTCAGGGGAAAGATATCGCAGAACTCTACCAGTATCCAAAAAGCTATTACTAACACTGAACCCATTTATGGCAATCATAGATGCGGCACATGCCAAGCATGCCCACATGCCATAGTAGGAGAATCTATCAGCACCACTGAGCGAACTATCTCGATAGCCCGAAACAAAAGAATGACCAACTGCAGGACAGCCAATGTCATTTATATCATCCTCTGTCCATGTCATCTCCCATACGTCGGAGAAACTGGACAGGAGTGCCGCCTGAGAATTGGGGAGCACAAGTCCAATATTCGCAATAAGAAAACCTCTGCCCCATTGGTCGCTCACTGGCTAGAAAAAGACCATACGGAAAAAGATCTCCGATGGTTCATCTTAGAGAAAATTGTGGCTCTATCAGGAGTTGACCCCGTCAATCTCCGTAAAAAAAGAGAAGTATTCTGGATGTTTATGTTTAATTCTGTGACTAAGGGCCATAACGAGGAATGTCTATGGCAAAATGCGCTCCTATGAGGCACCCATAGTCTACCTCGAGAATTTCTTGTCCCTCCTTGAACTGGTCATGCAGAAATCAGTTTAGTTCATACCCTACAGTAGCAACTATACTGCTCCTTTCTGAATAAAGACCCCGTTTCTGAAACTTTCTCCCCTCTTATAGATGGCCGCCGTAATTACCTCCCAGGATTACGAGCCTGTGTCATTTAGCTACTATTGTTGTCCCATTTTAAAATGGCCGCCACCCCAATTTCGCGGACCGGTCTAGTCCGTCGGCACTGTCTGCAAACACTGACCCACCTGAGACGTATTTCCAAACTACACACGCTATATATAAACAACTTTCCGGCATTTCTTTCTCGTTTGCCATCCCGGCACCTGTAGAAGACGCCGCATCGCGGTCCACCCTCACCCGATTCGAACCAGGTAACCCGCGCCCGCGCCTAAAGCATAATGTAGCCGTGACCTTATCCACCTGATGGGCCCCTCTTACGCTAAACATGAAGTCATTTTATATATTGCAGGACACTTCATGATACCCGCCTAGCTCTAACTGTATTCATCAGAACAGAGGACATTGCGCAGCGGTCCATGCGTTGCATCTCTAATTGAGGTAATTAGAGTGTTGTTCGTTATACTACTCATTAGCCTTCATCTGTGCCATTTGCACTAACCGGAGGACCTTTGTTTGGATTACAGGCCCTTCCGGTACATCAACCAACTTTTAGGAGGACGGACTATTAAAGAGCATGCTGTCCCGCTGTCTGCGTCTATCATCTTTTAATAAGGTAATCTAATTCCCCTTGCTGAGGTATAACTCTATGGTAATTTAATTCCCCTTGCTGAGGTATAACTCTGAGGTGGCGCTTTATATATCAATCGAAGCCAACCGGAGGCTGTTTTTTGCATTGCAGGATCGTTTGTGATTTTAACCCATTTTGGACCGTAACTACTAGAACTGAGGACATAGTATCACGGTGCATTTGTAACATCCATAAATAAGGTAACTAGAGAATTCGAACCGAGCCTTGATCTCCTTTGTAGTTCATCTCTTTGCCACATTAGCGACTATATGAGATTAAGTTTTACCTTGCAGAACCTGCCGGGATTCGGCTGTTGTTTTTCCTGCATTTATCAGAACTGAGGACGCTGCCCTGCAATTCTCGTCCTTATTTATCAGGTATTTAGATATCTTTTGTTCTGAAGTGACCCTGCCGGGGATCGCGTTGAACCACCCCTTTAGGTTAACCTAACAGGAAAACTTATTTTTATTGTGGTAGGACCGCAGGGGCACGTATCATCAGTTGACCTATAACCGGCTGAGAGACTATCTGCGCCACCTAATTTTAGGTAAAATCATCCGCTGACCATATATTGGTGCAGTCTGTCACCTTATTACATATCTTTAAGACGTTGTTCTATCATTTTTTCCTGTCCCCCACCCTATACCTTATCTGAAATGTAGTCCATCTTGTCCATCATAGGATCATCTCCGGATGGAGGATCTGTCCTATATTTTCTCAGCATCCCCCCTTGAAATAGAATCTGATTATTCCTGGACCCTGATCTAACGTCTTGTACCCTCCTAGTGTGAAAAAAGGTAATTTTCCTAAACTATGTAATGTGATGTATCCCCCTGTGGCTAATCCGAGACCTGTTCTATGCCATAAGGAATCTCCCAGTTTTCCCCTGTAAAGGAGCTTAAATCTTGGGCTCCCCTTTTATACAGATAGATACCCCTGTATGTCTGAAATAGTTGTCTGAATATCTGATCAAACTCGTGAGCACATGCCCCTAGAGGAATTTTCCAATACAATGAGTGACGCCTATCTATCAGAGTGTTGACCTAGACCTAGACCAATCTGTCTAACAATAGAAATGAGTGTTCTTCAACAATTTTTGTCCATACTGTGTATATAAATTGTGTATTTTAAAAAAAATTTGTCTTCACAATCAACTGTGAGAAATGCTTGTTAATGTTTTAAAATAACTATGTTAGAGAATGTTATATGATTAAATGTACATGAACCTGTGTCCTTAATTAAATCCTCTCTTATCCGCAGTGATCTTGTCCTGCCCTCTCCCATGGCCCTCCTCGCCCTGACGAAGATGCAGCCTAAATAGGCACCGCATCGAAACGCGCGTCGGCGTGACCTACTTGGATGGCTTTTTGTGTAGTGCAAGCTTCTCCATCCCATCTATTGTGCTCTGCCTCCATGTTATAGTTTCAGTCCGAATGGCCATTGAAAAACTTCCCCCCGGACTGTCATGCATCCCCTTTATGGTTTGTGTATGAATGTGTAAATACTGTGCTGACTAAGGTTATGAATGAGAATACATGCTCTGGATGACTGTGTGAGAAAGTGGGATATGATGAAATGTTTTTGATTTATAAATTTTGTGACCCATTGTATATTTAGAGTCTATGTCCGATCAATCACAAATAAAATATATCTATTTTTCATAGAGAATTGTTTGGACCTTGTGTCATTCTATGTCTGCTCTGATACGGTTACCCTTGTCACCTTTCATTTAACATGAGGATTCTCGAGTAGGACCCTAAAATTTAATCCTGGCAGGGTTCTTTTCTTTTCTATTTTGCTGGAGTGAGTCGCAGAGGTCTTGCGAGGGGGTGATGTTGTTGTTTCCAGCGCTGGGGTTGGAGAACTCGATGCTGAAGATGCTGAAGAGATAACGGGCAGGAGAGAGTGCGTGGCAGAGTAAAAGGCAGAGCAGGGAACAACAACAGAATAGGTGGCAGCAGATCTCGGCATTGCTGTGGCGGGTGCGGGGCGGGAGCGCATTCCTTTGAAGTCTGATAGGGTGGGAGCGGGGGAGCGGCAGCCTTTGAAGTCTGATGCGAGGCACAGACAAGTGGTGGTGTGCCACATGGCTGGTTTGTGCATGCGCATACATCACATGAACTGTGGCTAATCCGCTGTTTTGGCAGACTTTTCGGACCGCTTACTAGAATCTCGACAAACAAGCATTGCTAAAGCAATGCTTTAGGTCGACACCTAAAAAAGGAGTCTAGGCGCTGGTTCCTGCAGGGGGTATTTAGCAGAAGGGATATTTAAGGTGTATTTAAAGGAACTGTGTAGAGTGATTGGAGGCAAACAGTTATTACTTACTTTGAGTCACAGTGCAATGAATCTCCAATTCATAACTTCTGGGTATCTGGTGCTAAGACTGGAAAATGCTCGTCATAGCGGTTAAATCTGAGACCTGTTCATGGCATACAGATACATCCACAACAGAGATGTAGGTAAACATAACACCTCAGGGTAGAAGGAAAACCAATGCAGCTTTCGTGAGAAAACAAGCCAAGTAATGTACAATCAATGAACCATAGAGGATAACACAAGATGAAAAATAAGTGCCGCTTAAAGGGCAGTCTGAGTGCCATTCAAAGAACGTGGAAAAACACTCATCATACGGGTACAGGGGCTATCCCCCTGCAGCATCACGCAGCTGTCCTGGGTGGGTTAAGGCACCAGTGTCGTGTTCGGGTCTGATAAGTGAGTGCCCGTTGAGGCAGACTCATATTTACTCACAGTGCTTGGGGGCATACCAGCTAAGTAAGGGGGCTGATGTGCCGGGGGTGATCAGGACAGGGCTCTGACACATCAGTCCCCGAGGAAGTGGACATGCATCACGACCAGTACTTAAGGGTACCAAAGGAAGGGTTCCCACACAGTCTCAAGCACTCCCACTTAATCATTAAGCTTGTAAATCAGGCGTTCACAGCCCACCACCCTGGCCAGCTCCAAGGGAGTAGGGAGAGAAGGCTGCCTCCAGTGCCACAGAATGCAACTTAGCTGACGCGAGGGGCATCACCAGCATTCTATGGGTATGTATGGTGGGAGTCCGCAATGTCATGCAAGAGGGCCAAATGCATCAAGGGGTAGATGGGCAGGCTCTGGTAGCTCAGGGTTGACCACACAGCAATCCTGGAAGGTTGGAGGCCATTGCCACAGGATTTGCGGTAAGTAGCAGCCTCCGGCTCCACATCACCAACATAAGGCCTGTGACAAAAGGCTGCCTCCGTGCAATTTCTTGGGAGTCCAATATCAATCGGAAATGACTCTACGTAGATAATACGTATCAGTCCTAGCTGCAATGCCCCTGGCACCCAGGGAATAAAATTACCAATAAGGCTCCCAAAGACTCCATGATTCATCACTCAAATATCAACTTTAAATATACTTTGGATATGCACCCTTTTTTCTCCAAAAATCAGACCATGAGTTCTGAAAATAAATTCATTTTTGTCTCAAATACATGCTTTTCAATTTTGCTATACATGTACTAATTCAGCCAAGCAAAAACCTTCTAATTAGTTAGGCTTGGCTACACAAAGGAAAGCTACTTACAGGTAGCTGGAGAGCTCCAGTAGCTCACAAGCTACTTGTTGGAGAAGCCTGGTAAAACCGTCTATTAAGAGTCATGCACAGTGTTACTTATTGTCTCTTTTCCTGGTGCATGTATTTTGTATTCTTATCTGTCTTATGGATGATTAATTATTCTCATCTTCCTTAAACACCCACCATTCTTGGTGTGATGTGACTATCAGATAGTCATAATTGTGAACATCAACATATACCTATTAAACACTGCATTTGAACCAGGCTCTGCATTACAGTTTCACCTCTACTTCTAGGGTGTATTTGTTCATTTATTATGGATGACTTCTATAAGAAGCCTCTTTCATTTGCACCAGAATCTAAATTTGGTGACTCACTGCTATGAGGTAGCAAAAGTTGATAACAATACTCGTCATTCGCTGTTGCTAAAGGCCTTTATCGGCCAGGCTCTCTGGGAGGACTTTCTCAAAGCCAGTCAGTGCAGCACTGCATGTCTGCTTTGCCTGGAAGCAGAGTTACAGGAGGAAGAGGAAAGGTAGGTAAGGTGGTGGGGGTTGGTTAAGGATGGCAGGTAAGGTTTTTTCACATTGGGGAGAGGGAGGAAACACTTCATTATATATGGCACCCCCACTACTCCTTTGCCTGAGCCTAGTGGTTATTAGCAGGGGCAGATGATTTTGGGGGCTATACATAACATAACATTCTAGATGGGTAACTGTGAGTTCTGGCGATGTTTTTCACCTTGGGTTTATAGAGTGCAAACCATGGTAAGGGAGGGCAACAGATGCACGGTTAATAAAATAGGAGAGAATTATTGGATGGTATGGCTTCTCTAGGAAGAAAAATACCTTGTTCTATACAGATTCCATTGTAAGCCTTTAGTGTGACTGACAGGGTTGGAATTTGGCTATTTACTGTGACGTCCCCAAAGTGGTTAACCACTGACATGAAGTCACCCAGGGGAAGCGAGGGAAATGGCGGATGTGGGCTCTGCTGTGCCTATGCCAACTGCCTTCTCCCCTTTCAGTGTGGGACTCTACTGCCCTGTGCAGAGAGGGGGGATGAAGTCGTGTTGCCAAGTGATTCTCAAAGAGCGCTGCCTGTGCTTTGCTGACTCTCTGCTCTCAGTGTGGGAGTGGTGAGCACGGCTTTAGACTGGGAGGAGGCAGAAATATACATAAAGTGGTGGGGAAAGATGGCATTTTTGGTTTAGTTTGCGTGGAGTGGTGGAGAGCGTTGTGCAAAAGATGGCGGGGCTGGATGGCAAGCCGGGATTTTTTTTTTTTATTTAGAGGCAGGGGAAGATATCTCAAGGGTGGACATGGTGGGTTGTAGGAAGCCAGGTTTCTAATGGGTTGTTTTTAAACACATGTTGTACGTGGTGAACCCATACCCCTTTGCTCCTCCATTCATTTTGTAGTCTGGGGCAGATGATTTAGGGGGCGATAGACAACATAACATTACGGATAGGTAAAATGCGAATAAAAGGGCGTGTTAGTCACCTTGGATTTCTGAGTGACATCATAGACAACTCGAGCTTAGCTCTCATTCTTATTTGATGTCGCTCAGAACCCCTCCATGAAGAACATTGCCATTATTAGGTTACCCAGCTATTATTCTTTGTATGGTGTTTTGAATGGATTTTTTAAAGGACATGAGCTGGCGTCGCTGAATGAGAAGCGAGTTTAATACGAGAACAGAGAGTGTTCTCTGTTTCTTAAAGCCACGAGTTTCAAGGTGTAGGAAATATTTTTGGGGTGGTTTGAGGGTAGGTCTCTTAACCCCATCAACTCGGTAATGCTGAGTTTATTGGTTGTGCATGTGGGTAACAGCATCTGACTTTTTTTACCCACTGGCCTGCTCTGGGTTGTCTCTTCCCCACCCATAAAAGGCTCCACTCCAGGGTCGGACTGGCCGTAGTGGGCACGTGTTTCCCTGGTGCGCCGGAGGCGCGGGCCGGTTTTGCGGCCGTCGAGGCTGGTTTTGTCACTGGGGCCAATCTTGTAGCAGTGCTGCAATATCAGCCCCATGTAACAAAATAAAAGCGGCAGCGGTCCTTGCAACTAGAGTTTTTCAGTGCCCCCCCCCCAACCCCCCACCTCCGGCGGTCGAGTGGAAGTGCCAGGGCTGGTTTCTCTTCCCACTCTGACAGTGCTCCCCTCCTGATAGCAACAAGCCTGTATTCCCACTTTGCTAATGAGGTTTTATTGGGTGTTTGAGGTGTATGTTTGTCATCTTCTCCTTTGTTCGTAATGCACAGCTCTGTAAAAAGCTACTATTGATCACCAATTTGAAAGGCTCCACACTTGGAAGCAGCATACTCTCTAATTATTGGTCAACTGCGGGGGCGGAGGGGTTGGTGCATCTGAGTGAGTGTCTGTCAGCCCTCCTCTGATCTGCCCTCCCCGACCATTGAAAGCCTCCTTACCTGCCGACACCAGAGCTTGCGGAATATTTGAAAGTAGGCCACAAACATGAGGCAGAGCGGGGCCAGGTAGGTGACCAGAAAGAAGCAGGTGTGATAGATCTTCGGATAAACGTCATCTGGAAAATTCCAAAAGAGAGGGCTGCGTCAGGAGGAGACTGGGTGAGACTGTTTAGGTCATTGAAGAAAGACCTGAACAACTCTGAGCGTTTATTACACTAATGTCGGTTAGGCCTCCAACCACCAGTGTAATCTAAGGCAATGTCAATTTAAAGATTCCGTAATCGGAGAATCAAGCTATGTTATAGTCATCAGTCTGTGGATAAGTTAATTTTTCACTTGTCAAGGTACACATATAATCGGACTACTTGTTGTGCTTCTGGACCAACTTTGGAAATTTCTTTTTCAAGTTTAAGTATGGTTATTTGGACACATTTGCCCTTAAAACGTTATCTTACACATGTAAAAACAGATAAAAAATAAATTCACTTACATCAGATTTATCCCATTCATTTGTTTCATGTTACTTATAATTGTAATCATAAATCTTCTGAACGCAATTAACATATCTAAAAAGTGCCTATTGACCATTAATTCTATCACCGACTTGCACACCATGATGCAATATTTTTTTTAGAAAGGTTTTTAAAAACGTTTTGCATATATTCATAAACAAAAGACAATCTATTAGGAGGGATGTGGTATTAAGTGCATTTGCTGTTCAGTAGAAAATATCATTTGCCGTTATTCATCTGTATCAGCATTCCACTACCAGAAGTATGGGATTACAGCCTATTCTAAATTTTAAAACTATTAAACGTGAATGTTGGTCCATTCATTTATATAGATAGGGAAATCATTCCTCGTCACCTACCAGCTCTATTGTTAGCTCCACTAATGACATGCTTGATATATTCAAAATCCTGCTTCTGCAATATTGTTTTGGTTGATTTTTTCAGGGCTTTTTTAGAGGGGAACGATTCCTATGAATCTATATTTTCAATTGATTCATGGTTTCTTTTTTTTTTTTACATCTGTCACCCATTTTGATTAGATTGATTGGCAATTATCTCTCATTATTAAGAGCTTCTTGCGAACAAAGATAAGATACCACATGTTATGTATATACCTTAGACAATTTATTAATGAAACTTAACAGGTGTGTTTGTAGGAGCTCTGGCCATGATGTAAGGGCTAATTCTCGCCTAACTGCCTGAATCACAGCACATTTTGGTATGTTTAGTACTCTCTTTAGGAAGCACTATCAAGAGAATTTCCCACTCAGATATGCAATTTCAGCTTCATATACCACTGGAGGAATTTTAGGTAGGTATGAAGTCATGAGAGGGAACGATGAAGCTGTCATATTTCCTAATGAATTTTAGCAGAGCCCCTGCCAATATTGTTGCTCATATTTTTTGGAGCTGAAAGTGATCAGTCCAGTTTGAAGTGTTTGTGCATAACAGACTGAGATATTTATATCTAGTTACTTCCTCAATTTATTTCCTTACATAGCAACCATATATAATGTTATTGTTTTTTCCAAAAGATCATTATCCAAGTTTTTCCCCAATATTTATAAATAAATAACAGTTTTACAATAATTTGTAGGGCATCCATCTTCCTCTGCAGACTGATCCAAACACTTATACACCCACTCATTCTTCAATACACCTTGGCATATATCTAATACATATTTAAACTTTATAGAAACACACAGTCACTGGATGATGTCATTAGTGATGTCATCAGTGATGTCATTTGAGATGTCATCAGTGATGTCACTGACCATGTCAAGAATGATGTAATATGTGATGTCATCAGCAGTGCATTGCGGGGGTGCGAGTTATAGTTCGCTCAACTAACTATGACGGCGGAGTTTCTATGATTTTGTACAAGTGAAATGTCAAACTAACGATAACGTCCCTGAAACCTATGGTTTTTTCAGTGAATTTCAAAGGTTTTATAAATGATAATTTCTAACTATAACGTCCCTGAAACCTATGGTTTTTTCAGTGAATTTCAAAGGTTTTATAAATGATAATTTCTAACTATAACTTGCCTGAAACCTATGGTTTTTTCAGTGAATTTCAATGGTTTTTTAAATGCTAATTTCTAACTATACCTACAAAGGTAGGACATGTGAGGAAAGAGGAAGAAAAGGGCAGAAAGAAGCAAGACAAATATTGAAAGAGTCAACAGAAGTCCAGAAAGGTGAACAAAAGTGCAGGAAGAAGTAAGAGATGTGCAGAAAGAACCAACAGAGGAGCAACAAGTCCTCCTGTGCCCCCAACCTTTTACTGACGGGTACTGGTGGTAACTGACTCTGACTAACCAGGACCGGAGCCAGTGCTATGCTAAAAGACACTTAGAATACAGTGAAAACACCTACATACACTAGGGAACACTATGCGTTGGGGTACCCCTGTGATTAGCATGACCTCCTCTGTATTTGCCATGAGTTAGTGTCTGGGTCATTGCATGAGTACATGAGTTATAACTGGATGATTAGAGTGCTGCAAGGACAGTGGATGGTGATTTTATAACTGCTTGGGTTTGGGTGGAGTGATTGTATGCTGGATGGCTGATTTGAGGAGTGCATAGGTAGTGACAGAGGGATTTCTGGAGTGCATGGGTACAACCTGGATAATTGGAGGAGTGAATCATTACTGTGTAGGTGGTTAGAGGTCTGCATGGGTAGTGCACAGGGGATTGTAGCAGTGCATGTGTTAGTGCCTGGGTCATTCCATGAGTACATGGGTACTGACTGGAAGACTAGAGTACTACAAGGAGAGTGCATGGTGAATTTATAAAAGTGCTTGAGTTTTGGTGAAGTGATTGGATAAGTACATGGTGCTGGCTGGGTGATTGAAAAAGTGCATGGGTACTGACAGGACAATGGCTGGACTGCATGGGTAGTGCTCAGAGGATTGTAGCAGTGCATGTATTAGTGCCTGGGTCATTGCATAAGAACTTGGGTAATGATTGGATGATTAGAGAAGTGCAGGGACAGGTCATGGTGAATTTAAAGGTGCCTGGGTTTTGACGGAGTGATTGGATAAGTACATGGTGCTCGCTGGGTGATTGGAGGAGCGCATGGGTAGTGACGGGTGATGGCTGGACTGCATGGGTACTGCTCAGGGTATTGTAGCAGTGCATGAGTTAGTGCATGAGTCATTGCATCAGTGCATGGGTAGTGACTGGATGATTAGAGCGCTGCCAGGAGAGTGCATGGTGAATTTATAAGTATTTGGTTTTTGGCAGAGTGATTGCATAAGTACACACATGTCATATCAGGCCCCACCTCCTCCCTTCACCACTGTACAAACGCGCCACCTGGCGGGTTTTAATTTGGGGGATTAATTCCCTTTAATCTTGAGGGTCCCTGGGGGCCAACTAGACCACTAGGTACCTCCAGTAATTGCCACAGAGCTGAGTGCAGAGAGGTAGTCCAAGGCCACTTCCCTTTTTACACCTCTCTGCAACGCAACGTTGTGGCGCTTACTGGACGTACCTGGTGGGCTAGTTGGACCCCAGGGACCCTCAGGATTCAAGGAGACTTAATCCCCCAACTTAAAATGCGCCACAGGGCACGTTTACTTTGCACACTTGTCACATCAGGCCACTGCCCCTTCCCTGCAACACTGTGCAAACACGCCACTGGATCATTTCTAAATTGGGGGATTAAATCCCCTTGAGTCCTGAAGGTTCCTAGGGGCCAACTAGCCCACCAGCTACCTCCAGTAAGCACCACAGATCTGCATTGCAAAGAGGTGTAAAGAGGGGCTTGGCCTCTCAAAACCTCTGTGCAACGCAGCTCCCTGGCGCATACTGGAAGTGCCTGGTGGGCTGGTTCGCCCCCAGGCACCCCCAGGATTGAAGGGGACTTAATTCCCCAATTTACAATGTGCCAGGGGTGCGTTTGCACACTTGCTATGTCAGGCCCCGCTCCTTCCCTTCACCACTGTGCAAACATGCCCCCTGGAGCAATTTAAGTTGGGGGATTACTTCGCCTTGAGCCCTGATGGTCCCTGGGGGCCAACTAGCCCACCAGATGCCTCCAGTAAGCACCACAGAGCTGTGTAGCAGAGTGGTGTAAAAAGGTGCGTGGCCTCTGAACACCTCTCTGCAGTGCAGCTCCCTGGTGCATACTGGAGGTACCTGGTGGGCTAGTTGGCCCCCAGGGACCCTCAGGATTCAAGGGGACTTAATCCCCCAACTTAAAATGTGCCACAGGGCGCATTTGCACACTTGTCACATCAGGCTACACCCCCTTCCTGCACCACTGTGCAAACGCACCCCCTAGACGTGGCAATGTTGCCTGGATAAAGTAAACCCCCCATTTGATTATTTTGATTATTTTGCCCAAAGTACTAAACAAAAATCTTAAATACTTAAAGGGTTACTTTGTAACTAATTTTAGGTGTTTTCTGTGGTGTTTATAGGAGTAAAGGGTGGGAAGTAATTTGTGTTTAATTAATTAATATAAAGTTGGTAATTAATGTTAATTATTTGATATTTATTTTGTGTAATTGATTATTTTTTGAGTGTTTTTATTTTTAAATGGGTAAAGGGTGGGTATTAAATACCTTTTAATTATTTAAATATTAGTTTTTAATATTAATAGTTTTTAATTTAAAAAGAAGTTTTAATTGTGTTTTATCATTTTATAGTTTAATTTAGGTGTGTGTTGTGGATATTATAGTGTTAAAGCGTGTGCAGTCAATTAATGTATATTAGTTTTTTATTGATAATATCTTTTTATTGATTATTAATTATTTTAATTATGGAAGTGCATTTAATCAAAAATGTTGAAGTGTTTTGCTATTTGTGTGGTGTTATAGGGTAGGAAATAAAATAAATAGATTTATGCTGTAATACTTTTTTTGTTTGTAAATATTTTTCAGTTTAAAAGAATTCTTTTTTATATATGTATTCACCATTTTATTTTATATAATATTTGTAGGTCTTTGTCATATGTAATTAATATTATAATATGTGTTCTTTTTATATGTTTGATATATATTATGCTTTAATTTTTTAATATTGCTATCCAACACTTTCACTAATGTTGCACTCACTGAAGTGGGAATAGTAATTTTTACCTCTCCACTATCCAGCATTTTCCCTACTGTTTACTCAGTGGAGTGGGAATAGTAATTTTTACCTCTCCACTATCCAACACTTTCCCTACTGTTATACTCACTGGAGTGGGAATAAAAAAATGTACCCCTCCGCTACCCAACACTCATCCTACTGTTGCATTCAGTGAAGTGGGAATTGTAATTTTTACCCCTCCGCTATCCAAAACTTTCTCTACTATTGCATTATTTGGAGTAGGAATAATCATTTTTGCCCCTCCGCTATCCAACACTTTCCCTACTGTTGCATTCACTGGAGTTGGAATAGTAAATTTTACCCCTCCGCTAGCCAATACTTTCCATACTGTTGCACTCACTGGAGTGGGAATAGTAATTTTACCCCTCTGCTATTCAGCACTTTCACTACTGTTGCAATCACTGGAGTTGGAATAGTAATTTTTACCTCACCGCTATCCAACACTTTCCATACTGTTGCACTAACTGTAGTGGAGATAACAAATTGTACCCCTCAGCTATCCAACACTTATCCTACTGTTGCATTCAGTGGATTGGGAATAGTAATTTTTACCCCTCCACTATCCAACAGTTTCCCTATTGTTGCTCTCACTAGAGTGGGAATAGTGCATTTTACCCCTCCGCTATCCAACAATTTCCCTTCTGTTGCACTCCCTAGAGTTGTAATAGTAATGTTTACCCCTCCGCTATCCTACACTTTTCCTACTGTTGCACCCACCGGAGTGGGAATAGTAATTTTTACCCCTTCGCTATCCAACACGTTCCCTACTGTTGCACTCACTGGAGTTGGAATAGTAAATGTAATTCCTCCGCTATCCAACACTTACTCTACTTTTGCACTCCCTGGAGTGGGAATAGTTAATTTGACCCCTTTGCTATCCAACACTTTCCCTACTGTTGCACCGATTGAATTGTGAAATTTATATTGAAATATCTTCTAATAGTTTAATGTTTTAGTTTATTATAGATTATAGTTTAAATCATTATATATTTTTATTTTTTATATTATTTCAAACTTTTAACATAAATTAAATATAATAGTTTATTAATTGTTTTAAAGTAACTATAATATGTATACATTATTATGTTTGTTATATTTTATTAAAATGTATATTAAATGTATATTATTTTATATTGATATAAAATTCAATATTTTATTCATCTATATTTTTTACATCAATATTTTTGTACTAAAGTATAGGAGTCGATATATTTTGTATTCAATATGTTTAACCTCAATATTTTTTACATCGAAGTTGTGTCAGTGAACCCGTGGAACCATACCTAGAGTGGATTGATGACTCTTGGGATAGGTTATTGCTCACTAGGTTTAGGCTAGGATTTGTGAGGGTGCATCTTGTTTTCCCCTTGGCCAGTTCAATTTATTGAACCAGTTTTTCGATCATGAAACTATTCTCTTCACTTTATAGGTACCAGCCTGCGATGTAAGATAGTAGCTAGTGTGTAATTTATTATTTTTGCTATGTTTACAACTATTGTTATTGCGGGGACTCTCTAGCTGATGGTTTTTATCAAAACCGTATTATTAATTTTTTTTTTTTTATGGATTGTTGCATGTTTATGTGTGCTTTTATGGCCACATTTTTGGCCGAACTAAAGTGAATAGAAAGGTAGGCTAGTTATAATAGCAACAGTTTTAGACAACCGTGTATGAATTCCGATCCCGATGTCAAAAGGACACAGGTTTCTAGTTGGGTTAAGAAATTGGCATCAAGGTTACACATTTATTATATTTCGTTCTCCAAAAGGCGTGATGAGGCCAGTGGGATGAGGGTTTGCCACTGGAGACTGTTCGGTACAGACATGTCCACGGCTGAGCCAGAGAGGAATGGGATGACATGCTGATTGAACATGACAGCCCTGGAACAGTCCTTCCATTATCCTGGTTCAGAAACAACATAGAGCCAAATACCGCTGGCAAAGAGGCAGTTCCTGAAAAGCACCTCTCTTATTTCTGGGGATTAGGTTCAGAGATTTAGCAAACATTGGACATTTAGGGAGTTTTATTCTCGTCTGAGTTATATTAAGGGTTTTTGTTTTGCATCTTACTAGGAAATGCCTGCTAGGCCTGGGGTCTGGCAGGGAGCTTGATGTGTAGGGGCCGGCGTCATTCTGTCCACTCCTAACCCATAGTTTATGCCCACCGAGCTAGGAGTCCTAATAGTTAATGCCTTTTATCTTGAGGTCTTAGAGGTATCCTACTGGGATAGTTTGAGGGTTGGATCCCAAATATTTCTCTCATCACTCAAGCCAAAGTTAATGCCTGCCTGACTTGGTGTCCTAGCAGGATGGTTTGAGGGTTCGACTCACACCATCCACTTCTCAGCTAGATCACTGGTAATGCCAAGCAGGCATGGGCTCCTTGCGGCCTGCATAAAGTTTATAGGTGGGGCCCTGGCTAGGTCTCTGTTTTGACGTGGCCACCTAAATGCCCAAATGAAGGTAAACAACTCATAATTTTGAACAGCTAGTCGAAATATCAAAAACGAAATCCAAATTACAAATTCCATTAACTTATAGTTGTACTTGCCACGAAAGAACTAAAGCCTTCTTTCCTCTCCTGGCTCAAAAATGTTTACCGCACTTTGTATGACCACAGAAGAGAAAAGGTCCAATCATAACTTTCCTGATCGTAAAAACATCTTGATAAGCTTCCTTTCGGAAAAAATCTACTTCAATACGACCTACCATATTCAAACTTACCTGCAGAACTAACTTCACACCACCTTACCCCCACCACAATCAAAAACAGAAAATTTCGTGAGGCGGGAAACATTTACAGCAAATTCATTATCAATAGGAGACTCTTTAGCTTGAACCCTCACACGCACTTTCCCACTCCTTTTACAGAGGTCACCTTCCTATCCAGAAACTGCTGTTCCATGATCCTTTCAGTGAAATCATAAAGATTGTCCTTCTGGTAAGCATCAGGAAAAAAAAATTACCTAATCTCTATCATACTCTTTTTCAACACTGTCCCCTCACATTCACATTCACATTCACATTCAGTTGTTACTGTGTTCTCCTGTAGTTAAGATGTTCCCTGTAAGGATCCCACTGTTTGATTTACTGTAAATCGCTCTAATGTCTTTTAGCCTTATCCCTTCTAGATATAACTGGTGTATCCATGAATTGGAATGCTGTGCAGATTATGCCAGGGTATAGCTGGAAGGCATCTCTGCAATTGTAAGCTTGAAGGTTCCTCAGTGTGCACCTTTGCAGGTACGGGAAGATGTAGTCTTGCAGGATTAATACTTGGAGGTTGTGCTGGCTGTGTGGGTGAGGGGGACCTGCAAGATATATCATTGTACTGTGTGAAGCTCTGGAGGTTTCCCATTATGCATGTGGCCTAGAGAGGTCCCTGCATTCTTTGCCAATGTAAAGCACCTTGAGATATGTACACCTCCCAGGGCATGGATCTTGCATTTTTGCTAATGTAAAGCATCTTCGGATAGTCTCACCTCCCCAGTGCTCATCACATACAGACAGGAGGCGGGTCTTGTTCTCCAGTTCCGGGATGATGCTGCTGCACTCCATCACCACAGCCTGAGGAACCATCATGGTGCAGGACATGGTCCAGATGATCACAATATTGGTTCTTGCCCGTCTGGCTGTGCTCTTAAACATTAGGGGGTGGCAAATGGCATACCACCGGTCCAGCGCGATGAAGCTGAGGGTCAGCACGGATACAGAAACAGAGACAGTCTGAAGGGAGAAAACAAGGAGTTAGTGAGGCTGAATGTGGTGTGGATTCATCAAACACGCTAGGGTAAAATTGTGTTTAAGAGGGTGAATGTACAGTTGTGAGGGTTTAAGAGGATGCCGCTGAATAAGATATTACACATTTCCCTGCAGAAGAAATAAGAGACTGAACATTTTCAAGCCTAGGTAGGATGATAAGCAGAGGGAATGGTGGATTTTTTAAATCCTTGAGTAAGAGCTCTACTGTTTGGTGATGAGACGGTCTTGGGTTCCAGGAGTGGACAACACTAGGGAAAAAGACTGAAAGTAGAGGTTTGGGTTCCATCCTGTAAGACAGAGAAAGTCAGGACAGGGATCTCGAGTTTCTTACGTGGTGGGTTCCAGGGATGATTAGGTGAGAAGAAACAGAGAGTCCTTGATGAGGTTTATGTCAGGAAGGAGAGAGGGCATAAAAGAATAGGAAGGATCTGTGATGACCAGAGAGATATCAATGAATAGAGTTAAGAAGTATTAACACCTTCAGCGCTACCGCGTTTACCTGCCCTGCGCTGAAAGAGGAGCAAATGGCTTGTTTGTGACAAAGCCAGCTCGTCATGAGCGCAGGGCAGGTAACGCCCATGACGAGCTGGCTTTGTCATTAGCGTCGAAGTGGTTAAAGACGGGGTGTGGCGGCTAGCAAGAAGGAGAGGCGTAGTAACCGGTGTAGGGTACACCATGGAGTGTGGAAGGGATGTGTTGTCCATGATGAGGAGATATCAGAAGGCAAGAGGGAGCAGGAAATGAAGATTTGCAGATCTCAGGAAATCCCAGAAAATAAGATGGCAGTCATATGTTAACTTTGGTAGGGCCAGGCAGTTGTAAATTCCAGGATAGAGGAGGGAGTAGTATATCAGAACTTTGGTATAGAAGGTATGAGGAAGAGGAGAGAATGATATAGTGGCATTGGTGCGTGTGATATCAGTGAGAAGGGAAGAGACATCAGAATAGGGGTTTGGTAGCATCAGGAAGGAGAAGAAAGGAAATATAGAGGTATTTAATTAGACAATACGAAGAAGAAGGCATAAAGGGATATGGTGGCCTTTCAGTGGCAGATTCCAGGAAGGAGGATGAAAATAATAAGAGTAATTGTTGGAAGAGACCAATGGGAGAAGTGAAGTGAAATATGTCCTTGGCGTGGGTAGGACCATGGAGAAGAGGGAAGGAATATTTGAAATATTGGACCACAAAAGTGAGAGACACCAAGTGATTTGGGAGCCGTGTGAGAGAGATCACAGGAGGAAATGGGTGCAATGTCTAAAAGTGGGGATTTTAGGAAGAAGGAGTTACAAACAGGATGAAATTCAATTGTTTCTGTCTATAGGATATGAAGCCTGAAAAAGGAAGGCGTTTTCTGAGTTGGGTGTTGGAAATTTCCGAATTAAGGAGGAATGGCTATGGCATGGGCATGGATGAGACGGTATTTGTATGGGAGTCCTAAGGCAATAGCTGGGATATTGGAACAATGGTATGAGAGGTAGCAGCAGGGAGGAGGATTGAAGGGATATACCAGTCTTGGTTTGGGAGATGCACTGGAGGGTGAACGAAGGACGATTATGTCCTTATCAGGGAAGATACCATGGCGGAGGACAAGACTAAAGATTTTAGAGCACACCAGATGAAGGAAGTGTAAGCATTATAGGGGCGTTGTTTCTGAAGGAGTTTGCAGAGGATCTGGGAAACTTTGTGTGAAAGATAGCCAGAGGCTGGAAGGTAAGAGACATAGCAGTTTTGGTATGGGAGATACTATGGTGGTGTACTGGATTATTTCAAAGAGGAGGAGTGGAAGAATAAAAGGTTCTTGGTTTGGGGTCACCAGGGATGAAGGAAGGAATATGAGGGTCTTGCTGTATACAGTTCATGGGTTATTGAAGTATTGGTGGGCAGAAATGGGGAACACATTATTGTAGTTCCAGGTAAAATACAACTTTGCTTCCTGATGCTCTCCTCAAGCACTAAAAAAGGTTCTTTTAGACCAGTTGCGTACATTTTCCACCATCACTTGGTGGCGTGCTAAGCCTGCTTTGTGACTTTGTCTTATCAATTTACCAGACCTGTTTGTTCAGGGATACTGAAAGTACTGCCCGGGGGCTGCATGTGGCCCCCCTGACCTATAAACGTGGCCCCCTGGTGAATTGCAGCACTGGGCTGTTGTTCACTTGACAAAGCAGGAACATTCAGGAAGCTGTGAAATGGGCGCATTTTGTTTGCAGGCTAACTAAACTAGAGCTAAAGAAGCAAAGAATGTTTGCTAGATAACTTATCTGTACCATGCATCTGCTTTGCATCCCCCTACACCCACATTTCAACACCCGACCATCCCCTGCTGGCATTGGTGCAGCCCTCAGGAAGCCACAGACAGTAATTTGTGGCCCCTCAAGAAATCTTTGCGGGTACCCATGATCTAGTGAGAACAGGAAGGAAAGGATATGACCATTCCTGTTTCGTAGATATGAGAAAGCCAACATGTGAGGTAGAGAAACTCACGGAGGAGGTATATGGGGCTGGGAAAGAGGTGCTGTTTCAGAAGTTAGGGATAGTGGGGAAGCAGGAATCCTTGCCCTCCGTAATCCCCTCTTACTCAGAGTGCTTAGGAAAAGAAGGGACATTTGGGATCATTACTGTTGACAGCTCCTGACTATGTTGGCCAGAGTTGGTCTTAGTGAGCCAAGAGCGCCTCTATGGGCAATAAGCAATGCTGCATCGGAAGCAGGTACTCTGAGTGTATGCATCTAGCACCTGAAATGTTAAATATTGGTCATCATCCGTTTCGGTTTAAACAATGAAAGACTTCAGAAGACCATCTACTAATTATAAGTAGAAGCAATTTCAGTTGAATGTGAATCCTTAAATCCCCTCTGATATAGGAGTAAGAACATATTTTAAAAAACGTTGTTTATGTTTGCCTATTTTTAACCAGAAGAGTAATATAGTTATTAGGTTGAAGTATGTAATTTGTTCTTAAGAAACCTTTTGATGAAGTTGTTCTTTGAGAGAGCCCAGGAACATTCTAAAGATGTTTCTTTCTATTCTGTAGATGAACCAGATACTGCAAGGAGTTAAAACCAGGCTCGTGAAAGTTCTGATGCAGCCTCCCTTTGAAAAACTGATAAAAGTGAATTGAAACTACAATTTTTTTTCTACTTTTTCTTTACTTGCTATTGCTTGTGGCTGATGATATCTCTTGGAATTGTGCTCACAAGGGTAGAGTGGTCTTTGGAACCTTCACACTTTTTTTTCGAGATTCTGTTGGTTGTGCAGTTTCAGGTATGTGATACAGCATGTTCTGCCTTTGGCCCAGGGTGCAAGATAGTTGGACTGCAGTTGTTTATGGGACTGCACACTTTACTTTACTTCACTCTCCAGTGGTACCTGAGATCCAGCTGTCAAGGTTTATCTCAGGGGAAGAAGTGTGAAGTTTTGTATCCGGTACAATAAAACACAATTGTTAATACAGCCATGAAGGTCAGTGGCCAGTCAGAGGTGTTACTTTGGAAAATGCTATGTCTGCACGTCTTTGCTATTCACGTAGAAGAACAGAGCAGGTAAAAGGATTAGTAACTACGAAAAAGAGTAGTTTCTAGCATATTTTGTTAAAAATTGTAGGGGAAACCATTCTACAAACAAGGGTTACCGTCTGAGGCATTTATTCGTTCCCAAGACTTTTCCGCAGTTGCTAAGTTAGCTTTCACCACCAGAGGGCAGTGCTTTCAAGCAAACTTGTATGTACCGCCGAGTGTTACTTCCACAAAGCAGTTGGGTTTGTGAGACGCGAGGCTTGAATGGACAGTTGTCAAACTGTGGTGTTTTCAGCACCATGGAGAACTCCCAAGGTGTCTTTCACTACCGAAGCCAGTTATTGAAGTAGTTTAGTGGGAGGTGTCGTGGGTGATGTAAATGTTTTCTATTCCGTTTGTTAATTTCCTAAGAAAATCGCTTTTCCTGGTCCTCTGGGTCACATCACCGTTGAGCGAGGTTGGTGAACTAACACTAAGGGAGTAAATTAGATCCTGGCGGGTGGCCCAAAGAGGCCGCGGGCGCATCACGCTGCGGAGACTGCTCCCAGTAATTACATTTGAGGTTGCAGTTTCATGTCAGACTAGCTTGACACAAGCACTTTCGTCTTAAAAGAATGTCGTTTTTTTTCATTTGTGAACAAAATAAACAGTGCCAGTCTTCAAGCCTCGAGGCAGCAGACACATCCTTACTACACATTGCTTTCAGGAGCAACATGTGAGCCCGCGAAATGCATTAGTGCCAATATCGGCCACACTCACCAGCCCTCCCGCAGCAACATACATGTAACATAAATAAGCAGACAAGACAACTTTTTGGTGGGAAAAATTGCTGCAGGTTTATTAGCATAGCAAATATGCCAACATGGTGGGTTATCTTACAGGCGATCATAAGGCAAGCTGTCCCTCGCGGCCTACCACCTGATGGGCCAACTTGCATCATGGCCTTAGCCAATCAATGCTTAGGGGTTGTGGTGAGGGGATAGCCCCTCCCACTTCTGGTGAACCATTGGTCCACCCTATTACTCACGCCCCCCCCTACGAGGAGCCGAGCGTGTTTGGGGAGCAGTAGCCAGACGTCAAACCAGCGGACCTGTCCTTCTAACCTCTCATTTCCCCGCCTCCTTTAGGTGGGGGCGTTTCTAATTGGCTGCCAGTGAAGCCTGGCGTCAGGGAGGTCTTCCCTATTTAGGGCTAGTGCTGTTGCAGATGCCCCCTGTCTTGGTCTGCAACGCAAGACATGGTGCACCCGGGCAGGGATAATCAACAAACAACCCTACGTGGAGGGAGGGAGAGTCAACAAAGATTCCTGTGTGGCGGGAGAAGCATCTCCGCACATCAGGTCCATTGTTTTTTATTTCTAAAAACCTGCTCTTTGGGGATTTGCTTCTGTGAGACTATTACAGAAAAACATGCAGATCATTAATTTCTGACAAAGATGATGCCACCATGTTGGTTGAAACACTTGTAAGAAATGAGATGTCTCCTGCAGCAGAATCCTCGTCAGCTTCAGGAGTGGTCTGCTTCAGGGTGAGCATAGTAGGAGGAACCTTATTCGCAGCTGCAGCCTCAGCATGCCGGAGGCTTTCCAGATCTACATGTGCACCAAACTTGTATAACTAGGTTGGGTTTTGACTAACTCAATTTCTTTCATTAGTTTTGAACTGTGTTTGGGACGCCCCAGGCATAATTCTCCACAAGCGAGCAGTAAGCGAACAGAGGCTCTTTGCACCTTGAATAATCCTTGATGCTGGTGCCTGATAACGTCAGGTCCAGGATGTCACGGAGGGTCACTGTCCTCAGGGCTAGGGGCATGAACTACTGGACAAGAAACCATATTCATAGCTCTGTTTCTACTTGATTGCTCAGAGATAGCTGCCCATTGGCCAGTTTGCAGTTAGGGTTACCTACGTCTGCCTCAATTCCCACTTCGTTCGGGTCATGTGTTCCAGTTTGGACTTTTTAGTTAAAATTGTGAACACTCATCCCGGTGCAAAGGGGCAGAAGCACTACTCTTCGGGAGCTGTCCAGCAAAGGTGTCTACAGAGTACCCAGAACACGCTCCATGCATACTTGTGACAGGGTTAGAGCTGGTCTCACTGGACGCCAGGCCGATCAGAGCTTGTGTGCTCTTGAAGGGAGACCCAGGAATGCACCCTTTCAGATGACGGCCATGCAGGCCACCAGCTCCCTCCGGTGCTGAAATGGGCGCCAACGGTCCGTTCTGCAGAAGATGTGCCCACCAGGAGAATTCACACCTTAAAAACTCATCTGAACATTGTGTCTTTTAGATTTTGTGCAGGTTAGTTAGTCAGTCTCAACTAAGGCTGGGTTGTTTACGCATCAGGTGTTCTTGGAAGCTCTGATACACCTTCCTCACCTGATACACCTTGCTCACCTGAAGCTGCTTCACAGCTCACCAGTCACATATGGCAGACATGCCAGTAGACATGGGAAGAGCTTCAGCTTGATTCCAACTGGGAAATGGAAAATACACCATGCCTAGTGCACATCCCGTTCAGTATCTATACTGTCCCGGGTATCTGGACATCAGTTCACTTTACAATTGAAAGTGATAAATGTTCAAGGTCTGAAACTCTCTGACCACACTGCAAATAGCATTTTCCAAGTTTCGTCCATGGCTGTTTGGAAGGAACTTGATTGGCTTGTAGGTTTCCAAACACCTCACAAGCATCTGAAAAGCGATCCAATATTTGGGCTACAGATGGCTCCATTAGTCATTCAGGTGGGAAAGGGTCACATGCACAGGGCTGGCCACTGGTGGCGTGCTAATCCCACTGTGGGCCTGAATACCACTAACAGGGATCATAGATATAAATACAACTATTTTAACACCCACCACAACTGCCCGTGTGGCATAGGGGGATGCCCCACTGTTCAGGGGGTTCCCTATTTAGCTGAAGGCTAATGAACCTTCATCTGAGATATGAGAAACTCTGGGGCTTCCCACTACAATCTGCGGGGGGACTTCGCATTAAACCACTGTCAAGGTTGACGAAACGAAAGCCTCGATCCTGGGGAATGCTTGGAAGTTGTACAATGAGGCTGGTAAGCTTCACCCTAGGGGCAGTAAAATGTAAAAAGTCTTTGCCCCAAAACTCTGAAAGACTTCTACCAACCAATCACTTCATAACCAATCAGGAGATGATTACTCTCTAGAGGACAAAGAATGGGGTACTTTCTGTACCCCTCTATAACCCTGGGTGAAGTACTACGCTACACTCGCGTAGTTTGCGCTACTTCGCATTACGCGAATTGCACGTAGCACAGTGCAAACACGCGTAGCGTAGCGGAGCGGTCATTTTTTGCTTGCTTGCAGACCAAAATGACATTCCGGCGAGACTTTTTCCTTGCTCACAATCAGCAGCATCAAGTTGCCGATCACGAGCGTGGAAAATAAACCTCCCGGTGAGATTCTCAACGTGGGTAGGTCAGGTTTCTCATTGCGATTGGTCGCGTATGCTCGCGACCGCTCGCGATAACAAACTACCAGTCCGCGTTGAGAAAGCTGCCGCTTGAGTAGAAAACTACTCGAGCGGCAGAAAACGACCGCTTGCACTGTGCAAGATGCGGTTCGCATTGATTGCACGGTGCGGAGAAGCATCCAGCACTGTGCAATCAGTGCGAACAGCATTTTGCACAGTGCACTACGCAGTTCGCGTAGCTCGCGTAGTGCGAAGTGCACTTCGTGTACCTACGCATAGCGCTACTACTCGAACTACGCCCACGGTTACCCCTCTAGCCAGCTGCAGCCACAGTCTGTACTGGTGAGCAATGCGTTACCACTTTGAGTTCTATAGGGGGAAGGGTCACAGAGGGACAAGACAGCCAGGAGCACAGGTAAAGAAAAACAAAACAACACAAGGAAGGACAACTGGTGCCTGAAACCCCAGACTTTCAACCTTACAAGGACCAATCACAAGTTGCTTCTTAAATAAGTCACCTGCTTGCATTTATATAAAACTGTATCCAGCCTGTTTTCTTGTGCATGTCTTTCATCTATTTGAGAGAGGAAATTGCACAAACTGGGTGCAAACAAAGTGCACCGTGACGTTTTATATGAAGAAAACTGAGGAGGTCGAGTTAATTCTAGTGTACTGTGTCTGATCCGGATTTGGCTTTCAAATTTGATAATTATCTTTCTTGCAAGTCCCAGATCCTGCAAGTCTCCTCCTGCTTCGGTAAATATCGTACCCTGCGGAAGTTCCTCCACATCCTCCCGATTGACTGCAGGGGGACGTGGTTCATGCCCTAATTACGTCCTATCTGGACTATGCTAATGCCCTTTACTTGGGTCTCCCTGCATATCTGAGTTGCAGATGGCAAATGATACAGAATGCTGCGGATTTACAAGGTGCCTTACCGTCACTCCATCACTCCCCACCTGAGAAGCCTTCATTGGCGGCCCGTCATAAGGAGAATAGAATTCAAGGCACTCACCCTGGCTTACAGAGCAACCAGGGGCCGAGGCTCGGCCTACTTGAGAGTTAGACTCCAACGCTACCATCATGACCAGGCCTAGAGATCTAACCACCTGAAGCTCCTCACCACTTCCCGCATTCACAAGGCGAGGATAGGCGGTAGAGCTTACGCGGTTAGGACTGCAAAACTGTGGAATGCCATGCCGCTCCCTCTCCGCCTGACTGAACCAGAACCTGCCTTCAGGTGACCTCTAAAAACCTGTCTTTGTAACCGTCTCTGAGCTTGAGTGTGCCCTGCGTCAGTCGACTGCCTTAGTGCCGGGACACCTCCGTTGGAGGTAGCTGCGCGCTTTACAAATTAAAAAATAAATAAATAAACAGGATGTCATTTGTGAATTTACAGGTGACTAATGCAGTGCATCTCTGATGTAATATTTCTAATGTCCGCCTTTGTTATACAAAGATTAAGGGCAGGCAGTACTCGATCCAGGGCAGAAGACAACACTTCCCTAAGAGTCGAAGCAGCGGTGAAGGCCTTCAGTCCAACACATTTTAGGATGTGGGAAAATCAGTCCGGTGTGATCCTTCTTCCAACCCTTATGTAAAAGTCTCGTCTGGCCCTGACACGAGAACTGAGTGCAGGCACAAGAGAAGGTAACAGTCCCGTCTGTAGGGAACTCCTCTCGTGTTCATCTCATCCCCCGCGGTCCTCGGCATTACCACTGCACAGAATTTGTCAAGACTGTGATGGAAGGGATGGCCGAGCCACGGTACCTCTCCTCGCCCTCCTGTTGGCATTCAACTCACATGCCGATCTGAAGTCACACAAGTTTGGCCTGTTCACCGATTCTACCCGTTCAAGCTGGCATTGCCTGGCAAAACCAGCAAATGGAAATCCGTGGCTGAGATAAGATTCTTGAGAGGGCATAGGATAGAGGTTACAGTGGGTGAAAACGGCCACAAACGGATCCCCATCTAAAATCATATTTATTGATCCCTCTACTTTAAGGACTTAATTCAAGCGAAATGTGAAAGAATATGTGCGCCGATTTCCAGTCAACAAGCTTTAGCAACAGCCTAGGATTAGGGCAGTGTGTGCAGGAACTATTTAAACAGGGAACTCGCCTCCAAACTTGCAGTGGAGTGGCAAACTGTGTGAGGCCAGTCCAGGACACACAGACCACTTTAGCATGCGCCGAATTACACAACATAACCAGTTATTTGTTAACCAGTGTAAAACATTCATTGCAACACCCCTAATCTACACGCACATGATGTAAGAACAATTTGAAATGATATTCCTTTAACCTGCATGGTGATGTGAATTATTTAAAGAAGCACTTAAATATTTGCGTACTTGAAAAGTTGAGCTATTCTATAGTGTCTTTAGGAGTAGTGTCCTTGTAGGTGAAAGGAACTGAGTGGGGCAAATTTACAAGCCCCTTACGCCAGATTTGTGCCGCCGTTGCGTCACTTTTGTGACGTGACGCAAAGCCAGCGCCATGCTGCGGGCTATTTACAATGTGACGCATCTCGGGAGATGCGTCACGTTGTAAAGCCCTGCGCTGCATGTGAGCGTTCTTGCACAGGGGGGACGTTCCAGCGCAGGAACGCCTCCTAAAAATGGTTGAGTCACTTTTCCAGCCATGCTGCGTCAAAACCCTGCGCCTGCTTGAAGCAGGCATAAGGATTGACGCAGCATGTTGGGGATAGAGACGCCCCAAGCCTTGCTGGAGCTGCGGCGCGCTTGCGACGCAACTCCAGCAATGCGTCGGCTTTCCGCGGAGGGGCGAGGGGGGGGGGGGAACGACACGCAAATGCGGCACATCAGTGGTGGCGCACGGGTGGGCAGATGCGTCGCAACTCTTCTGGCGCATCCCTGCTGATTAGTAGAGATGCACCAGAAGTAGTAAATCTGCCCCAATATGTTTTAGCCACTCTTAGTAAATGTATTGTGTACACCGACTGAGCAGGAAAGATGTCAGTCGTACAATCAGGACATATATTGCGTCCGTGTGTTCATGTTCATTTAACGTTAACTAGGAAGAAACTATTCCGTTTCCCAGGTTTCCCGTCTTTGTGTAGAGCGGGAAACCATTTTTGACCTGAGTTGTAGTCTCAGTGACCCGTGGCTGAGAGAGGACTCGCAGTGCACATGCAGAGACCCTGCCCTAGTTACACTGCCCTTGATGTGCTTGGACCCCACAGGAAGTCAACACTGTCCTATCTACTCATCCCATCATAGCGCCTCGCCCTGCGCTGCTCACCTGCATGTAGGGGATCACTTTGCAGAGGGTGTGGCCGAAGAGCCAGCTCTCGGTGATGTCCACCATCAGGCTCGCCGGCAGGCAGATGGCCGTCACCAGCACATCCGCCAGGGACAGGTTCACGATGAAGTAGTTGGTGACTGTCCTCATGTGATGGTTCCTCCAGACGGCCACGCAGACTGCAGAGAGAGGGAGAGGGCGGATGAACAAAGACCAAAGACGTGCAGGGAAGGTAGGGCGGGATGAGCGATTCAAGGAGGACATGGGGAAAGGGAGAGTGAACAGAATATGTGTGAGTAAAATCACAACAACTTTAAGAACAGAGCGAGAACGAAAAATAAACGTGCCAGAGAGAGAGGGGGGGTTCTCACACTTCTAGTATGTTGACGGACTTCTACGGTCTGTGGAGGTGTCATTTAGAAAGAGGAACTCTTCATTCTATAATTGTGCCAGTTAATTAGCCCCATCAGTCTGAGCTAGGGCTTGTAAAACAGTCTGATTACTCTGTACTGTTGTCAGTGTCGGTGAGGTGGTCTCTTGGGTCTGTGGTGGGGTCCATCAGTACATCTTGATCTTGTGTGCTGTGTTGGGGAGGATTTGAAAGTCAACTTTGATGTCAGAGAGGTGGTCCATGTAGTCTGTTTTGGTTTCAATAAGACACTTCCCTCAGTCTGTACAGACCACTGAGGTACCTACAGTCTGTGCTGGTGGCAGGAAACACGTCCTCTTGGTCTATGTTGGGGCCTTTGAAATAGGACTTAATAGCTTCTTAGATCTTTGACTCCAGAGATAATGTGCTGGGTGTTGGAATGGGAATGTTCACTATGTGGGAAACAAGAATGTACCTCTGTCCCGAATGATGTGACTGCATGTGAAAGTGGTATCGTGACTTTTTGTTGGCCAAGCTGACATGCTAAGCCAGCGTGAGTGCTGGGGCATAGGACTGTGCACGGTGAATCCAAGGCCCAGAACCTGACCTGTTACGTGACTTGGACAGAGGTATCAAGCATTCCCTCTTTATTGACATTGGGCTACTATCCATGTTTGAGTTGTGAATATGAAGAGGTGGTGGCAGAATACCAATTTCTGTGGATTTATAATACTGAACAGATTTACTTGATGATCCAGGAAGACTGAGGTCTATCTATTCTTCTCTTGTAAAGTTCCACTTAGGTGTGGCATCTGGTCCTTGAGCTGACATCTAGTGTGCATGGCAAGTGTGTGCATATAAGGTATGGATGGTAGCAAGACTACTTGTTATGGTCTGATGCTGGTTACTGACACAAGTGGGATCAACTTTGGATAGCCCATTGTTTGACATGACATAAGATTTACGGTGGAATATATCCGCCCAGACAGGGGCAGTGTATTGCTTGCATTTCTGGACGTGAAGGGGAGAGTCTGAGGCACAGAAGTGAGGGAGAATGGAAAAAGGTCTACGCTTAGAAATTCTTTGAGGACCTCTGAGCAGGGGATTTCTGATTAATTCTTCTTGAGCACTGCCATTTGCTTGATAGTAGGGGAGTGGGGGTGAATCAGCAGATTCTATAGTTAATAGTGACAATGTTTTTAGGCAGGATCTGCTCTTTTGTCTTTCCTTCATTGCCATTAATTTTTGCCTGGGACAAAAAAATCTCCACGCTCAAATCTGCTTTGAGAGCTACTAGCTTGCAATATGGCTGTGATGCATTGCAGCCAGAAAATTATATCTGCAACCGAAGCTCCCCAAACCGGTACCTGGAATTTAGATATTGGATCAAATCTCCTGTCTGGATAATGAGTTCAAAGATGGGACTCCAAATATTCTGCATTGTCCCAGCTCCTCTTTCCTGAGGAATGGAGTGTTCTGCCGGCAGCTGGAAGAACTGCTGTGATCCAGGCCTGCTGGTTGCATAACAGCCAGTCTCCCAGCGGTGCAGGGTATCATCTGTAGCCTGGACAACTTGCTAGAGACGCTGTGGATCTGCCTAGAGGCTAGAAGTGTCCTCTCTGCCCAGAGAGGAAAGTAGAGACCCAGGTCCTGCAGGAGGCGAAACTGTCCAGTAAAAGAGGCTTAGCCACGTTCCTGATGTGTGGAGCACCTACAAGAGCTGGCTAGCACCAGCGGCGTTATCAGGGACAACCGCAGCTCTGAGGGGCCAGCAGCCACCCTCCCTGCGCGGATCATATGGTACATTGCTTAGGGAGTTTATTCAACAGGCATACCACCATGTTTGGCACTACCTGTAGGCGCTGGGTTAGATATTCTGAAATACCCAGGTGAAGAACATTGGCATAATCCAGCCGTGACAATATCAGAGCCCTGACCACTGTGACCTGTGCCTCCCGTGGGATCGTTACATGGACGATGAACTGTTCGGTAACTGTGGGGTCAGAACGAAATTTCAGCTCCGCTTCTGAAGCTGATTTGGGGGGGGAACAATGCTGACACCTGGATCACTGTTTTCCTGCAACTCAGAATGAGGTCCTTATTCTATGAGGTTTTGTGACATCCTGAGCATGGAGGGTCAGATGGACAAACCTGAGTGGACATTGAGGGCTATGCTCAACTTACCCAGCATGTTCCCCACAATAGCAATGAGGAAGACCACGATATACCCCACGATGAGCGCCCACTCGTACTGCTTGGGGTACAGATAGTCCTTCCAGAGGTACTGCAGAAATTCGTCATCATAGTCGACGGTAAATGCTGGTCCATGTGACCCGTTTAGAGGCGATCCTCCCTCAGCTCTTGTCAGCCAGGTGGGGGTGCTGTTTGCCTCTGGTAGATCCATTTGCGCATTGGCAGGTAGGGGGCTCCCTGGCACGGGAGGTCTTCGGACACTTGTGGAGATGCACCCGCGAGACCCCAATGAGTCTGGCTCAGATCTCTTCCTGATCACGTGGTGCTTAAAGAAAGAGTAAAGATCAGTGCATTGACGGTACTGTACAGCAACAATAACAAACATTGGCTAATAAATAACGTGCTTTTGTTCATTGCAACATATCTGGAAAGTCTGAATTAAATGTGAAGTTTCTGTGAAGCACTTAGGACCAGATGTACGAAATACCGGTTGCAAATCACTAGTCAGAAACTGCGAGTAGTATTTTTGTGACCCAAGTGGAATTTTGCAAACCGACCTATGTACAAATAAGTTTATTCGCAAAATTCCAAATGGTAGTGGGTTGCAATCTGACTGACATCATCACTATTCACGAGAAATTACAACTTGCTACAGTTAATAGCCTTCACAGCGATGGTGACCTAGTTGGGGTCAGCAGATCACCATGTCTGTGATCGCTTTTTAAATATATTTTTTAATGCAGTCCAATTTCCTTAAAGGAAACAGAGCTGCATTTAAAAATAGTCAGAAACTTTTCAAAAGCTCCCTGTACCATTGCCGACTCCCCAACAAACTTTTTGTACATTCCCTAAATGAAAGGTGTACCATAGGGACACATTCCCATTTGCAAATGACGTTCCATTCCATTTTGGGAGTCGGTAAATGTTCAGTGTTCTATACATTAATTTCAGTTGCAAAAACTGATACTTGCCATAACAAATCACTATTTGGAAGAGATGCAATAAAGAAGCCCTTTCCAACTAGGGATTCGTTGTGCCCTTCTAAACCCATTTTGTGCTTAGGTAACCTGTGATACAATTACACAATCGGTTTATCGCATTGCAGAAAGCATTTTTGCAGACGCGTGGACAATGAAGGTTGGGTGGGAGGGGCTGGGGCAAGCACACGCGTAATGGAGGGGTGGGCAAGGGGGTTAGTGCAAGCAAGCACACGGACAACGGAGGGAGAAAGATGGAAGGGGTGGGGAGAGAATCACACGACGGAGACAGCTGAAAAACACACACACTCTCGTGGAATGCTTAGCCAAAAGAAAACTGGTCCGTTCGAAAAATGAGCAGTGGAAGGGCACAATTAACGCATCCAGGCTCCAGGGGACAAACAACATACGAAGAGGGCGGACGCCTACAGAAGATGATGAATAGGAAACAAGCAGATGAGAGTGACAAGGAAGCCAACCAATTTTAAGCAGTGGGCAGCCTGTAAGGTTACACAAGGTCTCACAAGGTGCATCCTTAGGCAAGATCTACGTGCTGTTCACATCTGCCTCTATATTCCTTGAACATATCAAAAACAGCAGGTGCAGCACTCAGAGTCTCTTTCAGGCAACGTTTGGGTTTGAAATGAAAGTCACCCACCTCAAATCATTCATGGGAGCTTTATTAATATTCCTAAACAATGACTATCTACACCCATGTGCAGGATGATAAAACACTGCCTCACAAGTACCACGAGGCATAATATCAAGAACGGCGTTAAAAATTAGCGCCGTTGTAGCTGCAGAAAACTGCTGCTAAAGCGGCGATAATGGGCTTGATAATATGCCCTTGAGGATTCCAATAGAAGTCCAGGTTCTGGTGTGAACATGGGCTTCAATTGGAATTCTCTTCGCGATAATTTTAACGCCGCTCTTGATAATATGCCCCCTCATTCCTTACAATGAAAAGTTAAAGATGGAATTAACAGCACATGGGGTAGCATTGCTGACTGAAACCTTTTTATTTCCCTCTTATTATAAGAGATGCAATGAAAGGAAGCAGTTTGCAGGGTCATTAAGCCTTAGGTAGAAGACGCACTACACTGCAATTTTAATCCAGTTTAGACCCTCAGTTCTGTTTAGGTCTGACTACAGACAGCTTTACCTGTCTGCTTGCACTCCTGTCAATGACAACAAAAACGTATAAAGAATGCTTAATTTGAAAAGAAGTGCTGGGGCCCAAAGATTTTCTCAGCTGTCCTTTGCCTCTGTTGAATCTTGTGGTAGCCCAATGGCTAGGAAGCAAAGTCTCGATTCCACTCCATGCCTCCCTCATCCATCATCAGACACACCCTGCCTCTTGCAGGCCCTTTTGCATCCCTGCTTCCTTACCTGGTCACTGGTTTCCTTCCTTCCTTTTTCTTTTCCCTCTTTCTGCCTCCTTTCTGGATCTAAGTTTGCTGATGGAAAAAAAAACGAGTGCCGGTCCCTAAAAGTCAGTGCTGGTGGCCCTATCTGAAACATCCAGCTCAAATTAAGTACTTCGGAATTATGGGTCAACCCGTTTCAAATATTGCTGCATTTGGGTTAGCCCCATTCAGTCGTTACATGACGTAAGTCTCATTCACATTTTGCATCAGACCAAACAAGAAGTTCAGTCTGGACATCCACTAGTTGATGTTCAGCCCCAATTACAAGTTAGGAGGAATTCCATGTGGAGAGTCCCAGCAGCCGTAATTTCAGTGGCTATGCATGGGATTCTGCCTATTACAAGTTAACTTCCCCCAGCCCCGGAATAGGGAATAACTGTGTGGACGAGGAATTACTATGTGGAATTCAGCACATTCTGTGTGGTTTAACACACACATTTACCACCTACTCGTAGCGGGTGGTAAATGTGAGCGAGGGCTTTTGCGTCGAAAAGGTAGGTACCAATGAGCCTACAGGCGGTCAGGTGAAGGATAGTTCTTGCTGGGTAATGCATTGTATGCTCCCCCCTTTCCAGAGAAAAAGGTAGATGAGACTTGGCTTCTGATGCAGGCAAAACCTTGTGTGATTTCAAAAGCCAGAAATACCAGCTGTAAAACTTGGTCTAGTCAGTGTTTCCTCACCCTGGAAACCTGGGCGTGGGAGCACCAAGCCAGGCATGATCAGACAGAGCTGTAACTAGGGTGACCAACCGCCTGTAAATTTCATAGACTGTCCATAATTTGGATCGCACTTCAGTTGTCCGTGATGATCCCTTTTACGGATGCCTTTTGCCGTAATTCTGGGCTTTGGTGAACAGCACTGTTCCCCTGTGAGTTTCCTCAACTCCCTAATGGGGCTGCCTCGCACGCCTCCTCTGAGTACACGAGCAGCCCCACCCTGCCCATTGTCATTCTGTATGCGGCTGATTGCCACATACAGAATGACAGTGAGCCAGACTGGGCTAGTAAAGCATGAGTTGGTCCTCCTTCAGTCTCAGTCTCAGTCTAGGGCAGGGCATCCTGTCAGATGGACGAAATATACAAAAACACCAATGCTGCTACGTGAGAATCCAGTTCATCAAAAGAAGGCGGTGAAAGAAGTTAAAAAGAAGGGGTTATTGTTATAGTTCTGTCACAGTCTCATCATTTTAGAACTGATGCCTTTTCAATATTATATTCAACGAAGCCATGGTTGCTGCTTTTTTATTTTATGCAATAACAACCATTGACAAAGCCAATAGTTCTGGCTTCTTGTAGGTGTAACATTACTTGTTGTATTATATATCTGGATGCAATGACAGAGGCAGCAAAATACCAGTCGGGCAGCACACTATGCTAAGCAAAGATTTTTAGCTTAGGTGTTTTAAGCTACGCCTTTAATTACATCAAAAACACTCTTTAGAGAGGCCCCCCAGTATTGTCATCCCACATAAAGACCTGGAAACAATACCATGTCACGGTCACCTCACGTCCTGGCACTGTGCATCATGCATGACTCATGACTTCCAAGTTTTCAGATTTCCTATATAGAGGGGCATCTTGAACCCCTCCATTTGCTGTAGGAACTACAGCGAGGGTGGAGTTCATGATGGGCCTCTTCTGTCTGCAACTCTGCAGACGTAGGCTCAGCTCATATTTAATGTGAAAACGTGGGTGAGTGAGTCAGTTAAGGGATGGGTGGATGGCTGGATGGATTAGTGAAAGGGTGAATGGATGAATGAAAGGGTGAAAGGATGGATAATAAGAGAAAGGATGGATGGATGGATAAGTGAGTGGAAGGATGGATGAGAGAAAAGGTAAATAGATGATGTATGGGTGGAAGGGTAGATGGATGGGTAAAATGGTGGATGGATGAGTAAAAGAATGGATGGATGAGTAAAAGGGTTGATGATGGACGAGTGAATGGGTGGCTGGATGACTGAAATGATGGATGGATTGATGAATTTGTGGAAAAGTAAATTTTGCCATGTTATATGTGCCTACGTGTTCCCCATGTTATGTCATATGTGCATGATCGATATGCATGTATCCCCCTCTGACCGATTAAAGACGCAATTACAGTTGTGTCCATCTCTAATATGCCAGTTTCCAGTCTTCGTGAAAGCAACGAGTATTGACCTACGTTGCCATGTTTTACAGTGTGCACGTTAATTCATTGAATTGTCCCCGTTTCTAGGCCTCAAAAGGGCCCGGACTCAGATTCAGCTCCTGTTTCCTGAACCCTCTCCGAGGAGCGATACAGCCCCCACCTGCATCCCTGACCCTTAGCTTACTTTATGCCTCGCAGTGCCCGGCCCGGCCTGGCTCTGCCTCCCAGTCTGCCAAGAGTATGTTATGTTTCTAGCTATCAGTCCAGCCCTCCTTCTCTGCATTCCTAAGCTACTGAATCGCATCAATAGTTTCCGTCATGGTCTAGCCTTTATGTCTCCATGTAAGAGAAATACTGTATTAATATTCATAGAATATTCCCCGCACACGCACCACATATAAAATAATGCATGCACCAGTCTTAGTGTCTGTTAGCCTTTACCCTGATAACTTTTGGATTCTATCAACATGTACTCTAAACACCAGATACTAGATATGCCTGGGTACATGTCGCTCTGACACTCCAGACTTTAGTCTCCTCTTTTAGCATAGAAGTCATAGCCCCCAGTTCTCCCTGGTAACACGTCATTGTCAGTTTGCACGCACCACTAGGTAAGAGGTCCCAGCTGCTCAGGTGCCCCCTCCATGTTTCCGCCCCGTTTTATGACATATTCTGTTACGTTTGCATCACATGTCTATGTATACGCCCTGTACACGCCTTCTTGTTACATCATTTTGCCTTATCTTTCGCGACTGTTACGAACCACGCCTACTGCTACGCCTACTGTATTGAATGTAATGTATCTTGTTTAACTATATATATTGTGCACTGTTATTAAAAGTTATCCCTTATGCTCCCAGATCCTGCCCCCGGCAGCTGCCATCCTATTCCCGTACAGGCTGTCCTGTTCCTGTCCTTTATGCCTGATTAAAGTCTGTAAACTTCAGCTACCTCGAATCTTGACTCTTATTTATTGAGCTACCTGTTTATTGATTAATTCCGAAAAATAGATCTGGTAATAATTTATCTATTTACCACATAATGGCGCCCGAATAGGGACTTGCCCTTTCCCCACGCGCCGGAGAAGCCACGCAGGCCCCCTGATCCTCTGCAGCCGTGACGGAACCATACCGTGCACGTGCAGATATTTCTGCTTCAAGTATCCCTCAGGCCCACGGAGGAGACGGAGGTTGCGGTCCAGCGTCCAGACGAGGCGGTGAGGAACGCGGCGAGTCCCGACCAGAGCCCAAGCCGAGAGTCCAAGGTTCGAGGTATCCGGAGGCCCACCTGTAACTGAAGTCCGAAGTTCGTCCGTCCGTCGTCGTAGCAGTCCAGTCCAGTCCGAGGCCTTCCGTTCTTGCTGCCCGGTGAGTACCGTTGCTGGGGTAGTATCTAGACAGGGTCAATTAATTTGTCTCTGGTCCGTGGGTTTGGGTACGCAAATCCAACACGAAGTGTTCACTTAGGTGGACGCGGGTCCTGACGTGTCTCTTTATGGGACCGGTAAGTTTCGTGCTGTTTTAGCAGTACATCTAGTCATTCTAGTAAGTTCTGTTCTCGAGAAATTCATGTGTTCTGTTTTCAGTATTTCAGGTAATATTCTGTCCGAATTTTTATTTTAAATGTTATTCCATGTGTTTTCAATGTCGTGGTATGAGTGATTTGTTTTCTTAGTTACTATTGTGTTTATCGTGTATTGTATTGTGTCCAGACTCCAGCCTAAATTATGCCTCTGTTTTTGAAATTACGTCAGTTAAAAACTAGAAAAGGTCTGCTAGAGGAAGCAGTTCCTGTCCCGCCTAGGGACAGTCCAGGTCATTTTATGTATCACAAGCATGGCATAAGTGCCATATTATATCTAGACTTATGGGTGGAGTACACCAAGGAATTAGAAGAGAAATATAGATGGCCCGTATCAGGTACGTGGGATGCCGAGTGCATCATGCGAGTAGAAGAAGTATAATGGAAAAAGAAAGCCAGACAGTCCCAGAAAGATGCCATCGAGTTATGGCGCAAAGAATCTCATAAAAGAACAGAAAAAGAAATCAGAAAGTCAGAATTAAGTAGAGAATCCTCAGAAAGAGCCCAAGAAAGGGAATTAATTGAAGTAGGTGAACGAGTTAAAGCCGAACATTCAGACAGACAGAGAAATGCCCTCATTAAGGGTATGTATCCTCTTCTTGCCGAGGGCTTGCCGAAAGCAACCCCGGAAGCACCATGTAATTTTCCGCCGCCATTAGTTCCGATTAAGCTGCGTCACAAACCGACCGCAGCTGATATTTTTCTCTCGTCATACTTGGACGACACAGTCCCAGAATATGCAAATCCTGTTCCGCCAGGTCCTGTAAATAATGTAATTCCTGTTCCTCCAGCCACCGGGGCACCTGTTACAGCACCTGTTACGGTACCCCCGGTCCAGCCTACAGTCCATGTACCCGCTACATCAGTCACTCTCCCAGCACGAATAGTACCCGTCGACGATTCTAGTTTAGGAGCCGCGGGGGGGGGAGATCCTCCTCGTACCCCGCCGCCACACAAACGTCTGTCATTACTCGAATTACATGAACGTGCGTTACAGCGTACGCCCAAACAGCAGTCCGTTGCAGATATCAAACGAGCTCTTACCGAATGCCGTTATGATTCAGTCCCAGGCGATGATAATATGGTTATATATTCATTGCGTGTAAGACGGGTGACCGAGTATTTGGACACCCTACCGAATATGAAAGAAGATCTAGACAGAATATATTGTTTCATCCGTACAGGAATAGACCCAGAAAGTATTGGCGAAGCCATGTCTCAAAGGAAAGCCGAGACTCAGCTCATGCTATTAAAGTTTCTAATTAATTGTTTAATAAGGGAACAAGATTATCCGACTAAAGATCCGACCGAAATGAGAGTCCTGACAAGGTGGAGTGATCATATAGCTGAGGGAAGACACAGGACACTAAGTTGTATAGAGAGTATGTACAAGAAAATTCGTAAGGAAATAATAAGGTTACACGAGAAACGCAAAGCAGCACAGGTAAGCGAGAAAGAAGACAACTCTGATACTGAAGAGGTAGACGACGAGAATCCCACCAGAATAGCGTATGTAGGTAGAACTAGACTTCCTGACCGACATTCACGTCTAGAACACAAGAAAGTTTTTCCTCTTCCAGCACCAGAACAAGGTTCTCTAGAACAAGTATTTCAAGCTACCGAGCACATTCTGAAATCACGAATCGGTTATAGTGAACTTAGTACCATGCATGAACAAGAACTAGCCCGATCAGCAGTTCGATGGACTACTGATTCTACCACTTTTCCAGACAAAATAGTGGCACAAATGTTTCTGAAACTGCCCCCAGCCGAGCAGCGACTGGTGGGTATGTACATGATCCAGCACCTCATTACACTGTATGAGGGACAGCATTCTGACCCAGGTCCGTTACATGATGTTCTGAACGAGTTACTCCAGTATAGATGGAGAGGTTTAGGTACAGATTTAATTAGTGTCATTCTAGAACAGCGCCACAAATATAGAACGTTTCTGAATCCGCATTTTGTTCACGTCTCACCTCCAGAAAGTAAACCATTTTACATGGATAGACAGCATCCGTTACGAGAAGTACACCCAGTTAGGACAGCGGGTGGTGAACTAGAACGAGTATTTGTTTACACCCCTATCACAAAGATGGAACTCTTAGAGATGAAGAAATTAATTCCCTGTCACGACAAAGAACCAGCAGGGTTCCATCGAGAATTAAAAGACATGCTCCGTATGGGAGAATACACGTATCCAGATATCATTAAAATGCTAAAGGTCCTGTTGCCCGCAGGGGTATATGAAAAACTCAAGGAAAAAGAATGGGAGGTGGGAGAGAAAAAGATTGATTGGACAGCTCTAGAAGCTGAAGATAAAATACGAGTACCAGGTACCGGTCTTGGGGACAAATGTAAAGAATTGCCCGAGTTATTGATACAAGTTTTGCCAAGGTTACTAGCCACGAAAAAGGAAGATTGGGATGCAATCTCAGCATGTAAACAGAAACAGGATGAAGACACTAGTGATTTTTATTCTAGATTTGAAAAATGTTTTATTATTAACAGTGGTCTGAAGACGAGTAGCGAGTCATACCCTCATCTTTTTGTTACTAAACTAGTCGAGAATTCAAGTCCACAAGTTAAAAATCGAGTTCTGAAAGTCGAAAGTACCTGGCAAGCTAATACCCCGTCACAAATGCTTCAGATGCTCCAGTATCACCAGAACAGAATCAGGGAAGAGCAAGAACACGAAAGGAGACGTATGAAAGACACGAAAATGAAAGTATTAGTTGCACAATCTGTTCCACAAGACAGTCAGAAGAGGGGTCCGAATCAAGCCAGTCATCCTGCAGCTCCCGTTAAAGGGACATGCAATTACTGTAAACAGCCAGGTCATTTTATAAACGAGTGTGCAGTTCTGAAACACAATATAGCTACTGGTAAGACTAAAGAAAGACCACGTCCGCCTAGACAAGAACAAGTTTCACAGACTTCTCAGTCACCACAGAATGCACAACAGACAGTTCCAGCACCGCAGCCTATCGCTGCAGCACAGCATGTTACACAGCAGATGTATCAGTATGCCCAGTCAGAGTATCCAGAGTATCAACAGTATTCATGAAACAGCCTAGAGAGGGAGGTAGGCTTGCCTCTCATCGAGATACCTGTATATCAAGAGGGTCCCTATGTACACAGTCAAGTATTAGGGAAAGACAGAAAGTTTTTGATTGATACAGGGGCAAGTAGGACTACTATCAGTCATGACGAGGTTCCAGGGGCTCCGCTCTCAGGCTCTAAAAATGTTTCCCTTGGATTTTCAGGAAAGCCTATTGTGAACGAGATTTCAAAACCAGTTTCTCTAGAAGTTGGTCCATTGTCCCGAACTACTGATTTGTTACTTACGAAATCATGTCCAGAAAATTTGTTAGGCATTAAAACACTGAAAGCATTAGGTGCAGTTATTTGCTGCTCCCCAGAAGGAATCCGATTTTTCCTCAGAGACTTCAAAGGTCACTATGTATTACGTGATTTTGATCCAAGATTATCGAATGTACCGCAGCATTTATGGGCGCAAGGTCCAACTGATGTAGGTTTTATGCAAATCACACCCCATCGTGTGACTCTCAAACAAGGTATAGTCTTGCCACGAATCAGACAGTACAGATTGCCACCTGAGGCTGTAGCAGCCTTATCCAAAATTATTGACGAGCTTATTGCTCAAGGAGTGGTTGTAGAAACTGACTCCAATGTATGTAATTCTCCTATCATTCCAGTCATGAAACGTACTGATCCAAATGCACCTCCAGTATATCGATTAGTGATTGACCTTCGAGAACTTAATAAATGTATCATACCCCAGTATCCAGTAGTTCCAGATATTTCATCCCTATTGACAGCTATTGATTCTGAAGCTACATTTTTCACTGTTATCGACCTCAAGAACGCATTTTTCAGTGTCCCCATTCATCCAGACAGCCAGTACCTTTTCGGTTTTTGTTTAAATGGAAGGAGCTATAAATTCACACGAGCTCCTCAAGGTTTCACAGAAAGTCCTAGTATTTACAGTCAAGCACTTAAGAGACAACTAGACAATATTCACATGCCAACTGACACTGCCCTGCTCCAGTATGTCGATGATCTACTGATCACAGCCCGTTCTGAACGTGACTGCGAGCGTGCATCACTTACAGTTCTGTATTTCCTAGCCGAGATGGGGCACAAGGTGTCCCCTTCCAAATTACAATTCTGTGTCCAGCAAGTGATCTACTTAGGCCACTTACTGTCCAAGTGGGGTAGGCAGTTGACACCAGACCGTATCCAGTTAATAGCGAGTCTTCCACAGCCCAAGACACAGAAGGAGGTACGAGCTTTTATTGGCCTCACTTCTTACTGCAGACAATGGATTCCTCAGTATGCATTTCTAGCCAAGCCACTGATACAGTTAACGACACAGGAGGCAGCCGTATCGACTGTCCTCCCTTGGACATCTGAACATACACTTGTTTTTAATTAATTAAAGAAAGCCTTATGCCAAGCACCTGTTCTAGCAACACCGAACTACAGTAAGCCTTTTACACTTTTTGTCACAGAACGTGATGGTACTGCATTATCTGTTCTCACACAAGATCAAGCCGGACAATACAAGCCCTGTGCTTATTTTTCTAGCACATTAGATCCAGTAGCCCAGGCTTTGCCTGCGTGCCTCAAGTCAGTTGCAGCCACAGCTCTAGCTATCAGACAAAGTGATTCCATAGTGTTAGGACACTCCCTGACAGTACAAGTTCCACACTCCGTGGAAGTTCTTTTAAACCGAACACAGACTCAGCACTTGACAATTGCACGTTTAACAGGTTATGAACTGACACTGTTCCAGCCACACATAGAAATCAGACGCTGCAACATTCTAAATCCTGCTACACTGTTACCGTCAGTTACTTCAAATCCTGCCACACATGACTGTGTGGAAGTTATTAACACTATGACCAAGCCAAGACAAGACCTGACAGATATTGCATTACCTAATCCCGACCTGACACTTTATGTGGATGGTTCATGTATGAGAACTAGTACAGGAGAACTAGTAGCCGCGTATGCAGTGACTACTGAAACCGAAGTTATAGAAACACACCGTATGGACACCCTGTCTGCTCAAGCAGCAGAGCTAGTTGCTCTGACCCAAGCCTGCATACGTGCCAAGAACCTGAAAGTAAACATATATACAGATTCACGTTACGCATTCGGAGTTGTACACGACTTCGGAGTGCTCTGGCAGGAGAGAGGTTTCATGACTTCTCATGGAACCAAGATTCAGCATGGTCTCCTCATTCAAGCTCTGTTAGATGCAATACATTTATCGACAGCTATCGCTATCATGAAGTGCAAGGCACATACGAAAGTTACTGATATCATTTCCCAAGGTAACGATCTAGCAGATCGAACAGCCAAGCTTACAGCTCAGACTCCAGACATTCCAGTTAACAAGATACAGACACTCACTCCAGATCAGACTACTTGTATGACAGTTAAGGACCCTACACAAGATGTCATTGACATACAGTTACATGCCACTCCCGAAGAAATCAAGAAATGGTCTGAACAAGGAGGGGTCCAGACAGATCAAGGATGGGTGACGAAGGGAAAAGCCACATGGCTTCTCCCCGACTCTATGGTTCAAGTCATTATTAATACCGCACATAGTCCAGCACATCTAGGAGAAAAAGCCATGTTAGACAGTATACAGAACCTTTGGTTCAACAAACACTTACGAGCTGCAGCCAAGCAGAAAGTCCGTACTTGTATGATATGTTGCCAGTTCAATCCAGGTAAAAGTGTCCCGGTGGAACAAGGTGGATTCCAACCTCCTGACCACCCTTTTGAAGTCCTCCAGATGGATTATATTCAGATGGAGCGATGTCGAGGTTTCAAGTATGTCCTCGTAGTTGTATGCGCTTTGTCCAGGTGGACAGAAGCATATCCAGTCCCAGATTACACAGCTGCGACCACTGCTAGGCAGTTGGTTCGTGAATTCTTTCCCCGCTATGGACTCCCTAGGGTCGTGTATTCTGATAACAGCCAGCCATTCTCATCCGAGCTTATGAAACATGTTTCCCTTTTGTTAGGGTACCAGTGGAAGTTCCATTGTGTGCGCCATCCTGAAGCAGCCGGTCTCGTAGAGAGACATAATCAAACCCTGAAAATCCGTATTGCCAAGACATGTAAAGAGAAAGGTGTAGACTGGCTAGTTGCCCTGCCAGTTGCTTTATTTTTTATGAGGATGGTTGCACATTCCAGATCAGGTCTGTCCCCTTATGAGGTCGTATTCGGCCGCCCCCCAAACATGTGGGGTACACCTAGACCCCGCAGTATTACAGATGTTTCCAGTAATATGCTGACAGATTACCTAGCTTCCTTGATGTCTGCCCTACACTCTTGTCGTTCACAGGTTGCCGCTGCATTTCCAGACAATACTGAAGTGAAACCACATGAGGTCATTCCAGGGGACCTCGTGCTAGTACGGAATTTTGATCGTTCAAGTCCACTGGAGCCCCGTTGGAAGGAGCCACGTCTAGTCTTATTAACCACGAGGACTGCTGTGAAGTTGGAGGGCCGGAAGGGATGGGTCCATCTGTCCCATATAAAGAAGTTCCATGGAATTCGTGAAAAGACATTTACAAAGGACATTTCTAAAGACTGCCCAAAAAGAGACTCTGAACTTTATTCTGAACTTAAAGTTCCTCTGTTAGAGAAAACTCCGCAGCAGGAGTATAAAGCAAAGTTGAGGTCTAGTAAAATAAGTCAGCCAGTTTAATTGTCTAAGTCCCTCTCGGGTGAAACGGTTAGACAGGTCCCTGACATGTATGAGATAGACCCCCATAGTGAGAGAGTTAGTCAAAACTCTATACGATGTATCGTCATTCTAAGTTTCTTATTGTTTCTAAGTTTAATGGTTACCTGCACAAGTTATGCATTACATTTATGTTTTCCAATTTCTCATGTAAATAAGTTTTTTAATGCTACAGTAGAGCACACGTTTAGTGATCTGCCTCCTCACGAGCTATCCTATCGTCTTGCTATGCGAAATAATACATTTATTAGAATGTTACACTATTCACACCAGACCAGCAATGCCACTAATTGTTGGGTGTGTGGTCGACTCCCCCCTTTCCAGACACCGAAGGGAGTTCTGCCACTCTTTCCTTATCCATTTTCACATAATGGTTCGTGTGGAGCATGGTCCACCTTAACGTCATCCTCAAATGATATGTCCCTTCTGAATAGAACATGTTTTCCAGACAAGCAAGGTCTCTCCCATAGAACAGGGTTAGACCTAGAAAATGAAGTTTACAATTTAGGTAATTATTCTTCGAATTTTATGGTCCTGAATGTTCAGTCTGATACCACTCCGGATTTGCCTGCTATTTCAGTACTACCAGTCAAAGGCGAATTATGTGTCAGAAAGAATGGTTCCGCACATGTAGGACATAGTGATTGTACTACTACTGTCGAGTATAGTGACAGTGGGAAATCTATTTTCAAAGCCTCACGTCATTCTTATTTTATTTGTGGTCAGACTGCATATGTTCGTCTGCCCCTCGATTGGGATGGAACATGTTACATTGCCTTCCTACTGCCACCAGTTTTCCTAGCCCCATCTGATTATCACAGAAATACACATCTAGTACACGTGAGACCTAGAAGAGAGATCGAGTCCCCAATTGTCGATCAAACTGAAACTACTCTAGAACAGTATCAAGACTTTAATAAAGGTTTCTTCTTCTTTATAGGCCCTGTCCAGAATAGTAAGTTAATACGTAGACTAACCAGAACCCTTGAAGCAGTAGTGAATGAGACAACTTCTGCTCTAGGTAACTTAACCGAAGAGCAATCTGCTATGAGATTTGTCGTGCTCCAAAATCGTCTCGTTCTTGACGTCATACTGGCTGATAGAGGAGGAGCATGTAGAGTCATCGGATCTAGTTGCTGCATTTTTATTCCTAATAACGCGCCGTCTGTTTATTCAGCTATAACCAGACTTCACAAAATTGCCCATCAGTTACACCAGAATCCAGGCACCTGGACATGGTCCGGTTGGCTCTGGAGTATTATATCTGCCTGGGGATGGAAAGTATTGTCATTCCTAGGTATTGCAGTAATGATTATATTCAGTTGCTGCCTCTGTATACAATGTGGCCCTGCGATTTGCGGCATATGCGCTACCTCTTGTATTCCTAGTCCTAAATCCCGTTCCAAGACAATTCGAGACGAGCAAATGATGCTATATGAAATGATAGATGGTATCATGAATATTGATGTTTCCTGATGGAAACGTAGGGAACAAGGAGGGAATGTGGAAAAGTAAATTTTGTCATGTTATATGTGCCTACGTGTTCCCCATGTTATGTCATATGTGCATGATCGATATGCATGTATCCCCCTCTGACCGATTAAAGACGCAATTACAGTTGTGTCCATCTCTAATATGCCAGTTTCCAGTCTTCGTGAAAGCAACGAGTATTGACCTACGTTGCCATGTTTTACAGTGTGCACGTTAATTCATTGAATTGTCCCCGTTTCTAGGCCTCAAAAGGGCCCGGACTCAGATTCAGCTCCTGTTTCCTGAACCCTCTCCGAGGAGCGATACAGCCCCCACCTGCATCCCTGACCCTTAGCTTACTTTATGCCTCGCAGTGCCCGGCCCGGCCTGGCTCTGCCTCCCAGTCTGCCAAGAGTATGATATGTTTCTAGCTATCAGTCCAGCCCTCCTTCTCTGCATTCCTAAGCTACTGAATCGCATCAATAGTTTCCGTCATGGTCTAGCCTTTATGTCTCCATGTAAGAGAAATACTGTATTAATATTCATAGAATATTCCCCGCACACGCACCACATATAAAATAATGCATGCACCAGTCTTAGTGTCTGTTAGCCTTTACCCTGATAACTTTTGGATTCTATCAACATGTACTCTAAACACCAGATACTAGATATGCCTGGGTACATGTCGCTCTGACACTCCAGACTTTAGTCTCCTCTTCTAGCATAGAAGTCATAGCCCCCAGTTCTCCCTGGTAACACGTCATTGTCAGTTTGCGCGCACCACTAGGTAAGAGGTCCCAGCTGCTCAGGTTCCCCCTCCATGTTTCCGCCCCGTTTTATGACATATTCTGTTATGTTTGCATCACTTGTCTATGTATACGCCCTGTACACGCCTTCTTGTTACATCATTTTGCCTTATCTTTCGCGACTGTTACGAACCACGCCTACTGCTACGCCTACTGTATTGAATGTAATGTATCTTGTTTAACTATATATATTGTGCACTGTTATTAAAAGTTATCCCTTATGCTCCCAGATCCTGCCCCCGGCAGCTGCCATCCTATTCCCGTACAGGCTGTCCTGTTCCTGTCCTTTATGCCTGATTAAAGTCTGTAAACTTCAGCTACCTCGAATCTTGACTCTTATTTATTGAGCTACCTGTTTATTGATTAATTCCGAAAAATAGATCCGGTAATAATTTATTTATTTACCACAAATTGATAAGTGAAAGAGTGAAGGGATGAACGGATGAGTGAAAGGGTGGATGTAAGGATGGATGAGTAAGTGAAAAGGAGGGTAGATAGACAAAAGGATGGATAGATGAGTGAAGGAGTGAAAGGGCGGATGGATAACAGAAAGGATGGATGACTGAAAGGATGGATTAGTGATAGGGTCAATGGATGGATTCATGAGTGGATGAGTAGATGGATGGGGTGGATGAAGAAAGGATGGATAGCTAAGTGAAAGGGTCGATGGAGAGAGAAATGGAGGATGGATGGATGACTAAAGGGTGAATGGGTGGAAGGATGAGTGACTGGGTGAAGGGATGAGTAAGTGAAAGGATGGCTCGATGGGTGAAAGGGTAAATGGCTGGTTGTATGGTTGGAAGAGTGGATGGATGAATGTGCGGATGGATAGGATGAAAGGGTGGATGGATGACAATGGATGATGAGTGAACTAGTGGATTGAGGGGTGTATGAGTGAAATGGTGGATGGAAGGATACTTGATGGATAAGTTTGCAAATGGTTGAATATGTTTGGACATGGATGGGCACACATATGGAAGGACAGAATGAATGGTGAAAAACTGAATTATGGATAAAAGAATGATTACAGCTAGTAGCCCCCATTAACATAAGTAACATTTCATATACATTGACTTTCACATTTATGAGTCATTGTCGCTATAGAATGTGTGTGTGATGTAACACTCTGACACCCAGCCCTACATCCTTCGGATAAGTAGCACTATAAAAGAAATTAACTACACATGAGAGAGGGTCTATGTGAAGATGAGGGGCACCATTGGAGGTGGTAGCAAGGCCGAACTGGCCGTACTGGGCATTAGGCGTTTTCTTGGGAGGCTGGAAAGGTGGGGGTGGGGGGGGGTTGTTACTGGGGGCTGGCACTGCAAGGTTCCTTGTATATCCAGCAGTTTTCAGGCAACAATAAAAGTGCCCTCACTTATATTCAGGTGTGGTTCACCAATGTGTGGTGACTAATGTACCTGCTGGAGCGAGATGGGAGTTTTGAATCATTTAAGGTAGCACTTAGGGTTACATGCCTGTTGCAAAGAATGTTTATCATGTGTATCATGCATATCAAAGAACAGTATTTTATGTGCAGAGCTCATTGGATTACTACCTGAAGAGGGTTTCTCATTTCAGTGCATTTATGGTGTGGCGAAGTGTTTCTTGTCTGCAATGGAGACACACTTGTGCTGCCAAAAGTGTTTCCATACTCCTTGATGCTGCATCAATAGGTGATTTTACACATTAATATGATTTCGCTCTGAAATGTGATTTTCCTTCTAAATATGAGACAGCAATGCTGCTTACATTTCGCCAACTGTGATTTTACACCTAAATTGATGTTACATTTAAACGTGAATTAACATCAAAACATGATTTGTACTCCTTTACATTTTCTGTATTCATACTTAGGTTCACAAAGAGTCATTTTTCACTTTATTGTGTTGTAATCAAATATGATGTCATTCTGATGCACTCCTATTACACCTAAAGTGATGTATATTCTCTCTGTATTCAGTGATTTTGCACCTAAAGGTGATTGCATAATCCTACTGACTTTGCACCAAGGGTGATATTGCACCTAAATGTGCATCTATATGAGATTTTTTCTCCTTTGTGTGTTTTTGCACCCAAAAGTGTCTGCACATTCTTCTCAATGTTGCATAGTGGTATTTTAGACTTATCCGCGTTTTTGCAGCTAAATGTGCTTCCACACTCCTGCTAATATCGCACCAAGGATGATTTTACACCTGATTGTGTTCCTAAATGTGAATTTCATCTTAAAAACCAGATTTGTGCACTTAAAAGTGTTTCGTCACTCTTGATGATGTTGCACCCACATATAAATTTGCATCTCAATGTGATTACGCAATTGTGCTAATTTTGCACAAAGGAAGATTTTGGACATCACTATGCTGTCAATCAAATATGTAGTCACCGTGATGCATACCTTTTACATTTAATGTCCCTATGTACTGAGTGATATTCCAAGGTTGAAAGTTACAGCTTGGCCATACTGAATTTAATTCAGAACATCAATATCCCACAAGTTTTTCATGTGATCTTGTTATAGTAACCAAATCTAAAATAAAGAGAGCTTCACATCGGATCTATCTCATGTACCATCACCTTAGAGATCCTATTCCCCAAACCTGTCAAAGACTATCTTAAATACCACAAACATGAGCCAAAACGACATGCCCAGAACCCTTAATCGGTGACTAATACACGGCTTTAGCAATAGTGGCGCCCTGTGCGGCAACATTTGTTGGCGCCCCCCCAATGAGCACATCTACCACAGATTCCCGCTCTACCAATATTTAACAGTGCTTCCCAAGTCTCTATGACCACTCTCTCTTTCTCAGACTTGTTTCGTTCTATAGTGCCACTCATACCAATGTAGGGTGTCAGAGCACTTTAAATCACACACACATTCGCACAGAGACAATCCTGCATGTGTAAATCAGTGTATAGGAAATGTTACATAAGACAGAGGACTACAAGGTGTAGGAGTCATATGTCATCTATACTGATAGGCAGTATAGTTTGAGTCCTTGGTCTGGAAAAGCACAAATTCATAATGTAAAACATAACATCACTGTTAGGAGTTTTCTTTAATAATAAATATGTATTGCCTCAATCCAAATGAACCCTTTTTGCAAGTTTAGTTTGATGAAAGACAGGGCAAAAAGACATATAGCGCTAATACATATCTTGTAGTTTACATGCTGCTATTTGATGACAGTTAATAGCTCACTATGCTATATTAGAATTGTAACTTATTAAACTGTTAAAAAAGTAACAAAGTATCCCTGGGACACAAGCAGTAATCCACTGACCTATTTACATTATATGTACTTTTTAATGTGCATGGTACACATTCTTTGCTATAGGCACATTAACCCACTGCACTACCTTAGGATGAGTTAAAACTTCCACCTACCATCTCACTCCAGCAGGAACAATAATCACTGGAGTGATCTTGACATTTTTATTGTCCACTGAAAATTGCCGGAAACAAGGAACGCTGCAGCAGGTGCTTTTAAAACAAAAATGTGCTTGCAAACAGGGCGCTCCACCACAAGTCAGCGCCCGGTGCGGTGGCACCGATCACACCGCCTTAGAGCCGGTCCTGGACAAATACCATAGCCTCAGATGTGGGTTAATTAAGACATGCAAACCTTTCTTTTTTACTAAGCGCAAATCCTCCAATGGTCTATGTCGGAGGCCCCACACACTATGGGCCTCATTTATGAGGCCCCTAGCGGCAGTTTTGCATCACCGGAGCGTCACTTTTTTGATGCTCTGGTGGCGCAATGTGCCGCAGCATATTTTCTAGGGCACGCAAAGCCACTTTGCATGGCTTTTCTTGGCCTTGCAAATATGTGCCTCTTTCATGCAGAACACTGCGTGACAGGGGCATTCAACAGGCCTCATTTACGAGGTGTTGGCGCATGGCAGTGCTGCAAGGAATCTTGCTGTGCTGCCCTGCATCGAAAGAAAAGGGAAGGAATGTGCCGTATCTATGAGATACAGCGCATTCCTGTCCTTTTCCCCTGTGCTGGCTCATAATGGGCTGCCATGCACCAACCCAGGCACCTTTGTGCCAAGGTGCAAGGGTGTCCTGCATTGTTGGGGTGATTGTTTTTGCGAAGGAAGGGACATACTTCTGCACAACAACAATCACAAGAGGTGTTTTTCTCTTAATATGTGTGCTGCAGAATGCAGCACACATAGAAAAAGGAAAAAGAAGGAGAAATAAGAATATTTCTCCTTGTTGTGTCTTCCCAGCGCCACCCTTTGGATGGCCTTAGAATCTGACGTATTCCAAGATTTACTATTCCTCATAAATCTGGGAATGCTTGAGATTCCACAGGTGCTACGTGGGAACGCCCATAGCAACACCTGTGGAACTCCCCTTTCATGCAGTGTTCTGTTTGAAAGGGGCAAATATTTGCAAGGCCAGGAAAAGTGGTTTTGTGTGGCCTTGTAAATATGCTGCGGCACATGGCGCCACAGGTGCATAAAAAAAGTGGCACTCCGGCGGCGCAAAAGTTCCTGCTAGGGCCACGTAAATGAGGCCCCCTTGGGTGTTGCTGTGGGTGTTAACACGCAACACCCAAGGAATCTGAAGCTTTCCCAGATTTAGGAGGAATCATACACCTGGGAATGCATCATATTCTAACGCCTCCATATTGCATAAATGTGGTGCATTCCTGCCATTTCTTTTGATGCAGGGCACTGCCCTGTGCCAAAAATACCTCCTAAATGAGGCCCTAGATGCTAGATCCAATAACAGAATGGTCAAAACTAAAAATGCACCCTCGTTCAATCAGATTTAACTAATTTTTAAACTTTTCAACCCATTTATCAGTGTTTGCCAATAATTTGTGAATCAACAGCTACAGTGTGCAAAATATTGCCGCTTTAAATACTACCAGGCACCCGTTCACGATGGGCCCGCATGTAGAGCCACGGATCCCACAGCATTTTGTTTATGTTGAGCATACTATGCCCCTCTTTTTTCCCTCTCTTCCTTCATGCAGTCAGACGGTGCCTTCCCAGCCACGTTTCTTTTTTCATGAAACACGAGATTTACAGATACATTTCCATCTCAACGCATCACCAAATGACATCAATGGACATGATGCCTCGTGTGATGCGGTGGTTACCATAGCAAAATCAATGTTCTTGTTCAGACGGGGTAGGGTTTGCCGCTTTGTAATCCCGTGACACATAAAACTGAGGTAAAGGGTAATTAGCGAATTGTACACTCTCAAAACTCTAAACAAATGAACAAAAGAGTCCAGATTGGAAACGACATTAGACGGTGTTTCAGAACGCAGATCATCCACCATGCATGTCTTGCAGCACAAGAATGTTGCTGGTAGGCAGTCACTTCCTGTCCAGCTGAAGGTAGTTCCTATCAGTTCCTGAAGTTACACCGGAAGCATTCTTAAACTCCTGACCTCAGTGAGTCCGAAACCTCTAGAAACTGAGAAGAGCAGAATATCACTTAATACCCATTACCCAAATGTGTTGTCTTTGGGCATATAACCCTGTCAGTCAGACTCGAGGAAGGTCTCTTGTTATGCAGCTTGTTTGTGCACAACAGCACATGACACCCTTTTATCATCTCTCCTGATGCATTGTATTTAGTAAGATGAGTGATGCTGGTGGGTCTCCTAAATGAGCTCCCACATCATTGACTCCATGATCTTTATCCTCACAAACGAAACAACCAAATAGAGCGGAACAGGAATGTGTAAGTTGGATTTTCCAAAAGAGATGACAAAATTTAAATTGTTTCGGCAATAGAAAAAAACGATTTTGATGTTCTATTGTCCCGGTCCGGAAGAAGATTGAAAGCTGGCCGAACATGCATTCGAACCAAGCTACTGGTCTGGAAGCTTCTGCTGAAAGGAGGTCACTTAGAACCCGCACATTCTTCAGAACCAAAAACACCTCAGTGGTACTTTTCGTATCAAACCATTCAAAGGATAGGATGTCCTGACTCCTGTGGGTGGACACTGTTCAAGTCTGCAGGCTCTTCTACTCCTCAGCTGTAAGCTCGCTACTGGACCCCTGACTGTGTGTACAGACACCTTTTGTAAAATGTAAGATGAACTGTAAGGCTTCCCAGTGCTACTTGAAATGGTGATTGGCTTCTATTATCCTCCATATTCCCTTTGGGTTTGATGGATGCTGCTCCCGCCCTTTACATTTGTTTATTTTTTGGGGGAAGAGAGACGTCGGATCTGCGACTAGCCACATACTTATTGCAATGACATTACATAATGACAGCAGCAACAACGTTTTTCCTATCCCTGCTAGCCAATCAAATGCCAGATCTAATACCAGAATATCTACAACCTGAAATTACACACTCGTCCAATCAGATTCAAATAATTTTCAACTGTTTCAGCCTTGAATCATTTTCTGCCAATAATTTCTGAATTGACAGTCAAATCATACAAAATATTGTTCTGCAAATTTAATCAGGCATCTGGTGAAGTTAGCATACATTACACACCAGGTAAATGTAATAATGATGTTTCTTACCGATATAGGGATATAGGAAGTGTATATGGTCTAGCCATTTATGCTTGTTTTGTCTGTTTCACCTTTTAAGCTCTAAGCACTATTTCCTTGCTCCACTAGCAGCTACAAAGGTCTACACCTAACGGCATATTTACAAGGGAAGTGGCGTAGTGAGGTGTTAGCCTTCCTGGCTTAACGCCTCACTCTGCCACTTCAGGGCTGCAACATATTTACAAGAATATGGTGCAGCTCTGCATTTCCCCCTGCACTGGTGCTACACTTTGCAGCCTAGCGCCAACGCAGGCACAATTTGCACCGTAGTGCAAGGTTGTCTGCGTGCAGGGGAAGATTGTTTATGTGCAGGAAGGGGAACCATCCAGCACATAAACAATTTTTAATCCCGTTTTGTAAGCACACATAGATGTTGCAAAAAGGCATTTTAAAAAAATGGATTATTTATGTGCAGGAAGGGGGACCTTCCTGTACATAAGCAATCACTGGCCTTTTGCTATTTTCAAGTGTGCTGTACAATGCAGCACACACGCAAAAACGAGGAGAGATGAAACATTTCTCCTCATTGTGCCAGGGAAAGACCAGGTTTTCCCTGGTCTTAATTCTGACGCTGCCTCCAATTAACACCATCCTTGTAAATAGGGGGCAGCATCATAATCAATGGGTGTTGCGGTGGAACGCCCACAGCAACACTCATTGCCCTCCCCTCTCATGCTAAGCATAGCTTGAAAGGGGGCCTTATATAAAATACAGTGTTAAGCCACGTTAAGTGGCTTAACTCTGCCTTGTAAATAAGGAGAAGCCCCTATCGCCAGAGGAACATCGTAAAAAGTGACGATTCTGTGGCGATCGGGGCTTGTTATATGTGCCCCAGTGTCAGCTGGAGATGGCACAGAGAAGATAGAGTACTAACTGAATCTTAGAGTTGGGCTTACTTCATGTTTAGAGACTTTGGCTCAGTGCCAGGCATGGCAGAAATGTCTGCCTTCCATAGGACGAGTGCCTGTTTATATATTGTAAAAAACACCTGTAGGGAAAGAGAAGAGGGAGCAGATAAAGCATCTATCACCTGTAGTGGTACAAGTTGCTGTGCCATTAATAACAATGCACACAACCAGACAGCCCTATATTTTCATTCAAAAGGGGATCTAATATTAAGGATTTGATAAGTAAGGGTAGCCCTACCAAAGCCCTCTACACCCATACTTGCATCATAACGGGGTTTACCACCCCTGACGAAAAATTACAAATGTGGGAACTGCATGGCCTGCAAGTACTGCAAGGACACCAAAGAATGGTGATTCTCCAATTAACATGCAGAGAGAAACGTAATTTCATTAAAGACAACGGAGGCTAACATTATGCAATAGCCTTTTATTGCTGTCCCAACAAGCAGCCCTTTAAAGAATAGTAATACATCATAAAGCACTTAGTATGTTCATGAAAACATAAAAATATGCAGTGCACGTAGACATTCTCCTCGTTAGGCTGCGACAAAACAGGAAATGAGCCATTTAATGGAATTCCATTTAATTTTATGAAGCATTATCTAAAAGAATGGAAAAAAACCTCACAATAAATCTAATCCATATTGTAAACTCCTGAGCTGTAAACTAAATTATTTAGAGAGATACTTTCCTAGAACCACCTCCACAGAGATAACAATGAAATATATTAATTCTGGATACTCACCTTCCTAATACCTCTCCTTTAGGGTGAGGAGGGTGGGATAATATTTGCCCATTGACTTTATAATGAAATTAATGTTCTCTCTGCATGTTAATTGGAGAATCTCCATTTATTACAAGACCAGAGGCTACCATGCATGTTAAAAGCCATACAAAGCTTCATTACTAACATGCTCCACTGGTCTCAAATACAACTTTGCAAACATATCTGTATTTGACCAGTCTGCTGTTTTAAGTATTTCAGGTAGGGATCCACTTGCCCAAAAAACCTTACTAGTCATTGCTCCTCTAGAAGAATGTGCTCCAAACCTGGAAAGATCCACACCAACTTCACTCATAGTCATATGTATCCACCTGGCCAATGTGGCTGCAGAAACAGGTTTACAATGTTTTACATAGGATAAAAGCAGTTGATCAACACCAGACGCTCTGAAATCCAGGACCTTGCTCTCATACAGTCTCATACAACAAACGTCACATAATCTGTCACAATCATGATAAAAAGGATAGAAAACAGAATATGACATTGTTTTTCGTTTTTTTCTAAACATCAGAATGAACAACCTCTGGTGAATAGAATCTATTGGACAACTCTAGAACTTTGATGCCTGAGACTCTCCTAAATGAAATCAAACATAGCAAGATTGCTAACTTCATGGATATTTGTTTAGGAGAGAGGTAAACATTGGCTGGCCAAGAAGTAAAGAGTTTGAAAATCAAATTAACATCCCAGAGGGACCAATAACGAGCCCTATGGGGTCTTCTGAACCTCACACCCTTCAGGACTCCTTTTTTAAATGATTACTCCCAATTGCCAAATTATTAATCAGTGCATGACCAGAAGAAATAGCAGATCTATAACAATGAATTATCCTATAAGAAAGTCTTGAGTCAAAATGCTCCGCTAGACAATTGGCTACCTGTTGGATAGGAGCTTCAACGAGATCCCGACCCCTTTCCACGCACCAACTACACCATTTCTTCAAAACACCCTTGTACCTTTTCCTTGTTCCTGGGGCTCATGACTCATCCTATAAACCCCTAGCTTCTCCTGAAAGGCGTGAATATCTGCTTGAACCCCTGAAATCTTCCAAACAAGAAGGTTCATCTTCCCTTCTGAAAATAAAGGATGTTCCCCTCCGTCTAAACCCTGTAGAAGACCCAAGGGTACCTGGTCCAGTCATGAAATGGCTACTGCGAGTTCCATCACTCCTGAGAACCAAACCATAGACCTCCTAAGGGAGTCACTAGGATAATGCTGGAGGACTCCAACCTCGCTTCCCACAATACTCCCTTAATCATGGAGAAGGGGGGAAACACATATCCCTTGTTCCTGTCCCAGAGCTGTAGGAGAGTGTCCACAGCCGCTGCCCCTGCAGCTGGCCTCCAACGGACATTCCTTGGTACTTGGACTGTTAACCTGCTTACAAATAAGCCTACCAGAATCGCCCCCACAAACCTTGTATCAAACTGAAAATCTCTGAGTATAACTTTCAATCGCTGGAGTCCTTGAGAAATCTGGATTTCCAGTCCGCTCTTGCATTCTGAAAGCCTGGAATACACTCCACTCTTAGCACACTCTTGTCTACCCAATACAGATACCAAAGTTGTCACCCAACACCTGCCAAGGTTTTCACCTTGCATCTCCAAATCAGTTTATGTAAGAGACGGCTGTGAAATTGCCTAACTTAATCAGTGTGCTTCAATTTGTCAATAATTTCCTGAAGTCATTAAGGCATTCAGACCAGCTAACATTTCTGAACAGTTTCTGTGAAGTGACTGTTCCTCCTTTAACCATCATCTACCTGTCTCTGACCTGTTCAGCCAAGCTCCCCAGTCCAGTTGTTTGCTTCTGATTCCACTGCAATGTCAGGAACCTTCCTGAAGATGGCCTTGCCTTTTCATGCTTCGAGATTCCTCAACTACCATTCCAGATCTTCCAAAGGGTCTTTTAATAGGGGAACCGAATCCCCATAACATAAGCCTTTCCTTAATTCCAAAGCTTTCAATCTCTGTAGACCCCTGTAATGTAGTGGGCCAGGACAAATTGCCTACATTGAGCACAATAGAAGACCCAGAATTTTCCCCACATTCCTTTTGGAAAATTAATTCTTGGGACAAAGCTGATCTCTTCTCCTGCTTTATCTTTGACACTTTCTTCTGAGGCAGAATCATTTGAGATATCATCATATCTACCTGGAAACCCCAAGACTCTATGTTTTGTGTGGGAACCGTGACAGATTTCTCTGTATTCACTATGAAACCCAGGTTTTCCAGAAGTTCTATCTATAAATGATTCAGAAGTTCCATTCTGTCCTGAGACATAATAAGGATCTCGTCTAGATATATAATGAGGCAAACTCCTCTCTGCCTATGGAAGCTTACCACAGGAGTTAGCACCTTGGCAAAAGTGCACAGAGCCGAGGACAGCCCGAAAGGAAGGCAAAGGAACTGATAAAGAATGCCTCTCTAAGAGAAGGGCAGATACTTCTGGCTGTCCCCGTCCATGGGTATCGTGTAGCAAGCATCGTTGAGGTCTAATTTTACTGACAAATCCTTGGCCTGCAAGATGTCTCATAAAAGATAGATACCCTCCATCTTGAAATGTCTATAGATTAGAAATCTGTTTAACTCTCTTAAATGTATAACAGGGCACCAACCTTTGTTCTTCTTTTTTATAAGAAAAACAGTGTTCACAAAGCCCCCTAGTGCTCCCTGTTCTGGAAAAGAAACCATTGATGGACAGAATGTTGAACAATGCAAACATTCACCCCCGTCACAAGGATCTGGGTTTAATCCATCATTATTTTGCTCACTGGACCAATTTGGACCCAGCCATATGCAAATCAGTCTTGACCCCGTTCCTTGTGGGAACAGTCCAGCCCGAACTGCCAAGCCAGGTCCTCCCTGGACCAGAAACAAGCATCCTGGGACCGGTTTCAGAGCATCACCCTTAACCAGCCAGGCTATCTTGAATCCAGTGGTGTAGTGAGCATGGGAACCACATCTAGGCATGCCCTTTCCACTTAGAAAGAAACAATTGATGGATGGAATGCTGAACAATGCAAACATTCACATTAATTGTTGTTCTTCTTGTTGTCAAAAGGATCTGGGTTTAATCCATCATTCTTTTGCTCACCACACCACCCCAGTTTGGACCCAGCCAGATGCAAATCAGTCTTGACCCTGTTCCTTGTGGGAACAGTCCAGCCCGAACTGCCAAGCCAGGTCCTCCCTGGACTGGAAACAAGCATCCTGGGACTAGTTTCAGGGCATCACCCTTCATCAGCCAGACTAGCTTCAATTCAGTGGTGTAGTGAGCAAATGGTCCTAGGTTGCTTGTTTCCAGTCCAGGGAGGATCTGGCCTTGATCCAGATCCTTGTCTATTCCCGCCAAAAACTCATAACTGTCCTGAGGATCAAAAACAAATTAATCTATCTCCAAACCATCTTCTCTGCGCATCAAACAACAACTTTTTGGGTTTTACCATTTAAGCTGGAAACTCCGAAAACTCTATTCCGAAGCCACTGACAATTTCTAACACCCAGTTGTCTTCTGTGATCTTCTCCCAATTTTGAACAAAGAATTTTAACCTTCTCCATATTGCCCTCCTTGATATCCTGAACCTGAAGTCCTAGACCTTCCTCCACGGTTTCTAGAGATTCTTCGTATGTGGGGATAGAAGTTTGAATTGGGGCTGTAACGCCAGCCATAGTATACCAAAGTTTATCTGCCCTTGTGGATAAAACTGGGACCTGAATGAACCGTGGCTGACAGCCTGTCCCCTCCTGACGGCATGTTAAAAAATAGCTCTAGAGCCAAAGACCCTGCACATGCTAGTTTGAGCCTTGCTAAAGGCTGTAAAGCTGGAAACATATTTCCCCTAAGGATTTCACAAAACGTTCCACAAAAAGGAGACATTTGAGATCTCCCATGTCGTCTCAAGAGGACAGATCAGCCAATTTAGCATTAGTCCTCATTAACACTGCCTTACATCATTCTGCAAACAGGCCCGCATTGGCATTGCCTAGCATACAAATGGCATGCTGTGCCCAACCCCATAAAAGGTCAATGTTTATCCTACTGTCCTTGCCTCTGGCTTCTTCTGCCTTATCAAGGATATGTGTAAGTGGGCCCAGAATATCGAGGACTTACTCCTGACATTGTTTTAAACATTTCTCAATACCCTTTCTAAAGGCTGTTGTCAGATTTAAACAGTAAAGTAATACGTTCTGGATCCTGACTTGGCGTATTACACATGTTATCCACTGTAGGGGGCCTAGGGCATTCTGTCCGAAGCAAATTACATGTTTCCTTATCAAGAGACTTCCAGACCCAATGTTTGAGGTGCTTTGCAACGTTGTTCATTGGCCACCATTTCGCGCTGTGTGGATGTTTAATCATAGTGGAGTTAAATATCTCGACCCCAAAGAGGTTCTTAACCTCTTGGTAGGAAGAGCCTTGATCCAGATCCTTGTCTATTCCTGCCAAAAACTCATAACTGTCCTGAGGATCAAAAACAAATTCATCTATCTCCAAATCATCATTCTCCGCACAGGAGTTTAGGCTGCTAAGTATATCCTTTGTACCATAAAGGTCACTTCTTTCAATCATGCTGCTATGGACAACTTTTCTTTATGCCCTAACAAATTGGCCCCTTTCCTTTGTGCTACTAAGAGCACCACTTTCTATTGTAGGGCAAAGGCTATCTGTGTCACAGGCACGGCTAAATGCCTTTTCAGTAAGTTTCCTCTTGTGGGAATCCTTGCCCCCTCTCTGGGGTTCCGAGGTAGAAGGGGAGTCCCCATCAGAGTGGGGGAAAAAACAGTCACTACAGGGGTCTCCCGCTTCCTCTTAACCAATGCCGCATCCACCGCCTCCCTCACAGAGGTCCTTAGTTCCTCCTCTAAATATCTTTTAATAGATTATTCCATGAATTCTTTGATTGTCTGGGTTTCGGGTTTAGTGCCCAGCATTTCAGGCATGATACAATCAAGGATTAAATTAAGGGTTAAACCATGACTCAAGTGGTTCCTTCAACTGTTGCAGATGTAACCACTGTGGCTTTCAAGTTGACCTTTGTTTTTTCAGGCAAAGCAATAAAGGATCCCTGATGCGACTGTCATTCTTGGCTTGCAGGCGTCCTTTTTCTACAAAAGATGCAATACCGCTAGGCTACGAGCCTTCGTATCTAAGCTGTTTATAGGCAACACAATAATTCCCGGGAAACTCGTAAAGACGCGAACAGTACCTTCATGGCTACAAAGGCTGTTTTGGAAATCCCTTTAAGAGAAGGGCAGCGCTTAATTTGTAAAATATGAAGTGCAGGTGCTTAAATGTTTGTCGGAGGCCACACCGACTTTTCTCTGGCTCTACCCACTTCCTTCGCTGGCTCCACCCACTTACTCACATCGCATCATCAAAAAATCTGCAACCTTGAACTTTTCTTCAAAGGATTCAAAATCAGCCTCAGAACCTTGCCACCCAAAAGAACATACATAAAAATCATCTAACATTCTCCAAGAAAACAGAGTTGATTTCTCAAAGCACTTCATTTATTATTTCATGGACAGCCAAATGTTCTCTACAGAAAATAACATCCATGGTGACTTCAGCACTAAGAGGAAAAAGAGAAACAAGAAGTGTTCCTTCAACATCAATATTCATGTGAAGAAATTCAACTTTTACTGACCCACTAACACCCACCTCCCACAAAGCCAGAAAAACACTAGAGTCATCTTTGTCCCTTTCATCTAACTTTTGCAGAGACCATCAAGGTCAACGGCCCTATCATCGCCTCTACCCTTTCAATATAACACAAGTGAACCCATATCACACTATCCAAAAATGTCCAAAGAAGATCCTGAAAAAAACTCCTAACAAATAAGCCAAAAAGTTCTAGGGGCCCACCTCAGCCAGGCACTAGAAAACATTGAACACTTCACTGATGTCAACTCCCATGTAAAAGAATATATCACAAAAATCTAACCACACAAATAAAAGCACCTCATTAGCCATCAAAAAACATCTTTGAATGGCAAGCAATGCATTCTTTTGAGACAAATCAAACAAACATATTACAACCTAGGAAAAAGAAGCATCAGCGGTGCACCGAAAGAACAAATAAATATTGACACTCTTTCTGGTGGATACTCTAACTGCAGAATCCTCACATTAAAATATACCCTGGGCACCACAATAGGTCCAGAGAAATTCATAGCATTGCTGAGGTACACTGTTATGTTGCCATGTGGCTTCACTTCGTCCCTCGACCGCCCCGGAAATGATATAGTGGAGTCACGGTTGCATTCCACCTTACTTCACCCTCATATGCGAAGTGTGAACAACAGTTGGTAACAGTGTGCTGATAACTAACTTGGGAACTCTTAAGTTGTTAAAAGAAAAGAGAAAGTTGAGATGGGAGGGCAGCGAGGCATCTGAGGTTAAAAAATTAACCAGAAAGAGTGTGACTTTAGGTAACGTATCCTGCCAGTCATGGATCATCGTATTTTGGGATTTTCTTTGTGAAAATAAAAAAAAAGAAAACTGTTCAAACAGTGAAATGCAGCAGCAGGAACTGCCTTGACAGTGGTTACTGCAAATGCATTCTAAATGACCGCCTGCTTGGCAATCATTTATAAATGTGGCGAGTGGTCCCTCGACCAGGAGGATATGGTAAATTACTCCATCCCCCAGACAGAACAATGGCCTGTCCATCCATTTATGAATAAGCCCCTGAGTAACATATGTTATTGCTCTACACATTTGTTCAATAATAACAACCTGTAAATTTTATCTTTTCGTGACAATACTAATGTGATAAGCAGAGGTTTCCATCCCACTACACAAGGCAAGGAACATATTTGATAACTGGAAGCATGACTGTCTACTACTGCTGTGTCTTTGTAGACCATCTACTCTGGCTTTTTCTGCCTCACATGAGTTCAGCACTGTGCATTATTGGGAACTACGTCTAGAAACGTCAACAATTTGAGTACAAATATTTGTACTTTCCCTTAGAGAGTTCAATTTCTGTTTTCTTGTAACTTGTAAAGCCTCACATGTATTCTTTATTTTGCAGGGCTATAAAAAACAAACAAAAATCATAAATGAGCCTGCCCATATCTTGCACCCACAGGAGGGAGGGAAGGTGTGCAAGGGAGGGGATGTGTTTCAATTAGTTATACATCACTAATCAAAAAAAAATCCTAAAGCATGAATCCAACAGTTAAACCATGGTTATCATTGATCCACATGGGAGAGGTCAAGAAAAACATATGTCAAACAAAACAATTTACATGAAAAGAGACTCCCGTAATGATTATTATTATCAAACTGGGGTTAGGAGTTCTTGATTGTAGATGATGGTCTACGTTTCGACCCAAAGGTGTAGGACTGTGGATCCTTACTCGCGGGTCTTCATCAGGACGTGAGGGGGGGGGGTGAGGGTGAAGTGGGGCTGGTTCCTAGGCACAAAATTAAAGAACGCTAAATTACTTAAACCGGTCTCAAAAAAGTCCCGACATAGTCATTCAAAAAGAAACGGAGACCCGTAAGGGTATTTAAAGTATGAAAAGGAAGAATAAAAAGATTTAAAAAGAGGTTAAATATACTAAGGATGAACTTGGGACAACCCAATGGACTTATTTTATGTTACCTGGCGAGGCAGGTAGAGAAAACGGCCTGCCCGTCGGGCGTGGTCCGTATCCGGGCGGTGCCTTTGTCCAGTGTGGTATTGTCTGGAAATCACAATGGAAAAACTAATATTAAAATAACAGCCCCAAAATGAGTACTCCGTTTGGCAGAAGGTCTGGGGCGTTAGCATGGGGGGCCTACCTTATTTAATAGCGGTACATATGAGGGAGGGTCCCCGTAAGAAAGGTGTATTGTCAGAAGCATACACAAATTACTAAGAACAATTAAACAAAATTTTTTCACAAACTTATTGGAGTGGTAATAATGATTTATTACCAAACAAAGCGTTGTTTTCAAAATTAATAACAGTTGTATCAATTAATATTTTGCGAAAAAGCCCCAAAGGGGGGAAGGGAAGGAGAGAGTGCTCAAAAGGAGTGATAAGAATTAGAAGATTAACACAATATACAAGAATAACACAGCATTCCAGTTTTCTTGACAATGTAAGGATAATTCAAAATATCATGGCCAAACAATCAGACCAAAATTACACCATTACAATAAATCATATTCGCAAGGCACTTCTGATTGCTAGATTTGATCGGGGATGTGCCGGAATACAAACAGAGAAAAGTCGACGTTTCGACCCCTATCAACAGGCTCATTAAAGTCCTTTCACGGGGTCTTCATCAGGACGTCACACTGGGAAAGTGAGGGAGGGGGGCCAGTTCTGTGAAGAAGAATGTTTCACTTTAGTATATAGTAAGGACGGCAAATCATCCTAAAAACTATAACAACGAGTGGAATGATAATTAAAATAAATTACCATGGGGTACGGCCAAGACTGGCTCAGTACATGGATGGGACGCCACGCTAGGGAGTCGTGGTCTGTCGTCAGTGGCAAAGAACTACGCTACAGAGGAGATAAAAACAAAGGTGTCAGCGGACTGATATGTCCCAAGGGTTTATACAACAGAATATAAAACAATCTCTTGGAAAATAAGGCAGAGCCCTGAGAGGGTCCTAGGGCCTTATTACCAAAATAACCCCATGAGAGGGTAGTTACGGTAAAATAGAGTAGTACCTCTGAGGTCAGATGGAACGTCACGAGTAGGTGGGTAATTAAAATTTCAGCTTTTAAGTCCGCAATTTCCTTACTTAAGGAGACTACCTGTTCCGCAGCTGTCTCCACTCCCAGCACCATCCAGTGCCGGGAGCAGTTGTTTGCCACGTAGCTAAAACCCTCTTTAAATTTTGGCACGTCAACAAATATCACAGGCTCGATTTTAATTTGCAATCCCACCGGGATTATGTTCTCTTGCAAATACCTCGTAAAGAGGTGCCCATGGAGTCGTGTTCTGATAAGTTTCTTCTCTAATCTTTCAAGACGAGCTATCTTATCATTTAGGGTGATGTCAATTGGGGGGACAGAAGTAGAGAGAAAAGTAGTTGACAAATCCTTTGTGAGCTGATTAATATACTCCTCTGTATATGAAAGTAATTCTGATTCCACCATGGTATAAGTAAACTTAATTTAGGAAAACCTCGCAGGTCAACACCTGCTCAGAAAGTGTTACAGAAAAGGGGGTTAAACCCAAAAGTCACGGGGACCTGGGCGCTATGCGGTACATATGAGGGAGGGTCCCCGTAAGAAAGGTGTATTGTCAGAAGCATACACAAATTACTAAGAACAATTAAACAACATTTTTTCACAAACTTATTGGAGTGGTAATAATGATTTATTACCAAACAAAGCGTTGTTTTCAAAATTAATAACAGTTGTATCAATTAATATTTTGCGAAAAAGCCCCAAAGGGGGGAAGGGAAGGAGAGAGTGCTCAAAAGGAGTGATAAGAATTAGAAGATTAACACAATACACAAGAATAACACAGCATTCCAGTTTTCTTGACAATGTAAGGATAATTCAAAATATCATGGCCAAACAATCAGACCAAAATTACACCATTACAATAAATCATATTCGCAAGGCACTTCTGATTGCTAGATTTGATCGGGGATGTGCCGGAATACAAACAGAGAAAAGTCGACGTTTCGACCCCTATCAACAGGCTCGTTAAAGTCCTTTCACGGGGTCTTCATCAGGACGTCACACTGGGAAAGTGAGGGAGGGGGGCCAGTTCTGTGAAGAAGAATGTTTCACTTTAGTATATAGTAAGGACGGCAAATCATCCTAAAAACTATAACAACGAGTGGAATGATAATTAAAATAAATTACCATGGGGTACGGCCAAGACTGGCTCAGTACATGGATGGGACGCCACGCTAGGGAGTCGTGGTCTGTCGTCAGTGGCAAAGAACTACGCTACAGAGGAGATAAAAACAAAGGTGTCAGCGGACTGATATGTCCCAAGGGTTTATACAACAGAATATAAAACAATCTCTTGGAAAATAAGGCAGAGCCATGAGAGGGTCCTAGGGCCTTATTACCAAAATAACCCCATGAGAGGGTAGTTACGGTAAAATAGAGTAGTACCTCTGAGGTCAGATGGAACGTCACGAGTAGGTGGGTAATTAAAATTTCAGCTTTTAAGTCCGCAATTTCCTTACTTAAGGAGACTACCTGTTCCGCAGCTGTCTCCACTCCCAGCACCATCCAGTGCCGGGAGCAGTTGTTTGCCACGTAGCTAAAACCCTCTTTAAATTTTGGCACGTCAACAAATATCACAGGCTCGATTTTAATTTGCAATCCCACCGGGATTATGTTCTCTTGCAAATACCTCGTAAAGAGGTGCCCATGGAGTCGTGTTCTGATAAGTTTCTTCTCTAATCTTTCAAGACGAGCTATCTTATCATTTAGGGTGATGTCAATTGGGGGGACAGAAGTAGAGAGAAAAGTAGTTGACAAATCCTTTGTGAGCTGATTAATATACTCCTCTGTATATGAAAGTAATTCTGATTCCACCATGGTATAAGTAAACTTAATTTAGGAAAACCTCGCAGGTCAACACCTGCTCAGAAAGTGTTACAGAAAAGGGGGTTAAACCCAAAAGTCACGGGGACCTGGGCGCTATGCGGTACATATGAGGGAGGGTCCCCGTAAGAAAGGTGTATTGTCAGAAGCATACACAAATTACTAAGAACAATTAAACAAAATTTTTTCACAAACTTATTGGAGTGGTAATAATGATTTATTACCAAACAAAGCGTTGTTTTCAAAATTAATAACAGTTGTATCAATTAATATTTTGCGAAAAAGCCCCAAAGGGGGGAAGGGAAGGAGAGAGTGCTCAAAAGGAGTGATAAGAATTAGAAGATTAACACAATACACAAGAATAACACAGCATTCCAGTTTTCTTGACAATGTAAGGATAATTCAAAATATCATGGCCAAACAATCAGACCAAAATTACACCATTACAATAAATCATATTCGCAAGGCACTTCTGATTGCTAGATTTGATCGGGGATGTGCCGGAATACAAACAGAGAAAAGTCGACGTTTCGACCCCTATCAACAGGCTCATTAAAGTCCTTTCACGGGGTCTTCATCAGGACGTCACACTGGGAAAGTGAGGGAGGGGGGCCAGTTCTGTGAAGAAGAATGTTTCACTTTAGTATATAGTAAGGATGGCAAATCACCCTAAAAACTATAACAACGAGTGGAATGATAATTAAAATAAATTACCATGGGGTACGGCCAAGACTGGCTCAGTACATGGATGGGACGCCACGCTAGGGAGTCGTGGTCTGTCGTCAGTGGCAAAGAACTACGCTACAGAGGAGATAAAAACAAAGGTGTCAGCGGACTGATATGTCCCAAGGGTTTATACAACAGAATATAAAACAATCTCTTGGAAAATAAGGCAGAGCCCTGAGAGGGTCCTAGGGCCTTATTACCAAAATAACCCCATGAGAGGGTAGTTACGGTAAAATAGAGTAGTACCTCTGAGGTCAGATGGAACGTCACGAGTAGGTGGGTAATTAAAATTTCAGCTTTTAAGTCCGCAATTTCCTTACTTAAGGAGACTACCTGTTCCGCAGCTGTCTCCACTCCCAGCACCATCCAGTGCCGGGAGCAGTTGTTTGCCACGTAGCTAAAACCCTCTTTAAATTTTGGCACGTCAACAAATATCACAGGCTCGATTAAAATCGAGCCTGTGATATTTGTTGACGTGGTGCGGAACAGGTAGTCTCCTTAAGTAAGGAAATTGCGGACTTAAAAGCTGAAATTTTAATTACCCACCTACTCGTGACGTTCCATCTGACCTCAGAGGTACTACTCTATTTTACCGTAACTACCCTCTCATGGGGTTATTTTGGTAATAAGGCCCTAGGACCCTCTCAGGGCTCTGCCTTATTTTCCAAGAGATTGTTTTATATTCTGTTGTATAAACCCTTGGGACATATCAGTCCGCTGACACCTTTGTTTTTATCTCCTCTGTAGCGTAGTTCTTTGCCACTGACGACAGACCACGACTCCCTAGCGTGGCGTCCCATCCATGTACTGAGCCAGTCTTGGCCGTACCCCATGGTAATTTATTTTAATTATCATTCCACTCGTTGTTATAGTTTTTAGGATGATTTGCCGTCCTTACTATATACTAAAGTGAAACATTCTTCTTCACAGAACTGGCCCCCCTCCCTCACTTTCCCAGTGTGACGTACTGATGAAGACCCCGTGAAAGGACTTTAATGAGCCTGTTGATAGGGGTCGAAACGTCGACTTTTCTCTGTTTGTATTCCGGCACATCCCCGATCAAATCTAGCAATCAGAAGTGCCTTGCGAATATGATTTATTGTAATGGTGTAATTTTGGTCTGATTGTTTGGCCATGATATTTTGAATTATCCTTACATTGTCAAGAAAACTGGAATGCTGTGTTATTCTTGTATATTGTGTTAATCTTCTAATTCTTATCACTCCTTTTGAGCACTCTCTCCTTCCCTTCCCCCCTTTGGGGCTTTTTCGCAAAATATTAATTGATACAACTGTTATTAATTTTGAAAACAACGCTTTGTTTGGTAATAAATCATTATTACCACTCCAATAAGTTTGTGAAAAATTTTTGTTTAATTGTTCTTAGTAATTTGTGTATGCTTCTGACAATACACCTTTCTTACGGGGACCCTCCCTCATATGTACCGCATAGCGCCCAGGTCCCCGTGACTTTTGGGTTTAACCCCCTTTTCTGTAACAATACCTTATTTAATAGACACTGAGGTGTAGATCACCGATCTTGCCGTCGTGCCTTGGTGTATTCAAAATTCTCTAAATTTACAATGCGATCGTGCCACGTCTGAAAAACACCGAAAATTAAAACGGAGTTATAGTCATCGGACAGAAGAGGTATGACTGGTGGGCACACCATTACTTATACTCTGGCACTCACCCGATGGAGAAACGATAAAGTTTCAAGGAAGGAACAGTCGGGCGTCTCAGCGCGTCTCCTAGTTAAGGATTAATTTTCTCCGTGTCAGTGTGTTCCATAAAATAATCAGGCACACTCGTCAACCATCTGTAAGACACCGATTATCGAGAGGTGTTAGGAGTAAACGCATGGCTCGATTCTAGGAAAAACGGATTAGAGCCGCTGCTGCTCTAAGAAACTCACCCGAGGTGATCAAAGCCGAGCCTGGGAGCCGGCGTCTCTCCGCGTCTGTCTGCAACTAGGAAGTGCTGCCCAGGTAACCGGGGTAGATTTCTAGACTCCTAGAGGAAAGACTCAAACGTGTTGCTAGGTTACCTGGTAGCGTCCAGTGTGAGGTGTGGGGAGGAAAGACTCCCATTAAGTTTTGTCGCAGAATGTATCAATTAAATCGACAGAACGTCAGGATGGAAAAATCGGACGTTTAAAAGAAAAACTTATGTTCAACAGATGCTGGCTCATCATGGTTTGCGTGGACCTGCTAGCAACGCGGTCAGAAACGCTCGCCTGATTAACCACACCTACAGCTGTCAAGCTATTGGATGCAGGAAGAGTTACATTACTACAAACCACTTGGAAGAAACGGAGTCGCGGACCTGCCATACATGGCGGTCAGGCGCACAATATTCCGAAAAGGATTAATCATGAGAGCAGTCACAAAATGTACATTCCTTGTTCCCATTGTGAAGGATGGTGGTCATACATTCATTTTCCTATACAGCAGGAAGACATTCTTATATTGCAGAATGTATCATTATGTCCAACAACATGCAAGTTACTGAATACAGGAAAAATTGTAGTCGCGGACCTGCCAAGGCACGGCGGTCAGGCGCTCAATATTCCAAAAAGGGGTACAAATTAAATGAAGAAGGACGTACAATCCTTAGTACCACTGTAACAACATGATAGTCATACACTCATTTAAGCAAACTTGTGTTACCGATTATACCATTTTGTCATCCATTTGTGGTGGTACTCTACTGGCGCGGACCTGCCAGACATGGTAGTCAAGCGCTCATAGGTCATTAAAGGCACTCAGAAAACTAAATGGATGAAATTTTTTTTGACTTATTGGAAGGAATTCAGAGAGCAATGAGTGTGAGGGGTCCCAGATATGTATAGACACCCACCAATGTGTGGAACATTGACATGGTTCACAGGGTTGCCATTTGTGCAAAACTACTCTCAGATTCATTCAAACCCATAGTGACTGAATCAAAAAATCGGATCCATTTTATCTCCCTTACATTAAGGACCGGTTCTACACTACCGCCCCTCGGGCCTAATCTGACCTGTTCCAAAATTGTCCACTTCAGACTTTCCGGGGGGTGATTGTTTGCATTGCAGTGGTCAACCAAAGGGGCACCTACGACCTTGCACCTAACACGGCTGCAGTGCTGCAGGAAGCGTACTTTGACTCGTTGTTGTGTCTGTCCCACATATATCAAGTCACAGGGGCATATTATACAGTATACCACATTGGTGGAATTACAGTTGGTGTGAGACTTGAGAGGAACTTGGTGTTGTTTGTGGCTGAAGATCTTAGTCTGAATCATATTTGGACAGGCTTTACAAGAACCACATCGATAGTGTCCCACAATAGGAGGCAAATTCCACATGGTAGCAATTGATGGTGCATCCGGAGTCGTGAGGAAAGAGCGCACCACGTGATCTCGAATGTTCCTTGCCTTTTTAAAGGCGTGAAGGGGCGGGCACTCAGTATTGAGATCCTCAGATATCAGATTCCAATATTTGTTGATAGTTTTCTTCACCATATTACTTTTTGTGGAGAAAGTTGTTACACAGATAAGACGTTCCTCCTTATTGTTCGATTTCTCTCCTGATTGTAGTAGAGTTTCCCTGGGGTTGAACCATGCTCTTTTCATGGCTTTCTTGACCAATCGCCTTGGGTATCCGCGTTCTAGTAGTCTTTCCATTAGTATTGCTGATTGTTCCATGTAGTCCTCCTTCCTACTGCAGTTACGGCGGATCCGCAAAAACTGGCCGAATGGGAGGTTATCGCGGAGGCCCCTAGGGTGATGGCTAGAGTACAAAAGTAAAGAATTTCTCTCCGTGGGTTTTCTGAAAAGGGTAGTTTGAAGGGTCTCATTATCCACAAAGATTGTTAAGTCCAAAAAGTCGATGGACTTCTTATCAAATTTGATGGTGAATTTTATATCGGGAGACCTATCATTGAGCCAGTTGAAAAAGGTGGTGATTTCATCCTCGGTTCCTGACCAGATGCAAATGATATCGTCTATATATCTCATCCACATGTGTATTTGAGATCTGAATGGGTTGGCCTTGGTGAGTATAAAAGTATCTTCGTACATAGACATGAAGATTATGGCCAGATCCGGGGCAAAGGCCGCCCCCATCGCCACACCCTTGGTCTGAAGATAAAAGCAATTCTGGAAGATGAAAAAATTCCTCATCATTGCAATCTTGAGTAATAAGATAATGAATGATGTGGGTACCCGGACGGGTGCCTCCCGTTTGTCAAGTGCAATTGTCATTGCCACAAGGGCCTCCTCCTGGGGTATGCTAGTGTACAGTGACACAATGTCGCATGTTGCCAAGAGATGTCGGGTAGAGTCATATGGATGTCCATCGATCAGGTTGATGGTATGAGTGGTGTCCCTCAGATATGTTGTTGTGGCCTCCGTCAGTGGTTTTAGGAAGAAATCTATATACCTACAGAGAGGTTCCAGCAGTGAACCACATCCAGAAACGATGGGCCGTCCCGGGGGCTGTTGGAGATCCTTATGGACTTTCGGTAAAGTGTAAATGGTGGGGAGTCGGGGGTGCTTCTGGTTCAAGTACTGGAATTCGTGTTCTGTAAGAAACCCTTGTTGTAGACCATCTTGTGTGACCCTCAGAATTTCAGCCATAAGATCTTTAGATGGATCACCATCCAATTGTTTGTAACTGATCCCGTCGTTTAATTGTCGCAGAATTTCCCTCGTGTAGTTGTCCAGGTCCTGGACTACAATGGCGCCGCCCTTGTCAGCGGGTTTGACAACTATCTCGGTGTTGTTCCTTAGAGATTTAAGTGCGAACTTTTCAGCTCTGCTAGTGTTGTGTTTAACAAATTTCTTGTCTTCCAGGATTGTCTTTACATCGCGTAGTACTAGACTTTCGTATGCCAAGATGCGTTGGGTCATGGCATACGTAGATGGTACAAATGTAGACGGCGTCCTTAGGTTCGTTGTTGACGAGGATTGTTGATAAGGCTTGTCCTTAAAAAAATATCTAAGTCTTATCTTCCTAAAGAACCTGTGGAGTTCGACCACAGTGTTGAAGGCATCCGGTATGGAAGTGGGAACAAAGGATAAACCACGGCTTAACACTTTCGTTTCATCCTCCTTGAGAGTGTACTTTGAGATGTTGATCACAGGGGAGGTCTTCTCTACCATCTGTAGTTCTTCCTGCGGGTGGATCTTTCCCCGTGTTCCTCTTTGGGGAAGCTCACCTGCTTCGTGCCTCTCCCTCTCCCGGAGTCCCACTCCTGGCCCGCATTGAATTGGCCTCTGCCAGTTCCCCTGTCCCAGTTGTTCCCTCTGCCCCGTGGGGGTCTCCATCCTCCCTGTCCTAAAAAAGGGGGTTGGTACGATGGACCGTAGGAGTCCTGGTATCCGTATGCACCACTGGGACCAGCTCGATCTGAGTCCTCACCCGAACTATACGAGGAATCTGAGAAAGTTGTGAAGTTCCGCCTGCCCCGGTAGGACCCGCGGCCCCGATTTGTAAATCTCCCTTGGTTGTCTTGTCTGTAGTATTCGTCCTGCAGATAGGGATATGTTCTTTTTTTGTCATACGACTTTACATCGCGGGCTAATTTTTCAAGTTTCTTCTTTATTGTGGTAGTTTCAAAGTCCTGTAGGGTAGCCACCAATTTTGTCAATGCCTCTTTGGAGTTAGTAAGAGTGGAATCCCCACTTATCTCGGCTTTGAGGTCCGCTATCTGCTTGGTTAGAATGGCAATTTGTTCGCTAGCTGTTTCAATGCCGAGGACCATCCAATGTCGCGAACAATTGTTCGCGACAAAACTGAAACCTTCTCGGAACTTGGGAACGTCAATAAAAATTGCAGGTTCGACTTTAACCTGTAGGCCTACAGGGATGATGTTGGATTGCAGACACTGTGCTAAGAAATGCCCATGGAGTTTGGTTCTAATAAGTTTTTTCTCTAGACGTTCCAACTGATTAACTTTATCGTTAAGAGAAAAATCAATCGCAGGTGTGGTTGAGGACAAAAAACTGTTCGCTGAGTCTGATAGAAATTGCTTAATGTAATCCTCAGTATAAGAAAGAACCTCCTTATCAACCATAATGGTTGAATGAAAAATATATTTGAAAAGTTCAAAAAGCAAAGGAAAAAATTAGATTTATGAAAGAAAAAACCTCGCAGACCAGCGTCTGCTCGAAGTATATTGTAAATAGAGGGGTTGGACCCATGTAGTCAGTGGGACCTGGGTAATTAATTGAGGTATATGGAAGTGTCCCAGACCAAGAACATAGATAATTATTTTCATTCACATAATTATTTAAATAGAATCAAAAACAAATGATGGTGCTCAGTGTTTTTATTTTCACTGCACCAAAGGACATTCAATGATCGAAAAATCAATGGTATAGTACACAAAATTCAAGTGCGCCCACAGGAGGGAGGGAAGGTGTGCAAGGGAGGGGATGTGTTTCAATTAGTTATACATCACTAATCAAAAAAATCCTAAAGCATGAATCCAACAGTTAAACCATGATTATCATTGATCCACATGGGAGAGGTCAAGAAAAACATATGTCAAACAAAACAATTTACATGAAAAGAGACTCCCGTAATGATTATTATTATCAAACTGGGGTTAGGAGTTCTTGATTGTAGATGATGGTCTACGTTTCTACCCAAAGGTGTAGGACTGTGGATCCTTACTCGCGGGTCTTCATCAGGACGTGAGGGGGAAGGGGGGTGAGGGTGAAGTGGGGCTGGTTCCTAGGCACAAAATTAAAGAACGCTAAATTACTTAAACCGGTCTCAAAAAAGTCCCGACATAGTCATTCAAAAAGAAACGGAGACCCGTAAGGGTATTTAAAGTATGAAAAGGAAGAATAAAAAGATTTAAAAAGAGGTTAAATATACTAAGGATGAACTTGGGACAACCCAATGGACTTATTTTATGTTACCTGGCGAGGCAGGTAGAGAAAACGGCCTGCCCGTCGGGCTTGGTCCGTATCCGGGCGGTGCCTTTGTCCAGTGTGGTATTGTCTGGAAATCACAATGGAAAAACTAATATTAAAATAACAGCCCCAAAATGAGTACTCCGTTTGGCAGAAGGTCTGGGGCGTTAGCATGGGGGGCCTACCTTATTTAATAGACACTGAGGTGTAGATCACCGATCTTGACGTCGTGCCTTGGTGTATTCAAAATTCTCTAAATTTACAATGCGATCGTGCCACGTCTGAAAAACACCGAAAATTAAAACGGAGTTATAGTCATCGGACAGAAGAGGTATGACTGGTGGGCACACCATTACTTATACTCTGGCACTCACCCGATGGAGAAACGATAAAGTTTCAAGGAAGGAACAGTCGGACGTCTCAGCGCGTCTCCTAGTTAAGGATTAATTTTCTCCGTGTCAGTGTGTTCCATAAAATAATCAGGCCCACTCGTCAACCATCTGTAAGACACCGATTATCGAGAGGTGTTAGGAGTAAACGCATGGCTCGATTCTAGAAAAAACGGATTAGAGCCGCTGCTGCTCTAAGAAACTCACCCGAGGTGATCAAAGCCGAGCCTGGGAGCCGGCGTCTCTCCGCGTCTATCTGCAACTAGGAAGTGCTGCCTAGGTAACCGGGGTAGATTTCTAGACTCCTAGAGGAAAGACTCAAACGTGTTGCTAGGTTACCTGGTAGCGTCCAGTGTGAGGTGTGGGGAGGAAAGACTCCCATTAAGTTTTGTCGCAGAATGTATCAATTAAATCGACAGAACGTCAGGATGGAAAAATCGGACGTTTAAAAGAAAAACTTATGTTCAACAGATGCTGGCTCATCATGGTTTGCGTGGACCTGCTAGCAACGCGGTCAGAAACGCTCGCCTGATTAACCACACCTACAGCTGTCAAGCTATTGGATGCAGGAAGAGTTACATTACTACAAACCACTTGGAAGAAACGGAGTCGCGGACCTGCCATACATGGCGGTCAGGCGCACAATATTCCGAAAAGGATTAATCATGAGAGCAGTCACAAAATGTACATTCCTTGTTCCCATTGTGAAGGATGGTGGTCATACATTCATTTTCCTATACAGCAGGAAGACATTCTTATATTGCAGAATGTATCATTATGTCCAACAACATGCACGTTACTGAATACAGGAAAAGTTGTAGTCGCGGACCTGCCAAGGCACGGCGGTCAGGCGCTCAATATTCCAAAAAGGGGTACAAATTAAATGAAGAAGGACGTACAATCCTTAGTACCACTGTAACAACATGATAGTCATACACTCATTTAAGCAAACTTGTGTTACCGATTATACCATTTTGTCATCCATTTGTGGTGGTACTCTACTGGCGCGGACCTGCCAGACATGGTAGTCAAGCGCTCATAGGTCATTAAAGGCACTCAGAAAACTAAATGGATGAAAATTTTTTTTGACTTATTGGAAGGAATTCAGAGAGCAATGAGTGTGAGGGGTCCCAGATATGTATAGACACCCACCAATGTGTGGAACATTGACATGGTTCACAGGGTTGCCATTTGTGCAAAACTACTCTCAGATTCATTCAAACCCATAGTGACTGAATCAAAAAATCGGATCCATTCTATCTCCCTTACATTAAGGACCGGTTCTACACTACCGCCCCTCGGGCCTAATCTGACCTGTTCCAAAATTGTCCACTTCAGACTTTCCGGGGGGTGATTGTTTGCATTGCAGTGGTCAACCAAAGGGGCACCTACGACCTTGCACCTAACACGGCTGCAGTGCTGCAGGAAGCGTACTTTGACTCGTTGTTGTGTCTGTCCCACATATATCAAGTCACAGGGGCATATTATACAGTATACCACATTGGTGGAATTACAGTTGGTGTGAGACTTGAGAGGAACTTGGTGTTGTTTGTGGCTGAAGATCTTAGTCTGAATCGTATTTGGACAGGCTTTACAAGAACCACATCGATAGTGTCCCACAATAGGAGGCAAATTCCACATGGTAGCAATTGATGGTGCATCCGGAGTCGTGAGGAAAGAGCGCACCACGTGATCTCGAATGTTCCTTGCCTTTTTAAAGGCGTGAAGGGGCGGGCACACAGTATTGAGATCCTCAGATATCAGATTCCAATATTTGTTGATAGTTTTCTTCACCATATTACTTTTTGTGGAGAAAGTTGTTACACAGATAAGACGTTCCTCCTTATTGTTCGATTTCTCTCCTGATTGTAGTAGAGTTTCCCTGGGGTGTATTTGAGATCTGAATGGGTTGGCCTTGGTGAGTATAAAAGTATCTTCGTACATAGACATGAAGATTATGGCCAGATCCGGGGCAAAGGCCGCCCCCATCGCCACACCCTTGGTCTGAAGATAAAAGCAATTCTGGAAGATGAAAAAATTCCTCATCATTGCAATCTTGAGTAATAAGATAATGAATGATGTGGGTACCCGGACGGGTGCCTCCCGTTTGTCAAGTGCAATTGTCATTGCCACAAGGGCCTCCTCCTGGGGTATGCTAGTGTACAGTGACACAATGTCGCATGTTGCCAAGAGATGTCGGGTAGAGTCATATGGATGTCCATCGACATCCATATGACTCTACCCGACATCTCTAATCTTCATGTCTATGTACGAAGATACTTTTATACTCACCAAGGCCAACCCATTCAGATCTCAAATACACATGTGGATGAGATATATAGACGATATCATTTGCATCTGGTCAGGAACCGAGGATGAAATCACCACCTTTTTCAACTGGCTCAATGATAGGTCTCCCGATATAAAATTCACCATCAAATTTGATAAGAAGTCCATCGACTTTTTGGACTTAACAATCTTTGTGGATAATGAGACCCTTCAAACTACCCTTTTCAGAAAACCCACGGAGAGAAATTCTTTACTTTTGTACTCTAGCCATCACCCTAGGGGCCTCCGCGATAACCTCCCATTCGGCCAGTTTTTGCGGATCCGCCGTAACTGCAGTAGGAAGGAGGACTACATGGAACAATCAGCAATACTAATGGGCAGACTACTAGAACGCGGATACCCAAGGCGATTGGTCAAGAAAGCCATGAAAAGAGCATGGTTCAACCCCAGGGAAACTCTACTACAATCAGGAGAGAAATCGAACAATAAGGAGGAACGTCTTATCTGTGTAACAACTTTCTCCACAAAAAGTAATATGGTGAAGAAAACTATCAACAAATATTGGAATCTGATATCTGAGGATCTCAATACTGAGTGCCCGCCCCTTCACGCCTTTAAAAAGGCAAGGAACATTCGAGATCACGTGGTGCGCTCTTTCCTCACGACTCCGGATGCACCATCAATTGCTACCATGTGGAATTTGCCTCCTATTGTGGGACACTATCGATGTGGTTCTTGTAAAGCCTGTCCAAATACGATTCAGACTAAGATCTTCAGCCACAAACAACACCAAGTTCCTCTCAAGTCTCACACCAACTGTAATTCCACCAATGTGGTATACTGTATAATATGCCCCTGTGACTTGATATATGTGGGACAGACACAACAACGAGTCAAAGTACGCTTCCTGCAGCACTGCAGCCGTGTTAGGTGCAAGGTCGTAGGTGCCCCTTTGGTTGACCACTGCAATGCAAACAATCACCCCCCGGAAAGTCTGAAGTGGACAATTTTGGAACAGGTCAGATTAGGCCCGAGGGGCGGTAGTGTAGAACCGGTCCTTAATGTAAGGGAGATAAAATGGATCCGATTTTTTGATTCAGTCACTATGGGTTTGAATGAATCTGAGAGTAGTTTTGCACAAATGGCAACCCTGTGAACCATGTCAATGTTCCACACATTGGTGGGTGTCTATACATATCTGGGACCCCTCACACTCATTGCTCTCTGAATTCCTTCCAATAAGTCAAAAAAAAATTTCATCCATTTAGTTTTCTGAGTGCCTTTAATGACCTATGAGCGCTTGACTACCATGTCTGGCAGGTCCGCGCCAGTAGAGTACCACCACAAATGGATGACAAAATGGTATAATCGGTACCACAAGTTTGCTTAAATGAGTGTATGACTATCATGTTGTTACAGTGGTACTAAGGATTGTACGTCCTTCTTCATTTAATTTGTACCCCTTTTTGGAATATTGAGCGCCTGACCGCCGTGCCTTGGCAGGTCCGCGACTACAATTTTTCCTGCATTCAGTAACGTGCATGTTGTTGGACATAATGATACATTATGCAATATAAGAATGTCTTCCTGCTGTATAGGAAAATGAATGTATGACCACCATCCTTCACAATGGGAACAAGGAATGTACATTTTGTGACTGCTCTCATGATTAATCCTTTTCGGAATATTGTGCGCCTGACCGCCATGTATGGCAGGTCCGCGACTCCGTTTCTTCCAAGTGGTTTGTAGTAATGTAACTCTTCCTGCATCCAATAGCTTGACAGCTGTAGGTGTGGTTAATCAGGCGAGCGTTTCTGACCGCGTTGCTAGCAGGTCCACGCAAACCATGATGAGCCAGCATCTGTTGAACATAAGTTTTTCTTTTAAACGTCCGATTTTTCCATCCTGACGTTCTGTCGATTTAATTGATACATTCTGCGACAAAACTTAATGGGAGTCTTTCCTCCCCACACCTCACACTGGACGCTACCAGGTAACCTAGCAACACGTTTGAGTCTTTCCTCTAGGAGTCTAGAAATCTACCCCGGTTACCTAGGCAGCACTTCCTAGTTGCAGACAGACGCGGAGAGACGCCGGCTCCCAGGCTCGGCTTTGATCACCTTCGGGTGAGTTTCTTAGAGCAGCAGCGGCTCTAATCCGTTTTTTCTAGAATCGAGCCATGCGTTTACTCCTAACACCTCTCGATAATCGGTGTCTTACAGATGGTTGACGAGTGTGCCTGATTATTTTATGGAACACACTGACACGGAGAAAATTAATCCTTAACTAGGAGACGCGCTGAGACGCCCGACTGTTCCTTCCTTGAAACTTTATCGTTTCTCCATCGGGTGAGTGCCAGAGTATAAGTAATGGTGTGCCCACCAGTCATACCTCTTCTGTCCGATGACTATAACTCCGTTTTAATTTTCGGTGTTTTTCAGACGTGGCACGATCGCATTGTAAATTTAGAGAATTTTGAATACACCAAGGCACGACGGCAAGATCGGTGATCTACACCTCAGTGTCTATTAAATAAGGTAGGCCCCCCATGCTAACGCCCCAGACCTTCTGCCAAACGGAGTACTCATTTTGGGGCTGTTATTTTAATATTCATTTTTCCATTGTGATTTCCAGACAATACCACATTGGACAAAGGCACCGCCCGGATACGGACCACGCCCGACGGGCAGGCCGTTTTCTCTACCTGCCTCGCCAGGTAACATAAAATAAGTCTATTGGGTTGTCCTAAGTTCATCCTTAGTATATTTAACCTCTTTTTAAATCTTTTTATTCTTCCTTTTCATACTTTAAATACCCTTACGGGTCTCCGTTTCTTTTTGAATGACTATGTCGGGACTTTTTTGAGACCGGTTTAAGTAATTTAGCGTTCTTTAATTTTGTGCCTAGGAACCAGCCCCACTTCACCCTCACCCCCCCCCCCTCACGTCCTGATGAAGACCCGCGAGTAAGGATCCACAGTCCTACACCTTTGGGTCGAAACGTAGACCATCATCTACAATCAAGAACTCCTAACCCCAGTTTGATAATAATAATCATTAAGGGAGTCTCTTTTCATGTAAATTGTTTTGTTTGACATATGTTTTTCTTGACCTCTCCCATGTGGATCAATGATAACCATGGTTTAACTGTTGGATTCATGCTTTAGGATTTTTTTGATTAGTGATGTATAACTAATTGAAACACATCCCCTCCCTTGCACACCTTCCCTCCCTCCTGTGGGCGCACTTGAATTTTGTGTACTATACCATTGATTTTTCGATCATTGAATGTCCTTTGGTGCAGTGAAAATAAAAACACTGAGCACCATCATTTGTTTTTGATTCTATTTAAATAATTATGTGAATGAAAATAATTATCTATGTTCTTGGTCTGGGACACTTCCATATACCTCAATTAATTACCCAGGTCCCACTGACTACATGGGTCCAACCCCTCTATTTACAACATATCTTGCACAGCACAACACATTAGCAGGCAGGGGTTACGCGATGCATTCCCGGGCCTGCACAGACTCCCTATGTTTTCCCCTTGCCCTGCATCTCTTATCTGGGTGGGAGGGGGTGGGGGTGGTTGGGGCAGCAAACCCATGGGTATGCCCCCTAAGGTTACTTCCGGATTGGGGTGGGCTTTCTGGAGGGCATTTATTAGCCTAAACCCACATGGCTTCCTCCTCTTTGGAGCTTTGGTGGTCTCTGGTTCAAGTATGTTAACATGCCTCCACCCAAATATAAATTCGGGAGACAAAAGATTCAGGCCCCGGTGGGATCTGCCATACAGGACCGTAATACACAGATCAAAACATTTACTATTGAGCTGTCTGCGCATGAAAGTCAGGAAATCCATTTGCTAACGCTCGAATATCTACATTGAAGGTATTAAGTGCCAATCCAAGAAAGGACCCCGTGTGCTTCGATTTCATGGTGTTGTGGAGAATATACTTACTTTGAACACGGTTTTCCAGCTGGACATGTTTCCTTGCTAGTGGGCTGTTAATGCTTCTGCGGTGTAAGCAGTTTCAGTATCTTTCATCCTACGTTTTGTTCGGCAATCTCAGTGCACGTGACCCTATGAGAGTCTTTAATTGAGTATTCAAGATGTGATTCATGAACGAAAATCTTGTAGAATGATCTGTAAACTTCCGGTAGCTAATAGTGCAATAGTAAATCAACTTCAAAGTTCAAACCCACATATCACAAACTACTCCAAAGTATAATCAATGGTTCAGACCTTGCTGCAGTGCACTGGCAACTACTGTCCAGTTAGTCAGGAATCAGTTTGCCCTGGCTATATCTACCATTGCCTACAGTAGTTTAACTCCTTCCTTACCAGTACACAATATGTAAATTTAAGAACACCAGGTTCCTGTTTTTTTCCATCCCAAGAGGCTCTCTCCTCCCCCAGGCTCCTTCGGGCCCTGAGTTAGCTAGATTATCACCATGCAGCCTGCTTACAAAGTAAGACAATGAAACAATCTAATTCTAATAATACTCATCATTGTTTTCAGCAAGCAATACCAATCATCTGGAATCGTTCCTGCTTTTATACAATCTTGAAAGTCAGATGCAGACATTAAATTCACTCTGACAGAGTGTGTCCTGCTCATTAATGCCGACAGTTATAATAAGTTAGACTGACTTATACTGGAAACGTCTTGTCGGCGCAATTAAAGGCAAATTTTTGGGGGTGGGCTCCAAAGGTTTTTTTTTGAGAGGGGGAGCCTCATTAGCGAGTAAATGGTCTTTTAAAGACCTGTGAAGTACTCAGTGCGGCTGTGTGTGTGCCGGGGAAGCTGTCTCAGCCGGGCTGACGTACACGACGGGGAGGGGCGGGGGGCAATGGGCGTTGCGCGCCTGACATGAAGCAACCCAGAGAAATGCAACTGCAGGCAGGCATTTACCCTGCATGCACCCCCGCCCCATAAGATTAAGGGTCTGTGTGTTTTGTCTGATGGATTCCGAGGGGTGGAGGGTGGCACGCACGCAATGCCAGACCACCCAACAGAGACTCTTTGTGTCGGCCAGGCCAGCCACAGTAACTCATGCTCACCCCTTACTACGCCACAGTCCAAGGTGGAGCACACAGACATTGAGCCCCAGGCCAATGGAATTACTTAGTAGATAGATTTACTTGAGTTGGGCATGGCAGCCAGCAGGAGAGGGCCCCCCACTGCTAGTGTTCGGAATGGATAGTACAGTAAGTCATTTTTACTAGGCCTTGCTCAAAAGACAGGTTGTTTCAGTTCAGGAGAGTTTGGGTGCGCGGGATAAACTACCAGTGAAAGTGTCTCCCAAACAGAGATGCCTGCACTGCAGCAGCAGGAAAGCTGGACCTTGTGGGACACCGTAGGACTTTGCAAAGTTTCGCCACAATAAAACCACGGTGCTGTCAGGCCTGGGCAGTCCGGAGCAATAGTGGCACGTTAGAGAAAGATGCGTGCCCCTACCACACTAGCTCCCAAAGGCACCTCCAGCACTGGCACCCACCCAAACAAAAAGCAGCATCAGTTGGTTTGGCATGGGCCCCACTCCACCCATGGGGCAGCATATTCATGATCATGGTGGCATGGCGGCTACGCTATCGCGGAAAGAAAAACCAAAGGATATGATGGACGGAGCGTTGACAATACAAGCACTCACCCCCAGTCAATTGATCTGGGTTTAATCCATCACCGTTCTTTAGCCCACTCTGCCACCCCAGTTCAGACATGGCCATATGCAAATCAGTCTGACCCTGTGCCTCATGGGAACAGTCCAGCCCGAACTGCCAAGCCATGCCTTCCCTGGACGGGAAACAAGCTACCGAGGACCGGTTTCTGGCACTGCAGCCGTCTTCAGCCCGGCTTGCTTGAATCCAGTGGCAAAGTGAGCAAGGAACTCACGTCTGAGCATACTCTGCCAACTTATGGCGAACAAAGAAAAACCAAAGGAAATGATGGACGGAGCGTTGACAATACAAGCACTCACCCCCAGTCAATTGATCTGGGTTTAATCCATCACCGTTCTTTAGCCCACTCTGCCACCCCAGTTCAGACATGGCCATATGCAAATCAGTCTGACCCTGTGCCTCATGGGAACAGTCCAGCCCGAACTGCCAAGCCATGCCTTCCCTGGACCGGAAACAAGCTACCGAGGACCGGTTTATGGCACTGCAGCCGTCTTCAGCCCGGCTTGCTTGAATCCAGTGGCAAAGTGAGCAAGGGACTCACGTCTGAGCATACTCTGCCAACTTATGGCGAACAAAGAAAAACCAAAGGAAATGATGGACGGAGCGTTGACAATACAAGCACTCACCCCCAGTCAATTGATCTGGGTTTAATCCATCACCGTTCTTTAGCCCACTCTGCCACCCCAGTTCAGACATGGCCATATGCAAATCAGTCTGACCCTGTGCCTCATGGGAACAGTCCAGCCCGAACTGCCAAGCCATGCCTTCCCTGGACCGGAAACAAGCTACCGAGGACCGGTTTATGGCACTGCAGCCGTCTTCAGCCCGGCTTGCTTGAATCCAGTGGCAAAGTGAGCAAGGGACTCACGTCTGAGCATACCCTGACAACGTATGGCGAACAAAGAAAAACCAAAGGAAATGATGGACGGAGCGTTGACAATACAAGCACTCACCCCCAGTCAATTGATCTGGGTTTAATCCTTCACTGTTCTTTAGCCCACTCTGCCACCCCAGTTCAGACATGGCCATATGCAAATCAGTCTGACCCTGTGCCTCATGGGAACAGTTCAGCCCGAACTGCCAAGCCATGCCTTCCCTGAACCGGGAACAATCGCTACTAGGCCTGGCTGCCAGGGCACACCACCCTCTAAAAACAGTACAAAAAGATCTTCCATCTGGCCACCATACTTCTAGCTGCTTAGTGCTCTGAAGTCGCAGCAAGCAACACCGCAACACATTACAAAACACGCAAATGCACTGCAAACACTAAAAAACAAACCTGCAGTAAACGCAGGAATGCAACAGGGACAGCATTAAAGTTGTTTCAGTCTGTGGTAGGGTGACCAACTGGCATTGGTGCAAATCCAGGAGGGTGAGTGTAAAAATTCAGGACAAAGGGTCTAAATTCAGGACACAAATTCAGGACAGGAGGTCAAAATTCAGGACAAAACTTCACGTCAGAGAAAGATGCGTGCCCCTACCACACTAGCTCCCAAAGGCACCTCCAGCACTGGCACCCACCCAAACAAAAAGCAGCATCAGTTGGTTTGGCATGGGCCCCACTCCACCCATGGGGCAGCATATTCATGATCATGGTGGCATGGCGGCTACGCTATCGCGGATAAGTTTTACAGACACATCAGAGGTCGCGCAATAGTATATAAGTAAGCCCAGCCATATCCAAACATATTCAACCATTTGCAAACCTATCCATCATGTATCCTTCCATCTATCCTTTCACTCATCCATCCCTTCATCCATCCTTTATCCATCCATCCACCCTTTCACTCTAGCCATCTGTACACTCATCCATCCACTCTTCTACCCATCCATCCATTCAATCATCCATCCAGCCATTTACCCTTTCACCCATCCAGCCATCCTTTCTCTTACTCATCCATCCACCCAGTCAGTCATCCTTCCACCCATCCACCCTTTCAGTCATCCATCATCCTCCCTTTCTCTCTCCATCGTCCCTTTCACTTAGCAATCCTTCCTTCCATCCATCCACCCACCCATCCATCTACTCATCCACTCATGAATCCATCCATTGACCCTATCACTCATCCATCCTTTCTCTCATCCATTTATCCTTTCACTCCTTCACTCATCTATTCATCCTTTAGTCCATCTACCCTCCCTTTCACTCACCAATCCTTACATCCACCCTTTCACTCATCTGTCCATCTATTCACCCTTGCACTTATCAATTCATCAATCCGTCCATCATTTCACTCATTCACCCACTCACTCACTCATCATCCACCTTTTCACTCATCCATCCTTTCACTCATCCATCCACCCTTTTACCCATCCAGCTACCCTTCCACCCATACATCCAGCTATTTACCCTTTCTCCCTTCCATCCTTCCACCACTCACTCATCAATCCATCCATCCTCTTTTATTATCCATCTATTCAATCTTTAATTCATCCATTCACCCTTTCACTAATTCATCCAGCCATCCACCCATCCCTTCACTTATTCACTCGCCCACCTTTTCATAGTAATTCTGAGCTGAGCCTTTTTGAGCTGCAGGAGCCATTCCTGGACTGGGACAGACGCCACCTAGTGCAGAGACAGGATCCACCACAGGTGGAGGGGAGGGACAGGAGCCATCACTGGGGGGAGGGGGGGGCAGGAGGGGGAACAGGATCCACCAGGGTGGGCACAGGGGTGGGCATGCGGTATTCTAGTATCAGCTTGGTCTCTTCCAGATGATACTAACCCCCTCCTGGACAAGACAATGAGAAGTCAGTCTCTCTTTCCAAAATGTTACTTTTGCCATCCCCCACTGTGATGTACAGTACTTAAAGGAGATACTCCAAGAGAACTGATTTAACTGATTGTCCTCCATACTTTGTTAATCAGTGTGAGTGCAATTGTGCCATTTCTTTTTTTTTGTACATTAAAGACTTCATGTTTGAAGAATCGAGGTTTGTTTACAATTTAGTGACAGTAATTAAGCTCTGTGCTGTGAAGAGAACCACGTGCTGCCTCGGTGTAATCCAGACCGGTTGTAGGATGTTTGGGGCCCTGGGCAGAAAGGGAATGTCGTACACCAATTGCAGAGACATGACGCATTCAGGGCTGTTTGCATCTGAATAGATGCCCCTGCTCCTGAAGCTGCAGCCCCTCCTTCTCAGTCACCTTCAAGCACCTTTAACAGCTCGTCAAGGGCTGGAGGTGTGAGGGGGGGGGGCCGCAGCTTCAAGAGCAGGGGCATCTATTCAGATGCAAACAGCCCTGAATGCGTCATGTCAAGTCAAGAAGGGAGGTGAGTGGAAGCTGTGCAGGCTTTAGGGAGGTGCGACCGTGCCCGGTTAAAATTACAGACAAATGGCGTCCGTTAAAGAATCCTTCACGGACAACGGACAGACGGCCGAAATTACGGACTGTCCGTGAAATTTACGGACGGTTGGTCACCCTAGTCTGTAGGAGTCAGTACTAGCAGAGCATGTCTCGCGTCAGTGATGTCCTTGTTTAGGAAGGAAAATGGACATTGGATGTCACTTGGCCGCCTCTAATTCCAAGTGAAAGGCTTCCCGGAAGTCCTGCTCGGCCGCTGTATGTGCGCTGGTAATTAGTACGCCATCAGCAGATAATTGGCCCTCGTGATGTGTGCTACTTCAAGTACCCAAGGCAGAGTCAATATGTCTAATAGAATAACGCGCACACCCCCCTTCAGAGTCAATCAGTGAAACACGGCGCTGTTACTGGCCAGTAGCAGTACTCACTGGTGGCAGCGGCTACTCCAGGCCTCAACAACGTTTTCGGTCCGCACTTGCTGCTAGTGGTCGTTGAACCACGATGACTCGGCAATCGGTAGTGGGTGAGTATGCTGGGCGGTGGCTATACAGCAAATGTGCGCGCATTCTGAAGAAATGTGCACCTGCTGCCGTGCACAGCCCCAACCCTGCAGAAGCCCAAAGCCAGCCCTGCCCAGTGTCCCGAGCGCCCCACACCCACTGGACGGCCGGCAACACTGAGCCGCGGCCGCTTGGCCGCCACCGCCAGACAATGCCACTGCAATGTGCCACTGCCAAGTGTCGTAGTGAGGTAAATTACTTTAAAATCAATTACGTGCACTAAATGCGTGTAGACCCAGCCCTACTAATTAAGTGCCGGTGCTAAGCATCGGAAAGCTCTGGCACAAATTAAGCACTGGGGAAGGGCAAAAGATTGCCTTTAATATAGACAGAGGGCATGATCAGGACAATGCACTAATGCGGTCGCACCGCCATCGCTCATATCAAATATGTTGTTTGCAGTCAGGTGGGAGCAGAAAAGCATATTAAGACAGCGAACACTAAATCTCACTACACTTTTTGGTAAGGAACTAAGAATTCCCCTTCTCTATATATACATTGTGTTTTTAATTAAGTAGTTACGATGGCAATAATGCACTTTCAAATTAAATGAAAGAGTTACCTAGCCCTATCACACATTGGATGGGCACATAGGAAAAGGATGTGGATACAAATAACTTTGAATAGCAACAAAATACAACAAATCCAAATACAGCAGTGTAAGCTGTTTAGAGTAACAGTGAATAAAAGAGGAGGATATCGAAGTGCACCCCATATTTATATGTGTTCCCAAACATTCTAGTGCTTTTTGATGTATTGCTAGTCTTTAAAGAGCTACATTTTGGGGCAGCTATAAAAGGTTATTGAATAATGACAGCCTCCAGTCTTGTAATGAAATTTGTACATTGTGGCACCAAGGGGCATATCTACAAAGAAATGGCGCAGCATGCCACTGCAAGCAATTTAGCAGCACTGCACGGCGTCATTTCAAAAATGCAGGGATGCGCCATTTTCACAAGACTACTGAGCACCCCTGTGTTTTCCCTTGTGCTGGCACAGAAAAAAGCTGCCTAGCACCAACACAGATACACTTGCGCCATGGTGCTAGGGTGTCTGTGTTGCTGGGATGATTGTTTATGTGCAGGAAGTACTCCTTCCTGCACATAAACAATCATTAAAGGTGATTTTGTCCTTCTATGTTTGCTGCAGGATGCAGCACACATAGAAAGAAAATAAATGTATTTCTCCTTGTTGCACCAATCTAATGCCTGCTTTTCAGTGGTGTTAGTTTTTGGTGCTGCTTCAGATTTACACGTACTTGTAAATCTGGACCAGCATCAAAAAGCAAAGGGTGTTGTGCTGTAACACCCACAGCTACACCCATTGCACGCCCCTTTCACGCAAATACCTGCGATGAAGGTGTAAGATATTTACAAAGTGGCATTCATTTACACAAACTGGCTTAACAGCGCTTTATAAATGTGGAGCAGGGCATTGCGCCACCAGAGCATTCTAAAAAGTGACGCCCTGGTGGCGCAATGTCCTTGCAAATATGCCCTCCAGTTTGTTTTGGGATATCTAAGTAACTGTAATTCCCATTAATGTGGTTTACGCTATTTGGTGTTATTGTGAAATGATTTATATTGGGCACACAACCCAAAAAGTGAAAAGTCAGATTCAGCAACATTGGAGTCGCATTTGGTGTAATGTGGTTGGAGCACCAATAGTTGAACACTTCCAAGAACTATAGAATACCACAGATGGCAAGTGATCAAACAGAAAATACGTAACCCTAGAGGGGGCAACACTACACAGATTCTGATGAAAAATTAACTGAGGCGGATTGATCGTTTGGACTTTATATCGAGGGGAGAGAATAGCCTCGAGTATTGGAAACAGGTGACTCTTTTCTGATAACCAAATTGCTTTTGCAATTTTATTTCATGTGTATATGTAACATGTATTTATAATGGTAAATACTTAGGGGCAGATTTATGATGACTGGCGCATCCCCAGGGATGCGCCAGTCATCCTGCGCCGCTGCTCCGCCACCCATGGTGCGCCGCATTTATAATGCGGCGCACCATGGGGCAAAAACGGCACAGATGCGTGACGCATCTGTGCCGTAAAGGTGGCGCATTGCTGGAGCTGCGTCGCAAGCGCGACGCAGCTCCAGCAAGGCTCGGGGGTGCCCCATCTCCACAATGCTGCGTCAAGACCTACGCCTGCTTCAAGCAGGCGCAGGGTTTTGACGCAGCATTGTCCTGAAAGTGACTGAGTGAAATCTCATAGATTTCACTCAGCCACTTTTAGGAGGCGTTCCTGCGCAGGAACGCCCCCCCCTGCGCAGGAACGCCTCTTTATGGCGCAGGGCTTTACAACGTGACGCATCTCCTAGATGCGTCACGTTGTAAATAGGGCGCATTGCTTGCGCCGCCGTTGCGTCAAATAAAGTGACGCACCGGCGGCGCAAGGCCTTCATAAATCTGCCCCTTATATCTTAACATAACACAATGTACAGTGTACTCTTGTTGTGACATCGCACACCTCGTAAGTTTTACAGTGTAATCATGTGTCAGAATACAAGCTCTCCTTGGAATTTACTCCTGTCTGAATGAATCCTTTCCCGTCTGTATTCTCAATGTAAGATATTCCACTAAACCTTTACATGCACTGAGATTCACATCACAATTTTCTGAACATTTCGTTTAAATGATTTGCAAATTGTATTCTCCAATGTTTGCACCTCGTATTTTGTTTTTGACCAGGATATACATTTTTTCTGCCAGGCCATAACTTTTGCCCCCACCCCTTTTTTTTAGATGGTCTGTGTTGGTTGACTTTGTCTTACCCTTGGGCACAGTATAGTCTTCCTTTAAGCCTCATAGTTTTCTTTCACACTGAAATGACTTCTTTCTCATAATTTTTCCATTTGCAGAAGCACCCCCCCACCCCCACCTCTGTTCCCCTTTTTTAGGTGGAGCCTGAGCCAGCACGTAAGTGCTGCTCAGGGGATGATCTGTGGTAGTTCATATGGAAGAGAAGCCCCGCCCACTCCCCGCCCATATTTTTCATTGGCTTGTGTCTTTGTCCTTCGTAAATGCTGGCTTCTAATTCCTTAATAAGCTTTAGTCCCTCCTTAGTATGGCTGTGTCGTCCTTTGAAACCTCCCATGGCTACTGGCCCCTTTACTTCAGTTGTTACACGGTTCACCTTCTTGTAAGCACTATTTTCTTCATTGAGTTTCTCTTCGTTTACATTCAGCGCCCCATTGTTTTCAATTAAATGCTTAGGCGCTGTTACTTGCATCCCTAGTGGACGCTCACAGCTTCAGCTTTGCCATCACATACGGCACCTTTGTTTCCTGCTAATCCAATACCATCCCAGTGTGCTGTCTGTTCTGTGCATGTGATCGCTTCCCCGCACCCCATTCTTAAATCTTATAACAGCCACACTGTACCCATTCCAGGAACCGTACCATACTTGTGTATCTGCATTACCACACACAGCCAACAGTCATTGTATTTTTGTGGTGGTTGTTGGCCGCAGTTTTATTACTTATTACATATGTCATATTTGTACAACTCCCCTGGAAACCTTCCTGGGGCCGGGGTCATAAATCATTATCATGCATTATCACAAATTGGGGATCACTGAGTCATTTGGACATCATAAATCATGGGTCATAAATCATCGGGTATCATAAATCATTCTGCCGCAATTGGCCATTATTTTGTTGTCATAAATCACTCTGCCTGATCATCATAAATCAGCAGCCATAAATCATGGTCATAAATCATTGTGGTGTCATAAAACATTCTGTCACAAATCTGTCATCCTTTTATCATAAATCATTCTGCATGGGCATCATAAATCATCAGCTGGCCATAAATTACTGGTTCGTCTTTTGCTCATTTGCATCTCTTAGGGTCGTAAATCACCCAGCCGTGAGGCATCCCAGAGTGAGTGGCCCTCCTTCTACACACCGCCCTGTCGGTGTGTTTCCATAACCAAACCAATACACGGTTTGTTTCGGCTCCTTTTTGGTTGGATTTGCGCTCTCTTTGAGCTATCTTCGTGTGAAACGCTGATACAGTGAGGAATTGCCTGCTGATTTTTTCGGCTCACAGAGTGCATTTCTTGACCCTGTGGACTTTGTCATTGACATGGGATATTGCATGAAAGAATACGAGTAGCGGGCGTACCTACCGACTGAGAGGAAGATACTGCACCCGGGTCGCTGTGATATCTTCCAGTGCCAAAGAGATCATCGCATCCGATCGATCTCAAGATTATTGTATAAAACCCTGTCCTGAAGAGGCCCAAGAAGAAAAGGCTGAAACCTGGTCGTGCTACACTTTTTTGGAGGAGTCTTAGATTAACAGTGATTTTTTTGAACTGTGGTGTGTCACACTAGAGTCAGGCTAACCAGGGGATTAGCCATTTGGTGTTGCACTTTTTAGACTACCTCTGAGTGGTTCACATAGAAGTATAGGGGGGACACTTGTGTGAATAATTTCTGTAGGGTTATTGTTATTTGTTTCATTATCTGTTTCATGTTTGTTGTGTATTGTAATGTAAAAACACATTGTGATTGATGTCAACTGTTTCGCCTTGGATAGGCGTTATTGCCCTGTGTGTGTGATATACTGATTTTGATATATTTGCTATGAACAATGATTATTGCTGAGAGGGTGATTAAATGTGCTCTACTCGGAAAAGTATCTAGTATTCTTTCCTTTATACTAAGTTTTGATTGTATAAAACTATCTTCGTGTAGGAGTAGCTTCTTCTCGGAGTTAGGCTCCAGCTCGCTACCTTGTTAGACTCTTTTGTCCCCTGTCATCTGGAGGGGGCTGGGCTGTGAGTGCCGTCTCCGTTTGCTGCCCCCTTTTGTTAGACCACTTCACCTAGCCGTGAGGCATCCAAAGTGTGTGGCCGTATTCCTACACACCGCCCGGTGTGTCTCCATAGCCAACCAATGTACCATAAGTTCCTTTCGTCCCTGTCAGCACTGCGATGCTGCTGTTGTAGGTGTGGGTGGGTGGGACTTGAAATTCACTGGCGCCGCTCCCCCAGCTCCCTGAGGTAAAGGTGAGCTGCCCAGGGGGAGCGTTGCCTTATATCCCCTTCCCCCTTCCTCTCCTCCCTTTTTTCTTAGAAGGGGGGAGAGGGCCTCGGGCGAGTGTCGCCAGGCGGCGCAAACCAGCGCAAACCGGATCAATTCCTTGTGGGCTCTGGCGGCCATTATGGTGCCGGCCATCGAGGCCCCCTTTGGGGTGGCCTTTGCTATAACAGCCACACTGCCCATTCCAGGAACCGTACCATACTTGTGTATCTGCATTACCACACACAGCCAACAGCCATTGTATTTTTGTGGTGGTTGCTGGCTGCAGTTTTATTACTCATTACATATGTCATATTTGTACAACTCCCCTGGACATCTTCCTGGGGCCGGGGTCATAATTCATTATCATGCATTATCACAAATTGGGTGTCACTCAGTGTCATTTGGACATCATAAATCATGGGTCATAAATCATCGGGTATAATAAATCAATCTGCGTCAATCAGCCATTATTTTGTTGTCATAAATCACTCTGCCTGATCACCATAAATCCGCAGCCATAAATCATGGTCATAAATCCTCCGGGTGTCATAAATCATTCTGTCACAAATCTGTCATCCTTTTGTTGTCATAAATCATTCTGCATGGGCATCATAAATCCTTAGCCATAAATCATTGGCTGGCCATAAATCAGTGGTTTGTCTTTTGCTCATCTGCATCTCCTAGGGGGGAAACATCCTTTACAACGAAACTTTTACCACGCAGTGCTGTTACAACGCAAGTATTACAACGAAAACCTTTACAACGCATTACCCTGGGGGGCGCTCTAGGATAGGGAATAGTTTTAATTTACTATCCAACACCTTCCCTAGTGTCCACGGGGACTGGAGTTGGAATAGTAAATTAAACTATTCACTATCCAGCACCCCCAAGTGTAATGCGTTGTAAAGGTCTGCGTTGTAATACTTGCGTTGTAACAGCATGCGTGGTAAAATCATGCGTTGTAACGTCATACATCCCTCCTAGGGACGTAAATCACCCAGACAGCTCGTATATTGTTCTTTATTGTTTTCCACGCCCCTTGCATGTGGGTGGTAGCCTTTCCCCGGAGTTAGGCCCCAACTCGCTACCTTGCTAGTCTCTTTTGTGCCCTGCCGTCTGGTGGGGGCTGGGCTGCGAGTGCCATCTCCGTATCTCCGTTTGCTACACCGATTTAAACACACATTTAAACATTGGGGTATAGCTTTTTTTACATGCATATTAATTTGACTAAAATATTCACCTAGAAATGCCTCTAACAATGGAAGAAGAAAGTCAGTTGGCTGTGTTTTTTGCATAGAAAATGAGAAAGTACAGTGGAATGCTGTATATTCGAAATGTACTGGCGATAGTTTAATTGAGTGTAAATAAACACACCCTAAAACATATTTGTAAAACACGTGCCTGTTGTTCTGTTCCCAAACTTTAAAAAACAGATTATGCCTGTTTTGCTGAGAAAACTGTTTGGATGAACTAGATAGAAACCAAAAAGGTGGTATTTCAAGAAAGTTTAGGTGACCCGAGAAAAGAAAGCTATCTTTTCCGAGTTTGTGGTGCATTCCTGGTGGCTTTCTAACTGTTAGTTCTGACTTGATAAAATCCTGTGCTCGGTGCAGTTTTTCCATGACTCGTATTGTATATACTGAGTGAAGGTAGAGACGTGTTTTGCCAGGCCAACGCCAGCTGTACTGTGTCTAAGTGCTTCATTACTGTGCAGGCAATGGTAGGATGGATGGAAGAGGTTTGGATTCGTTTTCTTTCTAAAAGCTGTTGACTTGCCTCTGTGAGGATTTATTTAACGGTTTCAGGACAAGGATACCCTCGGCATCTGAATACCCTCGCAGGCGATAGCACGTTTTACAAATACACATAACACTACATGAGTTTCTCTTGCTCCTATAGCTGGAGGGAGCTTTGATCAGTTAGATGCAGCCAGAGGTAACATTCTGAACAAAAGGATGTACAGCAAAAAAGAACTGTAGATCTTACATGGTACTTGTAGAGAACATCATGGTTTGTCATAACATATTGATAGGTCAGGTAGTAGGTTTTGGGGGGGGCGGGTGACCTACTAGCTTACGAGATAGAAAGGATTTGTTTTATGGGAGAGTGGGAAGGGTTCTTTTTTTTATGTTGTGTAGTACATGTTCCTGGCAGTAGCTGTGACTCAGGCGAAGGAGTTCTGAACACATCTTGTTGCTTGTGGAGAGTTTTGACTTCTAAGGCCTCTGACTGATAGATATAGGAAGCAGATCAAATTACTTTTGGGCATTGTTAATTACTGAGTGTGTTGTCGGTAGTTGTGAATTAGTTTTGGAAAATAATTAAAACATTTTATTGTTTACAGACAAAGCTGCACACACACCTTCACATGTGTAGACCATTTTCCAAAATAAAAGTGAATACAAACATGCGTGGCTAACTGTGTACTACTTTCACCCTTATTTAGTTTTAAAGTGCAGGCAATCATGATGCCAGGACAAGCACATGTCAGGTACAGACAATATAAAAGGCTCCATATCGGGGTGAGTTAAGAGAAGAGATGAGGTTTAATGCTATCATAAATTAGGAGTGATCAGACAACTGTGGGAGGTATTTGGAAGGATCATTCCAGAGCTGTGGGACAAGCAGTTTGGAGATTCTGCCACAGCTTTTTTGTAACGTGGGATTTTAAATACAAAGAGAGCCAGGCAGACCCACGCTTTGGAGGAGATCTAGTGGTGATCAACTCAGAGAGGAACTGCAGGCCGGTCAGATGATAGGCCTGATGGACGAAACTGGGTACTTTGTGTTGATCAAGAGCCAGTGCCGAAAGTGGTGCGACTTGAAAACAAGGTCATATTGCAGAGCCTGTGAATAAGCCTGATCTTCATCTTTTTATTTCTTAAGAGCTTCCTCACATGAATTTTCAGAATTTCAAATATCTGCTATTTTCATGTTGCCTTGCTGAATAAAAGGAAGTATCTTTGTGAGTGCCTGGAGAGGCAAAAGACATGGGTCTGGTAGTCAAAGGACAATGTGTAGTTGAACCAAAGGGTAAGAACATGTCTCCTGCCATTGCTTTATCATACTGGGAGACTTCAGCATGTAGCTGATCATTTCAACCTGTCTAGCTCTTCAATCTTCATCCACAACATTGAAGGTTGCCACCCAAGAAAAAACATCTCTGGCTACATCCACACAAAATTTTACACTCAGGATATGTTTATCATCGTCAGTGACAACTCGTTGAACTGTTTGCTGTCCTGTTCCAATTCACTGGTCTGTCCAAATGTCCTTCATGGCCGGTGCCAACTGGTTCTCTACAGTCAATAACTCATCAAAGTCCTCAATAGAATTTCAGGACCTCCATCACAAGCATATTGTTGAGTTAGGAAGTAGCAATAATATTACACTATCACAGACTCCTCGTCAATGTCTTTACCATCTCCATCTTCACCTAAAGGTTTTGCTATCTTCTTCCATCACTTACTTCTAAGCTTCAATAACTATCTTATATTGAAATAGGAATGTCATGTCTTCTGCCTTTAAGTTGCTTCTTTGATGCTCCCTTGACTATTGCCCATCTCCTGTGTTCAGGGATTTCCTTTCCTCCAATGACTCAGCTAACACCTCATCTCCTCCTTCACATCAGAGGTGTCCATTGATTTAAAGAAAAATGTCATTTTAAATGACTGAATGCTTTTGTACCGTCAAGTGCTGTAGTAAGCCGTGCCTCTTTTTCATCACTGGTTCTGTGCAAATAAAGTTGTAAAGGTATTGGTCTTGGAAGAAGAAAGTTTGTCTTTAAACCAAACCTGCTTGCTTTTATCTGTGTAGGGAACAGAGGTTGTGTTCAAGTCTATTGGCTTTAGTCTTTGTATTTATCTTACATTGAACATTAATAAGATATTTGATGTTGTAGTTTTTGGTCCGTGTTGTATGTGGATCAGAATTATTGGGGCACTAATAATCATTATTCTGACTAATGTGTGAAGAAGCTATATACTTCCATCCATCTTTGCTAAATATTTATGGGTTTTGGAGCAGCGTGCTACTCGCAGAAAAAGCTCTTAGATACCTCATCATGGGTAGTACGTGCTATATAAATGCAAACCTTTTTACCTCTTCTATCCCTCCACTATCCTTCTCAATCCAGATAACTAACGTACATATCCACCACTCAAATTTTTTCATATTTTCACTATACTCATTCGCTACTAATCCATTATGGGTTCTGGAGTAGCGTGCTACTCCCTGAGAGCGTTTTGATGCCTCGTCAGGGGCAGTAAGTGCTATGTCAATTCAAACCTTTTTCCCTCTATCCCTCCACTATCCTTCTCAATCTGAATAACTAACTATCATATCCACCACTCAAATTACTTTAAAATTTCACTACACTAATTCACCACTAATCCTTTATGGGTTCTGGAGCAGCGTGCTACTCACAGAAAAAGCGATTTGATGCCTTGTCCGGGGTAGTAAGCGCTATATAAATTCAATTACAACACAATACAATGCAATACAGTGAGTGCTTCAAGCGCTATGTCAACTCTGTGGCCGTGGTGAGGGAGGAGGTGCCTACCGGGTGTGCTCCTACCAAGGTGATGGTCCTGCTGGCCAGGTACCGTGTCCTACTTGGAGAGGAGAAGCTGCCCACTGCTGAAGCGAGTCCACCGCACCTCAAGGATGGTTGGCGACACGAGCCAGGTCCCACCATATACCGAGAGTCAATAACAGCTACCCTGCACCTTCAATGCCATCTGCGGTTCTCAGGGCAGCAGGAGCCACATCTGTTTCAAAGGGCAGCAGCGGGAGTCACACCCTCGGGGCCTGATGAAGGTAGCGGTTGAGGGGCACAACAGTGGGCCACCAAGAAGAGTGGAGGAACAGCTCCAGGGGGAGCGTGCGATTTATCAAGCACTGTCAGTCTCTCTTGCAGTGAACAACTGTCCCTCCTAATTGTAAAGACACATTACCACCATGTACTCTGCATTCAGAGAGGACCAGCCAACAGCACCCCTCATCTGCAGCAATCGTCTCTCTATTGATCTCCCCACCCCACCCCCGTCCGCCCAAAGCCCGCTCTTTCAAAATGTATTAACCCCCTTCATATTCAAGGTACAGGGAGCACTTTGATTCAATATTCATCATCACAGGGCACCGCTCTGCCATGTCCTCCTTCGTTATGGGGCACGCTTCCACCATGTAATCTCCCATACTTTATTATTATCCAGCGCCGATTTTATTCAGGCACTTATCGTGGGTCGTCAAACCGTTGCTTTATAACAACAGTCTTTATTGTTCCCGATGTTTACAGCAGTGATGGACTTTTAAATCTTTATTGTTCCCGCCTTTATCAGACATTGTTTTTTTTAATTATCTTTATTGTGCTCCCGCCGCTAACACAGACAGGGCTAGTGGACAGCGCCGTAGTCTCACCATGTCCTCTTCCTCAGCCCTCGCTGGGACCCCTGTCATCTCCCCCCTCATCCTCGTCTGCGCCCCCTAGACCTTGTCTGGGGTGGCCTGGCAGAGCCCGTGGCCCCTTTAGGAAGAGGCGGTTCCTAATCCCCCTGTGCAGCGGCGACAGCGGCTTCCAGGAGGTGCCGGGGGCTACCATGACAAGAGCAGCGACTTCCCGCGGTTAAGAGCAAGTGGCAAAAGGGCATAGAAGGAGGGAGGGAGAGGATGCTGCCTGTGCAATGGCAGTGACTTTACTAAAGTGAGGGAAAGGAAAGTGGCAACAGAGCCTAAAGTGGAGGCACAGCTATGGTCCCTAAGTTACTCTAAGTACATCTGATTATCCAGCTCCTGTCTTAACTCATTTTGTATCCTAGAAGTTGTAGTCTTCGTGTTCTTCAGTTGAAACAGTTGAACTTAACCCCTGATGATATGTATTAAAAAGAAATCTCTGGATTGGTTTCACGGTGTTTCAGTATTGTGCCTACTCTTATACTTGCCGGGTGGCAACATGCCTAATCAAAAGGTTTTTGCTTTTTCAAAACAACACTGCCAGGTTGTACTGACTTTTTAACCATCATCACTTTGGATGATAAGTTTCAGTCCTTACTTTGAACCTTAAAGCACAAAAGGGTCTCAAAAGGCAACACACAGTTGGCTAAAATGCCAGGACAGGCTTAATATGTCATGGGTTGGCTAATTAGCTGCTGTAGAAAGAGCTGAATACAAGCAACAATGTAGGAAAAAGACATAGTTGCTAGGTTACCCAGTTTCTTGTGTGACATCCTCAACCAGTCTTGCCTTTTTTTAACTGATAACATGTTGCGTTCTCGGACTTATAGCTAAGTTCACATTCAGGCACATGCATCAATGTTGGCTTTTGCGATTCCTTAATTGCGATTTTTAAGGAATCGCAATTAAGGAATCGCAAAAGCCAACATTGATGTATGTGCCTGAATCAGGCACATGCATCAATGTTGGCTTTTGCGATTCCTTAATTGCGATTTTTAAGGAATCGCAATTAAGGAATCGCAAAAGCCTATGCATGTAGAAATCGCTTAAAAAATAGCAATTTCTAAACATTCCTTAATTGCGACTCGCAAATTGCGAATCGCAATTCAGGAATACCTCCCCATTCATTCCTATGGGAATGGGCCTCTAGGCAATTTCAAGGGTGCCAGGGTGTCAAAAGGACACCCTGTTGCACCCCTGAAATTGATCTGTGCACATATGTTGCGCACACACATGCCCTAAGGGCATGTGTGTGCGCAACATGAAACTTTCAAAAATGCACAAAAGTGCATTTTTCAAAGTTTTTGCAAATTAACATGAAGTTTAACTTCATGGTAATTTGCTACTCCTATTAGCGAAATTGCTAATTTTTAGGTTTCGCCTGGCGTTCACTGCGCAGCAGTGTCGCGCAGGCGAAATCTTATGTTTTTCAGTAAGGGGCTCTCACCCGCCTCTCTCTTCCATTGGCTAGCTCCATAAATGGAGGCTAGCCATTGGAAGAGAGATCTGTCAGTAATTCTCGGAGCAGATTCGTGGGCGTTCCGGTGATTTTTTCTCGCTCCGCCCCTTTGGGAACGCCATGTGGCGGTGGGAGGGTGTTTTTTTTTTTTTGAGGGGACGGCATGTTTTGATCATTTGTTCTTGGCTTTTGCAGGAGTGGGCTGCGCACTGAGGCCGCTGGCCGATGTCGGAGGAGCTGTAGACGGATAGGCAGCTCCAGTAGCCGCTCCGCTCGGTCCCAGGACGTGCAGGCAGGAGCCGGTCCTCGGCCTCTGGGGTAGGTCTGGAGCAGAGCCTCGGAGAGCCCGCAGGGGACTCCGAGCCAGCTCCTTTCATCCTTCCCGCACCCCGGCGTCCTCGCCCCGCTCCTCCCCCCTGACTCCCGGCGCCTCCTTCCCTGTCTTCGCCGCTGGGGTAGGTCTGGAGCAGAGCCCCGGAGAGCCCACAGGGGACTCCGAGCCAGCTCCTTTCATCCTTCCCGCACCCCGGCGTCCTCGCCCCGCTCCTGCCCCCTGACTCCCGGCGCCTCCTTCCCTGTCTTCGCCGCTGGGGTAGGTCTGGAGCAGAGCCTCGGAGAGCCTGCAGGAGACTCCGAGCCAGCTCCTTTCATCCTTCCCGCACCCCGGCGTCCTCGCCCCGCTCCGCCCCCCTGACTCCCGGCACCTCCTTCCCTGTCTTTGCCGCTGGGGTAGGTCTGGAGCAGAGCCTCAGAGAGCCCGCAGGAGACTCCGAGCCAGCTCCTCTCATCCTTCCTGCATCCCGGCGTCCTCGCCCCGCTCCTCCAGCACCATGCTGAAGGTCATCGTGGAAAGTGCCAGCAACATCCTCAAGACCAAACTAGGGAAGCTGGACCCGGTCACCAGCATCGTCTTCAAAGGTAAGGGGGTTCCGGAGGGCTTCCCCTCCCTCCGGCATCCGGTTATCTCTATCACCGGGGCTGACTTATCCTGCTGTATACAGGTGAGGGAAAATACCCCACGCGGGCCACTGTGTCCCCCATCTTGGGAAGGGCACTGATGCGGGGGCCCTGGCGCTCCGTGCTGAGAACGAACCAAGAAGGCCTAATGGCTCCCCCAGATGAGAGACACATGATCCGCCAGGGTCACAGCTAGTGCTTACTACCCCTGACAAGGTGTGGTTGGGTGGAAGGAGTCAGTGGATGAATGGAGTTGAGTGGTGGCTAGGTGGATGGACTTAGTGGGTGGATGAAGTGTGTGTGTGTGGCTGTGTGTGTGTCTGTAGCTGTGTGTGTGTCTGTGTATGTGGCTCTGTGTATGTGTGTGTGTGGCTCTGTGTATGTGTGTGTGTGGCTCTGTAGGTATGTATGTGAGTGGGACTATGTGTGGGTCTGTGTTTGTGTGTGGCATTTGCGAGAAATTAAGCTATTGACATTGTAAATAACAGTGCCATTTATTTATCTGTTTTCAAAACCATCACATAAATAAAAATTTTGTCATTTACAATGCCAATAGCTCTAACTTTTACAAAGGCGAGACCGTTGCATTGTAAATGCTTGTTTTACTTTGATGCATTGCATTTAAGGAATCTCAATTTGGGATTCCTTAAATGCAATCGCAATTTAAGGAATCTCAATTTAGAGATTCCTTAAATTGCGATTTTTGCATTTGGGATGATGCATCCCAAATGCAAAAATACCGGTCGCAAAGGGGCAGATTCTGAGAATCTACCTGTTTGCGACCGGTTTTTAGCTTGATGCATGTGGATGATTGTTTTTTATAGACTCAAATACACATCGTGTAACTTGCTGAGGCCTACAAAGCTAGTACTACTGAATGAAAGTATTACTCATAGAATGAAGTCGCTGGTCAGTCATACCTGTGGTTGGGGAACAGGAAAAAATAAAGGGTATGATGGCTATTAGTACTAAAGCATTTACTTACTGTTTTGGGGATATAAATACGCATTGCTATATCCTGTCTTGTATGCAGTGTATTTAGTGTTTGCTGTCTGTGTGATAGTGTAGCACCCTGATGTGAAGTAGATTTCACCAGTCAGTTGGAAGAGCCCAGTAGGGCTAAGGCTGATTTTGTATCAACATGCTCCTGGTGGGGAGCTATTTAATGTCACATACCTTAATAAACATACCTTAAGTCACATCTCATCTAAGTTACATTTATAACATTTACATACATGAAAGAGGAAGATTTTGAAAAAATAAACGGGGGAAAGTTTTTTTACCTATTGTCTTGCATTGAAAGGGAGGCAAGTTTAGGCATGAGAAAGCTAAAATAAATTCACTTTGGCTTTAAAAATCCGGAGTCTCCCACCTGAATCAGGTCTGTTGTTATGTATGACATCTACTTGTGAACTTCTTTACTTCGTAACAGGGATATGAGTACAAGCTATGGTCAGGACAAGGCCAGCAATTACTGGGGTATGAATAAGAAAGTAGGTGGGGCAGCAAGAGCGTTTTGGGTCGTGGGGCACAGTAAAGAGAGCTGTGACTATTTAGTATTTTTATTTTTGGGGTAGTCTTTGGAAGTGTCCACTTTTGTCACTTGAGGGAATCATGTTCTGCTCCAGTGTGTGCAGTATTACTAGCTGTGCATTGTAGGTTACTGGTCACATATATTTTCATAATTAAAAGCCTTCTCTTGCACAGATACCACTCTAGGGCGTCAAACCAGTTCTGTATCATCAAAGTTTCTTAGAAAGTTATCTCTATGTCATGTTATTTAGAGTATCTAGGACTGGAGCCCAGTACAGTGATAATGGGAAGATTTAAAGTCTGGTGATCAATTATGTGCTTCATTCCTGTTTTTATGGCATACTTTTTCTGGGAGTGAGGAGTTTTGAATAGTTGTATGCCATAGTATTGTATTCTTTAAAGAGATTGTGCCACATAAGTTAGATGATATGCATATTGTGTAGTTCCTGAAGGCCAGAAAATTTGCCTGGATCAGATGTTGGTGCGGTGAAAGTTCTAAAGGTTGAGAATCTGAATTGTAAAGCACTGGTCCCCTTTTGATCTAAAATGTTTTGTAAGCAGGTAACTCAGAATAATTATAATTTGCTTGTAACTTGTAAGTGAAGAAGTGTGGCTCACTGGTTAGAGGAGGCAGACCCTGATGCAGAGGTCAGACCCGGGACCAGGGTTCAATTCCCGACGCGGCAGGGTCTTGAGCCCAAATGTCCACGGACTCGATAATTCTCGCCTCGGTGCCTACTCGAATCATGGGTTCACACTCTGCAGCTCTGGGCAATAGCTTGCTTAATCTCCACTACGGCCCCCCGCAGCGGGATGCCTGGTCTTCACCTTGGGGATGCCCAGTAGGGGTAATCTCGCAGGGAAAGCCAGGACGGGTTCCCAAAGCAAGCACTAAGAGACCTGTCGGTGATTTGGCGCTATATAAATCGAAATTAACATAACATAACTGTCGCCCCATCATGTTATAATGCCTTTCTGAATATAACATGGACTTAGTGTAGGGCACAAGTGTCCGCTGATGATCCCAAAAAATACTAACATATTTTAATGATAACTTCTAAGCCTAATAGTTTTCATATTAGATTTAGTAGTAAGTCTTTATTTTTGGCTCAGTTTAATGTTGACATTTCAGGTCATCGGTCTGGTTCTATCTACGTGATATGCAGTCAGTGACAGGATGCTCAGACTTGACTCGATTGGACTGTGATGCAGCTAGGGATCACTAGTGCTCTGCGTATGGATTTTTAATTTGGGAGGGGGTGGGGAGACGGGCCTTTAATCTTTCTTTGAATAGGCTTTGAGGACTAATTGTGCTTATTTACCATTTCAGGCTTGTAGTACAAAAGTTTTCTTCAGAACGACAATGCAAAGTTCCCTGTTCTGGCATTGTCTTTGATTGTGGTACCCACGTGTTACCATCAATGAAAGAGTAAGCCTAAAAGTGGCCAAACCTAGGTTTAATGAATAACTTGGAGTGGATCAAACAATGTAGTTGCCGTTTTACCACCACTACCACCACCTCCACCAATACCACCACTACCACCACCATCAATACCACCACCACCAGTACCACCACCAATACCAATGCCACCGCCAATATCAATACTACCACCACCAATAGTACCAATACCACGAATACCAATAGCACTGCCACCAATACCACGAATACCACCACCACCAATACCATCACCACCAATACCACCACCACCACCAATAGCACCCCCACCACCAATACCAATGCCACTACCACCAATAGCACCAGCCAAAGGTGTTGGAGCGCTTTGTTAGTGTTTAGAGCTCGGATCATATGTTACTCTCACTTTGCACTTTGTGTCTGTGTAATTTACAACACTTACACATCTTCACTGCACTATTTATCACTACTTTGAAGATGTCGCATGCCGGTCCACTGATATTTGCAATCTAACAAGCAGTCGAGAAAGCCCTTTATTGCAATGCTATAGGTCTCGCATTTGCGAGAGTTTAAGCTAATAATATTGTAACTTGTGTGAATGCGAGACCTATTGCAATGCAAATGCTTGTTGTGTTTGCCATTGGTTCTGTAATTTTTTTTCCTACCGGACACCATGTTCACCCAGCAACACAGCTTAGGCTGGAGACAGCTTTATTGCGCATTTGATGTTTGTCCGGCCTGTGACAGTGGGCCAAGCACCTCATGCGCACTGAAGGGAGTACACACCACTCCCCCACCAGCCGTGTCATCCCCTGGACCCGCCCCCAAGACTCATCAGAGTCCTGGGGGCTGGTGCAGGGTATTAAAATAAAATGATAATAAAAACGGGTGTAAAACCCGTTTTATTTTCTGCTGCTAATGGAACGGCCGCCCTCGGCTGCCATGGCGATGTAAGTTGTTTTGGCCACTTGATGGCAATACTTTTCCATTGTATTTATTTGGTGCTTTTATGCACTTAGAGCCTTGATGGGCCTCAATGCTACAGCTTTTATTCCCATACAGATTTGAAGACATATTATACATTCTTTGGTTGCAAAACAGAGAGTGAGATTATTTTGCTTCATTTATGTGAGCACATGACTCTCTTGTTTATTTATCTTTTTTTCAGATCTCGATTATATTCTGGTATTTTCAGGATATCTCTACTACATATAAGTAACCTCACAAAAGAGGTAAGATTACCTCAGATTATGGTTTTGAATGATTGACAAATAATTTTTAACAAAGCTATGAACATTCTATATTAGCTCCAATATTCATTATCATCTTTTGTTTACAATTTGATATGTGTAGGTGTCTACCATTCTTGTCCTGATGAAGACTCTGTCACAAGTTGTTGCTTAAGTGTCAAAATGTTGATGTACATGGCTTTGGCTTTAATTAATATTTACCAAGGCTATAACTTATATTAGAACATTGGAATGTTGGGAGCCCCATTGAAAACAATGGAGTGCTCCGGGCTTATAATGGCTGGTATAAGCCTGGAGCTCAAACATTCCAATGTTTCTTTGTTCATAGCTCTGGCTGTGAACAAAGGGTTCAGGGAGCCTGAGGGGATTCCAATCCCCTCACGCTCCCAAAAGGCTTTGTTTTTTTTGTTAGAACATTCTGTCCTCTAGTGACAGAATGTTCTAATAGCCTTATAGCCCTTCGTAGATGGGCTATACCGCTATTAAAGTCCCTCTCCCTTGTTAAAGGCCCTTGCCTTCGGCTCGGGGCCTTTAACGCTGGAGAGGGCCTTTAATAGCCGATATAGCCCTCTACGGCGGGCTATAAGGCTATACCGTCATTTGGGACCTGGGCTCCCCATTACTTAAGTTCATGCGATTTAAGTCAACAACTGCTTTGTTTATTTATCACTGCTTACTATTGTTCACCATTTTGAACTATTCACTAACACTGTGCCATCAACAAGGAGCACCTACTGCTACAAAACTTGCTCGCAAAATGCTTTTATTGTGTACATGCAATGAATATACCTAATGCTTGTACAAGCTTGTGCATTTAAATGAACGGGTACCTATTAAATGGAGGGACTTTTACCAACTTATATTTTGCTTGAGACTGTTTAGTTAGAATTGCCTGAGAAATAAAGGCTGTTAGCTTCCCCGAGGAAACTTTTTTTTTGTTAATATATTCCTACCCAGGTTGCTAAGGATACCGGGTTAATCTGTTTGTTGTCCAAGAATTATTATCAATGCAGGCACTATTTAAAATCTATAAATAAAATACATGTCCCTGAAAAAGCAAGGGGCCTTGAGAATAATGTCTCTTCTGCCCCGCCCTACTGATGACCTTGGTCAGTGCAATATACTCTCGAAGGCTATTGGTCAACTTAATCATGCAGTTGGAAGGTTGGGTCTGACTAAAACTCAAAACAATGTTCGCTATAAATCATGCAGTTGGGAGGTTGGGTCTGACCACAACTCACAACAATGTACACTGTCAATGTTATAAACATACTTTGTACATCTGGTAGTACTTGGGGGTAAAGTGAGAAGATAAAAGCTCTTAATCTGTGCTTTGGAAAGATTGTTTGACATGAATGAACTCATATTATCATGGTGCCATTTCGTAAAGTCATACATGATGTCATTGATGATGAAATGAAATGAAAATGCGTTTTATAAAGCGCGAGTAGCTGCCCGGAGGCGTCCAAGCGCTGTGACTGAAAGATGTTCTTAACAGCAGGGCGGGTGACACAAAAGGGGGAGAGAACCTATTTATTGAACAAAAAAGTTTTCAAATGCTTCCTAAAGGAAGTCAGATCTGGGTTGGACCTTAAGTGGAGGGGTAGACTGTTCCACAGCCTGGCAGCATTCAAGGCAAAAGAACGGCCTCCCGATCTAGTCCGTTTGACCTTAGGCACGACAGCAAGAAACGCGTTAGCGGAACGTAGCTATCTGCTAGGGAGGTAGGGGGTGATTAAGGGACGATTGATCGCTGGGCTAGTTTGCCAGAATGACTGATGGGCTATACAAAGGGACTTGAAACTAATCCTGTCCCTAACAGGGAGCCAGTGCAATCTTATTAATCCAGGTTTAGCAGAGAACCTACGGGGAATTTGAAGTAGGGTCCGGGCCGCACAATTTTGAATCACTTGCAGTTTCCGCAATGTGAAGTCAGGGGCTCCAAGATAAAGTGCGTTTCCGAAGTCCAGCCTAGAATGGATCAATCCCTGTACAACAATTTGTTTAGTTTTGAATGGTAACAGGGGAAAAATCCTCCTCAACATTCTAATAAGGCCAAAACAGGTGGCAGATAGCTTGACAGCCTGGTAGTCTAACGTTAGGGACCTATCCAGCCAGATGCCTAAGCTCTTAATGGCATCCTTGGGGACTGGGGGGGGACCCAGGCAGGCTGGCCAAATCGAGCCCACCAAGGACGGAGCATAACCTCTGTCTTGTCCCCGTTAAGTTTGAGACAAGACAGGGTCATCCAGCTGTTCACTTCACTCAGGCAGCCCGCCAGATCCACCATGGCAGCAGGGCCCTCAGCCCACGTCAGAGAGACCACCAGCTGGGTATCGTCCGCATAGGTAACAATCTTAATACCATATTGACGGACGATCCCAGCCAGCGGCCTCATATAGACGTCAAACAACGTCGGGCTAAGCGAGGAGCCCTGCGGAACTCCGCAGCCCAAAGGTCTGCTAGTGGAGATGGTATTTCCCTCAAAGACCTGAAAAGTTCTATCGGTCAGGAATGACCTGAGCCATTTCAACGCTCCTCCTTGAATCCCGATGTCGTGGAGACGCTGCAATAAAATTTCATGATTCACGGTGTCAAAAGCGGCACTCAGATCGAGGAGGATGACTGCCACCGATCCTCCTCGATCCAAGATACCTCTTGTTTCCTCCAGAACTGCCAACAAGGCAGATTCTGTCCCATGTTTGGGGCGGAAGCCAGTTTGTGAAGGGTCAAGCAGTTGATTATTTTCTAGAAAATTAGTCAAAAGACTGTTGATATATTTTTCCAGTATCTTGCTGACCCAAGGGAGCAGGGAAATGGGACGATAGTTACTGAAGTTGTTAGTGTCCATGTTGGGTTTCTTCACAAGTGCCCTCATCCTAGCCTCTTTCCAGGCTGGTGGAACCGTGTTAGTGGAGATTGAGGCATTAAGTACCTCCAACATAACAGGAAGGATGGTGTGGCTAACAGCCTTTAAGGAGCTCGGGGGGCGGGGTCGCTGGGAGAACCCGATTTAACCTGCACCATTAAAGTGGCCAGTAGGTCCGAGTGTAACAAAGGGAACTCATCCAACACAGGTGACAAATTGTCTATTATATCCTGCTTGGAGTGCTCCAGGATGTCTGCTGAAGTATTTGGAAGGATGGTTGAGAAGGATGAGTAAATAAGATCTACTTTATTATAAAAGAAGTCAGCTAAATCATTACATCGGGCTTGTAGGTCATCACTATTTACAGGGGGCTGGGGGAGTTTAGTGAGGCTTTTTACAATCCGATAGATCTCCTTGGAGTTGGAGCTGGCTTCGGAGATCTTTTGTGTGTAGTACCGGGCTTGTACTTTCTTTATTTCCATCTTATAATCCCTGATGGATTTTCTATACAAAATTTTATCTGGGTCAGTATAGCCCAGACGCCATTTCCTCTCTAGCCTTTTGCACTTGCGTTTAATATCCCTGAGTTCCTCAGAATACCAGGGGGCCGAGGTCCTAGATCTCTTTGCCCGGGTTGTCTTGACTGGGAGTATGATGTTCAGTGCTCTGGTTATCCAGTTGTTAAATTCATCGTTAGCTACCAAGGGATCTACGTTGATAGATGGTATTGTGGCTTGTAGCTCGTCAGCCCACTTGTCTAAGGAGAGTTTGGACCAGTTTCGTGCGTCCCGTAATCCTGGCATCAGAACAGGGGGTTTGTAAATGTGCCAAGTTAGAGGGACTAACCAGTGGTCCGTCCACGGGAGCACAATGGGGTGCTCTGCCTCCAGATCGGGGCAGTTACTAAATACAGGATCCAGCAAATGCCCTTTCATATGAGTGGGTGATAGGACAAGCTGAGATAACTGTAATGCAGACAAATTGGCGATAAGCTCTTGGGCTGTATGGTCACCAATATCCTCAAAGTGCATGATGTCATTTGTGATGTCATAAATGGTGCATGATGTCATTTGTGATGTCATAAATGGTCTTATCAGTGATGTCATTAATGATATAATTTGATATATTATTAGTGATGTCATGAGCAGTGCAGAGTTGGAGCTGAGTAACATTTCATGGTATGGTTGAGTTCTGAATGTGGGGGTGGAGCATTTGGTTGTGAATTTTATGTCATTTTAGGTTTTGTGGAGTAGCCACAAACTAAGTTAAGCTTAATCCCTTTTGACTTAAGGTTTTGTGGGGAAATTGAATGGGTTATTAAAGGTTTTTTGGGTTTTCCATATTGTCTTATTATGGTTGATGTGCAGTATCTAATGGTGGGTGTGTTGGCATGTGATATTCAATATGTGATTGTGTGTGTGTGGCTGTATGATTATGGTTGTGTGGATATTGATGGTGGGTGTGTTGCCATTTGATAGTTGCTATGTGGATGTCTGGTAGGTATGTAGTCAACTGATGGTGTGTGTGTTTCCTTATGATGGTGAGTGTAGGCATATAATGGTGGATGTATGAATGGGTGAATGTGTAGGTGCAACTATATGGCTGTATTATGATGGGGCGTGGGCAATTGATGATTGATATATTAGTATAGGATAGTAAATGTGGTGGCATATTACGTGGCTGTTTAGTATTATGAAGGTGGTTGTGTTAGTGTAAGATGGTTACCTTGTAGAAGCTTGATGCTAAGTGAGTAGGCATATGATTTAGGAGGTTTTGCTGTATGATTGTTGGGGTCTAATGCTGGGTGTATAGGCATCTGTTGGTGGGTATGTGACTATATGATGATGGGTATGTAGTCCTCTGATTGCCTGATGGGTGTAGTTATCTGAAGGGAAATGTATGGATGTCTGAAGATGGGTGTGTTGTTTAAGCATGGGCGTAAAATCCGTTCCGCTCGCGGATTTTGCGGATTTTCTGCAAATTCGCAATCCGCCAACTCTCGCGAACTTGCCGAAAATTCGTAAATCCGTGCAAAGCGGATTTTTTGCTTGGTCGCACTTGCCAACTAGAATACTATACAATTTTGCGGGAGTAAACACTTGCGAACATGTAGATGCGGCGGGCAGCGACAATCTCGCAATTGCGAGATTGCAAAATTTGCAATTTCGCACAAAAAATCCACCAGCAGGCAGCATAAACCTTGAAAATTATGATTTTTATCAGAATAACTCCTCAGGTTGACATTTGCCTGCACTTTTTTTTTGCAAGGAGTCCATTTTGGGGGGGGGGGGGGGGGTGGGAGGAAGGAAGTGCCCCACAGTCTCCAACTTCCTGTTCCTGTCCAGCAGGCTCCTCCCAGTGCTTTCTTCATGTGCTGGTCACTTTGATTGGGATCTTGACCTGGAAGGATTACTTTTTGTGGATGCTGCTGGATATTTGGATTTTTGCAAAACTGAAAGCACTCAGCAGGTGCAAAAGTTCAATCTTATCATTAGTAACCATTCCCTGTAGTGCTTCCTGAGGGGGCCCTTCAGAGTTCAGTTGCCTACTTGCAACTATTCTATGACCCTGCTCTGACCCTCACAGCAGGCTCAGAGAATAGTTACAAGTATAAAACAAAGGTCCTGTTAAAAAAATTACACTGCAACAGAAAGCAATTACAGATAAGGAAGCAGGTGCCAGCCTGGAAGTTCAAATTCAGTGACACATTAATCAGCCCCTAATTCATTCATGTCAGTTGAGGCAGGGCAGGTGTGCTTTTCCCCCCATAATCTACAGTGATGAACTAGAGGGTGGCATGGGTGAGCCAGAGGGTGGCATGGGTGAGCCAGAGGGTGGCAGTGGTGAATCAGAGGGTGGCAGTGGTGAAACAGAGGGTGCTGTGATGAACCAGACGTAGAAACAACATGGTCGCGACCGTTGCTACCCTACAAGTAAGTTCGCGCTTGCGAACTGGTAAAAAACCCTTGCGAAATGGCAGAAACACTTATGAACACAAAAAAAAGGAATCCGCATAATTCGCGAGAGTTCGCGGATTGCGAATCCGTAAATACGCAATTTCGCGGATTGCCAATTCGCAAAATCCGCCCATGCTTAGTGTTGTTGTCTGATGGTGGGGGTGTTGTCTGATGGTGGGGGTGTTTGAAAGTGGTGGTTGTTATTTGGGGGATGGGTGTATGATGGATGTGTAACTGTATGATAGTGGTTGTGCAGCTGTATGATGGTGTTTGTTTATATGATGGTGGAAGTATTATTTTGTAATGATGGGTATGTGGGTGTCTGATGGAATATGAGTTGGTTATTTTGATTGCAGTCCTGATGTAGAATGGTGAACGAGCAAGTGTATGAGTAACAGGATTAATTTGCACCTTTTTGTAAGAGTAACCAGATTAATTTGCACATTAACTGAAATACACTAAGAATTCGTAAGAGTAACCGGATTAATTAGCACATTTTTTTAACCTACTGGCACAAGGATTGCAGCAGAATCGCAGCTCTTACCTGGAGACTGCTGACCACCATCAACGGAGCAGATCGTTCTGCGGAGTGTCTCCGACGCATATCTCCACTTTGCTAAGTCCACACCAGCTCAGGACTTAACATTCAGCCGAGGTCGGGGTGCCGAGACGGACAGGACGCTACTTGACGAGACGGAGAAGCTGGTTTGACCCAGATGGTAGGATCGGAACCTCAGCAATACCGAAGACCCCAGCGGCAAGCTCCGGAGATCGTCGGGTGAGGCTGCTGCGACGTTCCACATGTTGATCCAGGGGACACCCGAACCGGGCGGCAGGCTGCCTCGGTGATCGCAGAAGTGGGCTTCGATAGCCCCAGGACAGGGCTGTCGAAGGTCCTCGACAAGCAGGAGCGGACTCATTCGGATCGTCTGAATGTACACATAAGGTAGCGCCAGGAGGCTCGCGTCCCCGTAGAAGCAGCTGCACTCCATCGTGCCTGCTTGCGGAGGCTACAGACGTGACAGGAGGACTTCACAGCAGCAGGAGAGACAGTCGCCAAGGGACTTAAGTGATTGCCAAGCTGTCTCTTTTCTCTTTCTGATTCTTTCATAGGATTTCTTCCTATTATTGCCCAGCTCGGTTTGGCCACACAATGGCGGTTCACGGATTGAGGTTGCGGTTCAGCCCCGCCCCCTCAGGAGAGTCAGCCTCCAACCCACAACAACAACGCCGATAGCGCGTTCACCCCACTGCCCACATTGCCTTTATAGGCTTCAGTTTTTCAACCTCCCCACAAATCTTCTAGCTTCCACATGGTGAACTCTCCGCTCAACACTCCACCGAGGCACTATTGTTCTGAACCCACAACACAGAAGGCAGCAACGATAGCAAAGGCAAGTTATTTTTACCTCTTCCTTCGGCTGCCTTACATTTTTAACCCCTGACTCTACTTAACATTTGCTGCTTTCTGAAGTTCTGCGCTTCACTTTTATTTTTATTTTTCACTGAGACTTTTTGTTTGATTGCAATATGGCTGAAGAAGTTGTTGTTTTACTGCGTAAAATGGCTGTGAGTGTACTTAAGGGCTAATGGCTCCTTAACCTATTTATATAGTGCAAAATGGCCGCTTGTTTTAAATTCGGGGCACAGGACCTCCTCTACCCCTTGGCCACTCCCTAGGGGGTCTCGACAGCACTGCTGTTTACCCACTACCCCATGGCAATGGAAAGAGGACCATAGTCTCTAAGGATACTAAACATGGTAATAGGACTTACTGGTTCCCCTCACTACTCCCCCTCAGCCGGTTGGTAAGATTACAGGACCACATGGGTGCTCACTCTGGTACCGGAAACAAACAGAGGACAATACACTTGTGCAACAAGTCCTGCTAAGGATTCGGCCATCTTGGACTGTCTTCATCACAATGCTATAGCCTGCTTTACCATAGGCCTAGCCAGCTCATGACGGTTCCTCGCTTCCTTCCACCCCATGTCTTCACTTCCTATCCTGTACCTACCATCCCTAGCCTGCACCCTCAGGATAATCTCCCAGGTCACCTCCCTCCCACCCTTCCACCTCACTTCCCCCACCTCCATACACTTTTCTACATATCACTAAAGCCACAGGCCCACACACATACCTCAGCCCAGTTTGATCGAGTCTTTGGCGCAACTATTGTCATCTGCGCACTCCCACCCTCCTTCTCTTCACCCTACCTTACCTCACTACCATCCCGTCTGAGTCCCTTACCCCCATATACATCCACAGCGCCCACGTCACCGTTCTCACTCTGCAAACATGCATCATGGAACTCGTAGGCACACATACATTCAATATCATTTATCCCCCACACCTCTCACAAAAAGCCTCCAAACGCATCAAGCACAACTTCATAAAATTACACCCTGAAACCCTCATCTCTGACCCCTACTTCTCTATACACAACGGGTACAAACCACTGACATCATCTTCCACACCAAACGTAGAGCCCAATGGTAGAAAGCATTCCTAGCACTACTCTCGATCTCCTCCACTAGAAAATCTCCACATGGCCTAGCAATCACTATTGCACCATCACAGCTCTTCCAAGCTACAGCAACCATTACCATCTACAATAATGGTACTATCCTCATGCAATCCACAGATCATAATCTAAATTTACTAGAGAACATCTTCCCCATCATTAAAAACCATGTATCCAATCCCCTTACTACTACCCAACCCACCCCCACAGCTAATCCACTTGTCGCCACATCAACATCTCCCTCCATCACCCTCCTGCCCCCTCATCCCCGTCCACCACAGGCATCGGATCCATGCACCCCTGCCTCCCGGACTACCCCCCTCCAACACACCCCATCCCACCTCTCCCTACCAACTCATGTCTGTCCCACTTAGCACGACTGAGACAACACACACCTCTTCCACCCCTCTTATCCTGCCCACCAACACCCCCATCTCACGCTAATTAACACCCACACGTTTTCCCCACTTAGCATGACTGAGACTACACCCGCACCCCCAACAGGATTTGAACACCCTCCTAGCACGAGCAGGGCTCTCCCCCCTACCACCACCACCTCCCCCTTATTCCTCTCTCCCACCATGCCACCCATACCTCACAACGCCACCCCTAACATAGAAACCACACATCCTAGCCAACCCCTTACACCTCACTAATCAACACATATGAATACACCCCACCAACACCACACAGATCAACTGCTGGCAGATATGACGGCTCCCCCCCACTCCCATCCCGAACACGCTCCCCCAACCCACACCCCGTCCCCATCTACACCCACCACTCCCACTCACCAGCAATCCACCCTAACCCCTCAGCTACCCGCATTAACAGATCCCCCATCCGAATATACATCACCACCTACAACTTTATATTTGCCCGCAACAGATCGTACACCCATCCAGGCTACGGCACAACCCCCTACACGCATATTTCAGCCACCCTCCCCACTCACATCCGCTCCTGATACCATGCTGGATGAGTTATCACATCCACCCACCCCACACATAATAGCACCAGATACCAGTCTGGATAGGATTATGTCCGTACTCCACCAAATCAAAGATGAACTCCACACTATCAAAGAGATGATATCTAGACAACCAATGCATATTAGATCTGCAGACACGTCTAGATCAAGCAACCCCCAACTCGCCTTTCACGCACCCCCAATCATATTCTCCCCATCTGGAATTCCATTCCATCCCCCAATCTCCCTTCCCGCCCAATCTGAAGCACCAACCCATTTTCGGAGAGTGATATACGCTCCCTACTCCATTCCTACAAACCCCCTCTCATCACCCCCATCGCTTCCGCACACACGGCTATTCGGACTATTACCTCCAACCCACACAGGTCCTCCGCACACAACAATAGAGAAATCATCGACAATAATCTTAGAAGAATCACACTCACTCTTGATCCCACGCCTTCCCTCGTAACACCCTGTCTTAGATGCACCCTTCTGAACTGTAGATCGGCCTCCAGACACTCAGTAGACATCGCCGACCTCATCATCTCACATGAGCTTGACTTGCTTTTGTTAACAGAATCTTGGCTAACTGATTCCTCCTCGCCCCTCTTGGACATTCTTGTACCACCAAACTACGACATCATCAGACTGGATAGAAGTGATAAGTCTGGGGGAGGAATTGCATGCATACATCGGAGCAGCATCTCAGTAAACAGAGCCTTATCCCCCACATTCTCCTCTTGTGAATACATGTGCATGGACATCACCAGCAATGGAATTCCAGTATGCTCACTACACATCATCTATCATCCACCTGGCGACAACCTCACCTTCATTGAACACTTCATGGACATGGTCACAACGACCACCGGACGTCATAACACTCAAATATTCCTAGGCGACTTCAATCTACATTCTAACGACCTCAACAACTCAATGGTCAACAGTCTCAAAAACTTCATCGGCGTGCTCGACCTCACCCAAATTTGCAACAGCCCCACACACAACAAAATAACTCCACTCAGCTTGACTCAATCCTACCCTGTGATTGGTCAGACCACAATATAATCACCTTCTTTATCAGGGAAGCCGAGAAACTCAACGCAGCACAATCCACCAAACCAAAGATATGGAAAAGAGACTTAAAAAACTCAACCCCAACACTTTAACCGCCTACAGCCATAAACTACTCCAACCTCCGGCTGGCCTCTCCAACGTACATGACCTCACCAACCACTACCTTAACTCTATGACCTCGGTTATCAATGAGGTTGCTCCTCTGCAACTAAAGAGAGTTTCCTCGAAAGACTCTAAACCTTGGTACAATGACCTGCTGAACAATGATAGATGCGCTCTTAGAACTTCCGAACACAATTGGAGATCAGTCCCATCCGCCAGGCACCTCAAAATTCTAAGGAATAAGAGAAAGGCTTACTATAGAAAGATCAAACGCACTAAAGCAGACTTTTTCGCCCACCAACTAGACCAAGCAAGAAATCGTCCCATAAACTTTTTGAATTAATCAATTCCCAATCTAAGGATGAACCTCAACGACTACAAGACATCACTCGTACTCAACCCACGTGTGATGAATTCTCTACCTTCTTTAATCTAAAGACCGAAAATATCTAGAAAAATCTCCTCAATGACCTGCCAGTCTTACAGTCAAGCTCTCACACCAAAACACCTCCCATTCTTCCAACGTCGCTACAACAAGCCATCCCAAAACTTGAACAAAAAAATGACGCAGCCTGGTACGCCTTCTATACCTACACTGAAAAAGCAATAGGTAAGATTCTTAGCACCCTCAAGCCGGCCAATCATACCACTGATCCTCTCCCCGCTAACGCAGTTAAAGATCTATCCCCTTTGATTTTGCCGCTCTGGACCAAGATCATCAATAGCTCCCTTCATCAAGGCTGCATCCCGGACATCCTTAAAGTTGGACAAGTTTCACCCATCCTCAAAAAACCCACAGCTGACCCCATGGACCTTAACAACTATCGCCCTATTTTCAATAGCCCTACCCTAGCCAAACTCTTGGAAAAATGCGTACTCCACCAACTGAAAAAACACATTGACCACTTCGACCTTCTTGACAATCACCAATCTGGCTTCAGAGCAGGGCACAGCACCGAATCAGCTATGACACACATTATTGACGACGCTTTACAAATACTTGATCAGAATGGATCATGCCTACTCATCCTATTAGACCTCTCCTCAGCCTTTGATACGGTCAAACATGAGAATCTGATAGATCTGCTGAATCTCAAAATGGGCCTATCAGGGTCAGTGCTTAATTGGTTTACCTCCTTTCTTCAAAACCGGAGTCAAAAATTCAAGGTCAACAACTCCTTGTCCAAATCTGTGCCAGTACCTTTGAGAGTCCCACAAGGGTCCGCATTTTCCCTGATACTGTTTAATTTATTTATGGAACCACTGACTGTCCTGTTGCACGCATCCAACGTCCAGTTTCACATGTACGCAGATGATACACAACTTTACCTTAAGATTCACACTTCAGAAGACATCAAACTGCTCAACAAAACGCTTTCGAACACCCAGTCATGGTTAGCTGAGAACCATCTCAAGCTAAACGCACTAAAAACGGAATTCCTCCTAATAGGTCCACCCTCCAAAATACCCCTCTTGCATGACTGATTCAAACACCCTACAGCATTCAATGTTTAACCAACCATCATTGACTCAGCAAAATCATTGGGTATAACCCTTGACTGCAAACTCAACATGCATAAACATATTAGCAACGCAACAAAGGGAGCAAATTTCCAGATTAATATACTAAGGAAGCTGAAACCCTTCTTACCGATCAATGATTTCAAGACGGCAGTTCAAGCTCTACTTATCCCCATTGTGGATTATGGAAGTGTCTCTCTTTGTGGCCTCCCCAAAGCGACAACAGCACCACTAAGAGCCTCCATCAATGCTGCAGCGTGTCTCATCACGGGCTCGAAAAAAAGGTCCCATATCTCCCCTGACTTAAAAGCCTTGAACTGGCTACCATGGGAAGCCAGAATTCACCTAAAAATTGCCTGCATGACTCACAAAGCCATTCACCATAAGACACCCAGCTATCTCACCCAGAAACTGACTTTCTCTGGGGGTAATAAATCCACAAGAAGTGCAGAAAACCTATTACTGAAGCCACACAGATTCAACAAGATGAAAACTTATAAACGTTCCTTCTCAGGGATGGCTCCTAAGATCTGGAACGCACTACCCCCAGAAGCCAGACATCATATCTACTGCATTTTTCAAAAAACAAGTAAAGGCGATTCTCATGAAAAAATTCGCATGATCATTACCTAAGGAAACTATGACCTCACTACTACCTCTACTGGTAGTTCTTTGAGAACACGGGTACAAACAGACAATCTTGGTTCCACAGTTGCTTTCTCGTTCCGCACCCTTTTGTTTTGATTTACTTTGCACAACATGTTACTTATATTTGATCTAACTCCTTTGTTTGTTTTACTTTTCACATTATGTCATGTATACTTGGTCGACTTGTCTCTATTTTGTTGTATAATTTTTCATCACTGTTTGTAAAGCGCTCTGATATCCGCAAGGGTCTGGTTCGAAATATATAAAACTTTCAAAATAAAATAAATAAATAAAATAAAAGTATGAATGTGGCTGCAGCCGAAGAATGGATACAGCGCCTGTCGTGTGGCTGAAAGATTGCAGCAGCCCAAGCCCTGAGCACTGTGCCTTCGACGTCCGAGGCTCCCGCTTTGTGTCCGACGCAGACCCAGCAATGTGGCTGGAAAATCAATGCAGTGCCTGTTTCACCACAGCCGCATCAATCCAGCTCATCCAGATTTTCGGCGCATTGCACCTGTACGCCAAGTTTGTCATCCGTGTTGCCCACCAGTAAGGAACCAAGGCCACGTATCCAGAATCCGACGCATTACCTCCTCTTAAAGTATGGAACTGACAAATCACCCCTCCTGACAGTAAGGAACCGATGCATCACCTCCCCTGTGCTGCAGTAAGGAAAAGATTTGTCACCTCCCTTGGCAATAATCAATCAATCAATCAACATTTGTAGAGCACACTAATCACCCTTGAGGGTCTCAAGTCGCTGAGGGGAAAGGGGGGTACAGCTACTGCTCGAACAGCCAGGTTTTGAGATGTCTCCTGAAGGTCATCAGGTCCTGGGTCTGTCGCAGACGGGTGGGGAGGGTGTTCCATGTCTTGGCAGCGAGATAGGAGAAGGATCTGCCACCAGTGGGGGTCCTGTGGATGCTTGGGACGGTGGCGAGGGCGTGGTCGGCGGAGCGAAGCTTGCGGTTCGGGGTGTAGAAGGTGAGACGTTTGTTGAGGTATGTTGGTCCGGTGTTGTGAGTGCTTTGTGAGCATGGGTGAGGAGCTTGAAGGTGATCCTCTTGCTGACTGGGAGCCAGAGCAGGTCTTTCAGGTGGGCAGTGATGTGGGAGTGGCAGGGTATGTCGAGGATGAGGCGTGCGGAGGCGTTCTGAATGCATTTGGCCATGGTTCCTGCATAGAGGGCATTGCCGTAGTCCAGTTTGCTGCTGACGAGCACCTGGGAGACCGCCCTTCTGCTTCCGGTGGGGATCCATCTGTAGATCTTACGGAGTATGCGGAGGCTGTTGAAGCAGAAAGAGGAGACTGCGTTGACTTGCTAGGTCATTGAGAGCGAGGAAGCCAGGGCAGTGGCGTCACTAGGGAGGTGCGGGGGGTGCGGACCGCACCGGGTGACACCATCACATGGGTTGACACCAAATACTCCTCTGACGCGCGCCTCCGCACCACCACGCGCTTAGACCGAGTGGAGAGGCACTGACAGCTGATTATTGCTGTATTTCACAACATAAACAGCAGGGTCCCTTTCATTGCTTGCACTAGGGCCACGTGCATACTTGGTAAGTCACTGTATCTCAGCACAGAGCACAGCATTTGTTGCCGCTGTGTTTTCTCTTTTTAAATACTGATTGTTTCTGGGAAGTTTGAGCACACTGGCACTTTCACAGCCAGGAAACGGGCTTTAGCCTGCAGCCCCCCTCTTTTTATCAACCCCACCGGCAAAGCACGAATTCTGGCATTAATGCAGCTGTCGATAGTACAGGCTAGTCATGGCGCATTGTTTTGAGGTCAGGTGCATCACCTGAAACTTTGTATGCGCAGGTTTGTGTGAGCTCATTTTGGTGGCTCATTGTTGAGAAGTGTGACGGCTTTGTGTGGGGGTGCACGTGTGCATATTTGGTTGTTGACTCTGTCCAGGCTCGAGCACGGGGGCATGCTGCTCATCCCCCTGGGCTTCCACAAAGGCTTAAAAACAAATATAGGAAGGTTGTTTTTTTAATCTGGATATTTTTTAACTGCAATATGTATCGCTTTTTGAATATGAAGTACTTCTGACGTTGTGTTACTGTATGTTGTAAAGCGTACTGACATCTTACTACCTACCAGGTGCTAAAAGGCGCTATACCAACACTGTAGGGGCTCAACGCAGGCCCCTGCAGTTCTTGTGACACGAGGAAAGAAGAGGACCCTAGGGGCCGGAGCCCCAACCCTTCGAGGGGCCTATACCAGCCATGGGGCAAAGAGATTCTGTGAGATATTGGGGTTTATAAGGGGCCCTCATCACATTCTGCAAGGGCGGAGTCATCATTTGCGCCTCTGGAAATACAGCTGTTACTTATATAGCGCTTTCATATAAAGCGCTTAACGTGCAACATTCTACAGAAAATTGTTAACACTAAATCTGTACTCAATCCATCTTGAAGTGGTGAAAATCGGGGCTGACCATGGAGGGGGCAAAACCGGCTTATTGTTTTCTGTATATTATCCTATTAACATTTCGGTAGCGCTTCGCTGCCTTTCTGTTGTTCGGAGTTCCAAACGTATGTAAACTGTGACTGTCGCATAAGACGCACACTCAAGAGTTGCAACGTTTGCACTTCCACTATCGGCCTAAAGTTTAAATCTGGAAAAGACGTTACTCTGGACGGAGTGTAGGAAAGACTGAGATTACAAGAAGGCTGTGCAATAACACCCTTTCTGGAATGTATTTTAACATTATACGTAACATAACGCAAAACCATAAACTAACAAAGGCAGTGTAATGAGGTATGAGGGAGGCTGAGGTACAGCATGGCAGACGCATGCCCTCAACAGCTGTCAGTGCACCCCTGGGGGCACTGGTGGAGCATCGTGTGGAAACAGATGTGTGTACCCAAAGTAACACCTCTCAACAGGAGAATGCGTGCCCCCGGGCACCACACTGACATACACCCCACAGCTCCCACCCAGGGTGGGTAGAGCTCCACCCAGGGTGGGTAGAGCTCCCAGCAGCCCCCTCCCAGGGTGGGTAGAGTCCCCCTCCTCCCAGCAGCCCCTCCTGCGGTGGTCAGAGCCCCCGGCAGCCCTTCGTGTTGTTCAGTGCAGTGTCTTTCAGTCTAGTCTTGCGCCTGCCTGTGCAGTGTGGTGCTGTCTTTCTTGACTAGTGCCCCATAACATGGGGTGCAGTCTAGTGTTATGGTTTAGTAAGGGTTCTTGAGGCCTACTGTGGGTCTGTAATAGTTAGTTTTGTACCACACTGTTTAGTCTGGTGCCATATTGACCAGTGTTGCGCCATCTGGGTATCCAGAGTGGTGCCATTTTGCCTAGTGTGGTGTCATGTTGCTAAGCTGGTGTCATATCATCCATTGCTGGGCCATTGCGCTTGGTGTGGTGACGTTTTGTCTATTGTGGTGTCCTTCTCTCTAGTGTGATGCGGTGCTGTTCATTGTGATGCCATGTTACCCAAAGTTGTGCCATGTTGTTTAATATGGTGCCTTCACGTTTTCCACTGTGGCTTCATACTTTCTAGTGTAATGTCCATGTTGTGTTGTGCGTTGTGGCTCCACGTTTTAAGTTGTCCAAAGCAATGCTATAATGTGGATCTCTGGTGTTGACCTTGGTGGTATGCTGCCATGTTGTCTAGTGGTGTGTTGTGTCGTCCTGTGCTCCCATTATTTGCCAACTGTGTCCACTGGCGGACTCGGAACGGAGGAGGTCCATGCGGTAAGTTGTGAGGGGGTGACACCATGAGTTACCTGCACCGGGTGACACCAACCCTAGTGACGTCACTGTGAACCCCAGGTTGCGTGCGTGATTGGAGGGCATGGGTGCAGCTCCCAGGGTGGCTGGCCACCAAGAGTCATCCCAGGCGGTGGGGGTGGAGCCAAGGATGAGGACCTCTGTCTTGTCTGAGTTAAGTTTCAGGCGGCCGTTCTGCATCCAATTGGCGACGGCCTGCATTCCTTTGTGGAGGTTGGTTTTGGCGGTGGCAGTGTTCTTGGTGAGTGAGAGGATCAGCTGTGTGTCATCAGCATAGGAGATGATGTTGAGATTGTGCGAGCGGACAATGTTGGCGAGCGGTGCCATGTAGATGTTGAAGAGGGTAGGACTGAGGGATGATCCTTGGGGCAGGCCACAGATGACCTTGGTGGCTTCAGAACGTGAAGGGGGACCCTCTGGGTTCTGTCGGTGAGGAAGGAGGTGGTCCAGTCCAGGGCCTTGTCGCGTATACCTGCGTCGTGTAGGCGTGTGTATAATGTGTGGTGGCAGACGGTGTCGAAGGTGGCCAACAGGTCCAAGGAGGATGATGGCTGCGGATTCCCTATTGTCCAGTAGGGTCCTGATGTCGTCTGTGGCAGCGATGAGGGCGGTGTCAGTGCTGTGGTTGCTGCGGAATCCAGATTGGGGCGGGTCCAGGATTTTGTTCTCCTTGAGGAAGTGGGTAAGTTGCCTGTTGATGATCTTTTCGATGACTTTCGCCGGGAACGGAAGCAGGGAGATGGGTTGGAAGTTCTTGAGGTTCTTTGGGTCCGCTTCAGGTTTTTTGAGTAGGGCGTTGATCTCGGCGTGCTTCCAGCTTTCTAGGAAGGTGGCGGTGTCGAAGGAGCTGTTGATGATCTTCCGGAGTTGGGGTGCAATGATGCGGTTAGCTTTGTTGAAGATGTGGTGAGGGCAGGTGTCGGATGGTGTTCATGATCTTGATGGTGTCGTCATCGTTGATGTGGATCCAGGAGATCAGGTGGTTGGTGATGCCAGGGGGGTGTCTGCGGTGGGTCTGTGGTGTCAGCGGCTGTAGGGAAGGTCTGGGCTTTGAAGCTGTTGTGGATGCCAGGAATCTTGCAGTGAAAGAAGGCGGCTAGGGAGTCGCAAAGGTCTTGCGACAGCGGGATGTCGTTGGAGCTTGAGCTGGGGTTGGAGAGTTCCTTCACGATGTTGAAGAACTTCTTGCTGTTGTGTGCATTGTTCTCAATGCGTTCCTTGAAGGAGGTCCTTTTGGTGGCTCGGATGAGTTGGTGGTGCTTGCGGCTGGCGTTCTTTAGGGCTGCGTGGTTGTCCAATATCTGTTCGCCGTGCCACTTTTTCTCGATACTTCGGCAAGTCTGATTGGATTCCTGGAGGTCGGTGGTGAACCAGCTGGCCATTCTGTCAGTGCATTTGTTTGAGGGTTTTTTGATCGGGGAAAGAGTGTTGGCACAGTCGTCGATCCATTGCCTGAGGTTGAGGGTGGCTGTGTCATGATGGTGGTGTCGGTTGGTGGGTCTCGGGTGATGGTGGTGATGAGTTGGTCATTGGTTACCTTGTTCCAGCTGCGGTAGGGGATCCATTGTAGGTGGTGGTGTGAGGTGTTTTTTTTTTAAGGTGAAGTGGACGCAGTGATGGTTAGTCCAGTGGAGTTTGGTGGTGTGACTGAAGGAGACGTGGTTGCTGACGGAGAGGATGGGGTCGAGCGTATGTCCGGCGGTGTGGGTGGAGGTTGTGACAAGCTGTTTGAGTCTGAGGTTGGCGAGGTTATCGAGCAGAGCGGCGGAGTTGCTGTTGTTGGCGTTCTCGAGGTGGAAGTTCAGGTCTCCGAGGAGGATGTAGTCTGTGGAAGCAAGAGCGTGCGTGCTGACTATGTCGGAGATGGCGTCGATGAACTGTGGCCGGGGCTCTGGGGGTCTGTAAACAAGGGTTCCACTGAGGGTGGTGTTGGGGTCCGTGGGGATCTGGAAGTGCAGGTGTTCGACAGTGCTGGAGGCGTCTGCTGTGCAGGTCAAGACTCTGAGGGTGTTTCTGTAGATGATGGCGATTCCTCCTCCTAGTCTGTTGGTGCAGTCCCTTCTGGCAATCTTGTAGCCATCAGGGATGGCTATGGCGATGTCGGGTGCAGAGGACGGGTTCATCCAGGTCTCTGTTAGGAAGGCGACGTCCGGGGAGGCTGAGTCAAGTAGGTTCCAGAGTTCGATGGTGTGCTTGTGGATGGAGCAGGTGTTTAGTAGTAAGCACCTGAGGTGGTTGCGTTCTGCTCTGACGGGTGGGGTAGGACGTGAAGATGTTCGGCGGCTTGTGAAGCTGCAGCTACGGCAGGTGAAGGGTTTGTGGGTGAGTTTTGGGTTGGCCTGGAAGCAGTTTGATGAACGTCCGGTGTTGAGTTCGTGGAGGGTGTTGGCATCATAGCGGCAGCGGGCTTTGTGGAATTCGTGTGGGTCAGGGGGTCTGGCTCTGGGCGCGGTCCAGGTGCGGACGGGCGCAGACGGGCTTGCCTTAGGCGCGCCTTTGGCGCACCTGCTGCACGACCGCACAGCGGTCGTCATTTAAGTAGGGGAGGGGCGTGGAGCTCGGAGGCGGGGCGAGTTTGCGGCGGGAAAACCAGATGCAGTTTCAGCGTCAGGGCCACTCGGGCAATGCGGGGAAAAAATTTGCAAATAAGCAAGTGAGCACGAGTACAAGAATTACAGGCGCAGGGCAATAATAGGCAGAGTAGGCAAAACCAAAAAAGAATTTCAGCCGCAGGACCCGGCAGAGAGAAGTCTCAAACCCTGCCTGGGTGGGACTGGAAACTGAGCGCCAACAGACGGAGCTGCTGGCGAAGAGCTGATCACTGACAGAAGATCAGGGGTCTAGCTCGCACTCCCCGCAGCGGTCGTCATTTAAGTAGGGGAGGGGGAGGTGCGTTGAGCTGGGAGGCGGGAGCGGGGCGGGTTCGAGGTGGGAAAAACAGACGCAGTACCAGCATCAGGGCCACTCGGGGAATGCGGGGAAATTACAGGCGAAGGGCAATAATAGGCAGAGTAGGCAAAACCAAAAAATAATTCCAGGTGCAGGACCCGGCAGGAAGAGGTCACAAACCCTGCCTGGGTGGGACCGGAGACTGAGCGCTGGCAGACAGAGCTGCTGGGGAAGAGCTGATCACTGACCGAGCAATAAGGAACCGATGCATCACCTCCCCTGGGAGTAAGGAACCAATGCATCGTTTCGCTTTTCCGGTGCGTCACCTTCCTTGTGTCTGTTTTCGTCCTTGATTTTGAAACATCCCAGGTATTTTGGAATAAAAGTGACACCTTCATAGTTTCCTAAGGGCTGAACTATTTTGAGCCGTTTAAAAGTGATATATTTGCTTGTGCATGTTGGATTTTTGTCATTTTGGACTTGTTTGGTTCAGATAAATATTAGTTTTTTGTGTGAACTGGTGTGGTGTCATTTTGTAGTCAACATTTTTTAAAAAGCAACAAAATAATATTGTTTTGGGAACAAATTATTGCTTATCTGATGGTGGGATATTTTACAAAAATATTTTTAAAACACTTTTCCTAGCAGAACAAGGTGAAGGGTTGTCTGTTCCCTGCCCATGATTTCATTTTTAGTTTACCCTTGCTCAAGGGTGAGGGGACTGAATGCACCCCATGTTGCTAAAAGTTTGTGGGTGCTTGTTTTCACACTCATTCCCCCACCCGTATTAAACAGGAGCAGGGGGGGTTGCTCTAGAGCCCTCACTTTGCATGAGGGTGACGGTGCTTCTTGACTGTCATACCATCTCCTCGCCACTTTGAAAGCATGGGGAGATTTACCCCAGCACCCTGGCAAGGTGCACATATGCCCCAACACCATTCCCCTTCGCCCAAGAGTGAAGGGTCCTCAAGGTAGCAAGCACCCTCCTTGGGCGGGGGAGCACCTTTGTCCCTCCCCTGTCAAGGTACAAGCTTTACCACCACATACTGCCAAGCGTAAGGGTGAATGTATGTACATTTGCGCCTCCACCTAACTAGCCCCTGGTGGCCAGCACCTCCCACTTTGGCTAACGGCAGGGGTGTCTATTTGTCCCTACACCTTGCCCAAGGGCTAGGAAGGCTTACTTTAGGTAGCCTCGCTGCACTCCTTCACCATAAAAGAGGGGCTGAGGAAGCAGGCAGCTGCTCTGCAGCCCTTGACGCAATTTGCCATGGGCCAGTTTGGACAGGGGGAGATCAGCGTAAGTGGCAGCGGCGGCCTGTCCCTTGTGCATCATGCAGCGCCGGCTCTCTGCTCTGCGCTGTGTGTGTGCTCTTCTCCCATGCCATGCACTCTTCACAAACATTGGGAGAGTGGAGGAATGTGACCACCCATTGTGCATAAGCACAAACACATTTTTAGCATTTTCTTTTGTTAACAACGTATTCCAGTAATTTCCCTGAGTTGGCGATCATACGCACGTGCGCTGGGCAGTAACATTTTGCTGATATTTCTAACATAGGTTAGAAGGGGATATAGTTTTGCCCAACACCGTCTCCAGTCCCTTCCCATCCCGTTTCTATATCTTGACGATGTTTGAAGCACTGACCCAAGAAATACCACCCTACCTAAGGACGCCAAATAGCAGAAAACACTCTCTAGGCTGGAGCTAAACATGAGGTGCCCCAGCAAAAAATCATGAAACTCACCCTAGCTGGAACTAAACGCAAAGCAACAGAACAGCAGATAGCAGTAAACATCAGACAGCAGGAAAGTCGGATAGACTGGGTCAAAACATCTACCAGCAGGAACACTCACACAGGTCGAGACTGAACGTGTGACAGCGGACTATTCACCTAGGTGGCCCTTAAACACCACCGGTGCTAGCTGGATAATCCACCTGTTCTAGCCTATAGCTAAATATACTGCAGCAGAATAATCCACCTAAGCCAGACACAGGAAACCCACAAATACTGCAACTAAATATTAAGTGCCGGAAAACCAACTTGGCTAGATCTAAAACTGAAACAAAATTAAAAAAAACTCTACTAGGCATGAACTGAACTGAACACCACTATCAGGAAAACTTATCAGAGTTATAAAAAAATCTGACACCATAAAACGCCCAGCCAAGGTCGGAATATACATTTACCGAAGATGAAACCCCCCGCCATATCCCTGTGACAGGTGCTCAAGCCAATGTACTGTCTTCCTTGTACCTATAGTTTGCGTGCTCATGCCAGTACATTTAGGTGCGTAGCTGTCATTAGTGCAGCAGGGTCTGGTATTTGGGCCTGGTGGCTTCTGAGGGACCCCTGCAAAACAACTATTTATGTGTTTTACAACCTAACCTGGAGACGCATTGCCAAGTTACTTGTGCACAATGGGGCCTATGCATCCTTGCTAGTGACTACATTGCCTTGTTGTGATTTAAAGATGTGGTCTGCAGGTTGTAAATGTAAACATGTAAATTGATACTTGTATAGCGCACTACTCACCCGCAAGGGCCTCAAGGCGCTTGTACGAATTCCGCTGTGGAACCTGGCTTTCCCTGTGAGGCGTCCACTCCTGGGCACCCCCAAGGTGGAGGCCAGGTATGCTTAGCGTTGTGGAGACTAAGCAAGCTATTGCCGAGAGTTGCAGAGTGGGACTCCATGATTGGAATAGGCACAGAGGCGAGAATTATCAGGTCCGTGGAATTTTGAGCCCAAGACCCGCCGAGGCAGGGAATTGAACCCTGGTCCCGGGCCAGACCTCTGCATCAGGGTCTGCCGCTCTAACCATTGAGCCACACACATACCTCTTCTGCAGAAGCTAAATGCGGCGAGCTGCGTTGCTGAAATGTACATTTAGGATGGACATGATACAAACAGATCTCGGCAGCTTTTCGCCCCATTGAAGAAGCTGCCTGCGATGCTTGCAAGTCAAGTGTAGACCAGTGGAACAGGCACTTCGTCCACAAAACTATTCTTCAAAGGTGATTGAAGCATTAAGAAGGGTCTGGCAGCTTAGTGGACTGAGGCATGCACTCTTGAGATATGTGTTCGGCCCCATTGTCAAGTCACTCTGGACCTACTCCGACTTTCACTCTACAAAGGCTGATAAAATGAGCACTTTTGAGTTTGGTAACAATAAATATCTAATTTCTGTGAATAGCGGCAAGAGACGCATTCTGGGATTAATATGCAATAAATAAATAGGCCCCTGATCCTATCTGGCTAGTTGGTCACGCACAGACCTATTGCAGGTGTCAAATCCTCATAGTCAGGTGGCTAGTGTAGAGGGCCATTGCAACATTTTTATATCAGACCCACATAATACAGTTGCAGGTTGATGGTAACAAACCTGTACCTCTACAGACGGTTTGCTTTTCCGATGGTTTGTCATGAAGGGTCGTTAACAATGTGCTAGGTTTGACTAGTTTAAGAAGACGTGCGCGATAAAGAAAAAACAACCCTTAATGTGTTTATCGATCTACCATCTGTAATACTATCGATTCACTTCAGAACCACTAGATACGAAAATGCCTAAACAATGCTTGTTAGAAAGCTGAATAGCGCACATTGTATCTCTCTAAGAAGACGGAAACCTTAGCCGGGCCCTCCAAGATGGGAATCCTGTGACCTACAGAGGACACTGCCATAAGCCTCCGAGCTGTCCTGTCGTCTGAAACGTCATACGTGCACAGGTCAGGGCGACCTTCGTCTGAGTAATCTCATTCGATGCTAGAAACGGAATACAAAGGATTGTTTTGGGTCATTTTAGGACAATGAGGAGTTTCCCTCCATAGTAAGTCAGGTGCAGTATTGTTTTTGTAAATATTTCATTTTTCTTTTTTCTTTTATTTGTATGTAGGTGCTGGGGCGTCCTAGCACTGAAACGTCCATCTAGAAAAAAGAGAGGCTAGCCTTCGAGCTGAGAGTCAGTCCAATGCTGGAATCGCCGGGGATTCAGTGGCGTGTTGGGGGTAGGTTCAGAGACACTGAGGCGGATGCCAATGGAAGCATTGGGTGAGTGAGAGCACGCTGGGGGTACCGGTGCACCACTCATATTCCACGGCACCGTGAGCCACGCATAGGGGTACGGCCGAATGCCGATACCAAACCGTATTGAATGATGACATCCTCACCAAGCTGCCACGATGCACTGGAAGCCAATGAGTGTTTAATCTCAGAGCAGGGGGGGTGGCGGACTACTGGCGGTGCACCGCCAGCCTCAAGCTCATACTGAATATTTAGTTCCACACTGTGCCGCCACAAGGCCATTGAGTGAGTGAGTTCGGGCCAGGGTAGCGCTAACATGGAGATGCTATCGGAGGGTTTAGCTCACAAACTATAGGGGTGCCACTGGCGGCTGGAATGCATCGGGTTCACACTAGAGGGCCTCTAATGAGAAGCTACTGAGTGTTGTAACCCAAGTTATCAGGGCACCAGCTAACCAGTATGAAAAGCACATTTTCCGCTCGCACGCCGGACACCAGTCCCCAGTGCTAGTTACTGAGTGGTTCATCTCACACGAAGCCTAACCCGTACCCGACCCAGTCTTATTCGCGCCGAATGAACCACACACACAGACAGTTAACCTGCAGTCACTAACAGCAGGGACACTAATAAACAGCTCTCATCTGTGTGCGCACTCCCTCCTGCACAGAGTACTCTCGCAGCCTCCAGCAGGAAGCCTCTCCCCGGTGACGCTTCAGCTCTCACGCTCTCCCCTCGCTGACAGGTCACTGTGAGACAGCTGAGCTCCTACCGGCGTCTGTCACCCCCTCTTGTACGCCGGGCTCCGTTCACACTGAGCCCCGAGGGCAGAGCCTCTCGCCATGGGACAGCTAGCACCCCCATCAGACATCCCCAAGGAGATGCCGTTCGACAGCTTCTGCCTGTATCAAAGCTCCGTCCTGTACGGGCACTCTCCGTGCCCGGACAAGCACCACTCGACCCTCTCCCGGGTGACAGCTCTCAGCCCTCAGCCACTCCCACAACAGGTACCGCTCCACGGCCCCCACCTGTGTCAAAGCTAACTCCGGTACTGTCAGCACTCAGTCTACAAACTCTCTGCCCTCAGTCCCCAGCGGGGAGTCTCTCCCCTGTGTGACAGCTCTCAGCCCCCAGTCACTCACAGAGACCCCGTTAGACCGCTCCTATCTGCATCCAAGATCCATTCGCTTCCAAACGCAGGACTCTCCTTCACTGAAAACACTGCGCGAGCCTCTCCCGGGTGACAGCTCCAGTCCTCAGTTACTGTCACACACACGGTTAGAGAGCTTCGACCCATCTCCAGGGGCGCAGCTTGGTCAGTAAGAGTGAGGGGCAACAGTTTATTTATTTATTTACTGTATTTGTATATAGCGCGGACATTACCCGAAGGTGTCAGAGCGCTGTACAATAACAATCACGTTTGTATATCATTAAAATACGTTACACGACAAGTAACTATTGACCAGAACATACATTTATGGGGGGAGTGTACCACCAGAACACCCACCTGGAGCTACGCTCGTTCATCCGTGTTCCCTCCTGCACAGTGTAAGCAATCTTGGCCCCCGGACACGCGTCTCCCAACCCCGGCAGAGTGCCCCCTTCCCGTGCAAGAGCTCCTCCCTGCTCTCAGTCACTCTCTCAGAGACACCGTTCGGCAAAGCCTACCTGTATCGGAGCTCATTCCTGTAGTGTAAGCACTCAGTCCCAGGACACGCAACTCCTAGCACCAACCAAGGAGTGTCTTCTCGCGTGACAGCTCTCAGCCCTCAGTCTTTCACACAGAGGCACCGTTAGACAGCTCCTACCTGTAGTGAAAGCTCCTCCCTGTCCTGTGTAGGCAGTAGTCACTCGGTCTCACGAGCGCGGCTCCCAGTCCCGTTACAATCCTCAGCTCCTCGCGGAGCCCATCCCCCACTAGTGAAGGTCTACCTCCTCGACAGCCCCGAGTACAGGTGAAGAAGGGATCTCCACACATCCCTGCATTATGTGCACAGAGCTCACTGCACGCGCTGGGGGAGGGGGCAAAAAGGGGAAGGGGTGGTAATACAGCCAATAGATGGAGCTCAGTGCCTACTGTGGGAGGACAATACTTAAGCCGATGGAAAGCGCTCAATGGCCCCGCTAGAAAGAGAGCACGGAAGCCAATGGAAGGATCTCAGCACACACACTGAGAGGGAAGTTCATCATTCCATGCATCCAAATAAATGTACAGTGCAATTTATGGCTAGAGAGCCAGTCAGTGCACAAACTAGGTGTGGGGTGCGAGGAAACTACAACTGTGTATGTGGTGCACGCACTGGGTGGAGGATATTGGAAACTGGAAAAAAATTTCTAATCCAGACGAATGAAAAGTACTGTTAGTACTGGGGGTTTCTGGTTGTCAGAATATGTATGTACCCTGTACAAACAGGAACCACCCCTCTCGTCAGGGTAAGCTAGATACACACTAAAAGATAACCGGTGCTCACCCTCTGGTAGCTTGGCACAGAGCAGTCAGGCTTATCTAAAGAGGCAATGTGTAAAGTAATTGTGTAACATACCCACACAGGAGCACAATGAAAACACTACAAAAAAAACCACGGTGGCTCCAAGGCAAAGAAATGAAACATTGGGAAAAGGCGGATTTTCGACACCCCCAGTGACATGGACAGGGCACAGGGGGCTTTACAGCCAAAGTAATCCCATGACGGCATACAATCCTCTCCCTTACTCGAAGGATGCCAACAGATTCAGAACAGATGGCACAGTAGCTGCTTCTGCGAGAGGCCTGGCCCGCCCTGACCCAGAACGGGCAGCGAAAGGGACACAATGGAAGGCATCAGAAAGGCTGGAAGATAGAGGGGCGAGCAGTGGAGGATTCTGGTTGCCAAGCGGGACCCCCCTGAGAGCTGACTAACCAGGCTCCGGAGTTGTGTGGCACCCCCAGAAACGAGGAGCAGCATGAGAAGGCAGAGCACACGGCCCAATCTAAAGAGTCGAGAGATATACATCTTATGATGACCCGCAGGAGCTGAGGTGTGTAACTGGACCAGTGGGTGTGCATGAATAGAGGCCGGTATGGCTCTGACCGAGGAATCTACCCTAGCAATAACCCAGGGTGGTAACGGCCAGTGCCCGACCCTAAGATGCCAGCGAAACAGGCCCCATGAACTTGCATAAGTCGGAGTCGGTAGTTGCGTCTGGCTGTATGCCTACTACACTTCCAAGTGCACAGGGTGGACTTGACCAATCCCGGCAGCGTGACTCCTGGGGCTGGAGAAGGGAGTGCGATCTTCGGCCCTCGCCCCAGCGGTGATTGCAATAGCAATGCTCTGAGGTCCTGGCCGGAGTTGGGGGGCACCCCCAGAAACAAGGAATAGCGAGAAGCGACGGAATGCACGGCCCAACCCAAAGGGCTTGAGCAACACACCTACTGTGAAGACCCAGAGGAGCTGAGGTATATGGCATGACCGCTGGATGTGTGTGATGGGGCCGCTGCGGCTCTGACTGAGGAATTTACTCTGGCATGGGCCCATGACTGTAACAGCCAGCGCCTGACCCTAAGATGGCGGCGATGAAGGGCCAGTGAGCTCGTTGCAGAATCTCACACCGCGACTAGCTGCATGCTTATTCTTCTCCCGGGCGCAGAGTGGGACTTGACCTACCATGGTGGCGTGATGCCTGGAGGAGAAGGAACTGTGTCGCCAACCCCCGCCAAGACACCGTGCATAGCAGCAAAGCTCTGAGGTCTTGACTCGAGACAGAAGGGAGTAGCTCGGCTCAGGCATCAAGGCAAGGGTAAAAGGAGAATGCAGGGGGCAAATCGTTAAGATTCTTGAGTCCCTCACAAGGTAATCAGAGGCTTGCACAAGGGGGACCACCAGCATGATATAAAGTTACTCCCGATAGAGATAAGAGATAAAGACCAGATTGGGAAGAGACTCTCACTGCCATTAACTGTAACAAGCCAGGGTGGTCACGCCATAGAACTTAGCCGGTCCAGAGGCCCAGGCAACACTGTGACCCCTGATCACACACCTCTAGTCCACCAAAGAAGACCCAACAGAATAGAGTGCTCAGCTATTTCACCCGAGTAAAAACACGCAGTGACTTCACAATCCACTGCACATAGGGCACAATGGCCCTAACTAAAGAGGACCTCCTGGCATCATTACAAGACTTTAAGAGGACTTTGAGAAGAACTGAGGGCAGACCTGAATATCTCCCTTGAGTCCCTGAAGAAGGACATCAATAACCGCTTGGTGCCAATCCAGGGTGATGTGGACCCAGTGGGCACTACAACACTAGACCTGAAATCCAAGGTGCCAGAGCTGGAACAGCGAGCACACAAAATAGAAGACGCAACACACCTCTTAGAAACGCAACTCCAAACCACCATCCTGAAGACCTTGAAAACAGGTCCCGAATCCGCAATTTGGCAGAGGGGGTGGAAGGCGCACACATGGAGACTTTTGTAGAGGATCTGTTCTCGGAACTGCTCAGCAAACATCACTCTAAAGGTGGTGAAAATTGACCGGGTACATCTTCTGGGCCCACAGCAGGAGGAAACAGAGACACGCCCCATCAAAGTTTTAGCCAAGCTCCACTCTTTCAAGGTGAAGGATGCTATCAGTAACGGCTCCTGGTGGGAGTGCTACTAGGCCCTGAAGTGGGGTGGGGGAGGGGCAGGGTGGGGGGTTGTAAACACCGGAATAAGGATGAATGCAGGTAAGTTGATAATTAAATCAATAAAACGAATTCCGTTGCACGCGCTGCATCACATTTGGCGATGCAGCGCGCGCAACGGAATTGGTGAGTTGCGGGCTGCTCACTCGTAACCGGGTCGCAGGGGGTGGGGTGGTGTCGGGTCGGTCGGGCATATCGTGGCCCTTCACATACAAGACCGAGCTTGGTTCTTGCAGCTGCTCTGCCCTCCCTACTGGACGGATCCTCAGCTTGTGGCCCTTGGCTGGGGTCCTGAAGGTGAAACCCTGGAATTTACCGTTTGGTCCGGAGAGTCGGCAGTGGAGAATAGTTTGCTTGACCTGTGTGCACCAGGTGAGTGATTTCATTCTTGGAAAAAGGCGCCTTGTGTGCACGACACGAGCCTGCGGACCGTGCCTGGTACAGTCTGCAGACTGTCTTGTCTTAGACTTGGTGGGTCTGCGGACCCTTGAGGGACACAGAGCGCTTGTGAGCAGTCTACAGGGCCAACTGGTAATTGGCCTATTTGTGAAAAGGTCCGGGACTGTTCACAGGTAATCTGCCAGACCAACTGGTAATTGTCTTTGCTTTTGAAAAGGTCTGGGGCTGAAGGCATGTCCTCCTGTATTGGTACAGTCTTTGAGCTGTCTTGGGTGCAGTTTGCGGACTGCCATGCTTGCACGACATCAGCCTGCGGGCGGTGCCTTGATACTGAATACGGACTGTCTTGGAACACACCAGCTGACGAGCTGTGTATTGGCACAGTCTTTTTGGGCCATCTTGGTTTGTACTTGGTGGGTTTGTGGACTCTTGGAAAAGGCACAGATTGTTTGTGAACAATTCGCCAGGCCAAATGGTTATTTGGCACATTTTTTAAAAGGTCTGGGGTAAAACTTGTCTTCTTGAACTTGGCGCAGCCTTAGGGTTGCAGTGTGCGGTTTGCGGACCGCTCCGTTTCAGTTTTATACCATTGTGCTCTTGCTTATTTTTCCTTTTTCCTTCTTTCCTTGTTTGTTAACATTTCTTACAGGACAAATTGTTTGCCGGAAAAAGTAGGCAATCGATGTTTGATTCTTCAAGGGTGTGGCAGAAAGAAGCGAAGCAGCGGTGCATGAGAGCAGAGAAAGAGGCCAGGAAAAGACGAACACAGGCAATAACACAGAAAGTTGTGGCCTATGAAAGGGAAAAGGTAGAGAAAGGTATAGAGTGTGCAGACAGGAAGTTTTGCTTGAAGACCGATAAATGTTATGTTGCCGGGGAAGAAGGTGAAGATTTTGTTGAGGAGCTCTTGGACTCTGGTCCCCCGCCTCCTTATGCCCCTGAACGGATATACCCGATAGTGCAGACATCTCAGTCTCCAGCTCCTAGTGCCGCCTTTCCGGATGCATCTACAACTAGTTCTACTGCCTCCGCCCGACCCCTCTTGCCTCCCTTTCCTACACGCCAGTAACCGGAGTGGGTGCTGCTAGCCTCCCACCCTGTCCGACCATTCCGCTTCCACAGCTCTTTCCACCCCTACAGTACTATCCCCTTACATGATGATGCCTGTCTCTGCATCCAATCTTTACCTCCCAGTTGTGACACCTGAAATGCTACCAACTGTTGATATGCCTGTGCGAGGGATGTTTGAAGGAAATTGGGCAGTGGCGTGAGATCGCATGGCGAAAGTGTTGGTAGGTTTTGCAGTGGGCGATGAGGAAAAGATGATGGTGGCGAATCAGGCAGCCCAGTGGGCTCGCAATGCAATTCATACTGTGGAAGATGTGTGGAGTGTGATGAAAGACATTGAACTATTTTTACAGCAGCTTGCTCTTAAGCATATGTCAGCTACATTAATAAGATTGTGGGAGCAGTCCTTTCAGGGTGTTGCACTGCAGATTATATACGATATACGAGACAGGGTCTATGCTATGGGCATTGCCCCATATGAAGTTTTTGCCAATTTGATGACATTAGTAGGGTACCGAGGTAGATTGCGCCAAAAGATCCCGACCATAGGGGCACAGCACCCTATGAGGGAAGTCCATCCCATTTATCATCCAGAAGTACCAGAACTGCGTGACTTGACAAACACAGTAAGTCGTCAACGAGTTGATGGCCTGTTTCAGGAACAGTGGATCTATACTCCCTGGAAGAGGAGTGAGGTCCCGTCTTTAAAGAGCCAGCAGCCGTACCCTCGGAAAAACCCCACTGCATATTACAAAGAAATGACAGAGGCGACCTCCTCCACTGTGATGACACTAGCTGATATAGAATTGTTTTTCGGCTTCTTGGTACCAGTTGATACATGGAGGCAGGTTCATAGGCAAGACCATGCACTGGAATTAGGAGGTGCCTGGGATGAGATTAATATTTACAACAAGGGGTGGTGAGGGACAGAGTCTCTGAATTAAGCAGAATACTCTCACCCAGTCAAGAGATCAGGGCTAGATCCAACACCGTTTTTTAGCTCACTGCACCATCCCAGTTTCAGAACCTGGCTGTATGCAAATTAGTCTGTTCCTGTCCCAGTGCATGATGGGAACAGGGCAAACCAAACTACAAAAGCCAATTCTTACACTGGGAAGGAAACAAGCTTCCGGGGACCGGTTTCTGGCATTACAGCCGTCTTCGGCCCGGCTTGCTTGAATCCTGATGGTGCAATGAGCAAGGGACTCATGTCTGAGTATACCCTTCCACGCTTAGGGTGGACAAAAATATTTACAACAAGGGGTGGTGAGGGACAGAGTCTCTGAATTAAGCAGAATACTCTCACCCAGTCAAGAGATCAGGGCTAGATCCAACACCGTTTTTTAGCTCACTGCACCATCCCAGTTTCAGAACCTGGCTGTATGCAAATTAGTCTGTTCCTGTCCCAGTGCATGATGGGAACAGGGCAAACCAAACTACAAAAGCCAATTCTTACACTGGGAAGGAAACAAGCTTCCGGGGACCGGTTTCTGGCATTACAGCCGTCTTTGGCCCGGCTTGCTTGAATCCTGATGGTGCAATGAGCAAGGGACTCATGTCTGAGTATACCCTTCCACGCTTAGGGTGGACAAAAATATTTACAACAAGGGGTGGTGAGGGACAGAGTCTCTGAATTAAGCAGAATACTCTCACCCAGTCAAGAGATCAGGGCTAGATCCAACACCGTTTTTTAGCTCACTGCACCATCCCAGTTTCAGAACCTGGCTGTATGCAAATTAGTCTGTTCCTGTCCCAGTGCATGATGGGAACAGGGCAAACCAAACTACAAAAGCCAATTCTTACTCTGTGAAGGAAACAAGCTTCCGGGGACCGGTTTCTGGCATTACAGCCGTCTTCGGCCCGGCTTGCTTGAATCCTGATGGTGCAATGAGCAAGGGACTCATGTCTGAGTATACCCTTCCACGCTTAGGGTGGACAAAAATATTTACAACAAGGGGTGGTGAGGGACAGAGTCTCTGAATTAAGCAGAATACTCTCACCCAGTCAAGAGATCAGGGCTAGATCCAACACCATTTTTTAGCTCACTGCACCATCCCAGTTTCAGAACCTGGCTGTATGCAAATTAGTCTGTTCCTGTCCCAGTGCATGATGGGAACAGGGCAAACCAAACTACAAAAGCCAATTCTTACACTGGGAAGGAAACAAGCTTCCGGGGACCGGTTTCTGGCATTACAGCCGTCTTCGGCCCGGCTTGCTTGAATCCTGATGGTGCAATGAGCAAGGGACTCATGTCTGAGTATACCCTTCCACGCTTAGGGTGGACAAAAATATTTACAACAAGGGGTGGTGAGGGACAGAGTCTCTGAATTAAGCAGAATACTCTCACCCAGTCAAGAGATCAGGGCTAGATCCAACACCGTTTTTTAGCTCACTGCACCATCCCAGTTTCAGAACCTGGCTGTATGCAAATTAGTCTGTTCCTGTCCCAGTGCATGATGGGAACAGGGCAAACCAAACTACAAAAGCCAATTCTTACACTGGGAAGGAAACAAGCTTCCGGGGACCGGTTTCTGGCATTACAGCCGTCTTCGGCCCGGCTTGCTTGAATCCTGATGGTGCAATGAGCAAGGGACTCATGTCTGAGTATACCCTTCCACGCTTAGGGTGGACAAAAATATTTACAACAAGGGGTGGTGAGGGACAGAGTCTCTGAATTAAGCAGAATACTCTCACCCAGTCAAGAGATCAGGGCTAGATCCAACACCGTTTTTTAGCTCACTGCACCATCCCAGTTTCAGAACCTGGCTGTATGCAAATTAGTCTGTTCCTGTCCCAGTGCATGATGGGAACAGGGCAAACCAAACTACAAAAGGATGAGATTAAGGCATGGGATAGAGAGCGTAAGCCTGGTGACAAGCCAAAAGCGGAGCTGATAGCCTTACCAGGTCGTATTATAACTTACATGCACTCCCTTATTCCCCCAAAGAAAGTAGATTGGGCTAAGCGGACTGCATGCTGCCAGAAGAAGGATGAAAGTGTGTCAGATTTCTTTACTAGATTTGAGGGGGTGTTCTTGGATTTCAGTGGTCAGAATTTATTGCTGGAAGGTGGGGTTCGTTTGTTCGTTACTAATTTGTTTCCTGAGATTGCAGCTAGACTGCAGGCTTCCGAAACCACTTGGACTACATCCTCACTGTCAGTGTTTTTGAGTATGGCTCAGTATTATGAGCATAGAGAGAATGAGGATAAACAAAAGGTGGAGAAAAAGGCAAAGGATTTAAAGATGGGGGTTTTGTTGCAGCAAGTTGCCTGGGGCAAAGGAAAGGGTTCCGGATCGGCCCAGTGGGTACCTCGGTCCAATAGAGGTGGTGCTTCCAATGCGCCCCTTGGGCTTAACCAATGTGCTTATTGTAGAAAGGAGGGTCATTGGTGAAATGCGTGCCCAGAGCTGTCGCACAAAGGCGAGGCTCCATGAGCTCGAGGATATAGAGGATGTGGGAAAGGGAGAGGTGGAAGAGAGGGGACGCAGTCAGAGGATGCATCGTTCAATAGACAGAGTGGCAATTATTTTGCTGACCCCAGAAGCAGACAGTATTATCATGAAGACTATGACATGGATGAGGTGACTGGGCTGTACCACTGCTAGGACAGCCAGGGACAGGGCAAGGGACCAGTTCCAGTGCCTATAGATCAACGCGGACCCTACATCACTGCTGATTTGCAGGGCACCACAGAGAAATTTCTGTTTGACACAGGGGTTATGATTAGCTCTGTTTCCAGTTCACTGGTCCCGGGGGCAGCTCTGTCTGGCCAAAATATTGTTTCGGTTGGTTTCTCAGGGGTGCTAGTTGTTATCCCATTTCAAAACCTCTTGAATTGACTACTGGTCCCATTATGGTTAATTCCCCATTTTTATTAACATCCAATTGTGGGGAAGATTTGTTGGGATTAGATTTGTTAAAAAGACTACATGCGATGATCTTCTGCTCTCCTGATGGTGTGTATATGACCATTGGCCCATGGGTGGCCCGTGCCAAAGGATGTTTTGCAAAAGAACTCCGCTTCCTGCAGAATTTGAGACAGTACCCCGCACACTGTGGGTCACAGGGGACCCAGATGTGGGATTGCTCCAGATCCCTCCGGTGTCCATTCAGCTCAAGGATAATGTCAAATTGCCACATATCCCTCAGTACAAGATTTTACAGGCAGGAGTAAAGGCTCTTGTAGAAAAAATACAGGATTTGATTAAAAAGGGGGTGGTTAAAGAAACAGTGGCAAATGTGTGTTATAGCCCTATCCTTCCTATCCTTAAAAAAATGCCTTTAGATTCTCCTGATGTTCACCCAGATGTCTACGGTATTGACCTGCGAGAAGTTAATAAGATCGTAGTTCCTCAATACCCAGTGGTCCCAGACATTACTACTATTTTGACAATGATTCCCCCGTCTGCAAAATTCTTTTCTGTAATAGATTTAAAGAACGCCCTTTTCAGTATACCAATACACACAGATAGCCAACATTTGTTCAGTTTTACAATTGCTGGTCGAAGTTTTAGATTCTGTCATGTTCCTCAAGGCTAAGCGATACAAAAGGGGATGATGGACGGAGCGTTTGAGCAAATCAAACACTCACACCCAGTCAACTGATCTGGGTTTAATCCATCACCATTCTTTAGCCTACTCAGCCACCCCAGTTCAGACATGGCCATATGCCAATCAGTCTGACCCTGTGCCTCATGGTAACAGTCCAGCCCGAACTGCCAAGCCATGTCTTCCCTGGACCGGAAAAATGCATCCTGGGACCGGTTTCGTATTCATAATCCTCATCAGCCAGGCTATCTTGTATCCAGTAGCCAAGTGAGCAAGGGACTCATGTCTGAGCATACCCTGCCACACTTAGGGCGAACAAAGCGATACAAAAGGGGATGATGGACGGAGCGTTTGAGCTAATCAAACACTCACCCCCAGTCAACTGATCTGGGTTTAATCCATCACCATTCTTTAGCCCACTCAGCCACCCCAGTTCAGACATGGCCATATGCAAATCAGTCTGACCCTGTGCCTCATGGGAACAGTCCAGCCCGAACTGGCAAGCCATGTCCTCCCTGGACCGGAAACAAGCATCCTGGAACCGGTTTTGGATTCATAATCCTCATCAGCCAGGCTATCTTGTATCCAGTGTTCCTCAAGGCTATACAGAAAGCCCTAGTATATATAGCCAAACATTAAAAACACAGTTGGATTCTCTGGAACTCCCTACTGGTAATGTGCTGTAACAATATGTTGATGACCTTCATGTGGCCTCAGATACTGAGGATGGCTGCAGGGAAGCCACAGTTAAATTACTCTTACATTTGGCACACCATGGCCACAAGGTGTCACTTTCAAAATTTCAATAATGGTGACAGGAGGTCACCTGCTTAGGTTACCTACTGTCGGAGGAGGAACGCAGACTAACCCCAGAGCGCACAGCTGCCATCACTAACATGCCTGTTCCCAAGACCCAACGCGAGGTACGCACGTTTATTAGGTCTCGCGACCTATCGATGCGCGCAAGCGCATCGAGCGGAGCGAGAATTCATGTCCTGAAAATCCTCGTGAAACCAAGGGCTTCTTGCCCTGCGGTTTCCTTTAAGTTCACGTGAACCACGTGACCAAACAAGCACGCGCATCAGCCTCCCTCCCTCCTATCGGCCGTACTTTCAGTTTCCAGGCCGCTCATCTTCGCAGCACATCAAAGGGCTTCGCCCAGCGTGCGCTCTGCGGCTTCTCGGCTTCTCCTCCCCTAATTATTCTTGGATGGCCGACCGGCCGTACTTTCAGTTTCCCCGCTCATCTTTGCAGCACATCAAAGGGCTTCACCCAGCGTGCGCTCTGCGTCTTCTCGGCTTCTCCTCCCCTTTCCCGGCCGCTCTTGTTTTATAATTGCCCCTGGTACTGTTTGCTTTTGACATGTGTGTGCTTCTTCTGACCCTGTCTTCCTCAGCGACTTACTGCTACCTCCCCCACCATGGCTCCTATTCTGTTGCTTGTCTTTTCAAACAAGCATACATGATCGTTAGCTTGTAATCCTATGGTAAATTATCGCATTATACGTTACTTTTAACAGAACCTTTACACTCTTGCCTGTGTGGGCCTGACTAAGTAGTTACCTTGCCTGCTCATGCTGTAGGCCACGCCTTACACACGATATTGCATCATGTCCCTTTCTTCATAGTCACCATGTGATCGTGTCTGATAATTACGCTTATCACACTCCCAGGAATCTGTATTCGAGACACGCTTGGTGGCTTTCGATATAGCTTTTCTGAAAAACAGGAAGACGCAAACTTCCTCTATACGGAAGATAATGTCTGGGAACAGGCCAACGTCTGGTTTCCCAGCACGGGTATTACCCAAACAACCACTTCAGTGTAGTTTATTTTTAGCCCCAATGCCCCCGGGGTTTAACAGCTCGATTGTCCCCAGCTTCCATCGATAGTTTGCTCTTGTTCCTCCTTCTACAGTAGAGGAATCCCAAAACAAATCACTCAGAAATTCAAACATTGTCCTAGACCGAACAATATTGAATTTTTGTAAAAAAATAAAAAGCATACACATGCACCCCCATCAACATGTCGTTTCTTTATTGGTGCGTTTTGATACAGTTAAAGTTGTGAAGAGGGGCTCCCCGTTTTGCAAGGAATTTACTCGCTCACCCCACTTTGGAGCACCCACTTCTGTAAAATCACGGAGAGCTTGAAATCGCATCCTCTTTGCATACTGTGCGTCTTTCAAAGCTCTTTCAATACACTGATTTACTCCTGGAAATTCAAGCGTTGGTAATACAGAATTTTAGCAATAGGCCCGTTGTGCGTACATTTTACAGGTGCAAGAAAGCCTGCATTAGTAACAGTTCATGAACGGTAAGAACTTTACACGTGCACTAATTATGGTTTTTTTCCAGTTGCAATGCACCCTTAATGTGACAACAGCTTTGGGAATAAGACCACACTTTTTTTGCAACATTTTTCTCAATCCGATCTTATGGTGGAGAATGTGAAAACCCGTCAAATCGAAGATGTGCGTCATCACCTCAGTTCACAAATAGCATGACCTTTAGTTATGCAACTCCTCCACCCGTGCAAGCATTGAATCCTCCCGGTCTGGGCACCTCCCTGTGAGACATCCGCCCTGGAGGAAACTCAACTGAGACCCATGGACTTCTCTGCCTTCGTGCTGCCAGGCAGACTTGGCACCTGAAGCCCAGACGTGGAACTGTGGATCAGATTGCAGAGCCCAGTCATGAGTTGGGGCTCCCAAGGTCACACTGACGCTCCAGCAAGGTCTGGCCAGATCTCTGCTAGCAAGACGTGCTCAGCACACATGAAGCAGTCAGCTGAATTACAAACCTGGCACAGCACCAAAAGGTTCCACCCTCGAGCAACCTCGGTTGCCAGGTGCAGCCGAAAATCTAATTATACATGACTTGAGCACTGTGCACTTGGTTTAGTCTGACTGCCGGAGCAAAGTCACAGCTGCAGAACGAGGCTAGGTGAGATTTTAGGATCAGACCATATCACAAGTTTGCTTAAAGGGAACATTGCTGTCTGCAGTACAGACTCCATGAGAAGTGAACGAGTGCAGTTGGGGCTCCCCCAAAACAGAACCGCAATAAGTCCATGATGATCACGAGTACAACCACCATTGAACAGCACAGCAACATCGGGCCTACAGCATCTGCATGCAGCAGTCACATGCCAGAGCAGGTGCCCAACACTAATCAAAACTGAAAGGGACTATTCAGCACATCCATGTAAACTACAGTTAAATCCAATTAAGCTAGGCCTCCTGGCTCCATGTTCAACCCTGAAGTGAAAATGAGTTAGCACATACTTTAAAAAAAATATATATCCATACAGGGTGGCAAACCATTAGGTTTAGTTGCTGGTAACGTTTGAGCTCCCTGTTAATACTTACCGATTCCCCAAAAATTTTAAATAGCAAAAAAAAATAGCACTGGCGTTGCCAATAGGTCTCGCAGTGGGAAAGTTGGAGCAATTACAATTGCAAATAACAATGCCTTTTATTTTTGTTTTCATTTTAAAAACATAAAGGGCTTTGTCATTTACAAAACCAATAGCTCCAACTTTCCTACTGCGAGAACTATTGGCAACGCCAGTGCTTGTTGGTATAACATCATATTGTCGGCATTGGATCCCTAACTATTCCCTACTAACAAAACCCGTTCTTTACCTGACCACCAAAGAAGTGCATGTACCGCTGCCTTGGACACCTGCATGCCAGCAAGCTTTCGAACAGCTAAAGGTTGCGCTTTGCTCTGCTCCTGTGCTTGGCACTCCTGATTACCAGAAGCCTTTTGTGCTCTACGTGCATGAGGCGGACGATTGACCGCTTTCTGTTCCAACAGAGGGTTTTGGTGGTAAGCAGAGACTCTGCGTCTATTTCTCTGCCATGCTTGATATCGTCGCCAGAGCACTCCTGAGCTGCCTGAGAGCTGCCGCGGCTATGGCAGTTTCTATCAGACAATTGGCAGGGCTCATTCTTGATACTGACCTCACAGTAATGGTCCCTCATGCTGTGGATACGCTTTTGAACAAGACAAAGACACAGCACCTAGTGCACGTCTTACGGGATATGAGTTGACTTTGTTCGCTCCACACATTACCATTAAACGATGTGCTACTCTGAACCCAGTCATGTTACTAAGCCTCCCTTCGGAAGAAAAAGATGAGGATGTCCATGTTTGCCTGTTTCAGACTGAAGAAGAGATGAAGGGACGGGTAGACTTGACTGATGTTCCCTTATCTGACCCCCTGGGGAACTATATGTCGATGGCTCTTGTTTCAAACTGCCGGATGGCACTACTACTGCAGCCTACGCAATCACAACCTTACAAACTGTAGTTGAGACGTCTTGCATTCCATACCAGTCGGCCCAGGCATCAGAGTTGGTCGCACTTCTAAGGGCTTGTGAGTTGAGTGAAGGATTGACTGTAAATATTTGCACTGACAGCCAATATGCATTCGGGGTGGCCTATAATTTTGGGTGCCTCTGGGCAGAGAGAGGGTTCCTGACATCAAACGGCCAGAGAATACAACATGGTCCACTGATACTTAGACTGTTATCAGCCCTGACCCTTCCTGCTAAATTGGCTATATTAAAGTGTAGCGCCCATAAGTCTGTCAATGGATGATGTTGGACGGGGCAATGCATTTACAGACAGAACAGCCAAGGAGACAGCCAGATCGAAGATGAATAAGATGTGTGTGGCAGGTCCTACTTGATGGGTCCCAGATAATGGGATGTTCGAGAATACTGTGGAAAGTGTAAGGGAAATACAGAGTGAGGCTACTGTAGATGAACTAGACATGTGGAAGGAGAGGATAGGACGCTTGGACGAGGGTGGATGTTGGACTGATTTGTCAGGAAAACAGAGATGGCTGTTACCCAATGCCTTTGTTCTCCCTGTGGTCACTATGGCTCATGGTCCAGTACACATTAGTGCGAAGGGTATTTGTAAATTGCTAGACCCTGTATGGCAGAATGAGAATATCTCTAAAGTTGCACCACACTTGGTGAGACATTGTATTGTCTGTTTGAAGCACAACCCCGGAAAAGTCACCCCTACACCTGCTTTCGAGGTCATCCAGATGGATTTCATTGAGATGGAACAAGTCAACAATCTAAAATACGGAGCCACTTCATGTCATGTCATGTCAAAGATTTTTATATAGCGCAACTTTTCACCGTAAGTTCTCAAGGCGCTTAGGAAACCAGATGGTGGTGGCAATTTCAAGGAAAAGATAGAGACGGCTAGCGAAAGAGGGCCACTACTTAGGGAAGAGCCAGGTTTTCAAGGCTTTACGGAAAGGCTGGCGCTCTACAATGGAAAGAAGATGAGGGGGCAGTTTGTTCCAAAGTGACGGGGCAAGGTAGGAGAATGAGCGCTGCCTGTACATAGAGGTGCGCGTGCGGGGTTGTGTCAGTAGAGACTTATTACTGGACCCTAGGGACCTCTTAGGGGCATACCAATTGAGTTTTTTTGGGAGATACCGAGGTCCTTTGTTGTACAGAGAATTATGAGTTAAGCACAGGATCTTGAATTGGCTTCTTTGCCGAATGGGGAGCCAGTGCATTTTTTTCAGACATGGCGATGAAGCAGTTCTGGGAGGCAGGTCAAGCACTAGTCTGGCCGCGGTGTTCTGCAGAGTCTGCAGCTTTGCCAGTAGATTCTCATTCAGGCCATAGAACATGGCATTGCCATAATCGAGATGGCTAATGTTGAGGCCCTGGACCAGAGGTTTTCTGGCTTCAATGGGAAGCCATCTGAAGATCTTTCTGAGGCTGCGCATTGTTCCGTAGCAAGTGCCAGTCACCTTGGCGACATGATTTTTCATTGACAGAGTGCTGTCTATTATAATTCCTAAGTTCATCAGGATAAAGCGTGCAATTGGAAATGCAACTGAGATGGCTTACTTTGATTGTAAATTACATCCTCAGATTACTGTTAATGCAAGCCTGGTGGGGCTGGGAGCAATCCTTGCTCAGCATAATGGACATCCAAATGCTCAGAGACAGATTGGGCGTATGCTAGTCTAAGTCTGTTTTCCTCAGGACGTGCCTATTCTCAGCCAGAAAAGGAAAGTCTGGCCGTGGTGAGGGCCTACAAACACGTTCATGTATTTCTTTACAGAAAGCATTTCACAATTGTTACAGACCACCAAGCACTGCTCACTATATTCAGAAACCCAAAAGTCAAGATGCCTCCTCACATCGAGAGGTGAGGGTTGCATTTACAAGAGTACTACTATACAATTGTTCATAGGCAAGAATCCACCTTTTTACAGATTACTTCTCTTGAGTACCATTACATCGGCCTGGCTCACCATCAAAAACAGCTGAAAAGAACATCAACTTCATTGTAAGTTCCAGCAAGCCAGCGGTTTTATCGAATGAACAGATCATTGCTGCTACAAATGCAGATAAGGAAATGCTTGCTCTTTAAGGACATCATTTCAGTGCAGTCATCGAGACAAATTGTTCAACCTCTGAGTAAAGATGTTGAATTTCAAAATTGTGCAGGATGAACTCTGTCACTAAAGAAGGAATTGTGTTAAGAGGCCACAAGGATCATCATACCCGACAGTCTCCTATAGCAAGTCATTGAACTCACTTACTAGGGACATCGTGGCATTGTTGCCACCAAAAGAGCCATGAGTATTCAAGTGTGGTACCCACGCCTGGATGAGAGAGTTGAGAGGTAACTAAATGCGTGCTACTTATCGAATTGCCTTTCCTCTAAAGTGAACCAGCATCCATTAACCATGTCTGATCTACCTGAACATGCGTGAGATAAAGTGCCCATTGACTTTTTTTGGGCCCCTGTTGAAAAGTCATCGTCTCATGGTAGTCATTGAAAAATATTCTGGTGGAGGAAATGTCATCAACAACACATGACATGGTCATTGAATGGCTGGATGACATTTGTGCAGCATGGGGCAATCCAGACATTCTCAAATCCCACTGTTTGATAGTGAGGAGTTTAAGGAGTTACTAACTAGACTCAAGCATCAAAAATGTGCTCCCTTGTGGCACCAAGCTAACAGTGCTGTGGACCGATTTATAAGCACCCTAAAGAGAGTGATGTAATGTGCATCAATGGAGGAAATTGAGCTGAGTCAGACCTTATCTCAAGCCCTCCATGCCTATCGTTACACTCCTCACTCCACCACCAGAGGGAATCCTGCCACCCACCCTGCTGTTTGGAAGAGTTATAAGAAACAAACTACCACAGTGGAGCACTGACCAAACTCTGAATGTTGATGAGGTTTGTGCTACTGACACTTTTTGAAAACGTCAAAAGAAGACGCATGCTGATCAGGGTCGACAAACTCAGGAGATCATCTTAGACGAAGGTGACTGGGTTATTGCAAAACAAAAACAGACGCGGAAAACAGATCCTCTGTTTGCTGCTGAGCCTATGAGAGTTGTGATGCACAAGGACCAAATGATAAAGGTGCAATGTCCCGGGAAATCTGTCTCAAGGGATTCACCACATTTCCAACATCTCTCTCGACATTCATCAGCCCCTATAATCACAGATGAGGATGTCCCACCTAGCTGCCTAGATCAAACATTAGGTCCTGTACCCTCAGTGTCCACTCAGAGTGCTGCTCAACTTCCTCATACCACACGATCTGGCCGAGCAGTGCAAGCACCTAGATGACTTATCAAAGAACTATAATGCTGCTGTTGTTTATAACTTTTTATTGAACAAGGTGTCTTATGTAGTGTCATATATTGTCTTATGACTATAAGCGCTAGCACCCTACCGCTCTGGTGCGGAGTAATTGAAAGAATTACGTAACTATTTGGGAGGTGTTAAGGTATGGTTATTAATGGTCATGAAATAATGAGAGGTACAGTTGAATGCTGTATAATGATAAATAAAGATGTCGGTTACTAGCTCCATGTGTCACATGTTCATTTTGCATGCTCCCGGACTAGAGAGGACTTGACAAGGGTGAAGGAGGAAATGTTTGCAACTGGACTTTCAATGCATAGTTGCACTGGTTGGAATTGGTGGTCAAATGAGGAGTGTGGTGGTACTTTCTCAAAGACAAACACAAGGCCAGCTCTGACTTGTGTCCTGTTGTGTAAGCAATGCTTAGCTTTTTGTTTAGAGTGTGCATAAACTTCTCAGCCTCCACACCAGCCTGAGGCCATCTATGTGTGACAGGTTGCTGGGCTCAGTCGAAAAGCCAGGTCTTGAGTCTCTTCCTGAATTCCACCAGCGAGTATAATGTCCAGAGGTGGAAGGGAAGGCTGTTCCGGGACTTGGCGGCATGGTAAGAGAAGAATGGCCTCTGCTGTTACTTCGGTAGATGTGTGGTGTCTGTGCGAAGGAGGCGGGTCTCTGGAGAGTTGGTGGAAGTTCTGGCGGTGGTTGATGTATGCTGGTCCTAGATCATGACCAGCATACATCTACAGAGCCCCTAGGTCATGAAGGGCTCTGTAGACTTGTATCAATATCTTGAATTGGCATGTTTTCTGGACCGGGAGCCATTGGATGTTCCTAAGGTATGGGGTACTGTGGGTCTGTTTGGGCAGGTTGAGGATGAGTCTTGCTGCTGTGTTCTGTATCATCTAAAGTCCCCTCATGAGTTTGGTTGTGGTTCCGGCTTACAGTGCGTTGCTGTAGTCCAGCTGGCTGGTGATTAGGGCTTGAGTGACTGTTTTCCTCAGACCGATGGGGAGTAATTTGAAGATTCTTCAGATCATGCAGAGAGTGTGGAAGCAGGTGGACGAAACTATGTTAATCTGTTATTTCATGGTGAGTTTGCTGTCAGGGTTGATGCCGAGGCTGCGGTCATGGTCCGTTAGTGTGGGAGTGGGTCTGAGTTTGGCGGGCTACCATGTGTCGCTTCAAAGGGAGACGCCGTTGCCAAAGATCAGGAGTTTGGTCCTGTCGGTGTTAAGCTTTAGACAGTTGGCCTTCATCCAGCCAGTGACATTCTTCAAGCAGTTGTGGAACTTGGACTTCGTGGTGGAGGGGTCTGTTGAGAGCCAGCGGATGAGTTGGGTGTGGTCGGAATAGGATAAGATGTTGTGATTGTGCTTTCTGATGACTTTGGCTAGGGGTGTCATGTAGGTGTTGAAGAGGTTGGGGCTGAAGGATGAACCTTGAAGGATGCCGCAAATGGTGCTCTTAGGTTTAGAGGCGAAGGAAGGAAGGCGGATTCTCTGAGTTCATCCTGTGAGGAGCAATGTGATCCATCTGAGGGCGTCTCCCTGAATCCTGATGTGGTGCAGTCTCTTGATGAGTGTCTGGTGGGATACAGTGTTGAATGCTGCGAAGAGGTCAAGGAGGATTAGGGCTGCCAAATCTCTCCTGTCAAGGAGGGTGCATATATCGATACTGGCGACAAAATGGGCAGTCTTGATGCTGTGGTTGGCATGGAACCTGGATTGAGTAGCATAGAACAGGATGTGTCTCTCCAGGTGTTCAGTGAGCTGATAGTTAATGGCCTTCTTGAGGATATTGGCTGTGATAGGGAGCAGGAAAATGGGGCAGGAGGTTTGGAGTTTGCTGGGGTTTGCAGAGGATTTGTTGAGGAGTGGTCTAACTTCTGTGTGTTTCCATGCATTGGGAAAGGTGACTTTGGTGATGGATGCATTGAGGATGGTGGTGAGTTGGTGGCTGATATCCTTGCCTCTGAGGTTGAAAAGGAGGTGGGGACAGGGATCCATGGGTGCTCCCGATTGGATGGAGTTCATGATAGCTGTGGTGTCTCGTATGGTGAGCTGTTCCCATGTGGTGAGTGGCAGGTCAGGGGAGCCTCCCTTCGGAGTGAGGAGGCTGTGAAGGTCAGTGTGTTTGGGCTCAAAGTTCCTGTAGATGGTGGATATCTTGTTGTGGAAATGGTTCACAAGAGCGTCGCAGAGTTCCTGTGAAGGACGGATCATGTTCTCTATGGCTGTTGAGCAGGAGAACTTTCTGATGATGCTAAAGAGTCCCTTGTTGAGGTTGGCGCTTGCTTCGATGCCGTTGTTAGGGTGTCTTTTTTCACATCTTTGAGTCTTGGTGGTAGTTGTTGAGAGCTGACTTGAAGGTGTCTCAGACTGTCATGCCTCTGCTGGTGTGTGATCTTCTCTTCAGTTGTTTGCAGCTGCATTTCAATGTCCTGAGTTCTGGTGTGTACCTGCTGGCTTGTCCAGGTAAGTTCAGTGCCATGGCTGCATTTGATCCTGTCACTGACCGTAAAGATTGGGTCCAGTGTGTATCCTGCTCTGTGTGGGGTCTGGACCAGCTGGGTGAGGCCGATATTGCTTATACATTCCAGGAGGTTGGCGGAGTTTGTGTCTTTGGGGTCGTCCAGGTGGAAGTTGAGGTCTCGGAGGAAGATGTAGGGCTTGGACTTAATGGCCAGTGGGACGATAAAGTCGGTAATGGTGTCACAGAAGCTTTGTGTGGTCCTGGGATCTATGGGCGAGGGTGCCTGTGATGGTTGTTCTGTCATCGGTGTGGGGTTGGAAGCTGAGGTGTTCTATGATCTATATGGTGTTTTCTATGGTGGTGGTGCAGCAGATTGTTTCCTTGTGGATAATGGCAATGCCCCCGCCTTGTTTGTTGTTGTGGTTTCAGTGTGTCCTTTTGTAGCCACTGGGCATTGCAGTTGCGATGTCTAGGTGGCGGAGCGGTTGAGCCATGTCTCTGTGATGAAAATCACGTTGGGGGGCAAAGGTGGAAATGGTGTTCCAGACTTCGGTGGCTTGTTTGCACAGGGATTGGGCATTGAGCAGGAGGTATCGGAGTGGTACTGGGGTGGTCGTGGTTGGTGAAGTGGGAGTGGCATGGGTTTCTGTGAGGGTAGGAGGCCCAGCGTTGCAGGTGAAAAGACCAACTTCAGCCCTTGCAGGTAAGAGCTGTGGGGCCGGGTTGGAGGAGATTCGACAGACAACCACGAGAAATAATTAAATAAAAAAATTACTTTTCCCTCGCCATCGTCCGTCAAAATCCCCCCAAAATGACTACTGAAGAATCAGACACAGTAATAGGCTATGCCGCAGCAAAACTGCACAGGTGCAAGGGAAGCAGTCGGGTGGCAGGGGGAGCAAAAGAGTAAAACAAAAGATCAGGCACCAATGCGAGGGGACAAAACTGGAAGCAAATGGAGGTAGCAAGAGAAAGGGGACACACTGTCCTGTGTCTGATCTTTGGTGACGTGAGGTTATCAGATACCTCTTGGCTTTGAATCAGAGGGCTTTTGCCCATTCCTGTTTTTTTAATGTGTGCTTATATGTAGTATTTCAGCTGGAGGACATGCGGTATATGAGAGAGTAGAAGATCACCAGGTGGCAGAGTCTTGGGAGGAGACCCTGTGAAGTAAAAGCCAGCTCATGGCTCACTTAGTTTAAAGTCATTAGAGACTTTATGGCTTACAGAGTGTGGCGTGATTGTTATCACATGGCGGTTTTCTGTGAACCCAGGCGAGTTGCCTGAAGCACACCGCGCAGGCAGTCATCTTTTTCAGTAGCTACCTGTATATTAGATAAGGACAGTAGAGACCGTGAGTCTTCCACTAACATTGAAACCTTCTTCTGTTTCTTCAGGAGCCTCGGACCCTGTATCGATTGCAAGACTTGGTAATAGGACTTGTAAGTGGAGATTTACAATTATTTCATGTAGCACACTGCAGCAACCACAAATGCTGCACTGCGTGAAAAGGAGAAAAGATGAGAGCACTCTCCTCCCCTCTCCCTTGCGCCGGTACTGAAACCTTTGTTTCATGGTGTGAGGGTGTCTGCGTGAGTCTATCATTCATTTTGTACTGGAAGGGAACCCTTCCAGTACAAAATACTATGCTTAGACTAACCTGCAGCCTTTTCCCACTTTCTAGGTGTGCTGTACAGTGCATCACACACGCAAAGTCAGAAAAGGAAGGAGAAATCAAAGCATTTTCCTTCCCTGCGCCTACTTTAATCTACAATTGATGTTCACTATTTCGTCTATTCATCTGTACTGTAGACTCATGGTCCTTCAAACAATCCACCACAATTTTACACATTCTGCAAATGTTGTATAAAACACTGATGTGGACATAGTTATCAGTTCAATTCAATTCACTTTATTCAATTGCTTTTTAAGACAATCATAAAAGTACATTAAAAAGACAATTCATACAAAAGATATTATAGAAATATCATATAGCCTATATACAATATAATTTCACAATGCAAGCAATCATAATATTGAGTTCCATAATTAAAATATGATACTTTTCCTGTGTCTATATACTTTTTTTTTTATCATTCTCTTCCAGATTAAAAAAGTAATACTCCATCTGGTGTAATTGTCCTGTTACTTACTTCCAGACATTTAATATCTGACACCCTTTTACATGACACCAAACATAAAAGCGTGGCCAACTCGATGGAAAGATCCCTAATAATTAAATTCTTGTTCACTGGCCATGCCAGAAATAACTTCAAAACCAAATTCACATCCCAAAAAATGTTGTACCTTTCTTTTGGAGGCCTATTTGGTCTCATGCCCCTCAAAATTCTACAAGCTAAAACATTACTTCCTACTGAACTTCCTCCAACTGATTCATAACTTGCTGGGATTGCTGATCTATAACAATTTACTGTCCGATAACTTAAACCCTTTTCAAACAGTTCAACTAAAAGATTTATAACCTCTACCACAGATCCTTCCATGGAATCCAGACTTCTTTCCAAGCACTAACAAACCTAAATGTTCCAAATTCCTCTATATTTTCACCTGGTACCTGGGGCCCAAGAGTCCTCAAGCAATTCAGCAGTCTCATGTGAAATCCTTTGGAACGCTCTAGGATAGTCTCTCTTTCATTTGACAACAGACCCCCTCTTCTATAATCAGCAAGGGAATCTTGCACGCCATCTTCAAAACAACTCAAACCTGCTGGAAACCATGCCTGTGATACCCAAAAAGGAGTCACCAGTACTATCTGATACCTCTCTTTCCTTACCTTCAGAAGAACCATTTGAATCATCGTAAAAGGAGGGAATGCATACCTCCTGATCCCTGTCCACTTCTGCTGAAAAGCACCTATCTCTGTTGCACCTGGATCTGGTATCCAACTGAAATAATTTTGAATCAGAAATGTCAGCCTGGATGCAGAAAGAACCACCTCCAAAGGACCGAAAATCTGATCTTTTCTCTTGAAGAACACTCTTCCCAATCTCTGTAATGTAACATGTCATGGATTCCAATCTGCTACTAAATTGTTTTCCCCAGGAAGATATTCCACCATACTCCTATTTTGGGCTCTAGGTAAAACAACCACAATTTACTTTTCAATGTCCAATAGACCCCAGGATCTGCTTTTTCCCAAGCAGTTTATGTAAGAGACTGCCAAAATATTGTCAATTTTCGTCAATACCTTCTGTCCCTGTAATACATTCCTGAAACTCCTCAAGGTGAACAGTCCTGCTGTGAACTCTAACCAGTTTGTATGAAAGGTCTTCTTGAAACCTGACCAAGCACCACCTGTCTCCTGCCCTCCCACCTGAGCTCCACATCCAGCTAAACTGGGATACGTCTCCAGAACAAATTCTGACACACAGCCAAAAATTGCTCCCCATTCCATGTCTCCAGATTGTTCATCCACCAACTCAAGTCCTCTTTCACTTCTTGATTCAAAACAATATCATTGCCATAGTACAAACCTTTACTAAATGCCTCTGCCTTCACACTCTGCAAAGCTCTGTAATGCAAAGGTTCTGGGAAATTTGCTTGGATTGATGAATAAAACAATCTCATTATCTCATTATCCTTGCCAAAGCTCTCAGATTCAAACTGTCCCTTCTTATCACATGTGAAACCTCTTTCTTTATTCATTTCCTTGTCTGGCAACAGCCTTTCACAATTGTGCCTATTTTGAAACCTAAGAACTCCATACTTGACGGAGACGGAATTATAACGTATTTCTCCTCATTTATTAAAAACCTAAACTCTCTAAAGAGGCCTATTGTCCACTTCAATTGTGTTACCAGCTCCTCCATATTCTGTGACATCAAAGTAGATTGTCTTATTAAACAACAATATGATAAACCAATTTATCTCAAATACGCTACCACAGCATGCATTACCTTTGTAAAGTACTGTGGAGCCGAAGACAGACTAAAAGGAAGGATTAAAAACTAGTATAGCTTAGTCCTCAATCTTAACTGAAGGAATCTCTGACTTTTCTCCTCCTTTGGCACAGTAAATTAAGAGTCCCTCAGATCCAATTTTGCTAACCTATCTTTTGCTTAACACATATCCCTTAAACAGATAGATCCCTTCCATCTTAAAATGCCTGTAAACTAAAGACTGACTCAACGATCTTAAATTTATTGCCGGCCTCCATACTTTGTCCTTCTTCTCTACTAGACATAATGTGCTCACAATACCCTTTAAATGCTCCTCTACTAGTCGTATTGAACCCGTCTGTACAATGCCTCTGTCTCCAAATCTGCTACCTTCATTTGGTCCTAAGATAAACTTAATTCTTTTGTTTTTTTCCCCCCAGAATTGTTGCCCCAGCAAACTCTATCTCGAACCCTTGGACATTTTCAAAACCCACAGGTCTTTTGTTATACGCCTCCATTCATTTAAAAACATTCTCAGATAATACCCTACTGTTCTTTGGGAAGAACCAATAGTAATCGCCATACTCACCGCAGGACCCTGAAGTCAACCGACCACTTCTCCAGTTACTCCTGGCTCTTCCAGGCCAGCCTCTTTGTGGAAAGAGACCTGTTGAACCCTGGAAGCCTCTTCCAGCTCCTCTGTAGATGGAATTATATTGGGACCTATGTTATCCACAGCCAACATAAAATCCCAGTTTTCTGGCCTGTCCAAATACACCACCATAAACTTTTCTCATACTATTCTGTGCTTTGCCTGAAGCTGTAAATGTTACTACATGCTTCCCCAAACTCTACACCATGCACTCTCCAAAGAGCAATCCATTTGCATCCTCACTAGCTTCTTTACTAGCCATCTTCACCAACATGGGATTAATCTTCATTAGAATAGTTTTCCTCTGCTGGGCTAACAGCCCTTCATTGGCATTTCCTGAAAATGCCATGGTTCTTTGGCTCCAAACTCGTAATAGCTCCACATCAACCGGCTCATCATTCAAATTTGCTTCCTCAGCCATATCCATCATTTTTGCTAATGGACCCAAAACATCCAGAAGCCGATCTTGGCATTGCTTCAATGACCGTTCAAGACCCTTGCGTGGATCTCTACCCATCTTAAACAGATAGGTAATCATGTTCGGGTCTAGGTTATGTGTATAACACATTTTATTGTCTATCTGTGGCATTGAGCACTCCGCCTTTAGAATATTCCTTGCCTCCCTCTCCAGGGGCTTTCTTATCCACTCCTTTATGAACTTGCTGACATGGTCCAATGACCACCAAACAGCACTCCTTGGATGACGTATATTGTAGGGACTGAACATCACTTCCCCCAAAAGATATTTTAACACTGCTTTAGAGAATGAACTAGCATCACCGATAATGTCATCATTTAAATCTTCATCCTGATTAATATCCAAAATGTATTCATCATACATTTTCTCTTTTCCTTGCTTGATGTTATCATCATTCTCCATCCTAAATTCTTCTTCAGACAAACCCTGCGTGCTGCTAAGAACACCTTTTCTATGCATGCTGCGACGGGCACCCACCTTTGCCATGGAGTTCAATCCATCTTTCTTGTTTTTTTTCAAATGCTTAGTTTCCCTACGCTTCTTACCCTGTTTGTTTACTTTTTTTTACCTTTGTCCTCAGAAACAGACCAAAAATCCTCTCCTGACCCTTCATCCTTTCTTTTCCTGACCATCACCAGCTCCACAACTTCCTTCACAGAAGCCTTAACCTCACTCTGAATCAACCTTCTCAAACTCGCCTCACTAACCCTACCTTCCACCACATTCTGGTGCATACTATTTCCTTCTGAGGACATATTCTTTATAGGAAATGCTGGCCAAAATCTGCATCTAAATAACAAAAAAACTGACAAACAGCTGATGACTGACACCAAATTCCTACTTAATAAACTTTTACCCTGCTTTCTCTAAGGATTAGGCAGTACTCTCCTCAGCTGACTGAGAATGTGCCTTCTGTAATGTAAAAACAGTATTAGCTGATCGCCGGCATCATATGATCAGCTATTACTGTGTAATAGAGCCCAAACCAAGATGGCTGCCGTGATTACGCAACACTACAGTGAGCAATCATAGAACACTCAGTCCAGACAGTGAGTGTGTGTACGAACTTCTAAACCGTCATGCCACATATCCGTTATAATATGAAATGCAGGTGCTTTAGCACACACCGACCACAGCTCCCCTTATAGAAGTCCTCTTAAGCACACGGAGCAACTCGAGCTATCAGCCGACCTATCCACTAATCATCATGCTGCCTACCTGTTTTTAGACTTGAAATAGCCTACCTCCAATGGCCTAACGGAGTGTGGCTACACGCGTCTACACACAAAAAAAGCAAAACTATACGCCTTTCTCAAAAAAACAACGATGTTTCTTAACAAATACCTTTACCAGACTAAATATTTATTTATTTTTAAAAGACCTCGTAATGCAATGAGAAAATCAAAGCCTAACTACACGCTCTGCGTCTGTAAATTAGAAGCTTTTAGTACTACAAATATGTCTCCCACAATCTTACATTCCTGTTAAACTTAATCCAATTAACTACTATAGAATCATAAGACAATAAGTCTGAACAGGAGCAGCAATTAAAAGAGGTGGGGAGTTCTGCGCCAGTGACATTTATTGATTGTTAAGTTTCCAGTTCTGGATTGTTCTTTGTTGGGAAAGTTCTTTAAAGGTGCTGCAGGGAATGACAAATAAAACGCTATGCATAATGGTAACCTCCGGTCTTGTAATGAAATCTTCTGACTGATCTTCTTGTTGCTATGATTATTCCTAAAAAGCTCACCCTTCTGCTATATCTCCCTGTTACACGTACTTCCTGAAAATGTGGCAGAACCACCAACCGTTAAGGACTTATCTGAATTTTCTAAATCTTTTTTTATTTGTTTTTAGACCCTGAATCTCATCATTAGGTCTCGCCTAGGCAGCGCGCATGCGCTGCATAGGGGAGACCTTTAGTAACCGGTTTGCTTTTTCACCCAAAAACATGCACGCGTTGCATTGCTTTGAATGGCAATAGGTGCACGTTTGGCGATTCCCTTGCGGGAACGAGCGGCGCCATGTCTTGGCAATTATCAAGCTTTCTCCCGCAAGGTAAACACTGCGTTTCCCTGCTGTAGATCTCCGTACAGTGACTGTTGCCTTTATGATGACGAGCACCCACGTGACCAGCTTCCGGGGCTTGCTCCATCCTTCTTTTTATTATTTTCGAAGTTCAGTAGCCAGCTTGCCGCTGCAATCCTTCAAAACCTTCACATGGCTCTCAAGTTACCATCTGTTGCATACTTGTTTTTTTTACTTTTAGCGCGAGGCGCGCACGCTTGTTTCACTTTGAGCACGAGGCGCGCGCGCTTGTTGTTTTCATTTTCGGGGCTGATTTTTTTTTAGTTTTTGAAGTTACGGGAGTATCTGGGTGTTCCCCCTGAAAATCCTGTGTGTCCTATTTGCCAGCAGACTCTTGGCGCCAAGGTGTCATATTTTTTTGCAGAGGGTACTTGCCTTTATGACAGGCTTGTCTAGGTTATATGTCGCTTCGTAGACTTGAAGTCACGGCCGTCCTGAGGGTATCGTGGGGGATCTGAAGCGGACGCCCGGCAGAGAAGATGGAGGCGCAGCCTCGCTGCTTGAGGAGCGACCCACCCGTGCCTTCGATGCTCTCATGCTTTTCTCCTGGTCCTTGTCGGATATGATTCTCTGCCTTCAAGGGTAAGTAAGCGTCGGCCATCATTGCGTGCTTCTTACTGCACCTGCTGCTGGTGAACCTTTGCTTTCAGTGTCTGCATGCTTCACGTGTTATCTTCCGCAGCCGGCACCCATCCCTCACACTTACTCTGCTTCCGTGCCCCTGATTTACCTATCATACTGCCCTACGTATGTCCCCACATGTGCAGTGCTTCCCCTGTCTCCGTGTTTCACTTGTCTCCATGCTTCACTTGTAACTCTTCCACACATGTAACCCTCCTACACATGTGCTGTGCTTCCCGTATGTGTGCTTCTCTTGTTATGTTGCCCTGCATTTACCCCTTTTCCACATGTAACCTGTTTCCCGTGCCTGCTGCTTTACTTGGGGTTCTGCTTCAAAAGTGTAACCATCCTCCTCATGTGCCGTGCTTCCTGTGTCTCCGTGCGTCGCTTGTAATTCTGCCCTCCTGTACCCCTGCTACACACAAGTACCCCCTTTTCGGTGATGGATGCTTTTCCATCGAGTTCTGCCTCAGGTGTAGCCCTCCTCCACATGTGCCCTGCTTCCCGTGTGTCCGGACTTCACTTATAATTCTGCCCTGCTTTTACCTCTTCCCCAGAAGTACCCCATTTCCTGTGCCTAATGCTTTACTTTGAGTTCTGCTTCAAGTGTAACCTTCCTCAACATGTGCCGTCCTTTCTTTGTGTCCCTGCTTCACTTGTTATTCGGCCTCGCGTGTACTCCATATCCCCACAAGTACCCATTCCCCGTGACAGATGTGGAGTTCTGCCTCCGGTATTACCCTCCTCCACATGTGCCGTGCTTCCTGTGTGTCCGTGCATCACTTGCTATTCTGTCTCATGTTTACCCCTTCTCCACAAGTACCCATCCATGTGACGGATGCTTTAGGTGGAGTTCTGCCTCAGATGTAACCCTCTTCCACATGTGCCCTGCTTCCCATGTGTCTGTGCGGCACTTGTAATTCTGCACTGCGGGTACCCCTTCTTCCAAGTACCCCAATTCCCCTAGCTAGTGCTTTTTTAGTGGAGCTCTGCCTCAGGTGCAGCCCTCCTTCACATGTGCCATGCCTCGCTTGTAAATCTGCCTCATCTGTACCACTGCTCCAGTTACCCTGCATCCCGTGCAACATGCTTCATGTGTAGTGTTGCCCCAGCCCTGTGCTTCCCGTCTCTCAGTGTTGCTGACAGGCAGTCGTGCTTTCGCTGTAGCACTGCCCTACGTGCACCCTTGCTTCCTTTGCTCCCGTGTTTCATGTATAACACGACCCCAGGCAATCTCTCACTTCTGTGTATCCAGGCTGTGTGCGTGGCTCCTTCAGGGTAACCTCGTATTCCCTGCTCCACGCGGATCATTGCCTCCTATGTCCCCATCCCCTGCTCGGTCCTCAGATTCCCATGTACTCCTGTTTTATATGCAGCTTTCCAGTTTAAGCCGTCTCGGTTGTTACCCCTGATTTTGTTTTCGCTGATTCATGTTCATCCCATTCTTTACATGTAAACACGGGTCACCAACACCCAGCTTTAGGTGCATCTCGTTATATGCATCACGGTGTCCCCGGGATGTTCCAGAAAGCAGGATGTGTGGGTACCCCAGCTTTCCCATATCCCTATTTCACATGTCATCCTATTTTATTAGCATCCCACTTCTTGTGTATTCCTGCTTTCTGGGGATACTGTTAGCATGTTCACCCCGGTGCCATGTGGAACCTCGCTTCCGCTGTAACTCCCTTTCCCTATGTAACCTGATTCTATATGTCCACCTGCTTCACATCTATGTTCGCTGCATGGGCTACACTTATTTCTTTGCAACTTTACTTCACGTGTAACACTTTTGTGTGGGTAACTTTTCTTTCAAGTGTAATGTGTTTATGGGTAGCCTTCCTTTGTGTGATCTGATCATTACAACCTTTTTAACACACCCTCCTGTGTCACTTTGTTTCAAGTTTTACATTTCTTTATGGGTAAATCTTTCAAGTTTTACATTTCTTTATGGTTAAATCTCTTTCACATATTTTTTTATGGGTGATATCCCTTCATGTGTACCTCTGTGAGTATCTCTCCTCTGTGCATACAGCTTTCTTTAGGGGTAACTTTCATGTAGAACATTTCTTAAGGGGTAACTTTGCTTCATGAATAACGTTCCTTCATGTGTAACATTTCATTAAGGTTACCTTTCCTATATGTGAACCTTTCACCATGTGTAGCCTTTCTTTACGGTTACCTTTCCTTCATGTGTAATATGTATGGGTAACTTTCCTTTCTGTGAACATTTCTCCATGTGTAACCTTTCTTTATGGGCAACACCTTCTCTCATGTGTAACCTTTATGAGTAAATTGCCTTCAGCTGAGACCTTTCTTATGGGTTACTTTCCTTCCTGTGTCATATTTCCCTGTGAGCAACTTTCCTTCATGTGTAATGTTTCTTTGAGGTTACCTTTCCTACCTGAGTAATATGACTCTGAGAGCAACTCCTTTCTGAGTAACATTCTTCTATGGGTAACCTTTCTTTCTGTGTAACATTTCTCCATGGGTAACCCTTTGTTGTGGGCGTCTCTTCTTAATGAGTGTCCTTTCTCTGTAACCTTTCTGTATGAGCAATACATTCCTTCATTTGTAACTTTAATGAGAAACCTTTCTTATGGGTAACTTTCCTTCAGGTGTAATATTTCTTTGTGGGTGATGTACCTCTAAGTGTACCCTTTTTAGGTCTCGCCTGAACTAGCGGACGGGCACAGAAACTCAGCCCACGCCTCCAGCGTACATTAGAAGTCCACACAGTGAGTAAAGATGTGCTTTCTGTGGTTCTAGACTTCAGGGCCTCGTTCATCACATCCTTATCAAGTCATTACGACCTTGACATGTTGACCCGTGTGCAGTGTCCTGGTTTTAATGCCCTACTGTTAGAGGCCCCTAAATTCTTGATTGAGTGCCTTCAAAGAGTCCAAAATGTGGCGGCCAAATTGGCACTGATGAAACCACGACACTCGTCAGGTTCACTGGCCCTTGCAGAGCTTCACTGGTTGCCTATAATGCAGAGAGTACAGTTTAAGTCTCTGTGTCTGGTCTTCAAGGCCCTCCATGGCCTTGGACCCACACCTCTTCAAGAGTCTTTTGCATGGTACACTACAACAAGGTGTCTCCAACCTGCTACCGCCTCTCTGGTGAAAGTTCCAAAAATCCGAAGAGCTATGTCAGGAGGCAGGGCATTCAGTTCGGCCGCTGCCAAGCTCTTGAACAACCTCCCTCTGGTACTTAGACAGCTACAAGATCTTCTACAGTTTAGGAAGAAGATCAAAACATGGCTGTTTCCCAGAGCCTGATAGGTTGGAACTGCCATTTTAGTCTACGCCTGTTTCTCCCTCCACTGCTTGATGAGGACTCACGTACTACAGTGCCAAGATACCCGTTGGGTGATAGTTCCGCTCTACAAATACTGTATACAATACAATACAATACAATACAATACAATACACAGGCGTTTACTGAGTAATAAATTAAAATTACTCATGTTACACTAGGTGGCATGGCTACATCACAAACAGGTAGGTGCCTACTCATGCGCAGTTACATCTTTACATTGTGTAAGGTAGCTGTGTGCACAGAACAGTTTTGTAAAAGAGGCTGTGCGATTAACACTGAGAGCATAGGAGATGGTGTTTGGTAAGAGTTGTAAAAAGGGACTTTTTTAAGAGAGGGAAGCATGTTTAGTGGAAGAGCAAAAAAAAAAAGCACTGGCATAGCCAATAGGTCTCGCCTTTCGGACCTTTGTTTAGCCATGCAACAGTTGATGTTGTTGCACCAAGGATATTGTGCTGCATAAATTATAAGGTCCCAAAGGCGAGACCTATTTGCTATGCCAATGCTTTTTTTTTGTTTCTTGTGGGATAACTCCCCAAGCTCAATGAAATGGTGTTTCAGAGCTGCCTGTTGAATAGGCTTCTCTCCTGAATATATGTTAGAAGCAGTTTCTGGATTTCGACTGGCCCGTCATTTAGCAGCTTAGTTTTATACTTCTTCTGAACACTCTTGCGTTTGCGGAAGAGTGTCCCTCCCAGCTGCGGCCCGTGGAGGGAGTTACAGTGGCGCAGGGAGGCGGGGAGGGGGAGGGGCAGGGTGGAGGGTGCTAAAAAGCGGCATATGGATAATTGCAGGTAAGTGCACAATTTAATTAATAAAACGAAATTTGCGATGCAGTGCGCGCTACGAAATTCATTTTATTAATTAAATTGTGTACTTACCTGCAATTATCCATATGCCGGTTTTTAGCACCCTCCACCCTGCCCCTCCCCCTCCCCGCCTCCCTGCCCCACCGTAACTCCCTCCACGGGCCGCGGCTGGTCCCTCCCCACGCTCCACAACAAGATCGAGGATTTATTTGACCTTATTTGATCTCATTGAGGTGGAGAGCAAGAAATGGGGGAGGTGGTTAGACAGTGTCTGCTCTCATGGTCTAGACACCAAAATGTTATACTGTGATAAATAAATACCTTTTAAAACTAGCAGTTCTGCATTACGATCTTGCCTCTCCTTATTGAACTGTTTCATCTTGGGCAAATCATCCTCTTGCAGTGCCTCTGTCCCCAGTCCTGACAATATGTGAGCAGCTTGAAGGAGGCTTAATGGAAGAAATAAACACCACAGGCATATTCCCAGAACAGCCCTTCGTTATGGTTTTCATTCACACCTTCACAGTTATTTAACTGCATGTGTCCACATTCCCTATTAGCACCTCTGGAGGCCACGCTGTCCTTGTGCGGGGTCCCTCCTGTTCTGCAGCTCCTCCATTCCAGGCACCGCTTTCACAACTCACATGTACCTGAAACAGTAAAATGCGGACAAATTGTCAAGCTGTTCCAGATGTCCTGATGGGCAGCCAGCTGTGAGCTGCAAAAAGTGTGACATTTGGCATCTGAGTTCGAACAGTGGGACAGACCAGCCAAATGTGGGACTCGCCAAGATAAAGCTGGATGGTTGGTCAGCCTCGAAAAGGCTGCAAATACGCAGACATTTCCAAAGTATAGTGGTATGCTGTTGAGTCGAATGACCTGCCTGAAACCTGAGGCAGGTGTTTGCAAAGGGAGTGTGGCCTGTCACCTCTCGCAGAAGCGAGGCCTAAAACTATCCCGCCCTGCCTGGGAGTGAGGCCTTCCTCTGTGTTACAGTGAGGGTCTCTACTACAAGGAATGTGTCTTGCTCATGATGGAGCAAGCGTAAAAACAAAAATGTGTGTATACCCCTCGTAAAGTCATTTTCCCATAACAGTAATATGTATTAATTGTTTGGTTTTAAAATTAATCAACATAGAATAGAAAGCACATACACAAATACACGTGGGATACTAATTTGCTTGTGTTGCGAACCATAATATACTAATTGAGTGAAATCATCTTACTAATATAGTACGCAAATGTCATAATCTAATGAAAAACTGTGCATGTATGCTTCTAAAATGTATTATTGTGGCAGAAATGATGGAAAATGGTAAGAAAACAATGCTTAATTGTCGCTTAAAAGGTTAGGTAACCACTTACAGGGTGAATATAGAATGGTGGGAGGTAAACAAAAGGGCTATACTTCAAAATCTAACCTTTAATTGTGTTTGTTTCGATAATAGTTCCCGTTATGGTCCATGCGGCCTAAAATAAAATGGAGGGTTTGCGAGACTCCGAGAGAATGATTCTCTATGCATGCACGACTATGCTCGAGAGATGTGCAAGCAGTCTGTGCCTGTACAGCGTGGGTCAAGGTCAGCGTGGCCTGAAAAGCAGAATGGTGCCAAGATTGAGATGTCCGAGTCATGAGTCTGGGAAAATTTGGTGAAGTGACAAGTTATAGGACACGAATGAAAAAATGTAATAATAAACAATCAGAACCTTATTGAGATCAGAACTATGACTTGGCGGAAATATGAACAATGAGGGGATGAGGTGATTCTCATCCACCCCTTGGATGGAGCAATGGAAATTGAGTGTGGACCCTAAAACTTTCAAATTTTAGTTAGATAGTTAGGGTAAAAGGGTATAAAAGAGGTCGTTTGGAAGAGAGCTCGCTTTTGAATTATTTTTCGCACCACGACATGCTGTCGGACTGATCGATTTTTCCTATGGTGCAAAGACTTTGAAAGTTCCTTGACTATAACTTTTGATGGGTCGGAGTCCTGATGGGAGGTGAACATCGACAAAGAATAGAGAGGCTGTTTTTGGGAACTTGGCTGTCATAATACTGATTTCCAGTGCCGAAAGGATTGGTAATATGTCTTTGACTTATTTTTCTGAACTATTCTGCTAATAAATGTAAACTGTTTGAATTAATTTTCTCTTTCCTTAGAGGGTAAATAGAATGTTCATTTGAATCAGAATCAAAGTTAATAAAATAATGTCATGCTAGGAGATCTAAATCATAAATACAAATTAAATAAATGGAGAATTAAGCTGGTCTTGTTGTCCATGAGTTTTACTAGCTGATCCATTGACCAAACTTTGGGGTGTCTTAAATGTTTTCATTTGTCTTGAGAATTAAAACCATGGTAAATCAAATAAATTCATATGTATATAATGTATAGGCTATAGATTAAATAGATGAAGTAGGACACTCCGCTAAAATCCAGCAGCTCATCCTCTGGTTTTCACTGATCTTGGGAGCAAGGTGATTGGTGTGTATGAGTGATTCGGGGTGTTCTGGGCCCCACTGACGAGTAAAATGAGATAGCTCCCGGGAAACATGGTGATGGTTTAGAGGTTTGTTTTTGAGCAGCGCTGTATCACTCACATGTACTTCCGGGTATGTAGCACACCGCATGGGCGCCTGTCAGGGTCCCAAAGTCAAGGTTTGTCTGATAATAAGTGTCCCCTTTGCTCTGTGGTACTGCTGGCTTGTGGCCCCTTGTGTAAAGTAATGTAAAGTAATTTTTGCATAGCATATAGCCGCCAGTTACTGGCTCTCTTACCACTTTGGAGCAGTGCTTGTCTGCTGTAGTGTGTTTGCTATGGGGGAGGGGATCCATAGAGGGATGTTTTAAGAAATGCCCCGCCGTATAAGTAGCATAGAGTAAGGTCTTACCTACAGGCTTAGTGCGTGGGTAAGTCTGGCAATCTGCTGCCAAACCTAGCGGAGGTGATATGTTTAGGTTGTCTCTTTGGGGGGTAGCACTATCAGAAAGCAGGTATCATGACACTCTACCTACCTAACCAGCGTCCTCTGTGGAACTGGATCCCACCAAATAGGACCTCACAGGGCCCAGTCTTGCTGGGATTGGATTAATACTTTCCTCTGCATGTACTGGTGAAGGAAGGGTGCTGTTTTATTGTTTTTTTGGCTGGGCCTTGAGCTGGTACGGTATGTTGTCTTTACTGGGCTCTGAACGATATTCTAACTCACCCTTTGTCCTCAGTTCTTGTGATTCCCTGTACCTGTTTTCCCTCTGTGCTTCCAAAAGCCCAGTCCTCCTAGTAACATACTCAGAGGTGAGGTGTGCATTGAGTGTCTCCTGGGATGTTAACTGGTGAGTCAAGGGTTGCAGGTAAGGGTCAAACGGGTGTGGTGAATGTGAGTAGCCTGTCCTGTAGGAGAGAAACTGGGTAAGCATTGCTTGCAAACACAATCCTGCATTAGGATTAACAAACCCTAGTCAAAAGATATAAAGAAATTGGCCATATAGAGCCCTACTGACCCTGTCTGTCTAATGATTACTCTTGGGCTAAGTCTAAACAAAGCTCACATCCCCACCGCCACACATACAACTACACAGATGGCAGCCATCTTACCAGTGTTACTACATTAATAAATAATGAGGCTGGGACTAGAGTGTCGGGTAGGAGTGCCCGAGACACCTCTATTCAGGAACTGCTGCAGCTCTAAAGCTCCTAATTCAGATATAGGTGTCTAGGGAGGTTGTTAGCCCCACCGCTGCCCAAAAAACACGTGTGCACAGAGATCTGGCATCAGGGCTCTGGATCTGTTCGTGTCCCAACAGGGCCAATCAGGAGCACATACACAATTCACTTGTTCCTTTAGTTCTCATTCACCCTCCTTTTATATTCCTTACTCACATTCACTTGTTTCTCTCTCCTGTCACTCACCTTTTGCACACTTTCCCCTTTATTCTCTTGACCAGCCCTCTCATACTCCTTTCAGCTCATTCCTTCTACACTTACCTTCTAGGATACTTACTCTCAACCTCACCCTCCACCCACCCATAACCTTACCCTCCATTCATACACATACTCATCCTCCCTTCCACAAACACTAACCCTCAACCTTACCAAGCACTCACACTCATTCTCAACCTAAGTTTAATCATCCACTCACCTAGCCTCAACCTACACACACTATCCCACAATCTGAACTTTCACTCAACTGCACCCTCCACTTACTAATCATCATCTCCCCGCCTTCCACACTCTGATCCCTTTGACATTCAGATCCCTCTTACATACCCACCCCTCTCACCTCACAGTGGCGGCTGGTGACCTTTAAAAGTGGTAAGGAGAAATACTTGGTTCTAATTCCAGTGAGCTTCTTCTTGAAGGGTTCTCTCACACTTTTTTGCACTAAGGGCCTAATTTGCAAAGATTTGGCATTAGCAGCACCGCAAGTCCTTTTAGATGTGCTGCCCTATGCTAAATCGAAAGAACAGGGATGCACCGTATCTCTGAGATACAGCACCTTCCTGTCCTTTCCGCCAGTGCCGGAGCACAATTTGGTACATAGTGCCAACACAGGCACAATTGTTCTACATTGTTGGCAGGATGCCTTCTTGCACATAAACAATCCATGGAGGCATGGCCCATGTTCTATGTGTGCTGCAAAATGCAGGACACATGAAAAGAGGAAACAACCTGGAAAAATGAAAACATTTCTCCTCGTTACACCTGATCTGGGGAGGTGTACAGTTTTGGTGCTGCCCCAGGTTTACGTGACTTTGTAAATTAGGGAAACGTCAACATCCATGTGTGTTACATGGGATCACCCACTGCAACACCCATGGAATGCCTCCTTGACATAGAGTAAGGCATGCAGGGCTTTGTACTGCCTTACCTTACTCCATATCTACGAGACCATGCAAAGCCATGCAGGGTGGCTTTGCGTCGCCTCCTAGATATGATTAGGAGACCTATGCCACCAGAGCATCTAAAAAAGTGACGCTGCAGCAGCGCAGGCCTCTTGCAAATAACCCCCTAGTTTACTGTCTCACTTTGAATCACTCAGTCTCACTAATTCGCACACTCACTCATTCTACTCTGACCCACTCTGTCTCACCCAGTCCCACTCATTCTCACTCATTCTGAATTACTGTCTTACTGTGCCTCACACACAGTAACACTTAGTTACACTCACTATCATTCTCCCTCACTCACTCACAATCGTTCTCACACATACTCGTCATTACTGTCACTCACTCTAACTTGCTCTTTCGCCGACTCTCTTTCACTTGAACTCACACACACAGTCACACATAGTCACGCAGACATGCTCTGGAATGTTGCAGACACCTTCCTGCAACTGTGTCAGCAATCAAACAATGTCACTAGCTACCTCAATTTGTTGCTGGACCCAAAGTGAGTCTGCATTTTATTTTCATTATACCAAGAGTGAATAATTATTCACTCTTGATAGAATCAAAATGGACCAAATAGTTAGGAGAGTGTGATGTAGCTGTGGAGCCCATGAAGGAGAGCCACCACTGGGCCTGGAACACCCATCCATTAAACCAATTCATCCACTCAATCATCCATCCTTTCACTTATCTACCCCCATTTCAGCTGTCCTTCCTTTCAATCATCCATCCATCCTTTTACTTATCTATCCACCCTTTTGCTCCATCTATCCATCCTTTCACTCCATCCATCCATCATCCTCCCTGTGGCGCAACCATCTATTCACCCTTTTACTCAGCCATCCATCCTTACGCCCATCCATCCCCACTTCCTCCCATCCATCCATCATTCATCCACCCATCACTCAGCCATCGATCCTTTCACTCACTCACTCATCCATCTATTCATCTCTTTAGCCATCCATCAATTCGCCCTTTCACTCATCCATCTATCTTTTTATCCAGACAGCCATCTACCCAGTCTTTCACTCATCCATCCATTGTATTTATCATCTATCTTTACATACATCCTTTCAGTCATCCATCCTTTCGCTCATCCATCCATTTTTTTCACTTCATCCACTCATCCATCCTTTCACTCATTCTTCCATCCATCCATCCTTTCTTTAGACATTCATCAATACATCCTTTCAATCCTGCATCCATTTACCCATCCATCCATCATCCACTCATCCATCCACCCTCCCTTTCAATCATACACACTCTCGCCCCTTTCTCTCCTCCATTTTTCCATTCATCCTTTCACTAATTTATCCATGCATTTTTCCATCTACCATTCCATCCATCCATCTATCCACCCATCCTTCCTTTCACTCACTCACCTTCCTAAGTTTGTTATGAGCCTCTGCTGACAAAAGAGGCCCATAACGAACCTCACTCCCTCTTTAGCTGCTAAAGCAAGGGTGGGATGGGGTGGAAGTGGGGGTGATGATGCCTCTGATGCAGAGGCTTAACTGCACACCTATTTCTTAGTCCACTAGTCCAATTGTTGTCCACAGCTGGTTCCTTTCCTCTCATGGGCCTCTACGATCAAGACAAGGAGCACAATGTGTGCTCAGCTCCATAATGTTTTCTTTCAAAGTGAAACCTAATGCAGTACCAAATACTGCCAATAGAGCAGCCTCGTGCACCTCTCCTACAGCCAACCCCCCTGTGACAATCAATAAATTGTTGCCACCGACTCCCTCCTTGTGCTCATCGGCCTTCCCAACCTCCAGCCATTGAAGTGCATGGAGTTTTTCAACTCCTCCCAGGACCACTGTTCATGTACCCCCAAAGTAACCAGACCCATGCCATTCTAATTCAGAACTCCTTCTCATGTGAAGTCATTGCTGCTGCAGGTTGAAGAAAACCTCGCCTAGCTGGCGCTTGCACAGTAGGACATCTGAAAGGTTCACTAGAGTTCAACTAAGAGATTCAGCACACCATCTTAGAGCGGTAATTTCTTTTCAGCTGCTATCTGTTTATTTTCATCGTTCTTTCCTTTTCCCCTAGGGTGCCAGGGCAACGCCCATTTCGCCCATAAACATCAGTCACTCATGTACATTACACACACACATCTTCAGCAGTGGATCTAAGGGTCTTTCAGCAGTGGATCAAAGGACCAAGTCTTATACCCATCAAGAAGGATGATCACCACAACCAGTAGTCTCCATTAGCGCTACTGAGGGTACAAGGCCAGTGCCAGAGTGCAGTATCACTTCTGGCCACCACAGGACAGCACCTGCAGCATGTGCTGCACTTGTCTAAGCAAGGCACTTCATAGTGGTTTTGTAAGTGCCCCACATAAATCCCGCTACGTTCTCTGCCAAGGATGTATTCAGGAATAGCAGTGACATTACATTATTTTTGCATTCTGCTAAATTATGCCTTTTGCAGGCTTACAAAAGAGTGTGTATTTGTTAGTCCATTAGCAGTGAGATGTTCTCAATTGCATCTGAAAGGCTATCTCTGCCCTCTCACCCACTGGTTTATTAAACGTGTTTGTTAGCAAGAAAAAGATAGAAAGCTAGGAGGTGAATTTTAATTTGTATTTTACAACTCTATGTTTTGGCATTATAACAAAGGATACCTATTTTTGTTTTTTAACAAACCAATAGCATGTTGCATTGTGGCGCTTGTGGTTTTGCTTTTAACCCTTTTAGCATGGGCTCAAAATCCAAGCATACAAAATACTGTTGGCTGAAATGGCAGAATTGGCCACTTGTCAACTACATTAAAAAAATTTACCAATGGCTGGAGGGTTGGCTTCCCCCCAACACCATGTCCCGCTGCTTCGTGGTAGAGCGGGCTCACAAAGCGCTTGTTCAGAAACCACCAATGGGTGCCCGTCCGCGTCCGGTGATTGCGAGACTCTTGTATTATTTTGACCGCGATACGATTCTGAAACAGGCCCGAGCCAAAGAACACTTGCTCTATGACAACCACCGGATTCTGGTGTTCCCGGACTATACACGCCTCGTACGGTAGCAACACCAGTCGTTTTTGGCGGCTAAGGCCAAGCTGAGAGAACTCAAGCTCCCGTATGCCCTGCTCTTCCCTGCACGCCTCCGTGTGGTGTTCCAGTCCCGCACCCTCTTCTTTGACTCCCCAGAGAAAGTGTTTAAGTGGACAGGTGAAACCGTGAGGGTGCGGGTGCAAACGCCACCAGGACTGCAATCCGACTCTTCCCTGAGCGAGGGGCCGCCGAGGGGCACAGCGCCGGAGAGGGCACAGGCGGTCCCGGTCTTACAGGCGCTTATTGTCTGGCAGAGTGTCCGCTAAGGGGGATGCAGCCTTACAGACTAAAAAACTGGATCCTTAGTCCCAGTGAGCAGGAAGGTGCTGAGGAGTCCCCATAACAGGACTGAGTAAAATATTGTTCATAGCTATGTAGGGGGGGGCCTAGGCGGCATGTGTTGTGAGTTGGGGATCCATTGGTGGGGGCAGTCCGGGTCCCCCTGTTGGGGGCTTGGTACCAATCCTGCCGCAACAGGTACTTCAGTGTTTCTTGAGGTATGGGGTGGGTGGTTTGTTGTGGGTAGGGGGGGGGCGTTGTTTTGGGTATGGGCTGCGCTTCAACACTGGATTCCAGATGGTCCGCGTGCACACCACTGGGTCTCCTTATCCGGGTCATGGGTTTGTATGCAGTCCGATGGCTAGTGGGACGATGATTGCTCAGTTGCCCCTGGGCACCCTTCGTATTGTTAGTTGGAATGTACGTGGGGTCCTTGACAAAATTAAATGAGGGGCTGTCCTGCGCCAAGCCAAGAGGGTCTGGGCCGACGTTCTCCTTTTGCAAGAAACCCACCTACTGGGCTCCAAGGTTCTATGCTTGCAGCTTTATGGCTACCAGCAGGTCTTTCACGCTGGATTTACACAAGGCTCCAGGGGGGTCCCAATTCTCATACACCGCAGGGTCCCTTATGTGCATATGCAACAGTGGCTGGATTTACAGGGCCGATATATATTTATCCGGGGCACGATCGGGGATGACCCTATAGTGTTGGGTTGTGTGTACGCTCCCCCCCTTGCAGTGGTCTCTGGTGGAGCGGCTGCTAGCATTGTGGACCGATATGCCTGATGTGGTCTCTGTGGTGGGTGGAGATTGGAATGATGTAATGGATATGGGCAAGGACAGGAACAGGGCGGGCGGGGGCAGGGAAGGTACTCAACCCACAAAATTGCACTCGCTGGTTTCAAGCCTGGATTGGGTGGATACATGGAGGCTTATTCATTGAGATAGAGGGAGTTTACATACCTCTCAGCGGTTCATGAGTCCTTCTCTAGGATAGATTACCTGTTTGTTCCCAGGGGGGGTGGCTCCGAGTGTGGTGTCGGCTGGGATTCACCCCAGGGGGCTATCGGATCACTCGCCAGTGTTTGTGGAGCTGCAGATGGGCAGGAGGCGGCTGCCCTTCCGATGGCGCCTCTCAGTGTGGCACCTACAAAATGATGAATATGGAAAAACATGAGGGAGGCGGTTGCGGATTACCTAGTTTCCAATGTTGGGTCTGTGTCCAGCGTGGTGAAGCTGTGGGAGGCAATGAAGCCCACTCTTCGGGGGGTGAACATAGCTTGGTGCGCGACAGCCCGCAAACGGCACCGAGACGAACTGGTCAGGGCGGCGGCAGAGGTGGAAGCGTTGGAGCGTCAGGGTGGGGAGGTGGGTGATGGGGCGGGAGTGCGACGCCTGCTTCAGGCACAGCAATCTTATGCTGCACTTCTCATGGATGAGGCGAGACAGGTATGGCTGGCAACGTGCAGCAGGGTCTGCCAATGGGGGAACAAATCAAGTAAGATGTTGCACAGGCTCTGTCAGGGGACCTTTCAACCCCAGACCCTTCTGGGTGTGCTGGATGGGAGCGGGGCACCGATGGTGGACCCTAAGGCCATAGCGGACAGCTTTGCTGATTATTACATGGCCCAATATGCCCCTCAGGAGTGTCTCGCGGAGGATATGGTAGATAAATTCATTGCAGATCTCCCACCCAAGGCGGTGTCCGATGAGACGTGGCAGCAGCTAGAGCTCCCTCTATCGGACGAAGAATTGGGCAAGGCTCTGGGAGAGCCTAACTCGAGGAAGGCAGCTGGCCCCAACGGGTTCCCTAGCAAATGTTTTAGTCGATATCACCTTCAGCTTGCCTCGCAGGGCATTCGACTCCCTGAGCTGGGTCTATCTGTTTGCCCTGTTGCGTAGACTCAACTTTGGCCCCTGGTTTCTGTCCTATATCACGCTTCTATATACCGATCTGACAGCGTCGGTGCGGGTGGCCGGGGCTGTTTCATCCCTTTTGTCGGTGAGATGTGGCACCAGACAGGAGTGCACTCTGTCGATATATTTGTTCGCCTTGTCTATGGAACCACTGGTGACCTGGGTGCGTATAGATGCGCAGCTTAAGGGGTTCGAGTGGGCTCCGGTCATCTCCGGCAGGATTGCACTATACGCAGATGATGTCCTATTCTTCTTGACGGCGCTGGACAAGTCGGGCCGCGAATCCTTGAGATCATGCAAATATTCGGGGAGTCGTCTGGGCTGTACATGAACCCCTGAAAGTCCACGTTGTGGGTTCTGGGATCTCCGAGGACTGTGGGGTCGTGGGCCTCTGCATTGCAGGAGGCAGTGGGAGGGCTCAAGTACCTGGGGGTGTTCCTGTCGGATGCACCGGTCGTGTCCTGGGAGAGGAATCTGGCACTGGTATGGGAACGCGTCCGCTCGGATATGAAGCTCTGGTCACGCATGCCCTTAACAATCTACGGCCTTCAGCGTCCTTTAAAATGGTCGCACTCCCCCGGCTGCTGTACCAGTTACTGAATCACCCGTACCCGATTGCGCCCCAATGGTTCCAGCAGGTGAACTCGGCGCTGGGACAATTCCTCTGGGGGGGGAGCAGTGCGTGTAGCATTGCGCACGTGCTTTCTTTCTAACTATTGTGGAGGATTGGCAACCTCCGATGCCCTCTCATACTACCAGGCCTCACATGTCTAAGTGCTTAATGAATGGTGGTATGGGGATAGGGGGGACCCGGCGTACGCACTGGAGCGGCATTTGATGGAGCCTCACACTCTGCACACAACCCTCTATTCTGCGTGGCTGTGAAGTGAGTTGCCACCAGCGACGAAGCTAATATTTAAAATTTGGAGACAGTCCCTGAGGTGCATGGGGTGGTGGAATACCCTGACGGGGGAAACCCCATTATGGCACAATGGGCTCCTGCCGGAGCTTGCAGCTTTGCAGGGCTTTCGGGGATGGGATGCGATCGGTATCTCAACCCTGGGGGACGTCGTGCGGGACGGGACCCTTAAGTCCTTCACAGACCTGCCGAGGGAATTCATCATGCCTCGGTCCCAATTCTTTCGCTACCTACAGCTCCGCCATGCGCTGCCCCTAATCTGGAGGGTCTTGACTCTCTCCCAGAGTTCATTCAGCCCATTGGAGGCAAAAGTCTTCATGGGGGATCCGGAGACCAAGAAGATCTCAAGGATATACCAGTCCCTGGACACTTATAGTGCTCCAATGCTGGAGAGGTTGCGGGGGGTGTGGGAAGAGGAGGTGGGGGCTCTGGAGGAGGAGGATAGGAGGGAGGCCCTGGCTGCTCCGCTGGGGGCGGCCATAGCTATGCGCCTTCGCCTCATCCAATTTAAATACCTACACCGAGTCTACTTTACCCGGGTCCGGCTGTGTCAGGCGGGTCTGAATGCCTCCCCGGAGTGCCTCCGGTGTGACCGAGAGGAGGGCACATTCTTGCATACGGTGTGGTGTTGTTCCACCTTGGATCGATTCTGGAGGGGGGTATTTTCATGCCTGTCGGAGGTCTTGGGGTGGACACTGCCACGCACACCGCAGCTCGCCCTTTTGCATGTGATGGAGGGGATTGGGGGTAATTCATACAAACGCCATCTGCTGCTGCTGGGCCTTACTTTGGCAAAACGGGATATTGTCAGGAGGCCCCCCCGTTGGCTGCCTGGAAAAACGGCCTTTACTTCTGTATGGGGCTGGAACAGCCTATTTTTGTGGCCCGGGGTTGCCCACGTAAGCTTTACAGAATTTGGAAGCGGTGGGCGGACTACAGGGAGTTGTGGCTGGACTCTCCGACTACTGCAGACGATCTCCCTGGGGACTGAAGATGGGGTTGATTGCTTGGGGTTGATGCGTGCGGGTGGGGGGATTCGGGGGTGTGTGGGAGTTAGGGCGGGCTGTTATACTGGCTGTTTTTTCCATTTGCATTTATACCATTTCTTTCCAGCTGTCATGTGCCTATTTATGTGTTGGACCCAGTGGACATTGCACAACTTGGAGGGGGGGAGTCGGGGGGGCCTATTTCCTCATGGTCAACTTGGGTCATTTATCTGGTTTGCATGGGCTGTTTATGAAAATGGCTTTTGCTCTTCTGTGCCTGTTACATTGCTGCTGCAGTGGCTTCTGGGGTACTGAGCCCTGCGACTTTGGTGCAAATTGACAATGAAATTTGTTTAAAAAAAATGTACAAAGTCATCATATCAGCTATGTTTTAAAATTTTGGAATGTCAATAACCCCATTTAAAAACATGCTTGTTTCATGTGTAGATCCAAAAGTAAATTTTCCTCATATGTTTTGTGAAAGTTCACTCTTTTACTCACATCATGCATTAAAACAAACATTGGCAATTTGAATTGATTTTTTTCTTATATGTTGTGGAAAGTTTTATAAAAATCTTCACAACACAATACAGGTGGATCAGGGATAGCAGCAGAACTACCTTTACTGGCACAAATAAGTTAATGACCGGTGGCAGTTGCAGAAGGAATATAACACGATTCTCTTACCCATACAGGGCAGGTACAACACAGATAGCTGACACTATCATACAATTATCATAAACATACAAAAAGCACAAAGCTCCTGGAAGAAATAATCAAACCTCTTCTGGAATTAACATACACTCATGTACTCGCATAGTACTCATGTACTCGCATAGGATAATGAATCCTCACCTGCCTGGTGTGGTATACTTCATCAGTTGTTTCTATATTTTGCACTGGGAAGCATTCAACAGTAATACTGTTCACTGGTTGTACAGTCTCCTAGTTATGGGTTTCCAAGTGTGGGTGAATTTTTGTCACATAAGTCAACATTTATATTCTCCATGATTTAAACTGTCAGATTTATGTTAAAATAGTACGTGAGTTAGCTAAAAATGTTGTTTACCTGTTTCTCCATTGTACAAGATTTAAAACAGGAGGGCTGAGCAAGATACCCTACTTCTCTTTTCCATCAGCATGTTTTGGTGTGCGAATATTGCCCCTAGTTTCAATTATCTTCCCCTGGAACATAGGCTTCTCCCATTGTTAGAAACGGGACCCTGGCCGGCCAAGACTCGCGTCGAGGTCAGTCAGGGATCACCATTTCTAAGGTCAGGGCTAGGGAGTCACACACCAAGATAACCCCCGCTCACCCTCTAGGTAACGTGGCGCGAGCAGCAAGGCTAATCTCAGAGGCGATGTGTAAAGCGTTTGCGCGCGCACCCCAGCGACAACAACCAAAGGCCCACCACAAAGGAAACTCCACACAAGGTTATATCAAAAATAGCCTTTGTATTATAATAATAAGAACACATTAGATAACACACACACTTTACAATGTGCCAACAGGCACGGGCAAGATTTACAAGGGATTATGTACAGGACAGGGCCACCTGGACCACTGTCCGGGGTATGCACTTTTAGAAATAATACTTGTAGGTATAACACTTTAGCACATCAACATATAATGACTGTAACACAGAAATAGAAAATGTAGCATACAACCAGTTACTACTGGTAAAGGGAAAATACCTCCTACGCCACCCTAGTCTCTGTAGGGAAATCACGCAGGGAGCTAGGACCTATGGAAGGAAAACCTATCACCTACTACGCCACCCTAGTCTCTGTAGGGAAATCACGCAGGGAGCTAGGACCTTATCATCAGGACCTATGGAAGGAAAACCTATCACCTCCTACGCCACCCTAGTCTCTGTAGGGAAATCACGCAGGGGGAAGGAAACCTAAAATAATCACCTAGGCAAGTAACATTTAGCAAAGGCAATCAAACATCAACATTCCTCTAAGCAGGTTACTTTTAGCAAAGGGGAATAAAAGAACAAGGCATTACCTAAGCAGGTCACTTTTAGCAAAGGTAATGACACCAACAATCCTCTAAGCAGGTCACTTTTAGCAAAGGGGATAAACACATAAAGAATTACCTAAGCAGGTCACTTTTAGCAAAGGTAATAATAAACAAGAATTGCACATGTAACATTAAAACACATTCAGAGGTGCAGGTTAGAACTTTTGCGCAAGAATCATATAGCAAAGAAATCACAATGCGCAGGGTGCATGTAGCACAACACTCAAAATGTCCCTCAGGCCAACTGGCCTCGAAAGGGGCGGAATGCCCTGAGTCTCAGTGTCAGGGAGGTCTGCGCAGGCAGCACAGACACAAAAGCCTAAACGTAGCAACTGTCCACTAAGTGCTGGACAGTTGTAAATAGCAGGACTGGGCAAACGTTGGAGCCGCGTGGGCTCAAGAACAAGGAATGGCACCCAAGAGCCTCTCTGGGGCTCTAGAACAACTGTGTGCGCTGTGAGCCTTTCTGGCTCTAAATAAATCAACTGCCCCCTCGAGCTTCTCTGAGCTCGCAAAACAAAGTAGGCAATGTAGAGCTTCTGCGCTCTAAAACAATTAAAATGCCCCCAGAGCCTCGGGGCTCGTAAATCAAATGGGCCGACACCAGGGGGAGCGACCCGCTGCCAAGTGGGGCCGCTCTATCACCCCTTGTGCCCTTCACAACGATGGAGTCCCTCACGGGGGACTCTAAAATCAAATGTGCCCTTCAGAGCCTCTCTAGGCTCAAAAAAACAATGAGGCCAGGTCTGAGCCTCGCAGGCTCTCAAAACAAATATGGGCGATCTGAGCCTCACGGGGACTCAGGAAACAGAAATGCCCGGAGCCTCTCGGGCTCGAAGAAATGCCCCCAGGCGCGTGGCTCTACATCGAAAGAATGCCCCTGACAGAGACGCGACCCGGGGCACGCCCGCACTCACCAGGTAACTCGGGAGGCGGCGTCTCCTCGCGGCGTCGGCTCTTCTGGGCTGGGCTTCTCCTCTGGCAGTGCGGGTCTCTCCACTCCTCACGGGAGCCCCGCGAGCACCGGCAGCCTCTCTTCTCTCCCCGCGCCGCAGTGCCGAGGGCGGGACTTCCGGGTCTCTCTCGGGGCCGCGCTGCAATTGGTCGGCCGGCCCCACTACTTCCGGGTCGTCGCGGGCAGCGCGGCGGCCCGTGGCAGGCAGGGACTCTCAGTACCCGAGGGGTGGGCTCCCTCGTGGTAATTCACAAAAAACCAAGTACGGGGCAATGCCGGGTGGGCACCGGCCTCAAATAAAAATAAAGGTAAAGCGAGGTGGCACTCGCTCGGCCTGGCAAAGCGCTCCAAAGCGCTAGAAGCAAAATAAAGCGCACCCAGCGCTTAGGGGCTAAAGGAAAGCGCTCCTAGCGCTACAAATATCAGCAAAGCGCTATTGAGCGCTGGGGCACCAGGAAAGCGCTCCTAGCGCTATAAATCAAGTAAGAGCGCCTCCAGGCACTCTAAGCAAAAGGCAAAAGCTCCAGCAGGGACTGGAGGCAGGCAGAGGGGCAGGGCAGGGCCAGAGCCAGCACACTGGGTCTCCAGGCAGGGAGACAAGCCAAGTGGCGGTCCTCCTGGCCCCAGCAGCAGCAACAGCCCCCTCTGGCAAGGATCCACAAGTAGAACAATTTCTGTGGGGACACAGCCCCATATTTATACAGAGAATTCCTTTGTTAGGAGGTGCAGGGTGGGGGGAAACCAGTTGCAGCTGGCTTGGGAGTACCCTTGATGGCCCAACCACCCCTTTCATTCACTGGGGAGGCTAGGGTCATTAGACAAACCACAGGGGGGCGGAGCCAGCATTGTGTGGGGAAAACCCAGCCCATCCAGGGCACAGATCTACTCCTCCCACACATCACTCAGGCTGATCTCACACTCACCACCGGGCAGACCCATCCAGACTTCCTGGAGCCTGGCATGCCAGCCAGCTCCAGCCAATCACGCTCCACTATCCTCACTGCACACATACATCAATGTCCAGAAGTAGCACTTCCCTTCTAGACACACACACCACGCACATACCATTGCGCAGCATTCGCTCTCACGAGTTCATACATACTAAACTCGAGCCTGCACTCCCCACACATCAGGAACTACCAGGGCACACACATTCCCCATGCATTCCTATGGGAGGGCAGGCCAGCCATACTACACGCACGCACTTTCACTCTGGGACACAGGGAAAAAAGTGCGCCAAGACCCAAAAATCACTACACAGGGTCACAAATAAAGGCAAAAAGATTCGGGGTGAACCTGCCCTAAGGCCCAAGTCTAACACGACCCCCTTCCAGCCAAAACGCAGGGCAGACCGATCACCACCGTGATGGACTTCCCTGCTTGGGGCGATAAAACAAGGACGCGGGCCCAAAACTGCAGGGACACCTTCCTGTTTTACGCCACGGTGAACCCCTAGGGTTCCTTCTAAAACTACTGTAGGGACTAACTGGGGTACCCCACTGATACTCTCCAGCTGCCCTCGGCCAGGACCAGGCCCTAGGCCACCCAGGTACCACTGGATCCTGTATACTCACAAAGTGGGGGGTAGTAACCCCTGGCACATAATAGCCATGCTCCACTCTTCCTGTCTGCAAGACAGGGCTAGACTTCCACTGGTTCTCCAGCCTAGGGTCTACAACCTTAGGTGGACCAGGAGTCTCAGGGAAGGCTCTCCTCCCCTTACCTCTTCTCCTAGGGTTCCTCCTCCTCCTGCGAGGGGTACCCTCTAAACAACATTCTCCCAACCTAGGGTTTAACCCCTCAGGTGGTACTGGGGTCAGAGGTGGGCTCTCCCACCCTCTGCACCCCCTTCCAGAGTCCTGCTCCCTCCCAACCGGGGCGGTACCTCTGGAGAAAGAACTGGTTAGGACACTGATTACAGTAGTCCCACCCTTCAGGTCAGGCTGATCCTGAACCTGGCCATCCAACCTCTGGTCTAAAACCTTCGGTGGAACCAATGCCTGGCACTCCAGGACTTCTGGGGATTCACACAACATCCCCAAATCACTCCTTTCACTGGACTTCTGTACTCTCCCTCCTGGAGCGGTACTGCCAGCTTCTAGGACCATAGAAGCTCCGCTTACAGATGCTCCAGGTTCTCTACACACTAGGAGATCTCCCTCAAGTGAACTAACAGGCAAGTCTAGGTTCCTTTCCTGGTGTTCCCTAAAGAAACCATCCAGGCTCTGTGACAGGGCTTCGGGCGTCTGGGGACTCTCGGTCACACACTCACTCCCGCTCCACTGAGACAGGCAGTCAGCCCCTACACCCTTCTCACTAACCAAGGACCTAGCTGGGCTACTCTCACCCTCCTCCACCACACTGGGCTGGAAGACACCTGACCCACTATTGTTGGAATCACTCACTAGTGACTCAAAAGAACCTCTCGCACTGTCCCAGCGTTCTGCTTCCTCTGCAAGGTCCCAAGGACAAAAACACTTCAACTTCAGCAGGTGCTGGCGCAACTCTGGACAAACAACACTGAGCAACTGCTCTTTGAGGAACATATTCACCACACCGTCCACCTCATTGTCCGAGTTAGCCGTCAGCCAACCCCACATTGCATCCGAACAGTCATCCACAAAATACCCCCACTTCTGGTGAGATGGTTTCTTAAGGTTCCTAAACCTCAACCTATTCTCCTCCTCTGGGGAAACAGGAACCATACTCGGGGAACTGGGAGTGGGACTGTCTACACTGACATTTAAAAAGCTGCCACCACTGGACTCCACCCTCTCTGGGGAATCCAGACAATTACAACTGTGCGCAGGGGAGAGTCTATCCTCTAGGGCTGCTCTCTCACGGATGATGGCCCTTCTCTCCACCTCTATCCTCTCCTGCGCTAAGAGTCTTTCGATCTCTAGCTGCGCCATAGCCTGGGCATGCTCTAACATGAGCTGTTCCATCGCTAACTGATGCTCCCTTTCTTTCTCCCTATCTTCCCACTCTTCTGGGGACAGGACAAGGGATGGGGCGCTGGTACTGACACTGGGCCTAGCAAGGGACTCCCTATCTATGGGGTCCTCACTATCTGCTGGGGCCCAACCACTGTCATCATCCAACTCACATTCTTCATCAGAATCTTCAGGGCTCCCCACAGACTCACCACCCTCATGGCGTGTGGCCTGGGCCCTTTCCTCGCTGCGCTCAAGATCCCTTTGATCCTTATACCATTGGACCAGGTGGTTCCTAAGTTGGTTCTCAGTATCTGACTCATCCACCCCTATGTGTCTCTCTCTACAGAACCTTTCCAACTCCTGCATACTGTACCAAACTAGATCACTGAGATCAAAAACAGGCTCCATTTTGGCAGACGTTCTAGAGATGAGATCACACAGGGAACCTGGGGGTCTGAGCTAAACAGGAGTATACAATCAACAAAATTCAGCAAGATTCCTATCTCAGAACTTGTACTCCACTGTCCAGTGTAACACACCACTCATTCACACACACCCTCCCCTCGGACCGGTAAGGCAGTTTCTACCACCCCTGATTATCTCAACCTGACCACTAGCGACACAGGTACCAAACTCTGGGAGCAGGGCGGGGAACAAGGTTACTGGACACAAATCACAAAATGACACCTTTCAGGAGAAGCAAAACTGAACTTCCCTAAAAAACAATAATCCCAAAAATGTGGTTATCTAAAATTGCAGAGTTTTGAAGTGTGGCCTGTCGCCACTGTGGTACAACGCAAACGCAAGTCCAATCCGCACCGCTAGCCACCAATGTTAGAAACGGGACCCTGGCCGGCCAAGACTCGCGTCGAGGTCAGTCAGGGATCACCATTTCTAAGGTCAGGGCTAGGGAGTCACACACCAAGATAACCCCCGCTCACCCTCTAGGTAACGTGGCGCGAGCAGCAAGGCTAATCTCAGAGGCGATGTGTAAAGCGTTTGCGCGCGCACCCCAGCGACAACAACCAAAGGCCCACCACAAAGGAAACTCCACACAAGGTTATATCAAAAATAGCCTTTGTATTATAATAATAAGAACACATTAGATAACACACACACTTTACAATGTGCCAACAGGCACGGGCAAGATTTACAAGGGATTATGTACAGGACAGGGCCACCTGGACCACTGTCCGGGGTATGCACTTTTAGAAATAATACTTGTAGGTATAACACTTTAGCACATCAACATATAATGACTGTAACACAGAAATAGAAAATGTAGCATACAACCAGTTACTACTGGTAAAGGGAAAATACCTCCTACGCCACCCTAGTCTCTGTAGGGAAATCACGCAGGGAGCTAGGACCTATGGAAGGAAAACCTATCACCTACTACGCCACCCTAGTCTCTGTAGGGAAATCACGCAGGGAGCTAGGACCTTATCATCAGGACCTATGGAAGGAAAACCTATCACCTCCTACGCCACCCTAGTCTCTGTAGGGAAATCACGCAGGGGGAAGGAAACCTAAAATAATCACCTAGGCAAGTAACATTTAGCAAAGGCAATCAAACATCAACATTCCTCTAAGCAGGTTACTTTTAGCAAAGGGGAATAAAAGAACAAGGCATTACCTAAGCAGGTCACTTTTAGCAAAGGTAATGACACCAACAATCCTCTAAGCAGGTCACTTTTAGCAAAGGGGATAAACACATAAAGAATTACCTAAGCAGGTCACTTTTAGCAAAGGTAATAATAAACAAGAATTGCACATGTAACATTAAAACACATTCAGAGGTGCAGGTTAGAACTTTTGCGCAAGAATCATATAGCAAAGAAATCACAATGCGCAGGGTGCATGTAGCACAACACTCAAAATGTCCCTCAGGCCAACTGGCCTCGAAAGGGGCGGAATGCCCTGAGTCTCAGTGTCAGGGAGGTCTGCGCAGGCAGCACAGACACAAAAGCCTAAACGTAGCAACTGTCCACTAAGTGCTGGACAGTTGTAAATAGCAGGACTGGGCAAACGTTGGAGCCGCGTGGGCTCAAGAACAAGGAATGGCACCCAAGAGCCTCTCTGGGGCTCTAGAACAACTGTGGGCGCTGTGAGCCTTTCTGGCTCTAAATAAATCAACTGCCCCCTCGAGCTTCTCTGAGCTCGCAAAACAAAGTAGGCAATGTAGAGCTTCTGCGCTCTAAAACAATTAAAATGCCCCCAGAGCCTCGGGGCTCGTAAATCAAATGGGCCGACACCAGGGGGAGCGACCCGCTGCCAAGTGGGGCCGCTCTATCACCCCTTGTGCCCTTCACAACGATGGAGTCCCTCACGGGGGACTCTAAAATCAAATGTGCCCTTCAGAGCCTCTCTAGGCTCAAAAAAACAATGAGGCCAGGTCTGAGCCTCGCAGGCTCTCAAAACAAATATGGGCGATCTGAGCCTCACGGGGACTCAGGAAACAGAAATGCCCGGAGCCTCTCGGGCTCGAAGAAATGCCCCCAGGCGCGTGGCTCTACATCGAAAGAATGCCCCTGACAGAGACGCGACCCGGGGCACGCCCGCACTCACCAGGTAACTCGGGAGGCGGCGTCTCCTCGCGGCGTCGGCTCTTCTGGGCTGGGCTTCTCCTCTGGCAGTGCGGGGCTCTCCACTCCTCACGGGAGCCCCGCGAGCACCGGCAGCCTCTCTTCTCTCCCCGCGCCGCAGTGCCGAGGGCGGGACTTCCGGGTCTCTCTCGGGGCCGCGCTGCAATTGGTCGGCCGGCCCCACTACTTCCGGGTCGTCGCGGGCAGCGCGGCGGCCCGTGGCAGGCAGGGACTCTCAGTACCCGAGGGGTGGGCTCCCTCGTGGTAATTCACAAAAAACCAAGTACGGGGCAATGCCGGGTGGGCACCGGCCTCAAATAAAAATAAAGGTAAAGCGAGGTGGCACTCGCTCGGCCTGGCAAAGCGCTCCAAAGCGCTAGAAGCAAAATAAAGCGCACCCAGCGCTTAGGGGCTAAAGGAAAGCGCTCCTAGCGCTACAAATATCAGCAAAGCGCTATTGAGCGCTGGGGCACCAGGAAAGCGCTCCTAGCGCTATAAATCAAGTAAGAGCGCCTCCAGGCACTCTAAGCAAAAGGCAAAAGCTCCAGCAGGGACTGGAGGCAGGCAGCGGGGCAGGGCAGGGCCAGAGCCAGCACACTGGGTCTCCAGGCAGGGAGACAAGCCAAGTGGCGGTCCTCCTGGCCCCAGCAGCAGCAACAGCCCCCTCTGGCAAGGATCCACAAGTAGAACAATTTCTGTGGGGACACAGCCCCATATTTATACAGAGAATTCCTTTGTTAGGAGGTGCAGGGTGGGGGGAAACCAGTTGCAGCTGGCTTGGGAGTACCCTTGATGGCCCAACCACCCCTTTCATTCACTGGGGAGGCTAGGGTCATTAGACAAACCACAGGGGGGCGGAGCCAGCATTGTGTGGGGAAAACCCAGCCCATCCAGGGCACAGATCTACTCCTCCCACACATCACTCAGGCTGATCTCACACTCACCACCGGGCAGACCCATCCAGACTTCCTGGAGCCTGGCATGCCAGCCAGCTCCAGCCAATCACGCTCCACTATCCTCACTGCACACATACATCAATGTCCAGAAGTAGCACTTCCCTTCTAGACACACACACCACGCACATACCATTGCGCAGCATTCGCTCTCACGAGTTCATACATACTAAACTCGAGCCTGCACTCCCCACACATCAGGAACTACCAGGGCACACACATTCCCCATGCATTCCTATGGGAGGGCAGGCCAGCCATACTACACGCACGCACTTTCACTCTGGGACACAGGGAAAAAAGTGCGCCAAGACCCAAAAATCACTACACAGGGTCACAAATAAAGGCAAAAAGATTCGGGGTGAACCTGCCCTAAGGCCCAAGTCTAACACCCATCAAATAGTTTGAAACAGTCCCTGCTTCCGCGTGCATGCTCAGCAGCCTCAGAAGTTAGGTGGGGGGGTGAAGGGGCAAATTTCCTCAGGTCTCACTCCTTGAAGAGGTTTCACAATGTGATGTTAAAGAAGCTATCGCAAATGAGGCTTATTTCACAGGGCGAATCACTAGTTGTAGTCTGTGCCAAGAAATAGGCCAGGTCCATGCAGTTGACTGTGAGTGTGGGAAGTGGGAGTGCATAGGTCTTAAGATAATGAACCATGTGCTAAACACCAGCGGCGGTGCGTCCATTGGGGCGTAGGGGCGTAGCCCCACCAGCCACCATGGACCCGCATCGCGGCCGCCGGCCGTATCTCTTATTAAATTACATTGCGCTGAATTGCGCAGGGGGGGTGGCCTGCTGCAGCTTGAGTGACAGTCCACACACTCAGCCTGCAGCAGACCGTAGTGCGCAGTCCCGCTGGGGAACTTGTTGGCAACTTTCTCAAGCATGAGCACTGTAAGTTCCCCAGTGGGACGCAGGGGTGCTTCACCGTGCTGTTCGCCTGCCACAGCCCGGGTTTCCTAAGGGCGACAGAGCGAGCAGCAAATGTGCCCCCCTAGCCAATCCTGGATTGGCTGGTCCACCGGCGCAGCATCCCATTGGATGCCGCGCGTGGGGGTGGCCCGGCATTTGTCTCAGGAGCAGCAAGCCTTTGCAGTGGTTTGAGACTTTTAATCTAACTCGTCGCGGGGCCTACATATGGTGGCAGCTGGGCTCAGGTAGGCTGCTGTGTGCCGGAGCTGCGAGTGATCTCTGGGTTGCCTGCGCGGGGGTCGGGGGTGGGGGGGTGCCGTACTTGCGGTGTTAACTGCGGGCATTTATTTGTTGGTCCGGGAGGCGTGCCTGGAGCCTTCCAGACTTTTGCGGAGATGAGCGCGGCCCGCCGGAGCAGGAGGGCGCGGCGACTACTGCAATAACTGTGGACCTGCGGCAGCGGCAGCGGGAGGCGTGCCTGGAGCCTTCCCGGCCTGATGGTGTAAGTGAGGCCCCCTGGAGTGTCGGGGGTGGTTGCGTCGGTGGTGGAGACGGCGGGCAAGCAGTGACTGGTGCGGGAGGCGTGCCTGTGCCCTCCCAGCCTGGAGCAGAAGTGTAGCAGTGCCCCTTGAACTGCGGGGACGGAGGCGATGCGGAAGCCTACGGCAGGATACAGAGACGAGCTGCGGAGGAGTGAGGTCCCCAGCGTTCCCGGTCAGCGGTGCCCGTCAACGCCGGACGCGGTGAGTGGGCCGGCTTGTCTCCCGGCTTGGACCGCGAAGGTGGGATCGGCTCGGGGACTGGGCTGCGCCTTGCTTGCTGTGTCTGCTGGTGCGGGGCTGTGAGAGGCGGCGGCGAGGTGGCTGATGTGTTGCAGGGTCTGCGGCCTGCGGGGACCTCCGGCAAACATCGTGTGCTGGGAGCTGTTGTAAATAGCTCGGCAAAGCTGCCTGGAAATTTGACTGGTCTGCTGGGGTCCGGACCTCCCTGTTTCTGGATACCGTGGTGCTGTGCGGGCCCTGGCCCGGGGGGTGCGTGATTTGGTTGTGGAGTCACCAGCGGCGGCCTATCGTTGTGTGTAGCTGCACTAATTACAGAGGCCTCTGTCCCCTTCCTTCCCTGTTGCAGCTCCCCTGGCCTGTGGCTTATGTCAGTAAATACGGACGGTTCAAAGCACAAACAGGTGCAGTTGCTGTGGGAACTGTTCCTTAAACTTAACTGGCCATAAATGACCACACACAACTGGAAAAAAGCACCAAGGCATAGTGACTGGGAAGTGGGCTATACACAATCGTTCATCCTACGGTCTTGCCTGTGCTTGCGGACTGGGGGAACAACTATATCAGCGCAGTGTATGTGAGGGCAACTTTCAGAATATCATCACACTTAATTAAACATTGGCGAATACACTCGAGATGACCGGCCAGACTGGGTAGCAAACCTAGCCCTGACAGAATAGTTTAAACTAAAGCTACGCTAATACTTTAGTGGATACATCCGTCTTTAAGTGTGCAGGGGTGCTCTGCCCAAAGTAATATTTAAGAAAAATAAATCCATACCGCTTAAATTAAAGCATACTTTTTAAAAGATGTTGGTCGGAATATTTCCCACCTTGTTTTTCAGCACTGCGTTGGCTGCATATCCTTATTGTTGTGCCGTATTTTACCTTAGTGTATGATTTATTACCTACTAACCCTTTTGCTAAAATACTACATAAAACCGCAGCAAACGTGACACCCAGTTGAGGTAATAAATCGAAGCTGCAAGGCCATACAGGTGAGAAAGCGGAATATTAGTGTGCAGTGTAATAGGAAGTCCTGCAGGTGCATGGATATACTCTTGAAAATATTTTAAGCGCCAATCCCCTCCTACAAGTTGCTGCTCAGAATAGAAGCAGGCAATGTGCAGGCCTTGCTGAATATGCCACGGTTTCTGACAATTGCAAGGGGACAAGTTGCCATATTTCAGTGGGGCCTAACCTCTTGGCAGGTACACGGAGCACACCTTGTGAAAAGAGTGGGTGGATGTTTTTGACCCATGTGCACCCTTGACTTGTGCCTGATTTCAAAGCCATGTACTTCAACATGGCTAATGTCCATCTCGGTGGCCATGTTTAGGTCACCAAATACTTCATAAGTACCTGAGTATGAGAGACAGTGGAGGATGTGGGGCTATTTAATACTTGTCCTGGGGCCCAGTTCAACTTTTCAGGTATTGGATGACCTGGGAACTGAGAGGTTAAATCACAGGAGGGGATGGGAAAGATTGGAAACCCTTGTGGTTGTTTAAAGATTTAAGATCAGCCTGTAACTCAGTCTTGAGCTGGGTGGGTGACCTCGATTACAAAGTGGCTGTGCCAGATGTCCCATTGTGACCCCTTTTGCCTGTCTCCCCTTCAGACGCAGAGGGCATAAAACTGAGGGGTGCTCAACCCTGCCAAAAAACTGAGGGGTGACCCTAAGAGCACAGCTGCCTTCCAATCAGGGGTGGGATGCTTTGGTGTGCTGGTCTGGTTTTCTGGGTGCATTGGCTCAAGTTTTTCCCATGTAATTGATTGGGTGTCTTGGTAAGTTGCTTTTATGTGAATGTCTGACTTATAACTGCACATTCCTTTCAGTGTGCACTTGCTTCAGTTTACTTTTTGAGTCACTGTCTAGTTTGCTGGATGTATTGCTTTCATTTTTCTTTCATTAAACTGTTTGACTTGCTTGGTGCTTTTATGTTGGTGCCTGCATGCTGAAGTGTGCTCTTCTTCAGTTTAAATGTATGTGACTGGCCTGTTGACTAGCACCCTGCTTTCAAAGTGAAGGTTCACAGGTTCACACTTGCTTTAGTTTACTTTTGTATGGTTGACTGCATGCACTGTTTTGCTGGATGCATTGCTTTAAGTTACTACTTGATGCATTGCTTTCAGTTTGCTTTCAAGTAATTGCCTCTCATTTTCCTAATGCTTTGTGAAGGCTGTTTCCCAACTGCTGTGCAACTTCTTCTACTCTTAGAGCTGAGATTTTCATGAAAGTCTTATAGTCTGAATTCAGCACCTGAGCGTAATAGGACGAAATGTATGAAGCTCTGTGGTTATACTGAATAAGCAGCTACCTATGTTATGCCATCTATTAATGTAATAACTGCACTTTCACAATTGCTTTATTAACCTTCCTGCTTTCTCAAATTTGCTGGAAAATGCACGATTTTTCTTCTTTTTTTTCAAATTTTTCTTGGGGGGGTAACCCCCCAAACCCCGCTTTTGGGGTTCGGGCACGCTCGCTGCGCTGGCTCGCTACGGTGCTGTATGCGAATCACTTTGCGCCCCACCACTTTGAAATGTCACCCACCGCCCCTGCTAAACACCAAAGCATTTTCTGCTTCGCCACAGGCGTCAGTAAGGCAGTGGTAGAATGGCGGTGACGGCCATGTCCCATAATTCTCCAGAGCGTCTGCTGTATTTGCATCCTGTCTGGAAAAGCAGCGCCGTAGAGGCTGAGGCGAACATCTCTTAGCTCATCCTGAACCTCATGCCCTGCTGAAAGTTTTTCTCAATGCCACTTTATTTATGAGGGACAAACGTTCACATCAAAAGTACATTTTGAAGTTTTTCACTTTAGTACCTTAGATGACCTCACTGCACTGAGTGGCTTTTATTAGAATTAGTGAAACACACCTTTTCCACTGGGACAGTTTAATTAATCAAGAGGCAAGTCAGTCGGTTTAATTCTCCTATATAAGTCTTTCTCTTTATAGAGGAGGCACATTATGTTCTATTCAACCATACATTAAAGCTTGTGGTACAGAGTGCATCCTGAGCTGAATTTATTATTATTATTATTAGGATTTGTACAGCACTGCGAATCATCCCTGGGGATCTCTCAGTGCCTGGTTAGCAGACAACATATTGAGGAGCTCTGTGTAATGTGAATTATTTGAATGTGCTCTTAGATGTGGTGATCGTGGAAAAGGAGGCACAGGGAAGAAAAGAAAAGTAATTTCCTAGAGTCACACTGTTTGGTCAAGGTTGGAAGCCCGGGTTGATACCACGGGCCCGATTTACAGATCTAACTTAAGAAAAAATCTTAAACTTACTACCATTTTGGTATGCACGAAGGCACTTACTCATTTTGAAATTCACAGAAGGCATTTACTCATTTCGATATTCACAGAAGTTAGGAGTCCTAACTGAAATAGCATACAAATAACATAAAGGGCTATACCTATCAATAGCCCCAATCCCATTACCCAATAATCAGTCAGTTGGCAGTAAAGAAAGTTTAATCATTTATTAAGCAAAAATACTCTATAGAGGAGCCTCTCCAACCCTCACCCATCAGGTGCGCGGAGAAGACTGTTGGCTTGCATTCAAACATGAGGTTATATACTTTTCAGTTCAACATATATATTCATATTGTAAAAGGAAAAACACCAGTTGGCCCTCGAGCTCCAGGAAAGGACCATATATGGCCCACATGATTAGTTCAAAGCTTAACTATTTATCACTGGGAAGGTCAAGAGGGGTGACTCCCTTTCGTCTTGGTGCCTAGGAGTGTAGGCACGGCACCTCCAGGAATGCGCTTATCGCACCCAAAGCCAGATGCGACCTTCAGTCTCAGGACAGTTGAGTAAACAGCCTACGTTCAGCTGCTCCCAGTAATTCAGATGAACTGGGGCTTGACAACGTCCGGAGACTAACACGTGATCACAGCCCGTGTTCGAGCATAGGTTCGGAAAATGGCGTCTGTATGGTTCTCGGCCTACTCTGTTAGCAGTGTTAACGCAAGGAGGGAATGAATGCTGTCCTCCCTGCAAAAGCAATATGGATATATATATATATCAAGCAAAGAGGGTACATATAGATACATCACGCTAACATAATATGGTCCGATACTCCTTATGCATGGGAAATCTATTTTTTTATCCCTCAGAACGGCCCTTTTAGCATGATGTAGCTAACTAAAACAGCTCAATCTTCAAATATTCCTTCATCAATCTGCATTAAATCTTTGAGCTCCTGCCTAACCAACTGAGCCTTTACTGCTGCTGGGGATGGACCAGTCAAGGAGGAGGTGAGTTTAGTTGCGCAATAAGAGCAACATGCAGGTCTGCATTGTACACAAAGGCAGCACGTGAATATGATACCGGCTATACATACCAGCACTATCAACATTTTCCATCCCCAAGTAGACAACAGACCCCAGAACCAACCAGAGTGGGACCACGTATCAGTCTCTACATGTATTTCGGAAGCCAAACGATGTAGCTTCTGGATAGCCAAATGAACGGAGGGGGCGGAGTCAGGGATATAAACACAGGAGGAACTGCCGATCACACGGAATGCTCATCCTCGATCTGCCATGATAACGTCTAATACCATACGGTTTTGGAGCGAAACGAGCCTGGTCGCTTGCAGCTCTACAGTTAAATTAGTCAATATTCCTGAAGTAGTGTTAGTTACCCCTTCAACTACTCTGGACAAACGGCGTACTTCTTTGCTGGTGATTATAGGCCCCCAGATGGGAAACACTCCTTTTACAATGTCGGTAAAATGATGTTCAGGAGTATCTGTCTGATCTATAGCGGTAGTAATTATCATTCTTTTATTTCTCTTAACAGGCACACTTCGTTTATCTAAGCGATGATCCTCGTGATAATTAGAAGGGGCAATATAGACTGGTGGCTACAGGAAGGACAGGTAGCAAAGTCCAGCCCAACCTCGTGGAAGCCAAGTATAGGCATTCTCTCCACAAACAAAATATACATTAGGAGGGGTTAACAATGGGGGGCTGCTAAAGGTACGCAACTGATAAGTATAATTACATCGGCTTTCTCCTACTGATATGTACCCTACTCCCTGAACACAGAACGCAGAGGTACTATTTAGTATAGGCACTGAAATAGCCTTATCTTCAATAACATTTCGGTCTTGAAAATGTCGAAAATACTGAGTGAAATAAACTCAACAAAATCCCAAATCTCATTTTTCAACCAAGTGGTATTTTCATGCGCTGTGTACATATTCATACATGCATTCGGATCTATGGTTCCCTCTCCATTATTCCCCTTGGGGTTGAATCCTTGATGAACCTCGATATATATTCTAAAATCATTTCATAATCCTTTTCCGAAAACCTTTGAGTGTCCACAGTATATTGCATATACATCATTGAAAGTAATTTAAACCAAGCCTCACAACTCCCAGGGTGAGACAAGGGTAGGGATATGAATAAGTCGTGCTTGAGCATAACAGATGGTAAGAGACCACAAACCCAACAATTTGTGGCATTAGTGGCGCTGTGTGTTTGATGAAGCATTTCAGCAAATACATTTTTCACATAAGTCTGACGATGCCTTTCCTTATGTGGGGCTAAAGTATGAAACACATGTTCCGGAGGTGGGGCAGTTGTTCCTAAAATAGTATGCATAGGGTGGCTAAATTCCAAATAGATGAATACTCCCATCAATGTGATTAATAATATTGCTATAATAACTATAAATGCAATTTTAACTCGTTGGGTCCAACTAGAGAAGACAGGCATATATGTAGGGAAATAACGTGGTACAAAAGGACATTCCTCTTCAGGAACGTAACAAGCAAAGGGATACATGCTAACTAAAAGTCCAAAAATAAACTCGGGCGATGCAGTCCAACCTGCCCGAGGGAGCGTCTTTCCTGTGTCCGTTTAAAGCCTCACAGGCAGGCTCCTATCATTCATCACAAATAATACCAAAGCAAGCCTCTCACGTTGGAGTTATGTTCTCACACAACCCTTGAAGAAAACACAACCTGTGCCCTTTTAAACAAGAAATTCAGTCTTTCTTTCTGAACAGAGCAAGCAAATGTTCACGGCTCTCAGAGCGTTCAGTTCAGTGTCTCGCTCAGTACCCCAGAAGCGCATCTAACAGACATTCGTGAAACAGGTCTGTAACTTATCACTCAAGTCTCTCCTTACCTCCTACCATATTCACCTGGGGTACCGCGTTGTTTTCTGGGCCGCAGGTTGTATCGAGCATAGCCAGGCACTTCTTGAACAGAGAACAAAACAGAGGGTGATGAATCCGGTACAACAGGGGTACCACGAGCCTCTCGTTCGGCTGTAGGGGCAACAGAATCTGGGGCAATCACTTTTGCTGATGACAGAGCCCCTTCCGAGCCCGAGACACCTTCTCCTTGCCCTTCTCCAATTATCTGGGCGTCAGAAAAAGGAATAAATCGAGGAACTCGCTCACTTTCCTGGGTCAGAACCCCTTCCTGGATTCGCTGATCATATGGAAGCGTGAGGGGTAGTTTTTTCAGATATGACACATGGATCCAGTGTCACTTGCCGTTCACCTTTACCGCCGTCCGCGTGGCCAACAAGATTTGAAATGGTTCAGACCAACGGGGATCCAAGCTGGATTTTCACTGGGAATTACGGACCAGAACCCAGTGTCCTGGCTCCAAGCGATGTCCGGGACCCTCCGGCAGGGGCTGCAAAACTGCTGAGACCTGTTGATGAATGGAACGAAGATCTTTAGTCAAAGCTTACAGATAGTTTGTCAACATAGGATACTCTATATCCCGAAAGGTTCTGGGTCTCGGGACGCCCCAAACATTAGCAGGGCGCCCAAAAATGACCTCATATGGAGATAAGCCAGAACGAGAATGTGGGATAAACCGTATTGACATTAATGCTAGTGGTAGAGCATCTGCCCACTTCAATCGGTACTTTCTTGAATTTTTGCCAATTTGAGCTTCAGTATCCCATTATACTTCTCGACCATCCCAGCCGACTGGGGGTGTCGAGCCGCAGGGAATTTCTGATTAATCTGTAGTCCATTACAAATGTGACTGATAAGATCTGCATTACAGTGCCCTCCATTATCACTCCAGATCACCCAAGGCAATCCATAGCGTGGGAAGTATTTCTTTACCAATGCCTTTGTCGTTGTCAAAGCAGTATTTTCCTTGGTCGGGTAGGCTTCCACCCATTTACTGAAAGTGCACATCACGACCAGGACATACTTCAAATTATTTACACGCTCCAGCTGGATATAATCCATTTGGAGCACCACAAAAGGCAAAGATGGTGGTGCAAAGTTTCCACTCACAACAGGCTCTCTGCCCCCAGGATTATGTCGTAAGCAAACCATGCAATATTGCACCAAATGAGCAGTGGTCTTTGGAATATTGGGATTGTACCATACAGGATCTAATAATGCACAAATACCTTTCACTCTAATATGAGCCAAACCATGTGCCATTGTCACTAATGCAGTGGGCAATAACCATCGTTGTTTTTCTGTCAAATCAATCCAACAATCTTCTGCATCTAATTTCCCCACTTTCCCTTTCCAATGAGCCAGCTCCATAGGGGTAGCTTCTTTCTGTATTTCTTGGACACTCTCCATGGTGTTATTAAACATCTCTGTTTCAGCCACCCACCTAGCAGAACTAGTCACAAACATTGAGGTCAATTTGGATTTTGCAGTTCCCTTAGCTACTTGATCAGCAAAGGCATTACCTTCACCCACTGCATCAACCACTGCCTTGTGTGCACTGCATTTAACTACAGCCAACATCTCTGGTAACGTCAATGCTGTCAGCAATCGCAAAATCAAGGGGCCATGCTGTATTCGCTGACCATGGGAAGTAAGAAAACCTCTCTCGGCCCAACGCTGGCCAAACCTATGAGCGACACCGAAGGCGTACTGGCTAGCGGTGTAAAAATGTACTCTCAATCCTTCACTTAGCTCACAGGCCTGAAGCAATGCCACTAACTCAGCTGCCTGTACTGATTGATAGGGTACTCGAGAAGCTTCAACTACAGTGTGAAGAGTAGTAATCGCATATGCAACAGGTGTCGTGCCATCTGGTAATTTGAAACAAGAGCCATCGACATACAACTCCCCTTGAGGGTCAGATAGAGGATTGTCTGTCAGGTCTACCCGTCCCTTCGTCTCTTCCTCTGTCCGAAATATACAATCATGAACATCATTGTTCTTTTCGTTCAAAGGGAGGGATAGTAACGTGGCAGGGTTCAGAGTGGCACATCGTTTAATCGTAATGTGGAGAGCGAACAAAGTCAATTTGTAACCTGTAAGACACGCACTCGTAAGGTGCTGGGTCTTCGTTTTGTTCTATAATGTATCCACAGGGTGCGGTACCATCACTGTGAGATCAGTGTTCAGAACGAGCCCCTCCGACTGTCGAATAGCCACTGCGACCTCAGCAGTAGCACCTAAACAGCTAGGAAGTGCTCTGGCGACGTTATCCAACACCGCCAAGAAATAAGCACAAGGACTCTGCTTACCACCACATCCTTGTGTCAACACAGAAAGCGAGCAACCGTCCACCTCATGTACATAAAGCATAAAAGGTTTTCAGGGGTACCAAGAACGGGTGCAGAGAAAAGCGCAGATTTCAAAGAGTCAAAAGCATTTTGTCAGTCATCGGTCCAGGGTAAAGGTTCATGCACATTTTTAGTGGTTAAATACAGGAGAGGTTTAGTGAGAAGGGAAAAATTAGGGATCCATTGGCGACAGTAAGAAGTTATGCCGAGAAATGCACGAACATTACGCTGAGTACGAGGTACAGACATATTAAAAATGGTAGTCACACGCTCAGGGGTTAGTCTCCTCCCCTCTTTCGACAGCAGATGACCTAGGTAGGTCAACTCCGCGACAAAACCGGAAGCTGTGACCAGATAAGGAGAAGCCGAAAACATGGCGGCTATCAGGATGTATCGGAATGCTAAAGAAAGCATTCTCTAAATCGATCACAGAGAAATATTTTGCAGTGGGAGGAATCATAGTGAGAATAGTAGTGATGTCAGAGACCACAGGGTGTTGGGGCACCACTATTTTATTAACCACATCGCTGCGGCGGCTATTCCGCCACAGCGCTAAGGGGGCGGGGGGGTCGCGCGGCGGGCCCATGCTGGTGACGGAACCGCTCCGTCACCAGCCGCGGTTGAGCTGTGCTCATGACGGAGCGGTACCGTCATGGCCCCGCCCGCTCAATGGAACGCCCAGCGCAGGCGCGGAATCCGCGCAGGCGCGGCGAGCGGGCCATGACAGAACCGCTCCGTCATCAGCACAGCGCCACCGCGGCTGATGACGGAGCGGTTCCGTCATCAGCATAGAATGAGTTAATTTCACGCAAATCAATTACAAAACGATAAATATCAACATAGTCAGGATCACATCCAACAGGGGCCTTTCTTAAGATCGGTAAAATGGGGCTGTTGCATACATTAGCAACCGTCTCCTCCACCACACCCCTTTTGATCAGATCTTGTATGATGGAGAGAAAAGCTTTCTCGCCCGCTGGAGAAATTTTGTACTGAGGTATACGTGGAAGCCGAGCATTTTGTTTCGAAGTAATAGAAACGGGTGGAATCCTTAATAATCCTACATCTGTGTCTCCAGTGGCCCACAGCGTCTCTGGGATAGCAGCAAACTCAGGAGGGAGGGGTTCATTTTTGGTGAAACACTGCAAAGTATGCTTGCCAAGGGGATTAATAGTCAAATAAACACCATCAGGTGAACAATTAATTTTTGCATGTCATTTCTTCAACAAATCCAAGCCCAATAAATTTTCATCACAATGGGAAGTCAAAAGAAACGGGGAGTCTACCGTAACTGGACCAATTGTGAACGGAATAGGTTTGAAAATGGGGCTTACCACCGGAATTCCCAAGAATCCCACCAAAACATTATCGTGCCCAGACAGAGCAACCCCTGGGACCATAGAACGAGAAATAGAACTATTCATCGCACCCGTATCAACTAAAAACTTTTCAGATGTCTTCATCAAATGCGCCTTTACATAAGGACCTTGCTGATCATCGGGTACTGACACCTGGCCCCCACTCTGTCCTTGGCTGTCCTATGTATAGGCATACCCTTTGGTTGCATCCATCGCACAGTCCTCATTATAGTACTGCCTACCTCTCGGATTATCGAAATAATTATTTTCTGATCCGATGTGCGCTGCCTCCTCTCGTTGCATATCACTGCGATCCACACCACCTCGACCTCTTCCTCTCATAGCCCCATTCTGAGCCAGCAACAATTGACACTAAAATCGCCAATGCCCTTCCTCTTTACAGTAAGCGCACTGGTTTGGTCCCAAAACAACAGCCTGCCCACCGCCTTGTCTGGTTCCCGCCCCCTCAGGGCGAACCCTCTACCGCCTCTCTCTCTGCCTCGTCCTCGAACGACTTGTTGCAACAACACCAGTGTCTTAAGATCTTTCATTTTCTTTTCCGTCTTATCCTTACTCTTATTTTCTCTATGTTCGTAATATTGGGCCATAATCAATATCACCGAGGGCTTAGATGTAGTCCAGGTACTTTCAGCGGCTTGTAGCCGCGGAGAAACTTCCGGTAACAAATTGGTCACAAAACGATTAACAAATAATCGTATACCGCCTTCCAATGATAAATCCTGTCCACTAAAGTCAATGAATACACCTTCAAATCTAGTGAAGAAATCAGAAACGCTTTTGTCTTTCTTCTGCTTACATGCTGTCAATTTATCCCAATCCACCTTACGAGGAATTAAGGAATGCATGTAAGCAATAATACGACCAGGTAACGCCAATAGTTTGGGTTTTGGTTTATCACCAGGCTCATGTTCCTTATCCCAATCTTTGATCTGTTCCCAAGTTCCGCCCAACTCCTGAACATGTGCCTCTACACGAGGTCTAGTCACTACATCCTGATCATTTTTTAATTCCAGTATTTCAGGGTGAAAGATAGGATGGACTTCTCGCATTGGGTGCTGGAAGTCCCATCAGGAATTTTTTTGGTGCATTCGCTCTCGATAACTTAATAAAATCTCGACATTTTTGTACACTTCCTCAGGTCTAAGTTCAGACTTATGAGCCCTTTCCCGAATATCATACATCACTTGGGGGGTCATCCCTCCTGCAAAACACTGTTCCCATAAAGTAATAAGACATGTGGCCATGTGTTTCAGAGCATGTTGCTGCATAACAGCCTCAAAGTCTCGGAGAGTGCTCCATATATCAGTTATAGTATAAATAGAATGTCGCATCCACTGGGATGACTGATTTTCGACCATCTGTTTCTCATTTAGTCCTACAGCCGAACGAGTAAACAACTTTTATGTGTCCAAATTCCCCGGAGCACGAGCTGGAGTTGAAGCAGCTAGAGATGGGGTTGTGCTCGTGGACTGGGAAGCCCACGCAAGGGTAGAGGGAGACAAAACAGCTGGGGACATAACAGAAGATGGCAATGTAACAGGCCATAAGGTAGCCGTCTCAGACACAGAGGGAGATAACACAGAGGACGTTCTCGGAGAGACAGGGGAAGAGGAAACAACAGGGGGAGAGGCTAAAGGGACCTGTACTGGAGTTGGGGGAACAACAGGATATATACGTTGTGGGGCATAAGGTGGAGGTGGACGAGTATACAATAAATCCTCCATTTCATCCTCCACTTCAGTCCTAGTCACATAGGTCTTATCCACTTGCAATCTAAATTGGCTATCTGCACAATCAATTCCCTGTTCGGTTTGAGCTTTATCATAAGCAATGGCTTTCTGCGTAATCGTCTGACCTCCCTTCATTCTGCATAATTTCTCCTCCCTTATACATCTACGCTTTGCTTCCTTCTGCCATATATTTAGGGAATCAAACATTGACTGTCAACTACGTTTAGAAAACAATCGATCCTGCAGGAAGTTTATCTTTTTCTCATCTAAAGACCCGGTTAAGGGCCATTGCAACTCTACATTATCCTTAGTATATTTATGCCATAGTGTGTTAAACAAGATAGGTGTAATCCCATGCTTTATATACATATCATAACTCGGGCTGCCCTCAGGCGTGGCAGGTTGACTTTCAGCCCATCGCGTATCATTAGGGCAGCAACAGCATCCAAAACGAATCAATTTGCTAACACGCGTCATAATGATTGTTGTCACGTATTCCTCATTCAATCATAAAAACGTACTTTCAAACATGGCCATGTTCAAACATTCACAACATATTCAACCTCACTCTTATCCGAACACACACAGAACAATAATATATGTACATACAAAGATATTCAAAACGACATGTCTCTTTTCTGTCTTTCCAAACAAAGAACAGAGCCCGTCGACTCCTGTTCATGGAGAATCGATCAATTCAGATTTCAGACCAACAGATACCAAAATCAAGCAGTCCAAATACTACCAAGAGACCGCCGGACAGGTATAACCACAGACTGTCCTACAGACCATCCTGCAGTCTTCCTGGTTCACCCTTGGGACTATTCTGACTAAGCCCGCTTCCTTAGCACCGCTTCAAATATGTCCCCAAGGCTACGCAGGTTCAACCACAGGCCTTTCCAACACAAGTCCGGCCGGGTGTGCACCACACGAGCCACACCAGGGCGTCCGATCGGCGTCTCTATTGTTCACAAACCAAGTCCGTGGAGCATCTACCCGTGCAGCCACAATGCTGCCCCGTCAGACCCCCAAGATTCTCCATGGTACACCGACCACCAAATCCTACACAGTTAACTGCTTCAAAAGCACTGCTCAACAGCGCGTTCCAAAAGACACCAAAAACAATCCACTCACCTGGTGCACGCAGGTACAATTGCGTATTCTCCACTGCCAACTCCTGAAGACCAACACGGTCAGCTCCTGGGTTACGCCCGTAGGACTCTGGCGAAGAGTTACTAGCAGCTGGGGCACTCTGACCGTGAGATCGGATTAAGTCAAAAAATGTCGGTCCGCCCACCCGCTCGACCAGAGCTCCCCTTTCTTTGTCCTTTCTACCCGGTTACGGGGAGGACGACCCTAGTCCCACCAGAGTCGCCAACTGAAGTACCATACAAATAACATAAAGGGCTATACCTACCAATAGCCCCAGTCCCATTACCCAGTAATCAGTCAGTTGGCAGTGAAGAAAGTTCAATCATTTATTAAGCAAAAATACTCTATAGAGGAGCCTCTCCAACCCTCACCCATCAGGAGCGCGGAGAAGACTGTTGGCTTGCATTCAAACATGAGGTTATATACTTTTAAGTTCAACACATATAATCACTGTTAAAGGAAAAACACAGATTGGCCCTCAAGCACCAGGAAAGGACCATATATGGCACACATGATTAGTTCAAAGCTTAACTATTTATTACTGGGAAGGTCAGGAGGGGTGACTCCCTTTCGTCTTGGTGCCCGGGAGTGTAGACACGGTGCCTCCAGGATTGCGTTTATCGCACCCAAAGCCAGATGCAACCTTGAGTCTCAGGACAGTCGAGTAAACAGCCTACGTTCAGCTGCTCCCAGTAATTCAGATGAACTGAGGCTTGACAACTACCGGAGACTAACACGTGATCAAAGCCCGTGTTCGAGCATAGGTTCGGAAAATGGCGTTTGTATGGTTCTCGGCCTACTCTTTTAGCAGTGTTAACCCAAGGAGTGAATAAATGCTGTCCTCCCTGCAAAAGCAATATGGATATATATATATATATATTTCAAACCAAAAATTCGCCGGTCCCCCAGCCTCTCTAATGGCGGCGGGCTCGAGCGAGGAGGCGATCCTCAAGTATGCATTGCACCAACTTTTCCATCAAAAGAAGTCAGCTCGAGCCCAGATTCATCAGCGTGAAGGTTTATTTAAACAAGGATGTCAAAAACGCCCGACGCGCTTCGGTGCAGCCGCACCTTGGTCACGGGTAACATCAGTTCGTACTTTCATGGTTTTTAAAGTGATCAAATAATAAGCATAAAGGTAGGACTACCAGTCCCGTCACAACCGAAGATCACTTTCAGAAAGTGTGCGGCATCAAAAGATATGCTCTGAAGCAACATCGTAAAAGATAAGAGTCCTCGAGCACACTAGAGCGATCAGTAATGAGGATAAAAATTATCCAATAGCCAAACATTTTAAGGACTTTCACCAAAAAAATGTCAGCCTATTACAATTCTGTGCCCTAGACAGGATCCCATTGTCTGAACGTGGAGGGGACAGACTGAGACAGTTACGCCAACTCGAGTCTAAATTAATAATAAAATATGATACTGGACATCCTTTGGGGCTAAACAAAGATGAAGAATTATCTGTTCATCTAGGTTAAGCCCATATTATGTAAATCGACACCCACTCTGCGAAGTATGACTGAACACTGTATTCAATTCATGCTTTTGTATTAGTTTTTTATATTTGTTATTATATTTTAGTAATTGAACTTTTTATATTTTATGTTTGTAGGAAACATGTAGTCCGCACACAGTATGGTTGTGAAACCTTCGGCAGCCAAAGGAAAATTATAAACAATTAGTCACTTTGTGTTATGAACCGTGGGGAAAACAGAAATCACGAGGGATGTTCTCTAGAAAAAAGGCCCACTTGGGCACAATTGTAATACTGGCAAAACATGGACATTTGCATTTGTTGAATGTATGTAACCCTAATTAAGTCTTTGCATAATGAGGCATATTCAAGCCCACTAGGGCAGAACTGTATATTTTATATCATGCACATTGGGTGGAATAAAACAAGTGCAGTATGAATTTTGCGTCTGAGCCTACTGGGGCGTGATTTAATAATAATGACTTTATTAATTTCATTTGTTGCACAATACTCTAGGTTAAGCCTGAAATGTATTTGTGAAATGTTGTTAATTAATTTCTTTAAATATGTTACCCTCACGGCACACAGATGCATTGATATGTGCAGTATTTTGTTTACTCGATAGAATATTCAAAGATGGTTGCCATTTTGTGGTTTGATACTTATCTGTGACGGGACTGGTAGTCCTACCTTTATGCTTATTATTTGATCACTTTAAAAACCATGAAAGTATGAACTGATGTTACCCGTGACCAAGGTGCGGCTGCACCGAAACGCGGCAGGCGTTTTTGACATCCTTGTTTAAATAAACCTTCACGCTGATGAATCTGGGATCGAGCTGACTTCTTTTGATGGAAAAGTTGGTGCAATGCATATATATATATATATATATATATATATATATACATATATATATATATATATATATATATATATATATATATATATATATATATATATATTGTCATCCAAAGTGCCCGAAAGCTTTTGAAAGCGCACACTTGGCGAGCTGAACCTTCCGGTAATTCGTTGCAAGGCTGAAGCTGGCGCTGAAGTTACTTGGATTCTTTTATGTTAGACCTGACGCGTTTCATGGCTGCTGCCAATCATCAGAGGTCGCTTAATGAAAGACTCGTGCAGGCAGTTTTCTGGTACTTTTAATTAGTTATTGTCATGCCACGCCCTCAGTGGGCTGCTCAATGTTCAAAATTGCATGCTGGTTTTCGTAGTCCCATCCAGAAACATAGTCACTCCTATAGTAGGTCCTGCTCTCGTGTCGTGATTTATAAGCATTTTTTCACCCATGGTGGGCCCAATTCAGAGCGAGCAATTTACGCCGCAGTTCACCAAACCGTATAGTCCGGATCCAGTTCCGAACACTGGCCCCCTTCAGGTGTATGGACGGTGCTGCTTTCCGCGACAGGGCTGCCGCGTTAGTAATTGTCATCCAAAGTGCCCGAAAGCTTTTGAAAGCGCACACTTGGCGAGCTGAACCTTCCGGTAATTCGTTGCAAGGCTGAAGCTGGCGCTGAAGTTACTTGGATTCTTTTATGTTAGACCTGACGCGTTTCATGGCTGCTGCCAATCATCAGAGGTCGCTTAATGAAAGACTCGTGCAGGCAGTTTTCTGGTACTTTTAATTAGTTATTGTCATGCCACGCCCTCAGTGGGCTGCTCAATGTTCAAAATTGCATGCTGGTTTTCGTAGTCCCATCCAGAAACATAGTCACTCCTATAGTAGGTCCTGCTCTCGTGTCGTGATTTATAAGCATTTTTTCACCCATGGTGGGCCCAATTCAGAGCGAGCAATTTACGCCGCAGTTCACCAAACCGTATAGTCCGGATCCAGTTCCGAACACTGGCCCCCTTCAGGTGTATGGACGGTGCTGCTTTCCGCGACAGGGCTGCCGCGTTAGTAATTGTCATCCAAAGTGCCCGAAAGCTTTTGAAAGCGCACACTTGGCGAGCTGAACCTTCCGGTAATTCGTTGCAAGGCTGAAGCTGGCGCTGAAGTTACTTGGATTCTTTTATGTTAGACCTGACGCGTTTCATGGCTGCTGCCAATCATCAGAGGTCGCTTAATGAAAGACTCGTGCAGGCAGTTTTCTGGTACTTTTAATTAGTTATTGTCATGCCACGCCCTCAGTGGGCTGCTCAATGTTCAAAATTGCATGCTGGTTTTCGTAGTCCCATCCAGAAACATAGTCGGTGTTCCTCTGGACCACAATTACCAGCATGCAAATTTCATGATATACGCAACCTGAGTGGGCGTGAACATTTTTGTGACGCATGAATGTGAACAATTAAAAGGAACATCTTACAAACTCAATTGTGGAAGCTGCCTCTGATGAGAGACACGAAGTCTCGAAACGCGTAAGGCATACGAAAAATAATCCGGGTGTGGGACCAGCTGTCACAGGTACGCCGAAAGGAAGGCTGGCTGCTGAGTGCGTCCTGCAAAGCTTTTGGGCATTTGGAATGACATAAATTACACGGCGGCCCTCGTCGTGGCAAGACGCACCATCTTGAGACCTTAAGAGGCTGCGGTTGAAACCATGTTCAAACCTGACCAGCGCAGCGAGTCTGACATAAATTTACTGGCCAAAACACTCCGAATCCTACTAAGGAAACACAAGCTTTTATTAACACAATGTGAGTAGGAACCTACTAAAGGTAAAATAATGCGGTGTTCCTCTGGACCACAATTACCAGCATGCAAATTTCATGATATACGCAACCTGAGTGGGCGTGAACATTTTTGTGACGCATGAATGTGAACAATTAAAAGGAACATCTTACAAACTCAATTGTGGAAGCTGCCTCTGATGAGAGACACGAAGTCTCGAAACGCGTAAGGCATACGAAAAATAATCCGGGTGTGGGACCAGCTGTCACAGGTACGCCGAAAGGAAGGCTGGCTGCTGAGTGCGTCCTGCAAAGCTTTTGGGCATTTGGAATGACATAAATTACACGGCGGCCCTCGTCGTGGCAAGACGCACCATCTTGAGACCTTAAGAGGCTGCGGTTGAAACCATGTTCAAACCTGACCAGCGCAGCGAGTCTGACATAAATTTACTGGCCAAAACACTCCGAATCCTACTAAGGAAACACAAGCTTTTATTAACACAATGTGAGTAGGAACCTACTAAAGGTAAAATAATGCGGTGTTCCTCTGGACCACAATTACCAGCATGCAAATTTCATGATATACGCAACCTGAGTGGGCGTGAACATTTTTGTGACGCATGAATGTGAACAATTAAAAGGAACATCTTACAAACTCAATTGTGGAAGCTGCCTCTGATGAGAGACACGAAGTCTCGAAACGCGTAAGGCATACGAAAAATAATCCGGGTGTGGGACCAGCTGTCACAGGTACGCCGAAAGGAAGGCTGGCTGCTGAGTGCGTCCTGCAAAGCTTTTGGGCATTTGGAATGACATAAATTACACGGCGGCCCTCGTCGTGGCAAGACGCACCATCTTGAGACCTTAAGAGGCTGCGGTTGAAACCATGTTCAAACCTGACCAGCGCAGCGAGTCTGACATAAATTTACTGGCCAAAACACTCCGAATCCTACTAAGGAAACACAAGCTTTTATTAACACAATGTGAGTAGGAACCTACTAAAGGTAAAATAATGCGGTGTTCCTCTGGACCACAATTACCAGCATGCAAATTTCATGATATACGCAACCTGAGTGGGCGTGAACATTTTTGTGACGCATGAATGTGAACAATTAAAAGGAACATCTTACAAACTCAATTGTGGAAGCTGCCTCTGATGAGAGACACGAAGTCTCGAAACGCGTAAGGCATACGAAAAATAATCCGGGTGTGGGACCAGCTGTCACAGGTACGCCGAAAGGAAGGCTGGCTGCTGAGTGCGTCCTGCAAAGCTTTTGGGCATTTGGAATGACATAAATTACACGGCGGCCCTCGTCGTGGCAAGACGCACCATCTTGAGACCTTAAGAGGCTGCGGTTGAAACCATGTTCAAACCTGACCAGCGCAGCGAGTCTGACATAAATTTACTGGCCAAAACACTCCGAATCCTACTAAGGAAACACAAGCTTTTATTAACACAATGTGAGTAGGAACCTACTAAAGGTAAAATAATGCGGTGTTCCTCTGGACCACAATTACCAGCATGCAAATTTCATGATATACGCAACCTGAGTGGGCGTGAACATTTTTGTGACGCATGAATGTGAACAATTAAAAGGAACATCTTACAAACTCAATTGTGGAAGCTGCCTCTGATGAGAGACACGAAGTCTCGAAACGCGTAAGGCATACGAAAAATAATCCGGGTGTGGGACCAGCTGTCACAGGTACGCCGAAAGGAAGGCTGGCTGCTGAGTGCGTCCTGCAAAGCTTTTGGGCATTTGGAATGACATAAATTACACGGCGGCCCTCGTCGTGGCAAGACGCACCATCTTGAGACCTTAAGAGGCTGCGGTTGAAACCATGTTCAAACCTGACCAGCGCAGCGAGTCTGACATAAATTTACTGGCCAAAACACTCCGAATCCTACTAAGGAAACACAAGCTTTTATTAACACAATGTGAGTAGGAACCTACTAAAGGTAAAATAATGCGGTGTTCCTCTGGACCACAATTACCAGCATGCAAATTTCATGATATACGCAACCTGAGTGGGCGTGAACATTTTTGTGACGCATGAATGTGAACAATGAAAAGGAACATCTTACAAACTCAATTGTGGAAGCTGCCTCTGATGAGAGACACGAAGTCTCGAAACGCGTAAGGCATACGAAAAATAATCCGGGTGTGGGACCAGCTGTCACAGGTACGCCGAAAGGAAGGCTGGCTGCTGAGTGCGTCCTGCAAAGCTTTTGGGCATTTGGAATGACATAAATTACACGGCGGCCCTCGTCGTGGCAAGACGCACCATCTTGAGACCTTAAGAGGCTGCGGTTGAAACCATGTTCAAACCTGACCAGCGCAGCGAGTCTGACATAAATTTACTGGCCAAAACACTCCGAATCCTACTAAGGAAACACAAGCTTTTATTAACACAATGTGAGTAGGAACCTACTAAAGGTAAAATAATGCGGTGTTCCTCTGGACCACAATTACCAGCATGCAAATTTCATGATATACGCAACCTGAGTGGGCGTGAACATTTTTGTGACGCATGAATGTGAACAATTAAAAGGAACATCTTACAAACTCAATTGTGGAAGCTGCCTCTGATGAGAGACACGAAGTCTCGAAACGCGTAAGGCATACGAAAAATAATCCGGGTGTGGGACCAGCTGTCACAGGTACGCCGAAAGGAAGGCTGGCTGCTGAGTGCGTCCTGCAAAGCTTTTGGGCATTTGGAATGACATAAATTACACGGCGGCCCTCGTCGTGGCAAGACGCACCATCTTGAGACCTTAAGAGGCTGCGGTTGAAACCATGTTCAAACCTGACCAGCGCAGCGAGTCTGACATAAATTTACTGGCCAAAACACTCCGAATCCTACTAAGGAAACACAAGCTTTTATTAACACAATGTGAGTAGGAACCTACTAAAGGTAAAATAATGCGGTGTTCCTCTGGACCACAATTACCAGCATGCAAATTTCATGATATACGCAACCTGAGTGGGCGTGAACATTTTTGTGACGCATGAATGTGAACAATTAAAAGGAACATCTTACAAACTCAATTGTGGAAGCTGCCTCTGATGAGAGACACGAAGTCTCGAAACGCGTAAGGCATACGAAAAATAATCCGGGTGTGGGACCAGCTGTCACAGGTACGCCGAAAGGAAGGCTGGCTGCTGAGTGCGTCCTGCAAAGCTTTTGGGCATTTGGAATGACATAAATTACACGGCGGCCCTCGTCGTGGCAAGACGCACCATCTTGAGACCTTAAGAGGCTGCGGTTGAAACCATGTTCAAACCTGACCAGCGCAGCGAGTCTGACATAAATTTACTGGCCAAAACACTCCGAATCCTACTAAGGAAACACAAGCTTTTATTAACACAATGTGAGTAGGAACCTACTAAAGGTAAAATAATGCGGTGTTCCTCTGGACCACAATTACCAGCATGCAAATTTCATGATATACGCAACCTGAGTGGGCGTGAACATTTTTGTGACGCATGAATGTGAACAATTAAAAGGAACATCTTACAAACTCAATTGTGGAAGCTGCCTCTGATGAGAGACACGAAGTCTCGAAACGCGTAAGGCATACGAAAAATAATCCGGGTGTGGGACCAGCTGTCACAGGTACGCCGAAAGGAAGGCTGGCTGCTGAGTGCGTCCTGCAAAGCTTTTGGGCATTTGGAATGACATAAATTACACGGCGGCCCTCGTCGTGGCAAGACGCACCATCTTGAGACCTTAAGAGGCTGCGGTTGAAACCATGTTCAAACCTGACCAGCGCAGCGAGTCTGACATAAATTTACTGGCCAAAACACTCCGAATCCTACTAAGGAAACACAAGCTTTTATTAACACAATGTGAGTAGGAACCTACTAAAGGTAAAATAATGCGGTGTTCCTCTGGACCACAATTACCAGCATGCAAATTTCATGATATACGCAACCTGAGTGGGCGTGAACATTTTTGTGACGCATGAATGTGAACAATTAAAAGGAACATCTTACAAACTCAATTGTGGAAGCTGCCTCTGATGAGAGACACGAAGTCTCGAAACGCGTAAGGCATACGAAAAATAATCCGGGTGTGGGACCAGCTGTCACAGGTACGCCGAAAGGAAGGCTGGCTGCTGAGTGCGTCCTGCAAAGCTTTTGGGCATTTGGAATGACATATATATATATATATATATATATGTCAATACCAATTGCTCTGAAGCATTGAGAGCGCACGCGACAACGCTCTAACCATCCGGCCTTCATTAGCAACCTGCCCTCCTGCTTCACTTTGGTTCGTGTGCCGACGCGTTTCGAGGTATCCACCTCCTCCTCGGGGCAGTAAAGAAGTCATGGCTGCAGTTTGTGGAAAATGCTCGTTTTATTCATCGTTCCTCCCATGGGCGTGTCTATGTTGCACAAGTTCTAATGCCTCCTGGGAGATGAGGTCCGTTATTGCAGCCATCACTTTTTTTCATAATTATTTACATCATTATTACCTTAAGTAGGTTTGTGGAGCGTTCGGACAGGCTATTTTGCGTGAAGAGCGCTGTGCTTGTGACCTTGGAAAAGTTCCGATTACAGCCTCAAATAACTGGCGAGAACACTTGCTGTCCAGTTACTGATGGTGCAGCTCCCCACGACCAGGCTGCCGTGTGTGAAATGTCAATACCAATTGCTCTGAAGCATTGAGAGCGCACGCGACAACGCTCTAACCATCCGGCCTTCATTAGCAACCTGCCCTCCTGCTTCACTTTGGTTCGTGTGCCGACGCGTTTCGAGGTATCCACCTCCTCCTCGGGGCAGTAAAGAAGTCATGGCTGCAGTTTGTGGAAAATGCTCGTTTTATTCATCGTTCCTCCCATGGGCGTGTCTATGTTGCACAAGTTCTAATGCCTCCTGGGAGATGAGGTCCGTTATTGCAGCCATCACTTTTTTTCATAATTATTTACATCATTATTACCTTAAGTAGGTTTGTGGAGCGTTCGGACAGGCTATTTTGCGTGAAGAGCGCTGTGCTTGTGACCTTGGAAAAGTTCCGATTACAGCCTCAAATAACTGGCGAGAACACTTGCTGTCCAGTTACTGATGGTGCAGCTCCCCACGACCAGGCTGCCGTGTGTGAAATGTCAATACCAATTGCTCTGAAGCATTGAGAGCGCACGCGACAACGCTCTAACCATCCGGCCTTCATTAGCAACCTGCCCTCCTGCTTCACTTTGGTTCGTGTGCCGACGCGTTTCGAGGTATCCACCTCCTCCTCGGGGCAGTAAAGAAGTCATGGCTGCAGTTTGTGGAAAATGCTCGTTTTATTCATCGTTCCTCCCATGGGCGTGTCTATGTTGCACAAGTTCTAATGCCTCCTGGGAGATGAGGTCCGTTATTGCAGCCATCACTTTTTTTCATAATTATTTACATCATTATTACCTTAAGTAGGTTTGTGGAGCGTTCGGACAGGCTATTTTGCGTGAAGAGCGCTGTGCTTGTGACCTTGGAAAAGTTCCGATTACAGCCTCAAATAACTGGCGAGAACACTTGCTGTCCAGTTACTGATGGTGCAGCTCCCCACGACCAGGCTGCCGTGTGTGAAATGTCAATACCAATTGCTCTGAAGCATTGAGAGCGCACGCGACAACGCTCTAACCATCCGGCCTTCATTAGCAACCTGCCCTCCTGCTTCACTTTGGTTCGTGTGCCGACGCGTTTCGAGGTATCCACCTCCTCCTCGGGGCAGTAAAGAAGTCATGGCTGCAGTTTGTGGAAAATGCTCGTTTTATTCATCGTTCCTCCCATGGGCGTGTCTATGTTGCACAAGTTCTAATGCCTCCTGGGAGATGAGGTCCGTTATTGCAGCCATCACTTTTTTTCATAATTATTTACATCATTATTACCTTAAGTAGGTTTGTGGAGCGTTCGGACAGGCTATTTTGCGTGAAGAGCGCTGTGCTTGTGACCTTGGAAAAGTTCCGATTACAGCCTCAAATAACTGGCGAGAACACTTGCTGTCCAGTTACTGATGGTGCAGCTCCCCACGACCAGGCTGCCGTGTGTGAAATGTCAATACCAATTGCTCTGAAGCATTGAGAGCGCACGCGACAACGCTCTAACCATCCGGCCTTCATTAGCAACCTGCCCTCCTGCTTCACTTTGGTTCGTGTGCCGACGCGTTTCGAGGTATCCACCTCCTCCTCGGGGCAGTAAAGAAGTCATGGCTGCAGTTTGTGGAAAATGCTCGTTTTATTCATCGTTCCTCCCATGGGCGTGTCTATGTTGCACAAGTTCTAATGCCTCCTGGGAGATGAGGTCCGTTATTGCAGCCATCACTTTTTTTCATAATTATTTACATCATTATTAGGGCAGGTTGCTAATGAAGGCCGGATGGTTAGAGCGTTGTCGCGTGCGCTCTCAATGCTTCAGAGCAATTGGTATTGACATTTCACACACGGCAGCCTGGTCGTGGGGAGCTGCACCATCAGTAACTGGACAGCAAGTGTTCTCGCCAGTTATTTGAGGCTGTAATCGGAACTTTTCCAAGGTCACAAGCACAGCGCTCTTCACGCAAAATAGCCTGTCCGAACGCTCCACAAACCTACTTAAGGTAATAATGATGTAAATAATTATGAAAAAAAGTGATGGCTGCAATAACGGACCTCATCTCCCAGGAGGCATTAGAACTTGTGCAACATAGACACGCCCATGGGAGGAACGATGAATAAAACGAGCATTTTCCACAAACTGCAGCCATGACTTCTTTACTGCCCCGAGGAGGAGGTGGATACCTCGAAACGCGTCGGCACACGAACCAAAGTGAAGCAGGAGGGCAGGTTGCTAATGAAGGCCGGATGGTTAGAGCGTTGTCGCGTGCGCTCTCAATGCTTCAGAGCAATTGGTATTGACATTTCACACACGGCAGCCTGGTCGTGGGGAGCTGCACCATCAGTAACTGGACAGCAAGTGTTCTCGCCAGTTATTTGAGGCTGTAATCGGAACTTTTCCAAGGTCACAAGCACAGCGCTCTTCACGCAAAATAGCCTGTCCGAACGCTCCACAAACCTACTTAAGGTAATAATGATGTAAATAATTATGAAAAAAAGTGATGGCTGCAATAACGGACCTCATCTCCCAGGAGGCATTAGAACTTGTGCAACATAGACACGCCCATGGGAGGAACGATGAATAAAACGAGCATTTTCCACAAACTGCAGCCATGACTTCTTTACTGCCCCGAGGAGGAGGTGGATACCTCGAAACGCGTCGGCACACGAACCAAAGTGAAGCAGGAGGGCAGGTTGCTAATGAAGGCCGGATGGTTAGAGCGTTGTCGCGTGCGCTCTCAATGCTTCAGAGCAATTGGTATTGACATTTCACACACGGCAGCCTGGTCGTGGGGAGCTGCACCATCAGTAACTGGACAGCAAGTGTTCTCGCCAGTTATTTGAGGCTGTAATCGGAACTTTTCCAAGGTCACAAGCACAGCGCTCTTCACGCAAAATAGCCTGTCCGAACGCTCCACAAACCTACTTAAGGTAATAATGATGTAAATAATTATGAAAAAAAGTGATGGCTGCAATAACGGACCTCATCTCCCAGGAGGCATTAGAACTTGTGCAACATAGACACGCCCATGGGAGGAACGATGAATAAAACGAGCATTTTCCACAAACTGCAGCCATGACTTCTTTACTGCCCCGAGGAGGAGGTGGATACCTCGAAACGCGTCGGCACACGAACCAAAGTGAAGCAGGAGGGCAGGTTGCTAATGAAGGCCGGATGGTTAGAGCGTTGTCGCGTGCGCTCTCAATGCTTCAGAGCAATTGGTATTGACATTTCACACACGGCAGCCTGGTCGTGGGGAGCTGCACCATCAGTAACTGGACAGCAAGTGTTCTCGCCAGTTATTTGAGGCTGTAATCGGAACTTTTCCAAGGTCACAAGCACAGCGCTCTTCACGCAAAATAGCCTGTCCGAACGCTCCACAAACCTACTTAAGGTAATAATGATGTAAATAATTATGAAAAAAAGTGATGGCTGCAATAACGGACCTCATCTCCCAGGAGGCATTAGAACTTGTGCAACATAGACACGCCCATGGGAGGAACGATGAATAAAACGAGCATTTTCCACAAACTGCAGCCATGACTTCTTTACTGCCCCGAGGAGGAGGTGGATACCTCGAAACGCGTCGGCACACGAACCAAAGTGAAGCAGGAGGGCAGGTTGCTAATGAAGGCCGGATGGTTAGAGCGTTGTCGCGTGCGCTCTCAATGCTTCAGAGCAATTGGTATTGACATATATATATATATATATATATATATATATATATATATATATATAAAACACTCCTCCAAAAAAAGAGCAGAGGCCACGTAGGGGAAATCGGGAAGCACTTTATTAAACAGTCCTCATTTTCGGCGAATGCATTTCGGCATAGTAGCCTTCTTCAGCGCCTAGAGTTATAAGCAGGGTGTGGGCGAGAAGTGATTTTCAAGCTGTCCTGCCGCACACTGATAGGCTAGCACCTGACTTCGCCCAGTGGTATGTAGATCTGGTTCACCTGTTGGCTGGAAGCTGCTGTATGGACTGCAGACCCCAGATTGCTGCGCTGTGGCAAGGTGAGTGATGCGGGGAAAGTCAGATGCAGGTGCGGACTGTAGGGCTTCTCACGGTCGCTTTCACAGATGTCCTGCATGTTGCTGTAGTTAAGGTGCCCCCTCGAGTCCCCTAGACCGCACCAACCCCAAAAGTGCAGGAACTAGGATGGCGGGGGCAAGACCGGAAATCCAGCTCGCCCAAGGTGGAGCAAAATTGTTTCAGCACCGCGAGATCTTCACTCCCGACTCCGGAGGTGGGCCTGGGGAATTTCAGTACCCTGAAGAGACAAGAAAGACCGCCGTAGCAGTGACCAGCAAGTCCCAGGCCAGCTTGTGATGCGGGGGCCGCTGTTGCGCGATTCTAGTATTCGCGCTCCAAATGCAAAACACTCCTCCAAAAAAAGAGCAGAGGCCACGTAGGGGAAATCGCGAAGCACTTTATTAAACAGTCCTTATTTTCGGCAAATGCATTTCGGCATAGTAGCCTTCTTCAGCCCTAGAGTTATAAGCAGGGTGTGGGCGAGAAGTCATTTTCAAGCTTTCCTGCCGCACACCGATAGGCTAGCACCTGACTCCGCCCTGTGGTATGTAGATCTGGTTCACCTGTTGGCTGGAAGCTGCTGTATGGACTGCAGACCCCAGAATGCTGCGCTGTGGCAAGGTGAGTGATGCTGGGAAAGTCAGATGCAGGTGCGGATTGCAAGGCTTCTCACGGTCGCTTTCACGGATGTCCTGCATGTTGCTGTAGTTAAGGTGCCCCCTCGAGTCCCCTGGACCACACCAACCCCAAAAGTGCAGGAACTAGGATTGCGGGGGAAAGACCGGAAATCCAGCTCGCCCAACGTGGAGCAAAATTGTTCCAGCACCGCTAGATCTTCACTCCCGACTCCGGAGGTGGGCCTGTGGAATTTCAGTACCCTGAAGAGACAAGAAAGACCGCCTTAGCAGTGACCAGCAAGTCCCAGGCCAGCTTGTGATGCCGGGGCCCCTGTTGCGTGATTCTGGTATTCGCGCTCCAAATGCAAAACACTCCTCCAAAAAAAGAGCAGAGGCCACGTAGGGGAAATCGGGAAGCACTTTATTAAACAGTCCTCATTTTCGGCGACTGCATTTCGGCACAGTAGCCTTCTTCAGCGCCTAGAGTTATAAGCAGGGTGTGGGCGAGAAGTGATTTTCAAGCTGTCCTGCTGCACACCGATAGGCTAGCACCTGACTCCGCCCAGTGGTATGTAGATCTGTTTCACCTGTTGGCTGGAAGCTGCTGTATGGACTGCAGACCCCAGAATGCTGCACTGTGGCAAGGTGAGTGATGCTGGGAAAGTCAGATGCAGGTGCGGATTGCAGGGCTTCTCACGGTCGCTTTCACAGATGTCCTGCATGTTGCTGTAGTTAAGGTGCCCCCTCGAGTCCCCTGGACAGCACCAACCCCAAAAGTGCTGGAACTAGGATGATGGGGGCAAGACCGGAAATCCAGCTCGCCCAAGGTGGAGCAAAATTGTTCCAGCACCGCTAGATTGTCACTCCCGACTCCGGGGGTGGGCCTGGAGAATTTCAGTACCCTGAAGAGACAAGAAAGACCGCCGTAGCAGTGACCAGCAAGTCCCAGGCCAGCTTGTGATGCGGGGGCCCCTGTTGCGCGATTCTGGTATTCGCGCTCCGAATGCAAAACACTCCTCCAAAAAAAGAGCAGAGGCCACGTAGGGGAAATCGGGAAACACTTTATTAAACAGTCCTCATATCCGCGAATGCATTTCGGCATAGTAGCCTTCTGCAGCGCCTAGAGTTATAAGCAGGGTGTGGGCGAGAAGTGATTTTCAAGCTGTCCTGCTGCACACCGATAGGCTAGCACCTGACTCCGCCCAGTGGTATGTAGATCTGGTTCACCTGTTGGCTGGAAGCTGCTGTATGGACTGCAGACCCCAGAATGCTGCGCTGTGGCAAGTTGAGTGATGCGGGGAAAGTCAGATGCAGTTGCGGATTGCAGGGCTTCTCACGGTCGCTTTCACGGATGTCCTGCATGTTGCTGTAGTTAAGGTGCCCCCTCGAGTCCCCTGGACCACACCAACCCCAAAAGTGCAGGAACTAGGATTGCGGGGGCAAGACCGGAAATCCAGCTCGCCCAAGGTGGAGCAAAATTGTTCCACCACCGCTAGATCTTCACTCCCGACTCCGGAGGTGGGCCTGGGGAATTTCAGTATCCTGAAGAGACAAGAAAGACCGCCGTAGCAGTGACCAGCAAGACCCAGGCCAGCTTGTGATGCGGGGGCTCCTGTTGCGCGATTCTGGTATTCACGCTCCAAATGCAAAACACTCCTCCAAAAAAAGAGCAGAGGCCACGTAGGGGAAATCGGGTGTGTATCAATTACAACGCAACTTTTACGTCGTAATGCTGTTACAACGCAGCTATTACAACGCAGGATCCATTACAACGCATGGCATTACAACGCATGGCATTACATCGCAGATACTATTACAACGCATACCATTACATCGTAAGTATTGGTAAGTATATAATTTATTTTAATTTTATTTAATATTATATAAATGATTTAATTAATATTAATTATAAATAAAAATAAATAAAAATATTTATTTATGTTTTTAAATATTATAAATTAATATTTATTATTTTAAGTATTATAAATTAATATTTATTATTTTAAGTAATTTTTTAAATAAATATGAGTATAGGAGTATATGTATAGGTGTTTGGGGGTACAGGGTGTTTTTAGGTTTCAAGGTAGGGTTTGGGTTTTGGGGTACAGGGGTGTTTTTAGGTTTCAGGGCAGGGTTTGGGTTTTGGGGTACAGGGGTGTTTTTAGTTTTCAGGGTAGGGTTTGGGTTTTGGGGTACATGGGTGTTTTTAGGTTTCAGGGTAGGGTTTGGGTTTTGGGATACAGGGGTGTTTTTAGGTTTCAGGGCAGGGTTTGGGTTTTGGGGTACAGGGGTGTTTTTAGGTTTCAGGGCAGGGTTTGTGTTTTGGGGTACAGGGGTGTTTTTAGGTTTCAGGGCAGGGTTTGGGTTTTGGGGTACAGGGATGTTTTTAGGTTTCAGGGCAGGGTTTGGGTTTTGGGGTACAGGGGTGTTTTTAGGTTTCAGGGCAGGGTTTGGGTTTTGGGGTACAGGGGTGTTTTTAGGTTTCAGGGCAGGGTTTGGGTTTTGGGGTACAGGGGTGTTTTTAGGTTTCAGGGCAGGGTTTGGGTTTTGGGGTACAGGGGTGTTTTTAGGTTTCAGGGTAGGGTTTGGGTTTTGGGGTACAGGGGTGTTTTTAGGTTTCAGGGCAGGGTTTGGGTTTTGGGGTACAGGGGTGTTTTTAGGTTTCAGGGCAGGGTTTGGGTTTTGGGGTACAGGGGTGTTTTTAGGTTTCAGGGTAGGGTTTGGGTTTTGGGGTACAGGGGTGTTTTTAGGTTTCAGGGCAGGGTTTGGGTTTTGGGGTACAGGGGTGTTTTTAGGTTTTAGGACAAGGTTTGGGTTTTGGGGTACAGGGGTGTTTTTAGGTTTTAGGGCAGGGTTTGGCTTTAGGGATAATTAAATTATATTTACCATTTTTAAATTAAATGAAATATATTTAATAAATTTAATTAATTATTTTACATTAATTACATTTTTTAATTAAATTAAATTAATTACAATTTTTATTATATTTACATTTATTAAATAGATATTATTTTATTAAATTAAATTAATGACAATTTTTAAATGTCTTTTAATTAAATTATTTAAAAAAATTTAATTACAATAAACTAAATAACATTTTAAAAAAAAGTCAACTTACCTATATTTACGATGTAATGCCATGCGTTGTAATAGCACCTGCGATGTAATGCCATGCATTGTAATGACATCCGTTGTAATGGATCCCGCGTTGTAAAATCTGCGTTGTAACGGAACGCGTTGTAAAATAACGCGTCGTAACAACATAGATCCAAGCACTTTATTAAAGAGTCCTCATTTTCGGCAAATGCATTTCGGCATAGTAGCCTTCTTCAGCGCCTAGAGTTATAAGCATGGTGTGGGCGAGAAGTGATTTTCAAGCTGTCCTGCCGCACACCGATAGGCTAGCACCTGACTCCGCCCAGTGGTATGTAGATCTGGTTCATCTGTTGGATGGAAGCTGCTGTATGGACTGCAGACCCCAGAATGCTGCGCTGTGGCAAGGTGAGTGATGCGGGGAAAGTCAGATGCAGGCGCGGATTGCAGGGCTTCTCATGGTCGCTTTCACGGATGTCCTGCATGTTGCTGCAGTTAAGGTGCCCCCTCGAGTCCCCTGGACCGCACCAACCCCAAAAGTGCAGGAACTAGGATGATGGGGGGCAAGACCGGAAATACAGCTCGCCCAAGGTGGAGCAAAATTGTTCAAGCACCCCTAGATCTTCACTCCCGACTCAGGAGGTGGGCCTTAGGAATTTCAGTACCCTGGAGAGACAAGAAAGACTGCCTTAGCAGTGACTAGCAAGTCCCAGGCAAGCTTGTGATGCGGGGGCCCCTGTTGCGCGATTCTGGTATTCGTGCTCCAAATGCAAAACACTCCTCCAAAAAAAAGAGCAGAGGCCACGTAGGGGAAATCGGGAAGCACTTTATTAAACAGTCCTCATTTTCGGCATATGCATTTCGGCATAGTAGCCTTCTTCAGCACCTAGAGTTATAAGCAGGGTGTGGGCGAGAAGTGATTTTCAAGCTGTCCTGCCGCACACCGATAGGCTAGCACCTGACTCCGCCCAGTGGTATGTAGATCTGGTTCACCTGTTGGCTGGAAGCTGCTGTATGGACTGCAGACCCCAGAATGCTGCGCTGCGGCAAGGTGAGTGATGCGGGGAAAGTCAGATGCAGGTGCAGATTGCATGGCTTCTCACGGTCGCTTTCACGGATGTCCTGCATGTTGCTGTAGTTAAGGTGCCCCATCGAGTCCCCTGGACCGCACCAACCCCAAAGGTCTAGGAACTAGGATGGCGGGGGCAAGACCGGAAATCCAGCTCGCCCAAGGTGGAGCAAACTTGTTCAAGCACCGCTAGATCATCACTCCCGACTCCGGAGGTGGGCCAGGGGAATTTCAGTACCCTGAAGAGACAAGAAAGACTGCCGTAGCAGTGACCAGCAAGTCCCAGGTCAGGTTGTGATGCGGGGGCCCCTGTTGCGCGATTCTGGTATTCACGCTCCAAATGCAAAACACTCCTCCAAAAAAAGAGCAGGGGCCACGTAGGGGAAATCGGGAAGCACTTTATTAAACAGTCCTCATTTTCTGCGAATGCATTTCGGCATAGTAGCCTTCTTCAGCGCCTAGAGTTATAAGCAGGGTGTGGGTGAGAAGTGATTTTTAAGCTGTCCTGCCGCACACCGATACGCTAGCACCTGACTCCTCCCAGTGCTGTGTCGATCTGTTTCACCTGTTGGCTGAAAGCTGCTGTATGGACTGCAGACCCCAGAATGCTGCGCTGTGGCAAGGTGAGTGATGCTGGGAAAGTCAGATGCAGGTGCGGATTGCAAGGCTTCTCACGGTCGCTTTCACGGATGTCCTGCATGTTGCTGTAGTTAAGGTGCCCCATCGAGTCCCCTGGACCGCACCAACCCCAAAGGTGCAGGAACTAGGATGGCGGGGGCAAGACCGGAAATCTAGCTCGCCCAAGGTGGAGCAAAATTGTTCCAGCACCAATAGATCTTCACTCCAGACTCCGGAGGTGGGCCTGGGGAATTTCAGTACCCTGAAGAGACAAGAAAGACCGCCGTAGCAGTGACCAGCAAGTCCCAGGCCAACTTGTGATGCGGGGGCCCCTATTGCGCGGTTCTGGTATTCGCGCTCCAAATGCAAAACACTCCTCCACAAAAAGAGCAGAGGCCACGTAGGGGAAATCGGGAAGCACTTTATTAAACAGTCCTCATTTTCGGCGAATGCATTTCGGCATAGTAGCCTGCTTCAGCGCCTAGAGTTATAAGCATGGTGTGGGCGAGAAGTGATTTTCCAGCTGTCTTGCCGCACACCGATAGGCTAGCACCTGACTCCGCCCAGTGGTATGTAGATCTGGTTCACCTGTTGGCTGGAAGCTGCTGTATGGACTGCAGACCCCAGAATGCTGCGCTGTGGCAAGGTGAGTGATGCGGGGAAAGTCAGATGCAGGTGCGGATTGCAGGGCTTCTCACGGTCGCTTTCACGGATGTCCTGCATGTTGCTGTAGTTAAGGTGCCCCCTCGAGTCCCCTGGACCGCACCAACCCCAAAAGTGCAGGAACTATGATGGCGGGGGCAAGACCGGAAATCCAGCTCCCCCAAGGTGGAGCAAAATTGTTCCAGCACCGCTAGATCTTCACTCCCGACTCCGGAGGTGGGCCTGGGGAATTTCAGTACCCCGAAGAGACAAGAAAGACTGCCGTAGCAGTGACCAGCAAGTCCCAGGCCAGCTTGTGATGCGGGGGCCCCTGTTGCGCGATTCTGGTATTCTCGCTCCAAATGCAAAACAATCCTCCAAATATGTGTATATGGAATACGCAATGGTAGCCCAAGGAAGATTAACGGGGCAAAACAAACCAATTGGAGGAACAAAAGGACGAGGTCAAGGCGGGAAAGGCGCAGGCAAAAGCAGCACAATGAATACCAGCAACATATCGAGCCCAGTGGGATCAAGGACAAGGGGCCAGAGGAGAGGGAAATGATGGATTCAAACACAATCATCAACTTATCGACTAAGGAGCTGACCACGGCAGAGAAAGAGGTACTGTCCCTAGGATTATCTTTTTGTCCTACCTCCACCTTTGACTATACCCAAAGTCGTATAGATCTCTTTTACTTTACTCGTAAGCTGCGCTTAAAGAAATGGCATGCTACTAAGCTTACCACTGATACCCGGGAGTCAGTACAAGTGCCCACCAGTATCACAGGCGCAGATGTGGAAACGCTGCATCTACTCCATGAACTGGAAGGGGACTTGGACATATCCAATAGCTCTGTGCTAAATCTGATTAGAGATGAGATTGACATTGGTTTAAAGTATAACAGTAATTTTAGACCGAAATCTATATTCATGCCGCAAATTGTGAATGAATCAATTGACATCTTTGAGAAGGCAATGATCAAAGAATTTGAAAGATTGTCTAGACGTAACAATTATGTAAAATGTAATCTTACAAATATGCAACTTAAAGCGATCAAATCTCTCAATGATGATAAAAATATTGTTATCAAAAGATCGGACAAAGGGGGAAACATTGTGGTGCTCCCTCGTGACTCATATATTAATGAGGGATTATCACAATTGAGCGACTGTACCAAGTATGAAAAAAGCAGTAAGGCAATCTACCTTGACTGAATTTCAAAGTACACTGAGCAACTCAACAAATGGAGAGAAAGTGAGTTGATCAGTAGGGATGAATTTAATTTATCCTTAACAGACACCCCAAAATACCGGCGCTCTACCTCCTACCAAAGGTCCATAAAAGCATGACTGACCCCCCAGGGAGGCCTATCGTATCATCTAGAGGTAGTTGTTGGGAAAACACCTCTAGATACGTAGATTTTTTCCTACAGCCCTTGGTGCAAAATTTACCTTTGTACCTTAGGGACTCTGGTCACTTCCTGCAAAAAATTAATGACATGTCCTGGAACCCTAATTGGTTATTTATGACCCTTGATGTTAATAGCCTCTATACCTGCATCCCCCAACAACAAGGTATCGAAGCATGCAGGCATTTCTTTAAAACACGGTCCATTTCCTACCTCCTTCATACTGAGATGCTTCTCGAAATGGCATATTTATGCCTTACTAAGAATTACTTCCTTTTTAACAACACAGTTTACCACCAACTACTGGGCACCGCGATGGGGACTTGTCTGGCGCCCAGCTTTGCCTGTCTGTACTTAGGACTGTGGGAAGAGAAAGTGGTCTACAAATCTGAAGCATACCAGAACAAAATTGTGTGCTGGCTCCGTTATATAGATGATATTTTCATCATCTGGAACGGTAGCCAGCAGGAAGCATCAGAATTTGTTAAAGACCTGAACACTAATAATTTCAACCTAAGTTTTACAAGTCACATGGATCCCACAGTCATCGAATTCCTAGATGTGAAAGTTGAAAGTAAAAACAATAATTTAACCACGACTCTATTTAGGAAGAGTACAGCAGGCAATAGCCTGTTACATGCCTCTAGCTGTCACCCCACCAATTTGATCAACTCTATTCCGGTAGGAGAATTTCTGAGAGCAAAAAGAAATTGCTCGAATGAAAACGACTACAAAAGAGAAATAACCCTGATGAGTGATAGATTTAAGGAGCGAGGATATGGGCGTAAATGTATAGCGAGTGCCCTAGCTAAGGTGAATAAACGAGAAAGAACTAGCCTGCTCAACTCTAAAAAGAAAGAAAACCAATCACCCTCGAAAACCACGAGTAGATTTATCACGGATTATCACTGTGAGTCCAAAGAAGTGAGGAAAGCACTCAGTAAATACTGGAACATACTCAAGCTAGATAAAGACCTAGCCCCTGAAATTTCAGAGCATCCCCAACTTACCTTTAGGAGACCGAAATCCCTCAATGACCTTCTCTGCTCCACTCTTTTACCTAAGATTGTGAAGCCGAGAACTCCGGTGCAAGGTTTTTACATTTGCGGCAGGTGTAAAGCCTGTCGCAATAGCAAAAACACGAAAGAAATACAGTTGTCAAAAGATACAGACAAATTCAAAATCACTAAACATGTTACTTGCTTGACTGACCATGTCATATATGCTCTACAATGTGCCTGCCAATTATGCTACATTGGCAGCTCTAAACACCAGGCTAAGAAAAGAGTGCTCGAACATATGCGGGCAATATCAAATGTAGACAGACAATACCCCATTGCGAGACACTTTGCAACACACCATAGCAGCAATGTCAATATGTTGTCCTTCTGTGTACTGGAGACAGTACCGATAAGAGAAAGAGGGGGAGATCGCATAAAGGAGATGAGGAGACTTGAGTCTAGACTTATTATTAAATATAGGACGACCCAACCTAATGGGCATAACTTGCATGAGGAACTAAATGTCCACCTGGGTTAATTCGTGAGCTTTACTGTGTACATACATACCTGCTGTTTTTTAACCGTTTTTTAACCATTTATTTACCACCTCTTCACATATGAAACAGTCACTGACTTTGTGTTTTTTAACTTTTGGTCTACAGAATCTGTTGGTGATCATATTTGGGAATCTGTTCGACCTCTGGGAGCACCTGATCATATAAGACTTTTGTTATGGACTACCCAATTGAGATTGAGTAATCTATGCCCACTTGGGCTTTATCACAATGTGAGCTAATTGTACGCTAATTAGAATGGTGACCGATCATATTGATGGCATATACTTTGAACCTTGATAGATTCAACTAGCCCACTTGGGCGGCAATCCTAATGCATTGAAAAACAATGATATATCTTCCATGCTTTAATTTACAAACTGGCGATATAATTCTATGTTAGGCACTGTTCACCAATTTAAATCATCTATTCACAGTTGTAATATTTCCAGTCCTGTTGGTTTAATTTACTGCATTCTGCGTGTTAATGTAACGTATTTTGCAGCCTTTATTTATCGAGTGTTGTATAGCTCCTATATATCCTTATATCGTGTTAAGTTAGCATAGGTACATTTGAGATTTAAACGCCATTTTTCCTTTCTTGCAACTTCTGCACACGACCCTTAATTGTTGACTTAGCTTTCAACCTAGTGGTTTGCCGTGGTGTATGTGAGAATAATATGTTATTGCTCTGATATCAGTTTTGTTTAATAAACCATGTCTGCACGGAGAGTGCTGAAGTTTCAGGAGCAACACGATATGGAATTGTTATGAGGTCTGATCTCCACGCCTTCATAGTCATAACACAAGTGCAGCCTTTGCCAACTTGGGCTTGAGGCGGGATTGATATTGCTTTGCACGAGAATTGTTAACACACTTGATGCGGTGCACATGCAGAGAGAGCTGGTGTATGCTGATGTGATTCCTTCATGCTAGGACACTAAGGTATGGGCCCGCCCTAAAACAACCCAAAGAGACCTTCTTAGATAATAATATAATATATGTGTTAGGGAGGGTGAGATATAAGTGTTGTTAACTCTTATTCATTACAGCATGTTAACATGCTGTCACCATTCGCTTTTTATGTCTTAGTAACTATGCTGATAATTTTGCTACTGATAATAAGTGTACTTGTATTATCTAAGATACTGCGCCTGAGAAGACGGCATTAGTAAATAAACATTTCAAATGCACATGTGTCTTCTTTACTCCATGTTCTGGTTTGTAATGATAATATAACGAAAGAGTGTTCATGAGTCCCACGTACCCTGAGGTACTGTAAGTTCATGTTCTGGTTTGTCTAAACATTGGGTGTTTGATATGTCCAATGAGACACTGTAGCTAGCTCGGTAAGGGGTGAGTTGGTTGCTAAGGTAAGTTTTGGGACACCCTAATTTGCCGAGGTTCCACTCCTCTGTGCACAGTTCTGTGTGAGTACAGAAACCCTGCAACATGGCGCCCAACGGTTTCGGTGGTCTTATATCATGACACTCGAGTAGTTTATCGTTCATGCCTTAACCCCTTCACTTCCGTTTCCGGAAAACGGGGTGTTGGTGAAACCTACCTATTTCTTGGAATAGGTCTTTATTCAAGCTTGATTCTTACCTAAACGGTTTCTTTGGATTACTACCCAGTTGTGCTACAAAGTATTCTTTGTTTTTTCTTGTTTCCAGTTCTGTAATGGCGGCAGCGGTGGCTATTGCGCAGCATAGTCGCGTAGCGGTACGCAACCATCTTCAGACGTACCAGGTCCCAGTAGATGGGATGGCTGTGATTTTCGTGGTATGTGCAGATCCGGCGTTTCCTTACGAGTTGTTTTACTCTTGGGTTACGTTTCCGGCTGTGGACGCTAATTCTGGTTTGTTCCACTCCTACACCGCCTCAGATGTCCCAGCTGAATATACGCCGTACAGGGCATTGGAAATACCTATTGATCATTGGCAGCATCGAGTTTGGTTTGATGGCGCCCTCCCCCACTCTATGTCCCCTGCGAGGTTAGGTCCACTCTCAATTCCAGGTACTAATTGGCCTGCGTTGGGTGGCTTTACCCCGCACCCGAATCACGGGGCTTGCACCCTGGCTGAAATTCGCAGGCTGCATGTAGTTTCCATTTCCGTGATTCGTGCTTTAGTGCAATACATCGGTCGACATCTTCCTGGTGGTCCCCAGGGGGGTGCGGCCGCTCCCATGGAACGAGGCGGTATGCGTCTCAATCCAGTGATGGTAAATTCGGTTTTTGGTGCGCGTCCTGTTGACAACGATGACTTCCCATTCTGGCTATCAGAGAAGTTTGATCAACTGGAGGCGGTTTTTCCGAATTCTACTCCTGCTGATAAACATAGAATGTTAACGATTACTCTACCGAAGGATATTACTCCTGAACTTGCTGACTGTGACAGCTGGGGAAAAACATTTGCGGCAGTTTATACAAGGTGTTTCGGCACCCCGTCTATGACTGCCCTGCCTGAAATCGTTAGACGTGTTCAGAATGATCACGGTCCAGAGGCAGCGGTTGAATTGGGTATGCGCCTGTGTGGTTCTTTTGAGATTGTAAGTGATCTCATTCTCTCCAATGTTAAAGGAGATGCAGTTAACTTTCAGGTGTCGAATGCTTTGGCTGCTCTGCCCGATGCCGACAAACCCCGCCAGTTAGCAAAGATTGTGGTGGCCGCTTATAAAACAATTGGCCGCACAAGTAGAGGTCTAAAATATTTTCCAGTAAAGGAGAAAAAACAACCACAGGGACAATCTGCAGTGACAGATGCCCAGCCCAAGTCCAAGAAACAAAATTGGCCTAAAAAACAGACACAGGGGAAGCAGACAACGCAGACTCAGGGTACTTTTCCTGCAATACAAGCTCCTGCGCCACCCGAAAAAGTTTATGATTTGCGCGACCGCGCGATGATTAAATCGCCTGATCGTTTTCAGGGTTCTGATCAACGCTCTCCTCGTTCCTTTCAGGACACATCGGCCCCGAAGACCGGTGGAGGAGGAGGGGGTGGACGTGGACGTGGTGGCCAACAAGGACGTGGCCAGTCCCGCCAGACGGACGGCGCAGTGAAGCAGGAGGATTCTACGCCTAGGCGTCCGCAGTTTGCGAAAAAGAAAGTCGCAGCCTTAACAGCGCATCGATATGCCACAGATAGTGAGAACGCGGCTTCGGAATCTGACGTGGGCTCTGACCTTGCTGGACAGCGCGGCGGAGATAACCATAGTCAGAGAGGCGCTGCGTCCACTACTGAGGGTGACAGCGACTGATGTCTACGTTGTGATAGAAACAGCGGATACGAGACTTGCTCCCCCTGAAAGACTATATGAAATTGTCCTGTTAATTGAAGGTGACATACAGCGTACCGTTAAAGGTGTATTTTGGGAGAATCTGTCTTCTACATATGATATTTTACTTTCGGAGGCTGACTGGCCCCCACCTTTTGTGCTCGCGGCGCCGCGAGGGGAGGAGGTAATCCTACCCAGTTTCGCGAACACTGTCTCGAAAGAGCATGCGCAGCATTTTGCAGAAGAGTGGGCTCGGGCTCTCGCGCCGGCTCTGTACCGTAACCAATGTGGTTGGGATAAATTGTCGCCTTGCCACGAAATTCCGTTGCGGTCTCAGCCGCAGCCTCAACCTCAATATCCCATTCGGCGTGAAGCAAAATCTTCCGTCGCGGAAATCCTTGAACAATTGGAATATCAGGGAGTTATTGAAACGTGTGTGTCACCGATGAATAATCCCCTTTTTACTGTGAATAAACCTGACGGATCATATCGTTTGGTTTTGGATTACCGGCATTTAAACTCGCATTGCCGTAACTGTGCAGTACAGAATACCCACGGCTCTGCCCTAGTGGATAGTCTCGTGCGTAAGCGTTTCAAGACAACGCTTGACATATCCAATGGTTTTTATGCCCACAGATTGGACAGCTTTAGCTCCCAATGGACCAGTTTTACAAGCGCTGGAGTCCAAAAGCAATTCCGGCGTCTTCCAATGGGCTACAAGAATAGTCCTGGTGTATTTACCGCTCGAATTGTCTCTATTCTGGAGGCACTCGACCCTGATGCTTTTTCGTATGTGGATGACATATATCTCACAGACGACGATATTTGGGAGCATCTGTGTCGTGTAAATTCTCTTGTTTGCAACTTCGCAGACATGGGTTACAAATTCAACTTTGCAAAATCGCACATTGCTGAACACACAGTGTTGTTTTTGGGCTATGAGCTCAACAATGAAGGTAGAGGTTTGGCTCCTCACTTCTTGGAGAAGTGCGCACATTTGCGCGCACCAACAACTCTGAAAAAATTACAATCCTTACTGGGCTTTTTGAATTTCGGCAGAACTTACATTCCGGAATATGCCCAGCGTATCAAGCCTTTGTATGCTTTGATACAACCAACTTTCTCAAAATCTTGCTGGCTGCCTGAGCATTCAGCCATTTTGCAATCCTTGCAGGCTGATCTGCTCGCTTCTAAATATTTACTGACTCGTGATAACCACACCAACCTGGTCATAAGAATAATTCCTGGGACGGTGGGTTTCACTTACCTCACTTTTAATGAAGGTGACACAGTACCTATTGCTTACAAGTCACACTTGTACACCTCGGCTGAGATGCGGTTTCCCACCATAGAAAAGGTTTTAACTGCTGTACAGATGGCTATTCTAAAGGAACGTGCTCTGTCACAGGGGAAACGCATGCTAGTGGTAACACCCTGTCCTCATTTGGAGGCAGTCACGAAAGCGAGTGTACCAAATTCAAAAGCTTTGCACCCTCGGTGGATTCAGTGGGCTGCGTCATTGTCATCCTCGGATGTCATGTTTATTTTTGACGCTTCCTTACGGTCGCAGGAGTACTTGCAGTATGAATTCGTTCATCCTGCTCCTCTGGCGATGCGACCTTTGGAGGACTTCCATTGCATCATTTACACTGATGGGTCGGCGCAGGTTGCGCATGGCTCTAAACATGCCTACGTTTCCGCTTGCGCCATTGTGGTCGGTGCTATGTTGAATGATGAGTTCATTTCCAGGGAGGTACACACGTTGCCCCTGGGCGATTGCACCGCACAATTAGCAGAGCTTCGTGCTCTCTTACTAGCTTTGGAGTACGCAGATCCAAGTGTTACTACTCTAATTGTAAGTGATTCTTACTACTGTGTCCAGTCTTACAATGAAAACTTGTTCTTTTGGATTCAAAATGATTTTCATGATTCCAAGGGTAGCACAATAAAACATAAAAAGATCTGGGTTCGAGTGGCAGAGCTTAAGGCTGTGTTGCCACTCGTTTATGTGATTCATACTCTCGGTCATCAGCGCGTGGGAGTTCACGCTGTTGGCAACTCGCTTGCTGATGAAGCAGCGAAATCAGCAGTATCTACATACTTAGTTGCAGCAGTTACTAGGTCGAAAACCAAGATTGATAGCGACATCTTGGCAGCGATTGCTGCCTCTGAGAAGGGAAGTAAACATCCTTCGGGATTCCCTTCGAAGTATAAATACCACTTAAGTCCCGAAAAGGTTCCTTTTGTGACAATACCTGATGTTGGGGAACGGCTGATTCCCAACTCTGATCGCAGAACAGACTTGATTACAGCGGCTCATGATGGTGTGGCGTCTGCGCATGCGGGCGTCTCAGCCACTGTAACGCAACTACAACAACGTTTCTGGTGGCGGGGACTGTACAAACAGACGCGTGATTATGTCCTTCTTTGTGACATATGCCAGCAGATTAAACCTTCAACTGCTACGCGTCCGCCTCAGACTCAGTTGTACATTTCTAATAAACCACTAGGCTGTGTTTATTTAGATCACTGCGGTCCATTTTCATCTGATACTGCGTATAAATACATCTTAGTAGCAGTTGACTCATGCACACGCTTTGTGTGGTTATGGCCACATCGCAGCGCTGATTCCCGGACTGTCATCAGAGATTTGCGTATCTTTATAGGGATTTTTGCCTGTGGTACCTTCCATTCGGATCAGGGTCCGGCTTTCGCCTCTAAGGCGTATAAGGATGCCATGACTTCGATGGGGGTCCAAGTCAAGTTTTCGTCACCCTACAGACCCGAGGGTAATAGTGTAGTTGAACGAATGAACCGTGATTTAAAGCAATCTTTGACAGCCCGAGTTATAGGCACTGGCAGAAATTGGCTGGCTCACCTCTATGGCGTGCAGCGTGCTCTTAATAATCTCCCTAGAAGGTCTCTGGGTGGGCGGACCCCATACGAAATGCTCTTTGGCATCAAGATGTTCGTCCCTGACCTTGACGGTCTAGACTCGGTGGTTCGCGCCACTTCCTTTGACGCAGATGAACATTGCAATGTTTTACAGAATCTACAAAAGACGAGAGACACTCTTGCAAAGGAACATTTGCCCTCCACATCGGATGATGCGTTGCAGATCCCGGTAGTTGGCTGGCTACCCCAAGTTGGAGAACTGGTTCGAGAGAAGATCGACAACAAGAAAGAGTTTGGTCCCTCCTATCGAGCTCCGGTCCCAGTGCTTGGAGTGAAGGGCACAAGAACAGTCATTTTACCACCACTTCCAGGTCGTAAGGAAAACAGGTTTATTTCTATTGACAATGTCAAGATACACAGAGTGGCCGATTCTTCTTAGCATGACACCGGCTGTTTCCTGTCCTTCCATTGTGAGAAATTCAATTATGCCCACTGCTTCTAATAATGAACCTGAGGTGGCCATCGAATTACCTGCTGTTTCCAGTCCATTATTGAATAATTTACCAGGAACTAACCTTGATGAGACAGACTATACATACCCCACTGATTTGTCCATGCCTGACCTGCAAGCTCGTTTAGCCACGGAATCCAGATTTTCATTTGACTCTGCTTCCCTTGCCTCGAAAAAACCCTCTAAAATTGCATTATATGCTAGCCTGTTTAAAAAACATTTTTTGATACCTCCTTGGATATACATTTGGCTGGTCCTTTTTTCAGTTTACCTTTTTATGTCAATTGGTTTTGTGTTTTATTTTTTTCGGATTATGAATGGACACTATGTCGAGGAGAGAACTTGCATTACTCATTTGAATGGAACTTTGGCCCCACTTTCCTCTTCACATTCTACACACAGATTAAAAAGAGACTTGACTTTGGTTAACATCACAGCGTGGCCTGTTCTGGATGGAATCGCGTGGGATGCAGTTCGTTTTCAGATTCATGGTCCAACGGAAGTCGTTAATGTCCCTAATGTACTAAGAGTTAATATGGGGGATGTGGTGAAACAAAACATTCGTTCTGATGATTGGGATGTTAATGCTGTGGAAAGTTTGTTTTCAGATTTGAAATATTATGCTGCTTTTGATGCTGAGGATTTATATTTAGAATCTGCTAATTATGGTGAATTGTTCTGTTACCAACATTATGGCAATCACTTCTTACACAAGACATCTTCCCGAAGGGATGCGGTTAATTTTACTCAGTGGGAACATTGCCCAGCACCAACACAAGGGAGTTCAGAAACGTTTCTTAAAAAGTATACTTATTTCACTGACTTTAATCAGTCCAATCCTGAGTCCTTTTATTTTAAATTTCACAAACAGCCACTGTCCAAGGTTCGACTTACAAATACAAAATTGTTATATTCAAAGGCCTTCCTGGATCAATTAGTTACTGGAGGGTATGAGTTATGGAAGGATACCATAGACCTTAAATCAGTTTGGGGCTCAAGGGCCTGGCAGGTACAAGGCACTGAGGCTTTGCACCGTGCATGTCTCATCCCAAATCATATGTGGTTTTTAAATGAAACCATTTCCCAGACCACGTGCTTTGGATTGGCTACATCTAAAAGGTTAAACACCCCGTCTTTCCCGGAGTTGGAGGAATATGAGAATTGGAGTAATTTTACTAATTTGTCCATTAGAGATATACAGGCTCTGCTTCTGAATTCCTCCTTTAACATTTCCAGTATGACTCCCAAGGGTTGGCTGCTTTGGCACCGTAGTGCTGATTCTTGTCAAAAAAGATTTTTAAATATAACTGACGGGTTTAAGACTGTTAGATCTGATCCCCGTTTTGATTTGAGTCATGCTGTCACCTCTTACTCTGTTGGCAAGTTGTGTCAAGCTTGGCTGAAACATTCAACTTTACCTGCGGTTAAGTATCACCTTTCCAAACTGAATGCAGACGTGGATTTGAATGATTTCATTAAGGGCCCAGCTAGTGGCAGGTCGAAAAGGTGGTTATATGGTGTTTACAATGAAATTTGGAAACTCTCACAGATTGAGGCTGCTTCACGCCTTAGGGCTATTGATCAGGCAAATCTTGAGAAAGTGCTTGCAGTGGTTGACAATAGCATTAACGTGCTTTCCTCTAGAATTTACACATTAGATAATATTGTGTCGTCTGTTGTTGATATTGTGCATGATGAAGTGTCTGTATTATACCATGGTCAAAATCAATTACGTTCAATCATGCAGTTTGCATGGACACTACAGACTCTAAAAATGGGTAAAGTTCCCTGGGGATACATGAACGTTTCCTCTTTATTTGCACCATTTAATTTGACAGACAAACAACGCTTGCTTTCAATGCGTGATGCTTCCTTTTCTATGCTCCATATTGAAAGATTGGAATCTTTACCTTTTTCTGTGGCAGAGACCACTGCTGCTACGTGGCTTATCCACGGTTTAATAACGCTGCCTTTTGCTTTATATAAGTTTTCAAATTGTATGAAATATGTGCCAATAGGTCGTTTTGAACCCTTAGGTAGCGGTTTTCTTCATGAGGTCTGGTCACTCCCATACACATACAGATGTTACAAGGATGAACAAGAGGTTTATCTAACAGGGGATGAGTGTACTGAGACGCCAGATCATTCTTTAATGTGCAGACACATACAGTTACACGGTTCATGTAACAAGGACCGACCGAATATGGCTTGCGTTTTACAGGGCACGCCAGTTCCTGCTATCATCCCCACGTTTAAATTGTTAGAGAATGGTAGTTATTTAATGCTCAATAATGAAAACTGTTGTGGTTTAATTAAAGGTATAGCTTTCATAGTAACGGTTAGTGAGCGAGTTATTTGCTGCAGAAATGTTCTTTATCCTCCCACACGTGAACATAGGGAGTCTTCCATTTGGCCACAGATACCGACCTTGGGAGCAGAATTCAGCGGCATGGCTAGAATAAGAGCTCTATTGTCCCAGAAAGAGGTGGCCTTGAGCTCGGCCCGTGAAACTTTCGTGCTTCACATTGCTAACACCCGCACGGAGGTTCAGGCTCTTTTAAACACTGATTTGCCCTTGCATTTCGGAGCCATGGTCCGTTCTATCTTTAACGCATCCTCCACAACGGGCCTAGCACATTTTTTTAAAGTTGTTAGCGGTGGTCTCGTGACTTCCTTTGAGAAGATTTTTGGAGTCATCCCTGCTTTCTTCCATTCTGTTTTTTCATCCTTGTTTGGAGGGTTCCCGTTTTTGCTTGCATTAGCGGCTGGCGCATTGGTGGTTTTCTGCCTTTTTAAATATGGATGCCCTTCCTGTGCAAGACCACGCACAGTTACTACTGACGCGGTTTCGCAACCGCATGCTTGATTATTATGGCACACTGCCGTTGGCGACTCTAAGCACGGCGTTTGGATTATCTTTTCGGTTCTCCTATTTCACCTGTGTCCAGCCTGTATTTCACTGCCTGACCTGTGATTTCCTTTGGGCCATTGATTTGTGTCTCTGCGGACCAATATCTTCTGACGTCGATTTTGATCAACTGATGAGTCCTATCATTGCTCACGAGTTGGTTTGTTCTGACGAAAGGATTATGGCCTTGGCGGTGGCACGTGGACTAATGGGTCCCTGGGATGTGTTGTCGGCAGCGCAAAATTTCTTGGAACGGAGTTTTCTTGACAACCCACCGAGCTGTCCTCTGATGGTTATAGAGGATGCGGTGCTGGAAGATCACGTATGTTCCTTTCATCTTTTAAATTGGATGGCTGAACTGTTTTCGGATGAGGACAATGACTTCCTCCTGGAGGCTGTTGCAGCTTACTTTTCATATACAGTCTTATCATAGACACTGCCTCAAATTGACATGCTGATTGATAGCATTTCCTTGATTTTATTGACTTTTGGTCAAGACATTTTATTTTTTGCTTGCCTATTGGCTTGAGCCACATTATACTTGTGGGCTATTTTTTAGCATTAGTTTTTATAATTGAATTTTTATTCATGCTCTTTTATAAATGGATTCTGCTCTCATGTGATGGCACTTCTGTTATCTTATTTAGTCCGTTCTCGGATCATGGGGGGGTGTTGTATAGCTCCTATATATCCTTATATCGTGTTAAGTTAGCATAGGTACATTTGAGATTTAAACGCCATTTTTCCTTTCTTGCAACTTCTGCACACGACCCTTAATTGTTGACTTAGCTTTCAACCTAGTGGTTTGCCGTGGTGTATGTGAGAATAATATGTTATTGCTCTGATATCAGTTTTGTTTAATAAACCATGTCTGCACGGAGAGTGCTGAAGTTTCAGGAGCAACACGATATGGAATTGTTATGAGGTCTGATCTCCACGCCTTCATAGTCATAACACAAGTGCAGCCTTTGCCAACTTGGGCTTGAGGCGGGATTGATATTGCTTTGCACGAGAATTGTTAACACACTTGATGCGGTGCACATGCAGAGAGAGCTGGTGTATGCTGATGTGATTCCTTCATGCTAGGACACTAAGGTATGGGCCCGCCCTAAAACAACCCAAAGAGACCTTCTTAGATAATAATATAATATATGTGTTAGGGAGGGTGAGATATAAGTGTTGTTAACTCTTATTCATTACAGCATGTTAACATGCTGTCACCATTCGCTTTTTATGTCTTAGTAACTATGCTGATAATTTTGCTACTGATAATAAGTGTACTTGTATTATCTAAGATACTGCGCCTGAGAAGACGGCATTAGTAAATAAACATTTCAAATGCACATGTGTCTTCTTTACTCCATGTTCTGGTTTGTAATGATAATATAACGAAAGAGTGTTCATGAGTCCCACGTACCCTGAGGTACTGTAAGTTCATGTTCTGGTTTGTCTAAACATTGGGTGTTTGATATGTCCAATGAGACACTGTAGCTAGCTCGGTAAGGGGTGAGTTGGTTGCTAAGGTAAGTTTTGGGACACCCTAATTTGCCGAGGTTCCACTCCTCTGTGCACAGTTCTGTGTGAGTACAGAAACCCTGCAACACGAGGTCTATGAATAGTGAACTCAGCCCGCAGATAAACCAACGAGTCTGTCTTCCATGTATGTGAATTGAACAACATGTGACTGTATTTAAAGAGCACTTGGTGTTAGGTTTCTGTCTCGTGAAAAAGCAGGTTTCACCTGCGAAACGCGTCGAGAAAGCCATTGAATAAACACGCTTTGCACTTCCAAGTGGCCCGGATTTCTTTTTCTTATAGTGGAGAAGGTTTCTGGCTGTATGCATAGGGACTCGCTATCCCATCCGAGGCCCGCCTTTGAAAAGCGGCAGGGTTCCAAAGCGACTCGTCTGGTTGGATATATATATATATATATATATATATATATATATATATATATATATATATATATATATATATAAAGCAAAGAGGGTACATATAGATACATCATGCTAACATAATATGGTCCAATACTCCTTATGTATGGGAAATCTATTTTTTTATCCCTCACTATCAATCAATCAATCAAACGAGCTTTATTCGATTGTAGGTAATAAAATCATAAACGCATATACATATAAAAACAATTCATCACTCACTAACTTTAGGACTCCCAAATGCCTTCTGTGAATACCAAACGTCTTAAAGTTAGGATTTTTCTCAGTTTAGGAGTAGTAAAGTTAGGACTCCTAACTTTAGGACTCCTAAATGCCTTCTGTGAATACCGAAAGTCTTAAAGTTAGGATTTTTCTCAGTTTAGGAGTAGTCAAGTTAGGACTCCTAACTTTAGGACTCCTAAATGCCTTCTGTGAATACCCAAAGTCTTAAAGTTAGGATTTTCCTCAATTTAGGAGTAGTAAAGTTAGGAGTCCTAACTTTAGGACGCTTTTACCGGGTAGATCGGGGGCATTTGCTAGGCAATATGTGTCAGCGGTGGCATATATTGTGGGTATCCTGACCACTTGCATTTTTTTTTTAATTAATTAAGCAAGCCTTGAAAGAGTGGGAGAGGTTGGATGAATCAAGGTTGGACCAAAGGCATCCCATGGATGTGGACAAGCTGGGGAGGGTCATAGGGGTCTTGCACGAGGTATTTAGTTCAGCATTGGAGATTGCACTGTTCACCTCAGCCTTCTACTTCACAATGTAAGGGGCCTTCAGGGTCTCCATGATCGTGGCAAGCTCGAAACAAAACATTCGCTTAGGGATTTTGCTCAGTTGCCTGGTTAGGGTGGATTTGTTCGTTATAATACCCCACAGTACGACGGACCAATTGGGGAAAGGGGATCAAGTAATGTTGAAGAAAGAAGTTGGGTCAAGGTAATTTACAAACAACTGCTTTTAGAGAGGAACACAAAAGCATTGTAAGTTTGGTAAATCACAGCAATTTGAAAGCCGTCTACTATTGCATTAAAAAAATCACCTCACCTCATGTCCATTAAAGATAGGTGAATCGTGAAAGCTTGTTATTCTAAAAACTAGCTTGTCGTTCCAAAACGTTGGGAAGCACTGCTCCAATGGGTTGTCGTGTCATTGTTATTTTGGGGGATAAGCTTTCATGCTGGCCTAAGCTCCTTGTGTCTTGAGGGAGCAGGTGGGTTCAACTTGTGAAGAACAACTTACCCACGCACGCATGGGGGGTTTCTCCAGTCCAACTCAACTGAATAAGGTGATTTCAATTGGACCTGAGAGGTGACCATTCAGAACTCTGACATTTTGAGAAAACAAGGTCTGACATTTTAAAAGTGGGACAATGTCCTAGGAAATTACCATTTATTTTTGTGTACAATCCTGCACTTTTTTTGCAGTAAATTAATGTAAATGTTGCTCTTTATTGCTGTGTCGTATTTATGATGTTTAATAAATACGACATGAGAATGGCATATTTTCTCTAACGCAAGAATGGCTTTGTATACCGGACCATTTGTTTTATGGCTTACCAATAGTAATGTCTGTTTGTTTTAGATATGACTCTTCTCAGTACGGTCCCTCACCTGTTGTTAATGGCATGTTGCATGATATACACGCAATATATTTTGATGGGCCGGCTTGCGCTCTAACTCTTTTGGCCAAGCCCTTGGCTAGGTTTGGCCCATCGCTTACTGTTAATCTGGTGGTTTGCCCACCTCTCGAACGCATACACACCCTTTACAACACCCTTCAACGAAACGTTGCCACGTCTGACTCACAATGAGAGTCTTTCTTACCCACATAAGACTGTCTCTAAAACGGGGTTTGGTGGGTAACCGACTGATGTTTTGTCTCCCTGGGCTCTGTTCACTGCCCACCATGCCACACTGGTAACTATCTCCCACCAGTCCTTCTGAGCTGATGTTAAACATTTCAGTAATTGAGATAATGGTGAGAAAGATTGTGCTGAGGTAATGGACTTTGTGAAAGGCCAGGGAGCTGCTCTTAGGCACAGTAATCTGTATGTGTGCATGCAATTTTCTTTTTTTCCCTAATCTATAGAGACATAATTTGGTCATTATTGTCATGGACCCTGTCAAGATAAATGATGCAATGATAGTAATACATGTTATATGACTACTTGCTTTAGTTTAATGTAATGTCACTTAGCAGTTTCTCTAAGTAAGACATGCATGCTTGGGATGTTGAAAATGACCTTTAGGGCTGCATCGTTTATTTGTCTGCGAACTGTTATTTCTGACATGGAAGGGTGCCGCTCGGTGTAGCAGTTTACTCTGAGGTAGCAAGAAACCCCTTTACCTTTTTGGCATATGCCTTTTCGATTGCTACTGAACATGTGTTGAGTGTGCTTTGTATAGCACTTGAAAAACACATGTCTGGTGCTGATGTCACTTTTGTCCACTATTAACAGTGTGCACGAGATATTTGTGGGTGATGTGCTATATATATATATATATATATATATATATATATATTGTTCAGATGCCATGCCAGTTAGTGATACCCAGTGCCTATTATGAGCCGGTGATTGCAGGTGGGATTTTTGGGGATCAACATTTATTTTTCCTTAACCAACTCTAGTCCAGATCAAGAAAGAAAAACACAAAAGGGAGAAAGAACAATGAAGAGAAAGACCGAAAAATAGTGACAACATTAAAAAGCAGTGATGAAAAAGAACTTGCAAGAGGGAGATAAAAAGGCGGTGAGTGTCTGGTGGTAGATAATATTTCTGAAGCAGACAAAACTAATATCGAGAGATCTTGACATTGAAGCTGTAAACAGCCTTGCCTTTATTGGTTCGACCTCTCTTCTTCACAGTGAAGGCAGAATCTCAAACTTTCTGGGCTATACACGGAATCGCCACATAAAAAAAATAATTACTGCGTTTAAGGTGTGGCAGCCTTTGTCTTGAAGTGTATCACTTTCACTGGTCAACTGGATCATCGGAGTGGGTCTGTAGACTCTGTGTGTCTGCAGTGGAGTCTCTATTACACATCAAATATATCTGTGAGCCATTATTGGTCAAGAGATGCTTCTGGCTATGTCCGGTCTTTCTGCAGTTAAATATAAGATCATGCCAAGAAGCAATTTCTGCCTGTTTATCCTCGCAAGGACCACAACTTGCAGCTAAATTCGTGAAATGTATACAACATGCAGTTAAGATGCTGGAGGAAGTTTCAGATCAAAAGCTGACCGACTTGAAGTTGGTGGGCACAGATTTGAGCAAGTGAATGTCAGTAACTTGATCCTAGTACATCACCGAGCAGACTAGATCATACCTGATGATCCATTCCTCCACATACACGCTGGAACAAACTCCAGTTCAAAAGCTCGAGTGACTCTCTGGACTACTCACAGGCACTGTTAACGGGAACTGATGCAGGACTAAAGTGGGTAGGGCTCGAGACAAATGACTGTGACATTCCAACTGAAATTAAATACAGGTCCGGCAATTAAATTCATTCTATTCAGCTTTTTGTAGAGCTCACTCATCATTTCTCTGTGTAGAGCTTAACTGTTATACAAAGTTGATGTGATTAAAGTGGAAAGCTCGGATGCTCTGTCAAGCAACTCTCTGTATATTGAACGCTATCTCTGGGGCTGTAATATACTTTTCGTTTCAGGCCAGTGGGTACATTTTAATTGTATTAATTGAATGTTTTAATCAGTGCCGTTATTTTATTAATTTGCTTGTTTTTAATCTCTTCTGTAACTGTTTTCAATAACTGCAATAAATTACTTACCTACTCTGGTGGTTGATTGAAGAGGCATGAGGTGGAATCAAGATTACCCTGCATGGTATTCGGACCTTCGATAGCACCGGCCGCAGGCTTCTCAGCAAACTTTGGGCCTCAGCATTTGGGGCCAGATGCACGACCGTGGAGATAGCGCCTCGCAAATTGCGAGTTTTTTGCCACTCGCAATTTGCGAGGCGCTATTTCCAATGTACTACAGTGTATTTCACACTGTTAGCGATTCCCAATGGGGTCGCAAATTGAAAGGCTTAATAATATTAATGAGCCTCTCGCAATTTGCAACCCTATGGGGAGCGGCAGGCCCTCCCAGGTAGAATGGACTGCTAGGCTCAGCAGATCACCATTTCTGGGACTGCTTTTACCAGACATGCTTTTTTTTTAATGCAGCCCGTTTTGCCCTTAAAAAAATATTTCCCCCTGTGCATTTGACTGATGGGATTTCTGGGGAACCCCGTGTGAGAGCGTATCAACAGCACGAAGATGCAATATGGCTGGAAGACGGTTGCAAAAAATAAGTTCCAAGATCCTTTGCCATACAGAATTACGTATTCACCCATCACTCAGTCACAATCACCTAGTACCACTGCTCATACACACCTCACTCCCCTGCCGCCTGCTCACCCTCTACTCTCACCCATTCTACTTAAAGACCAGCGCACTGGCAGGAATCAGAGTGGTCTCACAGACACCAGAGGGTCAAGGCTTGGACAGAAGTGCTGTCTTTCGATAATTGAAGCGCCCAGTTTTTTAGCTATTCTTCAAGGCTTGTTTCTACTTATGGGCAAGTTTGCAGGACGCATGCCCCGAGAGCGAACAAGACTCTACCATGGTTACTAAATGAGGTGAGCATCGTAAGGAAGGATTAGCACTTCGGTCTCCTGATTGGCTGACAGAAACTGGAGTGTACCGCCTTGTAAAGTCGCAGCAATAATTTAGTATTCGAGTGGCGCTGCTGAGTAGTCGTTAACATGTCGACAAGCTGAGTACAGGTTGGAGACTGGGTACGTGCTACATGTGAACCAAGGTCAAGGGAAAAAGACTGGTGGGATGCCCTTTTTGTATTTTGGCTGCATTACATTCTATTACTTTATTAGAAAAGGGCAGACACCAACCCTTTAGCGACCACCTGAAAAAAATCCTGTGGACTTGGTTAGGGTGGTTATAGTATGACGCACCCTTGTTTAGGCACAGAAGTAAAGTATTAGCGAACAGTAACTTCACAGAATAGTCAGGTAGAATACTACCTCAAAAGTTCTGCCCTAGCAGTAGATATATGTCACCTCAGACCTCTGGGTGACAAAAGAAGTGAAAAAGGGACATTCTATGTTATGTTATGTTATGTTATAACAATGTATTATGCGCACTACTACCTGGAGGTGTCTAGGCGCTCACGGTCTCCAAGGAACACTGAGTCAGAGATCTAGTTTTTGAAAAGCCAAGTTTTGAGCAGTTTCCTGAACTCAAACAAGGAGGAGGACTTCCTGAGAGGGAGCGAAAGGGCATTCCATTCCTTAATAGTATTTTAAGCGAAACTCCTTCCCCCCCAATTGGATCTTTTAATTCTGGGGGGGAGCATCAGGAAAGCATTGGCTGAGCAAAGTGATCTGTTGGGAGAGTACCCGCTAAAAAGGTACTTCAGAAATCTTGGTCCTTCTCCATGCAAGGCCATAAAGGCCGTGGAATGAGCCTAAAATTTAATCTGCTGGCCGATTGGTAACCAGTGTAATTCCCGAATGCCTGCACTGATAGACTGATATTTCGGGACATTCAGGTCCAGTCTTGCTGCAGCGTTCTGCACTGCCTGCAACCTTCTGAGTAAATTGTAATGTAGATTGATATACAGACCATTGCAGTAATCCAATTTGGATAACACCAAGGAGGTCATCACCGTTTTTCTAGTATTTATGGGAATAAAAGGTAGAATATTTCGTATCACTTTGATGGTAAGGAAAGCGGAAGGGACCACCTTAGAAACTTGAGACTTCATTTCAAGTTTATCATCTATAATGACCCCCAAATGTTTTGCCTTAGCCACTGGTGTTGGAGTACTACCCAATGTATCCGGCCACCAAACCGGAGACCACTGAGGGGAAAGATTGCCAAAAAGCACCACCTCAGTTTTTCCTGAGTTCAGCTTGAGGCAGTGTCTACCCATCCAGTCGCTCAGGGAGACCATACAGTCATGAAGTTTGGTTGAGTAATTAATGTCCTTGTCCACTGCTGAAATGACCAGCTGAGTGTCATCAGCATAGGAGGTTGGACATAGGTTAAAACTCCTGATTAGAGGGGCTAATTCTGAGACATAAATATTAAAGAGCGTGAAGCTCAGGGAGGACCCCTGCGGCACCCCACATGGAAGGATGAAAGGTGCAGATTTAAAATTGCCCAGTTGCACAGTTTGTGTCCGGTCTGAGAGAAATGACGTTATCAGGGAAAGAGCCCTTCCTCCAATCCCTATTTTTTTTAGGCGCTTAACTAAGCTCGTATGGTCCACTGTATCAAAAGCCACGGACAGGTCAAGGAGAACAAGGGCTGCTGACCCCCCACCATCTACTGTGTTACTAATCTCCTCATTATAAGAGCTGTCTCGGTGCTATGACCCGCTCTGAAACCAAACTGACTCTGATCCAGGATTCCGTTATCCGTAATAAAAGTGGAGAGTTCAGTATTTAGCCTTTTCTCAAAGATTTTGGCAGGAACAGGGAGTCTAGCAATCGGACGGTAATTGGCAGGATCAGTAGTATCTAGATTGGCTTTTTATAGCAGCGGCAGGATACATGCTTGTTTCCATATTGAAGGGAAATGCCCTTGCAATAGCATCTGATTAAACACATTAGTTAGCAATGGGCTAATAATGTGGCTGATTCTTTTAAGAATCCTGGAGGGACAAGGATCATCCGGGGATCCTGATATGGTAGAAAGAAGAACAGTAGAAACTTGCTCAGAGCTGGCCGGAGAGAAATCTAAAAGAGTCACTTTGGTACTTGTGCTACGTTATTAGTGACTGCTCTATGCGTGGTGAATAGATCATATATTTTGTCCACCTTGGACTTAAAATAATGAGCAAGAGTCTATGTAGTATTGGCCCGTCTACTACCAACCGCTCAAATAAAGTACAGACAACCAACTTCTCCTCACATCACCTTCTATTGAAAAGATTTGAAAGCGAGAAACTGCTTGCATCATATAGTACAGGGATAACTATGGGTCTTATTTAGTGTTTCAGAGACTATCACCTGTGGATCATGGCTGCCAGAGAACTTCTAACCTGAGGGGATGCAACCACATACCCTTGCCTTTAAGGTTTTGCGCTGCCTGCCAGTCGCAAGAAGAATACCTTTTTAACCCTCCGTATTGCTCACCAGGAGTTGCTTGGGATAGAACGAATCTTCCAACAATCCAAACTCAGACTCTACAGCCAAAAAAGGAAGCATACAACAGGATGGCCCCACTCTTGATCATAAATGCCACTGGACAATAAGTGACCGTCTCCTGTTAAAAAATAAAAACCCTCTTTGGCAGAAGCTCTTTCTCAAAAGACGAGCAAACTCTGGAAGACCCTCACAAAGAAAATAAGCATAATCAGTGATGGTCCTGAATTCATAAATGCAATAAATGTACGGCTGTTGAGTAAAACGTGATTCAGCTGGACATAGGGAATACAACCTAGTGATTTGTACACCACTGTGTATTACTCCTAGACGCCTCCACAAACTCTCTTCCAACCATGCACAGCAACCCATTGCCCATAACAGAATGTGTGCTGGGGCCTCGCTATGAGTAAGAAAGTGCTACACAAATGCTCAGTGGTGTATCGCAGAATGATGGGGCTCCCCTGCCATGTCACAACACGGTCCTGAGTCTCTCATATATCATGGGGGCTGCAGCTGAAGGGTTGGGTCCTCTGGACTGTTGCCCCTGTGCCGCAGGGGATGCAGAGGCCTGTTCTACCTCCCTGCAAATGATGCTATGCAGTTCATCCCAGTACAATTTATCTTATTTACCACACACCAATTCTGATTCAGAACTGAAGAAAAGTTCAATGGATGATGAAGAGGCGGCCGGATACTTGGACTTTGAATATTTGCTGTACTTACCTGCAAGTAAAGTGGAGAAACAACCCATCACAGTAGTTAAAATGGGCGATTAAACTGATTTGCTTTAATTTTGTTGCCAGGAGTCTAAACTACAAAGCTCGAAGCACAGTGGCTCCAGATAGGTAGACTTTTATTTGACACCCTCATAACACCCCCTGTGTAAATGAAACTGCAAGTAACCTGGTACTGGCACAGATATCGAGCTGCTGTCCTGTCCTTCTAATGTGCAGCTTTTAGACACTTTTTATTATCTATCTTTTCGAATTACTCAATATTTTCATGGCTGGCCCCTGCCCGCCGATCCGTCGCATCTCCTGTGGCTCATGATACTTCTTGTGTTTTTGTTTGACGGGATCCCACAGAAGCCTTTTAGTTTCTTTTTATTTTGTAACCTTTACAGAATGTACGCAGCAAGTGGTCACTTTCCCCTGTCCGTGCCTAACTCCTTTACAAACAGCACAGGAGAACAGGACACGACACACACAGTCAGCCATGACTGCTCTCGGCGAGTGTTTCTGGCCCGGGGCCGCCACCGCGCGTCTGAGGACACAGTCAGCCGGCAGAACGGCCCACAATGAGCGTTTCTGGCCGGGGGCCGCCAGCGCACACCTGAGCCCGCTGCAGCAGTCTACGCGGCGGCTGAGTCACTGCTGACTAAAGCACGGTCACAGCTGACTTCTTGCCCCAGCTGTGGGGATGCGTAGATCATGCATGGAATCTGAGTGATGCTGAGATGTGGCGGCAGGGGGCTGGACGCTCTGGGGCACATGCATCAACCTATTTAGGAAGTGCAAACGGTGCGAATCGGTAAAGTCGGCCGTTTGCACTTCCTAAATACGTTTTTGGGATGCATCAAACTAATTTTCAATATTCGTATTTTTTTGCATTTCTTAAAAATGCAAATGCATTTAAGGAATCGCATTTGTGCGATTCCTTAAATGCAATGCATCAATTAAAAAAAAAATGCGAATTTTGAAATTGGAAGTGCAAATTACCTCGAGGTTGACCCTCGTGGTAATTTGCGAAAATCTGTCAAAAAGCAAAAAAATGCATTTTTTAAACTGTCATGTTACAGACACACATGTCCTTAGGACATGTGTGTGTGAAACATGCACTTTCAAATGCATTTCAGGGGTGCAGGGGGGGTCCTTTGGACCCCCCCTGTACCCTTGGAATGCATCAACAAATTGCGAATTTGTAAATGCCTTCCCATTGACTCCTATGGGCCTTTTGGCCCATAGGAATCAATGGGAATTGCGAAAATGCACTTAAGAATTCGGTATTTATTTGGGATTCGGTAAAAATTGCGATTTTTACCGAATCACAAATAAATACCGAAAAAAATGATGCAGAGCATTTTGCAATTCTTAATTTGCAATTTGGTATTTTTCGCAAATTAAGAAGTGCAAAATGTCTCAATGATGCATGTGCCCCTCTGTTCCCAGCTCCAAGAAAAGTCTGAGTCCTTCAGCGAGGACCAGGAAGACCCGGAAGAGACTTCACTCAGACGTTGTTGGATACAGAATCCGTGTGATGAACGCACAACTTAGGGCCATATGTATCAAGCTAATTAGCATTCGCAAAGGCCGAAATTCGCCGAATTTCGGCCTTTGCGAATGCTAATTTGCAAAATGGTAAGTATGTAACATTTTTGCTGCAAAATAAGGAATCGCAAAATTTGGTATTCCTTATTTTGCGATTGCACTTAAGGAATCGCAAATTGTGCGATTCCTTAAATGCAATGTATCAAAGAAAAAATATTTCAAAAATGCCCATAAGGATTCGCAAATTACCACCAACTTCTAGTTGGTGGTAAATTGCGAATTCTTTAACAAAAGCTATTTTCAAAAAAACAAAAGGTGCCATATGACGCTCATACATGCCCCTAGGGCATGTATGTGCGCCATATGCCCCCACATGTCATTTTCAGGGGTGCAGCAGGGTGTTCTTGAGACACCCCTGCACCCTTGAAAATATTCCTAATTTGCGATTAGCAAATTGCTAATCGCAATTTTCCCCTTCATTCCTATGGGCCTCCTGGCCCATAGAAATGAATGGGTAATTTGCGATTAGCAATTTGCTAATCGCAAATTAGGAATGTTAAGGAATCGCTAAAAAGACGCGATTTTTTACATACATACCGTTTTGCGAATTCTAAATAGCGATTCCTTAAAAATCGCTATTTAGAATTCGCAAAACGGAACTATGATACATATGGCCCTAAGTCCTTTAGAATGATTCTGAATAACAGAAATGCACGTCACTGGGTTCAGGAAGTAGTTCAAAAGTGTTTTATTTCTATTAGATATAGCTCCTTGGTATAACTTACACAGAATCTATTCTACACACTGACTTAATGATAGATAAGAAAGAGAGACACCGACACAGGACAATCGGTTCTTTTACTCTTTGTTGGTGTTATGCTTAGAATTTATACAGTTGTATATCTCACTGCCTGAACCACCGTAATAGGCCCGCATGCTGCACCAAGGACAACGTGGACACTAGTCAGACCCCCCAAAAAAAGAAACATTTGCATCCAAAAACCTAAAAATTAGCGATATTTTTGTGGTGGCCCAAACATGAGCCTACCACAAAAATACTGCAAGGCCTGTGCTGCACTGCTGGAGACGGTGCTGTGTTACAATCTGTAACCTCACAGAGTCTCCACCAGAACTGGAGGAGGTCCGATGACAAAGAGAGAAGGTTACAATGTGAAGAATAAAAAAAGTTGGACAGTGGAACCCTATAAGCCTCAGCACCTAACTTGCTATCCCTAACTTATATGCATATAACCTGGAACTACCCAGAGAGGTGTTTGCACACTGAAAAACACCCACTGTCACAGTGTAAATCTAATACAGGAATAAGGCAATTTAAACAAATAGCACAGGTGCACCACAATTGAATTTAGACAAAGAGTTTCATGTCCACAAGTGTGTCTTCCAAATTCTTCCTTTAATTTAATGTAGTCTTTCTAAAACATGATAGAGATGATCAGAAAAAAACACAGTTACAATGTGAAACCTGCTCTTCCTGTCATACGACAACCTGCGGTCCTTGCCCTGTGCAGGGCAGCAGTCTGTAGGAGGGCGGCAGCGGGGTCGCATAAAAACCATCCAGAGCTCTTCACACACAAGCAGAGATGAGTATGTAGATTACAGCCCAGAGTGACATGCTGTAGGGACTCGCCGATGACAAACCTGCGGTCCTCGGTCACACCGCCCTCGCCCAGCTCTTTCAATCAGATTGGAACCATTGACCTGCACATTACGCACACTGATTTAATCACTTTAGACACTGCTCGAGTTACCGAGTTCAAATCCGCGTTTGGTTAACTTGTAGCAGGGCTTATACTATCCATTCCAGGTAGGGGGCACACAAACATACAAGGCAGAGCGAGCGGGCTGCAGGCTAGATTGGGTCAACCCCATGTTATTTTTGGGGAGATTTTGACATTTGTGGGCGGACAATAATATCCCCAATACACCAATCACCCTGTTTTAATCACCATATAGATGCCAGCAATTTTAAAAATGTATTTGACATCTATAATGGCTTTTTAAACTCACTACCTTTTTGTACGGGTCCCCACTTAGTTTAGAAGTGCATCCCTGTTGTTAGGTGTATGCCCGCCCTCTATCAAACCAAGTTTTTAGAGGGTGAGGACTGGTCAATGATGAAGCATGACACTTGGTGGTGTGTGAGACCAGTCCTTCACTTTTTGTGAGATGCCTGCACTTACGAACTGATAAACACTACCACTAGCGACACCTTACTGGGAGCGGCTATATTGTGTTAAATAGATTGGGTCAACCACATGTTATTTTTTTCTGCACAAATTTTGCAGGAACTTTTGTAAAAATTGTGGGAGTTTTACAAAAGTGTCGAATTCACGATTTTTATACAAATCACTAAATCGCGTTAATCCGGAGTTTTCTGATTAGTATATGCTACCAGAAAGTGTCCACAAGTACGTACACTCAAGCTCTTTGGCACGTACACTTGAGCTCTTTGGCAGTGTCCCCTGACTGGTGACATCTGTGTTGGATGGGTGCAGGGTGGGTGTCAAGGCCAGCCACCAAGGGAGTGGCTGGTAAACTAGTACCTGCTGAGACACTAGAATGTGTCCAGCAGGACACTACATTCCTCCCAAACTTTATTGAAAAACAAAACAAAGTCCAACCTGTGGGAATAAATGAAAACTACTAAAACAACACTTAGGGCCCCATTAGGATGGCGGGTGGAAAACCACCCCGACCGCAATGGACGCGGGAAACAACCGTCCGCTGGGACCGTGGATAAACTGGCAGTCAAATTAGGATCACCTGCCAAAAAAGACTGACCGCGGCGGTTGCGGGTGAATAAAAACCGCCCGACGTGGGCGGTAACAATCAAAAAACGACTGCGGCGGTTGCAAACGCAGCGGAAAAGCAACAATCCGCCACAAGCATAGCGGATACACCGCACAGGAAATTAGGAAATCTCCGATGGTGCCGCAGTAAGATCCGCTGTTTCCGACCGCCGCGGTCGCACACTGGAGTGAATGGAAGAGCCAGCGGAAGAGCTGCAGCATAGCCACCACAGCGGACGATCCTCACAAAACATGGTGGACGATGCAAAAACACCACAACAAAGGCAAACATTGCACAAAAAAAGTAGCCATGCCCCCCCAATACACCAAACACATCCCAATGAAACAAATAAATGCCAAACAGGAACATACAATTTCCAGGACATCTCTCACAACACACCTGACAGCAAAACTCCATTGGGACAGACCCACATAGCTGAGTCTAAAACCAGCCCCTTCACTGACCACATTCCTTTGCAACACTCCAGAAGAGAAGGGCATACACCAGACCTGACATGAGAGGCAAGAGAACACAGCACACTCACCACCACTACCACCACCATCACACCAGCACCAACAGTCTCCCAGCACATAACACACCTCACACAGAAACACCGCACCCACTACCCACACCCTTGCACCCACAAACACTTTGCACACTACACACCATGGCATCACAGAAAATGCCCAAATTCACAGAGAGTGAGTTGACAGTCATGGTAAATGAGATAGTCAGAGTGGAACCACAACTGTTTGGTAGCCTGGTCCAACAGACACCATTAGCCACAAGTACACAAATGTGGCAAAGGATAGTTCAAAGGGTCAATGCAGTAGGGAACACCCCGCGATCCAAGAAGGAGATTATGAAGCGATGGCATGATCTCAAGAGGGTTGTCAAAGAGAGGAGAAGCAAGAACCAGGAGCTGGCTGACAGGACTGGCAGTGGCCCTCCCATTACATCAAAACCATTCACACCATGGGAGGAGAAGGTGCTTGCCATACTGCATCCTGAGAGTCTCACAGGAGTATCTGGGGGAGTGGAGGCTGGTAAGTACAAACAACTTTTAACCAACACACTGATATGTACTTTCTTGCACAACCCAAACACAATTGCATTGTTCACCTTCACCTAACAAGTAGGTAGCCATCTTGCTTGGGAGATCTGTGTGGGGGAGGGAGGCCTGTACCACTACTCCCACCATGCCCCCGGTCCCACACCCCAGCAGGATGGATCACTCCCTCACCCAGAAATACTTGGAAGCTATTGCAGTATACCAAACAAACTTACAGGTATGTAGCCATCTTCACAGGCAGAGTGTTTGTGGGTGGGAGGCCTGCACTACTATGCCTACCATACCCCCTGTCCCACACCCCAGCAGGTTGGAACACTCCCTCACCCAGAAGCAGTTTGCAGCCATTGCATAGTTCACCTTCACCTAACAGGTAGGTAGCCATCTTGCCTGGGAGGTATGTGTGGGGGAGGGAGGCCTGTACTACTACTCCCACCATTCCCCTTGTCCCATCCCTAAGCAGGATGTAGCACACCACACCAACCCAGAAGCAGTTTGCAGCCATTGTATTGTTCTCCTTCACCTAACAGGTAGGTAGCCATCTTGCCTGGGAGGTATGTGTGGGGGAGGGAGGCCTGTACCACTACTCCCATCATGCCCCCTGTCCCAAACCCCAGCAGGATGGATAACTCGCTCACCCAGAAGCACTTGTTAGCCATTGCAGTACACCAAACAAACTTACAGGTCTGTAGCCATCTTCACAGGGAGGGTGTTTGTGGGTGGGAGGCCTGCACTACTACTCCCACCATGCCCCAGTCCCACACCTCAGCAGGATGGAACACTCCATCACCCCGAAGCAGTTTGCAGCCATTGCATTGTTCACCTTCACCTAACAGGTAGGTAGCCATCTTGCCAGGGAGGTCTGCGTGGGGGAGGGAGGCCTGTACCACTACTCCCACCATGCCCCTGTACCCATCCCCAAACAGGATGTAGCACACCACAACAACCCAGAAGCAGTTTGCAGCTTTTGTATTGTTCACCTTCACCTAACAGGTAGGGAGCCATCTTGCCTGGGAGGTCTGTGTGGGAGAGGGAGGCCTATACCACTACTCCCAACATGCCCCCTGTCCCACCCCAAAGCAGGATGTAGCACAACACACCAACCCAGAAGCGGTTTGCAGCCATTTTATTGTTCACCTTTACCTAACAGGTAGGTAGCCGTCTTGCCTGGGAGGTCTGTGGGGGGAGGGAGGCCTGTACCACTACTCCCACCATGTCCCTTGTCCCACACCCCAGCAGGATGGATCACTCCTTCACCCAGAAGCACTTGGAAGCAATTTCAGTACACCAAACAAACTTACAGGTATGTAGCCATCTTCACAGTCAGGGTGTTTGTGGGTGGGAGGCCTGAACTACTACTCCCACCATGCCCCCTGTCCCACACCCCAGCAGGATGGAACACTCCCTCACCCAAAAGCAGTTTGCAGCCATTGCATTATTCACCTTCACCTGACAGGTAGGTAGCCATCTTGCCTGGGAGGTCTGTGTGGGGGAGCGAGGCCTATAACACTACTCCCACCATGCCCCCTGTCCCACCCCTAAGCAGGATGGATCACTCCCTCACCCAGAAACACTTGGAAGCCATTGCAGTACACCAGACAAACTTACAGGTATGTAGCCATCTTCACAGGCAGGGTGTTTGTGGGTGGGAGGCATGTACTACTACTCCCATCATGCCCCCTGTCCCACACCCCAGCAGGATGGAACACTACCTCACCCAGAAGCAGTTTGCAGCCATTGCATTGTTCACCTTCTCCCAACAGGTAGGTAGCCATCTTGCCTGGGAGGCCAGTGGGTGGAGGGAGGCCTATACCACTACTCCCAACATGCCCCCAATCCCACCCCTAAGCAGGATGTAGCACACCACACCAATCCAGAAGCAGTTTGCAGCCAGTGCATTTTTCACCCTCACCTAACAGATAGGTAGCATGTACATGCAGTCACACATCTGTCACCAATGAAATGCTGCCATATGCCAACACCAGCCCTCCCCATGCACAAATATGCACACCGACCCAACTTGACACGCACAACTTGCACACCGGTAAGCAAAGGGAACGGTCACAGATAACAAAGAATCACACACCAATGGACATGCACAAGGAAGACCGTGCACAACCATGCACAGCACACACTGATGAGTGCATTGCCATGTGGCCCAATCAGCACCGGTCGAAACCGGTCCCAGGATGCTTGTTTCTGGTCAAGGGAAGACATGGCTTGGCAGTTCGGGCTGGACTGTTCCCATGAGGCACAGGGTCAGACTGATTTGCATATGGCCATGTCTGAACTGGGGTGGCTGAGTGGGCTAAAGAATGGTGATGGATTAAACCCAGATCAGTTGACTAGGGGTGAGTGTTTGATTTGCTCAAATGCTCCGTCCATCATCCCCTTTTGTATCGCTTTGTTCGCCCTAAGTGTGGCAGGGTATGCTCAGACGTGAATCCCTTGCTCACTTGGCCACTGGATTCAAGATAGCCTGGCTGATGAGAATTATGAATCCGAAACTGGTCCCAGGATGCTTGTTTCCGGTCCAGGGAAGACATGGCTTGGCAGTTCGGGCTGGACTGTTCCTATGAGGCACAGGGTCAGACTGATTTGCATATGGCCATGTCTGAACTGGGGTGGCTGAGTGGGCTAAAGAATGGTGATGGAATAAACCCAGATCAGTTGACTGGGGGTGAGTGTTTGATTTGCTCAAACGCTCCGTCCATCATCCCCTTTTGTATCGCTTTGTTCGCCCTAAGTGTGGCAGGGTATGCTCAGACGTGAGTCCCTTGCTCACTTGGCCACTGGATTCAAGATAGGCTGGCTGATGAGGATTATGAATCCGAAACCGGTCCTAGGATGCTTGTTTCCGGTCCAGGTAAGACATGGCTTGGCAGTTCGGGCTGGACTGTTCCCATGAGGCACAGGGTCAGACTGATTTGCATATGGCCATGTCTGAACTGGGGTGGCTGATTGGGCTAAAGAATGGTGATGGATTAAACCTAGATCAGTTGACTGGGGGTGAGTGTTTGATTTGCTCAAACGCTCTGTCCATCATCCCCTTTTGCATCGCTTTGTTCGCCCTAAGTGTGGCAAGGTATGCTCAGACGTGAGTCCCTTGCTCACTTGGCCACTGGATTCAAGATAGCCTGGCTGATGAGGATTATGAATCCGAAACCGGTCCCAGGATGCTTATTTCCGGTCCAGAGTAGACATGGCTTGGCAGTTCGGGCTGGACTGTTCCCATGAGGCACAGGGTCAGACTGATTTGCATATGGCCATGTCTGAACTGGGGTGGCTGAGTGGGCTAAAGAATGGTGATGGATTAAACCCAGATCAGTTGACTGGGGATGAGTGTTTGATTTGCTCAAACGCTCGGTCCATCATCCCCTTTTGTACCCCACAATCAGCAAGGAGCATGTAAAATTAGAGAAAACATGTGTGGGCTCATAAATACAAATATGTACATTACAGGTCAAAGTCATGCAGTACAATACAATGGCCACTCCATACCCAGATGTGACGTCAGCCAGGGCATACGAATCAACATTGAGAGAACCATTAAACTCATTTGTACGTGTCCATACATGGTAACTGGTCACTGTGAACATGATCACAGCACGATGTGCATGCAATGCATCGACATCCACAACATGTACGAGTAATGTATGTCCCTCTGCATCATGTCATGAGGCACAGTATTGAACATAGAAAAGATGTGAAGATCAGTCAAATGTGTACTGTACAGACACTGGATGACACACAGCTAACAGAATTCTAGCTGAGTGCACAACACTGACAATTCCCCATCTAATCCACAGGTAACCAAGAACTCACTGCTGAGGACAACATCAATGACCAGCAGAGCCAGTCTCCACCCCCGGTACATGAACTCTTGGATGTAGACTCCCAGGATTTTCCGGACGATGAGCTCGAGGCCAGCCCATCTGGTATGCCAGGGAGCACCAGGTCCCAGGACCCCATCCTCCCCACGACCCAGTCTGCTGCAATAACAACAGCAGCACAGCAGGGCCTTGCTGTTACAGCCTGTGCATCCACCGCCACCGCCACCACCACCACCACCACCACCAGTGTCACCTGCAGCACCCTCCCTATGCCAGGGGATGACCAACCCACATCAACAACTGTGGACGGCAGGGAGAGTGTGCGGGGACCCACAGTGGCGAGGCAACAGGTCCGTGGCAGCAGAGTAGGTAGGAGGGCCAGGGTCACCCCCAGACATCAGGAGTTTGGGATCCCATCCCTGGACCACTTCACCAGAGTCATTGGGGCCTACAAACAGGTCCAGGGACAAAGTGGCCGGTCTGATGAACTATTACGCGAGCTTATCCTGCTGATGAGGTCCATCGACACATGCCTTGGACAAATGGTAGACCACATGGGCCAGCAAGTGGCGTTACTGAGGGACAGGCCTTCATCCCAAACAACACCTCCGCCCCCTCTGTTGTGCTGCAGGATGACATTGCACCATCCTCCCCTGCGGCCACAGAGAGGGTTGAGTCCTCAGACGCCGCTGGCCATGCAGCAGGGTCCCCCCCGGCTAAGCGAGCTAGGGGGTGTCCAAAGAAGAGCCTGGGAGTCTCTGGAGGCAAAGCACCAGCCAAACAACAGTCACGGAGCCAGTCCTGATGGCAACCCTCTTCCCCACTGCATTGACTGTTTGGACTATCCTTCTCCACACTGCCTTGTGAATAGCACCTGTCTGTTGGTCTGGGTCACCACATCGATGTGGTGTCTGCTCTTTCATCTCATTTACCATGACTGTCAACTCACTGCTCCATCACCACCTTCATGTAAATCTGCCTGCACCCCTCACATCAACTCTGGAAATAAAATACCTTACACGCTTTATTTGTGTCAGCTTTGTCCTTAGTGCATTATTTACAGTCTTCCAAATGTCCATAATGTATCCAAAAGATGTACAGTATGTCGGCATGGATAATTTTAAGGCATCTAGGGAAACACAACAGAACAACATTCACTGGTGTGAGTGTGGCATCACAGAATATTACATTACACCAACCATGTACATGAGCCAACATGCAGACAACACAATGGGCAACAAGTGTCAACAAACACGTCACCGATACATTCACAGATGACATGTCACTGTCACATTTCCACACACAGGTGACTTGACATCCGGCAGTCTGTACCATTCGCACATAGACCTTCACGACAACAGCAATCTCGCCAGGCAATGGACATGTTGTACTTCGTCACCCACCGTCAATTAAAGTAGCGGGTGATGAGCTGTTGACGCATGTCACCACCTTCCTCCCCCCCACTGTCCTCATCACTGGTTCTTCTTGTGCAGGCGGGGGCCTTGGGTTCTCATCATCATCCATGATCAGTGGAATATCCTTGCAAATAGCCAGGTTGTGTAGCATGCAGCATGCCACTACGATCTTACACACCTTCCCAGGGTAGTTTGACAGTGCACCTCTGGTTCTGTCAAGGCAGCGTGACTTGAGCAGGCCAAGAGTCTGCTCCACCACATGACGTGTCCTGCCATCATTGTATTGGATTTCCACCGGGGTCCTGGGATTCCGCAGTGGGCTCAGCAGCCATGGACAGCTGGGATATGCAGAGCCACCTATGAATGACAAACACACATTGCAATGTTGCACAGGCAGAGGGCTGCAAGTCACACAACCAGCACGCCATAGGACTAGGCATACTCACCCACAATGCAAGCACGCTCGGGAAGCAGATTAGCTATCAGTCTGGGCACAAAGCTGTTCCTCAGGATGTAGGAGTCATGGGCAGAGCCGGGGAATCTGGCACACACGTGCGAGATGGTCCTATCGGCCAGGCACACCACCTGCACATTGATCGAGTGAAAATGTTTTCTATTAAGGAAAATGTGCTCACTCACCTGTGTGCAATCAATGGCTCCATCAACATAGGGGATGTGCCCAAGGGGATAGAAGTCTCCCTTCACACCTGACAATTCTGCTCCCCGGGGGAAATGTATGTATCTGTCCTTGTAGATCATCATGGCTGCAAGAACATCCCGCAGCACCATGCTGAACATGGGTTGAGACATCCTAGCAGCGCTGGCCATGGTCTCCTGGAAGGATCTTGTGTCAAAAAAATGGAGGGCTGCCATCACCTTGTAAGTTGGTGTGAAAGCTGTTGGGTAGTGGCGACGAGGCTGCAGGTGGGGCTCCAACAGATCACTAAGGGTCTTCAGGGTGGCTCTGTCGAGACAGAACTTGCGATGATCACTATATCCTCCATGTCCTCTAGCAGTCTCGAGTGACGTATCAGATTTGGCCTCTTCGTAGTTGAGATGAAATTGGACACATGTCAATGACATCCATCATGAGATGGCCACAGCATAACACGTTCAGGATGAAACAGAATGAACAAACACTGACTTGAGGGATGTGTGACACACCATGTTACATGGGTGTAAGTTTGAGCCACACATAGGGCACACCTCTCCATTTACAATACACCAGTGCATAAAACACCACATAAGTCAATGTGAATGCACATATTTTCAACGCCACATTCAACATGCACACGCCTGGGAGTGTGTCATCCAGCCATTGTGCAGCAAATCAACTCAACTGTCTCATACTCATCTGCTCTACGCCACCGCGGAGGCGGATTTTGGATGCTTTTAAAAGATGCACCATCGCGGTAGCGCACCCTGGGCCCCTGCGGTGCATCACCGCCATGGAGCATTGCCTACAGCCAATGGGAGCGATGATTGCGGTGGCATGATGCAATTTTGAAGATCTCTGTAGGCGTGCTCCACCACCGCGGAGGCGGACATTGGATGCTTTTGAAAGAGGCAGACCTGGACAAACAATTGTTACAGCTTGGCACCTTAGAAACGACCCCAGAGGGCTATAAATGTGTGGGAGTGAGCCTCACATTTCCACTCCTCACAGAGCCTGCTGCCTGGGACCCTCACCTGCTGCTGCCTCCAGAGCCTGCTGCCTGGGATACTCATCTGCTGCTGCCTCCAGAGCCTGCTGCTGGGACCCTCATCTGCTGCTGCCTCGAGAGACTGTTGCCTGGGACCCTCATCTGCTGCTTTCTCCAGAGCCTGCTGCCTGGGACCCTCAGCTGCTACTGCCTCCAGAGCCTGCTGCCTGGAACCCCTCACCACCCAATTCCACCACAGGTGTTCCATGTCCACAGGGATGGCAAGGACAGAGAAGATCTGTGCCATTCCATTCACAAGCGAGGAGATGGAGGTCCTGATGGACGAGGTGCTCGCACAGTACCCAAGGCTTTATGGTGCCCCAAATGTCGTGGTCAGTTATCGTAAATGGAGGTGTAGGGCAGGGGGGGCAGACATGTAGTAGTATTGCAGCAGTATATGCCTGAGGGCGTGGGGTTGTGTCATACACTGAGAAACATGCTGTCTCCAGGGGGGAAAAGTGTGTGTCCCAATGTCACGGTTTCACTGCCTGCAGTTGTATGTCTGAGTGGAGTGTGTTACATTGTCAGCCATACAGAGCCACAGGATGTTGTACATGCAGGTCCCAGGACAGTAATTGCTTTGCTGATTGTCTCTGTGTGCCCCTGTTGTTCGACTCAGTGTGAACCGAGATGCTCTGCACAGTGCCCGCCCACAAAGACGAGATCACATCACTGCACGTACTGTGTCCTTACTCTTGTTCATTCACACTGAAATCCAAATATGCACCATCTCAGCCCTGTATAATTGCACACGACCACACTTGTGTTGATGAATATTTTGTTGGTGAGTCCATGTACCCCGATGCTACATACATGACATGCAGACATGTTCACAGGACATGCTCATTGAATGCTGCCCAGTCATGCTCACAGTGAGTCTACACACAGACACAGGTGGATATGTGACGTATGTAGTGGCCAGACATGCATAGGACAGGAGATGTGTGCAAGCCACAGAGGGCGTTCAGTGCAGTCATCCTGCATGTGTGTGAGATTATCAGGGACCCTGTACGCCCTCATAAATGCATGCAATCTCATCCGCTTGGCCCATACAGAGTGCCCATATGAGGTGTACCCCAGGGTGGGATGGACAGAGATTACATTTGTTAATGAGTCTGTGTCTTGCTACTGTACTGACAGATGTTGGTACATGACACTGTGTCACTGATCATTTCCCCCTCTTTTCTCCGATGCCTGCAGCTCAAGGTACGCCAGCGTAAGGCCGTGTGGAGGGCCATTGCAGCAAAGGTGCGAGCCCTGGGGGTATCCAACTGACGACACACCCACTGCCACAAGAGGTGGGACGATATCAGCCGGCTGGCAAAGAACGTGGCAGAGATGACCTTGGGGCTGCTACCACGCACTGAGCATTTGGTATGGCGCAGCATGACACCACTGATGGGCCGCATCTTGGCAGTGACTCATCCTGAGCTGGATACACATCTGAAGGAGCATTCGCAGCAAGGCAGGGGTGAGTATTTTTGGGAGGGTGACTTTGGCTGGGAGCGGATGCATGTGTACAGGGCCTGTGGCAGCAGTGGCCTATGTGATGTTCGTGGGGTGGTGCTGTGCTGTGTCATGTGAGTGGCTGCTGGGATGGGTGCCAGTGTCATGCATTGGCCCAAACTGGCCTTACAAATGTGATTCTCCCTGCTGTGCATTCCCATAACCGGATGTGTTAGGATCTACATGGTCATTCAGCTTTGGGATAGTGTGGGGAATCTATTTGGGGGTGAACAGCAGTGTCCACTATCTGAGTGTGACTTCAAGTTATCGTAATTTGCATGCACCTTGATCGTTGAGGCCCACACATCTGACACCAATGTGCCCCAGAGTACAACATGGTGTTTGGCTGGGGCTACTTGCCATTGTGGACAGTCATGTCCTAACAGGTGTCTGTGTTGTCCCCTCCTGTTCCCTCAAGGTCTGTCAGTGGCAATAAGTGGTGTGCCCAAAACATGTCCCTAGGTGTGGGCAGAGCAAGTTGTGTGTCTGGTAGACTTTATCCACGGGCAGGGTGTTGTGCTGTGTGGCCTTAACATGGCTCAGTCATGGCAGATATTCAGAGTTACAGGCACTGTTGTGGTCTATGTAGTGAGTTGCTGCAATGTAATTGCAGAGTGTGGTGGTCAACATGTATATTTGGTCATCTTCTGTACTGCATTGATTAAATTGATTTGTCCTGTTAATGAAACTAGCCCAACCGTGCATCTCTCTCTCATGCAGATTTGCCAGTGGACAAGGAGGGAAAGGAGCCAGAAACCAGTGGTGGCGAGAGTAGCACTACAGCTGCACAGGAGCCCAGTGACACAGAGGTCACCAGCGCATCAGAGGGGGACCCTAGTATGCAGAAGGAATCCCAGCCTGAGACACAAAGTGCAACATCATCTGATGCCAGCGGGGATGCATCCATGTTGGCAGGCACAGGGAATGGGGACTCTGCATCATCTACTACCACACAGCGGCCAGTGCCCACTCTCCCATCCACTTCCTCTGGTGCTGCCCGTGTCCGTGTCAGTAAGAGGGAACGAGTTACATTCACACCTGGCACCCCTAAGCCTGCACCTGTCCCCCCTGCTGCCATCAGTGCTGAGTCTGTTGAGCACCTGCACCAGCTTTGTGTGGGCCAGACAGCCATGCTCAATGCCTTCAGTGACCATGACAAAAAATTAGGCCAGGTGGTTGCCTACAAGGAGGGCATACACTCTGACGTGGGTGGGCTACACCGTACTGTCCAGACTTTGTCGTCCACAGTGACGTCTGCCCTTCAACAGGCACATACTCCCATTCCTGCTCCAGTGCCTTTGTCCACCCCCCAGTCAGTGGCCACATCGGATGATAGTGACAATGGTTCCCATGCATCACAGTCACGATACAGCACAAGAAGCACCCAGCAGAAACAACCCAAGCGCACCCGCCTGCAGACACCATCCCCACAGAAGAGTAGAGCCACCCCAGAATGCAAGGACAAGAGCCCGTCAGGGAAGAGCAATGCAGAAAAAGTAATGAAGCAGACATCAGGCTCACATGCCTCAGAGGCATCACCAGCGAAGGACTCTCCTGTCCCTAAAACTTAATGCTGAGCTAGGCGTGCAGTGTCTATGCCCACTGAGGAGGTGTTGTATGGCAAGGGTACCCCTAGTAAGGGCTCAGGGCAACATTCACCCGCCACATCAACTCCAATTCCAAGCCCAGTGAAGTAGGTGAAGGAGGGCACTGTAGGGGCTACCCCTGGCAAAGAGGCGAAGGAGGGCACTGTTGGGGCTACTCCTGGCAAACAGGTGAAGGAGGGCACTGTAAGGGGGACACCTGGCAACAGGCGAAAGAGGGCACTGTAGGGGCTACCCCTGGCAAACAGCCAAAGGAGGGCACTGTAGGGGGGACACCTGGCAACCAGTGGAAGGTGGTCCAGAGACGTAGCCAGATAAAGTGTTCCACAGGATCCAGCACGTCACCAGAGGGAGTGCCATTGTCTGCACCTGATGCGGGTCTGTTGGTGTGTGTGCCGGTTGTGTCATCACCATTTCCCATTGACCCCAATACAGGGAAGACATTGAGAAATTCCTAAGAAGTGGAAAGGTACCCCTCAAACCTCTCCCACCCACACTGTGTCACAGGTCTGCATGACTCCACCTCCACGTGCCACTACACCACCTGGTCCAAACAGCCCTCCAGCTTGCCAAGCCACTGATAGCCCTACATCACCTGGGCCTCTCTCTCTCCAGTCAAGTGGTCCTGCTGTCCCCGACACACAGTCAGCTCCAAGTCCGCCTGACAGCCAAGAGTGAGTGGTAGTCCCCCTCACACACCTGTCTCTCATACAGGTGTGATAGTTATGCCCATTGTTTACCACCTGGGTGTGTTGCTGGCCATGGAAGGGTACAGTCAAACACACTCCCTGTGCAGCTTCTCATGTCCTGACTCTGCACTTTGCCATGCCCACTGGCCTTGTCATTCACTGCTGTTCTGCCCTTGCCTGTGCAGCTTCTCATGTCCTGACTCTGCACTTTGCCCTGCCCACTGGCCTTGTCATTCACTGCTGTTCTGCCCTTGCCTGTGCAGCTTCTCATGTCTTGACTTTGCACTTTGCCCTGCCCAATGGCGATGTCATTCACTGCTGTTCTCCCCTTGCATGACAGGAGCTTGACTGGGAGGTTGGTACTGCAGAATGGCTGCCGTCACTGTGGAGCTTAAAGACTGGACAGTTATGTGCAGGCCACCCACGTCTGAATGAATGCCCTCCAATAACGCAACAACCTGTGACAACTTGTTGCCATGATCCTGGAGGGCATTGAGGAGCGAAGTCTGACCACAGACAGCTGCCGCAAGATGTCTATGGCCTCCACACTGAGGGCGTGGTAAATAAAATATTACCCTGGCAGAATTTCTAGGCATTAACAAAGTATCATGCATCAAGTGAGAAGCAGAGTCCGTGGTATCTGAGTTAAAATGGGCTTTATTCCAATAACTCGCGTCAAAGGGAGAATATGTTCCATCACCTCTGAGGTTCAGGAAGAGTCTTCTAACAATTATTTACTGAACATAGTATATATACATTTCTTGTACATAGGCTAAGCAGAGCAAGAAAGAAAATGAGATAAGAACATGTGGGTGTACATGAGGGTGTGTACTTTGATGAGTCATAGGTAGATGATAGGTAGGTGTCATAGGTGGGTGGTACACAGAGGAGGAGTTTGCATGACCAGCTCGAACTGTGCCCTAATTGTGCAATTTGAGCATGACGTGCAATTGACGTGTAACTGGGAGGAGAGCTGACTTTCAACCTAGTAGAGGAATCTCAATTATGTCAGGGCGACCAGCACGTCTAGTACAACTGATATCTAGAGTCAAGGGATGTATTATCTGAAGCAAAGGTTGTTCATCACTAAAAGACAGAGAGGGCATATTTGCATGTGCTTTCTATGGGTGCAAGCACTGTATTTTACTTAAATGGAGACAGAATGGCTAGGCCCTATCTCCCTCGGACGGGTTCTGTGTACTTTTCCTCACCGGGCAGAGATGCCACTCTGTACAGCAGACGGATAACTGTTATTCATAATACTGTCTTGGCAGGCTTCTTGCTGACGTGACTGCAATTTCTCAGTGTGCCAGGAATCATGAAAACAATATTTCAGAAAGTGGTTTCAGGCTCAACCACAAAAAATAAAGGGTTCAGTACGATATTTATTTAAAAGAGCACAATGCAAAATGCAAATACATGGGCCTTCATTTTAGCTTAACGTTTGGGAGACTTGATGACTTGACTTGCAGGACATGTTTGCAGAGGCCTAGTGATTCAGGCCACTACGGGAAATATGCATGGGTGACATGCACATATATGTAACATAGGGTATATGTAGTGGACATTTTTGGTCAGGCAAAATATCATTTTCCTCATTCCCTCCTTGTCCCCTACATAACCCTTTAGGATACATCTATATTCATGAGACCGTATAGTTCATCATACAGAATCATTTGTTCATCTTTAACTCTTTGTTTACGTGGATGGGGAACACAGGCAGTGGCACACAGGCCGCAAATCGCCGGGCCACACTGCAAACAGGGACAGCAACCAAATACCATAAGTAGGGCCATTCCTAGGAAGGACATAACTTTCCATACCCACGCAGATATTACACCCCAGAACCAACTGGACCAAGTCCATGTGCCTGGGTCTTGATGAATGACATTAGCAATTTTTGTGGAGTCTTGTTATCGCTGCGTACACGGATGGCGCGTTATTTGGGATGAAAACGCAACAACTAGATCGGATCACTCTACAAGCTCCGCCTCTATCCGCCAGGATGACGTCAAGAACGAGGCGGTTTTGAAGAACGACAAGTCTAATAGCAGACTGTTCCTGGGTCAAGTTCGCCAGGGCAGATGCAGTTATATTTACAACTGTTTCAAGAGTCCTTGTTAACCTGCGTATCAGTTTACTGTTTTGGACGGGACCTATGAAGAAAAAGAATCCTTTGTTGAAATCTGTATATTGCTCCCAAGCTGTTTCAGTCTGATCGATCCCTGCGGAATCTGTCTCTCTCTTTTGTCTAACATGTTCTAGTTGTGAATCTCTGTGATAATGGGATGGGGCCAAGAAAACAGGTGGCAATAGGAATGCTATATAACAAGTCCCACCCCAGTCTAAGGGCAGATGTACATAGGCTGTCTGACCGCAAATGAAATAGGTATGGCGTGATGTTTTGAAAGAAGAAAGTCCGTTATCATTGAACTCTACTACATTGTTACACTCGGTGTGTCCCATATGTACTGAGCCTTTCATACTAACACATAAATCACCTTTTGCTGGCAGGACTGATATAAACGGTGGACCTGTGTTTTGCTTGGGCTGAACATTTAACATATCATTTTCCTCAAGGGAAGCAGGGGAGACAGGGGCAGGAGCAGTGGCGCCAGGGTGTGGCAGACGAAGAAGCAGATGTCAAACTTCCTGTTTCTGCCAAATTTGGGGAGTCACCACTGGAGTGTGAAGATGTTGAGCTAGGTATTTCTGGCCCAGACTCCTCCAGGGCACTCCCGTCCCCTTCCAAGGCGCTGGTCCTCTCAGTGTCGCTGTACTCCCGGTGACCACTAATGCCAGCTGCTTCCCCAACAGTGTTGGGCCCCTCTCCTTCCCTGCTCTCAATAGATGCTGTAAGAGACATAGACATTTGTTCAATAAAATGGCCTCCTCACAAAGATGATATGAAATACAAACAGAATTGATTTGACTTAAGACCCAACATTTACATGTACATGTACTGGCTGCATAAGCCCAAACCTTTGTCTGATCACATGCTGTATTGACACATGTTTTTTGGACGTTCATGTTACATGATGCGTTGACACTGCCAAATAGCTGTGCATGTGTCAACATTTCAACATCATATCCCATTGTGTGTAGACACACCTACATGCCTTTAGTTAAGAGAGCTACACATCAAATTCTGTTGTGTTTCTCCCTATTGAAGTATGAGTTCACAAAACACCAGAAATACAAACTGACACATGATAATTGTTAAGTGACCTTCCATCCTTCCATCCAACTATGTTGGTATTGCACCACAACTACTGTTGAACATTGTTTACTGATTTGTAGATGCATCAATGCCATGGAAGTGCACACTACAAATATCTCAATGTACCCTAACATGATGCTCACTCCTGTTCACTGCCGGGTGATGTCTTTGAGACTTACACCTTTGCGTATTTTACAGGGACACATTTTTAGGGATAAACTGCTACGAAGCACCATTTATTAATGTTGACAAAACGACAATGCACATTAGCATGACTAGGGCAATGTGACGCAAGGGCTTTGCATGTTGTGACATGTCACATACCCACAATATTTCAATCTCAGGGCAAGGCGTCAATGATCCAAGGTATGAGATTGCCTTTTGTAGATGAAGCTTTGAGTGTCCACTATAAGGACTGGCACTGTGTGCCAAAAGCTAGTGTCTGGCATCTGACATCCCTACATTGTGCTGACTGCTGACACCCAGGACACATCAATGTCACAAGAGATTACTCACAACTTGACCATGCACTGATGCATATGTACACACACCCCTCCTCAATGCACACAAAGTAAGTACTGCCACTCAGAGTGACATTGCCTTTTTCCATCAAAAGTTACAGTACAACACTTCAAAAACATCACAATTTGCCATATACACTGATCACATACAACCACTTTAAGCCCTAGTGCAAACACAATCTCCCAAAAGCCATGTTTAGCTCCACAGCTTCAACCTTCCACTGTCTATCCAACACGAAGACCTGTTGCCATGTGCACAACAAGCAAATTCAGATCATCCAATGCATCACTGCAATCACCACCATCTACGCCATCAGCACCTTTGTGCAGTTCCTGTCATTGTGGCAGGGAATGACATTATGTGATGACATGCTGCTAATACTTGTCTAAATGTGTCGCTGTGATGCTGTCGTCTGTATCATTTTGCTGTACACCACCCATGGGACAGGTGTAACATCTGCTAAACTCACTGCACCCTGAGTCCAAATGTGTCCATGTCTCAACCACTTGCACATCATCACATGAGAAACAATATTGTGGGAGCCACACAGCACAGACAGATCTGACAAGTGTACTGTGCTAGACACTTCACTCAACTTCTTTTCCTGTGTATGAATGGCTCAGTACAGACACCATTTTCCAGATGGAACATGAAAACATGTCAAGATTATTTGCACTGATACTATTCATGGATCCCCTACATGACAATCCAACTGTTGTACACATGCAGGACCCCATGCAATTGCCACTGAGGCAACTTTGAACCAATTGCATCACACTAGAGACATCTCAGAGGTTCCTGGGTTGCTCATGGCTGGGATTAATGCAGCGAGTCATGCACCAAGTCACACTTAGTCCAATACTCACCCCAACTGGCTGCTGTTGGGCCCTCAAGCATCTATCTAGCTCTGGCTGTTTCACTGCCAGGATGTGGGCCACAATTGGGGTCATGGTCCTGTGCGCAAACCTTCCACTTCGCGGGACCAGCCTCAGTGTAATTTCTTCAATGTTTTTGTTGAGGCAGCAGAAGTCATACCACCTCTTGTGGCAGTGAGTATGGCACAGGTTGGAGACGGCCAGGGTGATGGCCCTCCATATTGCCTTACGCTGATGGGCCTTGAGCTGTAGGAATGGGAGTCAGGATAAAAACTTTGTAAACAGTATGTTGTGGACCATTGTGTCTCCGTCCGAGACCGCGTTTTGCTCGGAATGAGGTCGCACTGGATATTATCCACCATTTTCTGTGAGTTCTTATTTGAACCCACTGGCTTTACATTATCCTATCATTATGGTTATCATGCCAACTATTGTCGGACACCTTGTTATGCATATATCTGGATATTGGACATCTGCATAGCTATATTTTGTTTTCTCTTGGATTCCCTGTACAATATTGTGAACAGAGATTACTTGGTTGTCATAGCCTTCCACATGAGACAGCATACGTTGCAACTGGACAACAACAGATTTGATTAGTCTGTGGCTGTTCTCCTATTTTGCTCTGAAGAAGTCCTATTTTAAGAGGACGAAACTCGTTGGCTGATGACTTTTGGTTAAAATGGAATAATAAAAAAGAAGAATAAGACAAGAAGACCTTGCATTAGCAGTGACTTTGTGTATTAAATTAGATTTCTTTATTAGTTATGTACAGATTCTATTTTGGACTATTTTGCTGACAAATTGTAGTGCAGAGCCAATCCAGTGTTTTTTGTCTTGTATCCTTTTCGGAGGGGAGGTGCTCCTGGACAGGGGGCACATTTGGCTTTTGGCACACAAAATTGTCTATTGTTTATATTACATGGTTGATTGACGGTACGGCTGCTGCATTTCGTTATGGTCCTCTGTCCATTTTCTGAGATGTAACTGTACTACTGCTAAACTTCGTTATGTACAATTCATCATTGCCTGCAGTCAGGGATGAGGGGGCATAAGGCTCTACACCATTACCGTGGAGTCATTCTGCTAGGCAGAGTCTAACACATTTATATTACCCATTCAGAGAACAATAGGTGTCCAAGGGAGTTGCCCCAGTGACAATGGTGCCATCCTCCTCACATACTCAAGTGCAATAACTTGTACTTTATGTATTGGCCATGCAGATGTCAAAATCTAAAGGCATTAACATTGGCTTGCACTCTAAGGCACATACTAGTGGCCAGTTCCATAGGGTGAGCATTGAAATCACTCAAAATATGCTACACATTCACTTACCGGTACCTGTGGAGCACCATATAGCCACCCGTACTGGCAAAGGACCTAGTCCACCAAGGCTTCCAGCCCCTCTGTGGTGAAGGGACGGGCCCTGATGTTCTCAGTACGAGCCATGACTGGTTCCAGAGATGAAGTACAGCAGCAGTTGGTGGGGAGGAATGGCAGGCAGCAGTATCTGTAGGCAAGTGACAAGAATGGCCATTTCACACACATATATATGCCCTTAGGGCTGTTTCAGTGTTATTCTGCTAATGCAATAGGTCCGCCTCGTTCGCATTATTCAATTAGGGCCAATGCCCATGCCCACAGTGGCAGAGGACACCTACCGCAAAGTTCAAAAATGAAAAGCACTACCGTGATGGCAGTTCCCAAATGGCTGCTATGTAATTTGCATAGGCGGTGTCACACCCCGGGGCTCAGAATGTCTCCACGCTACCCAGCATCATTTCATTGGGGCCAATGCCTGTGACCGCAGTGGTGGCGTACAACTACTGCGACGTTCAAAAAATTCAAAGCAGTACCGCGATGGCAGTTCCCTTTGGCTGCTATGTTATTTGCGTGGGTGGTGTCACATCGCGGGGGTCAGAATGTCTCCACCGCTACCTTCCATCATTCAAGTGGGGCCAATGCCTGTGACCGCAGTGGTGGAGCACCCCTACTGCGATCTTCAAAAATGATATGCACTTCTAAGGCAGTTCCCATTGGCTACTATATTATTCACATAGGGGGTGTCAATGGTGTAGGTGATTGCCGCCCTGCATTACTTTACCACAGGTTCGTTTCCGTACATGGTGGCCATTGCAGGCGGGATGTCTCAACCTATGTTAAAATACAAGGACAGCTACATCCAGTATCCAAAGAGACATGATTTGCCAAATGTGAAGGGGGAATTTTATGACCATGGTCACTTCCCAACTGTTGTTGGAGCCATTGACGCTCACACATTGGCCTTGTTCCTCCACAGGCACGGCAGCACACGCAGTTCTTCTACAACCTGACCCATCTGTCCCTGTTCTGCTGGTACACTGGCCACTGTCTCCAACATCCTACGGGTTGGTGGTGGTGTTGGTAACCTCTGAGAAAGAGACAGTGTTGCAGGCAGTGGTGGTGATGGTGGTGGTGGTTGCTACACAAGTAGTTGGTGCATGGCTCAGCCTTGTTGCTGCTGTGTTGGAAATTGTGGGGGTGGTGCCGAAGAGGCTCTCAGACTGAGTACGCCCTGGCAGGCCTGAAAGGCCAGGTTGGTGCTCCTCATCCAAAAATTGGAGAGAATCTGCACCTGAGAGTTCCTGCTCCGGGGGGAACCAGGCTCTGCTGGTTGGTTGGTGGTGGTCTCGCCATCTGTTGATTGCGATTCACCTGTTGAACAGAGGTTAGATTTTCAGGATGTTAAGTACATTCCACAACTTTGGTGATACAGTTTTAGTTGAGAAGTCCAAACTTTTAGCATTAAAAATACTAGTCATTTCAAACAGTTTTTCAGCAGTATGACCTGATGTTGAGGTACATCCATTACGTGTTTGTGAGGTGACATGTCAATGTCAAACATTTAACATGTGCAGATTGTGTGTTTCCAAGGACATGCCATAATTTACCAACTTGGGGCCAGATGTAGGTGTCAAAATACCGGTCGGAATAGGCCGAAAATACTGATTTTCGGCCGTTTCCGACCGGTATTTTGACATTGGTATGTAGGGGCTCTGAAAACATACATATTCGGTAATTTTACCGATTCGATAATTTTACCAAATCGGTAAAATTACCGATTCTGTAAAATTACAGAATCGGTAAATTTTACCGATTAGGTAAATATACCGATCTGTAAAATTACCGAATATGTATTTTCCTATGTAGGTAGCACTTTTAACATTGCTACAGGGCTTTCAGGATTCGGTATTTACCATGCAATCCAATTGCATGGTAAATAACGAATTCTTGTGTACATGCACATCTGTGCATGTACACCTGTGCCATGTGGCACACAGACATGCCCTAAGGGCATGTCTGTGTGCCTCATGGCGCACAAGCCAGTTACAGGGGTGCAACAGGGTGTCAAAGTGACACCCTGTCCCCCTTTGCAATTCGGTATTTTTACCGATTCGGTAAATACCGAATCGGTATTTGCTATTGAATCCTATGGGCTTCAAGGCCCATAGGATTCAATAGCAAATACCGATTCTGTAATTACAGAATCGGTAAATACCGAATCCTACCGATTCGGTATTTTTTACCGAAAAATTACCTACATTACATTTACCGATTCATGAATACCGAATCGGTAAAATTCGGTATTTATGAATCGGTAAATGTAATTTACCTACATCGGGCCCTTGGTGCTCATCTACTTTAGTGTAAGCATGAATATTGTCGACTTTTCAAATAATATGTTTCACCTATGCAGACATTTCCTAATTTGTGTAGGTCATTATGCATTCACAGCATGTGGGATGTGGTATTTGAATGAATGTCCATGCATGTATTGTGTGGATATGAGCCTTCATGCTTTTCTAAACTATGACTTACACATAGCATTTTACACATATCGTGATTGGGCTCTGCATTTCTTAACGTGTGACTTTGTGAATGGAAGTATGATTTTTGTGACATATGCCTGAGCATAGGAGTGTGCGCAGTGGATGTGACATATGGCATGTTGAAGAGTTGGCTAACAAGTGAGGGATGTGGTGGGCAGAGTGCTCCATGCTGTTCAGGGTTGAGGCAAATACGCATAAGCTGGCTACCTACCTGCAAGGAGGTATTGAAGAGGGAGTTGGCTGCCATATGGCTCTGGGGTGGGGGGAGTGTTCTATACTGTTTGTGAGTGAGTCAAGAGGGCCTGGTGGGGGTTGTAGTGGTGTTGTCCTATCCCCACACTCCCCTCCGTATTAAGATGGCTACCTACCTGCAAGGAGGTAATGAGGAGGGAGATGGCTGCCACATGGCTCTGGGGTGGGAGGAGTGTTCTATTTTGTTAGGGGGTGATGCAAGGGAGCATAATATGGCTACCTACATGTGAGATGAAACAGAGCAGTGAAATTGCTGCCACATGGTTCTGGGGTTGGGGGAGTATTCCATGCTGTTTGTAAGTGAGTCAAGGGGGTCTGGTGGGGGTTGTAGTGGTATTGTCCTGTCCCCACAGTCCCCTCCCTAGTAAGATGGCTACCTACCAGCAAGGATGTTCTGAGAAGGGAGATGGCTGCCACATGGCTCTGGGGTGGGGAGGGTGTTCCATGCTGTTTGGGATTGAGGCCAAAGGGCCTTGTGGGAGTCGTGGTGTTGTACTCATGTCCCAACAAACCCCTCCCTACTAAAATGACTACCTACCTGCAAGGAGGTACTGAGGAGGGAGATGGCTGCCACATGACTCTGGGGTGGGGAGGATGTTACATGCTGGTCAGGGTTGAGGCAAGAGAGCATAAGCTGGCTACCTACATGTAAGGTGAAGCAGAGGCAGGAGATGGTAGCCATATGAGACATGTTTTTGAAAGAGTGCATTGTACATAAGTTAATTATTGTCTAGGAAGTGTAGCTCAATGGTTGTGCATGAGAGTGAATGACAGTGTGATGGGATACATTTGCTGGTACTTACCAGTCTCCACTCCCCTAGCTATTCCTGTAAGACTGTCTGGAAGCAGGATGGCAAGCACCTTTTCCTCCCATTCAGTGAATGTTAGCGGTGGAAGGGGAGGGCCACAGCCAGTCCTCTGAGCTGCCTCTTGGTTCCTGGTAACACAATATTTTACCCGGGACTTGAGGTCATGCCACCTCTTCTTAATGTCACGCATTGTGCGCATGTGGTACCTACTGCATTTACTTTGTTGACAATCCTTTTCCACATTTAATTTTTTCTAACAAGTGGGGTCTGTTGGACCATGGCTCCAAACAAATGTGGTTCTACTCTAATTATCTCTTCTACCATCACTGACAACTCACTATCTGTGAATTTCAGCATTGTTTTCTGTGACATAGAGAATGCTGTGAAAATATAACACAAGTGCAAAGAGGAAGGTGTGGTGGAGGTGTGAAAGGCATGTGGATGAAAAGTCTTGGTGCCTGGGGATATGTGGGTGTGATGTTGTGCTGTATGATAAGTTCCTTTCCTAATGGCTGTGGTGTCTGGCCCTTCAATGCTGTGGTTTTGCAAAGGAGTCTGGTCTGGGAAGGGCTTGGTGTTATGCTCTGCTATGAGGGTGTGTCCACTTGAAGAATGACCATTAGGTGTATTTTTCCTTGTGACATTGCATTTGACCGTTTATTTATTTTGCCTTCACGCGACCGCTGCAGTTGTAATGCAAAGGTCATAATTTGCCTTGCGGTCATACTGCAGGTGAATCAGCTTTTTGTTCTAGAAAACTGTTTTTCCATCTGCCAAGGTCGGATTTTCTGGATTCCTGACTGTAGCGGATGGAGTTTTGTCAAATCCCACCGCTGTGGTTGGATTTTTCGCCCATTGCATTATCAGTTCAGTTTCAGTTTGTAAATCGTTATTTCGGCATAATAGCCATAAAAGAAGAGCATGCATGTTTAAAACAGACATAGATGACAAAAATTCATATTTTTACAGCCATAGTTTGTAAGTGGCATTACACAGTGCAATTAAAAAGTAGACCACAAAACTAGTTATAATTTTAAAAACAGTTAAAAATGTAGCAAAAACTATTTGTGCAATTCATAAGCTAAAGTTTAAAGAACAACTGTACATCCTACTTAACAATTTATACAGTTTTCATTAATATTCGTCGCTTAAGCCACATGGCAGCCAGGAATTTTGATACGGCGAATACAATAGATCTTGTCACGTCTGATTTGAGTATTCGGAATGCAAACATGCAATGAACGAACCCCAACTTTGTACACAAAGGTACGAGCCAATACCTCCTAGGCTTAGAATAAGCCGGACAAAAAAATTTAACATGAAGTTCATTTTCAATGTCATAATTGCAGCCAGGGCAATTCATTTGGGAGGAAGTAGACCATCTACTCATAAAGGCTCTAAGCGGTAGGGTTCCATATCTCCATTGCAGGTACAATTTCCTGGCTAGAATGGGATAAATGTCATCCAGAAAGTTTTCAAAATTATATACATGTTTAATCTTTAAAAAGGATTCTGTTAGGGTGCCCACCTCTTGGTTTTGGAGGAAGGACTAAAGCAGGTAGACCCAACCTACCACATTCATTCTTGACATACATAAGCCAGGGTATTTTCCTTATCTTGGGCATGCTTAATATTTCTGCCAGTTCCAACCTGTAATTTAATAACTCAGGTGTTGCCCAGAGCCTACGCCAAAACCTTAAAGGTTTGACGCCAAGCTCATGGGCAATCGGTCTTACGCCCAAGTCTAGCCTCAGTGGGAGGAGTGGAGTACTGGATGGTTGGGCCAGTAATTGTCTTAGACATTTATTTTCGGTCATACTGATGTCAGACTTGCAGGCATGACCCCATAATTCACCCCCATACGTCCCCGCGCATTATATTGCATTATAATGTGACCACCGGAATTCCTGCGGAACATGCAGGCAGTTTATTTCCGGAACCACGGCGGTCGGAGGATTTTTCCGTTCGCCATTGTAGTGAGGCCATTAATTATTATTGTAGTTCTCCAATGTACCAAGTTGACAGATGGTCTTGGTTTGTTCTGTGCAACTTTATACATCCTTTGTGTTCAGCCGTTCACTGGTATCTCATGATGGCGCTGCAAGAGCTGCAAGAGCCGGTAATTTGACAAGGGTCAAAACGTCATTGACAATTATTCTGGCAGAAGAGACAATACTGAGAGACTCTAAACCAGAATTCTCTAACCAGTCGATAGCGAGCTACTAGTAGCTCCCATACACCTTCAGAGTAGCTTGCAGCCTTGAATTCATTTTTAAATAAGCACAGGGTCACATTTTCCTTTTAAAGTTAAGGGAAGGGTGTGTTTATTTTACATTATTGTCATTAGGCTGCAGATAGCATGGCCTGAAAATAAGCCATGCTCAGTCAGATTTATGATAACCCAGTGTATGACTGGGGCACAGAGGTGAAGAAACGAAGCTCTGGAAGAATGTAACTCGTAAATAAAAGTCCTTTTACATTCAATATTGGAGCGTGAGAACAAAGTGATGTTTCTGAATGCTGTTAAAAGGGAGAAAATGAAAATGGAAAGTTACCTTAATGATTACATTTACTCTTCTTTTTAACTTTCTCCCATTTCAAAGTGTTGCATTTGCATACAGCAGGCCTTTGCTCCTACTGGCCAGAAGATACTGTGCCATATGTATAACTGAAAAATACAGTGATTTGTTTTAAATGGGAGACATTTTCAGTGCAGAAAAATGTTAAATTTTATGAACATCTTTACAGAACATTTTTTTGCTCTTTAAATTTCTCCCATTTAAAAATGGGTTTATGTTTGTGTTATACGTGCAACGGTGCCAGAGATGGAAAAAGGTTTGTCCTGTGTCACAAGTACATACAACAGAGGCTTTCAGTCACCTATACACATATATCCTATTCATGCGCACACATTTTTGTATATCCCCAAAGACCACATTATCACTGACACAAATGGCAGCCCTGTCATGGTGCCCCTAGTCAAAGCATTTTGTTCAAACCATAGTATCTGGCTCTAGGGACTAGGCTTAAAGTCAATGAAGCTTGACGTGGGAGTGTCTGGTAACAATGCATTTAGGCTTCAGTAGCTCAAATGATTTTTAACAATCAGAAGTAGCTGTCATTACAGAGAAAGTTGGAGAACCCAGCTCTAAACAGACAAATATTTTCCAAATATTTCTGAACTTTGCTCTTTGTAATACATCTCTATGTGCTTTAATAAGAAATTGTTTTTGATCTTTTCACAGTGTTCTTGTTTGTAATCAACTTTGAGCCCCTTCACTCTTTTTAAGCACAGTGCATTCACTTATCACACTGAACACTCATTATAAATATTTAACTTGTTTTTATGCAGAAAAGATGATGTACTTATAGGAAAATTAGTTTGGATATATACTTATTTTGTCCATTTATTGAATACAACAATTTACTAATGGTTGTTATGCTAAGTTTATTACTTTATTTTTCACAATGATACCTACATGGATCTTGTAGCTTTGCAATAAAAACCTATAGTGTGCAGTCAAGAGCGCTGACATAAAAAAATTAGTAAGATGCCTCAAAGAAGCTGAGGTGATATGGTGGGATCTACAGCTATGTGAGGGGACAGAGGCACTCCCTAAGACAGCCCAGCACCTTATTCCACTTCAGCCACAACACAACTGTCAACCCTCTTGGGACAGGGGGAAAGAAAAATAATTACTTTAAGAAAACAACCCAACCAAAGTTGCAGCTGCAACTTCCAGGTATCCCGAGACTACCAAAGTTGGTAAAATCAACACTAAAATCTCTTGTCATTTAGAAGTCAACTTGAGAGAGAAACAACCACTAACATCGTTGTAGTCAGTGCCACCCACTATAATAACCCATGGACTCCTGGACCAAATGAGCAAAAACGCACCAGCCAAAATGCTGCAGATGTAAGAGTGTCTGAATATCAAAATAAACACCTCTATGGACTCTCCACTAAATACTGATTCTTTTTCATCTGTGTGTAGCAAAAAAGATGAGGAATCTTCGGAAATTTAAAAGGTTGGGCCAACTGTGGCAGAAAATAAGCAATATGTTACAATATGATGATCCCGGATGCCTCCAAGGTGAGACCCATTTATTCTGTTTTTGAGAACGGAGCAACAAAACAACCCAGACATGCAAATAGGACTGAGCAGCAGGTCAACAGCCACCAATTGCATTAAGTAGGTGAGACCACAACATACGATCTAGCGCTAAATCCCACAGATCAATCTTTGCCCTGGGATCTGAAACATACCTATAAATGCAATGGGAAAGCAAAAATAATAAGGAGAATAGGGAAAATATGGCGTCCGAGTCGGACATGTGAAAGGTGAGCTCCGTAGTGTCTCCTCTGTAGTGTCCTAGCCTGAACACGGTCTAGTGTTCCAGAGTGTCTGTATTACACTTTACACCCACCCACCACAGACGTCACGGTGTCACATGACGCTGGCAATAAAAGGGGCCGAGCGCACGTGCTCGAGGCCATTCCCACTACCCCTAACTGGTGTCTGTGTCAGGTCATTGCTGCTAGCTACCATGCGGGCCTAGGGCCCTCCCCAACACTACAATGGCGACGAGGTCGGTAGTGCAGCCCATGCGTGCCACTACCCTCGGCTGATCAAGAAGAAAAAGGGGAAGAGAGCTGCCCGCCTAGAGGGCATCCCCTGTGGCGAGGCGCAACGCGCCGTGAAGCCGGTAGGCACGTCGGCGCCCCACAGCAAGCCGACCGGAGCCCACCCGCGTCGACCGCCACCACCGAGTGCCACCAAGCAACAGCGGACCGCCCAGAGCCCACCTGCGACGGCCGCGAGGCTGAAGACCCCCACCGGAGAGGTGCACGGGCCGGGCGGAGCCCACCCGCCGCGACCGCGACGGAGCATCTGGCCCGCCGGCCGAAGGTGAGCCCCACGGGCGAAGTGCCCGCCATGAACTGTGCCATAAATAAGCAGGACCAGCGGAGCCCACCCGCGGCCTGCCCGAGTCGTCCCCCGCCCCCGCCGCGTGTGTGCTTGGAAGCGGCGGGGCACAGAGACTGAAGACCGCGTGAAAATAAGTGCGGCCGGACCCGCAATCACCAAAGACTACGAGGGGGAGGGAGCGGAGTAGCTAACCGCCTCCCGACCCCCCTCGCCACGTCATCCGGGCCAGCGGAGCCCACCCGCGGCCCGCCGGTAGCCCCCAGCGAAGGAAGACTCTGCAATGCCAGCGGAGCCCACCCGCGGCCTGCCGACGGCACCCCGAAAGGAAAAGAAACTGCAGAGCCGACGGAGCCTACCCGCGGTCTGCGATGTCAGTGGCAGGTCTCCGCCGCGCAGCGTGTGCGAGTAGAAGCTGCTGCGGCGGGAGACCGGTGAGCAGAGTCTGCAGGGCCGGAGGAGTACCAGCGTCAATATAGGCAGAGCCGGCGGAGCCTACCCGCGGCCTGCCTCAAGTGCCCCCACCCAGCGAGGAGTGAAGGGGGCGACGCGCTTCCCCTGCCTGCGGGGGAAACGTCTCCACTGCCCCCCCCCGCCCGCCAGAGCAGAGAAGCATCGGCACACACCCCCCTGCCCGCGTGAGGACTGCAGAAAGCTGCCGCGGGCCGGGAGGGCTGAGGAAAGTGAAGGCGGGACAGGCGCCGGCAACAGGACTGTGCCCCCACCTCCTCGTTTCCCCGGCGGGACGATAAAGCGCAGATAAGCGGCCAACGCCGCTGAAATTAACTAACGGTGCCCCAGGGACACTGGCTGCCAGAACGCCTACACAAACTGGAGACAGTGAAAGTGCCGGGGCACCCGGCAAGTATCAGAACATTTGCCCCCCCCCTTGAGCAAAACTCTGCAGTGCCTCACCTACATGCCCAGGCACTCCGATGTGCCCCACACCTGTGAGCAAACACAGCAATGCAAAGAAAAAAAAAAGCGACTCACCGATCCACAGCAGCAGCTCCAGCCCCCTGTGCACTGAGACAGTAGAGTGCACATCAGGGGAAGACAAGACAGGCTGCTACCAAGAATCCAGCTTCACTGCCACCCAGTGGCCAAAAGCTAAATTGCACCTACATCAACAAGTACAAAAACAAGCATTGCACAACGCAAGCTCAGTCAACAGCATCAAGGGGCAACAGACTGAGTAGCGCCCCCAGGGAAAGCATCTAAACTCCCGCAGCAAGCAAGCATCTAAACTCCCGCAGCAAGTAACTGCGCAACAGCGCAAGTGACACCCACACACACCAGCAAGGAGTCGGCGGCTGCCACTTCCAACGCGACGTGGGAAAAGGCACCAATGCCTCACAAAGCATCCAAGCACTGACGTCTGGAGGAAACGACTGCCAAGCACTAAAAGAACGTCCAGGGAAACGACTGCCGCGATCAAAGGACGGAGAGAGCAGCGACGCCTTGTGGCCACAGGCGCTCACCGCAGCATCAACTACTCCCGCCAACGGTCCAAGGCATCAAGTACCTGACGACAGCCAAAGCAGCAAGTACCCAACGTCCTGCAACAGGCGTCCCAGAACCCTGAACAGTAAGTGCGCAAACAACGCGCCACGTGGCGACGCACAGCCACCGCAAGCAGAAAGAAGAATGCATGCAGCGCCATCGCGCAGAACAATCTTCGCGAACGATCGCCCATCAAGTGCCGACCCGCGACAGATCCATGGCGTCTCCAAGGAGCCGATCCGCAGAACGATCGCCCATCAAGTGCTGACCCACAACGGGTCCCCCAGGAACTGTTGTAGCGCAAAGTCCGACAGGACGACCGAAAGCAACCTGCCAGGCATCGGCAGAAGTGGACCACCAACCGGTCCAGGACGTTCAACCATGAAGAGGTCTACAAACATGGACCCCCGAACGTCACCAACAAGCATCAAGAAAAGACAGCATCAAGAAAAGAAGGTTCGCGACACCAACTCTGGCTGCTGAGGAAGAAGGAGAAAGTGTCCCCGACGGGGACAAGACCAGGGGTACACATGCAGAGTGCGCGCACTGCATGGAGGACCCAGGTCAGGAGAGAAGACACTAGATCGGTCCAAGTGATGTCGCGAAGCAGGAGGAAGAAAAGAAGAGATCCGGGTGGCACATCTGCCACCGCGAAAAGGAAGGAAGAAAAGAAGAGATCTGAGTGGCACGTCTGCCACTGCGAAAAGGAAGAAAGAAATGATGAGATCTGAGTGGCACGTCTGCCACTGTGAAAAGGAAGGAAGAAAAGGAGAGATCTGAGTGGCACGTCTGCCACCGTGAAAAGGAAGGAAGCATATCCATGTGGCCTGTTGCCACAATTAAGAGTAGAAGGAGAAGTCAGTGCGAAGCAACGTCCTCACAGGGAAACAACTAAGAAAAGACAGAGAGGAGTGCAGGAAGACGAAGACCACTCACTCCCGAAGAGAAGTAAGGTGACAAGTGCCAGGACAACGGTGTGAGGGACACGAGGCCGGAAGAACACCAGTGGCAAAGAAGACCAGCTGACAGACGATGTTTAAGCACACCCAGGATCTGCGGAGAGGAGCAAGCGAGACCGTTAGTGACATCCACCTTTGGGGTCACACGGACACTGGACACATGCCAGCCGTGGTGACTCAGGGGCAGAGGCCTCCGGGACGCAGTCCCCGCGACGAGAGACGGTCCTCCGACGCCCATCCGAAAGGTCCGGGTAGGGCGAAGACATCACAAGCAAAGACAGAAACCAACAGCTACCTTGGGACGAGGCTGCGGAATCTGAGGTGAGACACATCGTCTCTTCCATACCCCCACTGACGGCGGCGCAGGAACAACTGATGTGGACACATCCAGCCCAGCGCGAATCCGAGAAAGAGGACCTCAAGGATATCCCGTGGCAGGGGAACACCGACGAGAGGGGTCATCCTAGTGAGAGGGATGCCTTGCAACGGATCTGCCTTTTGCCAGGTAGGACACAGACTACAAATAAAGCTAAGGCCAAGACCGGAAATCGTGCATCATTCCCCGGCGAACCACAAGAACTCTAACTGCACCCGTCGCCATGGAAGTGAGCAAAAGAAGGACTGTGAGGACAATCTTGTCGCAGAGTCGTCAATAGACTGGTTCCATCGAGCACCCCCACACCGGTGCCACTGTGAACTGACATTCCCCGCAGCAGATTGAACACTATCTGTGATGCCAAGCAGCGCGGATAAAAGGGACTCAGCGGAAGTTGAACACTTTACTGCATCCTGATACAGTTTGTTTTTCCACAGGTTGATTTCCGTATGTGGGTCTTTGCGATTAAAAAAAGGGAGGGATGTAGTGTCCTAGCCTGAACACGGTCTAGTGTTCCAGAGTGTCTGTATTACACTTTACACCCACCCACCACAGACGTCATGGTGTCACATGACGCTGGCAATAAAAGGGGCCGAGCGCACGTGCTCGAGGCCATTCCCACTACCCCTAACTGGTGTCTGTGTCAGGTCATTGCTGCTAGCTACCATGCGGGCCTAGGGCCCTCCCCAACACTACATCCTCCCTGCTCACGAAAAAAACTCAAAATACAGAGATGGTCAAATAGAAAATACTTACAAGCGAAGGTGAGTTGTGAATTTTGTGCCTGGAAATTGAAGGAGGAGCCGCTGAGCTGCTGAGACCCTGGGAGGCTGATCGGAGATATCGGGAATAATAACCGCGGCAGGCTTTCATCAGTTGTACGGAGGCTCCATTGAGGTGCCGGCGGTTTGTCAGCTGGAGGAGGTGAAATTGATTGACGGCAGACGGCGGGCGGGTTTGCTCTATTCTATGGAGCTTTTGCCGCAACGAGAGATTCCAAGTGAAGCCACGAAACCTGACACAGTAGGAGGGAAATACCGGAGGCTGGAGGAGGACGCCGCGGTGGGTGTTCCTCTTCTCCCGCTGCTCCCTCGAGGTTCTGACTGCCATTCTTGCCGGGAAGACAGGTCAACACAGAGAGAGATGGGTGGCTGCGTGGAGAGGAGCAGGTGGGGTGAGTGTGCAGGAGGGGGCACATTGTTGCTTTTCCCTCTGAACTAAAATTGGCACAGTTATTGAATGATTGCAAGCACCACTACCCTGCCCTGAAAAACTAAAATTGATATTTAATTGCAGAGCAGTGGAGCAGCCAATAGTTCAAGATGCCACCAAAATCAGCGTGAGGTGGTAAAACCAGAGGGGTGCTAGATACCCCTCTGGGCAGTAGATCCCTGAATCCTCAGATAGGTGGCAGTATTATTTTTAAAAAAGCCATGGCGGGAGCAGTTGGGGAGCTAACTTGTCTTAATGATACGGATGAACACATAAGTGAAGGATGAAATAAGAAAGTACCACAAATGTTTACAACAATGAGGAAGAAAAAAACTAAAGTGTCTATCAATACGGCGATTCAACAAGAGCCAACAGTGGACCCAGTAAGCCAAAAGAAGACACCACATTCAGAAGGGGAAGATGTGTCAGGTGAACAATCCGAAAGCGGGCAGGCGACATCGCAAATAGTATTAAACTCGGAGGGAACTACAGGAGATCAGGCTCTTGATCCGCCTACAAAACTAGCTACAGAGCCAGAACTGAACTCTGTGAAAACAACAGCACCTAGTGGAGAGAGTGACTCGAGCAAACTTTTTTTTTCACTTTCAGACCCATCAGATATGTCAGATGAAGAGATGGATGAAGGCTTGAAAGAGGAGTCCTTCGAAGGTTCTATAACTAGCTTGGGAAGGGAGCATAATAACTCAACAATGGATACCACTATGGTGTGTAACAAACCTGCGGTGCAATTCATCAATCGATAGTGGAACTCAGAGCAGAGACCCGGTTGGAAAATCAGAAGACGCACACTGCCTGCCGTAAATTACAAAATATTGCAAAGACGTGCAGTGAATTCACTGAAAGAATCAATGCGGCGGAAGGGCGGATATCCACTGTAGAGGATGTGGTACAAAGAGCTGATATCGATATGATAACGTCCCATCGGGAGGATATGCAACTAAAGATTGTGGATTTGAAAAATCGTCTTCGTCGAAATAATCTTAGGATACTGGGAATACCAGAGGGAGCAGAAGTAATAATGGAGCTATCCTTGGGTGTAACTGTGGTCAATGTATACGGGTCAAATCTGGATGATCCAGCTATTTGGGAGGAGTTGGAGGTTGAGCTTGCCCTATGGCCATGTCCATTGATTATATGTGGTGATTTTAATTTACACATGGATGGAAATAGAGCTCTAGGTCCTTATGTAGGAAGGAAGCCTGAAGTTTTTAAAGCAGACTTTTCTCCTAAATATAGTCATGGGCTAGCTGATGTCTGGTTAGAAAAACAGAAGAACGACCCAGGCTTCACATACTATTCGTATCCTCATAAAAAATGTGTTTGTTTAGATCATTTTTTTTGCCCCCTCTCAAATACTGGATAATTTGGATATAAAAAACTAACACAGCTATACTCGGATCATAACCCATTAGTGTTGGAAATTAAGGAGGTTCAGGGTTTGAATAGACAAACTCCTTGGACTTTTGACTATAAATTGCTATTAGATGAAGAGTTCTGCACTTATAGCAAAAATTTGACTTTTTTTGATTCTAATAGATATAGTGCATCCTGAGCAGTGGTGGGGGATACTTTTAAGGCTGCTTTGAGGGGGGTAGTAATAGGGTTTGTAGCCTATACACTGAAAAAGCATAAAATGCATATTGATCAACTGATTAATAATCTTGCTAAATTGGAAATGGAGCATATCCAAGTAATTACTAGTGGAGCTTTGGATAATGTTTTGACACAGCATCTCTGTAAAATAGCATTGGCCAAATCGTAATTTAATCAGTATTTCCAGGAGAAGGTGGCTCAGAAATTTCAGGCATTTCGTAAAGAACTGTATGAATACGGAGAGTCAACAGGGAGATTACTGGCTTTAAGAACCAGACAAAAAAATAGTAGGAACTATATAGATAAAATGCAAGATAAAAATGGTATAGTGGTATCAAACCCGGAAAAGGTTATAGAAGTCTTTTAGGAATTTTATAGCAAACTGTATAAAGCAGATGTCCTGACAAATGAGCTAGAGGACCAAGAAGATATAGACAGTAGTGTTGCACCACTTCGTAGGATAAACGGTGAAACTTGTCAAGAACTACAATTGGAAATTACATTAGAAGAAGTACAGGAGGCACTGGGGTCTCTTTCATCGGGCAAAGCAGCGGGGCCCGATACAATACCTATAGAAATTTATAAAATGCTGTCAGTACAAATTCTGCCCCTCCTGCAAGATCTTTTTTTGGACATCCAATATCGCGGAGTGCCTCCACTGTCATGGCAGGATACAGATGTTATAGTTTTTCTAAAGAAAGGTAAACCCCTGGACCAGCCTTCGTCATACCGTCCAATTTCTCTTATGAATGTGGACGCTAAATTATATTCCAAAATCATGGCCACCCGATTACAAAAGAATATAGTTGCATTAATTTCACCATGGCAACATGGCTTTGTTCCCGGCCGGGGGACCACAGACCACATGCGATGAGTAATATCAATATTGGACATCGCGGCGGTAGAGAAAAGAGCGGTGGCTGTGGTCCTCCTGGATGCTGAGAAAGCCTTTGAATGGGTGACCTGGCGATATCTGTGGGCTAAACTAGCTGAAACAGGTTTTGGTAAAGGATTTATCCGGGCATTGCAGGCTATGTATTACAAACCTCATGCAAGGATTCAAATAATGGGGCATACATCCAGGAGACTGGAGATAGAAAGGGGTACTCGGCAAGGCTGCCCCTGCTCCCCAATTTTGTTTGCGTTTTATTTGGACCCCTTTATTTCCCAAATTTTAAATAATCATTTAATTCAACCAGTAGTTACTCATAGCTATGAGACAATAATTTTGGCATATGCTGATGACATTGCCTTAGTAATATCAGGTCCACAGGAGGCAATTATAGAAGTAGAAAGGATGGCAGAAAAATTTGGGAGGCGGTCGGGATATCTTTTAAATAAATCCAAGATGCAAATCATTTGTTCATCTCATTGTTTGCTACAAGATCCCCGAGTAACAGAGTCAGCAACTTATCTAGGTGTTATATTAACATCTAAAGTAACTAACCTATGGGCATTGAATATAGACCCGGTGATGGGTTCAATCAAAAGGGAGATAGATCACCTACACCTCACAATCATTGGAAGGATTAATGTAATCAAAATGAAAATATTTGCTAAGATTCTATATTTTATCCGGGCTATCCCACTAGCATTAGTGGCAGGCAAAATACGAAAAATTGAAGGGATCTTCTCTAATTTTATTTGGAGCTATCATAAAAGCCGTCGTGCATACAAGTATTTGATTCACCCAATTGATCGGGGGGCTGGAATGCCCCCAATATCCAGCTGTATTACTGAGCCACCGCTCTTCAACAATTTGGCTTGCTTTACCACGGTGAAATTGTGCATAATGATATGCTAATAATTCCAACTATTTATCAATTGGCGATAGGGGAAGCGGCAAGAGGAATATTTCAACGGCAAGATGTTATGAGAAAAGGAAGGGTTATAAATGTATAAAGTGTGCCGCAAAAACTTGGAAAAGGATTGAGAAAGTGTGTAAAATAGGGAGATACACTAAGTATACATTACTTTGGCAATCTGATTTTTTACATCCGATTGCGTATGATGATATGGCTAGAAAATGGGAACAGGCAGGGATCATTACACTGGAAGAGATCTACTCAGATCAGGAATTGATGACGTTTATTGAGTTAGCTCAAAGGTTTGGTCTACAGCGGGACTCGTGCTTTAAATATTTGCAGATACGGAATCGCATAAGGGGAATCCCTAAAAACAGTATTAATCTGGGTTTGATACCACTTCTGCAGAAAATGGGTAATACTAAAGGCAAAATCAAAGATTTTTATCAAGAGCTGTTTAGTTCGTACCTGATGATGTCGAAAAGTTAGAGCTAAGTTGGGCAAACAAACTAAATGACGGGGATGCTGATATAGACAAGGTGCTGGAGGTTGGAAATAAAGTTTTTATGTCGTCTAACTTAAAAACTCAACAAAATAAAACCGTTTAAAATCTTTATTATACACCTTCCAAACTGTTTAAGTGGGGCAAAAGACAAACTGACGAATGCCCAAGATGCCAAATCGGACCAGGCGATTCAGTACATATGTTTTTCTCATGTGGAGAGTTAGATAGGCTAAAAGAAGGGATTGGGTCTTTTATGTTCCAGACATTGGGGAAAAACATAAACATTTCTTCTACATTGATGATATTGGGATATGACTGCAGGCTGCAGCTTGACTCAGTATAGAGGGATTTTGTGTTCTTAATAATAGCAATTGCACGCCTTTTGATCGCCACAGTACGGAAGGACCAACAACCTCCCACATTTCGTCAGTGGTTGCATAGGTTAATCTATATCGGGTGGCAGGAAATTGCTCTTTATAAATGTAAAGGGATGAAAACTATGAAAAAAAGGTATGAATATCTGGAGGCCGCTAATTGTCTGGATGGATGAATAAAATAGACAAGGTGTTGGCTAGTGAAATAGTCCACTATTCGCTGGCAATGAGATGTTTTGGAAGAACTGCAGATTCTTGATGAAATTCTAGGCGAAAAGAGGGAGGGATTGTTTTCTTTTTTTTGTAACCAAGTCATATGATTTACTATGATGAGTGTAATGGCTGTGCTGTGCTCTTTATGTTTTATGTTCTCCCTTTTTTTTTGTTGTTTTTTTTCTCTCTGTACTGTAATACTGTATGATTTCAATAAAAAAAAAATTAAAAAAGGGAAAGCAAAATTAATAATGTAGTAATGAGGGAAAGGCCCTAAACTGGGGGGCAAAGATCAACCTGTCCATACCTCTGAAGAAAGTCCCTTTAACAGCCAGCAAAACTCTGATAAGACATGCTATTAACTGCTATTAACCAGCCCTCCATGGCCTGGATCCAATCTGAAATGTGAATGCTAACATTTTCTCTTCAGCCAAGGTTAAAGGTGATATAGAAATTCTATTCAACTTGGTCCTTGGACACATGGGGCTCTTTCGATTAATTCAAGCTAAATCTTACTCCAACCAATTTTTCTGAGGACAAACATGTCATCTTAAACAGGGGGAACATGTTGTGCTCATTAAGTCACTTTGAAGGCCTCATGGACATTGCATTAAATAACATAACATATGCTGACATTTTGATTTATTCAGAAATTGGGGCTATAGAATATGCGCCGGATACGTTGGGATGGAATGGGTGACTGTAGAGTAATATGATCCCAAAGGGAAGATCTCAAAAATATGGGATTTTGTTTTTCACTTTTGATGGTTAGTGCAGGGCTGCCTCCATGTGTGACCCTTGGGCATGCAATAGATCTTTTGAGTGCCCCAATATCAGTATGTTCTGTAGCTGTTTCCTTGGCTCTTGGAAATATGCTCTCTCAATTTTGATGATGTGCACACTTAAATGATTTGCATATGTATTTTTACAGTTTCATTGGTAAAAGTGCACATGCTCACCAGCTCCTCAAGTATTGTGTAAAAGGCTTTGAGAGATTCTTCCAGCTCTTAATGTGCTTGACAAAATGTGATTCTTTCATAGTCTTGGTTTGCAGTGGGTTCAAAGTGCGTGTTGAGCACTACGACTGTGATTGAATAGGTGTGTTGTGGTCCAGCCTTGTCCTGTAGTTCCTACAAATCTATATAGAACTGCGCATTTAGACAACATAAACTAGGGGATTGGTGTCCAGGCTGATTCCAGACACCTCCAAAGGATATGTTAGTCTGTAGACCAGCTAGCTCACAGTGCCACTATGAGCCCCTCATACCAAGCAGCGAATAGTTTCTGGTAACTATCGAACATGACAACCTTGACCCCTCAGGGATCGTGGAACAGTGCAGTACTTTTCGCTCAGTCACTCATGCTCACTTTGTCTCAGAGAGATACACAGGATAAACAGTGGGGACGTTTTCAAGAAGCCTTTATTGAACCAGCGTCATTCTAGTGTTAAATATGTGTGCTGAAACAACCATGAGACAGAAACAAATATATATGGTTATGAACACCAGCAGAGTAAAGAAAAGGTAGAATTCTACCATGGAGCTAAAACAACAAATCTATGCAGGCATATAGATAAATGACAGTAATAATGCGTACTCCTACGATGCCAACCCTAACAAGATGTACCTAAGTGTACCTAGCATGTATGCAAGTGTAAAGCCAAGAATCCCCTTCGGATGAAGCCAACACAATTACCTTATGTGGGAGAGCAAAGGACCCTGTCTTGGTCTGTAGAAGAACACACCGCAAAAGATGTCAGGTTACTGCGTGCTGGAGTGTCTGTGTGCAGGAACCTCAGCATCTTGCATCAGCGTGTCAGCATGGAAGTCTTTTTCTCCTCTGGTTTGACCAGCATAGATGTAGTGCTTATATACCCAAAAGGTACCCTCAGGGACTCTACCTAGAAGTGTACTCTGGGCATGTCGGGCAAGGATGACGATAGAGGTGAACCTTATACAGAGTAATTATGCAGAGGATGGTAATCCTGCTGTGATACTGAGAATCCTCACGCATAATACATGAGGCTAGTTTTCGGAGAAAGCCACACAACAGTCATGTAGCACCTAACCAGGTAAAAGGTCAGAGGCAGACCAGTTGTGCAGAACAATGGCAGGACAGATGTAGGTAAAAGGTTGTGTAACTACCTAGGCCTATATTGGAGTACATTGGGGTTCATAACACCCACTCCTCATCCAACTGGACGACATAGTAATAAATGCAAAAATATCCCTGTTTAAGAAACAGCATAAAAACATCTAAAAACATGGTACATGTTAAAAAAACATAAATGATGTAGCCGCAACAAAGCCCTATGAGTCCTCTAGAAACTCAATGGGGCTGATTACGATGGCGGGCAGACATAGTCCACCCACCACCGTAATGGTGCGCGGGACCACCCACCAATGCTGCGGTGGCCCCGCCATGCACATTAGGATGCACCCGCCACACTGGTGGGCGCATTCTCTGCCTTTTCCATTGCGGGTGGATCTGCTGGCTGCAGACTTGCCCGCAATGGAAAAGTACTGTGCACAGCATTGCCATTCACTACATGGCAGACACCACGTGGTGCCTATCACGTAATGCATGGCAATGAGGGGGGTACCATAGGTACCCCCATGTGCACCCCTCAACCCCCTTCACAATGGGGGCCCGCAACGGACCCCCAAAGCAAAGACCGTATGCCTTTCCATGGTGGTACAAAAGGGGGTGGTGATGGACGGAGCATCTGAACCAATCAAACACTCACACCCAGTCAAAAGATCTGGGTTTGATCCATCACCGTTCTTTAGCCCACTCTGCAACCCCAGTTTAGACATGGCTATATGCAAATCAGTCTGACCCTGTGCCTCATGGGAACAGTCCAGCCCGAACCGCCAAGCCATGCCTTCCCTGGACCGGAAACAAGCTTCCGAGGACCGGTTTCTGGCATTACAGCCGTCTTCAGCCCGGCTTGCTTGAATCCAGTGGCAAAGTGAGCAAGGGACTCACGTCTGAGCATACCCTGCCACACTTATGGCGGCCAAAAGCGGTACAAAAGGGGGTGGTGATGGACGGAGCATCTGAACCAATCAAACACTCACACTCAGTCAAAAGATCTGGGTTTGATCCATCACCGTTCTTTAGCCCACTCTGCCACCCCAGTTTAGACATGGCTATATGCAAATCAGTCTGACCCTGTGCCTCATGGGAACAGTCCAGCCCGAACTGCCAAGCCATGCCTTCCCTGGACCGGAAACAAGCTTCCGAGGACCGGTTTCTGGCATTACAGCCGTCTTCAGCCCGGCTTGCTTGAGTCCAGTGGCAAAGTGAGCAAGGGACTCACGTCTGAGCATACCCTGCCTCACTTATGGCAGCCAAAAGCGGTACAAAAGGGGATGTGATGGACGGAGCATCTGAACCAATCAAACACTCACACCCAGTCAAAAGATCTGGGTTTGATCCATCACCGTTCTTTAGCCCACTCTGCCACCCCAGTTCAGACATGGCTATATGCAAATCAGTCTGACCCTGTGCCTCATGGGAACAGTCCAGCCCGAACCGCCAAGCCATGCCTTCCCTGGACCGGAAACAAGCTTCCGAGGACCGGTTTCTGGCATTGCAGCCGTCTTCAGCCCGGCTTGCTTGAATCCAGTGGCAAAGTGAGCAAGGGACTCACGTCTGAGCATACCCTGCCACACTTCTGGCGGCCAAAAGCGGTACAAAAGGGGGTGGTGATGGACTGAGCATCTGAACCAATCAAACCCTCACACCCAGTCAAAGGATCTGGGTTTGATCCATCACCGTTCTTTAGCCCACTCTGCCGCCATGGAAAGGTATACGACCGCCAGTATTGTAATATGGATGGCGGTGTCTTTGAGACACCGCCACCATATGCAGGCACTTTTTCCACCGGTCGATGAGTCGACCAGCGGACTGTCTTTCCATCCCCTGCGGACCCCCCAGCCATCATAATATGGCGGGGTCTTTGGTGTGTGGAGGGCCGATCACCCCCGCCAGGCCGGTGGTGACCACCGCCGGCCAGGCAAGGGTGATCCACCCGCCATCCTAATGGGCCCCAATATACCGTGAGACCAACTGAGCATGCCGAAATCCAATGCCCTCAGTGAGAGTAGAAGAGAAAAAATAAAACAAAAATGATGTTTTTAAATTTCAGTGTTAGTTGTTTTCGAAAGCACATGGAGAGTCAAATGTTTATTTGTCCTGTGTGGGAGACGCAACATAACTGTTGCCTGCCTTTGCAGACGACGGTCCCTGTAGCACCTCTTGTATCAGGTCAATGGAGCAAAGGTGATCTTCTGTCTTCTGTTCCCACATCCATTGCTGAGGAAGCAATTGAGGCCTGTAAGTCTTGTACAGAGCTGGTGTCAATTCCAACAGGAGCTGAAGCATCCGGTGGTGGCTCTAAGAATGCCGACATCACAATTCGAATACGCAGAGGATACTGTACTATATGTGCCTTTAGCGGGTCCAGCAGCACATTCACCTATAGAGGCACAACCAATGGAAGTGTTAGACAGATGTCCAACATGCATTTGTGTCTGCAGAATAAGCTGCGGAATACAGGCAAGACACAGTCTACCCAGCAGAATAAGCAGCGGAATACAGGCAAGACGCAGTCTACCCAGACTTATCTGAATAATAGAAACCAATGCTTGCTTAGCTCTTGAAGCCGAGTTGTGCCGAGATGGTGCACCATGCGGTAATGGCAACATCCCTCCAAGAGCGCTTTTTCCATCTCCTTGGAATTGGGGACGTCCATTGCAAGCAGAAAAATTAAAAACAGGATACCCACTACCAGTAGCAGGATCAGTGGAAACCCTCCAAAAATGCTTCCAACTATGGAATGTATCAAAGATAGAATAACTCAGAAAACCATCTGAAATGTGCTTGATAGCCCTGAACCTATGGTCTTAAATAAGTGTACTATCCCACTCATATCAGACATATTAACGATGCAATGTACTATTTCTCTGAAGTGGAGCGAGAAGTTAGGGGCTGTTTATGATGTAGGGCGGATTGCCAACACCCGCATGGCGGTGGCGATCCGTCCTACATTTCCCTCTGCCCGTCATCCATTTCCCCCGCCATTTTAGTATGGCAGGGGGGACCCCGACGGACGGAAAGACAGTGGGCCACTTTTCCGCCGGTCGACCAGTCGACCGGGCGGGAAAGGGTCTAGATATGGTGGCAGTGTCTGCTAGACACTGCCTTCCATATTAGCATGGGTGCGGGTAGCAGCCTGTCCGTGGCGGTGATGCCGCTACAGAAAGGCATGCAGATTCTGCTGTCAGGGCCCGTTGCAGGCCCCCAGGTTATTGGTGGGGTGGGGGTGCACATGGGGGGTACCTATGGTACTCCCCTACATTGTCCTGGACAAGGTGGCAGGCACCACAAGGTGCCTGTCACCTTGTGCATGACAATGCACACAATGCTGGGAATACAGTATGCCACCACCACGGTGGCATCCTAATTTTACGTGCGGGACCGCCACACCACTGGTGGCCAGTCCCAGCAACGATTATGATGGCAGTTCGCCTGCCATCATAATCAGCCCCTTAGTTTGGACTAGTACCTGTATCTCAGCTGAAGACCTTCCAATCTGGAAATCAAAAGTCTCTCGGGCAGAGGTTAAGGCCACCTCCTTCTGTGAAAGTATGCTGTCTGCTCAGAGAATCAAACCGCAAAAGTGAAACAAAGGCCTTAGGGGCACCTCCCTGACTGTGTAGGTCAGTGGAAACGAATCACTGTTAAAATATCAATCCCAAAAAACACAGACGTACAAAAATATTGAGGTGAAACTATCGTATACAAAATTTCGTCATCCTATCTATAAACAAGTTTTTACACAAATAGCGATATTTAATTATCGCCTTAATAAATATCATCAACAAATATATAGACTACAAACATATCGAACACAAAAATATCGAGAAATGTAAATTAAAAAGAAAGTCTTCAAAAATATCGATAACACTAATATTGACTTACAAATATAATTATAACGTATACAAAAAATATCGACAAAACTATTCAACATTAAGGGGTCGATTCCGATTCGGTAAAATCCCCTACAAATAGCCGTACGGAGATTTTTTTCCATACGAATCGTATGCAGAACCGTACCCGTACGTACGATGTAGTACGATGTGTACCCAAAGCAGTTCTCCATACGAATCGTACCGAAGACTGTACTACTCACTAATCCGTACGAATCGCATTCGGAACGCGCAGTAAGTGATGTCCGTACGGATTGAAGCTGCATTTTCCGACCCAGCAAGTACGAATCGTATCGACAACACTCCGTACGACTCTTTTTCTACTGCAGCTTTAAAGATCCGTAAAAGCAGATTTTGCCTCGAAATGCGTACGAAATGGACCCCCCCGGGTATGGTGCGTACACAGCATGACTGCAGGGGTACGGTTCTTTGGGGTACGGTGCGTACACCCCTGGATTTCAGGGGTACGGTGCGTATGTCCCCATGCATACACCCCATGATCGTAGCTGTACGGACCATAGGGGTACGGTTCGTACACCCCAAGGTCGTAGGTGTATGGTGTGTACACCCCGTGCATACACCCCTTGATTTTAGGGGTACGGTGTGTATGTGATAGTGTTGCCATCCGTACGAATTGCTCGTACGTGATGTTTACCATACGAACCGCGTACTGATTCCCCGGTACGGATCGTACTTGGCGGATCGTACGGCATTTTTACGAATAGTACGGTTCACTGTGCGGGTCGATGTCCTACGGATTTACCCTTCATTTTTGTACGGTTCGCAATGATTCGGACATATTTTCTCGTTACGGATCGTACTACGCGATTCTAACGGATTCGTACGATTCGTACGGAAATGGCTACGAATACGAATCGTTGTACGGATTTGTTCCACGAATCGGAATCGACCCCTTATTAACATATACATATCATACACAACAATTTTCTAAATAATAAAATTAAATTATTAACTCAAATTTTTTAATATCTACAACATAACATATATTATAAACAACTAACAAACAACAAATATAATTACCAAACTAAAAAGTGACTGCTACCAAATTCAAAAAACGTATCTCAACCAATGAATTGAAACTACAAGACCACGAACCAATTAAAATATGAAACTACTTAACTAACCACTATAAAAAGGATTACCTAACTTAAAGTAAATTACAGTTTATCGGACAAACACAGAGGAAGACTGTTACGGTGCTGGAGAGAGAGAGAAAGAAAATCTACAGAAACTACTATAACAGATTATACGACAAGAAGGGTAAGAAAATGCCTTTTTAAATTAATGTAAAGTCCTCAACATCCTTAACTTTACTCCCTAAATTATTTAAATGTTCTCTTCTTTTTAAATTAAAACTACACTTTCTATCAACAACTGCAAAAACTATAAAATACAAATGTGATTGACTACCTTACCTAATTCTACATGTTAAAAATCCACAAACTATTAAAAAACCAAAGTTGACCTAGAAATAAAGTAACATTTTCTGATACTTTTACAAGCTTAAACATATAAAACAAAACTAATGTATACATTTTTCATTACAGCTTGAACAAACTGCATCTACCAAAGAGCATCCACTAAATTAAATGCATCTACTACAAAAAGTAAGTATACTTTCACTTTTAATAAATGATTAAAACAAATAAACTAAACATAATATCCAATACTATTAGCAAAATTAATTTTCTACCTGATCTACAGAAATTACAACAGTGAAACTGCAAAAACAACAAATAAAGCCATCAACAAAACAGAAAGGACAATAATGTAAGTATTTTTTTAAAATTACTAATCAAACAAACAAACTTATATATAACAATAGCATATTAACTCAACATATACATTTATATATATATATATATATATGAAACAAAACGCCATTCTTTTCACAGTCTAAGAGAATAACGAGAGTGAGCCCAGATTTAGTGCTGCTATTTCGGTGATTTATTCAAAATTTCCACCAGCCATCCGCCATAACGCGTTTCACCTCCAACGAGGCTTGATCACATGACGTAAATAGAAACTAACAAGGGTCTTAAATACAAACATACATGGGAGCGGCTTCGCGCTTAAAGTGGTAAGTGCATAATTAAACTTATGAAGTTCCATTTTACACACGGATTGAGGGCTAGTGCCCCATATTGTCCTATTTCAGTCATTTACAGCATAATTTATATATGTGAAGAGGCATTTCATCCCAAACCCTGGTCGCTTGAAGTAATAAAAGTAATGGGTTTCTCCAAAAATATATGTATACATTCCTATATACAAACAACTATTTTACACCAATTATATACAATATGTCTCCAAATTAATGTTCCTTAGAAAAATATATATATCTCAAAATATGTATACATCCTCATATTCTATAATTCATATATCTACATTCATGGATATTTACATATCTACACATTGGACAGATTTCCCATTACATATAGGGTCCATAAAAGCATACATATTCATGTTTGAGATGCGATGTTATTGAGAATATTGCCACTATTAATGGATTATGGTTGATAATTCCCAAGTAAATGACGTTGCAACTGAACAAATATCAATCAGAAACCTTTTCAACGCACCACCCTTTTAAATATGTGTATGACCCTTGCGTGCAGCTGTGAACTTTCAAAATATATGAGAAACCTATAAAGTAAAGTGCTCGTGTTTGCGTAAACAATAAAATAAAATAAGTCAAAAATATTTCACAGTAAATTGGGATATATGCAGGGTACCCCGAGGAAAAAATTCACATAATAGTGCATTATCATCATGTGTACTACGGTACCAATCTGAACAATCATGTTAAAACAGTATGTTACAAAACCCGCTACAGCTGGGAATGACAGGGGAGGCCACAATCAGATATGGTATATATGTATATTTACTCATAAAATGGGGGGGAAAAAAAGATCCAGGTCAGAGGGTGCATCCGGTTTTTGGAAGATTTACTGAATTGAAATCATGAGGCCTTAAGACAGGTGTGAAGGTCTTCCCGATCATTAAGTCCATTCGGGCTCTTTGTATTCATTTCGAGAATATACCTAGTCTCAAGTAGACGTAATCTGCCCTCCCTATCGCCACCCCGTTTTAGCGGCATCACTGTGTCTACCAGATAATATTGTAGATCACTTGGGTCACTATTGTGCACAGTCTCAAAGTGGCGTGCCACCGGATAAGCCTGATCCTTACTCCCTATCGCCCTAATATGTTGCAGGATACGCTTATGTGCTGCGGGGCGAGTACTGCCCACATAACTCAAGCCACACGGGCATTGTAGCACATAGACGACAAACTCCATTTTACATGTGAGTCTTTTCGTAATGGGAATTGGATTGTCCCTGAACGGGCTGATGTAATGAGTCTTATTGGTTCCGATTTTACAGGCTTTGCAGAAAGCACATTTTTTAAAGCCTGTGTTTAAAGCTTCCCATGTTCCCGAGGTGACTGGCTCCAATAAACTGCTAGTTAAAGCATGAGCCATAGAGGGGGATTTTCGGAAGGTGATCTCAGGTCTAGGCGATACATCCCTTCCAATTACGGGGTCCCCTCTTATCAGGTTCCAATTCTTTGAAAAAATCTTTTTAATGGCAGAATGCTGTTGGCAGTATGGAACTATGACCCTGGAATTTACATGGGTGTCAGCTGGACTAACAGTGGGGACTTTGCTTCTGGGTGTTAGTGCTTGCTCTCTCGTTACGGAGTTGGTTTTTCTTATGGCCGTCTCGAGAACCCTGTCGCTATAGCCCCTTTCAAGAAAGCGTTTCCTACACTCCTGTTGTGCTACCTTGAAGTCAGATTCCGTACTGCAAATTCTTTTCATTCTTAGCATCTCCCCGTAGGGGATGCTGTTGATTAAGTGACGGGGATGCTGACTCGAGGCGTGGAGCACTGTATTGCCAGCTGTGTCCTTCCTATGTAACCTGGTCTGGATTCTATGATCTTCTACATACACTTCAACATCAAGGAAATTCACAGTTGTTTTATCAACATGATGCGTAAAATGCAAATTGTATGAATTGATATTGAGTTGTTCCACAAAATGCTCGGCATCTGATCTATCGCCCTTCCAAACCACAAAGAGGTCGTCAATGTAGCGAAGGTACAGTGGTACATGTGATGTCATAATATTGCGAAATGTCCCCATCAGGACATGCTCCTCCCAGAGCCCCATATGGAGGCATGCAAAACTCGGGGAGAAGCAAGCCCCCATTGCGACCCCTCTCATTTGTTGATAAACCTGCCCATTAAAAAGAAAAAAGTTTTGTTCTAGGCAAAGTTTCAGCATGTCCAAAAGCATTCTATTGTGGTTGGAACAACTCTCCGGCCGTTTGGACAAATAGTACTCAGCTGCCTTGATTCCATCCCGATGTTTGATGGACGTATATAGGGCAGTGACATCCAAAGTCATTAGAATATAATCATCTTCCCAAACCAGGTTGTTCAACTTACAAATGAAGTCGGTGGTGTCTCTGACATATGAAGGTAATGTTAAGACCCATTCCTTTAAGAAGAAGTCTATGTACTTAGAAATGTTCTCAGTTGCACTGTTAATTGCCGAAAGGATAGGTCTACCAGGTGGTACATCTAGATTCTTGTGCACTTTCGGCAACAGATACAGAGTGGGTATAACTGGACAATCTTTTTTGAGGAATTTGAATTCGTCATTAGAAATTAGTCCTGCGCTCTTCCAGGCTACTAGTTTAGCGTTCAAATCAGACCAGGCAGCTTTAATGACAATGGGGTTGCTTTTTCTATAACAGTCGAGGTCACTTAGCTGTGTTTCTGCTTCTTTGATATAGTCGTCACGATGCCACAAGACGACATTGCCCCCCTTGTCCGCCTGTTTAACAATGATGTTTTTGTCCGCCTTTAGTTTCCTTACCAGGCTGTTGTAACATTGATTCTGTCGGCTGAGAATTACATGTTTCTTATTAGTAGCCGTGTATAGTTGTTTCAAGTCTTTGATGACAAGGTCTTGGTAGAGGTCAATATTATCGTGGGTCATAATGGGGAAGAACGTTGATTTCTTTCTGAAAGGTGTAGATTTTTCAATGTCTTGCCTTTCAGTTTGTTGGCACTGTGTATTTGCCATTCCCTCTTGCTGCAAATTCCAAATCTCATTGAATGTTGTATCCGCTTCCATTGGGAGAAGTGTGGGGCTGGCTGCCACAGAAATGTTATGCTGTTTGTACGGATGTGTACGATGGTATTTGCTCAATTTGAGCTTCCTAATGAAGCGGTACGTGTCCATTCTGGTATTCGCATAGTTTATGTTACTAGGGGGGCAGTATGACAGGCCTAAGCATAAGATTTGTTTCTCTTTGTCGCTTAAGATGATGTCTGTCAGATTTATGATTGCGGTGCCGATGTTGAGGGTTGATTTTGAAACCTGTTCCAATTTCCTCTTTTCCCACGGTTGCCCCTCTTTCCTCCCGCCGCATTTCCTCTCGTTACATTTCCGGCGTTGGGAGCGTTTAAAGTTTGCCCTTTGGCGTTTTGTTGGGGGTTTACTTTCGATCTCGACCTGAGAGTATCTCGGCGGCTCTCGCAGAGGCAATTTACCTCTTCTGCCAGTGTTAATTTTGTAAACCCCTCTCGCAAGTTTTTTCCCCTCCTTTGTTCATTTTCAGATTCGCTCTCCGCCGCTGAGCTCAAATCCGTGGATGAGGCTGATGCTGTTGCCTCTTGTCTTGCCTTAGGGTTATATATATATATATATATCCAACAAACAAGGTACCACCATGTAGAAAGAGCCACAACAAGGTAAGTAATGTTCCAGCCTTTAATCACGCAGGTATGCAAACAGCGTCAAACCAGCGGCATCTCTGTTTCACCAAACGCGTTTCAAGTCTTTTCGACCCTTTGTCAGTGGCAGCTGAAATCTCAGATCGGATACGAGCAACTTATTAACACAAACACATCCCAGGTGGGTGTGGCCTCGCCTGTGGCCTCCTGGTATTTGAAGTAATTCTTTTCAATACACCTCAAGTGAGTCCGTCTGAAGTGCACCAGTTCATGCGCAATAATGAAATCCAAGTGGGGTGATGCAGTTCAAGTGAAACAGCTGCTGCATATTGTATTGCCTTCGTGATGGATTACCTTCCCTTATGAAGTGAGCAACTGCCAACTCTTGCCTCAGTAACGCCGCTTCAGCAGCAGGGCTCTTTCCGCGGCCGGGGTAGACCGCTTAAAATCCAACAAACAAGGTATCTCCATGTAGAAAGAGCCACAACAAGGTAAGTAATGTTCCAGCCTTTAATCACGCAGGTATGCAAACAGCGTCAAACCAGCAGCATCTCTGTTTCGCCAAACGCGTTTCAAGTCTTTTCGACCCTTTGTCAGTGGCAGCTGAAAGTGTACTATCAGTTCTCTCAGCCCTCGCTCCCGAAGTAGCAGACCTGAAGCCGCGGACCGGGTGTCAGCGTCTCTCTGCCCCGTCCGTGCTTAGATGACACCAGCTGCTTGCAACACCTCAAGGGAGCAATGGCAGGCCGTGGATTTTTCTCCGACTCCTCGGCAACAACTCAGTTCTCTCCAATGTCCTCCACAGCCGCTTGATGAGAGGGTCCCTGGTGCGCGTCAAAGGAACCGCGCTAACATGAATTTAATCACCCCTTCATCAAGAAGATTACCAGGGACATCGTAGGGTTTCAGCAGGTACTTTATTCAGGAAACTTTAGGCATAACCGGTTTCTGCTAGTGCCTTTGTCAAATGCCGCAGTCCTTAAGCAGTGATGGCATCCGCACATATATTTATACAAGCTCCTCCCTCCTAGTGGTGGTGGGCTCACCTGTAAGGGATTGTCTTTGCTCGTTTTAGTGTACGGGACTACCAGTCCCAGAATACCCCGTGCTGGCAATCCACTTTGTCTTCAAAGATATACCCTAGAAATGGCTGAAGGAACAAGCTTTATAACATCACAAAAAGTGAAGTTAATGCTCAGCCACAAGGGTTATATCTACACCCAAGAAAAGGTGAAAGATAATAAAACACATTGGAAATGTAGCAAATACTATTCAACGGCATGCTATGGTCGAGCTACAACTATAGATAACAATGTTGTGAATGTGACAGAGCATAACCATCCACCCAATGTCACAGAAGTGGAAGTAAGGGAAGACTTAGAAACAATTTGAGATGCAAGCACAGGCTCCAAATAGACAAGCACTGAAATCTTGAAAAATGTGTTGACAAAAGTACCCGAACACGTCACAGGACAATTGACCTTCATCCCCAAACTGAAACACTTAATAGCTAAAACTAAAAGAGCGTCCGATCCAACTCCACCCACCCTCCAAACGTTTCAAGAAATGGAAATACTACCAGAATATACTATTACCCACAAAGATGACAGATTCTTGATGTATGACACCCAAAGCAATGATAAAAGAATTCTTATTTTTGCAACTAATAACAACTTGCAAACATAAAAAAATGTGAAAAATGGATGATGGGCATAACTTTTAAAGTGTGCGAAAACCATTTTATCAACTTTACACCATTCACGGTGAATTTCCGGAAACTAATATTTCCTTCATTTATGCATTGCTGCCAAATAAAACGAATCCCACCTATATAGAACTATTAACAACAATAAAAGAATTAACATATAATTATTATCCCCAAAGAATCATAATAGATTTTGAACTAGCTATGATACAAGGTATTCTAAAAATATACCCACATATTGCAATCCAAAAGTGTTACTACCACTTTAATCAAAGTATGTGGAGACACCTCCAAAAATCTACCTTAAGTATTGACTACTTTACTAACAGTAACTTTGCCTACCAAATAAAAAAATTTATTGAACTAGAAGATGTACCAACAACAGAAGTTGCAAATTATTATTACTTAATAATTGACAGTCCTTTCTACTGCATTAATGAAAAAAATTAACTCCCTTGTTGGTTTACTTTGAGGACACCTGGGTAGGAAGGTTACATCATTCAGGTCACCGTAGACAACCACAATTTCACATTCCCTGGTAAAATGTCTACAACAGCACTATTGCACATAAAGCAAAAAATTAATACCGCAGTAGAAGGATGGCATAATGCCTTCCAGGCCACAATAGTAAGAGGACAACCAACACTACACAAACTTTTACAATCAATGAAAAAAAGAACACAGTTACCAAGAGTTCAGAATAGAAAAATCTATAACAAAAATAGGACCAAAACTGAGTAAACAAACAATTACTATGTACGAATACCTCCAACAAAAAACAAGACTGTATCCAAGTATCCATGGTCTAGAAAATATAGACCTAATAGCAACATCTATTCTTTAATATAATCCAAATATAAATCATTAAAATAATATTAAACACACAAACAAATTATTTTAATGTTTATATTAGTTCAATTATGTCATGAAATTTGATATACAACTCAATATTATATGACATAATATAACTAATAAAAAAATTACATTCACAAATAAACATTGCCCACCCTCAATAATGTAAAAAATAACTTACGGTTTTTTAGCTGTAAAATATCCTCGAAATAGATGAATTAAAGAACAATCCAAGGAAAAAACAATCCATATAGTAACGAAAACCCCCCAAAAAATTGAAAAATACAACTGTAGACAAAAATCCGATGTAGTAATCCTCTGGATACCGAAACCATAAAAACCCGAAAATATTTAACTGTAAAAAACGCTCCAAAATCCTGATAAAAAAAGGAAATGTGTAGCAACTTGTTTTAAAACAAGCAACAACAATTTATGACAAAAAAATGTGTGGACAGTTCCATCTGTTCACCAAATCCCGAACCTGTAAATAAAATCAAACAACAACCACCCATAACAAATACATAAACCCACAAATCAAAATAACACCATATACAATAAATATAAACATACATAGTAACATATTAATTAAAATATCATTGCATTTTAATAGCGTTAGATAGTAAATAAACAACAACATCACTAACCTACATAAATAACACGTAACTTTTGCAAAAACTGTTAAATATCACTTTTACTAAGACATTAACACTACCGCTAACTTAACACTACCTTAAAACTAACTTAAAAGTAATTAAAAGTAAACTTACAGGAACGTAGATGAAGCAACTACCAACCGCGAGGTTCCATCTTCACAAATGACCGAAACAACAAAGTAGATAGTCTAAAAAGTGAACTAAGGAAAACAAAATGGCGGCATAATTAAAACAAAAATAGGACTAATTCCTCATAAAAATGAATGTAAAAAAGTAAAAAATGCTTTCAAAATGTATAAAAATGTATTTTATATTTTTTATTAAGGGCCCCATTAGGATGGCGGGTGGATCAACCCCGCCGGGCCGGCGGTAGTCAATGCCGGCCCGGCGCAGGCGATCCGCCCGCCATCCTTGCAGCTAAGGCACCCCGCCATATTACTATGACTTGGGGATCCACGGCGAACGGAAACACCGTGGCCTTTCTGCCCGGTTGGCAAGTTGACCGGGCAGAAAAGGGTTCAATATGGTGGCGGTGTCTGTGAGACAACGCCAGCCACATTGCCATGTGGATGGGAACAAGCCTTTCCATGGCGGCAAAGCATGCTGTGCTTGCATGCGGGGGGCCGTTGCGGGCCCCCAGGGACTCTGGGGGGTGGGAGGTGGTCATGGGGGGTACCTATGGTATGTAAAAATAAAGCTTGCACAAGGGTCCAAGGGGAATGAGATTAACGACCCCTTAGTACCCTAGCCCCCAATCTAACTATGCTAATAACAAAAAGGGGTACTAATGGTCTGATAGCTTAGGGCTAAGAGAAAGGATCCGTAGTGGCACATTCTGTATTTTGTATGTGTTGTTGCACAGAAGCAGTGGAAAAGAAACCCATCAGCCCACCCAATGGCGGAGCAACATCATCTGGGATTTTGTGAAGCAACTGGTATCTGTTTGGGTATCTCACTAGTTGTTATTGTGAGATAACCCAGTATAGATCCACCAGTGATGTGACAAGCCAAAGATAAAGATTCAGAGATACAGTGGTGCTGAGGATAATGTGCAGTGTTGAGAAGTGTAAAAAAAAGATATAAATGTGAAGCTAAAGTTAAAATTAACTACTATGATGCCAAAGAACAACTTTATAATGCGATCATCATAATGTCAAAGTTAAAAATAGTGTTAGATAGTATGAATTTTTTTTAACTATCTTGTGATGGTTTAGGGGGTCGACATGTTTCAGCCAGCTACGGTCGGCAGAGAGACCAGTGGCTTTCTTCAGGACCAAATTCAAAACACTACTACAACATAATTTGAAAAATTATATATAGTGTAACACAAAGATACGTCCTACCATGTATTAAGTTCCAAAGTGTAGGAGTGAAGTCTCTGTGGTTGGATTCTTTTCCTATAAAATAAACATAAATATACATACAAACACAGACATTATATAAGGACGCCACTGTGGAGACAGGAAAATAGCCACCAAACTTTATACTGTAAACAATGTTTTTATCAGCCGTCTGATTTCGTATCCAAAAGGTATACCAATTAACTCACCCAGAAAGATCTTGGGATCAGGCCTCACCTCTCCTGGCACTCGCTCAGGCAATGAGGCCCCGCTCTATGAAAATGTGAGAAAGATAACAACGGACCAAATATTATCCCAGCATTCTTATCACATTTCTCAACCAACCTTGGTACTATTCTATTTGCAAAATAAGGAAGGGCAGTCTCTAGCAGACCATCAAGTATTTAAAAATAACTGTATGGAGATATCCCTTATCTATCATTATGCTTCTGATTTATCTTGTTGATATTAATACGGCACCAGTTGGAATTGGGACCTATATTATGTAAACAGCGCTCTGTCACAGTAACAGATTACAGATTACAGCTAGTCATAGCCTTCAAAAGAGGGTTAATGGAACGTCCTCTCTCGATAAGTTCAGAAGAATAGATATTTCTAGGTTATTGTGTAAGTGCCAGGTGCATGCCTCTATGTAAAAAGGCATAAGTTGGTAGTATGACCTAGCTCTATTGTATATAAATAATATTTCCACCGCAAGAGTTTAAGCCCCAGAGGAAGTGGTGGTCAGTGTGCCTTCTTATCTGGAGGTCTTCCAGTGTCTAAAAAGCTCAAGGGCGTCTCTGCGTTGTTAAAAGATCCCTCGATGCGTTGTCTGAGTATCCTGGCCACCGTACCTGTCCGTCGGTACCCCAAGCTTCGTCCTGAGCTGAGGGGGAGGTACCGAACGGAACAGGATGGCCGTCTTTTATGTCCTGTTTCTGCCCCGCCCGCAATAGAAGACTTGCGGACCACAGAGGAAACTACTTGGAGAACCGGAAATTCATAGTATTTCTGGTTCGCTCAGAATATAGTCATGTGTGCGTGTCTTTATGTCGGGCCCTAAGGAGGCTCGTCCGCATTAAGTTCGTCGGGGATCATTGGTTGCACCCTCGGCCAATCAGAAACAATTTGTAGTGTTTCCGGTTCGCTCGGGTAGTCAGTCGTTAACCCAATGTGTGTGTATATGTATATCGGACCTTGGAGAGAGAAGGTCCGCATAAACTTCGTAGTCACATAAACGTAAACGTAAACGTGGTTACTTATATAGCGCACGTATCACCCCCGCAAAGGTGTCTCACGGCGCTTGCTTAGGGAACCCGTCCTGGTATTCCCCTGTGAGATAACCCCAGGCAGGGTATCCGCAAGGTGAATGCCAGGCATCCCGCCGCGAGGGGCCGTAGTGGAGATTAAGCAAGCTATTGCCCAGAGTCGCAGAGTGTGAACCCGTGAGTCGAGTAGGCACCGAAGCGAGAATTATCGAGTCCGTGGAATTTTTAGCCCAAGACCCGCCGAGGCGGGGAATTGAACCCTGGTCCAGGACCGATCTCAGCTTCCAGGTCTGCCGCCTCTAACCCCTGAGCCACACTTCTCCATGTGACTAAGTAGACTAACCAATCAAATGAGCCCTAGTTGCGCAGGCATGCTTGATTGAAAAATGGAGCGATGAACCTCGTTAATCTCATCATCGTTACTGATATAGCTATTTAGCGCATTATGATGTATCTACATCTATGTGTCAGAGCTGGAAGAACGCTGGTTCCGGTTATTTAGTCTTGCGTCTCTTTCATGATTAGCCAACCGGGGGACTGTGTTTATGTCATTACGGCATAGTGTGAGGGAACCTACATAGTAGGGTTTATTGTTTATATTCCAAATATATGTATTCTTATGCATGTACTAGAGTCCTTAATCACCAAACTCCAGATGTTAATAAACGTATGGCAATGATCTGGAAAGGAAAAGAAAAAGAGGGAACAGGCCCCAATTATGAGGTAGACAAAACAAATAAAGATTGCCTGCGGTGGATCTAATCCTCATCGATCCATTATCAAATTTTGTCATGTTTCTATGAGAAATGTTGGTAGATACAACATAGTCAGGGTCAGAAAATGTGATCAGCATCATGCGTTGTAATCCAAGAGATGTGATCAATATCGTGCATTGTAGTCAGAAAGGTGGGGAGGTCTCAAAGGAGAATTTAATTAATCATCACCCATGAGATGTCATCATTTAAGCCTTTAGTGTCGCTCTTGAGCTTAAACACCCATCTCTGTTCCCTGATGAATAAATAGCGTGTGACATCGCTAATGTGCTGAGGAATGAACGGTTGTTCAAGGACTACCCACTTCATCTCTTCGGCTTTGTGTTTCTTAGTCAACAAATGGCTGGTGAGACGCGTTGCTTGTTTTTTGCATCTTATGGTGCTCTTGTGTTCATTGATTCTTAACTTGACTTTCCTGGTCGTCATGCCCACATATTTTAATGAACAAGGGCATGTGACCATATAGATCACTTTGTCGCTATTACAGTTTGTGTGTTTCTTTAATAGCCAGGGTCTGTCAGTCCCTATGCCCACTGTCAGTGTCTTCTGTGTTTGTGGACAGGCGGTACAAGAGCCGCATGGGTAGTGACCCTGGACGGATGGTAAGCCCCATAGTGTGTTGGCCGGTTAATGGAGTTGTTGTCTGGGTCTCGTATGTACCAGACCATCCCATAGACTCTGTCCTCTCTTGAAGGAGAAAAGTGGGAGAGGAATAGTCCTTCCTGCTGTATTGAGGATGCGCCAGTTCTTCCGGACTGATTTTTGTTCCTGTGTGGATAGGGCACTGAATGTTGTGACAAAAGTGAGTCTGTCTAGAGGAGGCTTGGTAACCGGGGGGCCCAACAGAGCTTCTCGATGGTTGTTTGAAGCTCTCTTTTGAGCTTTCCGTACTAGATGTTTTGGGTAGTCTCGTTGTTTGAGTTTTATTGATAGGTCACTTGAATAGGTTTCAAAGTCTTGTTTGTCGGAGCAGTTTCGTCGAACCCGCAAAAACTGACCAAAAGGCAAATTCTCCCGAAGAGATCTAGGATGGTGACTATTAAAGGAAAGCAGCGAGTTTCTTGACATAGGTTTCCTATACAGCTTGCTTCCTAGTCTCCCCTCTGTGGGAAAAATGAGTATGTCTAAAAACGGTAGTTCCGAATTGCTGTAGTCCACCGTAAATTTCAGGTATCCATTCTTAGTGTTCAGCCAGTTTTGGAACTTCGAGACAGAATGTGTTCTGGACCACAGCAACCCATTTTTCCATCATGTGTTGCTGTGGAAAAGATACATTGATGATATCCTGGTCATCTGGCGTGGAGACATTGCTTCCATTTTTGAGTTCCAAAACTGGTTGAACACTAAGAACCGATACCTGAAATTTACGGTGGAATACAGCAAATCGGAACTACCGTTTTTAGACTTACTCATTTTTCCCACAGAGGGGAGACTAGGAAGTAAGCTGTATAGGAAACCTATGTCAAGAAACTCGCTGCTTTTCTTTAATAGTCACCATCCTAGATCTCTTCGAGAGAATTTGCCTTTTGGTCAGTTTTTGCGGGTTCGACGAAACTGCTCCGACAAACAAGACTTTGAAACCTATTCAAGTGACCTATCAATAAAACTCAAACAACGAGACTACCCAAAACATTTAGTACGGAAAGCTCGAAAGAGAGCTTCAAAGAACCATCGAGAAACTCTGTTGGGCCCCCCGGTTACCAAGCCCCCTCTAGACAGACTCACTTTTGTCACAACATTCAGTACCCTATCCACGCAGGTACATAAATCAGTCCGGAAGAACTGGCGCATCCTCGATACAGCAGGAAGGACTATTCCTCTCCCACTTTTCTCCTTCAAGAGAGGACAGAGTCTACGGGATGGTCTGGTACATACGAGACCCAGACAACAACTCCATGAACCGGCCAACACACTATGGGGCTTACCATCTGTCCAGGGTCACTACCCATGCGGCTCTTGTACCGCCTGCCCACAAACACAGAAGACACTGACAGTGGACATAGGGACTGACAGACCCTGGCTATTAAAGAAACACACAAACTGTAATAGCGACAAAGTGATCTATATGGTCACATGCCCTTGTTCATTAAAATATGTGGGCATGACGACCAGGAAAGTCAAGTTAAGAATCAATGAACACAAGAGCACCATAAGATGCAATAAACAAGCAACGCGTCTCACCAGCCATTTGTTGACTAAGAAACACAAAGCCGAAGAGATGAAGTGGGTAGTCCTTGAACAACCGTTCATTCCTCAGCACATTAGCGATGTCACACGCTATTTATTCATCAGGGAACAGAGATGGGTGTTTAAACTCAAGAGCGACACTGAAGGCTTAAACGATGACATCCCATGGGTGGTGATTAATTAAATTCTCCTTTGAGACCTCCCCACCTTTCTGACTACAATGCACGATATTGATCACATCTCTTGGATTACAACTCAGGATGCTGATCACATTGTCTGACCCTGACTATGTTGTATCTACCAACATTTCTCATAGAAACATGACAACATTTGATAATGGATCTATGAGGATTAGATCCACCTCAGGCAATCTTTATTTGTTTTGTCTACCTCATAATTGGGGCCTGTTCCCTATTTTCCTTTTCCTTTCCAGATCATTGCCATACGTTTATTACCATCTGGAGTTTGGTGATTAAGGACTCTAGTACATGCATAAGAGTACATATATTTGGAATATAAACAATAAACCCTACTATGTAGGTTCCCTCACACTATGCCGTAATGACATAAACACAGTCCCCGGTTGGCTAATCATGAAAGAGACACGAGACTAAATAACCGGAACCAGCGTTCTTCCAGCTCTGAGACATAGATGTAGATACATCATAATGCGCTAAATAGCTATGTCAGGAACGATGATGAGATTAACGAGGTTCATCGCTCCATTTTTCAATCAAGCATGCCTGCGCAACTAGGGCTCATTTGATTGGGTAGTCTAGTTAGTCACATGTGACTAGGAAGTTTATGCGGACCTGCTTTCTCCAAGGTCCGATATACAGACACACACACATTGGGTTAACGACTGACTAACCGAGCGAACCGGAAACACTACAAATTGTTTCTGATTGGCCGAGGGAGCGAGTCTCGTGCAACCAATGAGCCCCAATTAACTTAATGCGGACGAGCCTCCTTAGGGTGCGAGTTAAAGACACGCACACATGGCTATATTCCGAGCGAACCGGAAATACTATGAATTTCCGGTTCTGCAAATAGTTTCCTCTGTGGTATGCAAGTCTTCTTTTGCGGGACGGCCATCCTGTTCCATTCGGTACCTCTCCCTCAGCTCAGGACGAAGCTTGGGGTACCGACGGACAGGTACGGTGGCCAGGATACTCAGACGACGCATCGAGGGATCTTTTAACAATGCAGAGACGCCCTTGAGCTTTTTAGACACTGGAAGACCTCCAGATAAGAAGGCACACTGACCACCGCTTCCTCTGGGGCTTAAACTCTTGCGGTGGAAACATTATTTATATACAATAGAGCTAGGTCATACTACCAATTTATGCCTTTTTACATAGAGGCATGCACCTGGCACTTACACAATATAACCTAGAAATATCTATTCTTCTGAGCTTATCCAGAGAGGACGTCCATTAACCCTCTTTTGAAGGCTATGACTAGCTGTAATCTGTAATCTGTTACTGCGACAGAGCGCTGTTTACATAATATAGGTCCCAATTCCAACTGGTGCCGTATTAATATCAACAAGACAAATCAGAAGCATAATGATAGATAAGGGACATCTCCATACAGTCATTTTTAAATACGTGATGGTCTGCTAGAGACAGCCCTTCCTTATTTTGCAAATAGAATAGTACCAAGGTTGGTTGAGAAATGTGATAAGAATGCTGGGATAATATTTGGTCCGTTGTTATCTTTCTCACATTTTCATAGAGCGGGCCTCATTGCCTGAGCGAGTGCCAGGAGAGGTGAGGCCTGATCCCAAGATCTTTCTGGGTGAGTTAATTGGTATACCTTTTGGATACGAAATCAGACGGCTGATAAAAACATTGTTTACAGTATAAAGTTTGGTGGCTATTTTCCTGTCTCCACAGTGGCGTCCTTATATAATGTCTGTCTGTGTTTGTATTTATATTTATGTTTATTTTATAGGAAAATAATCCAACCACAGAGACTTCACTCCTACACTTTGGAACTTAATACATGGTAGGACGTATCTTTGTGTTACACTATATATAATTTTTCACATTATGTTGCAGTAGTGTTTTGAATTTGGTCCTGAAGAAAGCCACTGGTCTATCTGCCGACCGTAGCTGGCTGAAACATGTCGACCTCCTAAACCATCACAAGATAGTTAACATTTTTTCATACTATCCAACACTATTTTTAACTTTGACATTATGATGACCGCATAATAAAGTTGTTCTTTGGCATCATAGTAGTTAATTTTAACTTTAGCTTCACATTTCTATCTTTTTTTCACACTTCTCAAAACTGCACATTATCCTCAGCACCACTGTATCTCTGAATCTTTATCTTTGGCTTGTCACATCACTGGTGGATCTATACTGGGTTATCTCACGATAACAACTAGTGAGATACCCAAACAGATACCAGTTGCTTCACAAAATCCCAGATGATGATGCTCCGCCATTGGGTGGGCTAATGGGTTTCTTTTCCTCTGCTTCTGTGCAACAACACATACAAAATACAGCACGTGCCACTACGGATCCTTTCTCTTAGCCCTAAGCTATCAGACCATGGGTACCTATGGTACCCCATGCATTTCAATGTACAACGTGGCAGGCACCACGCAGTGCCTGTCACGTTGTGCATTGAAAGGCACAACCTGCCTTTGTGGCATTGCGGCGGGCGGTGCTTCAGCACCGCCCGCCGCAATGTCACAAAGGCGCCATGCGCCCGCCAGTGTGGCTGGCACATCATAATTGGGAGTGCGGGACCGCCGAACCCTCAGCGGCGGTCCCATTTCCCGGGGGTATGTCCGCCCGCCATACTAATGACCCCCTAAAAGTTTAAAATAAACATATTAATTGAATTATTCTATGTAAAAAAATGTATACCATAATAATTGATGTATATTAAAAAATATGTTTATTACATTAATTCTTTATTTCCTAATATTATACCCATGTAAAAAATATATATACACTTTTCAAAATATACAAAAAAGTAGTTAATTAAGTAACATACTTAATTGTATTTAAATATAATAAAATTCAATATGCTATATAATAAAACATATTATGAAATAATGTACAATGTATATATTTTACAACTACTTGACTTTTATAAATCATGATATAAAAATGTAATAAAAGTTGGTAAAAAATATAGAAATGTTTTCATTTAAAAATATTAAACAATTTTGTTCTGAAAAAAAAAAAAAAAAAATATATTAAACAATACAAAAAAACACAGTATATTTATGTAAAAATTATAGTATTTTACTATACCCTTATACATGTATACCAAATAAATAGTTAAATATTAAAAAAATGTCAAATACATATGTATATCAATGTTATACATGTCCAAATATATGTTATAATATCCTAATAAAATATAAAAAAAACACAGCAATGTGTATTTTTTTTTCAATATTGTAATAAAATGAAAAATATTTCAAATGTCATAATTTACTATTCTAACACCAATTACAACTAAAGTCAAAGAAAGTGCAGGATAGTACACCATAGTAATTTAGGCCCCCATTAGGATGGTGGGCGGATCGCCCCCGCCAGGCCAGCGGTAGCCACCGCCGGCTTGGCGGGGCGATCCGCCCGCCATCTGTGCCGGAATGACCCCCTGCCATATTATTATGGCTGGGGGGTCCGCGGCAGACGGAAAGACCGTCCGCCGCTTTTCCGTCCCGGTCTCCTTTCCAAACTATAAGAAGCGTTTACGATGTGGTTTCTGGAGACCTTGCAAAAAATCCCTTAAATCCATGTCATCTGATTGCAAGGATAAGTGTTATTTCACCTGGGACAGTGTTGAGGTACTTAGCCACTCTAGGCATAACTTCCCAACACTGTAAGATGTCACCACCCCCCGGATATTCTCGTTGTACATAGCTTTGGTCCGGCCTATGTATACTAAACCCTTGGGTGATACCCTTAAATCTTGATTGACACCCATTTCTGTTAATAGGCCACACTAACCATCCCTTTCAATTTGGGTCTGAAGAATTGTATGATCCCTCATGTATAATGTCATTCAGTGTATTCTCACCATGTGATGTATAATTCTGCCAACCCTCAAAGTGTGTATGTGAGGGAATCTGAGGTGTATTCAAGTCCTTCATTTTGGCTAATCCAAGACAGGAAGTTTGTTATACAGTATCGTTCAGGATGACAATTTGTTGGGGTATGAGGCAATGCCTCAGTTCCCTGAACATGCCAATCTTTAGTTCCCAAAAATAGGAACCCTGTAAAGACAGCTGGAAAATAAAGAAAGCAAAGTATATCTGTTTTGTGTTTGTTAGCATATTTTTCTTTGCAGTTGTAGGTGCAACCTTATAATGAATATATGACGTTATAAAGCAAACATTTACAACGCACGCTTTTACAATGCGTTTTTTACATCGCAACTACCATTACATTGCATGATTTTACAATCCATCGCATGATTTTCAGGAAGGACCTCAAGACCTGGTTTTTCGACTGATCCGGAGCTGCACCTCCCCCTTCCCCAGCCTTGAGACCCTCATCGGTGAGTAGTGCGTTTTATAAACCCCTGATTGATTGATTGAATGCATGCCATTACAGAGCATGTTTTAAAACTACCATTACAAAGCATTCCATTACAAAGCATACCATTACAATGCATAATACTTTTAGGGGAACAGTAGGGTAAGTGTTGGATAGTGTAGGGGTAAAAATTACTATTCCACTCCAGTAAGTGCGCCAGAAGGGTAAGTATTGGATAGTGTAGGGGTAAAAATTACTATTCCAAATCTAGTGAGTGCAACAGTAGGGAAAGTGTTGGATAGTGTAGGGGTAAAAATGACTAATACCATCTACCCTAAAACCCATACCACCCTAAAACTAAAAGATCTCCATTACTTACCTTGTAATGCATTTTAATGGCATGAGTTGTAATGTTATGCATTGTAATAACATGTGTTGTAGTGACATGCGATGTAAAGGCAGGTGTGTTGTAACAGCTGAGTTATAAAGGCAGTGCGATGTAATGACTGCGTTGTAAGGCATGTTTTCCCCTTATAATATTATGAGTTCGGGTCTGAAGTGTTAAACATAGAAAAAAAAGCAAACTATTGTGCAAACATTTGTCAACTACCTTTCGGTGGGGTTGGGCAATGTTCACATTGATGGAAAGCAAAAACATTACATGGGATACTTATCTTGTGCAAGAAATTATGACATTAGTGTTGGTTATAATACGTGGTGTCAAAATCTGTGTTTCATCATACAATTCATTTTTGGAAAAAGCAGCACATTGTTCTAAATCAGACAGCATGTTATTCACATTTTCAAAGTCCCATTCATCAGAGAATGTACTGGAGGTGATGATATCATTTAAGAAATTGTAAATACATAAGGTATTTTCAAAAGTTCAGTGGGATCAAATACATCATAGGAAACCCTGTCCCAATCTATTCCTTCAGGAACCAGAACTGCTGTAATGTTCATTAAAGACAGGTCTCTTCTTTCATGATTAGGTGACATATGAGGTTTCAGAACCAAGTTCACATGTTTTACTGCAGAGCATTCTGAGAGATAATGTCCATTCAGAAGGAGGAAAAATACAGTTACTACCCCAATCTAGAGGACTAGGAACAGTAAACCAATTGAAATCCAGACCTGTAGCCAGGGAGAAACAAAGTAAGTATTTTTCAGCCAAAGGTAGATGTTGTATACTTTGTATTTTTGGGAAAGAGAAGCTGGTGGTGACTCAGATTCACGCGGATCCAGAGAGAAGATATCAAAATTGATGAAGTTCCCAGATGCTGTTCGATCTATATTGGGACACTCAGGATATTTTGTAGAACTTGTAGTTGTTTGATTTTTAGACATATTCACATAGATGTTGGTATAAGACCGAATTGAGATCTGTGTTTCATTTGCTTTTTGTTGTTGTTCAATTTCGACTGGTACGAGTTCCATTCCATTGTTGGCAACTCCGTTACTTCGTAGAGTAGAATCTTCAAACATTGTTAATCTTTCCATTTGAACCTCCTGTATGGTAGAGAGAGGAGATTGGCAGTTACCTAGGAGCCCACGCGGCCTGCTATTCAGTATTGGCCACATAGTGTGGTTTGAGCTGATCAATAGAGATGAATCTCTTTTCTTTTTTGCCAGCAAGAGGCGAAAGCAGTACTTTTCTTGTTCCTTCGACAGCCAGGAAAGGTACAGGCCAATGTATGATGTCCCAAATTCTTTTTTGTCCACAATCTTTTCTCTGACCAGATCCCCAATCTTTGGGACCGAGGCAGGTGGTGGTGCATCTTACTCAGGCGTTGCTTTGTAGTACCCGGAATTCATTGAGTTTCTGTAAAACCGCCGAATGATCATTGATGTCAAATGCCTTTTCATCCGTCACTGTGCTGCCACCATTGAGGTTGGGTACCCACATTCTCTTCCCAAACAGGACCTCGTATGGAGTACGGCCTCCCAAGGAGCTTCTTGGCATGTTATTAAGTGCCCCCTGGACCTCATATAGGAGATTGACCCAACTGTCACCCGAGTCAGTACCCTCACTGTTAAGAATTGCTTTAAGTCCGTGTTTTTCCTGTCCACAATCAAATTTCCCTTGGGATGATATAAAGAGGAGTACTGCAATGTCAAGCCCAAACTTCCAATGGCTCCCTTATAAACCAAGAGTTAAACGCTGGCCATGGTCAGAATATAATGTGGAGATTGCGTATGTCCCTATGAAGCCTTGCAAATCCTTTATAACAGTTCGAGCGTAAGCTTAGCACTGGAGCCAAACCCACAGGAATCTAGAGCATGTATCTACTGCCACCAAGATGTACTTGAAAGCCCCTTCAGATTGTAAGGGGCCGCAGTGGTCCAAAAAGAGACATGTGAATGGTCTGTCTGAGTTTGTGGTGGACGTGCTACAGTGGAACCCTTCATCTGCTGACAGATGTCACATTTAAGGACAAAGCCTTTGGTCTGCTTGGTAAGACCTGGCCACCAATAGCGTTGTTTCAACAATGAAACTGTTGCAGTGATACCTGTGTGGGCTGAGCCCAGACCTTCCTGTGCAGCTAGCACTAAATCTAATCAGCAATCCATGTTTGGTATTACTCTATCCCCCACTCCTGGAATTTGAGCATACAGAATATTTTGTGCATCTAACTTGTAGGAGTACTTGAGTGGAAAACCTTCTGGCAAGGCTGTGCTGTTTTTGTGTGAAGCGTTGACAGCTACCATTATCTATCCGTCTATTCTCGTGCGAGACTGAGTGATTTCAGCTACAATAGCAGTACTCACTGTCGGCTTGGTGGCTTCATCAGCCAATAAATTCCCTTCAACGTGCACACCAACATGTTGGTGACTCAGCGTATGAATCACGTGAGCCCACGTCAAACCCTTTTTCAGCTCCACCACTTGTTCCCAGAGCAATTTTTGCTTTATTGTGCAACCTTTTGATTCTTTAAATCCATTCTGGCCCCAGCAGTGAAGAGATTCATTGTATGACTGGACACAGCAAAAGGAATCAAACACAATAAGTTTGGGGAATTTTCGGTCCGTATTGTTTAGTGCCAGTACCAGGGCTTTTAGTTCTGCTAGCTGAGCCAATCCAATCTCCTAAAGACTGTATCTGCATATTGCTAGGACAGAACTTACCGTCCCGCATACGACCCTTTACAATCGCACATGCTGTGCTGTATTGCTGTTCACTTCCTATGGCTGGCTGAGCTGAACCATCAGTGTAAATTTTATATTCATACTGACGTAGAGGCATTATTTCATTCGGGAGAGGATATTCTTGTTTGTACTGCAGAAATGCTTGTGTTTTCAATCTAGAATCAAATGTATAGTCTAGATCTGTTGCAGTGAGAGAATTAGCCCATTGTATCCATAGTGGATGCAGTGATTTAGCATTAGGAACGCTTGCTTTTGTACCAGCCTCTTAGGTTGGTACTGTAGTCATGAAAAATATTTGTTTACCCTGAGCCAGTGCTCTTTCTCTCACTACAGCAGTCTGTACTGCTGTTAAAATCTTCTCAGTGGATGCAAAGCGCATCTCATCGTTTGTGTACAAATGAGATTTGTATGCAATGGGTACAGTTTTGCCTTCTTTGAAGGTGACGTAAGTGTACCCTGGTTGGCCCGCTATTACACTGATCATAAAATTCGTAGTGTTTACACGTGTGTGTGTTTAGAAGCTATCATGTCAGTTTGTATGGAGCAAAGTATCTCTGTGTGTTCCTGTGTCCAATGTTGAACTGAAAATTCAATCAATCAATCAATCAGTACATTTATAGAGCGCGCTACTCACCCATGAGGGCCTCAAGGCGCTAAAGGGAGGGGTGCTGTCATTGCTCGAATAGCCAGGTCTTGAGGTGCTTCCTTAAGGTGAGGTGGTCCTGGGTCAGTCGAAGGTGTGCGGGGAGTGAGTTCCATGTCTTTGCGGCCAGGTAGGAGAACGAACTTCCTCCCGCGGTGATTCTGTGGATCCGTGGTACGGTGGCGAGGGCGAGGCTGGCTGAGCGGAGCTGGTGGGTGGGGGTGTAGAACGAGAGGCGGTCGTTGAGGTATTTGGGTCCTCTGTCGTGGAGCGCTTTGTGTGCGTGGGTGAGGAGCCTGAACGTGATCCTCTTGTTGATGGGGAGCCAGTGCAGGTTTCTCAGGTGGGCGGATATGTGGCTGTGGCGGGGGATGTCGAGGATGAGTCGGGCTGAGGCATTTTGTATGCGCTGAAGTCGCTTCTGGAGTTTTGCTGTGGTTCCTGCGTAGACGGCGTTTCCGTAGTCTAGTCGGCTGGTGATGAGGGCCTGGGTGACGGTCTTTCTGGTTTCTATGGGGATCCACCTGAAGATTTTTCGGAGCATGCCCAGGGTGTTGAACCAGGATGAGGATCCGGCGTTGACTTGCCTGGTCATCGAGAGGGAGGAGTCCAGGATGAATCCTAGGTTATGTGCGTGGTCTGTGGGAGTGGGCGCGGAGCCCAGCGCTGTGGCCACCAGGAGTCATCCCAGGCGGAGAGGGATTGTCCGAGGATGAGGACCTCCGTCTAGTCTGAATTCAGTTTAAGGCGACTGAGCATCATCCATTCTGCGACGTCTTTCCTTCCTGGAGGTTGGTTTTGGCGGTGGCTAGGTCCTTGGTGAGGGAGAGTATCAGTTGGGTGTCGTCGGAGTAGGAGATAATGTTGATGTTGTGTTTGCGTGCGATGGCGGTGAGGGGGATCATGTAGATATTGAAGAGGGTTGGGCTGAGTGAGGAGCCCTGGGGTACGCCGCAAATGGTCTTGGTGGCCTCGTAGCGGAAGGGAGGGAGGCGGACTCTCTGGGTTCTGTCGGAGAGGAATGATGTAATCCAGTCCAGGGCCTTACCTTGGATCCCAGTGTTGTAGAGGCGGGTTATTAGGGTGCGGTGGCAGATGGTATCAAAGGCTGCCGAGAGGTCTAGGAGAATGAGGGCGGTAGTTTCTCCGTTGTCCATCATGGTCCTAATGTCACCGGTGGCTGCGATGAGAGCGGTTTCGGTGCTGTGGTTTACTCGAAATCCGGACTGGGACGGGTCTAGCGAGTTGTTTATCTCTAGGAACGCAGTCAGCTGTTTATTGACGGTCTTCTCGATGACTTTGGCCGGGAAGGGGAGAAGTGAGATGGGGCGGAAGTTCTTGAGGTCTCTGGGATCCGCCGTCGGTTTTTTCAGTAGGGAGTTGATCTCTGCGTGCTTCCAGCTCTCCGGGAAGGTGGCTGACGTGAAGGAGCTGTTTATGACGTTCTGGAGGTGGGGTGCGATGATGCTGTTGGCTTTGTTGAAGATGTAGTGGGGGCCTGGGTCAGAGGGGGATCTGGAGTGGCTGGTGTTTATGACGTGGGTGGTGTCTTCAGTCCTGATGGGTGTCCATGCGTTGAGGGGGGTGGTAGGGGTCGTTGGTTCTGTAATTGGAGGCGGAATTTGGGGTCCGAAGTTGTTGTGTATATCAGCGATCTTATGGTGGAAGAATGTGGCGAGGGAGTTGCAGAGGTCTTGTGACGGTGTGATGTCGTTGTTGCTGGCGCTGGGGATGGAGAGTTCTTTGACGATGCTGAAGAGTTTCTTGCTGTTGTGGGTGTTCTTGTCCAGTCGCTCTTTGAACGATGTCCTTTTGGTGGTGCGGATCAGCTGGTGGTGTTTGCGTGTGGCGTTTTTGAGGGCTGTCATGTTTTCTGAGGTCCGATTGTGGCGCCAGGTTTTTTCGAGGGTCCGGCAGGATTTTTTTGATTCTTTGAGGGTGTCTGTGAACCATGATGTTTTCCTGTTGCCGGTCTTGCCTGGGGGGTTCTTCAGTGGGGCGAGGTCGTCGGCACAGTTGGTGATCCATTGTGCGAGGTTGTGGGCTGCGTTGTTGGGGTCAGCGGTGTCAGCTGGCGGGTTCTGGCTTAGTGATGAGAGGAGCTGGTCAGTGGTGATTTTGCTCCAGCATCTGCGGGGGATTTGTTGTGTGCGGTGGTGGGATGTATTCTTTTTGAAGGTGAAGTGGATGCATCTGTGGTCGGTCCAGTGTAGTTCTGTGGAGCGGCTGAAGGAGACGTGGTTGCTGGCGGAGAAGATGGGGTCGAGCGTGTGGCCGGCGAGGTGGGTGGGTGTGGCGACCAGTTGCTTGAGTACGAGGTTGGCCAGGTTGTCGAGCAGGGTGGTGGTGTTGTTGTCATTGTTTTTCTCAAGGTGGAAGTTCAGGTCCCCTAGGAGGATGTATTCTGGTGAGGCTAGGGCGTGCGGGCTGATGAAGTCGGCGATGGTTTCGCTGAAGTGTGTGCGCGGGCCCGGAGGTCTGTAGATGAGCGTTCCCCTCAGGGTGGTCTTGGGGTCGGTGTGTATATGTAAGTGTAGGTGTTCGGCGATGGAGAGTGTGTCTTTGGTGGTGACGTTGATAGTGTTCTTGTAGATGATAGCCATTCCTCCTCTGGTTTGGTTTGTGCGGTCCTTCCGGGTGATCTTGTAGCCGTCCAGGATGGCTATGGCGATGTCTGGGGCCGAGGACGTGTTCATCCAGGTCTCAGTGAGGAAGGCGACGTCTGGTGTTGTTGAGTCGAGGAGGTCCCAGAGTTCGACGGCGTGCTTGTGGACGGAGCGGGTGTTGAGGAGAATGCACTTGAGGTGGTTGTCGTTGTTGCTAGGTCTGGCTGGCGGGAGGCAGGATCGGAGGCAGGGGAATTTGCAGGCTTGGCAGGTGAAGGGTCCGTGGATGCGTTTCGGGGTGGCTCGGAAGCAGGCGGGCGGTCGTCCGGTGTTGAGTGGGTTGAGGGAGTCGGAGTCATATTTTAGTCAGGTGCCCTGGCTCCCGCGGGGGCCAGGGGTTCTGGCGCTGGGCACAGTCCAGGCGCGGACGGGCACAGACGGGCTTGCCTTTGGCGCGTCCGCTGCCCGGCCGCTGTGCGGCCTCCATATAAGGGGCTGAGGGAGGGAGGAGCAGCTGGTAGGTGGGAGTGGGGCGGCGAATGGGGATGGCAGGGGGGCGGGGCCGCAGGGACGCAACGGCGGGGAGAAGGCACAGAGGGGATCGGGGAGAGCGGGGGACAATGCGGGCAGCGAGGGGTCACAGAGGCAAGGGGTTACAGAAGGCAAAGGAGTCACAAAACGAAATAGAAATGCGGGGGACGAGGGGTCACAGAGGCAAGGAGTTACAGAAGGCAAAGGAGTCACAAACAAAATAGAAATGCGGGGGACGGGGGTCACAGAGGCAGGGGGTCACAGAAGGCAAAGGGGGCACAAGGCGCAAGGGGAGCAAGAGTCACAAGCGTATAGAAACAAAATAAAACGGAGCAACACAGATGCGATGCGGCAATCACCTGAGGGGGCTTACGCGGCACCAGGCAGCGGCGGGGGCAGGTGACAGCTGGGTCAGCGTCACGGGTGGACCGTGCGGTGGCTGGGGGGGGGACCTACCTGCGGGCAAGTCTAGTTAAGTCATAGAAAGCTTTCACTCTTTGTGCATAATCCAACATGTATGCTCTTTCAAAATTTAGGAATCCTAAAATAGATTGCAGATTTTTCAAAGATTTTGGAGAGTGGAGCAGAGCACACTTTTCTAAAAAGTTTGCTGCAATGCTTTTCCCTTCACTTGAGAGCTCATATCCCAAAAATAGAACATAGGGATGGGCAATTTTGTATTTCTTAAAGTTAAATTTGAGGCCCTATGAGGCAAACCCCAAAATTGTGTTGTTGACCCAAACCAAATGATCCAATAGTTCATCGTCCGTCAGATAAATATCATCTATATAGGACAATGCCTCCTTATCAAAATTTTGAAGTAACTCTGATACTCTTGCTGAGAACAACCCCGGGCTATTCTTATATATTTGGGGCAGTCTACAAAATTGACGTTGAGAGGCTAGGGTTGAGAATGCTGTCAAATATCTGCTCTCAGGGGCTATATTTTGGCAGAAGAATCCATTTGAGATATCTAATGTTGTTTTGTATTTTTCCGCACAATGGTATTCATTAATGTGGCACTGTGTGCATTCTGTACTGCAAATGTCTTTGTGCAAGTGTTCAAATGCCTGTAGTCTAAAACTAGGCAAAAGGAATTGTCTGGATTCATTACCGGAAACAAAGGATTATTCATGAGAGAAGGGCAATTCTCTATTACACCCTGGTATTCAAGTTGATCTAAAATCTCCATTACTTGCTTTTTTACGTCATGTTTTATTGGGTATTGTCTTTGTGGAGATAGAGTATTTTTGGGGGGGATTTCATGGTGCGGTAACTCAGCATCCTACCCTACATGATTGCCTTATAATGCAGGAGCTAATGCTACCGCCCACTCCTGCATGTATGAATGTTTTAGTGATTCTCGAACGATGTCGGAGAAGGCTGGTAAAATTATTCTTTCTCCCTTTGGGCAGTCCATAACAAACTCAGGCGGCCAATCTTTTTCTACTAAAAGAATGTCGTATCCATAAGACATGTTCTCCCAAAAGAGACCTTTAACTTTCCTGGGTGTGTCCCCTCCATATGGAGTGTTATTTCATATAATTGATGTGGGGTACTTACCCTAGTATCATGTGTCTCCATCATGATGTATTCATTCAACACCGCTGTCACCAGAAAATCCATCAGGTTCCGATGAGCTATTGTTACTTCTGCTGCACTGTCTAGCATTGTCAGAGCCCGTTCCCCGTTCCGAACTGGAGTCCTCAGCAGCCTGGGCATTTCTTATTTTAAGGCCTGCTACTTTCTTCTTTTTAAATTGAGGTTTAGATTTTGGGTTATCTTTTTTTTTATATTATAGTCTGTAGTGCGATGTATGTCTCTTGGCTTGGCTCACTCTTCTGATCTGTGATCTGACCGTCCTTCCCTCCCTGAGTTTCTTGGTAAACCCTAAAAGGAACAAGAGGAATGTGTATCAGTATCCCGAGACCTTCCTGGGTTTTTAGTGTTATCATGGTTCCCAAGGTTATACCTCCTATCAGAGGGTTCCTGTTGGGGAGAGCCACCCCGTGATTGTGATGCATGTTGCTTATTTTGTTGTTGTTTATTGTCCCATTTCTTTTTAGAAGGATCTGGTGTTTGCTTACTATTATCCTTTTCAGGATTATCCATTATTTGTGGTTTTATAGCTCTGGTTCCCAAATTATCTCTACCTAATTCGGTGTATGTATCTTCAATAATTTCTGGTAAATCCCACTCCTGTTGTGCATGACTGCAGTCCCTCAGATATTGGTGTATACCCACTGCTGCGGCCTCCACTTTTATGTTCGCTAACATAATTGTAGATACCTGGGAAAAATTGCCTATTAATTTCATCGCTGAGTTCAGAACAAGTTCTGCTCCATACTCATTCTGTATTTGTCTTAATACTTCTGGTATCAATGCTATTGAATGGGTGCCATGAGTCCTGGTGTAGATGGAAGCGAAGACTGTACCCCAAGTGGTACAATCCTCTATCGTTGGAGCTATCCCCATGGGCAAGCAAATTGTCAGTATTCTGTTGTTTTCTTGTGGGCCTGTGTATGGAAACGCTGCCTCCAACTGTGCTATGTTCTGCACTATCCAGAATACAGTGTTCTCATAACAAAATGTGTCAGATTTATGTAAAGTTGTATTATTTCTTTATGAAATGGATATAAGTCTGCTATTGGCAATGAGTCAACTTCTGGATACGGTGTGTAAGCAAACAGAACTGGCCAAGTTGCTCTGTCTCTGCTGAGTGGATCGAGTCTTACTTTGTCTGTGGTGTGTGGGAGGGCACCTTTAATCCAGTTTAAATGCTCCTGGTATGTTAACGTGACCACAATGTCCCCGAATACATTGTATTCTTCTGGTATTCCATCTGGAGTGTAAGATTGAAATGTATGTGTGCGTGCATCTGCAGGTGGGAATTTAATCCACGAATAGAACACCTCTGTCCGGTACGATTCATGTGCCTCAACCACAAAAGTAGCAGTCCCACCTAATGCTGGGACTCTAAAATCTGCTTATTTCAAAGTAAGTGCATTTCTTACATTTTCTGAAATGTTTATAGCACCTTCCTGCCCTGCCTCTCCTGCTATATTTGCATGTAACACTGCCCCTGCTTTATCTTTGACGGACATTGTTAAAAATAGTTTTAAGGAGAATAAGATACAGTTTTATACACAATGTAGAGAACTATAATCCTTCAAGCTTGAATAAACCTACAGCCAATATATAGGATATAACTACTCAGCCGGGTGGATTTTTTGCTTCCCACTCCAGACGTCTCTGGATATATGTGAGCAGGAGTCTCTGAGAAAGCACGACTAAACTACTCAGATTTGACCTTTAAATAAGAACCAAACTAAAGTTGGGTGACATGTCGTGTAGTTCCTACAAATCTATGTAGGATCTGCGTGCTTAGACAACATAAACTAGGAGATTGGTGTCCAGACTGATTCCAGACACCCTCAAATGATATGTTAGTCTGTAGACCAGTTAGCTCACAGTGCCACTATGAGCCCCTCTTTACCAAGGAGCGAATAGTTTCTGGCAACCATCAAACATGACAACAAACCTGACCCCAGGGATCATGCTCAGTCACTCATGCTCACTTTGTCTCAGAGAGATACACAGGATAAATGCTGGGGACGTTTTCAATAAACATTTATTTAACCCAAGCCATTCTACTGTAAACTACGCGTGCTGCAACAACCATGAGATAGAAACAAATATATATGGTTATGAACACAAGCAGAGTAAAGAAAAGGTAGAATTCTACCATAGTGCTAAAACAATGAATATATGCAGGCATATAGATGACAGTAATAATGTGTACTCCTACGATGCCAACCATAACTAGATGTACCTAAGTGTGCCTAGCACATATGTAGGTGTAAAGCCAAGAATCCCCTTATGATGAAGCCAACCCCAGTGCCGGATGTGGGAGAGCGAAGGACCCCGTCTTGGTCTCAAGATGGACACCCCACGAGGGATGACAGACCACTGCGTGTTGGAGTGTCTGCATGCAGGAACCTCAGCGTCTCACGTCAGAGTATCAGCATGGAAGTGTTTTTCTCCTCTGGTTTGCCCAGCGAAGATGTAGTGATTATGTACCCGAATGGTACCCTCAGGGGTTCTAACTAGAAGTGTAATATGGGCATGTCGGCCAAGGATGACGATAGAGGTGACCCTTATACAGAGTTATTATGCAGAGGATGATAATCCTGTTGTGATATTGAGAATCATCATGCATAAAATGAGGCTAGTTTTAGGAGAAAGCCACACAACAGTCATGTAGCACCTAACTAGGTAAAAGGTCAATGCCAGGCCCGGTATGTAGAACAATGGTAGGACAGATGTAGGAAAAGATTGCGTAACTACCTAGGCCTATATTAGGGTACATTGGGGCTCATCACAGCCTCCGGGAGGCTGCGAGACAGTTTATAGATGTTGGCCCCAGAGAGCTGCAGCAGTAGAGGTCTCTTCCATTCACCACTGTGATGGTGATGTACATCATTCAGTCTTTCCATCCAAAGTTTCTATTTACGGGCTTGTCCAGATTGCAGCCTGAAGGCTCAGTCGCTGGCATGATGACCATGGCAGCAGTGCTTTCCGGGCTCATAAAGGGCAGCGTGACAAGCACTACAGGCGCTATCACCTCTTATAGCTGTTATCATTGGTGCTGCTTTGGCTGTTCCTTGGAGATGGGCATGGCTGCGGCTTCCTTTGTTTTTTCTTTCTTTTTCTTACTCCACAGAAAGGACTTCTTCTCCCTTTAGTACTTGCTGTTCTTGGGGCAAAGAATGCATTCTGTTGTGCCCCTAGTGGTTGATCCCATCACTGTATTCACATGCTGGCTGGTGATGCACTTTGTTGAAGCAGTGAGTAGGACAATCATGGAGAGTATGGGGTAATGCGATGGGAGACTGCTGCTCTTTGCGGGTCCCTGTTCTCTGTAGGCAATGAACAGACGCAGGCGGGTGACACCAATAGATGTGCTTCACACCAGGAGCTGCCAGTGCCCTGGATCGAGCCTTGCTCATGGCGCGTAGCTACACCTCTGCTCCCACTCCCTTGTACACACCCCCATGGCTGCCAGAAGAGTAGTGAACCAGCATAGCATGGAGCAGTAGTGCATTAGGACTCACTACAAGGGTATCACCAAAATTTGTAGGGTGCTAGTGCAGCAGGCAAACAAATCACACATGCACTGAAATGAATACACTCAAACAGGAAATTAAGTACTAATTAACTGCACACTGTGACTTGGCGTTAAATGTTATTAACTTTTACCTGTCACTCCAGGTCCAACCAATTATACTTCAAAACCCTGGGTGTAATCCTCTGGGAGCCCTCCCAGTTTGTACTCCCAGAGATGGTACAGAATTCAAAATAGACATTTGTCTGTGTTGTGCTCTCATATTAATCATTCACTTGTTTTGGCTCTTCAACAATGTCAATTATTGTGAGGGATAAGGTCATGTGAAATCCCTTACTGTGAAAAGTCACCGTCAAAGGTCAAAATGTGTCACTTCCTGCGATGTGATGAAGGTCAAGGTTTTTGCGGTGTCAGTTCTGCTACCCCTAGCATTTTGGTTAATGGTAATCCAAGGAGGCATGCTCTCTGTGCGTAACCTCACTCCTAGATTTTGTACACTCTCCATATTGCACAAAACCACTCAAAGAGGCAATCTGAAACTCATCACTATCTCTATTTACTGGGGCTAACTAATACCTCTTTAGTTGTATAGTGCTGTCATGCTTAGAAGTGGGAGCTTTTCCACCATGTCCAATATTGTCTCCATGGTTGATATTTAGTCAGGTATGTTCTACTTTCTTTTGTATTACCCAGTGATGCTGGCAGAACTATGAACGATCTAATAAGCTATAGGAATTATGAATATCATCTTTTTTTTTTACAGAAGATGAATTAAAAAATAGACATTTGCTATAGTAGTGTGGGTCATAGATACCCGAGAGGCAGCACAAAAATCCTGCATTCCCAGCAGGTCCCAAACTTTTTCACTTGAATGTAGGCCAGTTTTTTTTTTTAGGGGGGCTGTGGGCAGACATGAGATCTCTTGTTTACAACCATTAGCTCGTTTACTTGTTCATTATAACATAATGAATTTCAAATAGTTGTACTTGGGTAAAAGCTCGAATGGTATGTAGAGCCATCCATCCCTCCTAATCGTGTTTGCAAAAAAACCAGGTAAGATGTGCCACTCCGAGGCCCTGTTTACCTGCTTCAGCAGTCAAATACTTTTACATTTGCTATTAAGACAAGTGGTATGGGAGCTGACAATCGTACCCTAAGGTAATGTGCACCAGGAGCCAGTGGGTACATTTTTTAAACCCCAACATGATTCTGAAAAACAGTCATGAAATGAAACCAAGATAACTTTAAATGAACTCCATGAGAGCAGAGTCTCATAGAGGAACCCATAATTGCACAACAGGAGTCCCCCGAAAAGGAAATCTATCTATCTATGTATCAAAAACCATCCCTTTAACATCCGTTTTCAATATCCGCTGTGCATGCACAGAGAAAGCCCCCAGTTATTAGTTCGATGTATTCTGTTAATTCATTAATTTGACCTTAAACTATGATCTTGAAATATTCAGCATCGATCTTTCTTTGATTGCAACATTTCAGCTTTAATTATTTTGTAACATTATTTATTTGACTCATAGGGAGTGGTAGAGCTTAATTATGGCGTGTGCGAGGCTAATGCATCACAGGTTGCAACCAAGAGCTCAGACACCTGGAGATGGCCGACACTTGAAAATTACAGTATCATGTAGGACCAAGGCACTGGGGGTAATTTACTAAGGGATTAGCAAACCCTCGCGCTGCACTTTGTGCTTTCGCGCTCGCGGTCGCAGACATTTATGATGGTAAGTAATACGACCCAATGCTTTGCACCTTGCGAGAGGCGCACAACCATGCTGTGTCAGTTCCCGGACTCAGCTTTTTATGTCTCTGCTTATTCAGTTGGCACTGTCTGCACTCTACTTCAGAGGGTGATCAGTAGAGCTTTCCTGCCAGCACTCTTGTGTTTATCATTTGCTCAGCAAGACATTGTTCTGGGATTTCATTTAATTTTAGTTTTCATTCATTTTTTGAGCGCTTCACTGAGCAGCGCGCACAGCATGACAATGTCTGAGAGAATGCCGTTTTTTGCATTATTAAAATTGGCAAATAATTAGATTAAACTCAGCTGGTGAGGGGCATTTGCCAGGGAAGTTGCGAGGTGTTTTTTCGCCAGAATGGAACAAAGCGAGAGACAGTAGAAGAGGAGCGCACTGAACATGGAGGATAAAACAACATGCTTTGCAAAGAGGGTGGGGATGAATAAGTGACAAAGATTTGAGGGCGAGGTGCAAGTAACAAACCCATGGATGTCAATTCACCAACATGTCTGGGGTAACGGAAGTGACATCACATGCCATGTGACCCCCCCCCCCTGCCTCATGTTGCAGGAAGTGACATCACACGAACTTTGACCTGTTGACATCACAGTAGGTGACATCACTTGCCCTTTGACCCACTCTATGAGGTTAGAGGAAGACACATTTCAAGGCGTTTGACCTGATGACATCACAGTAAGTGACATCACATGACCTTTGGACCCTATGAAATCAAAGGAATCGAAATTGCTTGACCTTTAGCTTGATGCTATCACAGGAAGTGATGCATCTAACTTTGGGTTACCAACATCACACAAAGGTACAAAAGAAGTACACTGGAAACAGACATACTTCAAATGCTATTGAAAATGCAAATACATACGTCGTTTCAGGTAGTATCTTCAGATATACAATTAAGATAATAAAGCATTGATTAAGAACCTATCAAATAGTGTTTAACAGTGCAAAATACGCTAGTCAAGTTGAAATCAACCGTTATCAATATCAAACAAGTTATAAAATGGGAAGGTCAATGAGCCGATAATTTCTAAAACAAATTTACTTTATTAAATGTTTCAGTTACTAAGAGTGCCATGTAATTAAATCACCGTCTTGGAATGTAGATAGCAGTGCAGGTCAACTTCCTCCAGCAGCTTTCCTTTCCATGACATTGTATACATATACGTCTAAAGCTGTGGCACCATTGAACCTTTCCAGGTTTACTATTTTTAATTTCTTCTACGGAAAATATGCACATCACTGGTACATTACTTATTTTGATCAATAATATGCTTTATATGCATTAGCATACCTTACCAGCAACAACCATCTTATCTAACAGCCAGAATGTCCAAAGGCATGAATGCTTGCTTTACAAATGTAGAAGTCATTTTAAGCATTTAAAAATGATTCCATTAATCACTGCTCATAAAGCTTATAAAGCAAAACTTTCCACATTTTCAAAATCCATCACATACAGAGACAATGAATCACACATGTGTAAATCAGTGTATAGAAAATGTTACATAAGGCAAAGGACACTACAAGGTGGGAGAAGACACGATCCTTTTTTTGTGCCTCGGAGACCGGGTCAGGGGAAGGACTCATTTCCCCAGACTTCCCGGTCTCCTATCACGCTTCCTGCGCACTCGGAGGCTCTTTTAAACAACACCGCAGTCCTGTGGCTGTGGGGGAAGATGTAGATCCTGTTTGGTGTGCAGCAGAGACCGGGCAAGGGGAAGGACTCATTTTCTCAGACTCCCTGGTCTCCCATCACACTACCTGCACGGTCGGAGGTTCTTTTACAGAACACCACAGTCCCGCAGCACGGGACGTGCCCGGGCCAAGGGCGGGCCTGGCTACACCCGTCGGAGCCAGTAGGAGGCGGGGCTGCCCCCCTCTAACATCTCTGACCCAAACTTCTGGTTTAAACTTGGGCAAGAAAAATACACTTTCTACTGAGGAGGTAACTGTGACACCTTTGGGCACTTTTTTGGCTAAGGCAACAACAGCTCTGGAAAAGGAGATTGCCCTCACAAAAAAGAGACTTACGCTGGGGACGGAGGAGGGATGGAGAACCACTATTGATAAATCTCCATCACCGGGGGGGACAAAGGGGCGCTACGGGGATGAGCTACCTGAACTATCTATGGACATGCCACTGCTTCCTGAACTCTCAAAGCTAGCCTCTACCATTATTGGGACACTGCTCTTACAGAGTTTATCCTTCATAAATGGTAAAAGGAAAAGAGGTCCTATGAAACGTCCTCCTAATTGTCCCACAAAGAAAACCAGAAAGGCTGCTACTCCAACAACACCCCTGTAGTATTGACTCGCAACAGGCTGCGACTACATCAACCTCTAACGGTCTTGATCTTTTAGATAACTTTAAACAGCTCTTGCAGCCAATTTAAGCACGTTTAGAAATCATAGATTGCACACTTGAGGGGTTGTTGTCTAACAAATTAGACAAGACACTGCAACAGTCTCTTACTGCAACAGTTTCTGACTGTATGACTGCTAGTTATTATCTCTTACCTCAAACCCTGGTTAAACCTCCTACTGCTTGCAAGACTTGTAATTCTGATTTTCATACCCTGTGTCACAGCTGTAAAAATAAGCTGTCCGGATTTGTGCAACATCAACCATCTCCTATAATTGCTGGTTCCCTCCATATTGTTAAGCAGACAATACCCCAGTACAGATTCTACAGATATTGCCTACAAAAGCAGCTTATCACAGGCAACTACTCAATATAATATTGTAAGGGGGTAAATCCTGCATTCTACCAGGGTAGAGGCTAATGCAAAACCTCCCACTTCTCTTTCCCCTAGAAGACAGAACCAACAGTTTATGAATTTTCCCCAAACAGCATCCCCTTTTATTCTAATACTAGTTAATGTTTCTTTATTCCGACCCAAACAAAGTGAGTCTACATTGCAGCTTTTCGCTAAAGCTCGGTACTGGGTGTCACACTCCTCTAATAGCGGCCATCTTATCCAAAATCACTTGATTATAGCAAGAAGATCTCCCTGGATTGGGTCAGATGTAAAATGAGTCAAAAATGACTGTGTCATTCTCAGTTTTAACATCCAATGGTTAGTGAGAGAACTACTGGGGAGCTTACTGGCTGCCCCTTCATCGCAATCCGAAATTTATAATGTCCCTCTGGACCTCTTCTACAGGCCTCTTGTAGTATGTAATTCCATCACACATGACCAGGATCACCCTGCAATGAGATCCTGTCACAGTTAGGTCAGTTGGCCATTAACACTGTTCCCCTCTCAAATAGGTATTCATCGTTGGAAGACATGGAGGTCTGTGATTGACTCACTAATCTCCCGAATTATCTGCCATTTTAGATTGATTTGGATCACGAAAATTAAATAGACCCTTCCTTGTTGCTTTTCGAGAGGTGACAGACTTCTATTCTAGACCCACAAGATATCATCATCCCGATTAATTCTTACTATAGCTCCTTTACCCAAGTCAGCAAGGGCTAGGTAAAACTGATTTATTATTGATTAACTTGTATAACAATAATTTGCTAAAACCTACACCAGTGACAGATGAGTTGGGGGAATACTGGAAGCCCGGTTGCTTCACCACCTACGATCAATTTTTATTATTGGGCTGGTGAATTTAATGTGCACTGCTGTACCAAATCAGACCAACGTATCTGTGGGGTAACTGACTCTAATGATTCGCTGCTAGTCCATTTTAAACATCATAATTATGGATATGTTTTTAGCAGTTTTTTATTAACTTGGGACTTGGGACCTAGGTATAATTATTCCTTGTCAACCCTCTACAGGACAACCTCTCCCAACTTTTCAAAGATCTGGGACTAACTCGACAATTGATTTTATCATCATACATGCAAATTTTAAGAGAGCATTAAGCCCCGATTGGCCCAGATGACAGAATTTAATGATCATGTTTTTCTCCTCTTTTCCTTCGTCTGGCCTCTTCCTGTTAAATCAAGCCTTCTCTTTGCTCCAAAACCTATTCTTACTAGAAAAAATGGTTTTACACTAAAATGGGAAAAAATTGATTCTACCTCCCTCCTTCCTAATGTTGTATAGAAAGTGTTACCTGAGATTAAATCCTGCTTAGATCTCTAAACGCAGGTGAATCCAAAGTCCAGAAACTAATAGCTCCCAAGTTGTAACAGAGTTCAGTAAACTTCTAACAACTATTAGATCTAATCTCTCACTATCAGCAACACACAATTCTCTGTTGACTAGATGGTTTGAGGAAAACTGCTTGAAGGCCTCTAAACAACTTCAAAGTGCTCTTAAACAGCACCGTAGTAACAAAGATCTGATAAGAAAGCCACAAGCTGACTATAAGTCAGCAAGGGAGGTGAGAAAGAAACAGCTCAGAGAATTTGCGTGAGGCTTTGTGGAGCAAAGATAGTAAGGCCTTCTGAAAGGTGGCAAATACCCCTTCTCTCGATCTCCATCTAGATGAATCCACCTGGTTGACTCACTTTCAAAACATATTTCATGTACGGAGGGATAGAAACAAAATATATATTGAGGACTTCTTCTGGTTCAACTGGGAATGGAACTCTCCCTAGAGGAAATTGAGCTTGCACTCTCCCAATCACCTGGCTTAAAGGCAGGGGGTCCGGATGGGGTCCCACTGGATATTTTGTCTTGCACATAAACCCTTGAGGGCCCCTCTCCTGGCCCAAGTTTTTAACGCGGTTGCCAAAGTGAGTCCCCCGGTGTCCTGGGAATATTAGTTGATTTTCCTATTTGCAAGAAGGGAGACCCATCGAACCCAGCAAATTACTGTCCAATCTCCCTACTGGATATTACCACCAAGCTAATGGGGAGATTGCTTTTAAATAAATTAGAGGCCTGGGCATTCCAAAATATAGGTTTAGCTGAGATCCAATACTGATTTAGAAAGGGGAGAGGTACAGTAGATCGTGGGTTAAATTTAGCATTGATTGCAGATAAATATGTGTATGCTAAAAAGGGTAAGTGTTACATTGCCTTTATGGAACGCCTGCCCTCTCTGCTGTATGCAGATGATTTGGTCCTGATGGCCAGAACACCATTGGCCTTACATCGTTCTATTGGTATAAATACAGATTACATGGGAGTATTGGGATTGTTTGTTAATAAATCAAAAACCTATGTTATAGTGGCTGGTACAGGAAGGAAATAGCCAATATCCCTTCAATTAGATGGGGGCACCCTAGAATGTGGAGAGAGCTTTATGTACCTAGGAATTACGTTTTATTCTAAACTAAATTGGAATGCTATGGTGGAAAATAAAACAAACATGATGAAAACAAGCCTAGCAGCTTAATGGAAATTAGCTTTCAAGTTGTCAGTCCCACCTGCTTGTTCGAAATTGATTACCGACAAATAACTCAATCTCCCTTTCATAACTGATTCCATTAAACTGGCTCTGCTCCTTTTATGGTTAAGAATCTGGAAAAGGGATTTGGTTATAATAAATAAAAGCAGTGTTAAAGTATATCATTAATCTTGACTGAGCTACCAGTTTCTCATGGCTAGCATATGTTAAGCAGTCCTTCTCAAATTTGGGCCGAGCATTCCTGTACGATTCACCCTCTAACTGCTTGTCTTTCTCTAAATCTAAGCTAAGAGCAGAGTGCAAACTTGATAGACGGCCACGAATCGAATATAACTACGGTTTTAACTTACAAGATCCTGCCTAGATTGGCTAGAGGACATGATTTCTATCTCTCCTTTGTCTCCAACAATATGCATTGCTATTTATTGACTTGAATGAGACTGAATTCCTTCCCTCTAAGAGTAGAATATCCAGCTCAAGTACACTCGATAAACCATTTGTCCATATGTTCCTGTGATGACCGATGCCCACAATCTATGTCTAACATTTTATTATTTTGTTTATTTTATAAAGTGGAGAGGAAAGATTATATACTCCCAATGTTAAGAAAACTGAGCCTATCGTCATATTCCTCAGCCCTTGCAGTAATTAATACACTGGAAACCCCCTTTGCTTTGTTTTATAACAGTGAACTTTTTATATTCAGTTTTACAGACTAGGAAGAGCTTGTCTTCGAGGGGTGTTGTTTTACTCAGTCTGTCTTAATAATTAGCTTTTACCATTTTAACCACTGATAATGTACTGTTGTAAGGGGTTGCAACATTTAATTTAATGCACGCTTCTTGGCTCTTTATTTGTATATAGGTTTTGGTACAGCAGTATTTTAATAAGACATCAACTTGCTTGAACTAACATATTTGTATATTTTGCACTGTGCTATTTTTTTCAAGGCTGTACTTTTACGCATTTATCAAATGTGAATAAAGTTGATTGATTGATTGACTACAAGGTGTATGATTCACATGCTATCCATAGTGGTAGGCACTTTTTAAGAGTGCTTGGTCTGAAGGAGGACAAACTTAGAATTAAGAACATAGCACAGTGGTTAGGGCTAATTATACAAATCTATTTCCACAATAACAAACCTTTCCTAGCAACATCAGGATAGAAAGACTGGGAAAAACATGTAACTTTCTAACCTGTACCAAGTAGTTTACATGCAGCTGTTAGATGGCAGTTCATAGCTCACTGTGCTAGGTTACAAATGTAACTTATGAACTGCACATTAACAACTGAATTTCTGTGACAAAAGCAGTAACCCACTGAGCAATCCACATAAAATATTGTTCTTTGATAAGCATGGTACACGTTCTTTGCAGCAAGCATATTAACCCTCTGTTCTTTCTTAGATACGTGAAAACTGTCAATTAGACAAAACACCTGCTAACGCGGGATTACTGGTTACTAATTATCTTACCAAATCCCATTTCCTGTCGACTGAATCGTTGGTACCTGTCTTGAGTAAAAGGTAATCTCACAATAAACAATCAATTTAAGAACTTACACCACTCCAAATGACCACTGACCAAAATTAAGTTTTAAAGATTTAATATAAAGTCAAAGATAACTGAAGATACAAACTTCTCAAAATGAGATTCAAAAGGTATATCGGTATCACTATGAACATGAATTTCTTGAATAGTCTGAGTCTGAAGAACAAAATAATAAGTACAAGCTCTAATAACATGAGCGTTGCCAAAATGAATACAAGTTGCAACCTCAAAGTCATTACAGAAAAGAAAATTAAGGTTAGTCTGTCCCTACACTACACTAAATGACATCCCTACTTAGCAAGATCTTAACCCTCTAGGTGTCAGCCGTGGTGATTTCCTAAGAAGATCACGCACTTCTCTTTGTCTCTTCTCTGATAATGGGTCTCTCCTGATCAACCTATCTGCCTACCCATCCGCTTCCTTAGGCTCCCAAAATCATCTGCTCTGCTCTCCTCCCGGGTCACTTTCCCTAATACCAAATCACATTTCCAATAGAAACGCCCCTTGGGACGCCCCTCACGTGGTACATCTTTCCGCGGCAAACTCCATGATGGTACTCTTGAAGACCCTCGTTAAAGTTGACCTTGGTTCCCAGGCTTCTTCTTCAGTGCGCTGATACCCCCTGAAATTCCTGGAAACTCCTACAGGCCTGCGCAAGGCGCCACTGAACAAAGTCCCTTTCATTCGAGCTGATTAGGACCCTCGCACCTGCATACAGCTCGTCCTGCAGTGGGCCTCAAATTCCAGACTTCACCATATCTTAGGCCATAAAACACTCTCAGAGCTCCATACTGGACACCTCACGACCTCTCCTCTAACGAGCACATGACGATTTAAACTACATGACATTATCTGCTCTGGCCTACTTGATTTACATGCAGCAGGTTCCTGCACTCTTAAAACGTTAACTTGATTTAAACAGCAAACATTCTTAACTAACATACGTTTCTAAAATAACACATCTATAAAGCATATACTTTTAACCCTAAGTTCAATAGTACATTTTGAAAGAACCATGTCAACCTTGTCTCACATTATTTTAGCAGCACGTTTAGATTTGCTTGTGAATTGCCATGAGGCCTACACAAAATACTGGGTTTTAGAGTTACATTCAACTCTTACATTATTCCTTTAACATGAGAACGTGAGGTTTTCATATTTATCCCAAACATTTCTACATTAGTCTCACACAGTTATGATTATTGTTACTCTACTTAAACATTCTATGCATTTCACTACTGAATATAAGACACTCGGTGTATTTCACTTCTAAATATAAACACTCTGGTGCAAAGTACATGTTAACTAACTACGTGCTTGTAAATATGGCGTACTTATACATTTTTTCAAACTTGTGCTCTCTCAGTCCCCCCTTTGATGACCTTCAGGGGTCATCATCACCATGACACTAAAAATGTAGAACCTTTTTAAAGTGAAGTCAGGACAGTACCACTTCTTTTCATACTCTCTAATGCTTTCAGACTCTTATATTGAGTGTCCTGCATCGCTGTCAACTCTTCTTCCTGTTTCTTCATAGCTCTCTGTAACCTATTTGCTCTATACCATTGATACGAACGCACCAATCCCCACAAAGTGATTACACAAATCACTACTATGATGATGGGTTTCAATATGTACCAAACGATACCCTTTCCTAAGTTGGCAAACCAACTTCCAACTTTACCCATTCCATGGCCTACTTTTTCCCACACATTTACCTTTGCCAGGTCCTCAATTTCGTAGTGTATGGCAGTGATGTTTTGTATATACTTCTCTAGAGGCTTTGAATTGTCTGAAATGTAAGTACAACATTCCTGTACCTTCAAGGCCCTACAGACTCCTCCCTCTTTTGCTAACAGAACATCTAAAGCAAGTCGGTTCTGAAGAACCATTGCCCTAATCGATTGCATCTCCCCTTCTATCAGCATCAAGGATCTTGCAGTACTGGCAGACAGTCTATCTACGACTGTAGCTAACCTCCTGATCTTAATGTCATTCATTATCAATCCTAAGAAAGGGAATGCAGCACCTATTACATCTCCGACTACTTCTGCTGCACCCAGCCCTCGCTTCCATCTAGTTGATATTTCTTTCTTAGGCGTGTCTAAATTCTCAACATGGTATATTTTAGGGAAGACAACAGCCAGATAGCATGATCCGTACCAATTATCTGGTAACTTCACATAGGCATATCTTCCACATACAAAATATACATTTGGTATTGCTTGCATCCCTTTCATGAAGTTCTTAGAGTAGTACTCCAATTGAAAAGCATGTTCGCAATTGACTTGTCCTACATAAACGTTTTCATAGTAGGAGTAACTCCTGTGAATGCACAGTTTCCCCCGTTTCTCCTTATCCAAAGCAATTGGACCAATACTTCCTTTTCGTTGTTGTGCCCTTTCTTCCTTGGTCCAATCTGTTTCTCCTTGTCCTGATGCCTTCAATACCTTCTGCTTCCTGTATCTAGTATCTACCTGTGCTATAAACTTTCTCTCAACTTCTGATATTTGACAAGTCAGATTGTTTATTCGAGCATGTGAAGTATCTAACGTTCTCCATGGAATAAACCATTTGTGTAACCTGTCTTCGCTTTTGTAGTAGTCCCATTTGTTCAAATGCTTGAAATTCGGAACCTCTGGCAATGTCGAGTCGAAATTCGAGAAGTAATACTCAAATCCGTCTCGTCCATAAAACATACTTAACAATAAACTGCACGTTATTCCATATGTCAACGGGAGATGATGGTATTTGATACCCTCCTCCACCGAAATTGGTAATTGCATACAGACATAACAGTCCTTTACTTCCATGGCATCAACATATTCATAAAGCAACTTAGCATAAGCATTTGACTTGTAATTCCCCTGTGACTCATCCATGTGTAACCTTTTTACTTCTGCATCTAACAACGCTTTGTCTTTCTCATTGATGTTTCCCTTCTCCTTAATAATGGTAGTTCTCGGTGTTGACACTCCCTTATCCTCCTTAACTGTGGTTCCATCCCCTTCGTGTCCCGCTAGGAATGAAACAGTTACCACTAAAATTATAAGAGAAACCACTACTCCAAAAAATGTAACAGCTATACATTTTGCCCTGCGGTTCGGGTTGCCAGCCTCCATGTTCTCAAACAGTGTAGTTTTCGACTATCTTCCAGCCTTCACTTCCTCTTCTTTTCAAACAAAGTCTTTCTCTCTTGCAATGTCTTTCTTGGAACACTGGGAAGCTTGACAATTTGTTTCCGCAAAACAGTTCAAAGTCCAGTAAAAATAGACAACCCTAGCCCTTCTCCATCCGCTAAAAGGAAACCCCTACCAATTTTCTTCTTCCACTCGGCGCTAGGTTATCTTGCAACAATTTACAATTTCCTTTCAAAAGTCTTATTTTCGTCTGAAGTTATGTATGACTCAAGGAGTGACACTACTTCTTCATAAACGTCCATCCGAAGTATCATTCCCTCAGGTTCTGGACAGTTCGTACCACACCATGGAAAGTCAACCTTTTCTAGGATTATTCTCCTTATTTCGCTCAAGACAAGTGGACGGACGAAATTGAGAGTTAGCGTTTTTTCAATTTCCAATCCTGGTACTATCAGTTCTATATCCACAATTACAAAGGGGTCCGTTCTAATCAAGATCACTTTCTTCACTTTTCCAGATCTGCACCCCTCTGAAGACATTCGTAGTATGGTTTTAATCCACAACAATAAGCACTCCTAGCAATTCTACTACTCGTTCAAGCATTTCCAAACGAAGAAGAGTTCCCTCCAATATTGGATATCGTGAACAGCAAACTGGAAACTCAACTGTCTCTAAAAGCAATTTTCTTATTCCACTCAGGAGAGCAGGATGAACGATGTTGAGTGTCAGCAACCTTTCGGTCTCCGCTCCCGGCAGTAGAAACTTTATTTGCACTGTGATGATCGGGTCAGTTCTGATCAGTTCCACTTCCCTGATCCTCCCTGTTCTGTGTCTCCCAGACATCTGCAACAAGGTAGGTCCAGTCGGGAGTAGAGTATCTTCTGCTAGGCACTCGCACCCTACTTGATCTTCTAAGACCCTCCTCGGCTTGATCCTGGATATCTTCTTCTGGATCTGAGTCTTCGGATATAGGAGTAAGCGTTTCTTCCTGGGCCAACCTCAAACTTAGCCTTCTTCTCCTTGTTGGCCAAGTGGCAGCTCCAAGCCTTATTCTCCTATTCCTTGTCCTCCCACTTGGTTCTTGGTCGCTCCGATACGGATCTGAGTCTGAGTCGTATTCACTTCTGCTCTCTCCTTCAGTTGCGTCTTCTGTCTCACTGCCGTCCTGCCTTCGCTCTTCTTCTGAATCCGATGCGTTCCCAACTTCTTCCGACACCTCCTCAGCTGCCTCAATCCCTTCTTGCGACTCTTCTTCCACTTCCGGGCTTTCGTCTGGGATGGGAGCTGTTCCTTCTAGAGGTGCTGGAACTCTTCTAGTATGGGATGCATGGATCCAATTTGGCAGCCCCCCGCACTTCACCGCGGTGTTCGTGATCAGGATTACCTGAAAGGGCCCACGCCAGCGAACATCTAGGCAGTTCTTCCGGACGTGCTTTTTAACCAAGACCCAGTCCCCTGGGTTCAGGTCATGACACAGGTTCCTCGCTGCTGGAACTTCAGCCGCATGCACCTGAAGGGACACAGAATGGATGGCGTCAGACAGTCCTTTACAATAATCCAAGATCAGATCATCTGTAATATTCAATAGAGCAGTAGTTGGAACTGTAGGAAGTCTCATGGCCCTCCCCATCAGGATCTCGTGGGGAGAGAGACCTGTCCTCCTATCAGGTGTGCTGCGCATGCTCATGAGCACCAATGGAAGAGCATCTGGCCAACTCAAAGATGTGGATGCCACTACTTTAGCCAATCTATTCTTCAAAGTGCCATTCACTTGTTCCACAATTCCTGAAGCTTCTGGTCGATAACTACAATGCAGCTTTTGATCGGTATTCAGTGTGGAGCACAACATCTTCACTATTTCGCTGTTAAAATGTTTTCCTCTGTCCGATTCCAAAGAGGCAGGCACCCCGAAGCGCGGTATCAACTCCCTGAGCAACAATTTAGCCACTGTGAGTGTATCGCACCTACGTGTAGGGTACGCTTCAACCCATCTGGAAAATACGCATACAATCACCAACACATACCGAAGGCGATTGACTCTTGGCATTTCGATGAAATCTAGTTGCATTCTATTGAAAGGCCCCCCCGACCTCCCAATGTGACTCAGTGTGACTGGTGTTCGTTTGCCTACGTTCAGTTGTTGGCAGGTAACACATCGCTTACATACTGATTCTGCTGCTATTCTGAATTTCGGGCAATACCAAGTCTGCCTAAAAACTCTCATCATAGCATCCCTTCCTAGATGTACTGGACCATGTATTTCTCTCGCCATGGGATTAGCTAATTCTTCAGGTAACACAGCTCTCCCATCTGCTGAAACCCAAAAATCCATTTCACTTCGCACACAGCCTGCTATTTCCCATGCCTTTTTCTCTGTTTCAGGTGCGTTCTCCTGCATTATCCTTAAATCCTCCCAAGTGTCTACAGTTTCTAACATCATACTTAATTCAGTCTTTTCTTCTGCACCTTCTATTTCCACCTTTGAGAAAGAATAACTTTGTTCCGCACAATAGCGTGCGACTTCATCAGCATATCTATTACCTTGTGACACAAAATCTGTATTCTTAGTATGAGCTACACACTTCACCACTGCAATGTCAACAGGACCTTGTAATGCTTCTATCAGCAATCGCACAAATTCTCCATTTCGAATGGGCGAACCAGAGGAGGTCATGTAACCCCTCTGAGACCACAACTGCCCGAAATCATGAACCACACCGAAACCATATTGGCTGTCCGTGTAGATGGTGACTCTCTTTCCATTTCCTGCTATGCAGGCACGAGTTAGGGCAATAATCTCTGCTACCTGTGCGGAATGTACTCCTTCCAGGCAAGCGGCTTCCACAACTCCAGTAATGGTACAAACAGCATAAGCTGCTCTCAACCGACCAGTATCGTCTCTTAAACATGAGCCATCAACAAAATAAATTTCATCGGGGTCAGACAATGGCTCATCCACAATATCTGGTCTGGGTTTCGTGCATAGTTCAGTCACATCAAGGCAATCGTGGTCTTCACATCCTTCGCCTTCTATTACAGTAGGTAATGGCATCAAAGTAGCAGGATTCAAGACAGAGCATCTCCTGAGAGTCACGTTTTCTGCGGCAAGTATAACTTGCTCATAACGCGTGAGCCTACTATTGGTCAGATGCTGCGTCTTCGTCCTGGTCATTAACAATTCAACTGAATGCGGTACATACACCACTACTGGATGTCCCATTACAATACTTTCGCTCCTTTCAATGCTGACACCCGTTGCAGCAACGGATTTGAGACATCCGGGCAACGCTGCGGCTACTGGATCTAATGTAGCCGAAAAATATGCAACTGGTCTACGGGCATTACCGTGGGTCTGTGCCAAGACTGACAAAGCACATCCCTCTCTCTCACAGCAATAGAGTGAAAACGACTTTTCATAATCTGGCATTCCCAGAGCCGGAGCACGACATAAATCGTCTCTCAGCTGTAAAAACGCCACCAGACATTCTTCATCCCATGGTACCGGATCACTCACCTCCTTGTGCGTCAGTTTCTGTAAGGGCTTTGCTTTCAGTGAAAAGTTAACTATCCACTGTCGGCAGTAACCCACCATTCCTAAGAACATTCTAACTTCTCTCTGTGTTGTAGGCGCATTCATTTTCATTATCGCCTCAATCCTCTCTGGGGACACCTTACGTTTCCCTTTTTCTAACCTGTGCCCTAGATACTGTACTTCTGTCAGACAATACTGTAACTTGCTCGGAGATACCTTATGTCCATTTTCAGCTAAATGATTCAGTAAGGCAATTGAATCTACTTTACAAGCTTCCTCTGTTTCTGACGCAACAAGTAGGTCATCTATGTACTGTACCAGAACCGAGTTCTGCGGCAGTACTAGATTCTCAAGATTCTTTTTCAACAACTGATTAAAGATGGATGGACTGTCTGTGAATCCTTGTGGAATTCGACACCATGTTAAAACGCGATCTTCCATTTTAAACGCAAAAAGGTACCTGCTCTCTTCATCCAATGGGATTGAAAAGAAAGCCTGACAAAGATCTATCACTGTGAACCATTCTGCTTGACATGGTATTTGAAACAATATTACTGATGGATTCGGTACCACGGGACAACATGAAACGACTATGTTGTTAATCTTTCGTAAATCCTGAACTATCCTAAACTTCCCGCTAGGTTTCTGCAAACCCATAATCGGGGAGTTACAAGGACTGCCCACGATTTCCTTCAGTATTCCCTGCTGTATCATTGACTCGATCACAGGCTTTATTCCCGCAATCGTTTCCTGGGACAATTTGTATTGAGGCGTTCTTGGAAACTCAACATTTGGTTTTACCAGAATTTTTACCGGTTCTACCCCTTTAATCAATCCTATATCTTCTCCTGTGAAATCCCACACCTCTGACGCCACTGCATCTCTTAAGTCTTGTGGAAGATCTTCTACAGTCAGAGTAGGATATAGTTCTACACAGAATTTTGAATTGGCCACCTTAAAGGTAGCATCATCGTCGGTAGTCTTTACCTCCACTCCTTGTGGGGTGCAGTATATGGTGCAATTCAATTTGCATAACAAATCCCTACCTAACAGACATACCGGACTCGAGTCACAAACCACAAACTGATGTTCGTTCATGTGGTTTCCAATTTTCACAGACACTGGTTCTGTCAAGGGACTAGTCATTCTTTTATTTGCGACTCCTACCACTTGAATTGTTTCCCCTGACATTGGCAAGTCTGGAACTACCGCTGATCTCAGAGTCGAACGAGTAGCCCCAGTGTCCACTAAGAACGTAGTGGGACACCCTGCCACTTCTGCCTCAACAAATGGCCCTCTCTGATCCACTTCTAGAACTGCCCCGAGGGTACAGTCTTCTTCACTGCTCACCCGTTGTCCTGTCAATGGATCAATGTAATAACATTTTTCTTCCTCGATAAACAGAGGCATTTGTTTAAAGACCTTTCCTCCAGCTGTTATCTTTGGTGGCTGTGGGAATTGGGCCCGTGGAGCCGAAGTCCCCCCTTTGGCCACCTTACTGCTTGGGACTGTCACTTTTTGCACTGGGTCTTCTTGGACCTGCTCTTCTACTTCTAGCTCTCCGTTTTCAGGGTTAAAGGGACACTCGCGTCGCCAATGCCCCACCTGGTGACACAGATGACACTTTGTCGTTTTCTTTAAAGTGGCAAAGTCTATCCTAGGTCTCTGCCCTTCTTCATTATCTTTGTTCTGACCATTTGGTTTTCGTCCCATCCCTTGCTTCTGCTGGCCACCCTTCCCAGCGGACTGCATTTGCACCACCATCAATTTCTCCTTTAGATTCTTGGCTTTAGAATCTATCTCGTCACTGCAGTACCTCGCATATCGTAAAATCTCATCTAGTGGTTTGTTCTGCCAACAGATTAAATGTTGCTGTATCATCAAACAAATATCAGGTCTCAACCCCAAGACAAACTTTGACACGAACTGCCCTATGTCTTTGGGATCCATTACATCTAGTCCACTGTATTGCTTGAATGTTTTCAACAATCTTTCATAAAACTCGTGAACTGTCTCCTTGGGTTCCTGCCTTGTTCGGTCTATTTTTACCCAATCTATATCCTGTGGTGGTACCTTATCTTTCAGCCATGCTATTACCCTCTCATACTTTCGCATGACTATCTCAGATGGTCCATTTGTTCGAGCATCCCTCAATGGTTCAGCATTTGGCCATTCGACACTAGTCTTGCACGGGGTCCACAAATCAGATGGGACCACGATGTCAAACAACGTGTTCAAATCTATCCACAATACTTTCGAGATTTTAACAAACCTCTCTACCTGCTTATACCACTCGACTGGGTTGTCCCGCAACTTCGGAAATGAGTTGGTAAATGCGGCTAAGTCTCCTCTACTCCAGGGCACATGTACATAATTTCCATTTGATATTTCTCGCAAAGGGAATGCCTCCATCTGCATTACCCTTCCCTCAGGGGTCATCACATTTGTACTTCGCCTAACTGTGCCCTTTTTCGACCACCTTTCTTCCCATTTATCCAGTTCTCTCCACACTCTTATCCCTGTTACCAACTCTCTTATGTGTGTTTTTAATCCAGTAGTTCTCTTCTCATCTAGATCTTGGTCTGCGTACTGTAATCTGTGGTTGCTCTGCAATGCCCTTGTCCTAGACAAATCCACAGCATACTTGTCTGCCAAATCAGTCAGTTTTTCATGAAACGCTCTAGCTTTCCTAGTAATATCCTTTGCCATGAACAATAACTCATCCTGTTCATACAATTCTATCCTTTCCAAAGGCAATGTTCCATCTATTATCTCATCAACATCTGATTTTAAACTGGTAACATCAAGCCTTTTTGCCTTTATTTCAGCTTTCAAGACACTCAATTTAGCTCCTCCATTCGCATCTCTCCCATCCCAGCTCCGAGATCTACGTTTAGGTATGGGTGAATTATAAGGAGTCCTCCCCTGTTCCCATCTCTCTAGATCCCATGCCTTTCCGTCTTCTCGGGGTGGGTGGTGAAACACTCCTTCATGCCTCCCAGCCTCTCTCTCTCCATCCTGGCTAGTTTCACGGGATAGAGGGTAAGAGGTTCTATTACTCCCTCTTTCTTCCCTACTTCCCTGTGCTTCCTGAGTATTCGAGGCGTGGCGGGACCCATCGCTGTTCTCCTTTCTCCAATGTTGAACGTCTTCCCCAAGTGTATGATGAAGGCACCTAAACCTATTCTGAAAAGCCCGTACCGCCTCATCTCCTCCGTTCCCCCAGAGACGGGACATTTCCTCACATTCTACAATCCTAGTATTTTGTTCCGGCTGTTCTCTCTGATTTGTAGGACATGCATCCCCTCTATTCTCTTGACTTTGGCCTTCCCGGCTCTGACTACTCTCGCTGGCCCCACAATGAGATACTGTCCCGTTACCCCTGCTTTCCCACTCTGGTTCCGTTCTTGTCCTGTTACTCGGAGATACTATGGACCCGTCCCATTCCCTCAAATCAGCTCTTAACTCTGAAAAAGATCTTGGCCGCGGTCCCCTTAGATCCATTGGTCCTCTCGGACCTCCCTGTTCTGAATTGGGACCGACAGTTGTGTCTAATGGGGTGTTCCACGTTACCGAACCTGGTAATTGTTTCCATGCATTCGTCACATTATTCCTCCTTTCCATCTCAATCCTTTCCCTATCCAATTGCCTTTGTTGTTCCCCTCTATCTCTCTCAGAATTATAGATCGAAACTATGGGTCCTATGGTAACAGGCACTTGAAGAGCGTCTGGCAATCCCACAGACTCAACCCTTTCTGTGGTTGGCGTTTTCTGCACCACAAACCTTCCCACTACACTCTGTACAGTGTTGTTTGGAGGTGTTTCTCCGCCTTTGCTAGGTGTCCATTCCGATATAGGGAGTGGTGTATACCCCTCTATCTCATTCCCATCTTCCATTGCGAGCCCTCTATCTTCTATCAATCCCACTCTCGGAGGTGGTCTATCCATTAACAATCTGTTTATCAGATTGTCCTCCGACTCGCTTTCCTCGTCTTCTTCCATGAGGTTTCCTCCTCCTGACACCTCCCTCATCGGATACATTTTCTCCACCTCAATAGTCTGTACCCTCCAACGCTTTTCCTCCTCATCCCATTTGGAATCTCGCACTGCCCTTACCGATCGCGTCAGCCTTTGTTGACGCCTGTTCAAATTTCGGTCGTGTGCAGCCTTAATCCATGCATTAAGAGCCTCAAACTGTGTTGGTCTAGGTGAGGGTTTCAATGAGGACATGGTTGCTTTTAGCCGATGTAACACCTCTAACTTAAACGTCCCGTACTTCGGGAACTGCATTTCCTCATTTCCTTCCGTAAGCTTATTCCAAGCCCCAATCCACAATATCGTATGCAGCCCCACATTCGTTGCCATATAATGAGCTGGCGTACCCTCTGGGGGAGCCTCTTCCCCGTAATAATGTTCACTTCGTTTACGTTTAAAAATCCCTTTCAAACACTTAAAACACTTCATGATTTCTCTTTTCTCCGCGTTTGTTTACTTCCCGATGATATTCCACCAATCTCGGCGCCGTTCTCACTAACTGGCCTATCCGTACGCGGCTTTCCTCCGACGTCACTCTAGCCGCCCAACCAGAGCGCGGCTCTAGCTAACGTCACACCAACCGCTCAATCACAGCGCGGCTCTAGCCGACGTCACCCGTCCCCCTTCGCAGCAGTTCCCCTCCTTTCTCAGCTCGTCTCCTCGGTCATGCACGCATCCCATTCATACTCTGAAAAATGATTACTTCCGTCCAAGCGATCACCTTTCTTTGACTGTACGCCCACAGTCTTTCTGTAGTTGTCACCTTAACTTGGCGAAATGTCTTTCCGATTACTTCCAGACAATCGCCTTCTCCGATAGGTTACTCACACGCAGTAACTTTCGACCAGCGTCCGTTACTCATACACTCACTCTTACACTCCCCCTATCTTGGATCCACGGCGGTCAATGGTACCTCGTGACCTCCGTACTATGGTCGACAACTACCCTGGATGTTCGATACACCCAAAACCACTTAAGCTCTGGCCTGAACTTAAGATTTCACCAGTTCACCCGTTTACCAGGTTACCAGTTTACCAGGTTGCGCGCGCTCACAACCTTCTCTCTTTCACACTACAGGCATTCAACTCCGCAAGACATTACAATACAAATACAACACAAAACACCGCAATCTGTTCACGCATGACCCTTTTTATACTCACTCTCCGATACTGCTGCTTTTCTCGCACCGTCTGCACCTTTCGGCACACGATTCTTCCGCTGCTCGTCTCTCGACGTCTCGGGCCTTGGGGTAAACTAACCTCTCTAGATTACCTTCCTCAAGAAGATAACCATCCTCACTCTGCTACCAACCATCTATCTCCAGCAGATATATTAATAAATCACCAGAGTTAACTTGACACTGTTATTGTTTCCTGAAAACTGCTGAATATTCAAGGAACTTTGCAGTGCTTTTAAAACTGCTGCACTGCTACAAAACTGTTCCCCACTAACAAAACCTTCCCTGACCCTTGCAGCCTCCTGAGGAAATGCCCATCCATCACCCAATGCCTGGTACGGGCATTCTGGCCTTGGTGGTATTCAAAACTGAAAATGTCTGGTTGGCCAAACCACCAGCACTGACCAGCGTGCGCATGCTGTGGCTACACAGATGCAATATTTAATATAAAACAATGTCAATTAATATGTTATCCACATTAAGGGAAGCAAGTAAGTGCCTCACAGCCCTGTAGGGATTGGGAGTCTGTTACTGAACTTGTGTTGAAGTCGGTCACCCACTCTAGAGACCAGTGACACCCATGCCGCACAGCAGGCATGAGTACGACTCTGAAGTCATGTGCCACACATTCTTTGCAACAGGCACATCAACCCTCTGCACTATATTAGATAAGTGAAAACTGGCAATAGAGAAAACTCTCCGCTCTCTCCAGCAGGTATATTAATAAATCATCAGAGTTAATGTGACACATTTATTGTTGACAAAAAACTTCTGAATATACAAGGAACTTTTCAGTGCTTTTAAAACTGCAGCACTGCTACAGAACCGGCCCCATTAACAAAACCTGCCCCCCCCCACCCTTCTAGCCTGGGGTGTGCGGTAAAATCTGTTCTGAGTGCAGATTTTGCACAGTTTTGCTGCTTTGCTCTCTGAGTTCAACAAAAACTTCACCCACACCACGTAGCAGAGTATGCCTGCACACGTCTACCTCATAGAACCACGCCCATGGAGTATGGCGCAGTGCAATTAGTCAGGTTGGAAGATTCAATCAAGTGTTTCAGGGCTGCCTGGGAAACCACAGCACATTCATAAAGGCTGGTGTAAGAGGAGCTCCCTCTCACAGGGGATCCTATGGGCTGGGTTTACATCCCTCTCTCCTGTTTCCTTCATTCTGTGTCACCTCCTCGCCACCTCTCACCCCACCCATGCTGGAATGCGCTGCAGCAGAGGTGCAAGGCAGACACTCCCGGCCCGAGTCTCGCTCACCCTGCAGGAGGCAAGGCAGGGGCCTGCAGGAAGCTGGGCCTTTGGGAGCAGGGGACTGATATGCCCGGGCCCTGTGTTGAGGCATGTTGTTGTGAGTAGTGGTATGGGACTCTGAATGGGTATGTGAGTGGTTGTATGTGTGTGAGTGTATATATGAGAGGTTGAATGGGAGTGTGAGTGGGTGTGTGAGTGGTTCTGAGGATGATGTAATCAGTGATGTTGTTTGAGATGTCATGAGTGATATCATTAGTGATGTCACTGACCATGTCATGAGTGATGTAATATGTGAGGTCATAAGCAGTGCATTGCACGAGCATGAGTCATAGTTAGCTCAGCTTACTATAAATGCCTAATCTATGTTGTTGTAATGACTGCATTGTAACGGATGTATCCCTATTGGAGTTGGTATCACCATATGTTTAGGATCCCCTTGTATGAGGCGGTGACTTTAATAATATATTTTAATGGGGCATTGGTAGGTACCCTGTGTGACACACAGTAAGCCAACTATGAAACAAGCCTTAATAGAGGTCATGGATAGATTGGACTGTGTACACTGCCACACAACACCTATAGCAGACTGGACCGAGTACTGCTGAGTAGAGCTATGGCCGGCATGGTGGTAGCTGCTGAGTATCAATATAGATTCTTACCTGATCACACACCATTGCTTATTGAGTATACCACACACATTCAGTCCCATCTGGTTCCTCTATGGCAGAGGACTTCAAACATTTTGATGCCGAGACCCCTCTGTTAAGATATTTTAGGCGTAAGGATCCCCTTCTGACAAAGATGTCTAGAAGTTGGGACTCATCATAATCGACAACCAAAAGTGCCCCCAATTCCCACAGCAAATCATTTTATGGTCGGGAGATAGTATTAAATAGTATTTAGAAAACCAAAGGTTTGTGGGTGACTTTGGTTCTGTCTCAGAGGCTTACTACGCAGCTTAAATACGAAATCTCTGAAATGAATTGCCCAAAAACGCCAAATAGTACTGTACTTTATTTTTCACAGACAAACAAAACATAATTTGATTCAATTGGATGATAACACCTTTCTGAACTAGTGTGATGGATGTGCCTGCTTTTCTCCAGAGAGAAGGTAAATCTGTGGATATTTCCTAGCTACTGCCATCCTTGGGTTGTTCTCCACTTCGTCTTGAACGGTACTTCGTCTTTAATACTGCCCGTGCTGAGAACCCGATCTTACGTAAATATGATGAGTTAAAAGGCAGAAGTGTCTTGACTGCAATTTTCGACTAGCCTGAATGTTCTTCAGACATTTTCAGCCAGAGTTCCCCAAATGAGATTTTGCTGAATTGCATTTGGAGAAAGCAGTCACTCTGAAGGTCAATTAGATTTTCCTAAAGGTTCACTGGGAGATAAGGACCTGAATCTACAAAAAAAGGTTGAAAGACTATTGACATGATCCTTGTCCTCAGGAAAGTACTTTTCTAAACTGTCCCTGAGAGAAGTCAAGAGATTTCTTATGGCCTCAGTAGCACGTTGAAGTTCACATCCTGTGTCCTCAAGAGCTTCTGCTAAACATGGGAATGCTCAAGCAGGCTCCCTTGAATTAGTAGTCTTCTCCACAACTCTAGCTTCTTCTTGAAAGCAGATTTTTTATACATGGTGAAAGATGGACTTTCAGCTCCTTGCAAAGACACATTCAAGGAATTTAATTGATCAAAGATGTCTTCAGGGTATGCTAAAAGTACAAGCTAATGGGAATTACACTGCTGTTCTGCTTTGTGTGGGCCTAAATCCAGAAGGAATTGTCGTACTTCATTTCTCAATTAAAAAATGAGTCAACACCTTCCCTCTGGATAACCCCCGGACTCCTGTATGGAACAGCAAGCCATCATGTTCAGCTCCTATTTCGGCACATACAATTGCAAACAGACAGGCTCTAGTGGGGTGACCCATTATTAAATAACTATTTTCATAGCAGAATTCAACACATCCCCAATGTCTCTATCCAAGTTTTGGACTGCAAGGGCTACCCAGTGTCCAAAGAATGCGAGGAGCAACTTTTAACATTTGGATTTTCAGGCCTGCCCTAGCCCCACACATTTAAGGAGCACCATTCGTACAGATCCCAACAGAAAGTCTTTGAGAATATCATATAGGGCTGATGCTTTTGCATGTTCTTGAATTGGTTGACAGAATAAAAAATCTTTCAATATTAAAGTTTTGTGTCAGTGTCGTGCAAAAGCAATTAAATGAGATTCCTTAGATAAGTCAGTTGCTTCATCCAATTGCAAAGCAAACACACTCAATTTCAAGCGTGCTATGAGTTATCTGTTGATATCCTCTGACATGTCAGAGATGCGGCGGCAAACTGTTGTGTCTGAGAGGGGCTCCATTTGAAACTTCTCTGCTGCTTTTTCACCAAGCATTGTCCTGGTTATGTTGAGAACTGCTGGAAGAATCTCTTTTTCTCCATCTATAAAATGTTTTTTGTTTTTGGCAATGTAGTATGCCACTTGGTAAGATGCCCTCAAGGCATTTGCTGGCATGGAGACCACATTTTACACAGTGTCTTTTTGGTGGGTGATGCCTTCCAGCTTTCTGCCCAAACAATATCTGTTCTTTCCTACCAGAGACCTGTGTTTAGTTTCAAAGTGCCACTTTCATTTGTTTGGTTTCAGGCTTTCCTTAGCCAAGGTCATGCCACAAACCAGACACTGTGATCTACTTACACCAGTTACGGTAACGCAGGTGAACCCAAAGTCCAAGTAGGAGGCATCATACTTCCTAATTGTTGCAGCTTTGGTCTCACCATCTGTTTTGGCCGTTCGCTTGAGCATCAGGAAACAATCCATATCAAATGTGTTTTTCATCTATGATACAAAATTCCAAAGTTCAATATTAATGGATACCACAGACTTTCTGCTGCGTAGAGTAGAGGAGTCTTTTTAACTCCTTGCAGATCTCAAAATGTCTTAAAATATCTTCACATCGGGGATGCATAAAACATAAATAACACATTTAGGGCCAGATGTAGGTGATCTCAATTTACCTATTCTTAAATACCGAATCATACCGATTCGGTATTTAAGAATAGGTAAATGGTATGTAGCTAATAATTCGGTAATAATTACCGAATCGTTATGATTCGGTAATTACCGAATCGGTATTTACCGATTCGGTAATTGCCATTCATTCCTATGGGCCTGGAGGCCCAATGGAATGAATGTAAATTACCGAATCGGTAAATACCGATTTGGTAAAAGGGGGAATACATTGAAAGGTGGCAGGGTGTCACTTTGACACCCTGTTGCACCCCTCAATTGTGTATGGGTGCACATGTTGCAGAGGGCATGTATGTCACCAACATGGCACTGAAGCAATTTGAATAAAATTGCTTTTTTTTTCTTTTCGTTATTTACCACCAACTTGTAGTTGGTGGTAAATAACGAATCCCAGAAAAGAGAAAAGCACTCATTTGAGTGCTCCCTACATTGCAAATTCGGTAATTTACCAATTCGGTATTTTAAGGAATCGGTCATTTACCGATTCCTTAAAATACCAAATCGGTAAATCACCAAATTTGCAATTTAGGGCCCCTACATCCAAATGCCAATACCAGTCGGTAACGGCCGAAATTCGGTAATTTTGGCCGTTACCGACCGGTATTGGGCCACCTACATCTTGCCCGTGGTCCCTTCTACATTCTTAAAACAGAAATTGCAGCTGGTCCTGGCTTTCTTACATGAGCAGGCCATGTGAGCCATTACCAAGGTTCCCATTGCCTTGAGTGCACATGCATTGATAGAAATAATTAACACTGGTGGATTACATTAACCTGCTAATGAGCTCACATATCTTTGCATGGTTAGCTTAGAATCCCATATTTCTTGGTTCAATACATTGAGGACAATGAAACTGAGTAAGAGTAAACATGTTTATACAACACTTAGAAAAAGAAAAACTGCATTATAAGGATTATAAAAATATGGATAAGATATTTTAAAATGATGTATAAAAACCTCAAAAGAGTGCACTAACACAAATCCAAACAAAAAACCAGGAATGCAAGACATGGGTTTAAAACGTATAGTTTTCCTTGTCTTTCATTATTCTACTGTTGCTAAAAAGGATTGTGTTTGGGTGGAAATAAATTCTTGTTAGTAAAGCCAACCCCAACCACTGAGTTATATTTTAAATTGGGAGTTGCAAATTCTCTTGATCAAGCACTCTTAAAATGTAATGTCTACCAGCATGGATGACATGTGACCCACACCTTGTAGTCCTTTGTTTCTTATGGAATATTTCCTGTATGTGTGATGTAAAGTCCTCTCATATTCGACATTGGTATGAGTAGCGCTGATTGCAGAGGACAGAGATGTGGAGGGAAGCATGGGAATTGTTACTGACTTTTGTGATATTGAATAACAATACAAATCGTAGCTACAAGCATTGGTAAAGCTAATAGCCTGCCTAGTTTTAGGTGTATTGGTTTGTTGTTGTGTGATGAATCGAGATCCGCTAACACAAAACTCAGATAGAGGCAGCACAGGATTCAAAGTCACCTTTTTTTGGCCACACTCATAAGCACACATGGCACACCTTTTGTAAAGGATTCATAGTTAACCTTTTTAGCCAAATTATTTTTAGAGACCCCATCTTTCTCGCCTCACCTGAGGTACTGCAAATAAGCATACTGAATGAGTAACCCACGCCTGTGGGACGCGGCGAGGGTCTACCTGGGGAAGTAATAATAGTGTAAGAGCTAAGGCAGAACAAGTGACTAAAGGGGGGTTAATGATGTTGCAGTAGTAGACCTGCCAACTCATACAGCACTACCACGTGTCAAATTATACTGTCTCTCGTCACACAGTCTCATTTCGGATGAGCCTGTATCACATGGTGTGTGCAAAGTTAGTTGGAAACCTTTGCAGAGAGTGCATTTCCGGCTTATTAGGCTTGCGATGAGTAAAAGGAAGGTGGAGGGGGAAGAGTCAGAGGGAAGTGCTTTGAAAGGCTTGTTTTGGAATGTCAAAATAGTAAAAGAGGCATGAAAAAGTTAAGAATTAACTAAATGGACATTTCTAGAGTTAGAGCTTGGCTATGTTTGCTGACTAATGCTATGATTTCTTTCATGAGAAGATACTTGTGCATTGAGACTATAGTTGTATTCACATAGTTGACTAAATGTTCTGGCATAGTCTTATGTTTTGCTGTATTACTACAAATAGTAGTTCCATTGCTTGTCATGTATGTAAGCTTTCTTAATACATTTGAACTACACAATTTAAAATACTCCATGTGTGAAAATCTTGTTTCCTTGCAAAACGTGTGAATAAAACATAATTTTACACTTACAAATGTCTTAATTTTTCCAAGGTGTATAGCATCAATATCACCCCCAAATCAGTTTTTACAGGACAAAATCTGTTTCTAACCATAGCTGAAATTCAGAAGGATGTTGAGGTTTCCGTGGGCCCATAATCACCGGTCCAGAGGCCGAGTCACAGAACTAATCTGAGACAAAATCCTAAAAATAACTACTTTTGGTATTCACAGAAGGCATTTAGTAGTAGTAAAGTTAGGATTTTATCTTAAGTTAGGATTTTGTCTCAAGTTAGGATTTTGTCTTAAGACCAAAACTTAACACAAACTTAAGGTTTATTTAAGACAAAATCCTAACTTAAGACAACATCCTAACGTTACTACTACTAAATGCCTTCTGTGAATACCAAAAGTAGTAAGTTTAGGATTTTGTCTCAGATTAGTTCTGTGAATCGGCCCCCTAGTAATTAGCGTACTTATAAACCACCATGACTGCCCTCCTGTAGGTGGAATCTCTAAGTGAGTGGAAAAGTCTACGAATACTGAGACTGCATCAGGTGTTAGATTGAAACCTAGACAGTTTGTCCTATGTATATATGAACCTGCTGCTAATAGACTGGAATTGGGAAAGTACATACAATGTGGATCCAGTCTACTTAGCCTTGACATCAGGGGGCATGAATTTGTGATCTCTTGTTTACATTTATGAAAACATGCAAGGATATTATAGATCAGCCATTGTGTATAAGGCTGCAGGTTTCTGCAATTTGCACTCCACACTATTTTAAGAGTATGATCAGAAGCTTCATTCCAAATTGTGGAGTTAATTTCAAGGACTGCTTCCTTTTCCCTTACCTTTAGAATTCTCTCTAGAAAAGGGGCAATCCATTTTATTGTTTCACATATATTTTGCTTGCACTTATCAATCCCCTTATACCTGGGCCATATATTGGGGATTCTTTGCAAAGAACGTTTTGAATGACGCCAAAAAGTGTTGGTGTACTATAGTTAAAACAGAAAGAACACGGAAAATGAACAACATTCCAATGGCACAAAAATGCATATGAAACTGCTGCTACAAAAATGGAAACTACGTTGAAAATAAACAACATTCCAATGGATGTGGTGTTTTTAGCGGTGGGCAGTCATAATATCGAGTTTTTTATTTCGACTGGACAGAATATCGAGTAAAAAATATAAAATGGACAAAATATCGACTAGACATAATATAGACAACAAAAATATCGACTAGAAAAAATGTATATCGAATAGAATGGACATAATATCGAATCAAAAATATAGAATGGACATAATATCGAATAGACATAATATAGACAACAAAAATATCGAATTTAAGGTAAATTAATAATATTTTTAATTTTTTGTGTAATATTATTCTGTAGCGGGTTGTGGGTTTATAGGGGAATAGGGTGGGAAGTAATTTAATTATAATTAATTAAATATGTTAATTTATGTTTTGATATTTATTTAGAATTAATTGTTAAATAATTATTAATTGGTAATTAATTAAAATATAATTGGTTATTAATTATAATTTATTAATTGATAAATATTTTAATTTTGGTAATTTATTTTCTGAAGCGGGCTGTGGGTTTATAGGGGAATAGGGTGGGAATTAAGTTTATTTATTTACTGATATTTATTTAGAAATAATTTGTAATTAATTAATAATTGATTATTAATTAAAATATAATTGGTAATTAATTAAAATTGATTAATTTATAAATATGTTAATTTTATTAAATTATTTTCTGTAGTGGGTGGTGGGTTTATAGGGGAATAGGGTGGGAAGTAATTTAATTATAATTAATTAAATATGTTAATTAATTCATTGTTAATTATTTAGAATTAATTGTTACTTAAATAATAATTGGTAATTAATTAAAATATAATTGGTAAATAATTTTAATTGATTACTTGATAAATATATTAATTTCATTAATTTATTTTCTGTAGCGGGTTGTTGGTTTATAGGGGAATAGGGTGGGAAGTAATTTAATTCTGATTGATTAAATATGTCATTTAATTTATTGGTATTTATTTTGAATTAATTGTTAATTAATTATTAATAGGGAATAAATTAAAATATAATTTTTAATTAAAATTAATTGATTAATTTTTAAATTGTAAATTAATTTATTGTTAATAGGTAATTAATTAGTATGAGTAGACAATTTTTATAATTAAATAATTTTATTTTGTATTTATGAATAAATATTTAATATATTTTATACACTTGTAAAATATTTTAATTATTTGTAATTGGTATTACTATTTATGTTATTTATATCTATTTGTGAAGTATTTACTTTCCCTACTATTGCACTCTCTGAAGTTGGAATAGTAATTTTAACCCCTACGCTATCCAACACTTTCCCTACTGTTGCACCCACTGGAGTGGGTATGCAACGTTTACAACGCAACTTTTACTATGCACTACCATTACAACGAAACTTTTACAACGCAAAAACTTTTACAACGCATACATTTACAAAGCATGTTTTTACAACGCAGATACCTTTACAACGCGTACCATTACAACGTAAGTATTGGTAAGTATATAATTATTTTTAAAATGTTATATGTTTGGGTTTTTGGGTAAAGGGGTATTTTTAGGGTTCAGGGTCAGTTTTCAGTTTTTGGGTAAAGGGGTATTTTTAGGGTTCAGGGTCAGTTTTCAGTTTTTGGGTAAAGGGGTATTTTTAGGGTTCAGGGTCAGTTTTCAGTTTTTGTGGTAAAGGGGTATTTTTAGGGTTCATGGTCAGTTTTCAGTTTTTGGGTAAAGGGGTATTTTTAGGGTTCAGGGTCAGTTTTCAGTTTTTGGGTAAAGGGGTATTTTTAGGGTTCAGGGTCAGTTTTCAGTTTTTGGGTAAAGGGGTATTTTTAGGGTTCAGGGTCAGTTTTCAGTTTTTTGGGGTAAAGGGGTATTTTTAGGGTTCAGGGTAAGTTTTCAGTTTTTGGGTAAAGGGGTATTTTTAGGGTTCAGGGTCAGTTTTGGGTTTTTGGGGTACAGGGGTATTTTTAGGGTTCAGGGTCAGTTTTCAGTTTTTGGGTAAAGGGGTATTTTTAGGGTTCAGGGTCAGTTTTCAGTTTTTGGGTAAAGGGGTATTTTTAGGGTTCAGGGTCAGTTTTCAGTTTTTGGGTAAAGGGGTATTTTTAGGGTTCAGGGTCAGTTTTCAGTTTTTTGGGGTAAAGGGGTATTTTTAGGGTTCAGGGTAAGTTTTCAGTTTTTGGGTAAAGGGGTATTTTTAGGGTTCAGGGTCAGTTTTGGGTTTTTGGGGTACAGGGGTACTTTTTAGAATCACTTGGATTATTTTCCTTTTCTTCTTCTTTTTCTTTGAGCACTGCAACCTCAACCCCTCCCGCTCATATACTGTCATCTGTTGGTGAAATGTTCTGGGTCCATCACTAAGCAGTCCTATGGATTGTTTCCAAGGCAGACCCTAGAGGACACCATTTACCAACATATACCCAGATGACGAGATTCCACTTATGAGTGGGCTGATGGGTATCTTTTTCCTCTCCTTGTGCATCTTCTCTTGTTTTTGTTTTCTTGGTTGTTTCCAGATTAACTGTGTATTCTGGGCATGTAAAGAGGACACTATTAGGTCCCAATAGAGAGATTTGCTATTTTCTTTTCTCTCCCTCTGTATTTCTGTGGTCTTCGTAGTGTACAAATTTTGCCTTGACCTTGCTCCAGACACACTACAGGGGGGTGGAGACAGCATTGTGAGAGGACAGGCACAGCCCTATTCATGTGTCAGTGACAACTCCTCTCTGACCACTGTAGCTCAGGAAGGTCCATCAGCCTGGTGCTGGGCATTCAAGATATGCAGTGCACACCTCAGCTCCCATAGTGTGAATGTCTAGAGTGAATGCACAAACAGCCCAACTGTCAGTCTAAACCCGATGTGGATTCCACAGGCAGGCAGAGGCACAGGATGGTAAAGCAGGAAAATTCCCACTTTTTAGAAGTGGTAATTTCAAACACACAATTTAAAAACCGCCTTAACTGGAAGATGTGTTTTTCAATTCTGAGTTCAGGGATCCCAAAATTCAAATCTCTATATCTTCCTAACTGAAAGTTACACTTGTGAGATGTTACAAGGCAGCTCCAGTGATTACCTATGGGAAACATACGCCTCATCCTTCCCATGGGACTACCTTGAACCTACCTTAGGGATGCCTTACATGTAATAAAAGGGAAAGTTTCGGCCTGACATGTGAGTGCACTTGCCAGGATGACATGGCAGTTAGAAACGACCCTTTCAGACATTGCAATGGCAGGCCTGAGGCATGTTTGCAGGGCTACTTGTGTGAGTGGCCCATTCAGTGCTGCAGGCCCACTAGTAGCATTTGATTTACAGGCCCTGGAAACACAAAGTACACTGTATTAGGGAGTTACCAGTGAATCAATTATGACAATCATGGATAACCAAACATAATCACAAAATTTACACCCAGAGCACCTACACTTTAGCACCGATCGGCAGTGGTAAGGTACCCAGAGCTAAAAAACCAGCAACATAGAAGTTCAGTATACAGTTAAAAATATAGGAGGTAGAGGCAAAAAGAAAGGGGAAAGCCCACCAAGGATGCAATGTCTAACACAGCTTTTCTACATATGACATATAGTTTTGATCGACTGACTGACTATTGGCAAGGGGTGGTTGGCGGGGTGCAATGCACAGTGAGGCAACAGATAGAGAAAAACGTGCAACACTGACTTCTAAATGCAATTCCGAAGCCTAGAACTCTAAGCTGCAGTATAAATGTGCCTTATTGGTGCTGGTGTTAGCAAAATGAGGCATCGCCATCCACTGTACCCAACCGCAACCGTCCATATTGGTGCCTGGGAAAAAGATGTCCAGGAATTGGCAACTTCCTAAGAAATTCACCTGAAACTAGTTCAGAAGGGTTAAAGGGGTGTCTGAGGAATTGTATGGTTGGTCTGTATTGTTTCCTAGCTGGGCAGTGGAGAGGAGGATGTTTTGGAAAGTCAACAGAGTGATAGGGATAAAGAAGCTGCATGACATGGGTTTTACTCTTCTATAGCTAACTGTTGGTAATCTGTTTTATACAAATATATTTTGTAATGATTGGTATGGACTGCATATGACATATGGACGCAATTATGTTTTGTTACTGATCTATGTTACATTTTTAATAAATTTAATAAACAAATAAATTGTGACAAGAAGCACAAAGTACCAATAATAGTCAATAGCTGTGGTAGAACAGGAACTCTGCACAATTTAACACGGACAACGAACGATACACTAACCAGGTTTATTCTGGTAACAGATTTTACCTTCTGGCTTTATTGCTTTCAGTCCTAATCCATCACAGGATTACACTTCTGATGCACCCCAGAACTTCAGGGGTGACAGTTAGAAAGTCACAGGATGGCTGGTAGAGGCCAACAGATTTGCCACACTAAACTTTGGCTCTGAGGTTTGCCATGTGTGTGTGGAGAACACTGTGGTAATCCTAGTGTCCTCCCACACCTAGCACTAAAATACTGTTTTAGGCAGTCCCTGTGCCCGCAACAAATTCAGAGACAGAAGTTTGGTGGAACAAAGCTGAGCTTTCAGCAACCAGGCAGTCAATACACTAAAATTGATTTGTCATTCTATTTTCCTCCTTTGAAGGGTGCCCCAAATGCCATATGAAAAACCCCAGCATACCTGTCAAACAGGTCTGACACTGTGATGTCAAGAGAGCAAGAAGCCCACTTAGAAGGAGGCTGGTCTGGCTGAGTGGACAAAGGAGGGGTACATGCCTAGGTGTTAACTACTTCTGCTTGTGGCAGGGTAGGCCTCTTTGAAGTTAATCAAGTCTGGGGCCCAGATCATGGGCCGTCCCCTCAAGGGAACAGCAACATCTCCCCACACCCAAATCCTTTTGTCCCTGACCTGGGAGTAAGCTCAGTAAGTTCATACCTCATTCATGCTTACTGAAATGCTAATTTCTGGCTGGCAGAAGTAGGAGAGCAAAATGTAGATTTACCTTCTAGGAACCTCAGGCAGGGCAAAGGTAACATTTAAAAAGCTATATTTTCAAAATATTTATTACAAATCCAACTTGGGCTTATAATAAATATTTCAAAAGTCCCAAAAATTTAGTTTTGTGTTATTTCCTAGGTGGAAATAACAATGTAACATTGTATTCTGGTGCTTTCCTATATAAAAGCCAAGTTTGCTAAAGAAAAATAGAGTTTAGGGTGTCTTCACTGTAAGAACATGCTTAACATTAAGCTTCATAAAGTCAGAAAATGTAATTTGTAGCTGTTTCCTAGATGGAGATAACATTTGTTAAACTTAATATTGTATCCTAATGTTTACCTACGGAACAACCAACTCTGTTACAGTGAAAATAGTTTTTAATGCTTTTTCACTGTAAAGACAAGAAAAATACCACTGGTCACAGTTTAAAGAAAATATAAAGAATCCAGAGAGGAATCAACTATAGAACTAGCATGAGCGCTAGAAGTTATTTCATATCACAATTTTGTTTTATTACTCTAATTTGGTTTTCCACCTTATCTTGAGTTGTCTTTTTGTAGACCCAATAAATTGCTTGCCACAAAGGCAAACAATAGGATAGACAAAATAGGATGTATTACAGTTGATGAAACTTCTGATTTCAAAATGTCTAGTGCCTTCACAAATCTGAAAAATTGTGGTCCTGTCATTAATATTGTTGCAACAAATACATCCATGACAAGTAAAGCAGCCTTTCGGCATCTATGGTATCCACTTTATTTTATCTACTCGCTACATGTCTGATAGTATCATTGGGACCTAGGAGATTTCTAAAAGATTTGGATTTTCTAAAGGTAATATGTGGCCTAGAATGTAAAATCCTAGCTAAATCACTATCAGTGGGCAGAACGTTTCAGTGTCTTTTTAGTATGCTAAAAATCCTATCATTCTCTGCATAGAATCTCGTAATGAATTGTAAACTATTGTTAGCAGTTGATAGCATTCTTCTAAATATATTCTATAATATTATGTAATAAACTTTTAACATGGCAACAATTTGATTATTGTTAAACATATTCAACCCTGAAGAAGTGAGGTCGTCCATAAAACACATGTTGGCTGCCAATCTCAACACTTCCAGTTATTATTGAAACTGACTTGGCTGAAATTAAGAAACTTGAAGGCTATTTTAGGTATCCACACATACAGATGCCATCACATTGGTTGATGTTATAAAATTTTTTAGGTCAAAACCTTGCTTGGTGCTTTAATTGTTGTATTTGAATCAGTCTATATGCATCACAAAAGAATTTGCATGTGTTAATAAGTTATTGTATTTTATGACATGTACTTCTAGAATTTTTTTATTGTGAATATGTTTCTGCTATAGTTGATTGCTCCCTGGAATGTTTAACATTAAAGATGTACAAGCCCTGCTTTCAAATATCATGCACCCTTATCTATGGTCAATACGGCCTACTTAGGGATGACATATACGTATTTAAAAGTAAGGTTTATGCTTGTCAAAAGGAGTTATATTGACATGTCAAATTTGCAGTTCAAACCTGCACATGCATGGTACTGGTGGCAGACCTACAGTAACGTTTGCATTATCACTGTAGTGGATGGCAAAATGGGTGCTGCAGTGCACTAGTGACATTTAACTTACAGACCCTTTATACACGTTGGTACCATATATTGGGGATTTATAGGTAAGTTAAATATTCCAATCAGGAATCCACCAATTTTACTATATTGAACGGAGGATTATAAACACTTTACATCTGGTTAGCAGAGGTAAAGTGCACAGAGTTCTATAGCCCAAAAATATAGGGCTGGCAAAAAAGGCAAACAAATTTGGGGTAATACTGCTTAAGGGACATATTTCTGACATGTCGATATCTTCACTGTAGATAAAAACAATGTAATAATAATAATAATAATAATAATACTTAAGTTTATATAGCGCAGCAGCTACCTCCACTGAGGTGTCCCGGCGCTTTAGTGAGCAAGTGGGGAGAGGGGGGATCATGAAACAAGTGCAACAAAAAAAGTTTAGTGATTAAAAAGCCAGGTTTTTAGCTGTTTCCTGAAACACACTTCTGAGCTTACGTTGCGCAGTTCGGGTGGTAGGGCATTCAACAATCTGGCTGTTGCGGCTGAGAACGTCCTCCCTCCAAGCCGAGCTCTTGAGACGCGTGGGACCAGGAGCGAATTTTGCGCATTTGATCGCAGGGAGCGTGCCTGTTTGTAGCAGTCAAGTCTTAGTTTAAGATAGTGTGGGCAATTGCCCTGCAAAGCACGGTAGGCAAGTGTCAGAGCCTTAAACTCAATTCTGCTTTTCACTGGAAGCCAGTGCAGCTCCCGGAGATGAGGCGAGATATGTTGTTTGAATGGTATATGTTTGATCAGCCTTGCCGCCGCATTTTGCACCACTTGCAATCGCTGGATAGAAAACTTTGGCAAGCCCAAGTACAGGCCATTGGCGTAATCCAGCCTCGATGTCACTGCGGCATGAATTATGAGTTTGCGGCAGTCTTCGGGCAGTAAGTCCAGGAATTTACGTAGATTTTGCAATTTATTAAGGCAGCCAGCTGTTACTTGTTGAATGTGGGCGGAAAAGGAGAGGTCATCGTCCCACCTCACCCCTAGATTTTTTGCACTTGTACTAGAAGAGGGAGGAGGCCCCATTTCGGTGGGCCACCAAAGATCTGGTGAGGACGCGGGGCTTTTCCCGAAAAAGATCACCTCCGTTTTCCCTGCATTTAATTTTAGTTTGTTCGTGTTCATCCAGATGGCAACATCTCGGAGACATCCCTTAAAATTACTAAAGGCCTCCTTCGTCAGATCTTGGTAGGGGAGCACCAACTGAGTATCGTCGATGCCCCAGTTGGCGATTAAGGTGAAGAGAGGGGCTAGGTACACATTAAAAAGTAAAGGGCTCAGGGCTGATCCCTGGGGGACACCACAACGTATAGGTTTTGGTGAGGATGAAAAAGGGCGAAGGGCGACTTTCTGGGACCGAGTGCTCAGGTAGGATTGGAGCCAGGCCAGCGCCTTCCCACCCAGGCCGATACACTCTAGACTCTCAATCAGCCTAGCATGATCGACCGTGTTGAAGGCCGCAGATAGATCCAGGAGCACCAGCATTGCTGATGCTCCTGAATGTAATGACCATCTGATCGACTCCGCTACCTCTATGAGGGCCGTCTCGGTGCTGAAACCCGACCTAAAGCCTGACTGAGTTTCGTGTAGTACATTGTTTCCTTCAATGAACTTATTCAGTTGGCGTTGGATCAGTTTCTCTAGCATTTTCCCTGGCGCAGGCAGTAATGAGATTGGTCTAAGATTGCTAAGATCCCCCGGAGCTCCGGAGGATTTTTTTTTCAAGGGGAGCAGCGTAGCATGCTTCCAACAGTCGGGAAAAATTCCGGTCGTGAGGGATGAGTTTCAGACAAGGGTGAGTGTGTTAACTAAGGAATGTGCAATCATCTTCCAGAGTTTTGGGGGGCATGGATCGTCAGGGGCCCCTGATTTACATTTTCCAATCTCTGCCAGCGCCTCCTGATGTGAGATTTGATAAAAAGATGAGAACGATGGAGCAGGTACACTGGCTAGAGTGGAATCTGACCTCTCTGTCCCAGTCGGGGCAGAGAAGGTGTCATATACCTTTTGAATTTTATTGTCAAAGAAGTTGGAAATATCATCGCACATAGCCGGAGTTGAAGACACCTCCGTCTCAATAGCTCTTGGCTTAAAGAGGGATTGGACTACCTTAAAGACTTCTTTCCCCGAGTGGTCCGCTTTCTGAATGCTGGATGCAATAAATTATCTTCTAGCCTTTTTTATGGATTTGTGTAGCATATTCAAGGCCTTTCTGTAGCAGGCCTTATCCACATCACAATAATTTAGGGCCAGATGTAGGTCGGTCGGTAACGGCCGAAAATCGGTATTTTCGGCCGTTACCGACCGGTATATGGGTGACAGGTATGTAGGGGGCATTATTTTAACGAATCGGTAAAATTACCGATTCGGTAATTTTACCGATTCGGTAAAATAAAAAATCGGTAAATTTACCGACTCTGTGGCACCGAGATGTAGGTGGGACTCTTCAGAGTCCCAGAGGCCTTACAGAATCAGTATTTTACCATCAAATCCAATTTGATGGTAAAATACCGATTCCGGTGTGCATGCACATGTGTGCATGCACACCTATGCCATGTGACAGGCAGACCTGCCCTTAGGGCATGTATGCCTGCCACATGGCACCCGAGCCTGTTTTGGGGGTGCCAGAGGGTGTCAAAGTGACACCCCCTGCACCCTTGTGCAAATCGGTATTTACCGATTCGGTAAATACCGAATCGGTAATGCCCATTCATTCCTATGGGCTTCAAAGCCCATAGGAATGAATGGGCATTACCGATTTGGTATTTACCAAATCGGTAAATACCGAATTCTTCAGAATCGGTATTCCTGCACATCTGGAATACCTATATCCACCCCTTAGATTTACCGATTTTTAATTACCGAATCGGTAAAATTCGGTAATTAAAAATCGGTAAATATATTTTACCTACATCTGGGCCTTTGTCTCCATTTACGTTCTAATCTCTTGCACCTGCTTTTTCTGCTTTAAGTGTTTCAGAAAACCACGGGCCGAAGGCGACTGTCTACGTGATAGTGAAAGTTTTGCCGGTGCAACAGCCACTACCGCCGTAGCAATCCAGTGATGCAGTGCCATAGCATCCCTATTTGGATCAGTGGTGAGTGCAGGCGGGTTTGAATCTAAAATGGGACCCAGGGTTTCAGTTGTAAGGTTTTTCCACTTCCTCTTTATGGTGGGTCGTTTCCCTTTTGCTTGGCCTGAGTTGCTCATATTTATTTTGAAAGAAATCAGGTAGTGGTCCGACCAGAGCAGGGGTTGGGGAGTTTCTACTGAAGCCTGAAAATTAGAGAAAATTAGATCTAGGGTATGGCCTGCCCTGTGTGTGGGGCCTGAGATAAGTTGAGCTAAGTTAGCCGTTGCTAAAAGTGAGCTAAATTGGATAGCTTGGAGGCTATTGGGGTCATCAACATGAAAATTGAAATCTCCGAGTGCCATGAAATTGGTATGGGCTAATGATTTTTGCACAATGTAGTTGCAGAGCTCAAGGGTGGTGTTTTCTGCACAGTCCGGAGGTCTGTAGATAAGCAGACCTGCTAATGCTACCCTTGCAGTTATCTGAAAACAAAAATCGAGCCCTTCAATACCTGGGAGGTCGAGGAAGAACGAGGTAGTCAGATCATAAGAATCTTTGAAGATGATAGCTACTCCGCCCCCCCTTTTTTCTCCATCCCTGTTTGCGAAGCACATTTTAAAGCCAGATGGAATGGCTAAGGTGATAGATGCCATGGTATCTGCGTTTAACCAGGTTTCCGTTAGGAACATGGCGTCCCAAGATGATTCCATCAGAGTCAGCCAGATGTCATTGGTGTGTCTCGAAAGGGATTGACAGTTCACAAGACCAGCCCTAAAGGGCACGCCAAGGTCTGGAAGCCAGGCCGGGGTTCCTTTTGGTGTGTCATAGGTTTGATCTGTTGATGTTACTGTCTGCAAACTTTTGTACATTCAACAGCTCATCCCACCTGATTGGACTCTGTCTCCTTAATAAATACATTATAGAACTCACTTATCAAGGTACCTACCTGTTGAGTTAGTTTAGGCAAATGGTACGTACCCACACACAATGCAAATATGAGTCATCCAACTGGTTTATATAGCGCTAGTAATCGACTCCCGGAGGAGTATCTCCACGCTTCGACCGCTGGGGAACCCGTCCTGGCTCACCCTGAGAGATGGTCCCTGATGGGTATCTCTAAGGTGCGACCAAGCATCCCCGGCGGTCTGGGGGGGCCGTTGTGAAGATGAGGCAAGCTGATGCCCAGAGTTGCCGAGTGTGGTTTCTGACTAGAGTAGGCACCGAGGCGAGAATTATCGAGTCCGCTGACCCTGGTCAACGACCCTGCCGCGTCGGGAATCGAACCCTGGTCCCGGGCCGTTCTCCGCTTACGGGTCTGCCGCCTCTAACCAGTGAGCCACACTTCTCCACTACCTGAACCTGCAGCCCTGAAGTAGAAAACCTGCCTCAACTGAAGTCTTATTTACAACAAGGGGTGGTGAGGGACAGAGTCTCTGAATTAAGCAGAATACTCTCACCCAGTCAAGAGATCTGGGCTAGATCCAACACCGTTTTTTAGCTCATTGCACCATCCCAGTTTCAGAACCTGGCTGTATGCAAATTAGTCTGTCCCTGGCCCAGTGCATCATGGGAACAGGGCAGACCAGACTACAAAAGCCAATTCTTACACTGGGAAGGAAACAAGCTTCCGGGGACCAGTTTCTGGCATTACAGCCGTCTTCGGCCCGGCTTGCTTGAATCTTGATGGTGCAATGAGCAAGGGACTCATGTCTGAGTATACCCTTCCACGTTTAGGGTGGACAAAAATATTTACAACAAGGGGTGGTGAGGGACAGAGTCTCTGAATTAAGCAGAATACTCTCACCCAGTCAAGAGATCTGGGCTAGATCCAACACCGTTTTTTAGCTCATTGCACCATCCCAGTTTCAGAACCTGGCTGTATGCAAATTAGTCTGTCCCTGGCCCAGTGCATCATGGGAACAGGGCAGACCAGACTACAAAAGCCAATTCTTACACTGGGAAGGAAACAAGCTTCCGGGGACCGGTTTCTGGCATTACAGCCGTCTTCGGCCCGGCTTGCTTTAATCCTGATGGTGCAATGAGCAAGGGACTCATGTCTGAGTATACCCTTCCACGCTTAGGGTGGACAAAAATATTTACAACAAGGGGTGGTGAGGGACAGAGTCTCTGAATTAAGCAGAATACTCTCACCCAGTCAAGAGATCTGGGCTAGATCCAACACCGTTTTTTAGCTCATTGCACCATCCCAGTTTCAGAACCTGGCTGTATGCAAATGAGTCTGTCCCTTGCCCAGTGCATCATGGGAACAGGGCAGACCAGACTACAAAAGCCAATTCTTACACTGGGAAGGAAACAAGCTTCCGGGGACCGGTTTCTGGCATTACAGCCGTCTTCGGCCCGGCTTGCTTGAATCCTGATGGTGCAATGAGCAAGGGACTCATGTCTGAGTATACCCTTCCACGCTTGGGGTGGACAAAAATATTTACAACAAGGGGTGGTGAGGGACAGAGTCTCTGAATTGAGCAGAATACTCTCACCCAGTCAAGAGATCTGGGCTAGATCCAACACCGTTTTTTAGCTCATTGCACCATCCCAGTTTCAGAACCTGGCTGTATGCAAATTAGTCTGTCCCTGACCCAGTGCATCATGGGAACAGGGCAGACCAGACTACAAAAGCCAATTCTTACACTGGGAAGGAAACAAGCTTCCGGGGACCGGTTTCTGGCATTACAGCCGTCTTCGGCCCGGCTTGCTTGAATCCTGATGGTGCAATGAGCAAGGGACTCATGTCTGAGTATACCCTTCCACGCTTGGGGTGGACAAAAATATTTACAACAAGGGGTGGTGAGGGACAGAGTCTCTGAATTAAGCAGAATACTCTCACCCAGTCAAGAGATCTGGGCTAGATCCAACACCGTTTTTTAGCTCATTGCACCATCCCAGTTTCAGAACCTGGCTGTATGCAAATTAGTCTGTCCCTGGCCCAGTGCATCATGGGAACAGGGCAGACCAGACTACAAAAGCCAATTCTTACACTGGGAAGGAAACAAGCTTCCGGGGACCGGTTTCTGGCATTACAGCCGTCTTCGGCCCGGCTTGCTTGAATCCTGATGGTGCAATAAGCAAGGGACTCATGTCTGAGTATACCCTTCCACGCTTGGGGTGGACAAAAATATTTACAACAAGGGGTGGTGAGGGACAGAGTCTCTGAATTAAGCAGAATACTCTCACCCAGTCAAGAGATCTGGGCTAGATCCAACACCGTTTTTTAGCTCATTGCACCATCCCAGTTTCAGAACCTGGCTGTATGCAAATTAGTCTGTCCCTGGCCCAGTGCATCATGGGAACAGGGCAGACCAGACTACAAAAGCCAATTCTTACACTGGGAAGGAAACAAGCTTCCGGGGACCGGTTTCTGGCATTACAGCCGTCTTCGGCCCGGCTTGCTTGAATCCTGATGGTGCAATGAGCAAGGGACTCATGTCTGAGTATACCCTTCCACGCTTGGGGTGGACAAAAATATTTACAACAAGGGGTGGTGAGGGACAGAGTCTCTGAATTAAGCAGAATACTCTCACCCAGTCAAGAGATCTGGGCTAGATCCAACACAATTTTTTAGCTCATTGCACCATCCCAGTTTCAGAACCTGGCTGTATGCACATTAGTCTGTCCCTGGCCCAGTGCATCATGGGAACAGGGCAGACCAGACTACAAAAGCCAATTCTTACACTGGGAAGGAAACAAGCTTCCGGGGACCGGTTTCTGGCCTTACAGCCGTCTTCGGCCCGGCTTGCTTGAATCCTGATGGTGCAATGAGCAAGGGACTCATGTCTGAGTAAACCCTTCCACGCTTGGGGTGGACAAAAATATTTACAACAAGGGGTGGTGAGGGACAGAGTCTCTGAATTAAGCAGAATACTCTCACCCAGTCAAGAGATCTGGGCTAGATCCAACACCGTTTTTTAGCTCATTGCACCATCCCAGTTTCAGAACCTGGCTGTATGCAAATTAGTCTGTCCCTGGCCCAGTGCATCATGGGAACAGGGCAGAAACCGGTCCCCAGGTCAGCCAGGTTCAGCCACCCCTTGTTGTAAATAATTTTGTCCACCCTAAGCGTGGAAGGGTATACTCAGATGTGAGTCCCTTGCTCATTGCACCATCAGGATTCAAGCAAGCCGGGCCGAAGACGGCTGAAATGCCAGAAACCGGTCCCCGGAAGCTTGTTTCCTTCCCAGTGTAAGAATTGGCTTTTGTAGTCTGGTCTGCCCTGTTCCCATGATGCACTGGGCCAGGGACAGACTAATTTGCATACAGCCAGGTTCTGAAACTGGGATGGTGCAATGAGCTAAAAAACGGTGTTGGATCTAGCCCTGATCTCTTGACTGGGTGAGAGTACTCTGCTTAATTCAGAGACTCTGTCCATCACCACCCCTTGTTGTAAATAATCAACTGAAGTCTTAGGCTGCGTACTTGACGCTATCCAATAATAATCAATAGGTAGAAGGCATAATGCCACCACTGCACTTTAACGTCTTCTAATTACTGAAAATGCTATCAACTCTTCCAGATCCTACGCATCTTGTGTTAGTCTGACTGACCCATTTTGAGGTTGAGCCTAGAGTCAGCGCGCACGCGCTGCTATGCGAGACATGCTGTATTGGAGTATGCATTTGAAGCTACGCCCACTCTCCACCCATATTTTTATTTGGCTTGTGTCATTACCCTTCGTAAATGCTGGCTTCTGATTCGTAAATAGGCTTGTTAGTCCCTCCTTAGTACCACCTTATCTACATTTGTAACCTCCGCATGGTGACTTGCCCTTTTACTTCTGTTGTTACACGGAACATGTTATTTAATCTGTCAGCACTAGTTTCTTTAATTAGTTTATTTTACTGGAGGCATTACATACGCTGCTTCGGCTGGTTTTTAACGATGTTCCACAACATTGCAGTGTGGCGCACGCTTTTAGTAATGTATTCATATTCATTACAGTGCGGTCCGCTTTAACTATAGCGGCCGCACTTTTTCACAATGGGGCCGCCCGCACCACTGGCGGGACGGAACATGTGTTTTTTAATTTTATTTACATGAAATCACAGCAGAATTGTATCTCCCGAAACTTATAGAATGTTTTTTTGCTGGTATTTACCTTGGTGTTTCTTAATTTGCATATTGCCATCTAAAATCGCACATGTATGTAATGTTTCCAAATATAAATGTTTCATAGTTTATGTTCCCAGGAGACTTTAAATTAAAAGAAAGAGAGGGAGGCTGCCTTCTTTTGCTTCCTGTGAGCAGAGAGCAGGAGACACAACGCAGGAGTCTGGGACCGGAGATAAGTTTTAATTTTTATATTTGATTGATTTACCCCCCACTCCCTTCGCAAACCCACCCCACCCGCGATTTATGCCAGCCATGACTGCATCCCATTAATATACACATTACAGGTCCACAGCACCCAAGAGCAGCGTTTGGTTTTACTCCATCAGGCCATTGTCTAAGTTTGAAAAAGAAATGCAGCTTTAATAACACAAGCATTTGCAATGGAATAGGTCTTTTATTTGTGTGAGTTTAAGCTATTAGCATTGTAAATGACAATTACTTTTATTTATGTTTTAAAAACCAAAACATAAATAAAAGGCATTGTCATTTACAATGCAAATAGCTCAAAGTCGCGTAAATGCGAGACCTATTGCATTGCAAATGCTTGTTTTGGTGTTGTTTCCTCATCACTACTATTCCAGAGATTGTCACAAAACTCATGGCACTTGAAAGAGCTGGTACAGCTGATCAACTGAAGCTGGACACGGTGTCCTACATTATATCGACACAACATTGCCCGGCTCCGCTCTGCCTCGTTTCACACTTGTTTGTGGTGCACAGCAGGAGTCAATTGGAGGAGAGGGGCGGGCTTTGGGAAACAGCATGATTAACTCTGCGGTGAACAATCAAACCTCCCTCAGCCCTGCAACTGGCTGTCCCACTCTTTGTAGATATGGAGTTCACAGTCACAGCACCGGCACTACTCTTCTCCCAGTACAAGCCTGAAAAAGTGTTCCCCAGGATCTGAGCAGCGAAGAGTTACCAGACTGCGGAAGGAGATGCTACAGACTGCTCGTCTCTTCCGAGGCCTCCCAGCTGTGAGCCGAGCCTCTACCAGTGGTCTGCCAAGGGTGGTCTGCGACTCAGCGCTCTGCGTGTCCTTGTTCTTGCACCCGAGGTAAACGTGCCTGCACTCAGGGCCACCTGTGTTAACATCAGGGCATGAGTCGCGGGTATACGCAGGTACACGGCGTTTACCCACATGGTCTGGGACTACCGGCCACCCCCCTCCTAAACACACTGACTGGATTACCTAATTCACTCAGTCAACACATGGGGTCTTTGGAAGTCAGGGGGTCAGGGCCCCCCCTGGCCGTATTTATTAAAATATAAAAACAAAATTAAAATTTTAATAAAATAAACATTTAGACAATTATTAAATGCACATTTCAGAACATTAGATTGACATCCATTTTGACATGGTATGATGGGCTAACCTTAACAAATATCTAGTACAGCGTGTTTCCTAACCGAATCTAACATCCTGAAAATTAAAAATTGCATTCTAATAATTAAGTCGTACGGCAAGGTCGCTAACCGGTGTCAGATCCTTTTACAGCTGCGCTCTCATGTTCGAGATGCGCATGCGCAACCCAGGGCACGTTTCACCCAGGTGCGCTCCCTGAACTCCATTTAACCATAACAGGAGGGCCCTGACACTCGCGCACCTTGATGACGTCATAGTGTCTGTGAGGGGTGGCTACCAGCCTGAGGAAAGCGTAGACTCCCTCCCCCGCACCCTTTTAAATAATGGATATCATATCCTGCCCCTGAAGTTCTGAGAGAGACCAATGGCCCCTCCCGACGGGCGGCCCCTTTCGTGAATGGGCCCGCCCCCCCTAAGGACCTTAAAATGCTGCTCACCGATTACGACCTTACCGCCAGACCCACATAATAAATACGACATTGCTATACTAAGAGGGAAAAAAGGCCTAAGGAGAAAATTAGTTAATACACAGCAAAGCACAAATATATACATATCTACATATTCCTGTAAACGGGAAAAAAGGCCTAAGGAGAAAATTAGTTACAAACCACAGCAAAGCACAAAACCTCTACATCTGTTCATTCCTCCAGTAAACGGGAAAAGAAAAAAGGCCTAATGAATCAAGCATATTATTCCTATAATCCTGCACATCGCTAGACAGTATACCTACCATTGGCCGTTCCCAAGTTCCGCTAATAAAGGGGATGGAGGGTGGGGAAAATTACACAGCCCCACGGTGGGGCGAGGAGCGAGCCTGGGAGCGCGGGCACAAAGAGGCCGCTTCCTGCGCTCCTCAGGCTCTTAACCCCTTCGCGGCCCCGCCCCCTCGCCCCGGAAGTGCACAACTACTTCCGGGGCGAGGGCGGGGGCAAGCGACCACGAAGGAACCGGGGTATAGGAGGGGCCGGGCCCCGCCATGCCTGCGTGGGGGCCGATTGGCCCCCCCTTTTCTCATGGTCTGGGACTACCGGCCACCCCCCTCCTAAACACACTGACTGACACTGCGCTCCCTGAACTCCATTTAACCATAACAGGAGGGCCCTGACACTCGCGCACCTTGATGACGTCATAGTGTCTGTGAGGGGTGGCTACCAGCCTGAGGAAAGCGTAGACTCCCTCCCCGCACCCTTTTAAATAATGGATATCATATCCTGCCCCTGAAGTTCTGAGAGAGACCAATGGCCCCTCCCGACGGGCGGCCCCTTTCGTGAATGGACCCGCCCCCCCCTAAGGACCTTAAAATGCTGCTCACCGATTATGACCTTACCGCCACAGGCCAGGTAGTTGACCGACTATCTGGCCCCCCCCAACAACAATCCTGTAGACAGGTCATACTCTCCCTGCAAAGACTTCAACCCATGCCAAGATATTCCTTATAAAAAGGGCATTCCCCGCCTCTGTTAAGTGGACCCCGTCTCGCAGGTAGAAGTGCTCTCCCCAGATGCAACCGTGCGGTATGGTCTGTAAGACCGGAGTTCTAAACAACTTGTCCAGCTTGTTGTTGACCCTCTTTACCGAGTTATTCAACGCGCTGACTGAGTCCCCCCCTCTCCATTGCATTCTCGGTATCAACTGTGACCATACACGCTCCCCGGTAACCGCTTCGCTAGCCACCCTGCTGCTGATATAATCTCTTCCAGGAGGACCCTTCTACCCAGACATGTTAGATCATTCCCCCCCAGATGAAGAATCACCGCCGAAGGAGGTGCAGTATGTCTTCTCAATAAGTCCGACATATAGTCCCTAAACTGACTGAGGCGAAGCCCCCCCCTGCCATGGAAGGCGACCGTGCACCCCCCGCTCTCCACCCTCCGTCTACCCGATCCTGCAAGAAAAATAGGATTAGCACGCTTGACATACGAATGTCCCACAACCCAAACTACCACTGTCTTCTGTTTGTCCTCCTGGTACTTCCTTGATGTCGATGAGTTGATGTGATGATCCTTGGGTAGTAGAAACTGTAAATAACCAGAAAACAGCAGGTGTTAGAAAACTCCAAATCGCAACGGCTCTCACAACATGTGCAACCGCACATAACGTTTATATGCATTCGAGGACCATCTCCCAATCCTTTGCACACTATCTGTGTTCAAACCCCTGGCCGTCGCCTCCGTGGCTGCCCCTATCCGGAAGCAGTGCGTCCCAAACTCTTTGTGGTTATAACCAGCCCTGGCCATACTCATGGCCAGTACCCTCTGGAACTGAAATCTGGTCAACGGTGTCCCATCCCTATGCATCAGCAGTGGTCCCCTACACTCTTGCGGCCGCTGTCTTATCAGTTCCTCCATGTGTGTCACCGGGCAGCAGAGATTGTTCCGTGCCCGGTGAAACACCAAAGTTTGACCCCTAGCTTCCTGATCAGTTTTTGATTTCCTGATTATAATCCACATTGTGTCACTCCTTATGTTGACATCATGCAGCTGAAGGCCGCCTACCCTATCACATTTGTTGGCCGCCACCAGTTCGCCTACCCTGAAGGCACCATAAAAGGCTAAAGAAAATGCCGCTTTTAAGAGGCCCACCTCGGACGCAGAGCTACATGTGTCAGGCAGCGCGAGGAGAACTGTCGACAAGCGTTCCAAACCTATAGGTTTCCTAGAATCTGTGGACGGTGCTTGCATGCGCCGCCATCCCTTCAATGCCTTCTGAGCTAGGAAGCTGTTTGTAGGATCCCTCACCCCTTTTGCACGTGCGAAAAAGGAGATTGCCGCCTTGTGCCTACTGGCTGTCGCCGCCGTGCGCCCTTCTTTGTGTAAGGTGCTCATGTACCTATTGAAACTAGCTTCCAGGGTCCACCCACTCTCCCAGCCCTGTCCCAGAAATTGACAGTAAGACCTGAACGCCCCTTCGTAAGCTGTCCTTGTCTTGGGTGCTAGGCTGGCTGCCACGAGGTCATGTAGTTGGGGGCACCAATCTGCCAGAGATTCGACGGGAAATGGGCCGGGGTTGCCTCCGCCTCCGGCAAGTGATCCCTGAAAACCTGCATCTTAAAGCGAGAAAGGGCATCAGCTGCATTGTTTAACACCCCCGGGACATGTTTCGCCCTGAAAAATATATTCAATGTCATGCAACACAGCACAATCTCCTTGATCAGGCGTAGTATGAATGGACACCTTGCCGCTTTTTGGTTGATGCATTCCACCACTGTCATATTATCTGACCAGAAGACTACAGATCGGTTGGCCAACTCCTCAGGCCACACTTTCAGTGCCACCCAGATTGGGAAGAGCTCGAGGAAGCCAATGTTCACCGTCAGCCCGCTCTCCTCCCACCAGGCGGGCCACTTCTGTGCCACCCATTTCCTACCAAGGATTGCACCAAACCCTACACTACCTGCCGCATCGGTCCACAAACCCAGGTCCTCCGAGGACAGTGTGGGTGCACCCCACAGCACGCTGCCATTGAAGTCCTCCAGAAATGCGATCCATATCCGCATATCCTGGCGAACCTCAGCAGATAGCCGTGTCCGGTGATGTTTCTCCCGAAGACCCCTCATGGCCTGTGCAATTGAGCGTGAAAAAGGGAGTGCCATGGGTATTACTCGTAATGCAAAGTTTAACTGCCCCACTGTCTGCTGCAACATTTGTAAAGTCACTTTCTTAGCTTGTAGGCATAGTCCTAGGGTATTCTTGAATCTTTGTATCTTCTCCATTGGTAGTCTAAAACAGCCCTCCACTGAATCCAGTTCAATGCCTAAAAATTCCAGGCATGTTACTGGCCCGACTGTCTTCCCCTGCGCCAGCGGGACCCCGAAAGAGCGCATGAGCACGCAAAATTCCTGCAATGCTGACGCACACTCCCGTGAACCCGCCGGACCCAGAAAAATAAAATCGTCCAGGTAGTGCATGACCCACTGGTGACCCGTACATTGCCTTAGGGCCCATTCCAGGAAAGAGCTGAACTGTTCGAAATATGCACATGAAATTGAACAACCCATGGGCATACACTTATCCATGTAGTACTTCCCTTCAAAAGAGAAACATAAGAGGTGCTGGTCCTCCGGGTGAACAGGGAGCAATCTAAAGGCTGACTCGATATCTGATTTAGCCATCAGTGTTCCCGCGCCCAAGCCCCTCAGCATGTCCGCTGCTTGATCAAAAGACGCATATTTAACGCTGCAAACTGATTCATCAATAGCATCATTCAAGGATAGGCCCCTAGGTGCAGACAAGTTGTGGATGAGCCTATACTCTCCCTTCTCCTTCTTTGGTACCACCCCCAAAGGAGAGCATACAAAATTCTGAGTAGGAATGACATGAAAAGGTCCCGCTACCCTACCTAAACGCACCTCCTTTCCTATTTTGGTCGCCACCAGCGTGGGATTGGAAAGAACTGACAGCTGATTTCTGCACTGTGGTGTCCCGACATAACCCCCAGCTGGAATTCGGAAACCATGGGTGAAACCCTCTTGCAACCGTCTAGCAGAAGTGTGATTGGGATACCTATTAAGCCAGGGGATCATAGCCGACAACAGAATGGGTGAATGTGCTATAATGGGATGGATTTTACTATTCAGGTTTCTTCCTTCCCCTATTACCGGACCCGTTGCCTTTATTCCGGCATGTCGCCTCTGGGTGGGAAGGGTGGCCGCATAGGTTGCACGCGTGCCTGAACTTACAAGTGCCCGGTGCCCTGTTGCATGTCCGTCTGTTGAAATCCCAGCACACCCCTTTCGTACCTCCATTGCTTCTCGGTTTTTGGCCTGTTTCCCCCCCCTGCGCTGATCGAAAGGGCTGCTGGAATGGCTGTTGTGGCCTGGGAGAATAACTTTTGTTCCAGGCAGTGCTTGTGCTTGCGCCCTGACCCTTTTCGAATTGCGAGTGCCAGGTAATAGAGTCCACTTTGTCCCATGCTAAAGACTTATCGAACTCCCTAGACTTTCTGAAGGCAATATCATACTCTTTCCACACATCCCCCACATGATTCTCATGGTACATTGTGATTCTACTCTGATAGCAGCTCATAACTGACTGCATTCCTGGAAAACGTTCACCAACGATTGCACTGTACACCGCAAAAGCCCTTACCCAATTAATGATGGTTTCTTCCACCCTAAATTTGTTCAATTTTGTTCTCCATTCACTAGGCAACATCATATCTTTTTGTGATTTTGCATATTCCCATTCCCTGTTATCTATCAGTAAAGAAAAAATATTAACATATTTGTCAGCCCAAATAATTTCTTTCACACTTTGTGACACATGTTGCGCTAAGCACTCTCCCCTGGAGGGCATCGCGCCCTCGCCCAGCAGTGGCAATGCAATTTCCTTACCAGTGCCGCTGAGAGACGTTGCTTCCACGGTCTTGGCTGCACCTCCATCGTTCGCTGGACCTGTATGGGGAGAAGCAGGTGCAAGTGGCGCGCTGCCCCGACCACTAGCCAACAATATCTGGGTGACCAATGTTTGCTGTTCTGGCGTGAGGTTCGTGTTGGCTGGCAGCGCCCCCCCCCTAACCAGGGCAAGACAGCTGCTATCTGGGCTGCCAGTTCTGTCGGCACTGAACCCGACGCGGGCAGAGGATTAGGGACCGTAATTGGTACCGGGACACCCACCGGAACCGGAGCGGACGGTGGGACCACTGGCACTACCGGTGCCGCCACTGGAATGGCCGGCACTACTGGCACTGCCGCTGGCAGCTGAGGTATCGGGATAGGTGCAGCTGGAGGTACATTGGGAGTTGGGCTCCGTGAACGACCCCCCACCCTCCTAGTTCTTGCCCGCTTGCGTGGAGTCTCAAACACACCCCTCGGTTTGGGCGGTACTATTGTCCACTTAGGTCTACCAGATGGACCGGCCTGAGCATCTACTTTCGCTCCCAATTCCGCCATGGTCTTACCTAGTTTGTCCACCTTGCCCAGCCGTTTATCCATTGCAGACATTCTGCGCATCATTTTTTGGAACATTAAACCCACATTTGCATTCCCATGCTCCCGTCTTGCCGACATAATGCTCTTCCCTTAGGGCTGCACAAAATTTTACTTATGAGCACACCGTGCTCCGTACCTGACCCAGTTGCAGGGCGCCCACGCTGAGCTCCATAAGACAGAGATCCTTGACTTTATCCCCCTGAAACAGAAAAATACGTTAAATTCCAATTATGACTTATTAATGCCAGGGGACTCTTCCCAGCTATAAATGACTTATTTACTTGACTGTCCAATCACTGTTGAAATTCATAAGGAAATAACGCTCTCCACTGTAGTCTGTTATAACATCATAAAATGCCTCAATGTATAACTAACACTCCCAGCCGCATAGCCCAATGCGTTATAAAATTAAAACAACAATAAAATTATTTGAGACAATAAATTCGCTGATTGTGCCACACCCGTCGATCATATATTCATTGTAATGGTATCAGAGCACTTTACATAGCACCAGTTGACTTACGTGAAGACACAGTCACCTACTTAACTGCCCTCCAATACCTTGTTAGTTCTAAAACAATTGTGCACGAAGAAAACTTTCTCTGGTCTCCCCTCCGCTCTCTGCCCTAGCTGTCCCTGCTTAACCTTTGCAGAACATGCCGAGTAAAGCGAAAGCAAGAGCCGGGCCCGTCCCAAGTTCATTTTCTAAAAAAGGAGGAAACGTAAACTGCCCTCTCTGAAGATCGAACTCAGAACCCTCAAATTATGAGACTGACGCGCTGCCTACCGCGCTAAGAGAGGCTGCGCAATGACAATGACCATCGCTGATTTCCCGACTTCTTCGTGAAATTCAACGTCTCTCGACTGGGCCCAAAACGAGGAGCCACAATTTCGACCCCGAGGACGGACAGCGTACCAGACTCACTTTCCCCTGATCACCGCCGCCTCTCCCCGCTCGTTGTGGCCCGTTTTTCGTGCCGCTGCCGAGCCCCCGCCCGCCCCGCAAAATACCTTAACTCTCCAATGCGGAAGCGCTCTCGTAGGAGTCCTTGCCGGCGATGCGCTCTCCCCGACCTCGCTGAGCACGCAGGGTCCCTCCGACAAATCCGATCTCCGGCCGCTTGACGCTTTTAATGCCCCACCACGAACTCGTCGGCTCCTCCGCTACGCCCGACTGATCCACTCCGCCACAAAGTCGCGATTCTCTTCCCAGAGCTGCTCCCACACTGGAAAAGGTGACCTGGAAGAAAAAACAAAGAAAATTACACAGCCCCACGGTGGGGCGAGGAGCGAGCCTGGGAGCGCGGGCACAAAGAGGCCGCTTCCCGCGCTCCTCAGGCTCTTAACCCCTTTGCCGTCGCGGCCCCGCCCCCTCGCCCCGGAAGTGCACAACTACTTCCGGGGCGAGGGCGGGGGCAAGCGACCACGAAGGAACCGGGGTATGGGAGGGGCCGGGCCCCGCCATGCCTGTGTGGGGGCCGATTGGCCCCCCCTTTTCTTTATGTTCACAGGGTGGACACTTTCCCCCCTGCCAAGAAGTAAGGCTCAACAGAAATATGTTGAACTTGTCCTAGAGTAAGACACCAGGATACGTTCAGCAACGCCTGCGTGTTGCCTGCCTTCCATTCCCAGCAGCAAGGTGCAGGCAGCGGGGGAGCCTTTTTTCACCTCAGCTGGGACTAAGTTAAGGGGCCATCCGGCCTCCTTTTGTTTGAATATCTGTATTGGAGGCAGCCTGGAACCTCACACAATGTCACAGAGGAAAACAAAGGCACATAGCTTTCTTGCTCTTCACAAGTACTTAAGAGAGGCATGCTTTTGCCTTTGTTCTGTCCCTGTATATAAATGCAGACACTGTAAGATTGTCAGATGGGTTGGTCTGTCCCAGTATTTACACAAATAATTTAAATAGCACTATTTTATTTCTGTTATAGCGCTACGTTGTGAGGTCATGATGTCATTTGCATACTGTCTTACTTGGTCAGTCCCTTCACTTCTTTTTATAGGACTCATGCCCTGGTTAACATGTATATGCACAAGTTGAATGTCAGTTGTTAAAGTGTAGACCTACTCCGTAGCCCATACAACCGTTTACAATGATATGCAAAATATCAAGTTCACAAAGCCCACGTTTGCAGGAAGCAATTACAATCTCCCTCAACCGAGCACTCTCTGCTGTGCACAATTACAGCTAGGCCCCAGCACAAATCACCGTGTGCAAACCAGCAGTCAAAATGGGACCTCTGCACAACTATACTCAAGGCAGAAATACGAGGTTCAACGGCAGCAACACGGGCATCTTTTTTACCCACCCCCAAAATGCCTGGAGCACACCATTCTATGCAAGATTGAAAGCGCCCAAGACTCCAGTTTAGGGTAGGTTGATCTGCTGGCTGCTTTTTGCACATGAAAAACTTTATCATAGTCGCTGTGGTGTGTTTGTCACCTAATCCAGTCCTCAGTGTGGTGTTTTTTCACCTGCAATAATCGGATTCACCAGGAGTAGGGAGAGTGGAGGACAGCAAAAAAGAAGAGGGTGGAAAGTGGCAGGAGGAAAGAATGGAGGACAAATGGAGGCGGGAGAGGGTTTGACAAGGGAGGGTTATGACGAAGAAAAAAGGAAGCAAAAGGGGAAAGGAGGAGAGAGGCAATGGAAAATTGATGAATAGTTAAGATGGAGGGAAGAGTGAAAGAGAGTGTGGTATCCTGCTGCTCAGCCAGAATGACTGCCTGATGGAATGTTAGTGTTTGGAATGTGTGCGTGCGTGAATCAGTTGGATGAAGGGCTGAGCAGCAGGGAAGCAGCTCCTGGTGGGGCTCATACTTAGACTGTTTGCCTGGCCAGCATACATGATCTTAGTACTTGGTTTCCTCTTTAGTATGTTGATCGGGGTTGTATTTACTTTTATGTTTCTGTGGAAAGGAAGATGGTGTAATAGTAGCTTGTACTTGTCTCTTCTCTCACTTCCTATCCACGTTACTTCCTCTGCATGCTCTTTCCAAATTTCATTTTCACGCCTTCTTTCAGTGTACTATTCACTACATTTCTTTTTTATGCCTTTTAAAACTTTCTCCCTTTGCTTTATAAAGGGGGGAGATATGTGGTATCCTGCTGCTCTGCCGGAATGGCTGCCTGATGGAATGTTAGTGTTTGGAATGTGTGCATGCGTGAATCAGTTGGATGAAGGGCTGAGCAGCTGGGAAGCTGCTCCTGGTGGGGCTCCTACTCAGACTCCATACTTTACCTGTCTGTATCTAATTTACCACCTCAATAAATCTACGTGGTAAACTACCTGGCTAGAAGCGTCCTTTCTTCAATACTACAGAGAGGCACAAAGATGGGGAGAGGCAAAGGTAGGAAGGAAGGAGATTCAAAGCCACTAGGTCAGGGATGACATTGAAGTATAGTTGGTGGGAGAGAGCAGAGGGAGAGGTAACGTGAGAAAAAGGTAAAGGAAAAAAGGAATTATTTCAAAGGAGATGGGGAAATGAGACGAGAAAGGATATGGGGTGAGAAGGACACACAATGAGGGGGAAAGGGTGAGAGGATTGAGAGACAACAAGTGAGAGGAGAGGAAAGGAAAGGTCTTAAAGAAGGAAAGGAGGTAGAGAAGAAGAGAAGGATGAAAGTTGGACAGAGGAAGAAGAGAAAGAGGAGCAGAGGAAGAAAGAAGAGGTACATGATGAAAGAGAGGAAGAAAATTAAGTGTAGAGGAGGAGGAGAAAAAGAGATTGTGTCAGAAAGAGAGAGTGAAGGGAGCACGGTGTGTGTACAGAGTGAGAAGAGGAGGGAGGTAAGTAAAAGTGTAGAGGAAAGTAATAAAAAGTGGCGAGCGGGAGAAGTGAATGCTAAAGTCAAGGAGGGAACTTGATGGTTATGTGTTTCCACTGAAGAGTTTACAGAAGAGATTACCTTAATGCTATTTCTTGTGCTTTAGCACTAGGCAGGCAAAAGAGACACGACCAGGGGGATAGCTTAGTCAGTGAAATTCGGGGGTTGTGGCACTCAAATTTCTCAAATAAAAAAACAGTGGGTTGCAGGGTGAAGAACTGAGATGATCAAGGTTCGGAATAGACTGTTTCCATCAGAAACGTTAGGTGGGCCTTTGTCTACAGGCCCACAGTGCTTAAAAACTGTGGGTCGGAATGTTACTCTGGGGGATTGCATTAGTTCGACTGTTTGTAAGATCTCATCCCTCACATTAGGGTATTTGATTGCCAGTAGTATGCCTAGAAACCTGAGACTGGTGCAACTTTCCAATGTTTGTTAATTTAAAAAAAAAAAAATAGCAAACTTGAATCCATTCAAGGAGTACTTCTATGAGTGCAAAGTTTCTATTTTTGGTATACCCGTCACTACATATATTTAAGTGTTTGCTCCAACAATGAATAACTTTAAAGCTTTTAGTGAAAAGAGAACGATGAGAAAAATCGACAGGCACATAGCAGACCTGACTTGGGGTCCACAGACCCAACGACCAAGCGAAGAATGCCAAAAACTTTCCCCCCAAAGTTATGCCCCTACATGTCCCAGATGGGCCATGTAGCTCTCCCTGCACAACTCAGTTGTCTGGAGTCCTTGTCCTATGATCACTTATTTCAAATGTATTTTCATAGTACACACTCATCTTTTTCTCTGCTGTGAAAAGCCATGATAGTTGTCAAAGTGATGCATGTAGGCAGGGCTCAATGTTTCCATCCTCACGTATAATAAAACTTTTTATCAAGTTACTGACAGCCTCATGTACTAAGCCTGAGCTGAAATTAGAGCAGCAAATTAACAGGGCGAGCAAAGCCAGAGCTGTGCCAGTGGTCTAGCTTGGCTCTAAGAGTCAATTGCCGACACAATGAATGCGTTTGCCATGTATTTCCTTCTACCAACATAACGTAAAAATGAGACCTAGGGCCATATGTATCAAGGAACCATTTCGCGATTCTGTAATAGCGATTTTTAATAAATTGCTATTTCAGAATTGCAAAATGGTATGTATCAAGAAAAATGCAATTGTTTAGCGATTTCTTGATATTCCTTAATTGCGAATTCGCAAATTGCGAATTCACAATTAAGGAATACTTTCCCATTCATTTCTATGGGCCAGGAGGCCCATAGGAAAGAATGGGAATTTTCTCTCAATTTGCGATTCGCAATTTGCTATTCGCAAATTGAGAATAATTTCAAGGGTGCAGGGGTGTCCAAAGGACACCCTGTTGCACCCCTTAAATAAGCATAGGTGCACATGTGGTGCACAAATATGCCCTATGGGCATGTATGTGCGTCACATGGCACTTTGAAAAATGCAAAAATTTGCATTTTTCAAGGAATTCGCAAATTACCACCAACTAGAAGTTGGTGGTAATTTGTGATTCCTTAAGGCCATTAAGCAAATTTTTTTGCCTTCTTACATTACATTTAAGGAATCGCAAAATTTGCGATTCCTTAAATGCAATCGCAAAATAAGGAATTGCAAATTTTGCAATTCCTTATTTTGCATCGGGATTTCCTTCATACATATCAGTTTGCGAATTCGCATTCGCAAAGGCCGAAACTCGCAGAATTTCGGCCTTTGCGAATGCGAATTTCAATGATACATATGGCCCCTAGTCTCTTTAAAATTAAAAAAGTGAATTTCTTTAACACACAGAAGCGTTTCACCTCAGCATATTAGATGTTTTTACTGCAGAGGCAGAAGTTTATTAAAAGTGATAGCTTTAAATATGAACTTAGACACATAAAGGGTCCCCTTCGCCCCGCCAACCACAATGCCATTAGTGAACTAACAGGTCCGTCAATAGTCATCTAAACCCTACTATATATACATGGATTAGATGGCTATTATAGAAGAAGCTAAATTATAGTCTATTAAATCAAACATAAGGGGTGCTTGCAAAACACACATCCTAAACTTAAGTATTTAAAAGTGTTCTCATATGTGATAATGAAGAAAAAAAAGAGACTTTTTGAAATAAAAGGTGGAGAAGTGTGGCTCAATGGTTAGAGCGGCAGACCCTGATGCAGAGGTCTAGCCCGGGACCAGGGTTCAATTCCCCGCCTCGGCGGGTCTTGGGCTCAAAAATCCACGAACCTTATAATTCTCGCCTCGGTGCCTATTCCAATCATGGAGTCCCACTCTGCAACTCTTGGCAATAGCTTGCTTAATCTCCACAACGGCCCCCACAACGCTAAGGATGCCTGGCCTCCACCTTGGGGGTGCCCAGGAGTGGACACCTCACAGGGAAAGCCAGGATGGGTTCCACAGCGGTATTCGTACAAGCGCCTTGAGACCCTTGCGGGTGAGTAGTGCGCTATACAAGTATCAATTTACATATTTACATTTTACCTAGGATTACACAAGCAGGTAGGCCGGTATTGATTGCAAGTTATCCAGTCCCACATTTTTATTTTCAGCCACCAGATAATAGCTCCTGTCTCTCATTCTCCTGCTTTACTTCCAAGGTAACTGCATTGTGTTTTATTCTAGGCAGAAAAACCGACACAGACATGGCAAACCCTACTCGGCGACCCCAGACTCAACTACCACGACAAGTGGGGAACATCCTTTACAACGCAACTTTTACAACGCAGTGCCTTTAAGACGCAACTATTACAACGAAAACCATTACAACGCATTGCACTGGGGGGCGCTCTAGGATAGGGAAAAGATTTAATTTACTATCCAACACCTTCCCTAGTGTCCACGGGGACTGGAGTTGGAATAGTAAATTAAACTATTCACTATCCAGCACCCCTAAGCACTATGCGTTGTAATGGTTTGCGTTGTAAAAGTTGCGTCGTAAAGGCATGCGTGCTAAAAGCATGCGTTGTAACGACGTACATCCCGACAAGTATGTAACACATATTACAACCCAACGCCCCTTGAATCTACGCCCAAGGACACGATGCTGCAGCTGCTCTTCTAGAAAAGGGCGCAAAGATTTCCCTAGAAATGACGGAAGCACTCTTCTCCTGGAAACATGGTTGCTCGTTTTTTCCCCTCAGAAATCTGAATGGCTCGTTAAGGATTAGGTGAGTGGGGGCAGCCACTGAAGGACGAAGCGAGCGGAAGCCGACTACACATGCAGGCGATACCAGTGGTCGCAGGGGACCACATCTAGAGCAGAGGCCTTTAGTCCCTAAAGACGCTGCTGATAACGTTAAAACCGAAAGACTTGCAAACAGTTTTACAAGAGTCCTCGACTCGCGTCAGTGTGTGTCGTATGGCCTCCCTCTCTTAGGTGGAACTAATCATTACTTGCTTTTTGTTGCTAATTGGAGGTTTTCTGAGAAACATGAAGGGTAAAGTGGGCTGATAGTGCTTGAGTCTGGAGATGCATGACTCCTTCACTCTGCGTAACCCTTTGATCTCTGGGTTGTTTTTTTGTTATACTGTCGAATTAATCATTTTGATATCTTGTCAAACAAGCAACAGATATTATGATAATACCATAATTGGAGGGCTCTGCATTTTTATATTCTTGGCATGCGAGCAATCCTTGCTCTGCAACAACTATGAATGCATAGCGTAATATTGTAATGTTATTGCATTTATATAGCGCTCACTACTCCTGACTAGGCCTGGGTGGTAAATTCCGCTAGCGGAATTTGGGTCATTTCGCGTTCCGCGGAGAGAGCAAAATTGCCCAAAATTCTGCGTTCCGTGTCTTCGTGAAATTTTTTGCTTGTTCGCATACTCAAATTGCGTGTTTGCGAGATAATCCCCCCGAGCACGCAAACAGCGATTGCGAACAGTAAAAAAGCATCGCACACAAGCAATTCCGCATGTTCGTGGAATTTCTGCGTGTTCGCTGAGATTTTTTACTGTTTCGCTGAGATTTGCGTTACGCGATTTCGCAAAATTCCACCCACCCCTACTCCTGACGAGGCATTGAAGCACTTTACATCGGCCCGCATGTAATTCCAAAAGCCAGGTGTACTGGCTAATGATCCCATTTCTTTTATTTTTTTATTTTTTTATTTGACAGAGTTTTATTTAGCACGAACCGGGTATCAGACCGCTTTACATAGCATCAGTTTAATTACACAAGGACACATGGTTATTGGTTTTTGTTCCTTATTGGCATTAGTCTTCTGCTCTTAATAAAAAATATGCAACATATAGAAGAAAAAGCAATACCTAGAAAGGGGCAACCAAAGGCCCAGGGCAGGGTGTATCTGAAATAGTTTTGTTTTCTTTCATAGATTTTGAAACGGTTTTCAAGTGCACATTTCCTGGAAGATGTGCAAGAAGCAGTTATAGATCATGCTAAATGTCTAATAAACAGGAGGGGGCATGTCATAGCTTTTTGCCCTTTTGGGAGACTTCTAACAGCCAATGGCCTTTGTATATCTGGGGGACAGTCAGTCAACTCTACCTCATATTGTATGGGGGATATGTACAAGAAAATGTTGAAGCGCTGAGTAACGTCAAATTTGGCAACATTGTGTATTTTCAAAAAGCAAGGATGCACCGTATTTATGAAAGTGCAGGGCACCCCTGCATTTCCCCTAGCGCTGGTGCTAATAAAGCTGCCTAGCACCAGCGCAGGCAACCAGGCACCATGTTGCAAGGGTGCCTGTGCTGCAGGGGGGATTGTTTTATGTGCAGTAAGTGACATCTTCCTGCACATATACAATCTTTAAATGTAATTTGCTGTTTCTGAATACAGCACACATAGAAAGAGCAAAAAACGAGAAGAAATGTATAATTTCTCCTCGTATCGCCATCCTAAGACCCGGCCAATTACGATGTCGGTCGTAAACTCTTCTGACTGACTCGGTCTCGGAATTGTTTCCAACAGACTTGGTTTCGAGGAGTCAAACCGACCGATTACGATGTTTCTGAACACTGTGCGGTCGGACTCCCATTGACTACAATGGGAGCCTGCGTTCCGACTGACAACACAGGCTCCCATTGAAAAAAGGGGTGGTTGTGGAAAACCTTGCACCCTGTGGCAGGCACTATGAGGTGCCTGCCACACAGTGCATGGTTGTAAAGAGGTACTCTTATGGGCCCCAACCAGGGGCCTCAGTGTGAAGGGGAACCTGCTATGGGTTCCCAAAGTCAGTCTCCGACAACATTTTCGTGTCAGACAGACCAACTCAGAAAGGCTGGCAGAATCTGACATCTTAATCGGTCGGAAACGGTGTCCATTTAGCTGTACGATTAGGCTCTGAACAACTCTGGGACTCCCGAGTGCCAATCGGAACCGAGTCGAACATTCCAAACAGTTTCCCTGATTGTAGTTGGTTGGTCGTAAACTTCTCTGATTTGTTCAGAAACATGGGTTTCAAGACGGTTTAGGAAAATCCGATTGTCGGTCGGAGGCTTTCCGATCAACACTGTAATTGGCCCCCAGGTATTCCCTGGCTTTAGTTTTTGGGGCTGCCCCAGCCTTGTAACTATGGGGCAGCGTCAAAAAGCGATGGGAAATACGTTGAAACGCCCACTGCAACACCTATTAGACACCCCCCTGCTACAGCGGACTGCACTGAACTGCAGATATGGCTGACTTGCTGTAATAGTCTCTAATTGCGAGCCCCCTGGAGATTTATGCAATAATCATGACAGCCAGTAAAATCCAATGCCAATTTAGGCATGTGATCAGTATAATCAATTTCAAGTTTTCCCATTCCAACGCCGAGTTACAAAAGGATTTTGGTGCCTTGTGCATCTAAATCTTCATATCTTGGTATTTATTGGGCCTTATTTCCCCAAGAAATTGCACGGGTTTGAACTGCTGAATTATAACTTGGGATAAGTCTGGTACTGCTGATTTGATCGCACCCGGTAAATAAAAGGAGTGGTAAAATTTGCACTGTTTGTAATTGCGACCTCTCTGCCGGCAAGTAGCGGTTGGACAAGAGTTGCAAACATCTGTAATAAGTGCTTTAGGTGGGCTGGTACTCACTGGAACTGAGTACCTGCACTTTTTCATTTTCTCCTGTTGAATACTGGTACATTTCCTCAAACAAGGCGAGTTCCAGTACTCACGGGAGCCTGGCTTTGACGCAGGCAGCGCTCCTTTCAACAATCAACTCGTGCCACAGGAGTACCTAGAACACCACTGCACAGACTTAATCAAAGTGGAATCCTGACTGAACTGGCCCAAGATCAGCAGCTCTTGTCATCAAGACATCCTATGCTGCTTTGGAAGTAATTTAAGAAAGGATATGGCTGTAAGGTGATTAGTTTATCCTTTGATCTTACACAGTGGGGGCAGACAGGGGCTGTAAGAACTAATGGGCAGGGGTGTGTGACACAATGTTCAGGATAGTGGCACAATGCAGTGGACAGAGCATAAGACAGTTTACGATTGCTTTTGCCATCTCTAACCATCATTCTTCAACTGAATTGCCTATGTGCATGTACAAATATCATAGGATCTTGTTACCATACTCGTTGATCTCTATGTTATCAACCGTGGATGGAAGAGAAGGTACGTCCAGCGAAAAATTTGATATATTCTTTAAACAGAGATGTTTGCTGCCAGCGCTAAACCACTTACATGCCATACGGGTATACGCTGCTGTATTTTTAACAAAAGCCAATAAATATAATGCATGGCTAGGTATGTGCGTATCATTCACAGTCATGGTTGCAATTTATTGCACACTGTGATTGGACTCCAAAAGCAAGAAAACACAAATTTGTCATCTATTTTGCACTCCGAGGTGGTCATCGGTATAAGTTATTTTGGTGCAAGCACAGAAAACATAATTAATTTGTAGTAAGCCCCATCTCCTAACTGGGACATCATGTCAAAACTCATATTTCGATTTAGAAAGACAGTCCTGCTGCTTGCAACGTGACTTGAGAGTTGTGGTGCCGCGGCCAGGGCGACTGACGCTGGATGCTGGGGATCACGGTTCGATCCCGGCTCCGGTGAGAGGAGTCTGCCCAGCACCGTGCTACTCTGGGCTATAGCCCGCTTAAATCTCCCAACGGCCCCCAGCCCCGAGATACATTTATTTTTTTACTTGAAAGCCTGTTCCTTTTCTTTTTAATAAACAATTGAAAATACAGGCATACATTTGACATTTACTATAGCAAGTATATGAGGCATACACTATAAATTATTATCTAAATTAACTCACCTGTGATTGTCTCTGGTGGTTCTTTCTTGCCAGAAAAATATGTGTACATTCTAATCAAAGGTTCAACTCAACATAAAATTGCTTAGAGGATCATTGTGCCTACTGGAAAGTACAGTATGCAACATATGGTTGGTCGTACTTTAAGATCCTCCACTAGTGGCAATTTCCTGGTCCCTAGAATAAAACTGGCCAAAATGGGCGGCCGTTCATTCTCTTATCTCGGTCCAAAGATGTGGAATGCTCTTCCGCCGGCCCTGAAAGCTGAGACTGATCTCCTCCCTTTCCGAAAAAAACTGAAGACTTTGCTGTTTAACTGATCCCTCTGCATTGTTGGTTCTATTGGGCTTTGCTGTTTCCTTTCTTTTATCTATCCCTGGCGCCGGGAAACCCATTGAGGGTAGCTGTGCGCAATACAAGTTTAAATAAATAAATAAATAAATAAATAAATAAATGGATCACAGATTTGTTTTTTATGTAGATAGCTCAATTGGCTACGGTTTTTGTTGCATATCAGATCCTTGTGTTACCTGCAGGTCACAATTTGACATCCTTGTAATGGACAGATACATCAGACATTCTAGCCATCCATGCAGATTTCTTGCATACTATGCTTAGCAAGGATAACAACCGAGCACAGCCCCATGTTCTACCTTAAGCATCTCCCTTATCCCTGCCCCCAACCTCCACCCCTTGTCCACCTCTCTTTTTAGTGAGTACCTGCACTTTCGTTTCCCTCTAAAGTAGACTGGGCCTCATTATGATGTCTGTTGGACCGGCTTCTGCTGTATTTTCAGAGGCGGTTGGACAGATGTGGTCTTGTCAGAATCAGTCAGTCCAGCCACCAGATTACGATGCATGCATTGTGTACTCCGACTGACCACTGATAGACTGCCGACTCCTACTTCTACTATAGATCATTCTTTTCATGTTTGTATTGTCTTCACCTCCCTTTTGCTCCACCCCAGGCGTTGGTCTGCACGGGGGTGTATTGAAGCAAGCCCCATGCTGAAACATGTCACAATTTTGTGAGTGAGTGCAGAACTTTTTCACAGAGCATGTGCCACCTCTCTATATCTCACCAGCTACTCCTCTTGTGTATACCCATTTCATTTTCTGGAAAAACAAGTAGGCGACTCTTATTAGAGACATTTTACATACTGCCTTAGCTGTGACAATGGTCATAAGATCCCTTGGCTTGCCAGCGTTGAATCCAGTCTGCACTCAGTTAACTTGCAATAGGCCTTCTTTGACCCCGCAAGGCATCTTAGTATTACCAAAAGACAGTTATGACAGGCTTTGTATGACTTGGCCACCGCTGAACAATTGATCACTTAGAGACGGGAAAGAAGTGCTGCCTCTTATATCGAATCTGTATGGCTTCGCCAGAAGGCGGTATTGATAACCAGAACAACAGGGCGCAGGGAACGGAGCCTATTGTTCTGCTATAGAGCTGGCACAATGGAATATTTATTATGCTGTCCATTGGGTTTTAATACTATTCTTGATCATTTGACATGCCTTTGTGATGGGAATTCTGGTCAAACAACGTCACATTTAAAAAAAAATTGCGGAAGTTATGCAATGTATTCCAGGCATTTTACTGTTCCCCTTTATGAGGAAACAATGCATTTATAATCTCAGAGAAGCTTCAAATTTTCTTTTTCAGCTAATGGATGATGATGTGATAATCCATTTAGGTGCTTTCCTGAGAACAGCGGTCAAAGCCTGTGCCTCGGTGAATACTGATCAGATCCGTTGCAATCATTGAAGTACTGTTTTGAATGTGGTTCACGGAGGATCGAATTTGTAACTGTTTTATAGTTTTTATTTATCTTATCTTATTCTATTTTATCGTATTATCTTATTGTATATGTTGTAATTTTATGGATATCTCTGGTATTCTTATAAAGTTTGAATAGATTGATTGATTGATTCATTCATTCATTGAACTACCACTCATGTGAAGTTTTTTGTAAACTATGGGGCATATTAGCAAGGTCCTGCGATAATTATCGCTCAGCGCTTTTAGCTCGAGGATAATTATCGCAGGCTAACGCTGGATTCCATCGCGGAGATAGCGTGCTATCAGCAAAGCTGATCTCCCAAGCAATAGGAATCCATGCGTTAGTTGGTAAACATTATGATTATCGCTGGAAATCCAGCGATAATCACACTGCAACCAGCGAAACCTTGCTGATAGGGCAGGGTGATTTTAGCCATGTAATCCACCTCCCATTGGATTACATGGCAAAGTCTGAAAATTAGCAGACGTAAAAAAGCAGCGTTAACCGTGGTTAGCAATGCTATTTTTGTCTCTAACAGTGTTAGCGTGGAGCTTGATAATAGGAGAAATGTCACTTAGTGACATTTCTCCTATTATTTTGCTCTGGAATGCCCACTTTGCATCTAATTAGAGATGCAATGGGAAGCATAGTGAAAAAGGGTGCTATCATGCGATTTTGCATGTTAGCACCCTGTTGTTGATAGGGCGATATTTTTATCTCCGCTTCTTTGGCTTTTAAAGTAAAAAAAGCGGTGATAAAGCCCTTGATAATATGCCCCCTATGTTTCTTCCGTTCCGTACTCGATCATACAATATACAGTTGTAAGACTTCACCCACCATCTGCACCTTTCAGATTCTTGGCGGGGTTCTTTGACCCTGTTCTTTTGGCCCCATGGCGTGGGTGCCCCTCAAGGACCTGAACGCTCACGGAGTGTACCGAAAGAATGTTTGGAACAGCAAAACGTTGCCTCGTCCGTAGTTTACATTTTCATGAAGTCAACATAAACAAATTGTGTTGAGAACGATTGCTCTGTGCATTGATGCTATGTTTGTATTTCTTCCTTTGACACATTCTACCTCATGTTTATATTAACTGTTTACGTTTTTTATTTCTATGTGAATGCCGACATTGGTGACACATGGATGGTAGTATTTTGTGAAACGGTATTTAGGCTGGTTTGAAAGTTGTTAACAGGACCCTTACACACTTATTTACAATGAGTAGCAGTGATTAATGTTCTTCGTTTGCGTCAGAGCAGCTTGTAATTGTGTAAACTGTGCATCGAACAACATTATTATGATGGGCATTTCTAAACTGATCATAGCATCCATTTTCTTTCCGAGGTCTCATTTGTTAACACTTCGTATTTTGAGGGCATTAAATTACAACCCTTTAATAGTTATTTTTTATTGCTCATTAATGAGTAACAATTTCATGCTGTTAATACCTTCAGTGCACAGAAGAACTCATTATTACCTCCAAAGTAGTAGCACAATACCAGGCCATGAATATGCAGAAATACTCGCATGCCTCTCATTTTACACCCCTAAGGCACTACTAATTAGTTTCCTAGGGCCTCATTTATGAGAAATGACGCATCGCTGCGTGAAAGCAGCGATGCGTCACTTCTCAGTGCGCACTCCTTGCGACATTCCTGATGCGTCATATTTAATGTATGGCGCAGCATGTCGCAAGGAGGTACAGATACGTCTGTATTTCTGACGTATCTGTAAGCGCAAAAGTGACGCATTGCTGGAGTGTGTCACAAAAGTGACGCAACTCCAGCAATGCGTCCTTTCACATGGGGCAAGCCCCATGTGAAAGGGCCTGTGTCAGTCTTACGCCTGCTCTGAGGCAGGCGCAAGATTTTGAAGCAACGGTGTCCTAAAAGTGACGCAGTGAAATCTCATAGATTTCACTGCGTCACTTCTACGACCCTTCCTTGCGTCAATGCGCCCCCTTGCATACATTATACCTGGCGCAGGTATAATGTGGCGCAGGTGTTTACAAAGTGACGCATCTATCTAGATGTGTCACTTTGTAAATATAGCGCAACAAGGTGCATTTTTTACGCCACTGGTGCGTCACAAAAAGTGATGCACCGGCGGCGTAAAAGTGACGCACAGCCTCATAAATGAGGCCCCTAGTACTTAGCTAACAGGACCCTTGCAACAGTCTGCTGCATTTGACAATGTACCTATTTTCACAACAAAACCCTGATTCAGTTTGCCCAGACACACACCCACCACTTCCCATTTGACAAAAGACTAGGTGGACATCGACTGTACACAAGGCTCTCAACAAGATGTTGACAACTGTGTTGAAAGTGGTTACTGGTAGTGTTTTTTAGGTATCGCCTAGCGATGCAGCGCACGAGCTGAGAGCTTTGGCGAGGCCTATTATCGTCAGTTTCTTGGCCGAAGGGGGACAGCACATGTGCATGCGTACGGACAGGAGATGTGTACTTCGTATGCGTGCACATCTCCTGTCCCCGCGTAGGGCTGACGGGCTGGCGTTTCAACACAGTGGGCACATGGCACACTTTCACTTTCCCTCCCTCCCCCCCCCATCCCCCCCCCCGTCAGCTGCCAGAAGAGCAGGGACGTGTTGTGCCAACTTCCAGACAACGTTATGGCAACACAATGCAAATGGGGACCCAGTGTGCAATGCCGGCGGCCTGTTCTATAAACTGCACAACGTGAGTATGACTGCGACGGTTGGCTCAGAGGGGAATGCACTGGGTAAAGTGGCATTACCAGCTGCGGGGCTGTGGCTGAGAGGATGGGGGCACACCCAGTCCCCATTAACGACGGGTGCATCCATCAGCGCCTCGTAGCAGTGTGGCGTTCAGACCTTATTGGCTTCAGTTTCTGTTCCATTCCCCCTGAGAGCTGAGGCTGTCCTTATCCCGGCAGTAATGCAGCCTTCCTTGAACTGACAAGGCATTCGCTTGGTTTCCACAGCTGGTCCAATAAGGCAACCTCTCAATCTGCTGTACATCATTCAAAAATACATAAACGCGAAGGTAATACTCGGGTAGGGTGACTAGATCTTGAGAAGCAAAAACCGGGATATTTGGCAAACCCCTTTAAAAATGTATCCAAATCTGCCGGGACAGCTCGTGAAAAACCGGGACTGTCCGGGCAAGTCGGGGACGTCTGGTCACCCTACACTCGGGGCTTGTAAAATCTACCAAATATGCGCAGGGTAAAGCTAACAGGCAACAGAGCCCACATAATATTTCAGCCATATGAACAAAATAAAGGAGGGTATAACATTTGGGGATGTAAGCGCTGTAACATGAAGCAGACTTTAAAACCACAAAAGAATAAAAACAAATCCAATGCAGAACACGAATACTAATATGTTCAAGCAATGTAATTGTAGTATAATACATTTTAATTTGTAGCACATGCTGCTATGGTCTTGTGGCTTATTAGCCCTGTAGCTTGCAAGCTATACCATTGGCCAATTTAATGAAACACATTGTACAGCCCCACAAAGATGCAGTTATTTCTAAAGTCACTGCTCTAGGCTAGAAACCTGTGGCCTGCAAAGTGCACACAGATTTTGGCAGCACATAAAGAACCCACCGAGGTATCATACTGGCTATGTATTTGTGAAACATGGTGAATGACTCAAAATGAGAGGCTCATATTGCCATATCAGAAAGCGCTTGCATGCAAGAGCATGTCCACCAGATCAGAACTGCATCTCTTAAGATCAGTGGCGCTGAAACGATTTTCAGGGTGGGGGATGCTGCCAACAATGTTGCAGCAATTAACACATAGGCACCACGAAAAACCCAAGCGTTTCATAAAGGACACGTCCATTCAGGAGACTGGTCCAGGTGTGGTATGGAGCAATGGGCGCATTATGAAGATTAGGTTATTAAAAGCATCATGTGATATAGCACACTTTCATTTACAGACATCATGTTTCCATTGATAAGACTGCAAACGTTGCGCTGATAGAACTGTACAGCTCGCATACAATAATGTGTAAAAATCTGGTTTCGACAAATGTTTATCTTTTACTCATCCCAAGTAAAGGGTCTTCATTTGTTTTGGTCCTATTAAATATTTAATCAGAAAATTGGTTCTGTCGGGTAAGACAGATTATTTCAACAATGCTCATAGATGCAAATAGAAACAAACCGGCTCTCTGATACACAGACTCACGTTATTGAGAGATGAATACTCAAACACCAGAAAACAAAGTCGTAAGGTCAAAGCATTGTATTTTATATATTAACACAAAATTGCTTCCATATAAATCCGAATTACTTCATTCAGGGATAGATTTTGAAAACATGGTAAGACCGTCATATAAATATGCAAATTTGTGACTTTTCTGTGAAAGAGGTGCTCAGTAAACTTGATGGTATATACAGTGTGGGGAAATAAATCTTATACACATATATATATACAAAGGTACAGTTCAAGGTGGCCAGAAGATGGATTGATCTGAACCAGGGAATCCTATGGTTTCTGTGGGGATCTTGGTGATTCTGAACCTATAGTTGCGTCAACGTTTCGACCCTAATGCGCCCCTGTAGGTGGTCGCGTGGGGTCTTTCTCAAGACAGGGAGGTAGTGACAGTTTGAAGATCAAAGCAGGGATTCCTCAGATTGATCTAGTATGGCTCAGTGGCCCATCGCGTCTATAATGTTAGCAAGTCAGCATGAACGGAGGTACAGAATCCCTCTCATCCGCTGGAACAGAGTGCAGCCTTTTATTTAGGTTTTAAAAACAAATACCAAAATAAAAGGCATTGTCCTTTGCAATGTTAATAGCTCCAACTCACGTAAATGCGAGACCTATTGCATTGCAAATTCTTGTTCACGATACCATTGGTGTCATAATGTTACACTTCCTCCAGAAATCTGCATTCCTCACACCAAAACTTAATGCTCACAACAAATCCACTCTGTGCAGCCCACAGACTTTCTTCATTTGCTATGCTGATTGGATGTCAGAATATTGATGACAGAAATATCATCCTCTACTCCACTGTGTAACACTACACTCTACGACACTCCACTTTATGACACTCTACTCCACTCTACACCACTCCATGCCACTTTACTCCACTCCACTTCATGCCACTTCAGTCTAAGACACTCTACTCCACAACATTCTACCCAACAACACTCTGCTCCACTCTGATGCTCATGACTTCACTCCCCTCCACTTTACACCACTCCTCTGTACAGTATTCTACTCTATGACGCTACTCCACTTCACACACTCAACTCCATGCCACTCTACTCCACTCTGCTCCACTTTTCTCCACTCTTCTCCACCCCACTCAACCCTATTCCACTTCAATCTATGTCACTCTATGCCACTCCATTCGTCCCTACGCCACTCCACATCATTTTACTTCCCTCTAGGCCTCTCCACTCCATGCAACTCCATTCTACACCACTCCACTTTACACTATTCCACTCCACTCCATTCTACACCACTCCACTCTGCAACACTCTACGTCACTACAATCCACGACACTCCACTGTATGACACTTTACTCCACTGTATTCCACTCCACATTGTTTCACTCTACGTAATACTACTGCACTCTATGACACTCCACTCTTTGTCACTGTGCTCTACGATCTCTGCTCTTCTCTACACCACTCTACTCTACAACACTCCACTCTGCGACACTCTACTCCACACTATTCTACTACACTCTACAACACTCTACTCTACTCTATGCCACTTCAATCTACTCAATTCCATGACACTCTACTATACGACACTCTACTCCACTCTATGCCACTCCACTCCGCGACACTCTATAACACCACTCCACTCCATGCCACTCCACTCTATACCACTCTACAAAACTCTACTCCACTCTATTCCACTTTACTACTTTCCACTCTGTGACTCTCTCATCTACTCTATGCCACTTTATGCCTCTCCTATCTATGAAACTCTACACTACTTTACGCCACTTCATTCGACTCCTCTTTACACCACTCCACTCAACACTTTACTTCATTGCCATCACCTACCTACCGGACACTGCCATTGGTCCTCTTCATCCCGCTGTAACTGGTTCTCTCTGGCAATGGTGGACGGTTGTTTTTGGGTTGCCTTCGAGGCGGTGGCCCTGTACGTTTCCCGCAGCGGCTGCCCTGGTCTCAGATTTGTTTTCACCGGTCGGAGCGGGGAGAGTACACGGGGTTCCTGTCTGTGGCCCTCTTGTTTACCTCTTGGGGTCCAGGAGCTGGAGCAGCCTTTTTCCACTGGTGAGCCCATTGGGTGCCTGGGGTCTCCATTTTGCATCAGAATGATTTTGAGACTGGCGAGCATGGTTGAGTCCTCCTTAATGTGGGGGAGGTCTACGACAAGAACACCGTTTCCAGCTTGTCTCGTCTGTTTGAATTTGGGCATCTGCGACCTGGTCTGTTCCTAGTGAAGGACTGCAGTGATTTCCATCTTGCTCCCCCATCACTTCTCAGTTGCGTCTTTTTGGTGGAATTGGTGGGTGCGATGCGCCCAAGTTTAGCCCATCTGCTGGCCTTCTCAGTGATCTGCTAGTCTCGGCTCTGGGATCGAAGTCGTCCGGCTGTGCTGCGGTGCCGTGACCTCTATCCCATCTGCGACTTTTACACCGGACTCGACTAAGGTCTGCCTTTGTTACCGGCCCGGAGGGATGGACTGGCCCCAGGTGCCTCCTCTAGTTGCTGCTGGTCTGCTGAACTTGAAATCAATTTAATCTAACAACCGTTTCTGCCCTATTACCTACACCCTCTACTCTTCTGTTACTTTTACCAGGGATTATCCTTTGCTTCACCGCATTTCTTATGTTTTTGTTGTTCATTGCAATTTGCATCTACGTATATGTAACCTGTGCAACTATCTATGTAAAGTGCTCTGATACCTTCGGGTCTAGCTAGCGCTATATAAAACTCCTAATAAATTAATTAAATAAATAAATAAACAGCAGCCCCGCTGATAAACCTTCACTATTGCCTGAGGCTTGAGCCGGGCTGCTACCTTTTAAAACGCTCTGATTCAGATTTTATTTTATTACTGTGATTACCCTTTGTGTCCTACCGGTATACAACCATTACCACGCAACTTTTACCACGACCTACCTTTACCACGCAACTTTTACAACGCAGGACCCTTTACCACGCATACCATTACAACGCTGGTATTTACAACGCAGGTACCTTTACAACGCATACCATTACAACGTAAGTATTGGTAAGTTAATAATTTTATTTAAAATATTTTAGGTTTGGGTTTTGGGTAAATGGGTATTTTTAGGGTTCAGGGTCAGTTTTCAGTTTTTGGGTAAATGGGTATTTTTAGGGTTTAGGGTCAGTTTTCAGTTTTTGGGTAAAGGGGTATTTTTAGGGTTCAGGGTCAGTTTTCAGTTTTTGGGTGCAGGGGTATTTTTAGGGTTCAGGGTCAGTTTTCAGTTTTTGGGGTACAGGGGTATTTTTAGGGTTCAGGGTCAGTTTTCAGTTTTTGGGGTGCAGGGGTATTTTTAGGGTTCAGGGTCAGTTTTCAGTTTTTGGGGTGCAGGGGTATTTTTAGGGTTCAGGGTCAGTTTTCAGTTTTTGGGGTACAGGGGTATTTTTAGGGTTCAGGGCTGGGTTTGGGTTTTGGGGTTCAGGGGTATTTTTAGGTTTTAGGGCTGGGTTTGGGTGTTGGGGTACAGGGGTATTTTTAACATATATATTTAAAAATTAATAAATAAATATTAATATAAATAATTAAAATATTAAATATTAAAATAATAATTTATTAATTTAAAAAAATATTATTAATAATTAAATTATTTTACCATATTATTTACTTACCTATAATTACGTTGTAATGGTATGCGTTGTAATAGTACCTGCGTTGTAAATACCAGCGTTGTAATGGTCTGCGTGGTAAAGGATCCTGCGTTGTAAAAAATGCGTGGTAATGGTCTGCGTGGTAAAAGACCGCGTGGTAACGTCATATATCCGTCCTACCCCCCCCTGCAAGCACACGCGGAATTATCGCGCTGCTCGAGATATTACCGCTCAGGCGATTTAAAATACTGAGCTAACTTACTGGAGGGAGCGCTGTATTTTCGCTCACCTGCCTCCTCCCCTGGGTGCACAGCCGATTCAGGGCTGACTCAGCTGGGCCACGCTCGATCAAACGGCGGCGGCCATTTTGGATAGGGACAGTATAAAAATAGTAAAAGGACTTGCTCGCGAGGACATCACATTCACTATTGCCTGAGGCTTGAGCCGGGCTGCTACCTTTTAAAACGCTCTGATTCAGATTTTATTTTATTACTGTGATTACCCTTTGTGTCCTACCCCCCCCTGCAAGCACACGCGGAATTATCGCGCTGCTCGAGATATTACCGCTCAGGCGATTTAAAATACTGAGCTAACTTACTGGAGGGAGCGCTGTATTTTCGCTCACCTGCCTCCTCCCCTGGGTGCACAGCCGATTCAGGGCTGACTCAGCTGGGCCACGCTCGATCAAACGGCGGCGGCCATTTTGGATAGGGACAGTATAAAAATAGTAAAAGGACTTGCTCGCGAGGACATCACCTTCACTATTGCCTGAGGCTTGAGCCGGGCTGCTACCTTTTAAAACGCTCTGATTCAGATTTTATTTTATTACTGTGATTACCCTTTGTGTCCTACCCCCCCCTGCAAGCACACGCGGAATTATCGCGCTGCTCGAGATATTACCGCTCAGGCGATTTAAAATACTGAGCTAACTTACTGGAGGGAGCGCTGTATTTTCGCTCACCTGCCTCCTCCCCTGGGTGCACAGCCGATTCAGGGCTGACTCAGCTGGGCCACGCTCGATCAAACGGCGGCGGCCATTTTGGATAGGGACAGTATAAAAAACAGACGGCCATTGCTTCGCGCAGCGAACGCGTACAGCGGGCACGCCGTAGTCGCGCCGGAGTCCAGCCAGAGTCCTGCCCGTCTGCGCTCGTCCGCGCTAGGCCGGGCCCTGGGCTCTGACATACCCCTCATTGGTGAGTAAAGCCACTATATCCACCATGACTCTTACATATTCTTCCGAGGAGTTATTTGCGCTACGTGGTGTTCCCAATAACAACTGCTCCACCTACCCTTACCCGCCTCATAAGTTCAGCTGTTCTCGCTGTAGTTTTTCACTAAAAACCCCTACCACATGCAGATCCCTCCAACATCAAGGCAGACGAAAGAGACAGGTATGCTCTAGGACTACTTCCACTCGCCCCCTTTTAAGATTTTGGAGCATAAATTGCAGATCCTTACCACAACATAGATACAATATCCACGATTTTCTCGTTCAAAACCAACCTGATGCTATATTCCTGACCGAGACGTGGCTCAGAGACTGCGCAGGCCCGGATATTGCAGACGCCGTTCCCTCTAATTATGCCATTCTTCGTCAAGATAGAGTTTCCGGTAGAGGTGGAGGAATTGCAATTATTTACAAGAATACATATACTTGTAAATTGGTAGATACCACTCAAAAAGATTGTGAATCAGCCCTTTTCAAATTGTCCATTACCCCCCAATTCACGCTGTCAGGACTACTGGTATACCGTCCCCCTGGGCCAGCGAGCTCTTGGATAACATCATTACCGGATTTCCTAGCTCCAGTAATGCTTAAAGCACCGAATTTCACAATCTTAGGGGACCTAAATATACATTTAGATGACCATGAGTGCCCTAATAGGAATCAGCTTCTCTCTATTTTGGAAGCTTTTAACCTTCAACTTTTAAACACAGGTCCCACTCACTGTGCTGGTCACTTACTGGACCCGATCTCATCCAACCTGCCTCTAGATTGTTCTCATGAAGCCCCACAAATCACCTGGTCCGACCACTTAGCTGTCCCCTTCTCTTTTGATATGGCTGATACAGCAATAAGACCTGAGGTGGAAACTATGCGGCCAGTTCGGAATTGGGGGAAGATCAATATGCCAGAACTCAATAAACTATTGATCAAAACACTTCCGTGTGTTGAACTACCTACTGCAGCACTCAATTGCGCCACTGAATTCTGGCTAATCACTGCACTTAATACAGCGCTTCCAATGACATCAAAGCCTGTATTTTCACACCATCCCCCTGCTCCATGGTACTCGGAACAACTTAAAAGCATCCGCTCACATTGTAAGACCTTGGAGCGTAAATGGAGACAAGGCTATTCTCCTTCACGCAAAGCGATATACAAAGATGCCTTGAAAAAATACCACAACAGTTGTAAAACTGCTAAAGCAGACTACACATAAACTATTGAACAAAACACTTCCGTGTGTTGAACTACCTACTGCAGCACTCAATTGCGCCACTGAATTCTGGCTAATCACTGCACTTAATACAGCGCTTCCAATGCCATCAAAGCCTGTATTTTCACACCATCCCCCTGCTCCATGGTACTCGGAACAACTTAAAAGCATCCGCTCACATTGTAAGACCTTGGAGCGTAAATGGAGACAAGGCTATTCTCCTTCACGCAAAGCGATATACAAAGATGCCTTGAAAAAATACCACAACAGTTGTAAAACTGCTAAAGCAGACTACACAAGGAAAACTGTGACCGATGCACAAAGCTGTCCAAAGGTGCTATATTCTAATGTCAAAAAACTGACCGGTGCTAACTCTACCCCTCCTCCTCCGGCACTTGATGCCACTCAGTGTCAGTCCTTAGCGGACTACTTTATAAATAAAGTTGATCTTATTTATGAAAATTTCACTACACTTCCAGGTACTACATACACTGTCCCTGACACAGTCCAGGAATTGGAAAATACCAACATTAATGCAGTAGTCACTACCTGGCAGCCCTTAGATGCCATTTCCTTCCTCTCCTGTTTAAATAGTGTGAGATCGGGCTCCCCACAGGACGCTCTCCCGGCTAAAATACTAAAACAATTAGATCCCCTCACTCATCCCCCCATCATTAAATTACTCAACGCTTCTCTGAGCGAGGCCCATGTCCCACAACCTTGGAAACACGCCATGGTTGTACCGTTACTGAAAAAACTGGGTGCAGATCCTTTAAATCCTGCTAACTTTCGCCCTATATCTTTGTTGCCAATCTTCTCAAAAATACTGGAGAGACATATAAATTCTCAGCTCTCCAAACTGGTTGAAAACACTGGTTTTCTCCATCCTTCTCATTCGGGCTTCCGGCCTAGGCACTCAACTGAGACAGCCCTCCTGGGGGTGACAAAGAGTCTTAGGCACGGTGTCGATCAGGGAAACACCATGGCGCTCATCCTGCTGGATTTGAGCGCAGCCTTCGACACCGTGTCACATTCCATCCTCACTGACTCTCTGAAATCTCTAGGTGTGGCAGGCCAGGCCTTGGCCTGGCTGGTGTCTTTCCTTAGCGATCGAAGCTTCCAAGTGTTTTCTTCTAAAGCAGCCTCCGCCATCTGTCCATCCACCCACGGCGTCCCCCAGGGCTCAATTCTTAGCCCTTTATTATTTAACATTTACGTTAAACCCTTGGCAACCATAGTCGAACAAGCTGGGTTAACCCTGTTTTCCTACGCAGATGACAACCAGATCGTCTTCTCCTTATCAGGGAGAGACGTAAACAACATCTCCGCACTCAGGTCGGGCCTCACTCTTGTGGCCGATTGGATGCGGAGAAATTGTCTCAAACTGAATGGGGAGAAGACCGAGGTGGTCATTCTGGGACAGAACAAACATCTATGGGTTCCCCGCCACTGGCCCATCGAACTGGGAAATGCGCCTACACCTTCTACTGCAGTTCGTAACCTGGGTGTCATTATTGACGACAGGCTAACTATGAGACAACAGGCTACTAAGGTTTCAGCCATCTGCTTTTCAACCTTGCGGTGGCTTCACAAGATTTTGTGGATGCTCCCCCTTTCCTCTCGCAGAACTGTGGTCCAGGCACTTGTAACATCACGCCTGGACTATGGCAACATTCTTTACTTGGGTGCAGATAAAGCCACTATACACGTGCTGCAGGTGGTGCAAAATGCGGCCGCGCGCCTGCTAAAGAACGTCCCCAGACGCTCCTCAGCCACTGCCACCTTGCGCGACCTCCATTGGTTGAGCATCCCAGAACGTGTTAAATTCAAGGCACTCTGCTACATGTTCAAGGCTAAGCAGGGTAGCGCCCCAGTATATGTTCAGGGGCTGGTAAAGCCCTACAGACCCCTGCGCTCACTAAGGTCATCGGACACTGGCAATTTCACAGTACCAAGATGGAAGCTGACAAAAATGGGAGGCCGCTCCTTTTCCACTCTGGGTCCTAAATACTGGAACTCCCTCCCATTGGCATTAAAATCTGAGACCAACTTATTCCGCTTCCGTAAGGCTTTGAAGACTCTGCTCTTTACTAAGCGCGACCAATAGTCGGCTGAGGCCTCAAGTCAAGGTGACACTCCCTCTTTCTTCTACAGTCTATCCCTGGCGCCGTGAAACCCATTGTGGGTAGCTGTGCGCGATACAAGCTCAAATAAATAAATAAAATAAATAAATAAACAGCATGGCTATAACACATTTTCAAAGCCAATAGCTCTCGCATAGGCGAGACCTATTGGCTGTGCCAATGCTTGTTTTTATAGCCATTACTTCAATGCCATAAATTGCCATTACACCATAAATTCAGAGGACAGTAAAAATCAAGCCGTCAGCTGTGGTTTAAAATCATGTTTCACATTTTGAATAAGCTGTCTAATGAGGTTGGAGAATCTTAGGGCTGTACGAGCCTGAGGTGCTGGGCCTTAGGCCCACATTACAGTAATGATGGACACAGACACCAGGTAACACAGTGCAGTAACTGGCCTTGAGCACGTGCACCGGGCCCTTTTATTGACGGGCCACGTCACTCGTGGGACCCGTGATGGATGGGTGTGGGGGTGCAGTGTGTCCAGCCCTCAAGGGAGTGGCTGAAAGTCCGTCTTCCAGCGGAACACTAGAACGTGTCCCGCAGGACATTACATTCCTCCCTAACTTTATTGAGGAACAAACAAAGTGTTAGTCCAACCTCTGGGGACAAAACAAACATTTAACTAAATACCACAGGGTCCATCAGTCTTCCGAGTCAGGTGGCAGGGCGACCTCAGACATGGGCTGGTGACTTTGCTTGCAGTAGAACCTTCTTGGCGGGCACCCGTAGTCTCCATGCAACAAAATAATAAAATTAAAAATAATTTTAAATAATAATATTTGTTATTATTGTTATAATAACAATAGTACCAACACTACTTTCACCACCAGTAGAATAATCTTACAGTCAGCTTTGCTAAGCCCACTATTGAAACTCACTACTGTTTTTCCTTTGAATAAAAATGACTACAATAGTAGCACTCATGTTAGTACTGCATAGAAGCCCCCCAGGTACTCGCCCAGCTTCACACATGACTGCAGGGAGTTCCAACTATAAAACTGTCAAAAACGATGTCTTCATTCTTCTACACAGAGTTTTGGGCTCACAATAAGTTCTCTCATTTATTCTGCAGATTACACACGTTCTTCATATATTCTTCAATGCAAGCATAAGGGTTGCCTATGTGTCCCCCTTTTTTGCAGTGGATTGCATACAAGTTTGCCAAACTCACTCTGCTATGGAGATGACTGCACAAAGTCTATCTATCTATCTATCTATCTATCTATCTATCTATCTATCTATCTATCTATCTATCTATCTATCTATCTATCTATCTATCTATCTATCTATCTATCTATCTATCTATCTATCTATCTATCTATCTATCTATCTATCTATCTATCTATCTATCTATCTATCTATCTATCTATCTATCTATCTATGTATCTGTCTTTCTGTCTGTCTGTCTGTCTGTCTGTCTGTCTGTCTGTCTATCTATCTACCTATCTTCTTTCCGCACCCTGTTGGCTCTTTCTGTACTTCTCTTGCTTGCTTCTGCACCTTTCTTGCGTCTTTCTGCACCTTTGTTGCTTCTTTCTGTACTTTTCTTGCCTCTTTCTGCACCTCTGTGAAAATCAATATCTTCACTCTTCTACGCTGAGGTTTTTTGGGCTCACAATAAGTTCTCCCATTTACTCTGCAGATTGCGCATGTTCTCCATATATTCTTCTATGCAAACATAAGGGTTGCCCATGTGTCCCCCTTTGTGCAGCGGATTGCATATGAGTTTGCCAAACACACTCTGTTATGGAGATGACTGCACAAAGTCTATCTATCTATCTATCTATCTATCTATCTATCTATCTATCTATCTATCTATCTATCTATCTATCTATCTATCTATCTATCTATCTATCTATCTATCTATCTCTCCATCTAGCTATCCATCTACTTCCTGCACCCCTGTTGCCTCTTTCTGCACTTCTGTTGCTTGTTTCTGCACCTCTCTTGCATCTTTCTGCACCTCTGTTGCCTCTTTCTGCATTTCACTTGCTTCTTTCTGCACCTCACTTGCCTCTTTTAGCACCTCTGTTGCTTCTTCGGCACTTCTTTTGCCTCTTTCTGTACCTCTGACTTAGAGGTAGTTTTAATTCCCCTGCCCTATTATGTACTAGGGCACTACAAGAGAGGTCATGCCAATCAAAGTGGTACCCCAACCCGTAGTGTACCCTAGTGTGTGTAGGTGTTTTCACTGTATTCTAAATAACCCTGGGCAAAGCACTACGCTACGCTCCTGTAGTTTGCAAAGTTTGCGCTACTTCACACTATGTGAACTGCTCGTAGCAACAGTGCAAACATGTGTAGCTTAGCGTAGTGCAACGGTCATTTTTTGCTTGCTTGCAACCACGAGCCAGCAAAATGACATCCCAGCGAGACTTTTTTCTCGTTCGCGATCAGCAACATCAAGTTGCCGATAGCGAGCGCGGAAAATAAACCTCCCGGCGAGATTCTCATCACGGGGAGGTCAGGTTTCTCATTGCGAGTGGTCGCGTATGCTTGCGAACGCTCGCGATGAGAAACTACCAGTCCGCGTTGAGAAAGCTGCAGCTCGAGTAAAAATCTACTTGAGCGGCAGAAAACTACAGCTCGCACTGTGCAAGATGCCGTTTTCAATGATTGCACAGTCCTGAATGCTGGTCCGCACTGTGCAATCATTGAAAATGGCATCTTGCACAGTGCGAACAGGGTACTACGCAGTTTGCGTAGTGCTACGCGTAGCTCGCATAGTGCGAAGTGCACTTTGCGTAGCTACACGTAGCGCTACTTCGCGAACTACGCCCTGCCCTAAATCTAAGTGTCTTTCAGCATAGCACTGGCCCTGTGCCTGGTTAGTCAGAGTCAGTTACCACCAGTACCAGTCAGCAAAGAGTTGGGGGCACAGGATGACTTTGCAACAAGGCCTCTTTCTGCACCTTTATTCGTCTTTCTGTGCTTTTCTTCCTCTTTCTACACATGTCTTACCTCTGTAGGCATAGTTAGAAATTAGCATTTAAAAGACCTTAGAAATTCACTGATAAAAAACATAGGTTTCAGGGACTTTAAAGTTAGAATTTAGCATTTAGAAAACCTTTGAAATTCACTGAAAAAACCATAGGTTTCAGGGACGGTATAGTTAGAAATGAACATTTAAAAAACCTTTAAAATTCACTGAAAAAAAATAGATTTCTGGGACGTTATAGTTAGAAATAAGCATTTAAAAACCTTAGCAATTCACTGAAAAAAACACAGGTTTCATGGACGTCATAGTTAGTTGAACATTTCACTCGTACAGAACCAGAGAAAATCAGCCGTTATAGTTAGTTGAGCTAACTGTAACTCGCGCCACCGTAATGCACTGCTGATGACGTCACATATTACATCATTCATGAATTGGTCAGTGACATCACTGATGACATCTCAAATGACATCACTGATAACATCATCCATGTGATCATCTGATGCACCTCCTTACACCTAATATAACCTTTGATACACCCACTCTAACATACAGACCACCATTCTCGAAACCATAGACACACCAATACCAGTTAGTATATACCCACTCACTGATTCATAGGTCTGCACACATCCACTCATTTACCCATACAGTCACCCGTACATCAATACAATCTCTGATATATGTACTCATACACCCATACAGACACTCACACACCACCACTCACTAATAGGGTTACCCACACACTTAGTCAGTCATGCAAAGAATCAATCCCACTCCCATTGACTCACCTATACAGTCATACACACTCCACCTCACTTATTCATACAGAAACCACCACATACTTACTCTCTTATACAATCACTGACACAAGCACAAACTCATCCATACAGCCACTCTCACAATCACTCACTCTCACATATAGTCAGTTATATACTTCAACACTCACATATACTGCCTTTCACATACATAGATACTCACACATATACCACTGAGACATCCGTTCACACACCAACACAGCCATATGCACATTCACTCACCCATACAGACCCTCACAGATGCAATCATGAACCCATACACCCACTGAATCACCCACTCACACATCCATGTGGGGAGTTACACGCCCATCCACCCACACAGACACTCATGCACCCATTTGTTTTCTTGAAGGCCCCACGGGAGCCAGGTCCTGGGGCAATGTTTAATTATGTTGCAGGGACCCGCAGGAACCCCACAGCCCCAAGGACGGCCACCTCCCGGGGACTATACTAATGATATATGGGGGCACACGCACCCCCCGCAGCCCCAAGGACTGCCACCTCCCTGGGGCTTATAAAAAAATAATTAATGGGGGCTTCTCTCCCCCCCACACTGCCCCTGGTACCGTCACCTTACCAGGGCTTTAATTAATTATGAGTGGGGGGCCTCACAGGCCGCCCAAGCCCCGGGGACTACCACCTACCCTTTGATACATTAAATGGAGTGTAGGGGGGCGCCTGCACCCCTCCCAAACTGCCTCAGGGACCACAACCTCCCTGGGGCACTAAATATTTAAATGTTGGGGTCTGTTGCAGACCCCTGGCCCTGGGGACCACCACCTCCCCAGGGGATCACTAGATCATTCCCGCATGGGTAGCAGGCTTTCATCCACCCCCAAAATGAAGTTACAGAATATGAGTCAAGACCTTGCTTCTCTGGCTATTGATGACTCTATAACAACAGAAGGTCCAGAAGGCTTAGATGCCGACCCAAACACTGAATCACCTAACCTGGACAGGGTAATTATCGATAGTCCACCAGCTCGAACAAGGGGGCAGAAAGCAAAGAAAAAATTAAAACATACTACCAGCGAGCTACATACAAGCAAACAAAAGGGTACAGGTAGTCATATATACCGGAAGGGGGTGAAAAGCCAAGTAGGGTTGAGAAATGATAAGGGTACCAGTCGTTCAAACGACATTGACGCACCACCACCTTAGGCTAACATAGTGGGGGGTAGTGCAGGCTTTTGGGTGAGTTCTATCTGCCTAAAGATAGTAAATATTGAAACAAAGATATGCTCTTTAGAAGAGCAAGTAGTGAAACGTATAGGATGCCGTAAGACATCTGGTGTTACACCATGTTTATCACTACAAACACCAACTCTCAAAGGGGCATTATCCTAGCCCACCCAAAAGAAAGACGACTTAAAGCTAAAAGAAAGAGTAGAAACAACACATCAGGGGCCTTCCAATGTCGCAATTAAAAATAAAATTATAGTACCCGCAAACGACAATTCTAACACTAAGGATAGTGCTCAGAGTAACAGAAAGGGCACCACACAAGGGAAACAGCCTGTTCCACCCAAAAGAGAAAAGGGCAAATACCCAGGGAGGGCAGGGGGTATTAGGAAGGATTGGGTCTGAACTGTCAGATCCCGCCTTCATCCTCACACGAGTCATGTCGGTCATTTTTCATGTACCACTCCGTTTTTGTCCATGTGGAGTTGGCGGCAGAGAGTGGCGCAACAGTGGTCAAATGGGATGTAAAGGCTTCCTGGTTGTGCCACCAGAATTCGTTGGTCAGCGTTTTAGTGTTCCGCTGACTGTCCGCCATTTCGTGCGCGAGAGCCCTCTGCTCTGCGCACTTCAACTGTCGTTTTGCATCGGAAGGTCGCGCTTCCTCAGCGCTTCCGTATTTTGAACTGTAATTGGTATTTTGGGGGCTTTGGTTCCAGTTTTCGGGCTCATTAGAATATTAAGAGCCTCTCAGCACACGCGGCCATTCTTTCTCGTTAGTTAATTGGCCCGTGCGCAAGTCCCGTTTTTTGTCCGTTCTGAGGCTTCATTTTCTTTCCGCCTCAGTTCACCGTTCAGCTGGTTTCCCTTCAGACTGTGACTAGTACCAGCTATTCGTGCAGTCCGTTGGTGTTTGTTTCCTGGCAGCTACTCTGGCGTCTGAAGAGTTCCTGGGCAAGAGATTCCTGACAGCTGTACAGAACACCGACTATGCAGTAGGATTGCTCCTTGTTTTGTTTCATCATTTGAGAACTCTCCTGTGTCATTAAGTCTGCATTAGCTTTTGTGTAAACAGCCTTATAGCCTAGGGCTTACCTGAAATTTCATAGAACTTCAGTAGAGATCCTTCTGGAACATTAAACAGTATTCTTCATAGCTTCCTGCATCTTCCAGTCATCATTCCTGTTGAGCGCAGTAAATGGGGTATTAAATGGGGTATTCATTGTATGCATATAATTAATACTGCTGTCTACCTCCATACCTTCATCCTACAACCTGCAATCAATGAACACAGAACTGAATGCATGAACATTTCTAGGAAGCCTAATATATATAATATGAAGAATTAGAGAGCAGCAAATTCCACACTTGAGTAAGGTAAATTGAGCAGCTAGTGGATATAAGTAGTGTAGGAAGCCAATTCTTGTGGGAACTGTATTAATGATGTTCTTCATATTTTAGGTGCAGTTGGGCCATTGTAAGAAGAGTCCTTAGGCACCTGTGTGGCAGTCTCTCTTGTCTATCCACTTCCCCTTTCCCTTCCGTTCCTGGTCTTGGAGAAATCCGGGTCCAGGGAGGTGAGGGAATTTGGAATTACTCAACAGGGCTCCTCCCTCAAGTCATCAGCTTCCACGGAAAAGCCAAGAATTCAGGTACACTTCTGACAGATTGAAGTGCCTCCAATTCTATTCCGTCTGAGCAAAATGGCTGAGGGTTTAGATGTAAAAGCGTTAGCCTCTATTTTGGAAGGGTTGCAGAAACAACTTAGTGAGACTAGGGAAGAGGTTAGAAAATCTAATCAAGAGGCAAGTTTTCTTAGGCAAAGAATTGATCAGATGTCCTCAAGTCCTAGTCCTAATTTTGGGAGTTTAAGAGCCCCCGGGTTTGATCCTTCCCCGTCTACTTCATCGTCCCTTACCACTCAAGTAGTGCATGCCATGTCCCCCACCATTCCCTTGGCAGCCCCGGAGAGGTTTCAGGGGGACCCCAATAAGGCGCAGATCTTCATGACTCAGTGCTCTCTCCATTTCTTATGTAAGCCCATTTTGTTTAAGGAGGATCAATCCAAGGTGGCTTTCGTGCTCTCTTACCTGAGTGGAGACGCAGCTTCGTGGTCTATGCCATTGGTCTCCTCTAATGATCCTGTGCTGTACAAGTTTGAAGATTTTAAGAAAGAGTTCTTACGAATTTTCGACAGAAGAACCATCTCCCAGACTACTGATAATGAACTATTGGATTTGAAACAGGGCAATAGGGAACTGGTGGCATACCTTGCTCAATTCAATAAATTAATTGTGGAAACTAATTGGCCTCCTGAAAAAAGAGCAGCAATTTTTTACAGAGGCCTCAAGGATGAGTTGAAAGATGGGTTGTCGCAGATTCCCCAGAGACCCACGGATGTGTCAGAGCTCATCGATCTTGTGCTTCAAATTGATCAGCGTCAGTCAGAACGTCGTAGTGAAAAGAGAAACGACTTCAAGCCAGTCCCTCCTAGATTTGATCGTGTTAGAGCGGAACCGGTTAAGAACTCTGAAGGGGTTGTTCCTGAAGAACCTATGCAAATTGGCACAGTTCGTGGTCCGCTGTCCAAGGAAGAAAGGGAGAAACGTCAAATGGGAAGGCTCTGTATGTATTGTGGACAGTCTGGTCATTTTGTCCGAGAATGTACCAAGAAACCAAAATCTAAGCAATGGGTAAAAGACAGGCTCCACCAGTAGACGGAGTTGCTCTGGTGGGAGCTCCTTTTGAGTCAACTCCCAAACCTCAATCATTAGCGAACACTCTCCAGTCGGCAGCTCCACATCTGATCTTGTCCTGCAAAATTCGCTTTGGGGAAAAAAGAGAAGAAGAGGTCGACATCATGTTGGATTCAGGTGCCACGGGAAATTTTTGCGATATCCAGTTTGCAAAAACTATGGGCATAAAATTTGAGAAGAAACCTAGGCCGGAGGCGGTTAGAGCAGTGGATGGTACCAACTTATCATCTGGTCCTATTGTCTTCGATACCGAAGCAATTTTGGTAGTAGGTCCCGGAGAACATCGAAGCAATATTAGTTTCAATTTAATTGACGCGCCTCAATTTCAGATGATTTTGGGATTGCCTTGGCTCACAGAACACAATCCACAGATCGATTGGTCTAGGCGTACTGTGGAAATGAATTCAACCTTCTGTCGTGAACATTGTTTCTGTGAGCAAATTGAAGGGGTGCAGACCACGTTGTCATCCAGTTTGGCAGATCAAGCACAAATGATTTGTGCGGTAGAGCTTCCTGAGATCCCCTCGGAATACCAGGATTTGGCAGAGGTGTTTAATGAACAAGAAGCCAGAAAATTACCACCTCATCGGGATTACGACTGTCGTATTGAGCTGGAGCCCGGAGCAACTTTGCCCTGCAGTCGTATTTATGCGTTGTCTGAGCCTGAGAATTTGCACTTGATGGAATACATTGAGCAAAGTTTAGAGTGCGGATTTATACGACCCTCCCAGTCTCCAGTGTCTTCGCCTCTCTTCTTCATTCCCAAGAAGGATGGTTCTTTGAGAACCTGTATAGATTACAGAGCTTTAAATCTAGTGACAAAAAAGAATCGCTACCCGTTACCTCTCATTTCTGAACTTTTAGATCAGGTCAAGAGCGCTTGCATCTATACCAAATTGGACCTTCGAGGAGCGTATCATCTTGTTCGAATGGCAGAGGGAGAGGAATGGAAGACAGCCTTTCGAACGCGGTTGGGGTTGTTCGAATACCAAGTCATGCCCTTTGGGCTATGTAACGCCCCAGCTGCCTTCCAGCATTTTGTAAATGATGTGCTTCGAGAATTTTTGGATAGATTTGCTGTGGTCTACATCGATGATATCCTCATTTTTTCGAATAGTTTGGAGGAGCATGTCGGACATGTTAGAATGATTTTGGAGCGTTTATTGGAGCATCACCTGTTCGTGAAATTGGAGAAGTGTGTCTTTCATTCTTCTAAGGTGGAGTTTTTAGGATTTATTCTGTCTCCTAGAGGGGTTTATATGGATGACTCCAAACTCCAGGCAATCAAATCTTGGCCAGCTCCCAGATCTGTGAAAGAGATACAAAGTTTTTTGGGATTTGCCAACTTCTATCGGAGGTTCATCCAAAATTTTTCGGAAAAGGTGGGTCCCATTACCCGCCTTTTGAAGAAGGATGCGCGATTTGTTTGGGGCCAAGATTCTGAAGATTCTTTCCAATTGCTAAAGGAAGCGTTTGTGTCTGCCCCTGTGTTACAACACCCGAATTTAAAAGAACCCTTTTACATTGAAGCAGATGCCTCTAATCTGGCCATTGGAGGAATCCTTTCCCAACGTCATAAACAGACGGGCCAGTTACATCCAGTGGCGTATCATTCGCGGAAATTATCTCCTGCGGAAATCAACTACTCCATTGCAGACAAGGAACTACTGGCCGTCAAGGATGCCTTCCAGGTTTGGAGGCATTATTTGCTTGGGGCAAGACATGTGATAACTGTTTTCACAGATCACCGCAATTTGCAATTTTTGAAATCAGCTCGAACCCTCACACCTCGTCAATTGCGATGGTCACTCTTCTTTGCAGATTATGACTTCGTTTTAACCTACAAGCCTGGATCTGCAAATGGAAAGGCAGACGCTTTATCCTGCCTCAGTTCGGAAGGACAGAGTGAAAAGGTTTCCGAAGGATATATCATCCCTCAAGAAAAAGTCATAGCAACTGTGGCTGAAGATGACCTGGGAAAATTAATCAAGGAAGAGTTTCAAAAAGAGAAATTTCACAATTGGCTGGCTGAAGGAGAGGATCGTGAAATTCGAGAGGGAAAACCTTATATTCTGGGAAGGATGTTTGTGCCCAGTGAGGAACTTCAAGAAAAAGTCATTCGGCTTCTGCATGATCATCCACTTGCTGGACACAAGGGAGAAGCCAAAACTGTGGAATTGGTGAAGAGGACTTTTTACTGGCCTGGAATGGAAGCTCAGGTGAGACAGCACGTAGCCACTTGCGAGCAGTGTATCAAGGGGAAGAGTTCTAGACAGGCTCCTCAGGGTTTACTCATGCCCATGCCATCAGCTCCGTGGCATACTATCCTCATGGACTTTATAGTGGATTTGCCCTCCAGTCAGGGATTTTCTGTAATTTGGGTGGTGGTTGACCAATTCTCTAAGATGAGTCATTTCATTTCCCTAAAGACCTTACCCACAGCCCCACAACTAGCCTCTTTATTCATTCAACACATTGTCCGATTGCATGGGATTCCGAAGGTTGTCATTTCTGACCGGGGACCACAGTTTGTTTCTAGATTTTGGAGGTCCTTTTTGAAGGGGTTGGGGGTGGATTCTCGTCTGTCCACCAGTTTTCATCCAGAAACGGATGGACAGACGGAAAGAGTAAATCAGGATCTGGAGCAATATCTTCGTCTGTATTTGATGGATCAGGAAGGAGAGTGGCCTTCGTTATTAAGTACAGCGGAGTTTGCTTAAAATAACTCAATTCATTCAGCAACAGGTTTCTCTCCATTTTTTCTAAACTCTGGTCGTCATCCTAATATGCTAGTTGGTCGGGAGGAAGTGGAGGTCCCAGCAGCAGCAGAGGTGATTCAGAATTTGCAGACAGCTTTCCAGTCTGCGTCTCGCAATCTATCCAAGGCAAAATCAGGATACAAGAAACAAGCAGATAAGAAACGAAGAGAGAGTCCAATTTTTAAGGCTGGGGACCTGGTTTGGATTTCAACTAAACACATGAGATTAGTGGGGAACCGAAAATTTCAACCTCGTTATGTAGGTCCATTCCCAGTAGAACGTATGATAAATCCAGTTAGCGTGAGAGTAGTGCTTCCAAAATCCATGCGAATCCATCCTACTTTCCATGTCTCTTTGGTCAAACCAAGTCCACCCGATTTGAGATGTGAGCCATCTCCATCTTCCGTTCAGGTGGAGTCGGATCAAGAGTTTGAGGTGAAAAGAATTCTGGACTCCAAATTGAAGAGGAATAGACTGTTCTACTTAGTGGATTGGAAGGGCTTCGGCCCTGAGGATCGTTCTTGGGAGCCCAGTTCTAATGTACACGCTCCCAGACTGGTAACTGAATTTCACAAGACTTACCCACAGAAGCCTAGAGAGGGGGTTTTAGTGGGGGGTACTGTCAGATCCCGCCTTCATCCTCACACGAGTCATGTCGGTCATTTTTCATGTACCACTCCGTTTTTGTCCATGTGGAGTTGGCGGCAGAGAGTGGCGCAACAGTGGTCAAATGGGATGTAAAGGCTTCCTGGTTGTGCCACCAGAATTCGTTGGTCAGCGTTTTAGTGTTCCGCTGACTGTCCGCCATTTCGTGCGCGAGAGCCCTCTGCTCTGCGCACTTCAACTGTCGTTTTGCATCGGAAGGTCGCGCTTCCTCAGCGCTTCCGTATTTTGAACTGTAATTGGTATTTTGGGGGCTTTGGTTCCAGTTTTCGGGCTCATTAGAATATTAAGAGCCTCTCAGCACACGCGGCCATTCTTTCTCGTTAGTTAATTGGCCCGTGCGCAAGTCCCGTTTTTTGTCCGTTCTGAGGCTTCATTTTCTTTCCGCCTCAGTTCACCGTTCAGCTGGTTTCCCTTCAGACTGTGACTAGTACCAGCTATTCGTGCAGTCCGTTGGTGTTTGTTTCCTGGCAGCTACTCTGGCGTCTGAAGAGTTCCTGGGCAAGAGATTCCTGACAGCTGTACAGAACACCGACTATGCAGTAGGATTGCTCCTTGTTTTGTTTCATCATTTGAGAACTCTCCTGTGTCATTAAGTCTGCATTAGCTTTTGTGTAAACAGCCTTATAGCCTAGGGCTTACCTGAAATTTCATAGAACTTCAGTAGAGATCCTTCTGGAACATTAAACAGTATTCTTCATAGCTTCCTGCATCTTCCAGTCATCATTCCTGTTGAGCGCAGTAAATGGGGTATTCATTGTATGCATATAATTAATACTGCTGTCTACCTCCATACCTTCATCCTACAACCTGCAATCAATGAACACAGAACTGAATGCATGAACATTTCTAGGAAGCCTAATATATATAATATGAAGAATTAGAGAGCAGCAAATTCCACACTTGAGTAAGGTAAATTGAGCAGCTAGTGGATATAAGTAGTGTAGGAAGCCAATTCTTGTGGGAACTGTATTAATGATGTTCTTCATATTTTAGGTGCAGTTGGGCCATTGTAAGAAGAGTCCTTAGGCACCTGTGTGGCAGTCTCTCTTGTCTATCCACTTCCCCTTTCCCTTCCGTTCCTGGTCTTGGAGAAATCCGGGTCCAGGGAGGTGAGGGAATTTGGAATTACTCAACAGGGCTCCTCCCTCAAGTCATCAGCTTCCACGGAAAAGCCAAGAATTCAGGTACACTTCTGACATGAACAGCCGAAGGCTACATGTCCCCCGGGAAATTCAAAGAGCTGTGACATACCAATAGTAATGAATTTACCACCTGAAAGTAGCCCTTATGTCACGGTTCTTTGTAATGTACCCAAATTGCAGGAAGGACAAACGGAATCAACAGAAACCCTCAAGAATAAAATCCTCCATCGGTTGACTTATAATTGTAGTTACCCCACCATGGGTATGGAACAGATACTACTTACCCAAAGAGTGGGATGGATAGGCCCAGCACCGAAAACCTTTGACGGGGATTGCGTGATTATAAATTTTAGGTCACCGAACTGGGCGCACGCGACTTTACTTAATGCCCCCCCACCGTCACGTAGAGAATTTAACATGACATTATTGCCTCTGGGGTACTTTTACAGACAATTAGGGACTAATCATCCAGTATCTGGACATAGATTTTTGGCCCCAAATACTATAAATTGCGTGCCCCTCCCACGAGTAGTATACCCATCGCAACCCTGCATCCCGCTGTTTAACAGATATGAATGCCTATCCAGAATGGAGGAAAATGACTGACATACAATCATGGAAAAGGCACCACCTGGGCTTGAGACAGACGAGATGCACACATTTGATAAGGGTTGTGGCAAAATATTTAGACAAAATCTACAAATGGGTAATAACATGGAGTAGAAAGGAGGGTGCCCCCATAAATGCAAACATAAACCCAAATTTTGATCTAAATCTAGAAGTGATTCGGGGTACGGAGAGCGTAGAACAGGAGGGGTACACGTTAACCACCTGGAATATCGCAGGACTAAATAAAAAGCTAGACACCCCATTTTGGCAGGAGTTCACTACCTACGGTAGTGACTTTGTCTGCCTACAAGAGACATGGTGTACCGACGAGGTCATTATAGAAGGATACACATCTTACTGTCTCAATGCCGTACCCTCCCGAAAAGGAAGGGCCAAAGGGGGGCTGCTGTTACTTATATCAACTAAGCTAATTGGATGTAAAGTGATAAGTTATACATCAATTGGTAACTACACTCAAATCCTAAGACTAATGTTTGCGAAGGGTAGGGACCTGGTTTTAGTAAATTATTATAATAATATTTTTAGTAAGGAAAGAGAATCACCATTAGTACCACTTGAGAAGGACTTAGAGAGAGTATTGAATCTCTCTAAGAAACGTGGGGTTATCTTGTGGGCGGGTGATTTCAATATTCGGGTATGCCCAGCGACTTTGACTAATTCATGTGGTTTGATGAAGACCCATAGTACCACTATGGTAAAAGATGAGCATAACATACATTTCCCACATTGTAATTATGGTATGGCACTAAATACACTCATGGCAAAATTTGATCTTGAGCTGTTAGATTGTTCAATGAAGAAAGGACCTATTAAATGCCCAACATTCTCGGGGAGGACCGGGAACACCAACATAGACCACATTGCAATTTCAGGACATAGTTCCTTCAAAGATCTTTGGATAGAGGAGCAGGCGGTCAGCGACCACAATAGCATCTCCATAGTATTACTCGATTGGGGTAGAAAAGAGGTGGTCACCAGAATTAGGGATGCTATTGACTACTGCCTAAAAGAGGATATTGTACCTGAAACTTTATTAATAACTTTTTCTGAAATAAATAATGTAATCACAAAACTGTTAACTAAAATCCCCAGAGCGAATAAACAGGGAGGTACCAGGTGGTTTAACCCTAAGTGCACTCAGGCATTACACCAGCTTAAAATAGCGCTAGGGTCTAAGCCTCGTAACCAATTGATTATCCAGGAGCTCAGAAAGGTTTATAAGCAAACCCTGCTGACGCATAAAAAAGAACTGCGGCAAGATGCCTGGGATAAACTAAGCATGGCTGCTGACACCAAAAACAGCAAACTTTTTTGGGACACTGTTAACAGTCCTTTTTTAAAGGATAACTGTACTCCCGAACTGACATCTCATGTAAATTACACTGAATGGATTCAACATTTTTCTAAGATTTTTAATCCCGATAGGTTGGTTTTAACTTTATCTTTAGATAATGATTTTACATGGCCAAGACTACCGTTATCAATTGCTGCTGAAGAGGTGAGGGAAGGGTTAATAAATAGTAAAGGGGGAAAAGCACCGGGCCCGGACGGCATCCCGATAGACCTGTACAAGGACCTGATGGATTTATGGGTCCCGATTCTGACAACAATTTTTAATACTGCAGCCCTGGGAAATTTCCCTGTCACATGGGCACAATCACTCATTGTTCCACTTTTTAAAAAGGGTTCACGTTCGGAGGCCTGTAATTATCGGCCAATCTCCCTGCTGGATTCCTCCATAAAAGTGATGAGCAGGGTTCTTTTAAAACGATTGGAAACCTGGGCCGAAGAAAACGGGGTTTTAACACCAGTGCAATATGGATTCCGCAAGGGTAAAGGAACAATCGAACAATGCGTTAATTTAGATCTTCTCATCAACAAATACACTGTAGCCAAAGAGGGCAACTTGTTCATGTGCTTTGCTGATTTGAGTAGCGCGTTCGATTTAGTAGACCATTTCATCTTGTGGAAAGTGTTGCTCGAATCTGGGGCCCCAGAGGAGATAGTATTTTTTCTGGCCAGAGTATACGAGAGGTTGTAATGTAGTGTAAGATATGGGCCTACAGGAGAACAAACTCCTTTTTTTCCAGTTAAAAGAGGTATAAGGCAGGGTTGCGTATTGGCCCCCCTTTTATTTTCCCTTTTTATTAACCAAATAGCTACAGTATTAAATAACACCCCAGCAGATGCCCCAATAATCGATGGTACCGTGGTGTCTGTTCTGCTATATGCAGATGATGCTGTTTTAATTTCCCGCACCCCTTTATGCCTTCAGCGGCTTATTGATGAATTTGCACATTTTATAAAAGAAAGGAAACTTTTAATTAACAAGACAAAGACTTATACCATGGCCTGTGGAAAGACAAAGAAGACATCAAGGCCTTTTTTTCTTGATGGTTCAAAAATACAAGCCGTTAAAACTTTTTGTTATTTAGGCATTACTTTTGAACAAAATGGTAAAAGGGCAGGCGAGCAAGAAAATATCAAACTAAAAATGATAAGGAACACAAATGGGATTTTTCATTTTGCAAGTAAACTAGGGGACCGGAGGATAAAAGACATGGTGACCATCTATAATGCCAGATGTGTTTCCTCAGCTCTGTATGGAGCTGGAATATAGGGTCATTCCTCCACCGTCGAGCTTCAAAAAAACGAAAACTGCTTCCTAAAACGGCTTTTAAGTACCCCAGCGTCGGCCTCAACCTATTTAATCCACCAAGAAACTGGCCTCAATTATATATCAGACTTAGCAGCTCTACGCCGATTGCTATTATGGTGTTCGATTTGGGATGAGGGAGACTGAGTTCACACAGAGAATAATTAGAGACTGCCTCAAATTAGATTTTTGTTCTCGCATCCCATGGTTGAGCTATATTATTTATTGGTGTAGTACTTTGTTTGATTTTAACATCCTAAAGGAGTCAGAATACGCAATCCCCTTTACAAAGGAATAAATTAAAGATTCGTTCTTATTATATAAAAGGGAAGAGTGATTAAAATTAATTAGGCCTCAAAAAACTTTTATATTTTATACACAACTCGGGCTCAAAAATGGGTTCCAGGCATACTTAACGGAAGTGTCAAGACCCTCACACCGTTTTGTTTTGATACGCCTGAGGTTGCGGACCGCCCATCATTTAGTATCCTTCCCAGAAATAGGAGAAAGGTCTTCCACGAAATGTCCTTGTGACAATATCTTCAACCAGAGTTGTTGTCATTTTATATTAGTTTGCAAATTTTATTCCTCCTTTAGGAAATTTTATCTGAAATCTATCTTTTTGAAATATAATGTACGTAAAACAGTGGATGCAATGAATTTATTGTGTGCTCTTGAGAATACAGATATTTGCTTCCGGGTTGCATTATTTATATTAAAATGCAGAGCAGCCAGGAAATCAATAGTATTATAATCAATAGTATTATAACAATTTGCAACTGGTATCCTGGGATAAGTATATGCTAGTTTACATCCATGTGTATACAGTCGGGGTATTAAGCCGAGTTTTTGACTTTAATATTACAGCGAATATCGGCTTTTACTTGCCTTTTTTTGCACATGTCACTCTGCATGAGAACATGAATATGCACATTATGCGTTGCACTGTTGTAAATTTGAGCTCTCTTTATGCACATGTCACTTTAGTAAAATTCCTCGATAACATTTTTTAGCTAGGATACTGTTTTAGTACAATGCTTTTTAATGAAATAGTCTTTTATATTTGTTGTCTTAGTTTATATGTGATAGTTGCTATCCATACTTTTTTTAATATTCATTAATAATGTTTCCCTTTAAGTGCTATTAATTGCCTGGAAATGAATGCTTAGATAAATATGCCACCAGTAAATAATAATAATATTTGTATTTCATGATCTTATGTAATTGCATGTATCTTTCTTGTTTATTCTCGCTTTTATGGTTGTACTATGCAAACCGAATAAAGCTTTCTGAACCTGAACCTGACACATCATGTTGCAAGGAGTTACAGATGTGTATTGCTGACGTATCTGTAGGCGCAAAAATGACGCATTGCTGGAGTGTGTCAAGAACAATGTTCCCCCTAATTTTGTATCTCTTTGGGTCTCTGTGCATTGCACCAAGGCTGCTGTGCGCAAAAGGTATGTGCAAATTCAATAAGCTAAATTATGTGCAATATTAAATGAAACAAATAGTGCTTCTGATTTTATTCCCATTGCCTTATCAGACTTTCATCTATCCAGTATGTGTTGCTAAAATAATTTGGTTCAAATGCTAAAATTGTTATCATTCCTTCCCAGGTGCCGCCAGTGCTTTCCACCCTTCCTTTTTTGATCCCTTGGAATAAAAGAGTGTAATGTTCCAGGGACACCAATGGAACACAACAGTATCCACCACCGATACTGCCCCATTGCCACGTGCGGCCGGAGAGCCCAAAGAAAAACACCTACATGTGATGATTTATTTATGCTATTAGTCTCTTTTTTCTCCAAACTTTAAGAGTGTTTCGAAACAGGATCTGATTTATGTAGTGAATGCTATAAAAAATGACAATGCCATGGCCACCCTCAGCAAGGTGGGCAATTCACTGGTTTGGGCTGGAACCATCGCCTTCAATTCACCCCCCTCCCCAAACACACACCACAGCCACTCACGTGTAAGCACCGTATTTTCTTTTCTTCACCTTGTAAATATTTTGAGAACTGTGAATCTCCTTTAGAAAAACATTCGCACAGAATCACAATTGTGACTAGAATACATGGGTATTGCTCTGTGCCCTCTGCAAAGAGGCCAAGGATTGGATGACCATGTATTTTGATTACTTTAATGTCCCACTGACAGGCCCTGTGAGAAACTCGCACTGTCTTCAGATTCTGTCCTGGAATGTTCAATTGTGGACCTTTTAAAACACATAGAAGCAACTTAGTTCAAAATATGCACAATGCAAGAGTAAAATGCTACATAAAAAATATGGAAAACAACATCCTGAATGGGTTAATTCTCCTAGGGAATGTGCACTTAAGTCAAACGTGTGAAACATAAACAAGAATGCACTGCATTCCTAGTGCAATTAATATGTCAGCACAAGTCAAATTTTGAATAGAGAGTGGATGGGGCAGCAATCATTTTGTAGGGCACTCCACTGAGCATAAAATATGGACAGTGTCGAGACTTACTGTGAAAGACTTCCTAGAACTAAATTTAGATTACACCCAAGCACAGTCTGATCAACTACGTACTCAGGTACACATTACTTTTAAGCATTCTTTTGCGTAAGACTCAGTTCTGTAGTTAAAACAGCCATTTGTTGTCCCAGTCCAGTGAAATACCTCCAAAAGTGGAAAATCCAGTACCAGTTGCTGCATGGGAAGGGAATGGGTCCCATTTCAAAATAGCTTCACTGTAGGAGACTGAATGCCTTTGGCTTCCTTGGCAGGCAGTTTGTTTCAGCTCTATCTCTCTTCACACCTCATAAATAGCTCTTCTCCCATTTGAATGCCCTTTGTAATGCGTGCATCGAATGGGCCTCTGCGCGGGGAGAAATCACAAAAAGCGCGGGCGCACAGGCGCACAGCTTAGGGGGAACTTAGGTCACGAAAGTGATGCAACTCCATCAGTGGGTCATTTCACATGGGCAAGTCCCATTTCAAATGTGCCTGCGTCAGTCTTACGCCTGCTGTGAGGCAGGTGTAAGATATTGATGCATTTGCGTCTTAGAAGTGAAGCAATGAAATCTCATAGATTTCACTGCATCACTTCTATGAGGCGTCCTTGCACCAGAATGCACACGCTGCATGCATTATACCTGGTGCAGGTATAATGTAGCGCAGTGGTTTAAAAAGTGACGCATCTACCTAGATGCGTCACGTTGTAAATATGATGCAACATGATGCAATTTTTACCCTTCGGGTGCGTCACAAAAAGTGACACATCAGCAGTGCAAAAGTGATGCAAGGGCTCATAAATAGGCCCCTTAATTTTTAGCCTCCAGTTTCAAATGCTTTCACATTTAGAGAACGTTTTAGAATTTTCAAATGTACATCTTCCTTTTTTATGTATATACACGTTATTATTTATTATTTAATTTTGTAAGCATACATGAATGCCCTGAGCAGGGGTCCCAAGAACATAGGTTATGAACCACTGCTTTAGAGACTACCATGGGAAGCTGTGACACTCTACAGGGCCCCTTACATTACGCACAAGGTCCTACATACCTTTGCCTTGCTATGTAGACAATAAACTAGAATTAGAAGGTGGGCTCACATCACCTCTGAGTATAGGAAACCCACTGCTAGAACACCCAGTTTTGACAATCAATGTACAGTGGCAAGGTTCTTTTCTGTCAATGCGATCAGAATCTGGACCTGTCTCCCCATTAGCCTGTGCATCACAGCCTTGATAGGAACCTTCCATAACAAGCTGAAACTGCTTCTGTTCCAGAGGCACCTCCAAATCAGCACCCAACATATCATTTTCTCCTATTTGCCTCCAGGACTAAACTAGCTATTGTGCCACTTTAGAATGTTGCCAATGGACTGCAGGCTCTGGGGCATCTTTTGGAGCAGGGAGAGCTGCCATGATACCAACCATGCCCCCATATCCCTCTTCTTGTCACTCCATCATGCAGTACAAGACTATTTTGAATAATATTTCCAGGGCTGATTTTAGATTCCAGTCCGGCCTTGTTTGGCTTCTCCTACCTTCTCCTACCTTCCCTCCTCTCTTTTCCTCCCCATGTTGCTTCCTCTGCTTCATCTTCCCTCACCACCCTTCTCCTGGTCTTATAGCTTGTACCTCTCCATCAAAACCGATTGTTTGTTGGACAACAAAGACGTTCGGACTGTGCCAGACTGATTCTGTGCAAACCCTCAGGATAGGTTGGCCTATAGTCCTGCTGGTTCACAGTGCACTATCTGTACCCCTAACCGAACAGGGTAAAAAATGTGACAACTAACTCCAAGGATTCAGGGTTGTTCGCTTAGCAACTCATGCATACCCTTAGAGATACACAAGAAATACGCGACATGCGGTTTTCACTATTTATTGAAGCATAGTGATTCTTGAGTAAAATACGTGCACTGCAATAATTAATAGAAGTAAACAGAACAGTGTGATTAGCATTACAATAATGGTGAAAAAGATGAACAATTCAACTGTTTTGATGATTACAGAAAACTATATGCTTGCATAAAAGTACTGTGATATAGTGTACTCCTGCCTAGTGCATTGTTACCCTATTGTGTCTAAAGTGAATGGATCTCTCATAACCCTATGAGTGGTCTAACTCTCCATTCCATGTGGATAAGTGTCTGTAAGCTGCCCGTCTTGGTGTAGACTTAAACAGCTGAAGTGGAATTCCAGCATGGACCAACCTCTCAGTGCCAGCTAAATTCTCCTCTGAATAAACAAAGGCTTGATATCATATATATAATAACATCTTCCTTGTTTCCCTGCCAAAGCCCCAGTCAACCCGCTATTGTTTATTCTATTGTAAGAGCTCTGTAGCCGAGTGGCCAACAACAAATAACAGCATCTTGCATGCTGCACTTAGCCCTTGTATAGAGTGTTCAAGGTGTTCTGATATAGTGCCAACTAAGTGGTATTGTAAACAAAATGAGTTCAAAGAATGTTTCCCACATGTGCACACAAATAAATGTGTCATAAGTCATCATGTTTTGGGAGAGAAGGAAACTAAAGAATTTGTACATATAAAATGGCGATGTTTTAACCAGGCCTCAATACTTCTACATAAGACTCACTCCTTGGACGTGAGAAGATGAAAATATAGCTATTTAAATACAAAGCTAGACCTACATAAAAGCAAAGAAACCCTTTAAAACTATAAAAAGGCACTATGCAAGTTTGAGGAATAAAGTACACCGAAATCCATATTTAAAAATCATAAAAGGAATTTTAGAAAATGTGTTAAAAAGGCGATGTGTGACATAATTTTAAAAACAATGAAGGATGTTAAAACAAGTCTGAATTAAAATATGTTCCACAGCTCAAAATGGCCATATTGTTTATGTGTTCCAAGCAGAAGATGAAGCATTTCTGTTTTCAGCCACCACAGACAATGATCTCAGGCACCCAACACAACAGGTCTATAGAGCAAAGATGTTCCAGTCCATCCACCTCAGCATCCGCAAAGGGAGGAACAGCCGGTGTCAATTCTGCAGATGATAATCCAAGATCCAGATCACCAGAAGCTGAGGCATCCCAGGAGGGTTCATAATATTTATTCACGAGTAATAGAAAGCACATAGGACAACAGTACAAGTGAGCCATTAACAGACCCACAAGTAGGGAAATGTCTGTACATTGAACCAATAGTGACGTCAAGCTTATGTCCAGGGCACACTCGAAAGTGCACAGCAGACAATGTAAAACAGGCTGCATGCAGTTTATCCATACAGGCGGAAAGGACAAGAACCATTGGTTGTTTAAATCCTGAAGTAAGGGTGCGCCAAATGACTGTATAACACGTTCACGACACAGGTGCACGTGTGGTAGAGCTATCTCCATTTGGCCTCGTAGTAGGACATCCATTGTGGAGTAGAAAAATTAAAAGCACAGTCCCAACACCTAGGAACAGGACAAGCGGTAAGCCTCCAAACATTTTTCCAAGCACAGAGATGGAATAACTCCAAAGACTGTCTGGAAGGTGCTAACCAACCTGGTTCTAACATTCTTAAAAAAATGTTCCCCAAAATGGTGCAGAAATGAATGTGGAGTAGCAACTGTATCTTAGAAGAGGGCCTTGCAACTTGAAGATCAAACGTCTCCCCTGCAGAAGGCCAAATCCTACTAGAACAATTATGATGTCAGTCTGCTTAAAGAGTCAAAGCTCACATTCATTAGCTTTATTGAAGGCCAATGCATTGCATCCCTAACTGTGTGGGCAGGTGAAAGCCAGTGGCGGCTCCTGTACTATGGCAGAGAAGCATCACCCCGCCCCCTCCACACCAGCAGCCACAAAACCCAAAAAATAAAATGATAATAGCAAGGGGTTATTACTCGTATTTTAAAAAATGTCTCGGGGTGGAACCACTCGATGAAAGGCTGGACAGGGAGTGTTTCCACACTGCTGTCAGTGTGCTTGTCAGTTTGACCGGCCTTGTTAGGCTGGCCAGACCAACATGTGTACTGCATGTCTCCAAACCAACTGCATTGTTGGAGACATGCAGGCACAGGCTTCTCGTCTCCCTAGGTGTGCAAATCGAGGCTGCTCAGACCAATCCTGACTCTGCTCTGATGCATGAAAGCAGTGTCAGGATTGGCCGCAGGGGTTTCTGGGAGCCTGTGCAGTGTGGTAGAAGAGCACTGAGCCAGCGATGTGGCGAGCAGAAGATAAGTGGTGTCTTTTTTTTTTCCTTATTGTCGTTACCACTTTCTCCCCCCGACCCCGTCAACATGTCCTGATACCGGCCACCACTGGTGGAAGTAGTACTTGTGAACAGCAAGTCACAATCGCAAAGACTGTTACCAGATTGGCAACACCCAGTCTCATCCCACATCAGCCTTGATCATTCAGGATCAAGTAACTCCCATTCAAACGCAATCTGAAAGCCGGATGTATCACAGCAGCCAGGGAACATTTAAAAAAAATGAGAAGTTCGCTTTAGACGCATTACAAGTGTATTGGAGCGAAAATTCTCTGCAAAAGAATGGCCTATTGTACTCACGAAGTCAGTCCAGTTAAGAAAAAACACATAATTCCCACCATTCCTACAGAGGCATTTGAAAGGTAAGATCCATGACTCATGAACATACCTTTCTCCTAACGCAGTGGTTCCCAAACTGTGCCCCGCGGCACCCCGTGTGAGTAATGAGGTGCCAGGAAATTGCAGCTACAGGCTGAAGGACCTATGTGCATTGGCGCAGCTGTGGTAGGGCGGTCCGCCCCAGGCGGCACTATTTTGGGGGCCAGCATTCCGTGAACAAGCCACACAGAGTCTGATTAAAAAGGCCATAGGTTTGCAAAAAAATCTAAAATTCATATCACCGAGCTTTCCTGAAGCAAGAGGCCCCACGTGTGTGTGCGCGCCTGCACCCCTGGGAGCACAAGAAAGTGAGCTGGCTTGCGGAAGGGACTTCAGTGCATTCTAACGTTCGCAAAACAGCCTTTAATTAGGCAGTCACTGTACAATAATGAGGTCAGCAAACTTGTTGGCAAAATAAGGCTTCGCACGAGGCATCTTTCCAAGCATTTAATTGCTGTGGTTAAAATATTTGCCTTTGTGTGCTTGTGCGGGGGAGCAGCGCAGGATATTTTAAATAGGTTCAAATTATAATGTCCCCTTCTTTTGGAAACAAAAAATGAATGGCTGTTCATTGATCAGTTTATACTTAATGTTTGTGCTTCCAGGTTTCCTGCTCCTCTTACACCTCTTAAAAACGGTATCTCTCCCACATAAAAAATAAACATGCATATCTATTAATTTCCTCCAGTTTTGATGTAGTGCAAGTCTGCCTGTTACATTTATAAACTACTGGCAATCCTTTCTGCGTTTAAGATCACCCTCCAAGAATTCTGCTTGGAGAGTCAACACTGCTGACACTCGACCCGCCTAAGTTCACCTCACCCAAAACCACAATTCCTGTCAGCACCAGCAATAACCTGTTGACACTCACCTACATTACCACCCTTGAATGCATTCCCTAAACTGCTTATCACCTCACAAACCCAATGGGCCCATTCACAAACATTGTGTTGTGATTTGGTCTTGAGGCACAGCGGAATTCTAGGAGTAAGCCAGCAGTACAACAGTAGTATTCGTCGCTTACTCCTGAAATTTATGAGTAAGTCATTTGGCAGTACTATAATAGTAAGTCATACCTACTCATACACTCCATCTTTGTGACTCACACCCTCTGTGTTGCCTTGTGCACTGTTTTTCTTTGAAAAGCTGCCACTCCAAAGTATTCAAATACATAGAGCAGTGCTAGGCCCCAATTTGCAAAGATTTTTTTCTGTGAGTAGAAATTCCTCTCAACCTTTTGAATTTCCAGCGGGGTAAAATTACTTTGTTTTTGAGGATAACCGTAGTAAAATCAAGGGAGATAACAATAAAATCTGGTGACGAGGAAATATTTTGGGGCGGTTTATCCTATTGAAGTCTATGGTATGTATTTCTCACATTTAGACAGTGGGGATGCGTTCAAGGAGGGTGACACAGTTGAAAACAGGGTTAGTTTAGAGATATGTGTAGGCATGACTTACTCTTGCCAGGGTGACCGCCTTCCTCAAAGTCATTATAGGCATGTTTTCCAGTCCTGGACTTTTGTATGCCACCCCAATGCATATAGAGTATTGTAGTCATGTTTTTCTTTCATTGAATAATTAGACTAACACACCTGAAATCAATGATTTGTCTGTGAAAAATGTAGGAGTGGAGATTGTCTGTAGTGACATGGAATGGTCACCCTATCTCAGTGGTTCCCAAACTGTGCTCCGCGGCACTCCGGTGCGCCGTAATGAGGTGCCAGGGGCACCGCGCGCATGATGTAGGAAATTGCAGCTACAGGCTGATGGACCTATGTGCAGTGGTGCAGCTGGGGGTGAGGGGGGGAGCAGTCCGCCCCAAGCCGCACTATTTTGGGGGCGGACAAAGGCATTCAAATAAGGCTCTGCTTGCTTTCAGGGACGTTGGGGGACGGGCAGAAAAGGACTAGGACTCGGACAATGTCCTCTTCTTTTTTGTGCTGGCAGATGCCCCCCTCTTCCTATTAGTCCCTCTCTTTCTGTTTTGCTCCTCACTTACTGAAAACCGTGACTTGAAGAAACGGTTCACCACCTCTTTTCTTTCTTTCATTTAGTTGCTTCCCTGTGAAATGGATCCCAAAAAGAAAAACACTCTTGCGGGAAATGCCCTTATTCTGTCATTTTTCTATTCCAAAGTGCAGCGGGATGGAGACAATATGAGTGCGTTCACACAACATCAGTGAGTATGTGCACCAAGTTCAGTAGTATACAGCTTGCAAAAAGACGATGTCAAGCATTTACACATATCTATCTACAAGACCATGCACACAAGGACAGAGAGCTACCCATAAGCTAGCATTGAATGTGTATATACTCACACACATACTCCAAGAAGATCTCAAGAGTGCACTGTGAACAACAAGAAGAGAACGCACACGTGCACAGGAGCAGCGAATGTGCACACACACAGCAGAGTACATACTCTGGTATGTTCTAAGTCAAAATAGCAGTCACTCACTCCTGTCTCCTGCTCACTTAAACACACACAAACACACACTCATCTGCATGCACACAATGTTTGACAGATTATTTTTGCACTTCCATGTAGCTGCCTGCCCTGGTTCACTCCAGCTCCTCTCTTGCTAGCGGTGAATGAGTTATGAAGCCAGGCACATAGATTTCTCTTCAAAGGCCTGCGCGGCGTAACGGCGAGAAGCCTTTGCGCAGGTACAGAGACGCATAGTCCTGCACTACATGCGTCACTCTGGGTCGGTGTTGGTGAAGCCACTCATAAGGAGACCGGCTTTTTAGTGTAAAAATAATGCTGGTGTTACTGATTACGACAGACCATACTCAATGTTCCATTTTCTCAGAGCGGGTCTCAGTACCAGAAGCTACTGAAAACAGGAGCTGGCATAAATAAGGGTTTGGGACCAGGCACTCTGTTGGGGAAAAAAACAATGGATTGGGATGCAGCCAACGTGATTGCCAGTGGATGAGATTAATAATTCAAGCATTCCAAACATTATAATACCTTCATTGCATCCCAATTACTTTAAGGAAGACAACTGGAAGTACTCCCGAGGTCGGGCTTATATCCCCCCACCCGCCAACCGGTAAAAAAATGGTGGGGAGCCATGGCCAACTGCCGATTAGGTCAAAGCAGCCACAGGTCAAAAAAGTTTGGGAACCACTGTCCTAGAGCTTCATATTTGCCCACTTGATGGTGTTGTAAGCAATATTGTAGGTGAAATGTCAAAATAAGCAAAGGAATAAACCCATGGATTATCCAATCCATGGACAGTGTTTCATCGGTGTGCAGTCATAATATCGAGTCTTTTATTTCGACTGGACAGAATATCAAGTAAAAAATATAGAATGGACATAATATCGACTAAACATAATATAGACAACAAAAATATCGACTAGAGAAAATTAATATCGAATAGAATGGACATAATATCGAATCAAAAATATAGAATGGACATAATATTGACTAGACATAATATAGCCAACAAAAATATCGAATTTAAGGTAAGTTAATAATAATTTTTATTTTTTGTGTAATATAAGTCTGTAGCGGGTTGTGGGTTTATAGGGGAATAGGGTGGGAAGTAATTTAGTTATAATTAATTAAATATGTTAATTTATTTATTGATATTTATTTAGAATTAATTGTTAATTATTTATTAATTGGTAATTAATTAAAATATAATTGGTAATTAATTATAATTGATTAATTGATAAATATTTTAATTTTAGTAATTTATTTTCTGTAGCGGGTTGTGGGTTTATAGGGGAATAGGGTGGGAAGTAATTTAATTATAATTAATTAAATATGTTAATTTATTTATTGATATTTATTTAGGATTAATTGTTAATTAATTATTAATTGGTAATTAATTAAAATATAATTGGTAATTAATTATAATTGATTAATTGATAAATATTTTAATTTTAGTAATTTATTTTCTGTAGCGGGTTGTGGGTTTATAGGGGAATAGGGTGGGAAGTAATTTAATTATAATTAATTAAATATGTTAATTTATTTATAGATATTTATTTAGAATTAATTGTTAATTAATTATTAATTGGTAATTAATTAAAATATAATTGGTAATTAATTATAATTGATTAATCGAAAAATATTTTAATTTTAGTAATTTATTTTCTGTAGCGGGTTGTGGGTTTATAGGGAAATAGGGTGGGAAGTAATTTAATTATAATTAATTAAATTTTTTAAATTATTTATTGATATTTATTTATAATTATTTGTGAATTATTTATTAATTGGTAATTAATAAAAATATGATTGGTAATTAATTATAATTGATTAATTGATAAATATGTTAATTTCATTCATTTATTTTCTGTAGCGGGTTGTGGGTTTGTAGGGGAATAGGGTGGGAAATAATTTAATTCTCATGAATTAAATATGTCATTTAAATTATTGGTATTTATTTTGAATTAATTGTTAATTAATTTTTTATAGGTAATTAAGTACTATATAATTGGTAATTAAAATTAATTTATTAATTTTTAAATTGTAAATTAATTTATTGTTAATAGGTAATTAATTAGTATGAGTAGGCAATTTTTAAAATTAAATAATTTTATTTTGTATTTATAAATAAATATTTAATATTTTTTATACACAAGTATTTTATTTATTTGTAATTGGTATTACTATTTATGTTATTTATATCTATTTGTGAAGTATTTACTTTCCCTATTATTGCACTCTCTGAAGTTGGAATAGTAATTTTAACCCCTACGCTATACAACACTTTCCCTACTGTTGCACCCACTGGAGTGGGTATGCAACGTTTACAACGCAACTTTTACTATGCACTACCATTACAACGAAACTTTTACAATGCAAAAACCTTTACAACGCATACATTTACAAAGCATGTTTTCACAACGCAGATACCTTTACAACGCATACCATTACAACGTAAGTATTGCTAAGTATATAATTATTTTTAAAATGTTATATGTTTGGGTTTTTGGGTAAAGGGGTATTTTTAGGGTTCAGGGTCAGTTTTCAGTTTTTGGGTAAAGGGGTATTTTTAGGGTTCAGGGTCAGTTTTCAGTTTTTGGGTAAAGGGGTATTTTTAGAGTTCATGGTCAGTTTTCAGTTTTTGGGTAAAGGGGTATTTTTAGGGTTCAGGGTCAGTTTTCAGTTTCTGGGGTAAAGGGGTATTTTTAGGGTTCAGGGTCAGTTTTCAGTTTCTGGGGTAAAGGGGTATTTTAGGGTTCAGGGTCAGTTTTCAGTTTTTGGGGTAAAGGGGTATTTTTAGGGTTCAGGGTCAGTTTTCAGTTTTTGGGGTAAAGGGGTATTTTTAGGGTTCAGGGTCAGTTTTCAGTTTTTGGTTAAAGGGGTATTTTTAGGGTTCAGGGTCAGTTTTCAGTTTTTGGGTAAAGGGGTATTTGTAGGGTTCAGGGTCAGTTTTCAGTTTTTGGGTTAAGGGTTATTTTTAGGGTTCAGGGTCAGTTTTCAGTTTCTGGGGTAAAGGGGTATTTTTAGGGTTCAGGGTCAGTTTTCAGTTTTTGGGTAAAGGGGTATTTTTAGGGTTCAGGGTCAGTTTTCAGTTTTTGGGTAAAGGGGTATTTTTAGGGTTCAGGGTCAGTTTTCAGTTTTTGGGTAAAGGGTTTTTTTTAGGGTTCAGGGTCAGTTTAGGGTTTTTGGGGTACAGGGGTACTTTGTAAAAATAAAGTAAAATTACATTTAAATTACATTAATTAAATAAAATTAAATAAAATTAAATTATATTATAATATTTTAAATTAATTTATATAAAAAAAAATTATATACTTACCAATACTTACGTTGTAATGGTATGCGTTGTAAAGGTATATGCGTTGTAAAATCTTGCGATGTAAATGTATGAGTTGTAAAAGTTTTTGTGTTGTAAAAGTTTTGATGTAATGGTAGGTGTTGTAAAAGTATGCGTTGTAACGTCATACATCCCTGGAGTGGGAATAGTAATTTTAACCCCTACGCTATCCAGCGCTTTCCCTACTGTTGCACCCACTGGAGTGGGAATAGTAAATTTTACCTCTACGCTATTCAACACTTTTGCTAATGTTGAACTCACTATAGTTGTTACAATAAATTTTAACCATTTTCTATGCTACGCTAAAAATGTTATATATGTTTAATTAATAATATGTTTATATATATATATATATATATATATATATATATATATATATATATATATTACCTACTGGCGGTCGCCAGTAGGTATATATAGTTAGGATTTTTTCTCTATGGGATTTTTGAAAATTCTATGTCTAATAACTTTGGCGTTTGTGGACGGAATTGGCTGAAATTTTCAGGAAAATGGAACATTTTGTTTCTGAGCAGCCCCTGAAAATTTGGGGGGGGTTCGTCAAGGGGGGGCCGAGAAAAAAGGGGTGTCCCAAAACGTGTTTTTAACATTGAGTTTTCCATAGGGCGGTTGGCCTCACTTTTAGCCCGAACGGCTGAATGGATTTGCACGAAACTTGGCAAAATTGTAGGGACTGGTAGCCCGATGTGCCTTTGCTAGGTCTCAATATATGTGCTCCAGTGGATTTTGAGAAATTAACGTTCAAAAAAAGATATATATCTGTAACAGCGGACCAGGCAGCGCTCCGGTTCGCGGACTTTACGCGTTACGGAGCTTTGTGAAGCGAAGCTGATTGGTTCTCCGGCGTCTGTAAACATTCCAAACAGTCCGTAGCGGCCGCCATCTTGTCTCTCGGTAGGATCGAGAGACAAGAGGAGGCCAAAGCGAAGGGGCAAATGACCATAAGGGGGCATAGTAGATCCTCCCTGACCCTCTAGGTTTGATGTGGAGGTTTTAAAAGGGCCCCGCGGGGCAAAAAAAACAATAAATAATAATAATCGAACGGCTGAATGGATTTGCACGAAACTTGGCAAAATTGTAGGGACTGGTAGCCCGATGTGCCTTTGCTAGGTCTCAATATATGTGCTCCAGTGGATTTTGAGAAATTAACGTTCAAAAAAAGATATATATCTGTAACAGCGCTCCGCTTCGCGTACTTTTCGCGTTACGGAGCTTTGCGAAGCTGATTGGTTCTCTGGCGTCTGTAAACATTCCAAACAGTCCGTAGCGGCTGCCATCTTGTCTCTCGGTAGGATCGAGAGACAAGAGGAGGCCAAAGCGAAGGGGCAAATGACCATAAGGGGGCATAGTAGATCCTCCCTGACCTCTTAGGTTTGATGTACCATTTTGCCAAGTTTGGTGTAATTCCGTTCAGCCATTCAGGCTGTAGACGTATGTAAATGTCCTATGGAAAATTGCATGGGGAAAACACATTTGAAAGTGTTGAAATTTAGAACCAATTAAAATGTTACTTTGGTTTTGTATTTGTGTGTGATGAAAGTTAATTGGTTATGTATATATCTAAAATGAGAGGAAACCACAGCCATTTTGTGATACTACTGTCTGAGGTACATTTGTGAGGAATTTTTGGTGGTCAATTGCTGGTGTTTGATTTACACAGTACTAACACTTCTCCTACTTTTAAAAAGGTGAGTTGTTAATTTGTAAGGGGAACTATGTTGTACACTTGAAGATAATTTCTAAAATGTTTTCTGTTATTTATTTACAGTCCTTCTGTTATACTAAATAGTTGATAAAGTTAGTTTAATATTATGTATTACTAAAAACGATAAATGAAAGTGATTATTTTTTTCTGCAATTTACAGCAAGCAATTTCAAAATAAAATGGCTCACAATGAAGAGACCGTGGCAATTTCTTTTGAATTATCCACTACATGTATTGAAATTGAGAGCACCAATAATGAAATATTGTCACAAGGAGGAGATGACTTGAATGATTTTTTTGATCAATCTGTTGATGGCGAATTTATCGAATGTTTGGAGACCATAGAGTTAGAAGAATCATCATTGCAGACTTTTCATGAGGAGATTCCAGATGAGATGATTGAAGAGGAAATTCCTGATGAGGACATGTTACTAGTTCTTTCAAATTTTGAAAATTCAGAAGAATAAATTTATATTTAGAAATCAAAAATTGTTTGAGACATTATTCATTTTTATTTTTAATTTATGAGGTTGTAGCGAAGTGATTGTAGTATAAAATGAGACTTATAGTATAGAGTGCAACATTTTTATGTTACATGGTAAGTTTACTCATATTTACTTCCCTTCTCCCACTATATTATCTCCAATGTGTATTTGACATCTCTTCTTCATCTCCGGCCTCCTTTCTCTCACTGTCTGTCTCTGATGCATCTTATCGCTGTCATTTTGTGTAATTACAGAAGAGAGTAAAAAAAAATAGTTCGGAACGTGAAAAGGGGGCAAAGTAGAGTACCCCTCACCTCCTAGGCCTTCTCAGGCGGTCCCAAAAGGATCAGTTTCTGCTTTCCTGAGAGATTATGGTATGAGTTCCATATACCACAATAACTTGCATTACAACATGCAAGATATCTATCTCCTATTACCAACTTTTGGAGATATTCGCGCTAAGCGCGAATATCTCCAAAAACTAACACCTGCCCTGAGCAGTTCTTAGCCATGTTATCCAATGGGAGGTGGATAACATGGCTAAGAGCATTAGCTCGGTAATGCATGAATATCGCTGACTTTTTAGCGATATTCATGCATTGCGGCCGTTTTTTATCACATTTGCGATGAACCTTGATAATAGCAAGGTTTATCTTCGATAATTTCTGACGATGCTTAGCGGTAAAAAATTCATTGCTAAGCATCGTTAGCGATAAATATCGCTTAACTTTGGTAATATGCACCAACGTCTGTTAACGTTCGATTCGAAGGAAATGAGGAAGTGTTGAAAAACATTGTCTGCGCCATCTTGCCTTTTTTGAAATGCCACACTTTTGTCGTGCACGGCAGCCATTTTAGATGCCTTGACCAGACCCACTCTCTGCACGCTGTCGATCCTTAGCATGGCTCCCCACCTTCGCAAGCATCTTCCCCAGGCACTGGTCACCCCCGCTCTCTGTCTTATGCATGGGCAATAAACCTCCCCCCATCTGCGCTGCTCTTCCCTGAGAATCACACTCTGTGCCCGCCCGACACCTCCCTTTCGCCCTATTCACTACCGCACCCTCTGACACTCCTCTTCCTCTGTGTCCGATTGTCCAGGCTATCAGCTAGCCCTGCAGATGTAGTTTATGGCCCCAGCTGTAAAGAATCACCCCTCTTCAAAGGAGTTATAGTAGATCAAGGCCCACACCCGATGAGATCCGTCACACCACACGTGTTCCTACTATCTGAAAACCATCCTGTATTGTGATTGGGGAGGGGACCGAGCCTGAAGCGGAAGATTCCAGGGATGACTCTTTGTACATCAAAGTTTTTACAATTATGTGTCATATTAAAAATATATAGCACTCCAACAAAGTAGTAGGATTATAAAACTTTAATAACTTATAAATATATACAACAAAACAAAAACAGTAAAAACATTTAAACAACGAAGAGACCGTGGCAATTTCTTTTGAATTATCCAATACATTTATTGAAATTGACAGCACCAATAATGAAATATTCTCACAAGGAGGAGATGACTTGAATGATTTTTTTGATCAATCTCTTGATGGCGAATTTATCGAATGTTTGGAGACCATAGAGTTACAAGAATCATCATTGCAGACTTTTCATGAGGAAATTCCTGATGAGGACATGTTACTAGTTCTTTCAAATTATGAAAATTCAGAAGATGTTGCCTGGGTGCCGCACTGATTTGGGTATCCGGCGTGGGGTGTCCCGGGGGGTGGATTGTCAGTAGCGGTCTGTTGTGCGAATAGTTCCAAGGCAGCAGAAAGCGCTGAAATCTGGATGTCACGAAGGTGATGTCTAGTAAGTTGCCGCCCAGCAAATAACGGCGTGGGGCGCCGCGGGGGTGAGTGAGTCCAGTAGGCACCACAGCTATACTTACCGGCATTGCAGAATTACTGCTGGGGACAATGCCTGTGCTGTAGCAGGGTCACAGCAGAAACAAAAAGGATTCTGTTGAAGATGTTGTTGGTTTTCAATTTGAAAACAGTTCTGGTGTCAACTGCTATGCTAATGTAGTGGTTAATGTTTTGTTTTCTCTAGAAAATGTAAAAGAGGGGGAGGCAGTCAATAGTTCCGGTAAAAGGGCAAAGGAAAGGATCGGTGGTTTGAACTATCAGTCAAAAAGGGGAGGGGGTGCAACAATTTTTCCTACCGGGTCACACTGTGCTTTCACCGGAACTGAGGTCTGCAGGATTCTAGTCATTCAAACTGAGGCTGGTGGCAGCATGGGAGCGCCGACGTCCCGCGGATACAGTTTCGTCACTCCACGGGCGATCATGGCAGTCATTCCCCATCGGGGGTGTCTGCGGGGGTCGGAGACTCCCGCGGCTCCTCTAGAATCTTCAAGGTCGTGGAGGACTACGGTGGTGGAGTCAACCAGTGACCGGGCCATTTCTTTATGCTGGGCCCGCTCTTGCCAGGTCGACCGCCATTTTGAGAGTTCGGTAGCTACTGGCGATCGCGGGGTCAAATGAGCGGACGGGCTCCACCCTGCCGGGCGAGACGTTGCAGCATCGCCACAGTGGAAGAACCCTTTTCCGGGCGCCTGGAGCGCTGAGGGTGCAGCTGGGAAGCCTCCACCTGGGGAGGCGGGAGAGGCCTGTTCGCACCGTCTCTCCCTCCCAGTGCACCCCACGGCGTCTCGCTTGACATTTGTTATGGCCGGACCAGGCGATGAGGATGAGGGGGGGGGGTCGGAGGCATGTGCAAGACATCCCCCCCCAGTGTTGTCGCAGCCATTATAAAAGAAAGAAGAAATGTCCCGTCCGTCTTTGGGCCGCACCTCCGGTGGATGGCGGCCGGACGCCCTTTGCTCTGGCCCCATGAACGGGTTCCTTGGCTCATCGGCTGCAGCCGGATCCCGTCGGCCCCAGCCCCCGGCAGTTGGTGGCCGGACCGGGAGAGAGTGTGGAGGGACAACCTGCAACTCTCAAGGGCCACCGCGGCCGGACTGGGAGAGAGAGGGGAGGGTCGAGGACAGGGACATTCCCCCCCCTGAAACTCTCCAGTGTTGTCAATCCCCCTGGCCGGGTCCCGCTGGCCTCGGCCTCTCCTCCGGCTACACCCTACGTGATGATCTCCTGGCCGAGGCGTGGCAGCAGGACCCGCCTTATATGTGTTGCTTCCGGCTGGGCGTAGCCGAAAACCTGTTGCCCTTTGGAAGTTTCTAGAATGGGGCGGATGTCTGCTGACTTCTATCTTTCCCAGTTTGCCGTTATTTGGCCGTGGCAGGCGGTGGGACAGACACGTTTTGGGGCAGTGAGGGGCGATGTTTTCAGGTTTCTTATTACGGGCTTACTTCTAACGTTTCTTGTTTCTAGGACAATAATAGGTTTTATCATTACGTATTGTTATCGTTTCTTTGTTTGTTATTTAATAAAAAGTTCATCAGTGGCCTACTGATTTTCGTTTTCCTATTCTTTTCTTTCCAGGTTGTTTCATGCTAAAGTTTCTGTTAACAGGATACAGTGATCACTTTGTTATTATTGCATATGTCCTTTTCACTAGGGGTGCTCTCTGGTCGGGCCAGATGACCTATCTCTAGTAAATGGTCCGGGTGAAACAGGTGCATCAATCAGTGGGGAGTAGATAGGCATGACAGATTACAACGGGGGAGAAAGGTCCGCATTACGTACCCTTTCACTACTTGCAAAGATTTTCCTACGTTTATTTGCAAACAGGGAATACCTCCAAAAAGAACTAATTCCCAAACAGTCAATGTTCGGACAATCAATCAATCAATGAGGAATGAAATAGGTACGACGTGTTAAAGGCTTGCGTTACCTACCCTTCACTATCTGCAAAGGGAGAGAGAATATTCCTATTCTTCCTCGTTGGCAGGCAGAGAAGATCCTTAAGAGAACCAACTTCGAACAATTCAATGCTCGATTCAAACAATCAACAAGGGGTACTGTGAACACAAATGAACGCCGCTTATGTACATACACATTGCTATTTTCAACAGGTTGTTCCTAATGTTTCTATTTTAGCGAGGTCAAAAAGAGATCCCATTAGAGGCCTACTGATTTTGCTCGATTCCTTTTGTTGATTTTTCGCTATCTGCAAAGACTAAACAGAGTATTGCGACTCTGTGCTTGTTTGTAAATAGAGAATGAACCAAAGAGAACAATCAATCAAATGGAGAGAGAAGCAGGCACGACGGATTACAACGGGGGCAAAGGCCTGCGTTAACTACCCTTCACTATCTGCAAAGAGAGAGTACTCCTAATAGAAATGAGGGGTGGGGGGCAGCATTCAAAGCAGATCAGTGTGCATAAACACGAAAATGTTTTTACTTACCACGTACTTGACATTCAACAGTGTATGATATTTGCTATTAAAAAACCATTGAAATTCACTGAAAAAACCATAGGTTATAGACCATATATAGTTAGGAATTAGCATTTACAAAACCTTGAAAATTCACTGAAAAAACCATAGGTTATAGACCATATATAGTTAGGAATTAGCATTTAAAAAACCTTATTTTACTCACACAAAACCATTGAAATTCCATATATAGTTAGTTGCACTAACTATATATCGCGCACCCGCAATCCACTGCTGATCATGTCACATATTACATCATTCATGACATGGTCAGTGACATCACTGATGACATCACTGATGACATCTCAAATGACATCACTGATGACATCAATGATGACATCTCATTTGACATCATTCTTGTGCTAATACGATAAACCTCTTCAGACTCTAATATAACCTTAGATACACTCAGTGTATACAGACACTCACACACTGTCACTCATCCATGGAGTTACTCACACACCTAGTCAGTCATGCAAAGAAACAATCTCACCTCCATTTCTTCAACTATACAGTTATACACACCTTACTTATTCAAACATATACTAACACATATTTACTCTCTTATACAATCCCTGATACAAGTTCACAATGATCCATACAACCACTCACACATTCAGTGGCTCTCATGCACAGTTATTTACATATGCCAACTCTCACATGTACTGTGTTTTACATATGTACTTACTATGACATGTAGCATTGAGATATCCATTCACTCATCAATACACTCATGCACACAGTCAACTGCCCATGTAGCTGTTTCCACATGCACTCTTGAACTCATACACCTAGTGAATCAACTGCTCACACATCTATGCACAGAGTCACACACCTCCCAGCCACCCCTACACAAACTCAATCTCCCATACAAATATTTGGGCAACCAATCAATAACACATATAGCCTCTCGTATAGCTAATGATCAACACATGCAGCAGTTTACATCACAACAGACATAATGATGCACAAATTAAGACAGTTTAGTCACTAACCCATGCATTCAGTGAGACACATTTAATCACTCACTCATACAGTCAGTCACGCACCTACTAAATCCTTCATCCAGACACTTATACATCCACTCATTCTTCAATATGTAAGACATATTTTAACTTTACAGAAACATACAGTCACTGGATGTTGTCATCAGTGATGTCATCAGTGATGTCATTTGAGATGTCATCAGTGATGTCATCAGTGATGTCACTGACCATGTCATGAATGATGTAATATGTGACATGATCAGCAGTGGATTGCGGGTGCGCGATATATAGTTAGTGCAACTAACTATATATGGAATTTCAATGGTTTTTTGTGAGTAAAATAAGGTTTTTTAAATGCTAATTCCTAACTATATATGGTCTATAACCTATGGTTTTTTCAGTGAATTTTCAAGGTTTTGTAAATGCTAATTCCTAACTATATATGGTCTATAACCTATGGTTTTTTCAGTGAATATATATATATATATATATTATTATTATTATTATTATATGAAATTTGTAACGCGCTCAGCTTACCCGGGGGCAACCCGGCGCGAGACAGAACCAAGGGAAGAGAATCAAGTCAAGCACTACTGTGGGAACAAATAGGTCTTTAAAAGTTTCCGAAACAGAAGTATCTTGGGCTCTGAACATATATATATATATATATATATATTTATTATTTTTGGTGATATAATTTTTTTAATGATAGAAATTATTTATTAAAATTAAATGTTTAAAATAATTATTTCTAAGTTTATATTAAATATATTTATTACTATATTAGTTTTAACTTAATTTTAAGACATTTAAAAAAATCGATATTTTGACAGTCTATATTTTTGTAAGTCGATATTTTGGAGTCGATATTTTGGTACTTACCTGTTTGTAGATAGGGAGTCGATATTTTGTCACTCGATATTTTTAACTCGATATTTGTGTATCTCGATATTTGTGACGTCGATATTATGTCAGTGATCCGTTTCATCAACAGTGGATGGTAGTTTCTCCAGCTCTTCAATGTGTAACATGGTATGGATTGCATCTTTCTTTGCCATAACTGTCTGTTTTCTTGAGAGATTATATGGCAAGAACAAGCTAGTGGTATTAAGGTGTCTCCCTGGAAAGCGACAGGGCGTAAGTTTCTGCAGAGTCCAAAATAGTCGCATCATAGCTCTGAGCTGCATCTGCCCATGTTGTAAAGAAGACATGTCACTCTGAATAACGTCTATTGCCAATGACACTATGTTACCCAGAGAATAAATTCTGGTTGATAGAGTAGTCATACCATTATCTCCTCTGCTAGTGCTCTTTCTAAATTTACCATGTCAATTTTGCGCATTCTCTCAGCAGCTTCCTGCTGTGAAATTTTCCAAACTGTGTTGTATATTGCAGACAGAAATGGCTTTTGATGTGGTCTTTAAGGACCTACTAAAAAGTCCTATAATCCCATGTCATCAGAAAGAAGGACCAAGTGCTGTTTCTACTGAGAAAATGTTGAGATTTTTATCCAATACAGGAATAACTTCCCAACACTGGAAGTTGTTGCCACTCCAGAGTGTTGTGTGTGTCGGCGCGTATCTTGGGACAGGCCTACTAATCTTAAACCCATCAGTCTCACCCAGAAAATGAACCTGATATCCTGTAGTAGTTAACGGCCACACTAACCACACCCTTTGATTGGTGTCTGAAGAATTGCATGAGCCATTATGAAGTATGATGTTTGATGTTTCCTCTGTGTACTTTGTGAATTGTTGCCAGTTCACAAACTGTGCAAATGTGGAATCTTTTATTTTTTTTCTCTCAAACCAAAGAAGGATGTTTGCTGCACAGTTTTGTTCAGGAAAAGCATTTGCTTTAATATAAGGCATGCTTTAAATAAAGTCTTGTGTCCCTGAACCTGCCAATCCTTAGTTAAGTTGACATTATCATTCCAAAAGTCGAACCCTTGAACAGACAACTGGCAGATAAAAGATACAGAGTAATATAGCTTAGTGTCAGTGAGCATAGTTTTCGCCGCCTCAGAAGGTTGTAGTTTATAATCATAATCATAGGGGCACTGGGTCAGCCAAATTGTGACCTGAAAAATATGCAAACTTCTGTGCAAATGCTTTTGAGCTACCCCCCGCTGGTGTTGGGCAGTGTTCCCATTGTGTATAATTAAATACAGCACGTGGAACACTTACTTTGTGCAGGAAATTGTGACCATAATAGCAAAAACTGAATATTTTCATCATAATTTGCAGTACACTCAATCATTTCCTTATCATTAAAAAAGTTGAATGCTGTAGATCATCTAGCATTTCATGCAGTGTATCAATGTCCCAATCCTAGTGGTGATGAAATCATGCAAATAAATGTAAATACATGTGGCACTTGAATCAGTTCAATAGGACTAAATGTATCATAGGATACCCTATCCCAAACAATTCCACCAGGAATGGTAACAGCAGAAATGTTCATCAGGGAAAGGTCTCTTCGCACTTTGTGTGATGAAGAATGTGGTTTCAAAACCAAGTTTACCAGTTCAACAGCAGAGCATGCTGGGAGATTGCGTCGGTTGCGAGTGAGGGAAAAGACAGTCACGAAACCAATCCAGAAGAAGAGGAAAAGTAATGAAATTCAAATCCAAATGTATATCTGCAGAGGGATAAAGTATGTCTTTTTCATCCAAAAGTAGAATTCAAGCAATCGACCTTGGGGCGGTAGAGGTGGTGGGTCCAATCAATCCAAAGAGAAGTGATCATAGTTTATGAAGTAGCCAGAGACTGCATCCCTGCCAACTTGAAGAACAATCACACAGTGTGAGGAGGGGGAGCCTTGAAGGGGGCAGGCCTTGTGCCTAAAAGTACCTATGAGGCACTTTTGAACCCCAATCCCACCTACAAGCCCTCTTCTTCACCCCCCAAAAAAGCTTGCTAAAACTGGTGCCGATGTCCTGTGGCTTTTTCATACCCCTCAATGGACATCAGCAGTTCAAAGCCTCAGAAAATGATCTGAAAAACACTATTTACAGTGTTTTTAGCTTGTTTTCCCTGCCATCGTGTAATATTGGCTCCTCACAGAAGACCATGTGGTGGGAGCCGATATCTTGTGTCACACGGTGACACTGTGTGAGTTGACAGGTATGAGACTGTTCAATCTATTTTTGGCAGCTCTGCATGTTTTAGAGAACTGGGAGTAGACTCATACGGTGGTAGGTTGCAGTAATCATCTTAGTCTCTTTGTCGAATAGAAATCAGTGTTTCTGTACATGGTGTTTGCAAAGAGTTTGTTGAAGTAACAGAAAGAAGTGATACTTCAGAGGGAGAAGTGGCATTATCATCGATTAAAGATTCCATCTGGACTTCCAGTAAAGCAGTGAGAGGAGGCAGGTAACTACCTAGGAGCCCTCTTGGCCTACTGTGTAGAAACGGCCACATAATGTGGTTTGATGAGATCTGTCGACACATACCTCCTGTTTTTGCAACCAGCAAGGGAAGGTAGAAGGACAGTTCTTATTCCATAAATGGCCAGGACAGGTACAGGCACTCTGTAAGATTTCCCAAGTTCTTTCTTGTTCACTATTTTTTCCCGAACCAGTTCACCAATCTTGGAGTCCAACTAGGAGTTGCTGATGTTTCCTTTACTTAATCAGTGGCTTAACCATTTGCTGGATGTTGCTCTGAGCTTCCTTGAAAGTTTTTCAGATCCTGTAAAACATTCACAAGTTCATTGATGTCATATGGTGTTTCAGCCACAACTGTACTGGGACTGTTGAGGTCTGACACCCACATCTTAACGCCTAATAGCATCTCATAGGGAGTCCAACCACCCAGAGACTGTCTGGGAGGTCGAATTGTTTAGGGCTCTCTGGAGCCCATATAGGTCATGTACCCAATTGCGACCTGAACCTAATACCCTCACTGTTAAAGACTTCTTTTAAGTACTGGTTATTCCTCTCCACTACAGCATTTCCCTTGGGATGATTGGGAGAGGAGGACCGCACATGACACCCAACTTTCCCATGATGTCTCTGTAAACCTTTGAGGCACATTCCTGACCCTAGTGGCTTGTCTGAGATCAATAGAGGTGTCAATGGTGGACTCACCACAGTGGAACCATTCATCTGCTGCCAGTAGTCATATTTAAGGACAAAAGTCCTTAGTCTGTTTATGGAGAGCTGGCCACCAATAGAGTTGATGCAATAGTGAACTTGTAGCTGCCACCCCTACGTGTGCAGATGCTATGCCCTCATGTGCTGCTAGATTCAAACCTAACCTGCGATCTGAATTTGGTATCACTGGATCCCCCCACTCCAAGAATCTGAGCAAATGGAATGTTTTGCACACTTAACTGGTAGGAGTACTTTGCAGGAAAGCCTTTCGGCTGATTGGTGCCGTCGCCTGCAGCATTGACACCCACCATGATGTGTCAATCTATCTTCAAACTTGAACAAGTAATTGCAGTGACTGCAACAGTTTGTACTCTTGCTTTTGCAGCTTCATCAGCCATAGAAGTCCTTACAACATGTATTCCTACATGTTAATGACCCAGTGTGTGTACTACATGAGTCTGTGGCAAACACTCTGTCCCCAAAGTGTTTTGTGCTTTATGGTGTACCCTTTGTAATCTCTGAATCCATTATGGCACCAGTAATGTAAATACTCATTGTAAGACTGGACACAATAGTGCAATTCACTCACAATTAGTGTGGGGAATCCGGTATCTATATTCTCCAGTGCTAGTATTAGAAGCCTGAGTTCTACATGCTGTGCTGTGCAATCACCTAGTGACCGTGTGTAATTCTTGTGAGGATGGAATTCACCTACGCATGCTGCCAAGTATTGGTGTTTTGTCCCTATGGTAGGCTGTGCAAAACCTTCAGTATAGATGATGTAAGCATGCTGATCAAGAGGCATGACATCATTAGGGAGAGGGTATTCACTTTCATATTGCAAGTATGCTTGTTTTTGTAGTGCAGAGTCAAATCTGTACTCTACATCTGTTGCTGTGAGAGAGTTGGCCCACTGTATCCATCTTGGATGTAAAGCCTTATCGTTAGTAACATTGGCCTTTGTGACTGCCTCAAGGGCTTGAACAGGGGTCATGAAAATGATGTGTTTCCCCTGAGTCAAAGATCTTTCTCTCACTCAAGCAGTTTGTATTGCCGTAAGAATCTTCTTTGGCCATGCAAAATACATCTCATCATTGGTGTATAAATGTAATTTATATGCAATTGGTACAATGTCTCCCTTGTTGGTTGTAACTTACGTATATCCTGATGCACCCACAATGATACGTGGTTGGTGGTTTTTACATGTGTGTAAGTCTGTTGAAGCAGGCATGTCAACCTGTACTGAAAGCAAGAGTTGTGTGTGTTCTGTTGTCCAGTGTGGGATTGAAAAATCTTTTCTTCATTAAACCCGTTCTGCATAATCTAGAATGTAAGTTCTGCTGAAATGTAGGAATCCCAAAATGGATTGAAGTTTCTTCAATGTGTTTGGGGGTTGTAACAGTGCACACTTCTTTAAGAAATGTGTTGCAGGGATTTTGCATTCACTTGAACAGCTTGTATTCCAGAAACAGGACATTAGAGTGGGCAATTATTGATTCTTTTTAATTAAATTTGTAGCCCATGTAAGTGTGTCCCAAAACTTTGCGATCCACTCTTGTCAAGTGTGTTGATAGGTCATCACCCGTCAGATATATGTCATTGACATGGGACAGGTGCCTGGTCATCAAAATGTTGCAACCGTTCTGTAATCCAGGCTAAAAACAACCCAGGGCTGTTCTTATATCCCTGGGACATACCACAGAACTGTCTTTAAGAACCCAGCAGGCTCAATGTGTTCAAATGTCTGCTTTCAGATGCTATATTTTGGTAGAAAATCTATTTGAGATATCTAATATGGTTTTGTATTTCTTTTGCACTATGTTGTTCAAGTACGTGTAGCTGTATTCAGGTGTCTGTAATCTAATACTAGACTATGTGAATGGTTGGGTTTCATTACTGGAAGAAAAGGATTATTCATTGGGGAGGTGCATCTTTAAATTACACCCTGGTATTCAAGTTGTGTATTTCTCTCTAACTTGTTTTTAGCCTCATTTTTGGTGCAGTATTGTCTTTGAGGTTTTGGGGTCAACCTCACTGCTATAATGTAATAAGGGGAATCTCATTATAGCACCACATGGTTGTGGTATAATGCTGGACCAAGCGCTAAAGCCCACTCCTTGGTGTAAGAATGTTTTACAGTCTCTGGAACGAAGTCAGAAAAAGAAGGTACATTTAGCATTTCTCCCTCTGGGCAATCCATCACAAACTGAGGTGGCCAACCCATTTCGGCCAAGATAATGTCGTAGCCAAATTACAAAGTCTCCCAAAAGAGAACATTAATATATCTCAGTATGTTCCCCTCCAATTCCACTCCAATTGAAGTTGCATCTCAAATAAACGTTTTAGAACACTCACCCTAGTGTCTGATGTTTTCACCTGGATATAGTCACTCAACGTTACTCAACGTTACTGCCACCAGACAATCCATCAGGTTCTGATGAACTGTTGTGACTTCTGTTGTGCTGTCCAGAATGGTCAAAGATCGCTCCACGTTCAGAAGCAGTGTCTTCAATATCCGTGGCATGCTTGACTTTTAATCCAGTTACCTTCTGCTTTTTTAATTTAGTTTTAGCTTACTTTTTTCTTATGTAGTCAAGAGAGCATTGGAAGTTCTCCTTTGGTTTCATGAACTACTCTGATCTGCGCTCTGACCGTCCTCTCTCTGAGCATTTTTCAGATGAATCCTGAAAGGAACAAGATGAATGTGTACCAGTATCTTATATCCGGCTAAGGCTGACCATGTTGTTCCCTCATTGCTAAGGGAACCTAATCTAACTTTGTTATATGTATATGGTAGGGTGCCTCAAACAAAATTTTGATGTTCTTAGTAAGTATTTCTGGTGCTTCATAAGCTGTGTTGCTATTAGCAACTGTATCTGCAGTGTATGTGTGAAAAAGTCTTGAATTTGTATTAACTGCTGGGAATGTAACCGGTCCATAGGATCCCTCTGTACTGAATGCTTCGTGAGCCTCAACCATGAAAGTACCATCCCCATCTGTCCTGTCTGGGGCAGACTGCATTGCAACAGCATTTGTGTAACCACATATCTGTAGTTAGCTGGTATGTTAATTATTGGTGTGTCTTCTTCAGACATCTGTATATATAGTATCAGAGAGGCTACCTCTATGGGGATATCCTTTGAAAGGTTAATGCTTGAACAACCTACAGCCAATACATAGGGGTTACCTACTCAGCTGAGGAGGATATTTTCCCTTAGGCCAAGGAACTCTCCTGTTGGTGGGTGATTAGGGTTCTTTGGGTACACAAAATAAAACTATCCAGGCAATCCATTAAATATGAACCCAAGCTAAAATGTTTGCTGCGCCATGTAGTAAAGATTGTGACTCTCCGGTAAAACTGTGCATTTATTGAACAACATAAACATCAGAATTGTACCATACTGATTCCGTGCACAACCTTAGGATGTGTTGACCTATATTCCTGCTAGCTCACTGTTCACCATCTGTACCCCTAATCGTACAGGGTAATAAACACGTGGGCAACCTCAGAGCATGACAACTCTGACTCCCCCAAGGAAACTGTTTTAACAGATCTAAACCCTTTCGCTTAGCAACTCAAGCATACCCTAAGAGATACACAAAAAATGCACAACATGCATTTTTCAATGTATAATGAAGCATTATGATTCTTGAGTAAAATACATGTGCTGCAATGGTTAATAGAAGGAAATAGAATAATGTGGTTAACATTATGAGAATGGTGAAAAAGATGAACAATTGAACCATTTTGAGAATTACAGTAAAAGATATGCTTGCATATAAGTTCTGTAATATAGTGTACTCCTACCTATCACATTCTACCCTATCGTGTCTAAGGTGAGTGGTTCTGCCAAATCCCTATCCGAATGGTCTAGCTCAGCATTACGTGTGGGTTTGTGTCAGTGAGCTGCCCGCCTTGGTGTAGATTTGGACAGGATACCATGCATGAGGTGACAGGAACCAGCTGAGCTAGAATTCCAGCATAGACTGACCTATTGGTGCCAGTGAAATGTTCCTTTGCACAAAGAGAGGCTTAATGTCATATATATAATAACATACTCCATGTTGACATAACAAAGCTCCAATCAGGCCAGTTTTTGTTTATTTTATTATGATAGTTCTGTCGTCGTGCTGCCAACAAAGAACAACATTGTGCGGGCTGTACCTAGCCCTAGCACAATATGTTCAAGCTGTCTTGATAGAGTGACTACGAAATGATGTTGTAAGCGAACTTAGTTTGAAGAATGTTATCCCATATGTGCATGCAAATTAATGTGTCAAAAGTCATTTTGTTTCGAGATAGAAGGCAACTTAAGAATGTGTACATGTAAAATGACACTGTCTTAACTGGGACTCAATACCTCCATATGACATCCTGAAAATCTTTGATAGTGGCTTCTTCCTTTATTCAGATCTATCTATATTCGTCCTCAGTCCCATTCAAACATTGGAACTTTGCATTTGTTGTTGTTAGACACCCTAAAGTCTATGTGTGGTGTAAACTAAGGCTCTGCTTAGTTCTACAAGGTTTGGGTTTCCCACCCACAGATGCCTGAACTCAGTTCAGCTCACGAAAACATGAGCGTGAATATCCAAGATGTTGTAACCCCACATAACCACATTCACCATACTATTCGATGTGTTGTCCAGCATTTCTGGGTTACTAACAGCCCATCAAAAGGGACTAGAGACACAGTGGAAATTCAAACCCAATTTCCTGCTTTAGATTATTACAAACAAGTACTGCACTAAGAAAAGGCACTTGGGGCTTATTTATAAGAAAGTGCTGCATCACAGCGAGCAAGCCCTTTGGCTGCTGCACTCTGCTGTACTTTCAAAACACAGGGATATGGCCTCAGACGCTTGGACCGCTTCCCACACCCAGTGAACAAGTTATGAACTTGGGGATCTGGATTAACTCCAAAATCTCTCTTGAGTATCACACTAGACGTGTTGCGGGCACCTGCTTTGGCATTCTTCGAGGCCTGTGAAAGACTCTGGACTTATTACCTATTACAGCTAGGAAATCCTTAGTCCATGCCTTGGTTACGTCAAGGCTGGACTATAGTAATGCCCTCTATTTGGGAGCAAATATGAGGTGTCTCCAGAGGCTTCAGCGCATCAAGAATGCAGCAGCCTGGCTGGTGTTAATGCTGCCCAAGAGAGCTCCTTCTAAAAAAGCACTGGGGACGCTACACTGGCTGCCAGTCAAGGAACGAGTGCAGTTTAAAGCCCTGTGTGTCAGTCACCGGATCACACAGTGGAAAGGACCTCGGTGTCTTCTCAATTTGCTAACCCCTCACAACCCGACTCGCAATTAATATCTTGTGGGGTGGATCTAGTGAAGGTTCCTAAAGTCAGAAGAGCAAGAATGGGAGGACGGTCGTTCCATTTTTTGGCAGCCCAACTGTGGAATAGATTACCCCATAAGCTCCGTTTGGAAACCTCAGAGTTGGTTTTTCGCAAAGAGCTGAAAACCCACTTATTCCCTAGGAGATAGGTTTTAGAGGTTTGCTTGGAAATGGATGACATAATGGTGGGGGGAGGCTGTGGGGGGCTGATACTTTAGCACGGGAACACACTGGTTAGTGTAACCAGGCGCTTTACAAGTTCAGTTACATACATACATACTTGTAAATATGGGCGGGAGGTTGCGCCTCTGGTGAGTCACAAAAAGTGACGCACCGATGACGCAAGGGACTTGTAAATAAGCCCCTTTATATTTAAACTAGCAGCCCGTCCCGACCTTGTCCGGGAGCAATCAGGCTTCCCCGACCCCCGCCTGCCCCGACATTGCCCAGCAGCCCGGGCCCTCGGCCGCTCCGTCCCCCGCCTGCCCCGACCACCGCCTGCCCCGACATTGTCCCCCGGATGTAACAAAGGCCCAGTGTTGAGGCGCTCTGCATAAATCTCCATGGCAGATGCTGTAAGTCCCCGTCCCCCGCCTGCCCTGACCCCCGCCTGGCCCGACATTGTCCCCCGGAGCCTTACCTCAGGCGATGTAAATTCTATCCTTCTGTTTTGGTGTAAGTCCCCGTCCCCCGCCAGCCCCGACCCCCGCCTGCCCGACATTGTCCCCCGGAACCTTACCTCAACCGCCGCTCCTCAGTTCACCGCTCCTCCTTCTGTTTTGGTGTAAGCCCCCGTCCCCCGCCTGCCCCGACCCCCGCCTGCCCGACATTGTCCCCCGGAGCCTTACCTCAGCCACTGCTCCTCATTTCACCACTCCTCGCCGCGGGTCACCGCTCCTCCCGCCGGTCCGCTGCTCCTCACCTCCTCCCCTGCGCCATGTCCGCCGCTCGTCACAGCTCCTCCCTCGCGCCATGTCCGCCGCTCCTCCTGGCGCTCCTGGACGTCGCACCTCCCCGCGCTCCTGACGTCAGCACGCAGGTCGCGGCCGGCGCTACTTCGAGGGGACTACTTTTTTTATAATGTAAATTTTTTAAATATAACATATTTTTTAACTTTATATAGGCTATGTCCATCTGCACACCCTGAGGATTACAAGGATGTATCAGGTGTGTGGATTGGCGCTGTGGTTCCCGAGTTTACCCGCCTCAAAGCCTCAAAGTTCTTCCTTTATAATAGTAGTATAGATATAGATGTGTTTATTTCAACAATTTCATCCTGCTTCTTAGCACATGAGTAATAACCACAAAGAATATATTTAATACAGCACTGATGCATGTCACTAACAGTGAGAAGAAAAAGAAAATTTCTACCATGGTTGGAATGGCAGTGGCAACCTAACACCCTAAAGACTACTTCTAATTGCTACACTATGAAAGCATAGAGTAGCTTAATTGCATCTAGAATTTCTTGGATTTCAGTGCACTGCATTCCTGTTTACAACAGCAAAGCTGTGGTTATGGGGGAGAGTGTTTCCTCAAAAGGAAAATACACATCATTTGGGCTCATCCTTTCTCCTCTAGGAATTGGCTCGGTGTCAGCTCTCAGCATAGGAATGGATGCCAGTTAGGTAGTTTGGAAGTCTCTGGCAGAATCTATGGCAGGACCAAGTGCAATAATCTAGGGCGATGGCCTCTCTGAACTAGTGGCCACTTTATGGAGTTTTTAGAGTATTAGTCATTGAATTTCCAATTAATTCTGGATATAACTAGTATGAACCAGTAAGGCAGTTCAAAATAAACCATCAAGGTAAACTTGAATAAACCAGTATAACAAAGTTAATTCATACTACATTGTTTGCATTATACATTCACTGTCTGATCTTGAAACATAGATAACAGGGAACTTTTCTCAGACTTATGTCCCCTTAAGTGTTTGTCAATGTCATTGTCCGGATGATTTGACATGTTCACAGGTTCCTTGAAAGCTACGTACATGCAGCATCTGAGTTAAAGGTAGACAGGCTAACTTAACAATCAGGCACAAAAGGAGTCTGGTCTTTATGACATATTGGCCATGTTCACACTATATAAAACTGCAAAGTAAAGAAGCATTAGAGAGAGGAGGGGTAGTGAACTGAGGAATGTGTGGAAATGGAAGCATAGGTGGAAGATGAAAAGGGGTGGAAAGGGTGCTGCGATCTATCTAACATGAAAGGTCACAGCTGGAGAAGCAGTGGCAGAGCCGAGGAGAGTGCATGGGGGTAAGAATGGAAGTCTGTTAGAACTACCCAGAAACTGAAGGGCATATTTACAAGGGAAGTGGCGGAGAGCAGCACTAGCGTTCTTGGCTTAACGCCGTGTTCTGCCTCTATAGTGCAGTCCTGTGTTTGTCCCTGTGCTGGCGCTAATTACAGCTGCCGAGCACCAACACAGATGGTGCAAGGGTGCCTGCACTGTGGGAATGATTGTTTATGTGCAGGAAGGTGTCTCTTCCTGCACATAAACAATCTTAAATGGTGATTTGTAACTGCTATGTGTGCTGCTTTGTGCAGCACACAGAAGCCAAAACTCGTCATTTTTTAAATTATTGTTTGTGTGCAGGAAGTGATACCTTCATACACATAAACAATCATTCATGTTGTTTTGCTGTTTTTATGTGTGCTGCACAATGCAACGCACATAGAACCAGCAAAAACGAGGAGAAAGAAAGGATTTTTCCTTATTGCCCCATGTTAAGGCCAGGGTTTTTTTTATCTTAATTTTGGCGTTGTCCCATATTTACGCCACCCTTGTAAATATGGGGCACAGTCAAAATCAATTAGTGTTGCGACGGAACGCCCACCACAACACCAATTGCCCTCCCCTTTCAAGCTAAGTATAGCGTGAAAGGGTGCCTTATTTAGAAGGCAGTGTTAAGCCACGTTAAGTAGTTTAACGCTGGCTTTCAAATAAGGCGAAGCCTGTATCGTCAAAGGAACATCAAAAAAAGTGACGTTCCTATGGCGATAGTGGCCTGTAAATATGTCCCTGAGTCGCTAAGCTCTTTCTTACCCATAACACATATAGAAACGTTTTAAGCACAGCTAAGGTATACAGTAATGCTTACTCCAACCCAACATTTTCAAATCTTGTTGTCAACAGTATGAATCTGGGCAAATCATTTATTACGCTATGTCTAATATTGTAAATATTTATTTTATTAAATAAATACATGCATCAATTATCACTGCAACTTAGGACGAAGTAGAAGGTGGTCTTAGGGATCTAGATGCATAGAGCTGTATATGCAAGTTCGCTTTTTTTCCGGGGTTAGAGCTCATCTATGTCTGTGCACAGATTTTCAGAGCACTGCAACATAATTTCACCACATCACAAGCTAATTTTCACTCTGATTTAACCAATTCAAAATAGAAACGTATGTTGACTTTTTCTGCGTAATTTTACCTTTTTCTAAGTTGTTCTTAGACTGGCCAGAATTTGCATTGGCAGGTGTGCAGCAAATATCTACTTTTTACACGAGAGAACCTTAATTTTAAAAACCTTAACCATCTAATACACTGCTTCAAATTTCACATTTTCATTTGCTTGTGGTTCCGCGTTCCCTTCCTCTTTGTTTGTCTCTGTGCACCGCCCTGAGGCGCAGAAACATCACCGCATCTAAGTGCCTGCCAGCCTGATATTTTACTTTAATTTCCCAGTTGTATAACCACGCTCCATGGTTAAGGTGATTAAGATGGATGTGCGTCAAGGTGATTGTGTTTTTAGACAGTATAGATTGCTGATGTTTGACCTGGAACAGACAGGTCACCGAGGCCCTTGTATTTCCATGACTGTCCAACAGAAAGACATGTATTCTGTTTTTTTTTTTTATGTATTTTTATTGCATATGATATAAAAATAACAATTTGACAGTTCAGGACCGAACGTGACATTTTCTGGGCTCCACATACCATCTAGTTCAATAATTATAGGTACACAGGGCTGGACTGGCCATAGCGGGCACCGGGCAATCCCCCGGTGCGCCACACGCGTGGGGGCCGGTTCTGGGCCCCTGGGGGCCGTTTTTGTTACAGGGCTGTTTTTGGCTCTGTAACAAAATCGGCCGAAAACCGGCCCCGGCAGAGAGCTAGGCGGCACCTCCAACCCCCCGAGTGGGGAGAGCGCTGGCTGAGCACTTTGCCGGGGCTGGTTTTGGTACCCTGTCTGGCCCTGCTGTAGGTACAGAAACATTCCATATTTTGTTATCATAGTTATAGCAATACAATTCTACATTTTTGACATTCAACTCGAGTCCTCAGAGGACCCCCTCGGGGGCGGATCACAAATGTTCCCTCTATAGGTGTTCCACTTGCCCCATATTTATTCTGTTTTTCAAGCAATAAACGTTCATTTAAAAACGGTAAACAAAGATTCAGGACCTGGAGCTGATAAAAGGCATTCCGTTCTGTGGGGGAATTGGTGGGCACTGTAATGCCTGCGGGACACGTTCTAGTGTTCCGCAGGAAGCTGGGCTTCCAGCCACTCCCTTGAGGGCTGGACACACTGCACCCCCAAACCCATCCATCACGGGTGCCACGAGTGATGTGGCCCGTCAATAAAAGGGCCCGGGTGCACGTGCTCGAGGCCAGTTACTGCACTGCATTACCTGGTGTCTGTGTCCATCATTACTGTAATGTGAGTCTGAGGCCCAGCATCACATTGGCGACGAGCGGGTCTGCCCCCACTAATACCATGGGTGCTGACTCTCTGTTCATCGGGAGGGGAAAGTATTGCCGAGAGAGGAGGCACCCCGCACCTACTGGGCACATGTTGGCGAGATCGTGTCCCCCACCTTCAGAAGCCTCCTAACCGGCCCTGAGGTGGGAGAGCAGAGCCTAATCATCTCCCACGGTCCGGTAATCCCGCTGCCGCCCGTTTGGTAAGTCGCGGCATGTAATAAGGAGAGATGCACAGTAAGTGGATGCGCCTGCGAACAACCCAGTAGTACGAAATGGCGTAAGACCAGTTCTGCTCCACGCCTGTGGCGTCGCAAGCTGCCCCTGCCTGACACCATTCGCCTCCGCAAGTCAGAAGTGCGGCAAACCTAAGGTAGGGCAGTGCTGGCCGGCAAGTGTAAACAGGTCGCACCAGCCCTGATTTACTGCCTCCTGCCCAGCATGCCGCATGCTGGTTTCCGCAGCTGCCAGCAGAAAGAGAAACGGCCTGCATTGCTGTGAAGACTGCAGTGGCCCCATATGTGCACAGAAGTGCCATCCCGGCATGATCCGACACCGCAGATCCAACTGAAAGCACCCAATAGCCGCACCTCTGCCCCGTGGACAAAGCGGTCTCCGCTGCTACAGAGAAAAGTCCCAGGCTCCCTACATGCAAACAAGGAACGCTCCCCGCACCTCCTTCCCCATCTACAAACTGGCGTCGCAGCTCACGGGCCAGAGAGCAGGAGGAAGCCGCAGCAGCCCGCTCCCCATGCCGGTATCTCCTACAGCAAAGCATAGCTGAACCAAGCGACGAGCACCGCTGCACCCAGTGGCGGCTGGTGACATCCGAAAGTGGTGAGGCGTAAAAACCCACGATGAGTGCCCTATGGCGAGCCAGCGCAGTGAGTGAGCCAGACCATCCAACAAAGGCCTCTGGGGGTTCTCCCTCAGAACCCCTCAGAAAAACAAGTGGGCAAATGGTGCATACCCAAGCAAATTCGAGAAAGCAAGAAGGGCAACAAAGCAACTTTGAAACTGTAGCAATGACATCAATAAAAAAACTTCATGGTAGCTGCTCACTCAGTACACTCAGAGAATTGCCATGCCAACTCAATGGCCCGTTCACAAGAACTCAGTGCATGCCCTTCTTTGCAAATTGCCACTGGTGAAGCACAGGTTTGCGAAGTACTGGAGAGGGAGGGTAAGCACTCTGGAGCTGGTCATGAGACTAGCAGCAGTGCTACCCTGTGCTTCAACCACGCCAAGGTCCATTCCATCATCCAGTCTTGAGCCTCACTGAACATCAACAAAACAAAACAACAATACAATCCTGTCTAGGTCAGCACTCCGGTACAGTGCACACCCAAATAAACTGAAAAACAGAACCCTCACACAAAAAAATGCACAAAAATGTATTTTGTTTGCCCGCTGATCAACCGTGCTGCAATAAATCATGTGCACATCTTCTCCTCCTGACCCGACGTTCACTCCGAATAAATCAAATGAGCGATTACATGCTCCAAAAACAATACCTGCCAATTCCATAGTCATGTCTATGCCCACTATATCTGTTAGACACAATATGAATGGGCAAGGCGTCGATGTACACAAATACAATTCAAATATGCCCATATCTTCCCACTTGCACACACTACACATGCACAACAAGCTGATGTATTGGTAAGGGACTACAAACTATGCATGTGAATGGAGGTGCGACATGCATGGCATAGCGCGCACACACAATTTCCTGACTGTGAACCCAGCCCCTCACACCTCACCTGGAGTCAAAGGGGGTGACAAACGCTGTGCCGTTGTCTTGGCGATGCTTGCCAAAGGCCCGTCCTCTCTGTCTCCAATAGGTGATGCCTTGGAGGTAGTACCAACCGTGATGCTCGACTCCTGGCCCTCCCAGACACCCTGCTTTGCACAGTGCTCTTCCCTGGATGAACATCTCGAAGCCGCCATTGCAGCAGTCCAAGAAGAGCTGTCGGACTTTGCCCACGCCCAAATTGGCTTCAAAGGGCAGACTGTGTAGCCAAGACATTTTTGTGTGCCTTAATGGGAACACTTGTCTCCAAAGTATTCCTCTGGTTGCCTGGAGGTCAGTGGTTCAATGCAAAAAGATGCCCCTGCCCCACAGAATGTGTTGAGGGACCCCTGAGTCTGCCATCTGCTAGGTTTGGTGGGGGGGGGCACAAGGGCCGTAGGGGCCTGCGCCACACTCCTGCCAAATGTAACCTGCTGCCTGGCTTCATCACCTCCAGACTAGAGGCCCAGGTTTTCCATCTTCGGGCCACCTGTTACTCACAGCACAACTTCATCCACACTCCCATCCGTCTGTCAACCCTCCCTCCGAAGAAAACATCACGACTCTGAAAGATCAACTATCCAGACATCAACTTGTTGTCTCTGAGCGACCGAAACACTGTCACAAAAGTATGTCTCATCTGCTAAATATGCCCTTCTCATCAGGCACTTTGCTCTCCTAGAGCCAACACATTCCGTACATGATCAACAATTCCAGAGTTCGAGATACCAACTCTGCAAATGTTGTGGCGTGACATGCCCCAACTTGGATCATCAGCTGCGCCCGATTTCCCACGAGAGACAACAAAAGGTGTACAAAATGGCATCCACCACAACTACAGAGCAGTCACGGCGGGAGGGGTTTAATGAAAAAAAAAGATATATAAAAATCAAAACCTACCATCCGGTGCCATCTTCCGAAAGGGTCCGACTCCCGTTCCTCTCGTCATCATCACGAAAGGCAGCCTCCCTCCCTCTCTCCCTCGCCTCCGCCAATCACAACTGGTGAGGCGAGTCCGAGAGCGCCCCAGCCAGGCCCCTTTCTCTATGTAGGCAGCCTAAATAGAGAACAGGGAGAGTGGGCGGTGTTGCTCGAGGGCAGGGGGGAGTGGCTTGCCCACTGTCGCTCACACTGACTGCTTGGGCAGCCTGTGGCCCAAACAGTCAGTATGAACAACAGTGGGCAAGCCACTCCCCCCTGCCCCTGAGCAGGACTGCCCACCCCCAACAGCCGTGCGAGAAGGCAGAAACATAAATGGTAGTTATTATCATTTATGCTTCTGCCCTCTCGCACGGCGAGAAAGCAGGGGGGCGGTGCCCAAACGCCCCTAGAGAGGAGCCGCCACTGGCTGCACCAAATAATAAACCTGCAACAAATTCTCCAGCACCGCGGGGCCCGCACCTTCACAGAGGCTGTTTCGCCGAGGAAGTTGCGGAACCAAGACACCAAGTGTCACGGAGCTGCACTGCACCATATACATGAAGCAGCCCACCCCTACGTGGCACAAGCTTTTAAAGAGGTACGCTTTTTGGCATGTGTGAATAACAAGCAGTATCCTCTGCATACCTTCATCCACGCTTAGCGGTGGGCCCCGAGCATTGTTAGCCCACCGGCGATCACTACCTGCATCTCCTCTACCAGCCAGCACCTGAGTGAAGGGTGAAGGGTGAACACGGAAACTAAAATTGGTGTATTAGCGCATTAAGCGAGCACACAGTCCTTCTCAGCCTGCAAGCAAAATGACATCCTCGCAAGACTTTTTCCTTGTTTGCGATCGCGAGCATGGAAAATAAACCTCCCGGCGAGATTTTCAACGCGGGGAGGTCAGGTTTCTCATTGCGAGTGGTCGCGCATGCTCACGACCGCTCGCGATGAGAAACTACCAGTCCACGTTGAGAAAGCTGCAGCTCGAGTAAAAATCTACTTAAGCGGCAGAAAAGTAAAGCTCGCACTGTGCAAGATGCCGTTTTCAATGATTGCACAGTGCCGGATGCTTGTCCGCACTGTGCAATCATTGAAAACGACATCTTGCACAGTACGAACATGCTACTACGCAGTTCGCAAAGTGCTACCTGTAGCTCGCGTAGTGTGAAGTGCACTTCGCGTAGCTTCTCGTATCGCTACTTCGTGAACTACGCCCACCCCTAGTTATTTTGCTTACCAAGCAACCCCAGTTCAGACATGGCCATATGCAAATCAGTCTTGACCCTGTACCTCATGGGAACAGTCCAGGCCGAACTGCCAAGCCATGTCTTCCCTGGACCAGAATCAAGCATTCTAAGACAGGTTTCTGGCTATCAGCCGTCTTCAGCCAGGATAGCTTGACTCCAGTGGCGTAGTGAGCACAGGACCCACATCTGGGCATACCCTGCCCACATTGGGTGAACAGCAAAACACATAAGATGATGGACAGAATGTTGTACAATGGCAAAACATTCACCCCAGTCACCGATCTGGGTTTAATCTATCGTTATTTTGCTCACCAAGCCACCCCAGTTCAGATATGGCCATATGCAAATCAGTCTTGACCCTGTGCCTCATGGGAACAGTCCAGACATACACTGCCAAGCCATGTATTCCCTGGACCGGAATCAAGCATCCTAGGACTGGTTTCTGGCTATCAGCGTCTTCAGCCTGAATAGCTTGACTCCAGTGGCATAGTGAGCAGGGCACCCACGTCTGGGCATACCCTTCCCAAACAGGGTGAACAGCAAAACACACAAGATGATGCACGGAATGTTGCACCATGGCAAAAAATGTACCCCAGTCACAGATCTGGGTTTAATCCATCGTTATTTTGCTCACCAAGCCACCCCAGTTCAGACATGGCCATATGCAAATCAGTCTTGACCCTGTGCCTCATGGGAAAAGTCCAGACCGAACTGCCAAGCCATGTCTTCCCTGGACCGGAATAAAGCATGTTAGGACCGGTTTCTGGCTATCAGCCGTCTTCAGCCAGGATAGCTTGACTCGTGGCGTAGTGAGCAGGGGACCCACGTCTGGGCATACCCTTCCCACATAGGGTGAACAGCAAAACACACAAGATGATGGATGAAATGTTACACAATGGCAAAACATTCATCCCCAGTCACAGATCTGGGTTTAATCCATCGTTATTTTGCTCACCAAGCCACCCCAGTTCAGACATGGCCATATGCAAATCAGTCTTGACCCTGTGCCTCATGGTAACAGTCCAGATCGAACTGCCAAGCCATGTCTTCCATGGACCGGAATCAAGCATCATAGGACCGGTTTCTGGCTATCAGCCGTCTTTAGCCAGGATAGGTTGACTCCAGTGGCGTAGTGAGCACGGGACCCACGTCTGGCCATACCCTTCCCACATAGAGTGAACAGCAAAACACACAAGATGATGGACAGAATGTTGCACAATGGCAAAAAATTCACCCCCAGTCACAGATCTGGGTTTAATCCATTGTTATTTTGCTCACCAAGCCCCCCCAGTACAGACATGGCCATATGCAAATCAGTCTTAACCCTGTGCCTCATGGGAACAGTCCAGACCGAACTGCCAAGCCATGTATTCCCTGGACCGGAATCAAACATCCTAGGACCGGTTTCTGGCTATCAGCCATCTTCAGCCAGGATAGCTTAACTCCAGTGGCGTAGTGAGCACGGGACCCACGTCTGGGCATACCCTTCCCACACAGGGTGAACAGCAAAACACTCAAAATGATGGACGGAATGTTGCAGAATGGCAAAACATTCACTCCAGTCACAGATCTGGGTTTAATCCATAGTTATTTTGCTCACCAAGCCACCCCAGTTCAGACATGGCCATATGCAAATCAGTCTTGACCCTGTGCCTCATGTGAACAATCCAGACCGAACTGCCAAGGCATGTCTTCCCTGGACCGGAATCAAGCATCCTAGGACCGGTTTCTGGCTATCAGCCGTCTTCAGCCAGGATAGCTTGACTCCAGTGGCATAGTGAGCACGGGATCCACATCTGGGCATGCCTTTCCCGCATAGGGTGAACAGCAAAACACACAAGATGATGGATGGAATGTTGCACAATGGCAAAACATTCATCCCCAGTCACAGATCTGGGTTTAATCCATCGTTATTTTGCTCACCGAGCCACCCCAGTTCAAACATGGCCATATGCAAATCAGTCTTGACCATGTCCCGTGCTCTCTATGCCGCCTCCTCCTCCTCCTCTGCCAGAACCACCAGCCAACTGTATTCCCGTTGTATGGCCTCCAGTTTCCAGCGCCGGGCATTGGCTGCCAACTCCTTCCTGTCTCTTTGGAAGGAGTCACTATATCAAGAAGAAAAAACAAGACTATTGTAAAATATACTCTTAGCAAAGCAGTAAGACAAAATAATTCTATACATAGTGGCACGGTAGCCCTAGCACGCACAGTACATAACATTTGTGGTATGTATCTATCCTCCCACTTCCTTGGCCTTTAACATTTGTGGGACTTTCAGGCATTCAACCACCCATGCATCTGATTCCTTTCAGCCACCTAGGCATGCATGCATCCCACGTATCCTTCTCTGCCAGTCATAAATATTACATCTCACCCGTCCTTCTTCCTTCCACCCTTCTTTCCCTTTTCGTTCCACCCATCCATCAAGGTTATCTGATCTGACTTTTACTCTTCTCCATAAAACTTTCACAGATGAGTTGAAGTCAGATAGAAGAGGTCATTGGTTACTCAACACTCCAGCCTCTAATGCTTTTACTAATGCTAAGTAAAGGGTGTCTTAAACCGGGGCGTTCACAACAACTTCTTACTTAGTATGTCTCAACGGTACAGTACACAGTACACCCTTGCAGTGAGTGTGATGTCAATAAGTAAGGATTAGGAATATAACTTACCACCACCCGCCACTGCTGCTGGCTCACCACCTGCAGCTCCTTCTACAACTGCCGAATCTTCTCTCTCAGCAGCCGTGTCGCCTTCGCCGCTGGCCCCGGCACTGGTGGTCGGTAGTACGCCTAGAAAAACATTACACATTTTTTAGATGTCATACACACCTCCCCCTATTTTTCACTAGCAAGATTGAAAAAAGAGTTAATACATACATATACAACATACATCACTAGTACAAATCTGGTAGTAGAGTAGACACTAGTAGTTATATTGTCCCTAGGGTCATTCTAGTCTTTTATTTGTGCACACGTTACCTCTCAGCTTGTTGTGTAAGACACCTTTGAAAGCACATGAGCTCATACAGCTACTGTCTAAGTGTTGCATACAAGGTCAAACAAAACAAGCCACTTTGTTATGGCGTTCTAGTGTTAGTCCATATTGCTTATCCATAAAAATGCTACATTTTTTGCCACGACTGAGAAATGCTTGCAATATACTAACGCGCACCATTTTTCTCATAACAGACGGAAGATTCCCTTCTACGAACCTGAGCTTTGCAGAGCTTATGATGTAACCACTAGTAGGTTCTTCTAAGGTGAGGGGTCCCTGGAATTTGCTCAGAGATCTTCATTTATAATTTTATATAAACTCTATTCCTACCAAGGGGAGGGTGGTGCTACCACCACTGTTCAGTTATCATGATTTCGCATTTTGTCTTTGTTCTATGGACTTGTAGTTGTTGTAAGTGTAACAATTTTTATTGTTTTAATCTTATGAATTTTGCTGTTGGTGCAGCATTATGGAACAACGTACAGAGCTTCTCAGTTGAAAACAAACCTTTTGAATTTACATAGACTCAGTGGTATTTGGTGTGGACTTACACGAGTGAGTGAGCGAAAGGAAGGGTGTGCATGTGCATTGCTTCCATGACTGAGAGGTCGGGAGTGTTATGTTTTGGGTTGTCTACTCATTGGGTATCATGTGGCGGTTCAGAGAGCTAATAGTACTGATGAGACACTACTATCTATAACTAGTCAGGCAGGGGATTGTGATGGGTTCTGATTGAGGTGTGAAAAAGGTCCAACCTCCAATCACCAACATCCTATTTTCTTGTGAAAAGTTCTGTATGTGCAAAATCCCTACAACAGTAGTAGTATGTCCTATCCTATCAAAAATAGTAAAATCTGGTTGGGCATTTTGTTGGTGGGAATTGTCGAAAAGCATCAAGATTAAGAAAGCCTCAAGATTAAGAAGACTACAAGTAGTAGAAGAAGACAACCCAAAGGACTGGACTCAATGGCTAGAGCTCCTGGTGAATCTGAGTTTTATTTAAAACCTTTTAAATAAAGAGTGGCCAACTGGGCAAGCTTAGCTACAGAAAGACTAATAGTAGTAGTAAAGAGAGTCATAGCAGAGGCAGTTTGAGGCAGGGATAACAAGAATTTAGAAACAGATAGTCTGGATCGAAGGAGAATTGGTAAAAAATAGCATTAGGAAACGTAAACAATAGTTCGGAACAAATATGGTGCAGTAAAAGTTAGGGAAAAATAATTATTAATATTGAAAACAGGAAGACATACTGGGGCCAGCAGCAATGCCCTGGTCCTGGTCCTCCTGTCCCTGGTGTTCAACTTCTCCCACTGACTCAGACCCTGTCTTCTTGCCCCTGGATGCTGATCATGAACAATATAAGAAAGAAATAGAGAAACATTGATAATTGGTGCAAACCAAATAAAATATTGTTTTAAACGGTCAAAAAACATTTATGTAGGTCGCTGACCTTAGACAATGCTCCCATAGACGGGGGACTGCATATCACAACACTAATATTAACAACATCAATGATAATGTGTTCTCTCTGGATGAACAACTTACAGGGTCAGTAGCCTTTGGTAGTAATGGCAAAACCCTGAATCTAGTTTCATGGAATATTGCTGGTGTGGCCAAGAACTTGAGGGATACAGAATGGGCAAAATACATAGATTCCAATGATTTTTGTCTCCTTCAAGAAACATGGTTAGTTGATACCCCACATAGGGTAGGGTATAAGTCATTTGGTATTGGAGCTGTCCCTTCCCCACGGGGGAGACCGTCAGGTGGATTAATTACTTGGGTCAAGGTAACCTTAAGGATCCGGGTCGACACAATAGATACTGGTACACCTGACATTCTAGCTCTGAAAATCACTACTAGCGATGGGGAGCTGGTATATCTTATTAATATATATAATCGACCAGGACCCTCAATCAAGGAGTCACCTACTATAGTTAAGTTAGATTCCCTTCTAAACAAGATAATTGGCAAAGAGGCGGCCATCATAGCAGGAGACCTAAATTGCAATTATGAACCTGTCACAGGAGTGAAGTATTTGAGGAAGAAGATCAGGCTAATAATATACCCTCGTTAGATAATGTGAAACCTGCCAATTGTTCAGTTTTGGAAGTTCAACTTTTGAGGATAACAGCTGAGCATGGTCTAAGGGCCTGTAATGGGCGCCCCCCTTCGGATATTAAGAAAAAACCCACTTTTTTCAGATATAACAGTAAAAGCAACCTAGATTTTGTAATTGTTTCAATTTCCCTCTGGCAGTATATGGTTGATTTGGAAGTGGGGACCAGGACTGAGAGTGACCATTATCCATTGAACCTAGAAATAGATGAGCATTCGTTTGTTGGGCAAGTGAATAAAAATACAACTAATCTAGGGGTGCCCCTGGGAGATGATGTGCTGGTAAGCAACAATAGACGAGCACTCAAGTGGTCGCGCATCCTAGACCATGAGGAAACTCTTACAGAAATGTATTCCCAATTTGGGAGTTCCATTGGAGCTTTTATAGAGTCTCAGTCTGAGACAAATAACTGCCCGGATTTTATGTCCCTCCATAACGAGCTTTTTCAAAAAATAAAAACCCTAGTGACTAAAATGCCAAAAAAAAGGGCACAAAATTCATTTAACCAGTCCCATAGCAAATCTTGGTATGGGAAGTCGTGTAGGGAATCAAAGTTGAATCTCTTGCTGGCAATAAAAAACAAAGGTCCATCTGAAGTAAAAGCAGCAAGAGTATCTTATAAGCAGGCTCAGTCAATTGCAAAGAAGGAGTGGGAAGAGATTAGTTGGGCAAATATGTTGGTTGCCGCAAAGACTAGAGACACTGTAGGATTCTGGAGTTTAGTTGCCAATGGAACTCGCGTAGGGAGGGTTGTTAAGGATGTATATCTGGATGAACTCTCTGGGGTGAATCATTTCACGACCCTATATAAAAAGTATGAAGGGAATCCAAATAACACAAGTGATGAAGCACCATGGCAAATGCATCCGGGACCAAGCTATAGTTTTTAATCAAGGAAACAGAGGTGGCAATTAATGCTGTGAAACGGGGAAAAGCGCCAGGCTTAGACAAAATACCGGGGGATTTGTTTAAGCACGACCTTTTGGTATGGGTTCCGTATATAAACTATTTATGCAATACACTCTCCTACAGTCTAGACTTCCCCGATAGTTGGCGGGGGCCGAAATAGTTTTAATTTTTAAAAAGGGCGACTGGTCGGTGCCATCAAATTACCGGCCTATTAGCCTGATGGACGTTCTCCCAAAAATGTACTCAAGACATATCTTATCCCGAGTAAATGAGTGGCTAGAAGAGAAGATGGTCCTCACGAACCTTCAAGCAGGGTTCAGAAGCAAAGTGAGTACCATCGACCAAGTATTTAGATTCTGCTGCTTATATTGGAAATATGTCCGTATTAAAAAGGGTCACTTATACGTCGCCTTTGTAGATTTGAGGGCGGCGTTTGACTTAGTGCCACGTGAGTTGCTTTGGAGATCCCTACATCAGTTAGGGCTGCCTAGCTGTTTGTTGGTTCAAATAATTGAGCTTCATGCTGGGAACTACGCTAAAGTGAGGTGGGGCCCAAATGGGGAACTATCAGAAAATATACCCATTGAGCGTGGTGTTCGCCAAGGTTGTGTTTTGGCACCTACTTTGTTTTCCCTCTTCGTAAATGATATTCCAACGCACCTAGAGGGATGCCAGAATGATTCACCTAAATTAAACGGCAAAAGGGTTCCCGCATTACTTTTTGCGGACGATACCATTTTGATCTCGCAGACCAAAAAATGTTTACAGGCACTTTTTTGTTCCTTCAGTGAATATTGCTCCAACAAAGGATTGGAAATTAATGCTGTAAAAACAAAGTGCATGGCCCTAAATCCAATTAAACCTGATAAAGGAACACTTACACTACATGGCCAAAAACTGGAATTCGTTGATCACTTTTCTTATTTGGGGGTCTCCTTGGATTGTAATTTTACACGGAGGCCTCAAATTGAGAAAAGCAAGATACTATTTGCGCAGAATTCCAAGCCAATCCTTAATAAACATAGTCTAAGCACCAGTAAAGCAGTGACACCTGCAGTTGAATTATTTAAATTCAAAGTCCAACCAGCAGCGCTTTATGGCACTGAGATTTGGGGTCCCATGTCAAAAGATGTTTTTTCAACTATGGATAATAACTTTATGCGTAGTTTGGTAAGGGCCCCGAAAGGCACCCCTTTGGTGCCGCTTCAGTTGGACATGAATTTTAAAAGGACAGATCATTACACCATTGTCCGGCCTTTAATGTTCTGGGTAAGACTTTGGCAAACTCCAGAATTGTGTGACTATAGGGATGGGCTGAAAGAAATCCAGCGCTTGGATGTGTCGAAATCCAATCCATGGCTTAGACACATCAAAGTATGGCTTATTAATATAGGTTTGGTCCACTTATGGGAGAATCCAGAAAGGTTGCCTCCAAAATCAAAAACCCTGGTAAAAAAGGCATTTCTTTGGTTTCATATGGGATTCATTGACTAGTAGAAAGAGTGGTGGGTCCTTAGTTTGTAATTTTTTAAGCTTTAAGGACCTGCCCTTATTTGAGGTTTTTCTTGATGAGATAGAGCCACCACTTGCCAAAGCTTTGTTTATGAAGATAAGATATGGCAACCTCATGACCAATTTAAATGTGGCACGTTGGTCTAGGAAAAACAATCGTGAAAATGTTATTGTCAATGACACTTGTATTATGTGTGATAGGAACGTGAAGGAAGATGATATGCACATCCTCTTCTTCTGTCCTGCCTACAGGCTGGCAAGAATGAGGTGGATCAAACCATTGTGTAATCTCCTAGGAGGTCTTGTACTAATGCACTTAGAATAATCATAACAGATACAATGCAAACAATAGTATTCAGTGCTAGCAGATTCTTACATTCCGTTTATTTCATTCGAAGGAAGAAGGGACTAAAGCTTTAACAAGGAAGGGAGCGTAATTTGTGTATAAAGGACTTATACTTTATATTTCGCAAGATAAAATTGATAGGAGCAAGTAATGGTGTAAAATCGTTTTTAACATCTATTGATTGTAAAATATGTTGTGAAATGTTTTTTATAATGTATGTTTTAAACCTGTAAATCTTTTATGGCTATGTTAGCCGAAATAAAGATATAATGAATGAAATAGCTACTCACCAAGCCCCGGGACCTCCACTCCTAGCAGGTCCAGCCGGTCCTGCTCACGGTCCAGGATATCAGACCATTGGTGCGTCAACTGGTTATGGGTGCGCCGGACACCAGAGCAGTGAAACACTGCCCGGCGCACCTTTCTCCAACGCTGCTGATGCTCCCGGAGTCCGTACCCGGACCCAGGCCTGCTGCCTGCTGACAGGGTTAATTGAAGGTGGCACTGCACAAAAAAAAACAGTGCAGCCAACTCCGCCTCTCCAAATAAGGCCCGTGCCTGCATCCCTTGTGGGCGCTGTCTTCCGCAAGGAAGGCGGTCGTGGCTCTGGCTATGACGAGCCTGGCCCCTGTGGCCCTTTGCCATGGTTCTGGGTAGGCGGGGGTGGAAAAAAAAAGGTAAAAATAAAAAAGTAAGTAAAAGAAATGAAAAAAAGCAGGTAATAGAAAAAAAGTGAAAAAGTAGTTAAAAACACACAAAAAGTTGACAAAAACAAAAAATATAGAATCGGGAAAATAGAAAAATAAATAATAAATAAAAAAGGTTAAAAAAAAGTTTCCTGAAACAAAGGACTGAAAAGATAGGGGGATGATTGAAAAGCAGTCCCCAGAACCATACCAGTAGAGTGAAAAACAAGATGGCTGTGCCTATTGCGACCATATGGGCAAGTTCGCACAATATTTCTCCCCCGAGCACGCAGAAAGCGTCGCGAACACGTAATACACGTACCCAAACAGGAAATTCTTATCGCGAACAGGGGGGAGCATGCAATGCGCGACCGGGAACAGGAATTAAGCAATGCGAGCGGGCAGGACAAGTGAAAACAAGATGGCCGCGCCATTTAGCGACCTCATGGGCAAGCTGGCAACACATTTTTAAAGCGATCACGCAAAAAACATCGCATAGAGGCGGGGCAAGCACTTCCGCATCTTCTCGATATTTCTGAGTGTTTGCGGAGATTTTAGGCGCTTTTGCAGAGATTTGCGTAACGCGATTACGCAAATTCCTCCCACCCCAAATGGAGATAGGCTTTCTTTTAGTTTGGAAGAAACAAAGTATGCCCTTAATCAGTTTGTAAGATCGAAGGCCACCGGATCTGATGGGGTCCCGAGTGATTTCTTCCTGGATAACCAAAGTTTGTGGGCCCCATTGTTTACAAACATTTTTAATAAAATTGTCCAAACTAGTGTTCCAGCTTCTTGGAAAAAATCAGTTATAGTACCTATTTATAAAAAGGGGGATAAGGTAGCTCCTAATTATTATATGCCCATATCTCTTCTCGACTTGACAGCTAAATTAATGGGTCAGATACTCTTAAACATATTGGAGGAATGGGCACAGGAAAAGAGCATAATAATCCCCAGTCAATATGGTTTAAAAAAGGAAAGGGGACAGTGGACCAGTGCCTTATTTAAATGTAATAATAGCAAAATATATGGTGACTATGTATGGCCATTTATAAGTGGCCCTAATGGATTTGTCGGCAGTCTTCGATTGTGTGGTTCACTCTAAACTATGGGTAATTATGGAGACTATAGGAATTCAGATGCAGATAATTAATTTAATTTGTGACTTGTATTCCGAAACTGCGGCTTGTGTACGTTTTGGAAAAAAGGAGAATGCACGAGACACTTTAGAACTACCCTTTTTTTATTTGCATTATAATCCAACGCTGTTCAAACTGCCTGGTAGGGCCCACTACAGATGTCCCTTTTATTAACTCATTTCCTGGCCCAGTAGTGCTCTATGCTGACAACGATGTGTTGCTGGCATGCACTGGCAATGCACTGCAGTGACTCCTAGAGTAGTATGCTAAATTTATGAACAATGTGGACATGGAAATCAACCATACCAAGTCTTTTGTACTTGTGGCAGTTTCAAGACTGCAGAAACGAATTAGAATGTATATTGAAGGGCTTAAATTAGAGGTTGTGGATTCCTTTAATTATTTAGAGATTATGTTTGACAGAAGAAATAATTGGCGAAATATGGTGTCTAACTTAGCAAACCTAATGGAAAAGAACATCGGAGGTATTTTTAGATCCGTAAAAAAACTTGGTACTAAGCCAATCAAAATAAGTTATGAGGCAAAAACATTATCTGTTGCCTCTTATGGGGCAGCGGTTTGGGGTACATCTGATATTTCCCAACTTCAGTGTATAGAGGACCGCTTTTTGAAAAACTTACATCCCTTCCACAATCCTGTTCTAATTATAACTGCCACTCCGAGCTGAGTGTTCCCTATATTTCAGACAAGATTCGTATTGCACTGATTCTCCTGAGGCACTCAGTTTGGCGAAAAGAAACTTTAGCTCTAATTAGAGACATTATAAAGGTTTCTTTTAACCTAGATGGTGTAGGCAAAATAAAATGGTAAAAATATATTGAGCCTAACCTTCAGGCCATTTGCTTACTCAACTTATACGAGGACCCGAAGCTGTGTACATCAATATCAAAATAAGAACTGAAGGTTCGTCTACTAGGTCATTTTGACGAGAAGAGACACGATGCCACACAGTTCCTAGTATAAATAACATCAAATTTTCTTATTTAACATTTGTTACAAACCTTCAACACAGATATATATATTACTGAGATTTTGCTTAAATTATATCCCGCTTATAGGTTAGGTTAGGATTTCCTAAAGCGCTCAACTCACACTGGGGCATCTCGGCGCTGCCTGAAAATAGTGTCCTGAAACATTATGTCTCGAAACGAACAAGGCCAATTAAAACAGAAAAGCTTTCAGCTGTTTTCTAAAACTACTGCAACTGGGGATTTTACGCAGAGCTGGAGGGAGCTCGTTCCAAAATCTTGGCGCAAGATATGAGAAGGCGCTGCCCCGAGTGCGGGTCAAGCGAATTCGTGGGACCTGAAGGAGTCCCAATGTACTAGATCTGAGTCTCCTTGAAGGAGAGTATTTTTGAAGTTTTTTTTGTAAATAAAGCAGGCCTCTGCCATTCAAAGCATTGTATGTAAGGCAACAGATTAAAAAAAAATGTTAGGTCAGCCTTCTAAAACATTCATAATCGATGCACTTACTTTTTGTCCTTGTGATTTGCAATCTCCTCAGAATGACCTGCATTTTGTATTCTTTTGCAACTTGTACACCAAAGAAAGAAAAAGATATATTCTCCCTCTTATGCAAAAATGTAATTTTATTCAAAGTCGCCCAGTCCTATATTACCTCCAGTCACTACTAGATCCCTTAGTTTGCCTCTGCTTGGCCTCATTTTCTCTATCTGCTTTAAATATGAGGAGGTTCTCTCCTTAAATCGATCTCCAGGTTGCAACTATAGGGTTTTGCTTTTTAAATCCTATGTAATTATGCATGAATTAATGGTTTAAGGTTCGAAAACACTTTATTCAGACAATATTGTATCCATAAAAGTACAAAAACACAACAGCAAGCAGGTTACAAATATACAGGTAAGAGAGTCATGATAAAAACCGTTGGCAACATACAATATACAAGAATCTTTCAAATGTATAAAGATTCATATATAAATAATATAAAGCTCAGAGGTTAGACATCATCTGCAGTGCTCGAACAGCAATTCTCAAGAAAGTGCCTGTGCGAAAAACCAAATTCTTCATCATCCAGGGAAATTAGTCTCAGGTAAGCATTTTCCAAACTGATGGGTGTAAGCTTTTTAAAATACGTTAAAAGCCACTTGATATACTTTAAATAATATTTACTGAAAAACAAAGAATGTAAACTAGATTGGCCACTCTGACCATTACACGAACAAGGTAAGTGATCAAGGTCAGAGTGGTAACCAAGGGGAAAACCTATTGCAAATTTATTAGTGCCTGCCTTTAGGCGAAATAAAAGGCTCCTCTCCCAATGGCTTATAGGCAGTGTGATGTAATTAGCCAGCAATTGTACGGGGTATTCAATGGCCATGTAGCTATGGACAAGGGAATTTTTAGATTCCTTTTCAATCCTTTCCACTCTTTATAGCGAATAGAGTGCCCTCCTAAGCTCATTTTTATTCATGGTCACTGCTGTGCTAGGATTTAATAAGACACTTCCCTTCTTGACGCTACATAGGCTCTGATGCACCCCTCACAGCCATGGGATGTCCTTCCCCTTCTCACATCCTATTCCATCACTAATAATCTCTCTTGTTAGGGATGCAGACGGATTTTTCCAAACGGATAACCAGAATAGAGCGGGCGGGCCCTAATAAAATCTTAAATAAATTTACATTGAATTCCCTGTGGGAAATATATTGAGTTGTGGAGAGTGGGAGGCCTTATAGCTTCCTGCAGAATCTGTTCTCTTCCTGTTGAATGCAGGGACTCTTGGCAATACCCCAAACCTCTAATGTTTTTGGACTATGAACATTTTACATGTAACAGCCTTATCCTTCCTTTTTAAAGTGTATTAATCAGATATTATTTTATAATGTTCTTTTAGTTACTGACAAAATTATCTTTGTAGAATATTTTTTATGCTGGTATTGGCAAAATAAAGTTATTTGATTGATTGATTGACCACGTGATTTTTTCCTTAATGACTAATGTTTTTCCTTTAAAGTCTTGCAGTTCCTTTATGTTCTTCCCAATTTTACAAGCTTTATATTTTTCACAACCATTAAAGCCCATTTGTCGCTATTGTAACCAATTTTACGATTTCTTCATTACGAATTGACTTATCACTAATAAATCATTTGGTGATGAGACCTTTCGATATGTTACCCTAGGCGTCTGGCCCATTTTTTCAACAGTCCCCAATATTTGTTCAGGATGTTCACAATGCTGTAATTTTCCTTGCTGTAGGTTAGAATCACCCTTACCCGGGTTTCCTCCTTATTTGTTCTTTGTTCTTAATTTATAAGTGTTTGAGCCCTTCTCAAGGAACTTGCTCGTTACTTTCGTCTTTTTATATGTTCATGCTTGTAGCATCTGTAGAACGGTTTTGTGTAATTCTAATGAACTCTCCATATGGTATACTTCTTTTCAATAACTGTGGATGAAAGCTCGATCCATGGAGAATACTGTTGGTGGCAGTAGGTTTTCTTAATACCGTATTTGTATTTGGTTCTAATCTATATATACTGTTACATCAAGACATTGTATCTCGTCTGTACTTGTACTGCAGGAAAATGTAAGATCCACCTCATCGTTACTCGTAGGTGGTGGTAATGGTGAAAGGTGTACTGATGAAATAAAAGTTGTTTGAAGAAATCAACTTCCTGGAGTGCGGCGTTGAAATTTGTTGGAAGTAATAGAATTTTTGAGGGTCTGTCTGCCCTTGTCGCTGGCACCAGCTCTAAAAAGAGTGCACTACCAGTGGACAACGTAGTGGATGTGAATATATATATATATATATATATATATATATATATATATATATATATATATATATATATATATATATATATATATATATGTATATATATATGTATGTATGTATGTATGTATGTATATATATATATATATATATATATATATATATATATATATATATTATATATATATAACATTTGGGGTCTATATTAAGGCCAGATAATCTTTTTCCTTTGTAGAAGAGGAATTAAATAATAGATTAAAATCTAATAATGAAATACATTATATGAACGAGAAAGGATAATCGACGGAACGCTGAAACATTGCAGACACTCCCCCCCTCACAGATCTGGGTTGAATCCATCATCGTTCTTTAGCTCCCTTCGCCACCCCAATTTAGACACAGCTATATGCAAATCAGTCTTGACCCTGTGCCTCATGGGAACAGTGCAGCCCAAACTGCCAAGCCATGTCTTCCCTGGACTGTAAACAAACATCCTGGTCCCGGTTTTGGGCTAACAGCCCTCATCAGCCAGGCTAGCTTGAATCCAGTGGCAATTTAATTTAATTTAATTTAAAAGAATTTATAAAGCGCACGTACGCCATGCGGCTTCATGGCGCTGGTGAACACAAAAAACCAGGGACAGGGGAGCAGAAAGATTTTAAGCAGGGAAAGCTTTCAGGAAGAGATGGGTTTTAAGTGATTTTCGGAACTCCATGTAGGAGGTAGCTGAGCGTAAGGCCAGCGGGAGGGAATTCCAGAAAGAAGGGACCAGGACCGAAAATTTCAGGCCCCCCATCCGACTCTTCTTGAATCGGGGGACTGTCAGAAGGCACATAGAGGAGGAGCGCAGCTCCCTAGTGGGATGGTAAGCTTGCCGAGGAAATATAGACGGGCGCCGTTGCCGCTCGGGCTTGAAAGGTGGTGCAACCTAATTTGAATAAGGCCCGCTCCTTGATCGGCAACCAATGGAGGGACTTCAGTAAAGGAGAGGAGTGGTGGAATTTGGGCAGCCCAAAAATCAGCCGGGCCGCCTGATTCTGAACTGACTGGAGGCGCTGGAGGGCATAGGCGGGAACACCGTTATACACAATGTTCCCATAGTCTAGCCGGTAGAGAACCATCGCCATCAGAATCAGTTTGAGGGCAGGGACAGAAAAAAAGCGGGAGATTTTCCGAATAGGTCGGAGCATAAAAAAACAGGAAGACACAACAGAACTAATCTGGGAATGAAGAGTGAGTTGATGATTGATGGTAATGCCAAGGGTTTTGACAGAGGGGGAGGGTGAAGGAGGGGAACCTAGAGACGGGGGCCAAAAGGTAGGGGACCAGGGACTGCCAGTGCCGCCGGTCAAAACTAACTCAGTTTTATCCGGGTTGAGTTTCAGATGGTTATGGTTCATCCAATCCCAGATAAACAGCATGACCGACTGAAAAGAGTGAACACCAGATTGGGAAGGGGAAAGATTAAAGATAAGCTGGAGGTCGTCGGCGTAGTTGTACACCGTGACCTCCATCTGTTGCAAAGCAAACACCAGGGGGAGGATATACAAATTAAATAATAAGGGAGAGAGGGAGGACCCTTGAGGAACACCACACTGAACTTCTCGCGGGGGAGCTGAAAATTCGGCTAGATGGACAGCCTGAGTGCGGCCATTATGGAAAGAACTGATCAGGCCAAAATCGAGCCCCCCATACCCGCCGCCCTGACACGAGATAATAAGATGGAGTGATCTACCGTGTCAAAGGCGGCGGATAGGTCAAGGAGGACGAGGGCCTGGGGAGTGTTGGTATCCAGTGCTTCCCTAAGCTGGTCCAGGACCGAAATGACCACCTTCTCGGTCGAGTGTCGGGGACGGAAGCCAGACTGGCAGGGAGCGAGATAGCCGCTGTCCTCCACGAAGGAGCTCAGTGTCTGGGTGACGTGAGTCTCAAGGACCTTACCCAAAAAAGGGAGGAGCGAAATCGGGCGGTAGTTAGCAGGGGAGGAAGGGTCAGCCCCTGGTTTTTTTAGAATGGGAGTAATGACGGCTGCCTTGTGAAGAGCAGGCACTGTGCCTTGATATAGGGACTCATTCAGGAAGGTCAGAGGTGGCAAATAAGAGTCAGAGAAAAAATTTCGCAGGACATAGGCCGGGCAAAAGTCGGCTGGGGACCCTGATTTGACACGGGCCAGGAGGGGAAGGAGAGACTCCTTGGTTAGGGGGGGTATGATGTTAATAGCCGACCTATTAAGAGGGGGCTGGGGATCAGAGAAGGAGGGAGAAGGGGAAGGAATATTGGATTTAATCAGAGCAACCTTATCTATGAAGTAGTTATTGAGCGAGTCGCACAACAACTGGGAAGGGGGAATTTTAGGAGATGTCCTGTCAGAGGAGGCCAGCTCGCGCACTGTGGTGAAGATTTCCCTAGGCTGACTCTCAGCGGCAAGAATTTTCTCTGAGAAGTAGTCAGTCTTGGCCTGTAAGATGGCATTTTTATATTCCTTACATACGGTTTTATAGCGGGCTTTGCGGGAAGGGCAGTAATCAAGCCTCCAGGCGCGCTCTGCTTGGCGCACCTCCAGCTTTTTTGTCTTAAGGAGGGGGGAAAGCCACTTATTTGCCTCATGAATGTGCCTAACAGTGACACGTTGTAAAGGAGCTACTTGATCGCAAGCTCTCGAGAGCCAACCATTAAGCATGGCAACTTGGGGCAATGAAGGGGCGCCCGTTAGGTCAGGGCAGGAAGATGACAGCGTCGCACAGAGAGCAGAAATGTCTACCTTGCTCCAGTTCCTAGCCCAGGAATTTCTCGGGGAGAAGGGTGTCTTTACCAAGGTAAGATCTAAATAAAAAGAAATCAAAAAATGGTCAGACCACACACAAGGAGTAACAGTAGGCGTGGTAATGGGGACGTTTAGCAAAGTGAGCATGTTGTGTTTGCTTTGTTTGCCCTAAGTTGACAGGGTATGCCTATCTTTCATGTTGTTATTGATATCTAAAAGTAATATCACGATTCAAGCTGTTTTGCTGGTCTTAAAGAAAATGAGGTTACAGCTCAGTGGTGACATCTCTAAGCCTAGCGCTTTATGAAAAGCAGATCATTGAGTATTGTGAACAACTGATGAAACAGCACTGTAATAGAAATACCATAAACAAGCAGTGCCAGGGGCGTAACACAGGACCCCGCAGCCCCTCCGTTGCGGGGGAGGCCTGCGCTGCAGGGGGCCCCTCACTTTGTCATGAATTGAATGGTGCACAGTGCACACACAACGACCGACGACCCGGCCTCTTACTAAATTAAATGCAGCACTGATTACATAGTGTGAAAGGCATGCACGCCTTAACAGGTTACAAACTCTAGATATAGAAGATAAACTGCCGGGTTAATTTCGTGAACAGCGCACCGAATATTGCTGACTTCAAAAGTGATCAGACTTAACTGCGTTCAAAGGGCTGTCTACATAAAAATGTGCCCCTCCGTTCGCATCTAAAGCATTGCTTACTCCTCTTTTTTAACAATGGGGATTTGGGGGGTGGCCGACCATCGGAGGCTCTCCCCCCCGGGGAAGTTTGGGGCACCGGGGGAGGGGGCGTGGAATTTTGGCACTCGGGGCTCACCGTAGCTGGGTCCGCTTGGGCTGGTTGGGCTCTTTGGGCTTGTTTTGGGCTTGGCCCCTATATATGCGGCCATTTTGTGTCACTGCACACTGTTTGTGGTGCAGTGACACAGCAGCCAGGGGTCTGTAGGCAGCTTTTCGGGTCGGGCTCGTGGCGAGGCTAAATTTTTGCGGACGATACCATTTTGATCTCGCAGACCAAAAAATGTTTACAGGCACTTTTTTGTTCCTTCAGTGAATATTGCTCCAACAAAGGATTGGAAATTATTGCTGTAAAAACAAAGTGCATGGCCCTAAATCCAATTAAACCTGATAAAGGAACACTTACACTACATGGCCAAAAACTGGAATTCGTTGATCACTTTTCTTATTTGGGGGTCTCCTTGGATTGTAATTTTACACGGAGGCCTCAAATTGAGAAAAGCAAGATACTATTTGCGCAGAATTCCAAGCCAATCCTTAATAAACATAGTCTAAGCACCAGTAAAGCAGTGACACCTGCAGTTGAATTATTTAAATTCAAAGTCCAACCAGCAGCGCTTTATGGCACTGAGATTTGGGGTCCCATGTCAAAAGATGTTTTTTCAACTATGGATAATAACTTTATGCGTAGTTTGGTAAGGGCCCCGAAAGGCACCCCTTTGGTGCCGCTTCAGTTGGACATGAATTTTAAAAGGACAGATCATTACACCATTGTCCGGCCTTTAATGTTCTGGGTAAGACTTTGGCAAACTCCAGAATTGTGTGACTATAGGGATGGGCTGAAAGAAATCCAGCGCTTGGATGTGTCGAAATCCAATCCATGGCTTAGACACATCAAAGTATGGCTTATTAATATAGGTTTGGTCCACTTATGGGAGAATCCAGAAAGGTTGCCTCCAAAATCAAAAACCCTGGTAAAAAAGGCATTTCTTTGGTTTCATATGGGATTCATTGACTAGTAGAAAGAGTGGTGGGTCCTTAGTTTGTAATTTTTTAAGCTTTAAGGACCTGCCCTTATTTGAGGTTTTTCTTGATGAGATAGAGCCACCACTTGCCAAAGCTTTGTTTATGAAGATAAGATATGGCAACCTCATGACCAATTTAAATGTGGCACGTTGGTCTAGGAAAAACAATCGTGAAAATGTTATTGTCAATGACACTTGTATTATGTGTGATGGGAACGTGAAGGAAGATGATATGCACATCCTCTTCTTCTGTCCTGCCTACAGGCTGGCAAGAATGAGGTGGATCAAACCATTGTGTAATCTCCTAGGAGGTCTTGTACTAATGCACTTAGAATAATCATAACAGATACAATGCAAACAATAGTATTCAGTGCTAGCAGATTCTTACATTCCGTTTATTTCATTCGAAGGAAGAAGGGACTAAAGCTTTAACAAGGAAGGGAGCGTAATTTGTGTATAAAGGACTTATACTTTATATTTCGCAAGATAAAATTGATAGGAGCAAGTAATGGTGTAAAATCGTTTTTAACATCTATTGATTGTAAAATATGTTGTGAAATGTTTTTTATAATGTATGTTTTAAACCTGTAAATCTTTTATGGCTATGTTAGCCGAAATAAAGATATAATGAATGAAATAGCTACTCACCAAGCCCCGGGACCTCCACTCCTAGCAGGTCCAGCCGGTCCTGCTCACGGTCCAGGATATCAGACCATTGGTGCGTCAACTGGTTATGGGTGCGCCGGACACCAGAGCAGTGAAACACTGCCCGGCGCACCTTTCTCCAACGCTGCTGATGCTCCCGGAGTCCGTACCCGGACCCAGGCCTGCCGCCTGCTGACAGGGTTAATTGAAGGTGGCACTGCACAAAAAAAAACAGTGCAGCCAACTCCGCCTCTCCAAATAAGGCCCGTGACTGCATCCCTTGTGGGCGCTGTCTTCCGCAAGGAAGGCGGTCGTGGCTCTGGCTATGACGAGCCTGGCCCCTGTGGCCCTTTGCCATGGTTCTGGGTAGGCGGGGGTGGAAAAAAAAAGGTAAAAATAAAAAAGTAAGTAAAAGAAATGAAAAAAAGCAGGTAATAGAAAAAAAGTGAAAAAGTAGTTAAAAACACACAAAAAGTTGACAAAAACAAAAAATATAGAATCGGGAAAATAGAAAAATAGATAATAAATAAAAAAGGTTAAAAAAAAGTTTCCTGAAACAAAGGACTGAAAAGATAGGGGGATGATTGAAAAGCAGTCCCCAGAACCATACCAGTAGAGTGAAAAACAAGATGGCTGTGCCTATTGCGACCATATGGGCAAGTTCGCACAATATTTCTCCCCCGAGCACGCAGAAAGCGTCGCGAACACGTAATACACATACCCAAACAGGAAATACTTATCGCGAACAGGGGGGAGCATGCAATGCGCGACCGGGAACAGGAATTAAGCAATGCGAGCGGGCAGGACAAGTGAAAACAAGATGGCCGCGCCATTTAGCGACCTCATGGGCAAGCTGGCAACACATTTTTAAAGCGATCACGCAAAAAACATCGCATAGAGGCGGGGCAAGCACTTCCGCATCTTCTCGATATTTCTGAGTGTTTGCGGAGATTTTAGGCGCTTTTGCAGAGATTTGCGTAACGCGATTACGCAAATTCCGCCCACCCCAAATGGAGATAGGCTTTCTTTTAGTTTGGAAGAAACAAAGTATGCCCTTAATCAGTTTGTAAGATCGAAGGCCACCGGATCTGATGGGGTCCCGAGTGATTTCTTCCTGGATAACCAAAGTTTGTGGGCCCCATTGTTTACAAACATTTTTAATAAAATTGTCCAAACTAGTGTTCCAGCTTCTTGGAAAAAATCAGTTATAGTACCTATTTATAAAAAGGGGGATAAGGTAGCTCCTAATTATTATATGCCCATATCTCTTCTCGACTTGACAGCTAAATTAATGGGTCAGATACTCTTAAACATATTGGAGGAATGGGCACAGGAAAAGATCATAATAATCCTCAGTCAATATGGTTTAAAAAAGGAAAGGGGACAGTGGACCAGTGCCTTATTTAAATGTAATAATAGCAAAATATATGGTGACTATGTATGGCCATTTATAAGTGGCCCTAATGGATTTGTCGGCAGTCTTCGATTGTGTGGTTCACTCTAATCTATGGGTAATTATGGAGACTATAGGAATTCAGATGCAGATAATTAATTTAATTTGTGACTTGTATTCCGAAACTGCGCCTTGTGTACGTTTTGGAAAAAAGGAGAATGCACGAGACACTTTAGAACTACCCTTTTTTTATTTGCATTATAATCCAACGCTGTTCAAACTGCCTGGTAGGGCCCACTACAGATGTCCCTTTTATTAACTCATTTCCTGGCCCAGTAGTGCTCTATGCTGACAACGATGTGTTGCTGGCATGCACTGGCAATGCACTGCAGTGACTCCTAGAGTAGTATGCTAAATTTATGAACAATGTGGACATGGAAATCAACCATACCAAGTCTTTTGTACTTGTGGCAGTTTCAAGACTGCAGAAACGAATTAGAATGTATATTGAAGGGCTTAAATTAGAGGTTGTGGATTCCTTTAATTATTTAGAGATTATGTTTGACAGAAGAAATAATTGGCGAAATATGGTGTCTAACTTAGCAAACCTAATGGAAAAGAACATCGGAGGTATTTTTAGATCCGTAAAAAAACTTGGTACTAAGCCAATCAAAATAAATTATGAGGCAAAAACATTATCTGTTGCCTCTTGTGGGGCAGCGGTTTGGGGTACATCTGATATTTCCCAACTTCAGTGTATAGAGGACCGCTTTTTGAAAAACTTGACATCCCTTCCACAATCCTGTTCTAATTATAACTGCCACTCCGAGCTGAGTGTTCCCTATATTTCAGACAAGATTCGTATTGCACTGATTCTCCTGAGGCACTCAGTTTGGCGAAAAGAAACTTTAGCTCTAATTAGAGACATTATAAAGGTTTCTTTTAACCTAGATGGTGTAGGCAAAATAAAATGGTAAAAATATATTGAGCCTAACCTTCAGGCCATTTGCTTACTCAACTTATACGAGGACCCGAAGCTGTGTACATCAATATCAAAATAAGAACTGAAGGTTCGTCTACTAGGTCATTTTGACGAGAAGAGACACGATGCCACACAGTTCCTAGTATAAATAACATCAAATTTTCTTATTTAACATTTGTTACAAACCTTCAACACAGATATATATATTACTGAGATTTTGCTTAAATTATATCCCGCTTATAGGTTAGGTTAGGATTTCCTAAAGCGCTCAACTCACACTGGGGCATCTCGGCGCTGCCTGAAAATAGTGTCCTGAAACATTATGTCTCGAAACGAACAAGGCCAATTAAAACAGAAAAGCTTTCAGCTGTTTTCTAAAACTACTGCAACTGGGGATTTTACGCAGAGCTGGAGGGAGCTCGTTCCAAAATCTTGGCGCAAGATATGAGAAGGCGCTGCCCCGAGTGCGGGTCAAGCGAATTCGTGGGACCTGAAGGAGTCCCAATGTACTAGATCTGAGTCTCCTTGAAGGCGAGTATTTTTGAAGTTTTTTTTGTAAATAAAGCAGGCCTCTGCCATTCAAAGCATTGTATGTAAGGCAACAGATTAAAAAAAATGTTAGGTCAGCCTTCTAAAACATGCATAATCGATGCACTTACTTTTTGTCCTTGTGATTTGCAATCTCCTCAGAATGACCTGCATTTTGTATTCTTTTGCAACTTGTACACCAAAGAAAGAAAAAGATATATTCTCCCTCTTATGCAAAAATGTAATTTTATTCAAAGTCGCCCAGTCCTATATTACCTCCAGTCACTACTAGATCCCTTAGTTTGCCTCTGCTTGGCCTCATTTTATCTATCTGCTTTAAATATGAGGAGGTTCTCTCCTTAAATCGATCTCCAGGTTGCAACTATAGGGTTTTGCTTTTTAAATCCTATGTAATTATGCATGAATTAATGGTTTAAGGTTCGAAAACACTTTATTCAGACAATATTGTATCCATAAAAGTACAAAAACACAACAGCAAGCAGGTTACAAATATACAGGTAAGAGAGTCATGATAAAAACCGTTGGCAACATACAATATACAAGAATCTTTCAAATGTATAAAGATTCATATATAAATAATATAAAGCTCAGAGGTTAGACATCATCTGCAGTGCTCGAACAGCAATTCTCAAGAAAGTGCCTGTGCGAAAAACCAAATTCTTCATCATCCAGGGAAATTAGTCTCAGGTAAGCATTTTCCAAACTGATGGGTGTAAGCTTTTTAAAATACGTTAAAAGCCACTTGATATACTTTAAATAATATTTACTGAAAAACAAATAATGTAAACTAGATTGGCCACTCTGACCATTACACGAACAAGGTAAGTGATCAAGGTCAGAGTGGTAACCAAGGGGAAAACCTATTGCGAATTTATTAGTGCCTGCCTTTAGGCGAAATAAAAGGCTCCTCTCCCAATGGCTTATAGGCAGTGTGATGTAATTAGCCAGCAATTGTACGGGGTATTCAATGGCCATGTAGCTTTGGACAAGGGAATTTTTAGATTCCTTTTCAATCCTTTCCACTCTTTATAGCGAATAGAGTGCCCTCCTAAGCTCATTTTTATTCATGGTCACTGCTGTGCTAGGATTTAATAAGACACTTCCCTTCTTGACGCTACATAGGCTCTGATGCACCCCTCACAGCCATGGGATGTCCTTCCCCTTCTCACATCCTATTCCATCACTAATAATCTCTCTTGTTAGGGATGCAGACGGATTTTTCCAAACGGATAACCAGAATAGAGCGGGCGGGCCCTAATAAAATCTTAAATAAATTTACATTGAATTCCCTGTGGGAAATATATTGAGTTGTGGAGAGTGGGAGGCCTTATAGCTTCCTGCAGAATCTGTTCTCTTCCTGTTGAATGCAGGGACTCTTGGCAATACCCCAAACCTCTAATGTTTTTGGACTATGAACATTTTACATGTAACAGCCTTATCCTTCCTTTTTAAAGTGTATTAATCAGATATTATTTTATAATGTTCTTTTAGTTACTGACAAAATTATCTTTGTAGAATATTTTTTATGCTGGTATTGGCAAAATAAAGTTATTTGATTGATTGATTGACCACGTGATTTTTTCCTTAATGACTAATGTTTTTCCTTTAAAGTCTTGCAGTTCCTTTATGTTCTTCCCAATTTTACAAGCTTTATATTTTTCACAACCATTAAAGCCCATTTGTCGCTATTGTAACCAATTTTACGATTTCTTCATTACGAATTGACTTATCACTAATAAATCATTTGGTGATGAGACCTTTCGATATGTTACCCTAGGCGTCTGGCCCATTTTTTCAACAGTCCCCAATATTTGTTCAGGATGTTCACAATGCTGTAATTTTCCTTGCTGTAGGTTAGAATCACCCTTACCCGGGTTTCCTCCTTATTTGTTCTTTGTTCTTAATTTATAAGTGTTTGAGCCCTTCTCAAGGAACTTGCTCGTTACTTTCGTCTTTTTATATGTTCATGCTTGTAGCATCTGTAGAACGGTTTTGTGTAATTCTAATGAACTCTCCATATGGTATACTTCTTTTCAATAACTGTGGATGAAAGCTCGATCCATGGAGAATACTGTTGGTGGCAGTAGGTTTTCTTAATACCGTATTTGTATTTGGTTCTAATCTATATATACTGTTACATCAAGACATTGTATCTCGTCTGTACTTGTACTGCAGGAAAATGTAAGATCCACCTCATCGTTACTCGTAGGTGGTGGTAATGGTGAAAGGTGTACTGATGAAATAAAAGTTGTTTGAAGAAATCAACTTCCTGGAGTGCGGCGTTGAAATTTGTTGGAAGTAATAGAATTTTTGAGGGTCTGTCTGCCCTTGTCGCTGGCACCAGCTCTAAAAAGAGTGCACTACCAGTGGACAACGTAGTGGATGTGAATATATATATATATATTGACGCTCCTGTGTTAGAAAAACACACCACACTCGCGGGGGTAACTGGAGACAGGTGTTTATTCAACAGCAGACAGCTGCATAGCTACAGGGTCCATGAAAACCTCCAAAGATTCAGAGGCCGAGGGTTCGTCAAAAGTGTTCCGACGCGTTTCGAAGGTTCTCTTCCTTCTTCCTCAGGGAAATGACGAACAGACACATGTAGTGTCAGGAACGAGTCCAGTCTATATACATGACATGCCCTCATAGGCGGGCTGGGCTGATGCCGCGGTGTCTTCTGGAGCTTGTATGCTGTATAATTTATGCACGTATTGCAATCCTCGTCAGGGGTCCTGTTTTGCTGCTGGAAAACACCCACTCCGCCCCTCCTCGCCTGCCACATCCCCATCCGGGCATGGAGAAGGAGTGGTGTATAGCTGCTCTCCTTGGAATCTGTATGACCCCCATTCACGGCTCCAATTCAGGCAAGTAGCGTGGCAGTGCTGGGCATGTGCAGGGTCACTGCTGCGCTCCGGTTTCCGCCTGGATGCCCGTGCACTCTTGAGGCGGGTGCAGTAAACGGTGGCGGGGCCGTTGAAATATTGACGCTCCTGTGTTAGAAAAACACACCACACTCGCGGGGGTAACTGGAGACAGGTGTTTATTCAACAGCAGACAGCTGCATAGCTACAGGGTCCATGAAAACCTCCAAAGATTCAGAGGCCGAGGGTTCGTCAAAAGTGTTCCGACGCGTTTCGAAGGTTCTCTTCCTTCTTCCTCAGGGAAATGACGAACAGACACATGTAGTGTCAGGAACGAGTCCAGTCTATATACATGACACGCCCTCATAGGCGGGCTGGGCTGATGCCGCGGTGTCTTCTGGAGCTTGTATGCTGTATAATTTATGCACGTATTGCAATCCACGTCAGGGGTCCTGTTTTGCTGCTGGAAAACACCCACTCCGCCCCTCCTCGCCTGCCACATCCCCATCCGGGCATGGAGAAGGAGTGGTGTATAGCCGCTCTCCTTGGAATCTGTATGACCCCCATTCACGGCTCCAATTCAGGCAAGTAGCGTGGCGGTGCTGGGCATGTGCAGGGTCACTGCTGCGCTCCGGTTTCCGCCTGGATGCCCGTGCACTCTTGAGGCGGGTGCAGTAAACGGTGGCGGGGCCGTTGAAATATTGACGCTCCTGTGTTAGAAAAACACACCACACTCGCGGGGGTAACTGGAGACAGGTGTTTATTCAACAGCAGACAGCTGCATAGCTACAGGGTCCATGAAAACCTCCAAAGATTCAGAGGCCGAGGGTTCGTCAAAAGTGTTCCGACGCGTTTCGAAGGTTCTCTTCCTTCTTCCTCAGGGAAATGACGAACAGACACATGTAGTGTCAGGAACTAGTCCAGTCTATATACATGACACGCCCTCATAGGCGGGCTGGGCTGATGCCGCGGTGTCTTCTGGAGCTTGTATGCTGTATAATTTATGCACGTATTGCAATCCTCGTCAGGGGTCCTGTTTTGCTGCTGGAAAACACCCACTCCGCCCCTCCTCGCCTGCCACATCCCCATCCGGGCATGGAGAAGGAGTGGTGTATAGCCGCTCTCCTTGGAATCTGTATGACCCCCATTCACGGCTCCAATTCAGGCAAGTAGCGTGGCGGTGCTGGGCATGTGCAGGGTCACTGCTGCGCTCCGGTTTCCGCCTGGATGCCCGTGCACTCTTGAGGCGGGTGCAGTAAACGGTGGCGGGGCCGTTGAAATATTGACGCTCCTGTGTTAGAAAAACACACCACACTCGCGGGGGTAACTGGAGACAGGTGTTTATTCAACAGCAGACAGCTGCATAGCTACAGGGTCCATGAAAACCTCCAAAGATTCAGAGGCCGAGGGTTCGTCAAAAGTGTTCCGACGCGTTTCGAAGGTTCTCTTCCTTCTTCCTCAGGGAAATGACGAACAGACACATGTAGTGTCAGGAACGAGTCCAGTCTATATACATGACACGCCCTCATAGGCGGGCTGGGCTGATGCCGCGGTGTCTTCTGGAGCTTGTATGCTGTATAATTTATGCACGTATTGCAATCCTCGTCAGGGGTCCTGTTTTGCTGCTGGAAAACACCCACTCCGCCCCTCCTCGCCTGCCACATCCCCATCCGGGCATGGAGAAGGAGTGGTGTATAGCCGCTCTCCTTGGAATCTGTATGACCCCCATTCACGGCTCCAATTCAGGCAAGTAGCGTGGCGGTGCTGGGCATGTGCAGGGTCACTGCTGCGCTCCGGTTTCCGCCTGGATGCCCGTGCACTCTTGAGGCGGGTGCAGTAAACGGTGGCGGGGCCGTTGAAATATTGACGCTCCTGTGTTAGAAAAACACACCACACTCGCGGGGGTAACTGGAGACAGGTGTTTATTCAACAGCAGACAGCTGCATAGCTACAGGGTCCATGAAAACCTCCAAAGATTCAGAGGCCGAGGGTTCGTCAAAAGTGTTCCGACGCGTTTCGAAGGTTCTCTTCCTTCTTCCTCAGGGAAATGACGAACAGACACATGTAGTGTCAGGAACGAGTCCAGTCTATATACATGACACGCCCTCATAGGCGGGCTGGGCTGATGCCGCGGTGTCTTCTGGAGCTTGTATGCTGTATAATTTATGCACGTATTGCAATCCTCGTCAGGGGTCCTGTTTTGCTGCTGGAAAACACCCACTCCGCCCCTCCTCGCCTGCCACATCCCCATCCGGGCATGGAGAAGGAGTGGTGTATAGCCGCTCTCCTTGGAATCTGTATGACCCCCATTCACGGCTCCAATTCAGGCAAGTAGCGTGGCGGTGCTGGGCATGTGCAGGGTCACTGCTGCGCTCCGGTTTCCGCCTGGATGCCCGTGCACTCTTGAGGCGGGTGCAGTAAACGGTGGCGGGGCCGTTGAAATATTGACGCTCCTGTGTTAGAAAAACACACCACACTCGCGGGGGTAACTGGAGACAGGTGTTTATTCAACAGCAGACAGCTGCATAGCTACAGGGTCCATGAAAACCTCCAAAGATTCAGAGGCCGAGGGTTCGTCAAAAGTGTTCCGACGCGTTTCGAAGGTTCTCTTCCTTCTTCCTCAGGGAAATGACGAACAGACACATGTAGTGTCAGGAACGAGTCCAGTCTATATACATGACACGCCCTCATAGGCGGGCTGGGCTGATGCCGCGGTGTCTTCTGGAGCTTGTATGCTGTATAATTTATGCACGTATTGCAATCCTCGTCAGGGGTCCTGTTTTGCTGCTGGAAAACACCCACTCCGCCCCTCCTCGCCTGCCACATCCCCATCCGGGCATGGAGAAGGAGTGGTGTATAGCCGCTCTCCTTGGAATCTGTATGACCCCCATTCACGGCTCCAATTCAGGCAAGTAGCGTGGCGGTGCTGGGCATGTGCAGGGTCACTGCTGCGCTCCGGTTTCCGCCTGGATGCCCGTGCACTCTTGAGGCGGGTGCAGTAAACGGTGGCGGGGCCGTTGAAATATTGACGCTCCTGTGTTAGAAAAACACACCACACTCGCGGGGGTAACTGGAGACAGGTGTTTATTCAACAGCAGACAGCTGCATAGCTACAGGGTCCATGAAAACCTCCAAGAGCCCGTTAGGTCAGGGCAGGAAGATGACAGCGTCGCACAGAGAGCAGAAATGTCTACCTTGCTCCAGTTCCTAGCCCAGGAATTTCTCGGGGAGAAGGGTGTCTTTACCAAGGTAAGATCTAAATAAAAAGAAATCAAAAAATGGTCAGACCACACACAAGGAGTAACAGTAGGCGTGGTAATGGGGACGTTTAGCAAAGTGAGCATGTTGTGTTTGCTTTGTTTGCCCTAAGTTGACAGGGTATGCCTATCTTTCATGTTGTTATTGATATCTAAAACTAATATCACGATTCAAGCTGTTTTGCTGGTCTTAAAGAAAATGAGGTTACAGCTCAGTGGTGACATCTCTAAGCCTAGCGCTTTATGAAAAGCAGATCATTGAGTATTGTGAACAACTGATGAAACAGCACTGTAATAGAAATACCATAAACAAGCAGTGCCAGGGGCGTAACACAGGACCCCGCAGCCCCTCCGTTGCGGGGGAGGCCTGCGCTGCAGGGGGCCCCTCACTTTGTCATGAATTGAATGGTGCACAGTGCACACACAACGACCGACGACCCGGCCTCTTACTAAATTAAATGCAGCACTGATTACATAGTGTGAAAGGCATGCACGCCTTAACAGGTTACAAACTCTAGATATAGAAGATAAACTGCCGGGTTAATTTCGTGAACAGCGCACCGAATATTGCTGACTTCAAAAGTGATCAGACTTAACTGCGTTCAAAGGGCTGTCTACATAAAAATGTGCCCCTCCGTTCGCATCTAAAGCATTGCTTACTCCTCTTTTTTAACAATGGGGATTTGGGGGGTGGCCGACCATCGGAGGCTCTCCCCCCCGGGGAAGTTTGGGGCACCGGGGGAGGGGGCGTGGAATTTTGGCACTCGGGGCTCACCGTAGCTGGGTCCGCTTGGGCTGGTTGGGCTCTTTGGGCTTGTTTTGGGCTTGGCCCCTATATATGCGGCCATTTTGTGTCACTGCACACTGTTTGTGGTGCAGTGACACAGCAGCCAGGGGTCTGTAGGCAGCTTTTCGGTCGGGCTCGTGGCGAGGCTAAATTGTCGCTGTGGGCGTTGTCTGGCAGCGTGGTCGTGCGCGGTGTGTAGTGCCCAGGCGGTGGTGCTGTTGCGGGATGGCGGCGTTGTCGGATCCACGGGTGGCCGAGGCTTTGCGGCTGTTGGGCGAGGCGGGCCGCATGGACATCGTGCGGCCCGACCTCCAGGTAAGGCCGCAGCGGCGTGCTGCCAACGGCGCCGCTGCAGCTGTGGTTGCGTGTGAGCTGCCGCGGTCACGGCCGCGGCCGGCTCAGCGCGGCGGGAGGGGGAGCGGAGGGGCGAAGGGCAGGGGACCGCGTAAGGAGGCAGCGCCGCGTGCGAAGGCGACGGGAGGTGCTAAGAGGGCCGGGCGGAGGGGACAGAAGCGTGCTCTTGACTTCGTGGAGGAGGTGGGGGGGAGGGGGAGGTGACGGGGGGCAGGGGGAGGGAGGGGCAGTCCGCGATGCAGTGGCTGTGCTGGGAGAGCAGGGGGGTGGGGGAGGCTGCGGGGGCCCAGGTGGTGGCTCCGGTGGAGGGTGGGGGGAGTGGGGTGGGGGGCCGGGGGCCTGAGGGTGGTGATGGGACCGGAGGGGACGCGAAGAGCAGGGTGCGCTGGGGGGGGGGATGAGGGTGCGGGGGGCGGTTTCACCGCTATTGATTGACGATACAGATGTGGAGGGGGGGCGGACAAGGAGCTGGATTGGGGTTCATCGTCATCGGAGGAGGGAGGGGGCATGGTAGGCCCGAGCAGGCAGGTGTCGCCAGGGCAGCGGGGGAGGGGGGGGGCAGGCAGAGGGGTGTGGCGGGTCAGGGGTGCTTGGGGGGTGCGCGGAGGCGGAGGAACGGCGGGCGGGAGGGGTGGGCCGGGGCTGGGGGGGTGGGTCGGTTGGTGTAGTGGAGGGGTGGCAGGGAGGTGTGGGGGGGGGCGGGGGGCAGTGGCGGGTCAGGGGGGGTTACGGCGATGGGGAGGGGAGCGGGGGTGCGGCAGGGGGGCCTGGGGAGGGTGGCGTGGGGGGGATGCGGGTCGAGTTTGGGTTTCGGGGGGTGGGGAGGGCCGGGGGGCTGGGATTGGGAGGGGGGTTGGGGCCTGGGTGGTGGGGGGATCCCGGCGCGGCGCGGAGGTCACTCGGCAGGATGGGGGTGGGGGCAGCACTGGGTTGGGGGAGCGGGGGAGGGGGCGGCGCATGGGGGAGAAGGGGGGTCTTTTCACCCTGGCATGCTGGACTCCACCTTTTTTCCTTGGCAGGAGCTGTTTGCGAGGAGCTCGGGTGAGCAGCATGCGGCTCCAACCCACCGAGAGGATGGGCCGGCTCTGTCTGGTGCGGGCGGCCGAGCTCCAGCGAGGGACCTGGCTCATGACCGTGGCGAATGGAGGCGGGATTCGTCTCTGCCGGCCCCTCCCCGAAGGGTCGTTACGGCCGCAGGGGGTAGGGGAGTGAGGATGGATGCGCATACTTCTGATTGGACTGCGAGTGTGGCGGATGGGAGTGGGAGTGTGGACTTGGTGGATTTGATGCGGGTGTGTCGTGAGAGAGCGGGTTTGAGCCGGCTGGAACCCCAAGTGGGGGGGCCGGGGTGGTGTGGAGCCGGGTGATGGAGAGCCGAAGGAGGAAGGAGAGATTCGGGAGGACGGGGGGTCTTGTAATGTTGTTAGCAGTGTATTACAGGTACCAGCAAGGCGAGAAGTGCCCAGAGTGACGGCCCCATCAGCTCCACTGGTTAGGCGGCGGGATCCGGCAAGGACGCCGACCTTGACGCCAGGTAAGGAGGGAGACGGAGCGGGGAGTGGCAAGCGGCGCTGTGTACATGTTTCGGTGGGGACGGGGGGCGAAGGGGAAGATGGATGGCGGCTGGTGCACGGACGGTACGTGCAGGACGCTGGAGTGGGCACGGACGGCGAGGCGACGGGTGGAGACGGGTCAAGTGCGGGCGGCGGGTCGGCGGCGGTTGGCGAGCAGGAGCCGGTGGGCGGGGGGAAGGAGAGTTGTGTGGTGCCGGTGCGTAAGTTACCGTACATGGGGCTGACTAAGCCGCTGGGGTCGCACCTGTCGGCGGCGACGAAGGAGAAGATCTGGAAAGGGGAGTACATTGACATTTTGAAGCTTCTCCACAGGGAGTTGACGTCCAAGGAGGGGTCGAAGGAGGAAGAGCAGGCGTTAGCTAGGCGCCCAAAGGTGCCCCTGACGCTAGACAACTGGTCAGCGGCTTTCCTCATATACGCGAGCGTGTATTGCGAGAAGTTTCCGGACCGGTCCGTCGTGCTGTTCAAGTACATGGATGTGGTGTGGAGGGCGCAGGTGACTTACGGTGGGTTCGCGTGGTCGCACTACGATGAGGAATTCAGGGCGCGCATGGTGACGGACCCGGAAGCACAATGGGGGAGCTGGATTCGGATCTGTATCAGCAGACAATGGGCGGGGCCAAGTTTGGCCGCACCATTTACATGGCAAGCGGTTTGCCGCTGGTGCCGCCCCCCTTTGCAGCCTACCCCACCCGAGGGGGGGTGGGGCAGGGAGACTCTGGTGGCCAGGCCGCGGTCGGGGCCTGCTGGGACTTCAATAGAGGAGCCTGCGGGCGGGCGGCATGCCGTTTCCGGCACGAGTGCTCGACATGCGGACGATGGCACCCAGTGCTGCGTTGTTGGGGGCTCGGGGGCCCTCCGGGGCTGCAGCCCGCGCAGGGAGGTGCCCCAGCCAGATGGGGACAGGGAGGTGGGAGGGGGGGAGGCAGAGGGGGGCGAGCCGGACCTTTGGGCAAAGGCTCGTACGCCGGTTAGGATCGAGCGGATGGAGCCCTGGCTGGCGGCATATCCGCGGGCGGAAGATGCTGCGGTGCTGCGTCGTGGTTTTCGGGAGGGGTTTCGGCTGGGCTATGAGGGCCCTCGGATTGCGCGCTGGGCGGACAATCTGAAGTCAGTGAACGCGCACAAGGGCATTGTGAGAGAGAAACTGTTCAAAGAGGTCAGGGAGGGCCGGATGGCAGGCCCTTTCACGGAACCGCCGTTGCCGGGCTTGATCATCTCCCCCATCGGGGTGGTGCCCAAGAAGGAGGAGGGGCAGTTCCGACTGATACAGAACTTGTCTTGGCCGGAAGGGGAGTCGGTCAATGCCTACATTTCGGCAGAATTGGCGTCGGTGACTTACTCGTCGGTGGACGTGGCGCGGAGGCTCGTCTCGGTGGCGGGAAGGGGTGCACTGATGGCAAAATGCGATTTCAAGTTGGCTTTCCGACTCCTTCCGGTGCACCCGGCGGATCACCAGTTGTTGGGGATACAGTTCCAGGGACTCATATTTGTGGACAAGGCGCTGCCGATGGGGTGCTCCATTTCGTGCGCGCTGTTTGAGCGTTTCAGTTCATTCCTGCAGTGGGTTTTTTCCAGGCGCACAGGCTCGGAGTCAGTGACGCACTATCTGGATGATTTCTTCCTGGTGGGGCGGCCCGGAGCGGAGGACTGTCAGCGGCAGCTGGATGGTGTGGCCGGGTTGATGGGGGAATTTGGAGTTCCCCTGGCGCCAGAGAAGACATGCGGTCCCAGTACGGTATTGTCCTTTCTCGGTATCGAGCTCGACTCGGTCGCCATTGAAGCGCGCCTGCCGGAAGACAAGAGGTCAGCGATGCTGGTTCTGGTGGATGGGATGTTGGCAAAGAGGAAGGTGACGGTGAGAGAGGTGCAGGTGCTGTTGGGGCATTTGAATTTTGCTTGCCGCGTGGTGCGGGCGGGCCTAACGTTTTGCCGGCGTTTGGGTTTGGCGTTGTCCGGTTTGACCTTGCCTCATCACCATGTGCGCCTCTCGGCGGGGATGAAGTAGGACTTGCGCATGTGGCGGGCATTCTTGGAACGGTTCAATGGAGTACCCATGGCACCGGGGGAGGACTGGGAGTGGGACGTCACCATGTACTCGGATGCGGCGGGCGGCGGCGGTTTCGGTCTGTATTGGGAGGGAAAGTGGTGTGCGGAACAATGGCCGGAGCACTGGCAGGCAGGCGGAAGGAGCATCGCGTTTTTGGAGTTGTTCCCGTTGGTGGTGGCGGTCACGGTGTGGTCGGGTGCGCTGGCGCACAAAGCGCGTGCTGTTCCGAGTGGACAACATGGCCGTTGTACAGGTGGTGAACAGGCAGTCAGCCCGGGACCCGCAGGTGCTGAAATTGATGAGGGTGTTTGTTTTGCGTTGCGTTGACATCCTGTTTCAGGCGCGCCACGTTCCAGGGGTGGACAATGACATTGCGGATGCTTTGTCTCGTTCACAGTGGGAGAGGTTCCATGGGCTAGCCAGGGCGGCGGTGGAAGTCAGGACGCCGGTGCCGGAGGACCTGTGGTTGGTGGGCGAGGCCGGGTCTTTCAGTTGGTGAAGGCGTCGGTAGCGGTGTCAACGTGGAAGGCATACGAGCAAGCGTGGGAGGAATTTCTGCAGTCCGGTGCGGTGAGGAGAGGGGATCGGTGGCGGCGCGAGGAACAGGTGGTAAGGTTCATGCTCGCACTCATGGATAGAGGGTTGTCGCGGGTGTCGATTGCGGGCAAGTTGTCGGCGGTGGCGTTCATGGGAAAGTTGTGGTGGGGTTACCCTCCGTCGGCGGGGGAATTGGAGACCCGGCAGCTGGTGGGGTGGGCGAGAGAGAGTGGTGGGTCGGTGCGGCTGCGACGTCCCATCACGGTAGAGTTGCTGGAAGGAGTCATTGGCGCGCTCCCGGCGGTGTGCAGGGATGAGGGTGAGGCGGTGCGTTTTTCTACCCTGATGTCCTGGCTGTTCTTTGGAGCGTTTCGGGTGTCGGAGTTGCTGGGCGCAAAGGGGAGGCAGGGGGTGTTGTGGGAGGATGTGGAGCTGCGAGCACAGGAGGTGGCGGTGCGTTTGCGTCGCTCGAAGACGGACCAGCGGGGCGTCGGGACTTGGGTGGTACTGGGCCCGGGCAGCAGGGAGTGGGTATGCCCGGCGACGTGGGGGAGGAGGTTGATGGCAGGCCGCAGCGAGAAGGAGGGGGAGGTTTTTTGTCGAGAGGGGGGTGACAGGGTGACAGCGGCTCAGGTGTTGTGGGTTCTGCGGCACGCCCTGCGGTACATGGGTGAGGACCCGCTGGCTTTCGGGACGCATTCCTTCCGGATCGGGCGGCAATGGAGGCGGCACGGAGGGGTTGGGGTAAGGAGGAGATTCAGAGGCTGGGACGGTGGAAGTCGGATTGTTACCGGACGTATGTGCGGTTGAGGGAGGCGGATCGGGTGTTGTAACAGTGTTTCCCGAATTTGATATGTGTGTCTTTACAGGTGCTGTGGCGGGGCCGGAGGTGGCTGTTTTGAATTTATATATTGTGGGACACTCATTCGTCAAGAGGGCAGAACAGGCGGAGTGGGACATGCATCGGACACTCAATTTGGGATTGGATGCGGGGCTGTACCGTTGTCACTGGAGGGGAAAAGGGGGTAGGCGTTGGCATGAGTTGTTGCCATTGTTGAACACGGTAGTGAGAGGGGGGGGGTGCCCGGATGTGGTGGTGATTCATCTGGGCGAAAATGATTTGGTGCAGTGCAAGGGGCTGGCGTTGCTCAAGCAAAGGAAGAGGGACCTGAGGGAAATTAAGGAGCAATGGGCTGGCTGTCATGTTATCTGGTCCGAGTTCATTCCCAGGTGGGTTTGGAGGGGAGCGGAGCGCCCAGGAGCCATAGACAGGGCACGGAGGAAGATTAATCGGGAGATGAGGGAATTTTGTGCTAGGGAGGGGGTGGGGAGGATGGAGCACCCGGAGTTGCGCTATGGCGCGGTCTATTTTTTCAGGGAGGATGGGGTTCACTTGTCCCGGTATGGCATGGAATTATACCTCGTCCAGTTGAAGGAGGCTTTGGATGGGGCGTTGGGGGTGCTCAGGTATCCCAGAAGCAGTACAAAAGGTGGTGGTGATGGACGGAGCATCTGAATCAATCAAACACTCACACCCAGTCAAAAGATCTGGGTTGAATTCATCACCGTTCTTTAGCCCACTCTACCACCCCAGTTCAGACATGGCTATATGCAAATCAGTCTGACCCTGTGCCTCATGGGAACAGTCCAGCCCGAACTGCCAAGCCATGTCTTCCCTGGACTGGAAACAAGCTTCCGAGGACCGGTTTCTGGCATTCCAGCCGTCTTCAGCCCGGCTTGCTTGAATCCAGTGGCAAAGTGAGCAAGGGACTCACGTCTGAGCATACCCTGCCACACTTATGGCGGCCAAAAGCAGTACAAAAGGGGGTACCAGAAGGCAGGAGTCCTAGGGGGGGTCGAAAGTCGTAAGCGATTTTCGAGTGGCGCTTTCCTAAGGAGATAGGGTGGATTTGCTGGAGGCCTGGGACTGTATGGTAGGCGGGGGTGAGGTCATGGAGGTCAATGTGGCAGTCAGTCGGGGGGTAGGTTGCTGAGCGGATGTGTTGTATTTTCAGTTGCAATGTTGGGGTTAACTTTAGGGGTGGGGGCTGTCAGGCAGTTGTTATTTAGTGAGCTGTAGTTTTGTTCGGCACAGGCCAGGTGGGACATTGTTGTAGGTGCACCTGATTCCAATAAAGCGGCCTTTATCACACTAACTTGGTGTCTGTGTCAGTGCTTCCCCCCTCTCACCTACTGGTGTGCCCCAATGGGGATTTGGGGGGGTGGCCGACCATCGGGAGGCTCTCCCCCCCGGGGAAGTTTGGGGCACCGGGGGACGGGGGGGGGGTAGAAGTTTGGCACTCGGGGCTCACCGTAGCTGGGTCCGCTTGGGCTGGTTGGGCTCTTTGGGCTTGTTTTGGGCTTGGCCCCTATATATGCGGCCATTTTGTGTCACTGCACACTGTTTGTGGTGCAGTGACACAGCAGCCAGGGGTCTGTAGGCAGCTTTATGGCCCTCCCTCCCTCCCTCCCTGTAATTTTCCCTCTGGGTTTTGAGTGGCGGGGTTGGTCCTGGTTTTGAGGGGTTTTGTTGGTCGATGGTGCACTGGTTTAGGGTGTTTAAAGTTGTGGTGTCGCTGGAACAGGTGCGATTACTGGGGGCGCTTTCCTAACGAGATAGGGTGGATTTGCTGGAGGCCTGGGACTGTATGGTAGGCGGGGGTGAGGTCATGGAGGTCAATGTGGCAGTCAGTCGGGGGGTAGGTTGCTGAGCGGATGTGTTGTATTTTCAGTTGCAATGTTGGGGTTAACTTTAGGGGTGGGGGTGGGGGCTGTCAGGCAGTTGTTATTTAGTGAGCAGTAGTTTTGTTCGGCACAGGCCAGGTGGGACATTGTTGTAGGTGCACCTGATTCCAATAAAGCGGCCTTTATCACACTAACTTGGTGTCTGTGTCAGTGCTTCCCCCCCCTCACCTACTGGTGTGCCCCAAAAGTATGGCAAGGATTAGGCTAAATTACCCCTTACTCCCCAAAATAGATAATCACGATGTTAAGGAACTGTCCAAGGAAGATTGCGATTCAACCTTCTCTTTAGCTTTTTATAAACGTATATATAATGCACGCATAACCTGCTCTTTAGAATTTTATAATTTGTGCACGTGTTTATGTTAAAATGTCCGACTTTGATAATGGCATGGGCCACTCCGTATAAAAATGAAAAATAAATCAAATGCGTACCCCGCAGCTGAGAGCTGCCGCGCTGTAGCTGCCAGGCGGAAGATGCTTCTTTTCCAGGGAGTCATGGGAAGTGGTGTGCGGCCAGGGAGGAGCGCTTCCGAAAAGCAGGGCCTACAGCCCAGGTCTTCAACCTCTCCTTGTCAAATGCTCTTTAGTGCTGAGTCAATACAATCAAAATGTATTGTGGACGTTTTGGATTTTGGGGCATAATATCAAGGGGGTTTATCTCTGCTTTTTTGGCTTTAAAAGCCAAGCAAGCGGAGATAAAATTATCTCCCTATTACCTAGCTGTCGCTAACACCAGTTAGCGACAGCTAGTAGGAGATAGCGACCATCTTGGGCCCCACTTTGCATGTCAGTGATATTTATCACTAATGATATGCAAAGTGGGCGTGCCAAGATGTTAGCGACTGGAAACAGTCGCTAACATCGCTATCTCCTATTACCAACTTTTGGAGATATTCGCGCTAAGCGCGAATATCTCCAAAAGTTAACACCTGCCCTGAGCAGTTCTTAGCCATGTTATCCAATGGGAGGTGGATAACATGGCTAAGAGCATTAGCTCGGTAATGCATGAATATCGCTGACTTTTCAGCGATATTCATGTATTGCGGCCGTTTTTAATCGCATTTGCGATAAACCTTGGTAATACCAAGGTTTATCTGCGATAAAAATCGCCGCAGCTTAGCGGTAAATTTTTGTCTCTAACCAAGCAATAGCGATAATTATCGCTATTGCTTGGTAAAATGCCCCTTTGTTTTAAGCAGACGAATAGCAGCATTTAAGTTCTCCAATTGCTGCTGAATGCCAGTTCTGGGCACAAACACCTTAAACGTCACTGCAAGCAGCAACGTCACTGGAGGAAAACCCGATCCCAGAAACAGACTCTTACATCTTGGCTCGCCGACACTACAGTTTGGGAAACCAGACAGGACGACTGACTCCTCGAACCGTACCACCACTGCTTCCAATACCACATAAACAACATCCAGAATAGCCACCAAGAGTTCACACCCCAAGTGTCAAAGAATCAGCGATTCTGTCATCAAACACCTCACAGGACTTCAGTCAGCGGGGCAATGCTCCAAGGGTCCATTTCAGGTCAGTGACATAGCCTGAAGGCTACTGAGTGAGTCCGGAGGGGGGCCCCTCCATGTACTTTGCAGGGGGGGCCTCCTCATGTTTCGTTACGCCACTGAGCAGTGCTTATAGATCTGTTACAGGGTCCGTGCATGCATTAAATCTCTACATGCCTATTAGTTCCATAAAAGCTCTAATTGCAGGATTTAGTTAAAATCGATGGGGAGCTGTGCTTAGAATTTGCTGGTGCTCAAAGCATTCATGTTGTCATGTTGACTATGTGGTACATAGTTATGCTGTCTCAGACCTTACTGAAATGTCAATCAATACGCACTTGCGGTGGAGCATAACATTTGATTGAACACCCTTCCAATCTATTGCCTCATCTATAAATAAAACGTATTGATTGTTGGAAAAAGCCGTTAGTGTCCAAAACAAAAGGATATGACAGATCCTGGGCGATGGGGCGGGTAAAGGGGGGGGCAGACCCGCCTTTTCCACACAGGAGTGGTGTAGCTGGCCTGGTGCAGTTGGCTGACCGGTAAAAGTCCATCTAAAGCCAGAGCAGGTGCAGAGGGTATAATACATAAGGTCTATTTTCGAAGCAAGTTGAGCTTGTTTTTCATGGGGTTTTGATTATTGCCTGAATTCTTACCTGCATTCTTTATTACTCCTAGTCATTCTCTTTACTCACTCCGTTGACTACTTATGGGGTGTACACACCTGCGTGAGGCAGGCGAACCAACCAGAAATGCTGAAAATGAAAGCCTGCCCATCCCCCTGGGGCCATAAACTAATCTTACATTGCCAGCAGCGTCCTGGCATACCAAGCTCAGAAGGAAGGACACTCGTGTCAAGAAACAGAAAAATAATATCACATCTTAACAAATACAGTCTTGATATTCTTTAAAGCCCAGCAGGAAAGGGGAAGCCAGGAAATAAACATTTGAAGTAAAATAAGGTCCACATCCAGCAGGGACTCTTTTGTTAAGTTCTCTTCTGTGTCAGAGGCAGGAAAAAACAGAGGCATGCTGGGAATGTAAGTCTAATGTAAGGTTCCCAGTGGGAAAGGTAGGCTTTTGATTTCAGCATTTCCTGTTGGGTTGGTCGTGGACGTCGGAACACCTCCTAAGTAATGACTGGAACAAGGACAAGGGACAGAGGTACTGTTTTTGTTGCTAGAAGTGGTGGGGAGAGAGAGAGTTCTGTCTTAGTCAGTGGGTAGCAGTCAAGATTCAACGCCGAATGTAAGGAAGAGATATGTAACAAAGAGGAAAAAGGATGAAGAAAAGGACCTGGTGTGGCAGGCTGTCAGGATTTGGGTGAATGAAGGAACAATTGGTGATAGCCGGAAAGTTAATTGTGTGTTTGTGTGTGTAGTCAAAGTTGTATGAAAAGAGGAAAGGGGGTTATTGAGATTTAGGGACATAGTTAAGATGGGTTACCTCTGAATGCTAGGACCTTGCTTATGGTTATTTAGCATGTGGCTAAGCCAACGCTAGTTGTGAGTTCTGCTTGCTTCTAGTAAAAGCGACCTTTTCCACAGCAAAAGAACACGTCTGTTGTTTGTCCTCCCCAAAACCTCCTTAATGCAGCCTGTGTATCCCACCATTCCATTCCCACATGAAACTGTAGCAGTGGCTGCTCCTCCGCTAAGGCAGTGGAGCCTATGGTCCACAATTGCTTTTTAGCAGTGAAATAAGAGAAAATAAAATGATAATAACTCATGTTATTATAATTGTATTTTCTCCCACTCCTGCAGCTTTGCATGAGGGGGCGGGGCAGGGGAGGAGTGGCAGCACCCTCCTGATTGCGCAATAAGTGCTTGGCTGGCCCTCTCGGGCTGCTCAAAACAGTCTTACGCACTTCGCATGTTCTCCATGCAGACTCATTACATCCTGCATGAAGAACATACCCAGGCTCCCAGTCAGCGTCTGGGAGTGATTGCCTGACTGGGATCCTGGGTGTGCACCTGTTCGGTCAGCCAGGGAGTACTACGGAGGAGAGGCGTGGCAAGGAAGTGGCGAAAAGGTACGTTTATTTTATTGTTGCCGTCCACTTTCCCTGCATCCCACCCTCCTGCCCCTTACATCCGATCCGTGCTGGCCACCGCTTAATTGTAGTCAATCCACATAGCCAATGAGGAGATGTAAGCTACACAGTAACAATAGTAGAGTACAGTCACAGTTAATAAAATGGTCCCCACGTGAAGGGGATTGAACCACCATCTCTGTGTGAGCAGCTTGGGTGGTGGAACCCTATGTACCCTGTGTGAAGGATGGCAGTCAAACATCTGCTGCTTCTCCAACAGACCACTGTGCAATGAACAATGGATCAGGCGGCTGCACTACAGGCTCCATGTCCAGTCCTCCAGGAGCACTGCTTTAAATGGGCGGGTATTGACAGGTACTGAGTACCTGCACTTCTTTAATTTGAATGGGGGAGTGTTGCACTTGCCTTTTTCTCCAGGGTCATCCCTAAACTTTCTGCCTTCCTCCTGTATTTTTTCTGACCTGTTGTTGGCTGTTTTATGACTCTGGGCACTTTACCACTGCTGATCAGTGCTAAAGTGCATATGCTCTCTATGTTAAATTGATGTATCGATTAGTGACTCCATGATTGGGTTATTTGATTTACTTGTCAGACGCTAGTACAGTGCACTGCGTGTGTCCAGGGCTTGTAAATCAAATGCTGCTGGTGGGCTTGCAGCACTGGTTGTGCCACCCACAGAAGCAGCCTGTAAAGTGTGTCTCAGGTCTGCCATTGCCGAGCCTGTGTGCAGTCTGGTACTGCCATGTTGACTGGACAAGTGCCCCCACTTGTCAGTCCCTAAACCTTCCCTTAACTGCGTATTAATCACCTCTATCGTAGGCCCAAGGGCAGGGTGCATTGTAGTTAAAAAGTAGGACATACCCTGATGTGTGTGCCATGTCCTGATAATGAATTACAGCCATTTTCGTTTTTCACTATTGCAGGGCTACCTGTCCCCCATAGGCCAGAATGGCCAGTTTGATTATAACATCTTATAATCCTAACTGACTCAGGGAACTAGGTAGACATTCGAGATTAGTATGCCTGTGCTCAGAATGATAAAATACATCTTTTAGTGAAGTTCAAGTTCAAGTTCAAGTTCAGGCATTTATAAAGCGCACTACTCACCCAGAGGGTCTCAAGGCGCTAGAGGGAGGGGTTCATTGTTTGTCGAATATCCATGTTTTCAGTTCTTTTCTGAAGGAGGTGTGATTCTGAGTAAGGCGGAGGTGGGTGGGGAGTGAGTTCCAGGTCTTGGCAGCCAGGAAGGAGAAGGATCTGCCACCCATGGTGGTTTTTCGGATGCGCGGGACTGCGGCGAGGGCTTGATTGGATGATCTTAGTTGGCGGGTGGGATGGTAGAAGGACAGTCGGGTGTTGAGGCATTCGGGTCCTAGATTATAAAGGGCCTTGTGCGCGTGGGTAAGAAGGCGGAAAGTAATTCTTTTGTTGACTGGAAGCCAGTGGAGGTTTTTTAAGTGACCGGTGATGTGCTCTTGGCGCGGGATGTCTAATATGAGTCTCGCTGATGCGTTTTGGATGCGCTGGAGCCTTTTCTGTAATTTTGTTGTAATTCCGGCGTAGAGTGTGTTGCCATAGTCCAGTCGGCTCGTGACCAGTGCATGGGTGACAGTTTTTCTCGTTTCGAGGGGGATCCAGCGGAAGATCTTTTTGAGAATGCGAAGGACGTTAAAGCAGGAGGACGATACGGCGTTGACTTGTCTGGACATTGAGAGAGAGGAGTCTAGAATGAAGCCAAGGTTACGTGCATGGTCTGTGGGTGAGGGCGCAGATCCCAAAGCGGAAGGCCACCAGGAGTCGTCCCAAGCTGAGGGGGAGGATCCTAGGATGAGCACCTCCGTTTTGTCTGAGTTGAGTTTTAAGCGGCTCTGTTTCATCCATTCGGCTACTTCTTTCATACCTTCGTGAAGGTTGTTTTTGGCGGTGTTGGGGTCTTTGGTGAGGGAAAGGATTAGCTGGGTGTCGTCGGCGTAGGAGATGATGTTGAGGTTGTGTTGACGTGCAATGGAGGCGAGGGGACTCATGTAGACGTTGAAGAGGGTGGGACTGAGTGAGGAGCCTTGAGGTACGCCGCAGATGACTTCGGTGGGCTCTGAGTAGAAAGGGGGGAGTCAGACTCTCTGGGTTCTCCCGGCTAGGAACGAGATGATCCAGTCCAAGGCTTTACCTTGAATGCCGATGTTGTTGAGGCGTTGTATGAGGGTGTTATGACAGACGGTGTCGAAGGCGGCGGAGAGGTCGAGTAGAATGAGGGCCACTGTTTCACCGTTGTCCAGGAGTGCTCGGATGTCGTCGGTCGCCGCAATGAGGGCGGTTTCGGTGCTGTGTTTGGCTCGAAAGCCGTTCTGTGAGCGATCCAGTGAGTTGTTGGATTCAAGGAAGGCTGCGAGTTGGCTATTGACGGCTTTCTCGATGACTTTGGCCGGGAAAGGGAGGAGGGAAATGGGTCGGTAGTTTTTCAGTTCTGAGGGGTCTGCTGTTGGTTTTTTCAGAAGGGCGCTGAGTTCGGCGTGTTTCCATATTTCTGGAAAGGTGGCGGAGTTGAAGGAGCAGTTGATGACGTCGCGGAGATGGGGGGCGATGATGGAGTCAGCTTTGTTGAAGATGTAGTGGGGACAGGGGTCAGAAGGTGAGCCAGAGTGGATTGAGTTCATGAGGCGAATTGTGTCTTCAATGGTGACTGGGTTCCAAGAGTTAAGGTAGTTAGTTGGAAGGGTGGGGTCTGAAGGGGGTGGGATGAGTTGTTCATTGGGAGTATTCTTGAAGCTGTTGTGGATGTCGGCAATTTTGTTGTAGAAGAAGGAGGATAACTCATCGCAGAGGTCTTGGGAGTTAGTGATGTCGTTGGATGCTGCGGGAGGGTTGGTGAATTCTTTGACGATATTGAAGAGTTCCTTGCTGTTATGAGAATTGTTGTCGAGACGGTCCTTAAATGCTGATTTCTTGGCAGATGGAATCAGTTGGTGGTGTTTGCGGGTGGCTGTCTTGAGGGAGGTCATGTTGTCTGAGGTTGGTTCTTTTCTCCAATTCTTCTCCAGGGTGCGGCATGTCTTCTTGGATTTTTTAAGGTCATCATTGAACCAGGGAGCCTTCTTGCTGGATGATTTCAACTGGTGTTTTTTCAGGGGTGCTAGTTCGTCTGCACTGTGGGTAATCCACTGCCTGAGGTTGGTGGCCGCTTGGTCTGGGTCCGTTGCAGGGGTGGGAGTATTTAGGCTGAGTGATGTGAGGAGTTGGTCGGTGGTGATTTTGTTCCATTTTCTTCGGGGAATGGGTTGTGGACGGTTGTGGGTCAGGGTTGTTTTGTAGCTGAAGTGAACACAGCTGTGATCCGTCCAGTGGAGAGCTGTAGTGAGATCGAAGGAGATGTGTTTGCTGGAGGTGAAAATAGGGTCGAGCGTGTGTCCGGCTGTGTGGGTGGGGGTGTTAACAAGTTGTTTGAGTCCGAGATTGGTCATGTTGTCCAGAAGGGTGGTGGTGTTGTTGTCGAGAATGTTGTCAAGGTGGTAGTTGAGGTCTCCTAGAAGAATGTAGTTCTCTGAGGCGAGGGCGTGCGGGGTGATGAAGTCAGTGATGATGTCGCTGAATTGAGATCGGGAGCCTGGGGGTCTGTAAATGAGTGTTCCTCTAAGTGTGGTCCTGGGGTCAGTGTGGATCTGAAAGTGGAGGTGTTCGGCGGATGCAAGATTGTCGTCAGAGCAGGTTGTAATTTTGATGGTGTTTCTATGGACGATGGCGATGCCTCCTCCAGTTTGATCGGTGCGGTCTTTCCGAATGATCTTGTAAGAGTCCGGTATGGCTATGGCGATGTCAGGGGCAGAGGATGCATTCATCCATGTTTCAGTGAGGAAAGCGATGTCAGGTGACGCGGTGTCGATTAGGTCCCAGAGTTCGGTTGCATGTCTGTGGACCGAACGGGTGTTCAGTAGGATGCATTTCAAGTCGTTGGGTTCGGAGCTGAGTGTGGAGGAAGTGTGTTTGGTGAGGGTCCTGAAGCAGTTGAACTTACAGGAGAGGCAGGAGAATGGGCCGAGGGTACGTCCTGGGGTTGCTGCGCAGCAAAGTGGGGTGTGTCCGGGGTTGAGGGCGAGGAGAGTAGCGGCATCATAAGTTACTCTAGGGGGTTGGGAGCGGCATTGGGCAGGGGGACGGGCGCTGGGCGCGGTCCAGGCGCAGACGGGCGTAGACGGGCTTACCTTTGGCGCACCTTCGGCGCGGCCGCAGCGCGTGAACGCTGCGCGCAAAGGCATCTGACATAAGAGGATGGAGGAAGGGGAGGGGCGCGGGAGGGTCAGCTGGGAGGCGGGAGCGGGGGGGAGCTACGGGCTGGGAGTGGACCACAACAACAAGAAAATGGCCTCTAAACTGGAAAAACAAAACTGGGCACAGCCGAGGACCGGCACAATGCAATCCTACACAATGCAATCCTACACAATGCAATCCTACTGAAAAGCACTATCAGGCACAGAGCAGCGCGAACGTCACCAACAGCAAGCAGCTTCTACAATTAAGATTCCCCAACAGGCTGGCTAGGTGAACTGGTAAAATCTATGTAGCGCAGGCAGGGCACTGATAGCGCTTAGCGGAAACGATACCAGGCGCTGAGGGAGTGCGCTCGATCACGGGTCCAGCAGGGTAGCAGGCAGCACTGAGGTAGGCAAGTTGGCAGCAGGCGTGGGAGCGTGGGTGAGCGACCGCTTCGGGACAAGCCCAGGTGGTTTTTACATTCTGTGTTTGAAAATACAATTTTTAGAAAGTAGGTATTTTCTTGCCTAACTATCCAAGCCTGCCTCTACTACGTTGTGTATTCCTTGCCTGGAGTTTGAGTGACAGGGGCTGGGGGATTCCGGGAGACAGGGTGAGTCAGCACAGGGCTTAATAGAGCTATCTGCATGTAGATGGGTGGGAGGAGTTGCACCTGGGACCTGAATAGGGCTGGGCCTGCCTTCCACAATGCTGGCTCCCCCTCTTGTTGCTGCGTCTGATGTCCCTGGCTCACACTGTCAAAGGAAAGAAGGAGTCTTGTCAACAAAGTGCTCCAGGACTGCGCAGAACTGGTTTGGACTGGGTACAGGACCCTCTGCCTTCAGAGGTCAAAGGATTTGCTAGTATAAATATGGGTACCCAGACCCCAGAATTTTAGATCACTTTTGGGAAACAAGAAGAACCTTTGCTGAGGAGAGGAACCAGAGGCACTGAGGAGGAGGCTATCCCTAATCTGAGTGCTGTTTGGGGGAATTGGCCTGCAGTGGTTGCCTGACTGCCAAAGAAAGGAAAAAGGACGTTGTGCTACTTTTGAATTCAACTTGTAAAGGATTTCCAAAGGCTTGAGATAGAGCTGACCTCTTGCTGAAGTCTCAGGGACAACAGACTTCACCCACCAGCTCCCCAAGAGTTCTTTTGAAGTGCCTGCTGTTGTGTTGGGCCTTCTGAGAGACTGCATGTCGCAAGGAGCTGAAAGCGCGACTCACAAAGAAAAAGTGTGGCGCCGCCACAGCCGCTGTCGTCGTATCACTGAAGAAGGGTGTCGCCGCTACCACTTTGCCTCGCTGAAGCGCCTTGCATCGTCAGAGAAGAGTGTCGCAGTCACGCATTAGATGCCGTCGCATCATCGGAGCAGCGTATCGCCGCCACAGCCGCAGACGTTGCATCACTGAAGAAGGGTATCGCCGCTGCCGCTTCACATCGCCGAAGCGTCTCCCCATCACCGGAGAAGAGTGCCGCCGTCGCATCAGATGCCGTCGCATCACCAGAGAAGCATGTCGCATGGCCTGTCATGGCTCAGAAGAATCGTTGAGTCACCGCACGGAAGTCGGGCATGCACGCATCGTGTCGCATCAAGAAGAAGACACCATTTTTGTTTCATTGCTCCGGATCTTAATCGCATCACGCCACTGCTGGTCGCATCACCACGGAAGCGCAATAAGAAACTGATGCATCACCTCCCCACGCGGAGAAGAACCAACGCATTCCCGACGCAGCAGTAGGGACCCGACGCATCACTGTTCTTGCGTGTAAGGAACCGACGCATAACTTCCTCTGCAACACTTTCATTGTATAGCGAAACGCATCCAAAGGTACATTGAACTTAAAGTGTTGCATTATACATCTGTGTTAAGTCTATGTAAAAATACTTATTTTTATACTACAACTTGTGTGGTGTCCATCTGTAGTGTTGTCACTAGGTTACTGTATGTGTTCACAAATGCTTTACACACTGCCTCTGAGAAAAGCCTGCATGCTCGTGCCAAGCTACCAAGCGGGTGAGCAGGGGTTATTTTAGGAGTGTATCCCCTTCCCCTGACTAGACACAAGGGTCCCTATTTGGTCAAAGGTACCTACCTCTGCCAACTAGAGACCCCCAAATCTGACAGGGAGTACCTGCACTTCTGAGCAGTACAGCAATACATTGAATGGGAGAGTACCAGCACTTCTTATTAGCAAACAGATATACTATGACATAAAAACAAACAGGCACTCTAAAGAGTACCTGCACTTTTATATTTCCATATATAGCACTGGCCAGGAGGAACAAGGAGGTGGGTAGAGCCACATGCCACAAAAGTGCTGGGCCTCAGTGCGGTGCATGCCAGTAGGCCTAAAAGGGCAGCATCCACAGAAGTGCCCACTGTAACTATTGCATGGTTCTTGCCTCTGAGGAATGGCAGGAGCAGAGGCCCCCACTACCCAAGCAGATAGGATGAGAACATGTTGGAGCCTGTGAAGGAGGGGCAAGAACCTTCCAGACCTAGCCCAGGGAGTATGGGCCACGGCCTTCAAGCAAAGAGGTAGGCCAGGAGAGGCAAAATGACGCAAACAGATAGGGGCAGAGTAGCAGGAGAGCTAGTCACAAGAGTTGAGAGCAGTGAGACCCTCAGGGGGGAGTCTCACCAGAGATGGAACAAGGATATAGATATGGAGATGGTGCCTGGCATCAGCAAAGTTGAACTTGGCCTCATGAGAAAAGAAAGGGACCAGTAGGGGAGAGCGTGCCTCGATTCCATGGTAGCGTGGATTGACTCACAGGACCAGGAGGGGAGAGTGCACCTCTCTCCCATGGTAGCTTGGAATGACTCAGAGGACCAGGAGGGAAGAGCGTGCCTCTCTCCCATGGTAGTTAGTAATGACTCAGAGGACGAGGAGGGGAGAGCATGCCTCTCTCCCATGGTAACGTGGAATGACTCACAGGACCAGGAGGGGAGAGCGTGCCTTGCTCCCATGGTAGCGTGGATTGACTCAGAGGACCTGGAGGGGAGAGCGTGCCTCTCTCCCATGGTAGCGTGGAATGACTCAGAGGACCAGGAGTGGAGAGCATGCCTCTCTCCCATGGTAGTTAGGAATGACTCAGAGGGCCAGGAGGGGAGAGCATGCCTCTCTCCCATGGTAGCATGGAATGACTCACAGGACTAGGAGGGGAGAGCGTGCCTTGCTCCCATGGTAGCTTGGAATGACTCACAGGACCAGGAGGGGAGAGCGTGCCTTGCTCCCATGGTAGCGTGGATTGACTCACAAGACCAGGAGGGGAGAGCGGGCCTCTCTTCCATGGTAGCGTAGAATGACTCACTGGACTAGGAGGGGAGAGGTTGCCTTGCTCCCATGGTAGCGTGGATTGACTCACAGGACCAGGAGGGGAGAGCGTGCCTCTCTCCCATGGTAGCTTGGAATGACTCAGAGGACCAGGAGGGGAGAGCGTGCCTCTCTCCCATGGTAGCTTGGAATGTCTCACAGGACTAGGAGGAGAGAGCGTGCCTAGCTCCCATGGTTGCGTGGAATGACTCAGAGGACCAGGAGGGGAGAGCGTGCCTCTCTCCCATGGTAGCTTGGAATGACTCACAGGACCAGGAGGGGAGAGCGTGCCTCTCTCCCATGGTAGCTTGGAATGACTCAGAGGACCAGGAGGGGAGAGCATGCCTCTCTCCTATGGTAACGTGGAATGACTCACAGGACTAGGAGGGGAGAGCGTGCCTCTCTCCCATGATAGCGTGGAATGACTCACAGGACCAGGAGGGGAGAGCGTGCCTCTCTCCCATGGTAGCTTGGAATGACTCACAGGACTAGGAGGAGAGAGCGTGCCTAGCTCCCATGGTTGCGTGGAATGACTCAGAGGACCAGGAGGGGAGAGCGTGCCTCTCTCCCATGGTAGCTTGGAATGACTCAGAGGACCAGGAGGGGAGAGCGTGCCTCTCTCCCATGGTAGTGTGGAATGACTCAGAGGACCAGGAGGGGAGAGCGTGCCTCTCTCCCATGGTAGTGTGGAATGACTCACAGGACCAGGAGGGGAGAGCGTGCCACTCTCCCATGGTAGCGTGGAATGACTCAGAGGACGAGGAGGGGAGAGCATGCCTCTCTCCCATGGTAACGTGGAATAACTCAGAGGACCAGGAGGGGAGAGCGTGCCTCTCTCCCATGGTAGCATGGAATGACTCACAGGACTAGGAGGGGAGCGCGTGCCTTGCTCCCATGGTAGCGTGGAATGACTCAGAGGACCAGGAGGGGAGAGTGCACCTCGCTCCCATGGTAGCGTGGATTGACTCAGTGGACCAGGAAGGGAGAGCATGCGTCTCTCCCATGTTAGCGTGGAATGACTCAGAGAGGAGTGGAAGCCAGGCAGAAGGGGCTGGCAGATGGGCAGGAACAGGAGTTGGAAGGACCAGCCATGAAGTTTGTGAGGGCTGTGTCCTAAGTGCACATGGTAGAGGAGCAGCAAGAGAACATGGACAGGAGGATGTCCACAGGATGGGGTTCAAGAGGAGTGGGATGTGTTGCTCATGAAGAGGAGACTTTGGAGGAGCTGTCGGGGATGTTCTCAGATGATGGCTGCCGGGAGATGAGAGTGGAAGTATCGATCAGGAAGAAGAATGGTAGCGGGCAGAAAAAAAGATGGCACCGGGGGTGAGCATGACAGAAAAGGGAAGGGAGACCAGCTCACTCTGGATATCTAGGTACCCTATGGCGTGTTAGGAGAAATACCCAAATATGCCTTGGTTCTTGTGGATTATATGTCTAAATGGCTTGATAAAAAAATATAGGACAATGTTTGCATGTAGATGTGACCGAATGACTTCAAGATCTGTTTGTAAGCGGAGGAGCTAGGCTTCCAACAAGATGGCCATCCTCCCTTGAACTCGGAAATATGCTAATCACAGTATCTAAAAGGCAGCTTCCTTACTAAACAGGCAACCCGCACGGCAAATGGAAACAGTCCTGCAAATGTGTGAGTGCAAATTAAAAATAAATCGAATTCTGTCCTTGAATTATTATGAGAGCGTTGCAAGTGTAATGTTCTTAGAGTGGTTAACATAACAGAGTTTGAGAGTTGACATGAGTGCGCCTAGTCGTATTTTCAATTGCGCATTAAAATGCATGTGAGATGCACTGTCTTTATTTCTTTGCCTGTGAATCAAGAAGCACCAAATGTGACCTTCCTTTTTTTATAATTGTACAAAATGTAATCAGCTCCATGGTCTTGCTTGTACTGCAACATTTTATTATGTATTATTTTCTGTCCACATTGTTCCTGGGGAAAGGATGGATTTCAACTGTATACAATTGAAGGTCTTTTACTTTGACTGAACGAAGGTGCTGTTTATACTTTAAATATGGTTGTGTTTTCTGTTCTAGTGCATAATACAGGATTATTCCATAGATGTAGAGTAAAAGTCTTTATACCATGTGATATGTTTTCTGTTTTACTATTGGATAGCTCAATTTAACTTTCTTCATCATGCAAAAGTGCCTGCATGGTTTCTCTGTCCAAACGTGTTTAAAAATTCACCATTTGGAAAACAAGCCAGGTTCATTCCTGTTCCTCTTAGAGAGCAGACTTCACATTGCTCTGTTCAGTGATCTGTACTTACATAGATTTTCTCAGCTTAGAGGTAGACGTCACGTGAAGCCTGTCATTCATCTGAATTTAGAATATTTTCATGTTCTTCTCTCCTACTTTAATTGAGTAATCCTGCTTTAATTGAGCAGTTCTTATGACAAATGCGCATTTAGTCTCATTTACCTTGTGCTAGATTGAAACCAGTTGTGGCTATTGGTTAGATTAGAGCTCACCTTCCGCTCCCAATGCCGATTTACATTTACTTGCATTTTGCATATTTTGGAATGACTTCTTAAATTTTAAATAAACGTTCATGGGTGTACTTTAAAATGTGTCTTCTGTGGATTTTCCAGTTTGATTTCTTTGGGTTACATGAACTATCATATTTGTGTTTAGAGCTCTCATCTTTAAATACTCACACATAGCCCTAATCCATCAATTAGCCCTTTTTAGGGCGTACAAAGTGAAAAGCCCTTTTGTAGGGGTTTAAAAATGGACCTGTAAATTCCACACAGCTCGTGCGTGCTGTTTTTTAACAGAACATGCAATAGGCCATAGGGGGTCGCGTAGCTCCGCCTATGGCCTATTGGTGTCTGTTACAAGCGCTAAAGCCCATATATCTTCAATTATCATAGGCAGACACAGGCGTGATAATCAAAGACATATGCCTCGCAGTGGCGCACGCACGCACCCCTCACAGGCTTTTTTTATTTTTTTATTCCTTTCACGGCGAAGCAGTTGCTTTGCCGTAATGTGTTCGTTTGTTCATCTTTCGATGCTCAACTTAACAACTAAACCTGTACTTGCTTCCATCACTTGAATCTCTTCTGGCAATCGTTTCTCTCAGCCCATTTTGTCGTGTTTCTGTTGGTTCTCCCTGTTTGCTTCCCTCAATTTATTCTTCCGCCCATCCCCCCACACACACTCCCTACTTCACTCGTAACTTTACTCGCACAGAACAGCTATTTTAAACATTGGGTGCATTTAAAGTGCAATTTGTGTGCTACATGTTACTTCTGTTTCATTTCTTTCACTGGGTGTGTGCCAGTGGGGCAGGGACCCTGAGCGTTCGTTCTCCCTTCAAGGCACATGCTTCACGATCGGGTCATGTACAGTACCGCGAGTTTAATTACAGACCACAGCACATTTAATAATTACCTTTCTGCGGACAGCAGTATGGAAACAGTAAAGGGAAAAACATCTTGAGGAACGTGAGTAACCCGACTATGTGTTCTGTGCTACTGGGGAGTTTTCTCTGTTGCCGTATCATGGACATATGACATAACTGCCACTGGCGAAGGGCTATATCTTCGGACTGAGAGCTGCCATTTAATGGTTTTACCTGTTATTGATGCATTTTACACCGCACATTGCATCAGTGTATTATTGTTTTTATAACTGGATTTTGATTGAGACTTACTGTCTTGAATGTTTTGCTTGTGTTGCTTTACTACGGACATGGGCATTGAGATGTCTATTACCCAACCGTTCTGTCCTTGATAAACTCATCCTTTTCACTGGTTGGTTGTTAATGTTTGGCTCAGAGTGTTGTTTTTAGAACCACCTTAAGAGTGTCGAGTGTGGGGGCTGTTAGGGGACTGTAGCATGCTATGAAGGAGCCATTTGGTGGCAGGCAGTAGCGGTCGGTAGTAGGTGTTTCTGTAGGGCGGTGACGTGGGCAGGGGGAGGGGCAGGTGGGGGGTAGTAATGTATGGATTACGGAGTTTTACAGGTAAGTAAACATTTAAATAAATAAAACGCATTTCGTTACGCGCACTGCATCACCAAATGTAAGGTACACTTTCACCAGGCACAGACACCACCAGACGTCAGTGCACGCTTTCACCAGGCACACACACACACCACCAGCCGTCAGTGCACACTTTCACCAGGCACACACACACACCACCAGCCATCAGTGCACACTTTCAACAGGCACACAAACACCACCAGCCGTCAGTGCACGCTTTCACCGGGCACAAACACTACCAGCTGTCAGTGCATACTTTCACCAGGCACACACAACCACCCCATCAGTGCACGCTTCCACCAGGCACACACCACCAGATGTCAGTGCGGGCTTTCACCAGGAACACACACACACCACCAGCCATCAGTGCACACTTTCACCAGGCACACACAACCACACCGTCAGTGCATGCTTCCACCAGGCACACACTACCAGACGTCAGTGCAGGCTTTCACCAGGCACACACACACACCACCAGCCATCAGTGCATGCTTTCACCAAGCACAAACACCACCAGCCGTCATTGCACGCTTTCACCGGGCAAAAACAACAACAGCCATCAGTGCACGCTTCCACCAGGCACACACCACCAGACGTCAGTGCACGCATTCACCAGGCACACACACATACAACCAGCCGTCAGTGCACGCTTTCACCAGGCACACACACACCACCAGCCGTCAGTGCACGCTTTTACCAGGGACACACCACCAGCAGTCAGTGCACACTTTCACCAGGCACAGACACCATCAGTCATCAGTGTATGCTTTAACCGGGCACAAACACCACCAGCCGTCAGTGCACGCTTTCACCGGGAACAAACAACACCAGCCGTCAGTGCACGCTTCCACCAGGCACATGCCACCAGACGTCAGTGCACGCTTTCACCAGGCACACACACACACACACCACCAGCCGTCAGTGCACGCATTCACCGGGCACAAACACCACCAGCCGTCAGTGCACGCTTTCACCAGGCACAAACAACCACACCGGCAGTGTACGCTTCCACCAGGCACACACCACCAGGCACACACCACCAGACATCAGTGCACACTTTCACCAGGCACACACACACCACCAGCCGTCAGTGCACGCTTTCACTAGGCACACACCACCAGCCGTCAGTGCACGCATTCACCGGGCACAAACACCACCAGCCGTCAGTGCACGCTTCCACCAGGCACATGCCACCAGACGTCAGTGCACGCTTTCACCAGGCACACACACACACACACCACCAGCCGTCAGTGCACGCATTCACCGGGCACAAACACCACCAGCCGTCAGTGCACGCTTTCACCAGGCACAAACAACCACACCGGCAGTGTACGCTTCCACCAGGCACACACCACCAGGCACACACCACCAGACATCAGTGCACACTTTCACCAGGCACACACACACCACCAGCCGTCAGTGCACGCTTTCACTAGGCACACACCACCAGCCGTCAGTGCACGCATTCACCGGGCACAAACACCACCAGCCGTCAGTGCACGCTTTCACCAGGCACACACAACCACACCGTCAGTGTACGCTTCCACCAGGCACACACACACACCACCAGCCGTCAGTACACGCTTTCACCATATTCATCTAAAGCGCAGCATGACACCACATTGCTACAAAAATAAATGCAAATTTTTTGGCCTACAATTTGTAGACTTTTGTTGCAATTGGTGTTGCAATATTTAGCAATGCTAATAGCTCAAACTTAATTAATGCGAGTCATATTGCATTGCAAATGCTTGTTAGATCTTGCCACATGCGCTGCTGTAGGAGGACCTTTAGCCATCGGTCTCATCCTTTTCAAGCACACTCGTGCTTGTGCTGGCATCCGCCTTGCGGGAGTGACAGCGACACGCATGGTAATCGAAAACATACAGCTCTCGCGCCGCCGCTGCTCGCTCCCGCAAGGCGGATGCCAGCACAAGCACGAGTGCATTTGCCTCCTCTTTCGCTGCGGCGGGGCCGCGCCATGCTCCCTCACGCTGGTTCTGAACATTGTTTTGCAGTTTAAACAACATCAGCTGTTTCACTAAATAGAAGAAAGCACGTTTGTGCTTTTGTATTGTACTGTTTATATATTTAATTAGGAACTTCACAACATTTATATGTAGCAAGCGTGAAAGATACTAAGTTTAACTAGCCCAACAAGTCTCTTGAAGTATTGATGGCGTTTTTCCCCACTTGCAGGATTAAACTATTCGAACTCTTCACAAAATGTGAATAATCATCTTTTACGCCTTTCAAAATGGGAAAGTAAATGACACTTGCTGTACTAAAGTTTGTATTCGAGTTGGTAATACTCTCTCACACTCTTCGTCTCATTGCAATTGTCCTGCCTCCTCCTTTTGTCTCATTTGCATATTAGCTTAAACTGAAAACCTCTCATGTAAAAAACACTCTGAAACAGATTATTGTCACTTTTCTGTGCGCTTCAGATGGCCATCTGTAAACCATTTGCGAGTGGCTCTTCATTTTCTAGCTGTAAATAGGAGAAAAAATGCAAAGTTTTCCCGTCATAGGATTCGAGTTATGCCTTCGAGAACAACGCGGAAGCTGCCATGTTAGCAATACTGAAGGCAGCCGAGCGAGCGTTGCATTTAACTGCATGGTGGTAGAGGGCAGTGTACTTCTGATTTATTTCGCACAGTGTTTCAAACGCTTCGTGTTTCTTCTTATTTCTCCCACAAAATTCAAAAGGAGCAGGCAGAAATAACGCTCGATCCACCACCCAACTGCAGGTATTTAAGACATTTGTTCAATTGTATAAGAAGAAATCAATGATCTGACTCCATGCTTCACTGTCCGAACGCGACATCTTTCACTGTGCTGAAGCGCCGTGTTTTGTGATAGAACCGAATGTTTGTTTTATAGATGCACGTGTTAAGGAAGTATTATTTACTATTTATCTTTTTTGACAAATGATGGCGGACAAAAAATGTGTTTTGCAAGTGGCTCTAAAATTACTTATGCTGTTTTGATAAACTGTGCTTTCAAACCTTTGATTGATGTTCAAACTGCTCTGCTAAACACTTTAATCTGGTAGCAGCACCTTTTAAACTTTGTCATTTGCCTTCTTTCAGCTTTCCGTATTCTTTTAAGTTCAATAAGAGTTTATTAAGCATAATATATAAGGTAACAATACGTAGTACAGCAAATAATTATGTAGGGAAAGGGGAGGGAAGGAAAGGGAAGGAGGGAAAATCAGAATACAATTTGTAAATGAGAATACAACAACAAACTTATCATGGGTAGTAATAATCAAAAAGAGAGGGCATATTGATTAAACAAAAAAAAAAAAAGGAAATGCAAAAAGAATATGCAGATAATAATGATGAAAAAGTAATGAAATGATAAGGACATCAGGGGGTTTGGAGACTTCCTGCTGAACAGGTTGTGAACGAAATGAAGACGTGGTACAACTATCTAAATATATTGTGATAGGAAGCCAGAGATCTGCACGTTTGGCTGCCAACTGGGAAGGAAAAACAAAGGCAGTATCAAGTCTATGATTATGACATACATTATACCACCAGGCTTTGAAAGAAATAGTGGAGGAACTTTTCCAATGAATAGTAATCTGTTGAAACGCAACAGCTAGTAGCAAATCCACAATACGAACATAGAGATCAGTCCCATCCCAACAGGGGGAAAGAATTCCCAAAAAGAGGTGGGTTGGAGATAAAGGAATACAAGTGTGAAAAATAACGTTAATTTGAGCCCAGACCTGTAACCAAAAAGCATGTACATATTTGCATAAAATAACATATGAAATAGGGTAGCATCAGGCAAGGAGCAAGACCAACAAACATCTGGAGTGGTAGAGAAACGCTTGTGAAGAGTAGAAGGGGTGTGGAGCAATCGGTTGTAAATGAAAAACATGGATTGTGTCAAGGATGCTGCTCTTGATGTTTTACAGACTTTTGTCCAAATCTTGTCCCAAAATGAAGTTGGCCATGAGGAGGAAAGGTCATTTTCCCACTGCTCTTCCACCCTAGACTGAGGCCTGGTGAGTGTATGTGCATGAAGGTGCCTGTAGAGAGTGGAAGCTTTAGGAGTAGCTCGTAGGATAGAATGAAGTTGAAGAGTAGGGTCAGGAGAAAGAGGCGATGAAGATTTCTGCAAGAGTTGTGTAAATGTAAATGTAAATGTATAGGCATTTATATAGCGCACTACTTACCCGTAGGGTCCCAAGGCGCTTCGACCGCTGCGAAACCCTTCCTGGCTTCCCTGAGAGATGGTCCCTTAATGGGTATCTCCAGGGTGAGACCAGGCATCCCCGGCGGTCTGGTGGGGCCGTTAGTGAAGATGAGGCAAGCTAATGCCCAGAGTCGCCGAGTGTGATCGCTGATCAGAGTGGGCACCGAGGCGAGAGAATTATCGAGTCCGCTGACCCTGGTCCAGAAACCTGCCACGCCGGGAATCGAACCCTGGTCCCGGGCCGTCCTCTGCTCTCGGGTCTACCGCCTCTAACCAGTGAGCCACACTACTTCACTAGTATATAGATAGTGTATAGATCTCCATCACCGCAGTTTTGAGTTGGAGGTATTTAGGAGCAAAAGATGAGGGAAAATGAAAAGTGGAACACAGGTCGCGGAAAGGCAGGAAATTGGAATTTGAGAAAAGTTGCAAAATCCATACCACCCCCATGGACCTCCAGGATCTCCAGTAAAAGGGTTTATGACGGATTAAAAGGTACTTGTTGTGCCAGATAGTAGATGAAAGAAAATCGGCTACAGATGTCGGGGGAGGAGGGTTAGAAGATAGGAGGAGTTTGATAGTAAATTTATGAATAGGAGTGGGAAGCAAGGAAGGTTTACGTGAAAAAGAGATATATTCAGCAAAGGAGAAAGGGGAATGGAAAAGGCGCTCAAGCTTAGTCCATAAGGGGCATGGGGATGCAGGGTCTTGTAACCAAAAGGAAGCTTGACGTAACAAAAACGCCTTGTGATAGGCTGGGAAATCCGGAAAGTTGACTCCGCCTTCAGAAGCGGGACGAATGAGCCTAACAAGGGACATTCTAGGTTTTTTATTATGCCATAAAAAGGAGGATTAGATAGATTTGATTTTCTTTAAAAATTTGGTTGGGATAGGGACAGGAATGTTAGAGATGGTGTATAAAATAATGGGGGATAACATAATAGTGTCCAAACGACCCCACCAGGACAGGTAAAGAGGATGCCATCTAGCTGTGAGATCGGATATTTTCTGAGTACATTTAGTCAAGCAGAGGGAGACCGTGTCACGAATGGAGGGAGTAATGTGCAATCCTAAATATTTAATGTGGGAGGGACTCCAAGTAAAATTGGAAGCTCTGAAATCAGGCTTAAAGGTGAATTTTGTTAGGGGTAAAATCTCACATTTATCATTATTAAGCTTATAACCAGAAATTGAGGAATAAATCCGTACTTCCTCTAGGAAAGCAGGAATGGAGATGGTGGGATTGGAGATGAAGAGTAAAGTATCATCGGCATAAGCCGCAAGTTTAATAGAAGACTCAGCGATTTGAAAGCCATGGATATTAGGGTTCTGGCGAAGCTTGGACAGGAAAGGTTCTAAAGCAAGATTAAAAAGGAAAGGCGAAAGGGGGCAGCCTTGGCGAACTCCTCTACCAAGGTCAAAGTAGGGGGAGGTTTGACCATTTGCAAACACTGCAGCCCGTGGATGAGAGTACAACAAGGAGACTAACGAAATAAATTTAGGGCCAAAGCCAAACCATCAAAGAGTATGGAAAAGGTAAGACCATTCCACTCTGTCAAACGCCTTCTCGGCATCTAGGGCTATCGCTGCGAGGGAATTCTGAAAATGGGAGGATTTAGATAATATGTTGAATAGAAGTCTGGTATTGTCCGTGATAAAACGACCTTTAACAAAACCAGATTGCTCTTCCCCTAAGAGATCAGGAAGTAAATGATCTAATCTGAGTGCCAGTGCTTTAGCGAAAATGTTATAATCAATATTGACAAGGGAGATGGGTCTGTAATTCTTACAATGCTGCACATCTTTTCCAGGCTTGGGTATTAAACAAATGTGTGCATCGGAAAAGGTCCCTGAAGAAGCACCTAATTCAGCAAGGGGCATATTACCAAGGGCATTATCACCGAATTAGCGGGACTTTTTCCCGCTAATGCGTCAATAATTTTATCGCCCTATTACCAAGCTGTCGCTAACAACAGTTAGCGACAGCTTGTAGGCGATAGCGGGCATTTAGGGGCCCACTTTGCATGTCAGCGATAATTATCGCTAATGACATGCAAAGTGGGCGTGCCAAGATGTTAGCGACTGAAAACAGTCGCTAACATCTCTAACTCCTATTAACAACTTTCGGAAATATTTGCGCTAAGCGCGAATATCTCCAAAAGCTAACACCTGCTAAAAGCAGTTCTTAGCCATGTTATCCAATGGAAGGTGGATAACAAGGCTAAGAGCATTGTCACGTTAATGCATGAATATCGCTGATTTTCCAGCGATATTCATGCATTTCGCAGGATTTTTACCGCTTTTGAGATAAACCTTGATAATATCAAGGTATCTCAGCGGTAAAAATCCTCGGTGCTCAGCGATATTTTTTCCCGCTAACCATGCAATAGCAATAATTATCGCTATTGCTTGGTAATATGCCCCCAAAGGTCGTAAGAAGGTAGTAAAGTTTAGGAATCAATAACTTGGAGAAATGAAGATAGAATTCAACGGTAAAACCGTCGGGGCCAGGGGCTTTGTTAAGTTTAAGACGTTGGAGCGCGGTGAGCAATTCCTTCTGTGAAATGTCAGTTTCTAAAAGGGAGAGGTCAAGAGGGAAATGTGCAGGCTTTTGGATGGACGAGAAGAAACGTGTGAGCGAAGAGAGGGAGGGTTGAGTATCAGAGGAATAGAGAGACTCATAAAAGTGGGAAAATGTAGAAAGGATATCCGCATCTTTGTGCTGTAAGTGAGCATTGGTATCAAAAACAGATTCAATATTCATCTTATTGTGCTTGACCTTTAAGTAATTAGCAAGAATTTTGCCAGCCTTATTCCTTCCACCATAAAACTTAGCACTTGACTTTAGTAAATATAAAGAAGCGTCTTCAGTAGATTTTTCATTAAATTTAATCTTAGCAGCAATCAAGGCTGTCAGACTATCTGGGGAATGAGAAGTAAAATAGGCGTGTTCCAATCGCTTAATGTCATGAAGAGAGTGTTAGTGAATTGGCGAGCAGCCCTGCGGTTCCGAGCGACATAGCCAATAATGAAATCGCCTGCAGCCGCCTTGAAAGCGTCCCAAACATTGTGTTTGGAAATGAGCGGAATGTCATTCAATAAGAAAAATTCATCACAAAAGGCAGTGAATGAAGTGGAGAACTTGGGATCCAAGAGGAGGGTATTATTAAAGCGCCATCTCTTGGGCCCTTCAACCTTGGGGATTACGTCAAGGCTAACTACAACCGGGGCGTGGTCTGAGAGTAAAAGTGGACCAATTTCAGCTGCTGTGAGTGTTTGAGCAAGATTATGGGAAATAAAAATATAGTCAATCCACGATTAAGATCTATGAAACGGAGAGTAAAAGGTATACTCTCGCGGGGACGGATTACAAAGGCGCCAGGAGTCAACAAGTTTGTGCTGGGATATGGCTTGTGAAAAAAGTTTGTGTGGCTTAGTAGGAACATAGGGGACACTAGAGTTCCTGTCTATAAACGGATCTAGGGGTAGGTTACAGTCCCCAGCAAAGATGAAGTTATCATCCATGAATTGTGTTATGCGTGGGGAGAATTCAGCCCAAAAAAGGGGTTCACCATTTGTGGGACCATAAACATTAAGAAGAGAGATTGGAACACCTCTAAGTGATAGTCTGACATGTGTCCATCTGCCATTGGTATCGGACTCTTGGGAAATGACTGTGAAAGGGAGTGATCTGCGACATAGAATTGCAACCCCATTGCGTTTACCATCACCTTGTGAATAAAAAACCTCACCCACCCAACCTCTACGAAGTTTACCAGATTCTACATCAAAAAGATGGGTTTCCTGGAGAAATGCAAAATCAATATTCAATTTGGCAAGGTGTGATAAAATGCGCTGTCGCTTAATTGGGGAATTTATACCCTTGACATTCCATGAAACTATATTCAGAGACATAACATGTAAATTAAATCAATAAATACAAAGTAGATATAACAAAAATAGCAACCCATGAGTAAGAAGGAAGAGGAATTTGCGGTGAAAGTTAAAAGGAGATAAAAAAGGAGGAAATATACGAGAGTGAGATAATACAAATAAGAAAAGAGTGGAGTAGAAAACGAGAAGAAAAAACAAGAAAGTCGAATACTTGGATGAGAAATGTAAAACAGAAAGAAGGACAAGGGGAGAAGGTAAGGGAAAAACATACTTACATAGGAAGAAAACGAGAAGGAGATGAGGGAGGATGGAGCCATATGGGTGAGTCGACGCGACCAGGGTCGGCTAGGCAAGGAACCGGGGAGACATCATCAGACAAGGTAGAGTTCCTGTAAAGACAGGGGGGAAAATGAACAATTAAATTACGAAGAAAAGACGGACCAAAACGCTAAGAACAGTAAACAGTAAATGACAAAGCATGGATCGAAAAACAAAATCTCAACCAGGAGCTGAAGAAGAAGAATCCGTAGCTGAGGTCTTATGTGCATTAATAAAGCTCTGTAGTCGAACTGGATCTTCGTAAGTTGTAGTATTGTTGTTATATGTGACTATGAATAAACAAGGATGGTATAGACCATATCTGGCACCCATTGCGCGGAGGTCCTCTCTCATATTTAGGAAGGCTTTCCGCCTATTCGCCGTTGCTTTTGCGTAATCTTGGGCAAAAAATAAGGAAGAACCAGACCATGACAAGTTGGGGGAAGATTTGGCGGCTGATAAGACCTTAAGAAGGTCTGTATATTCCAAAAAGTAAAGAATAACACCTCAAGGCCTTTGTGAAGAGGAGGATGAATTGGATGGACGACCTAGCCGATGAGCACGTTGGATATTGAGGGCAGTGCTTTCTGGCAAACGGAGCAACTTAGGAAGAAAAGACCTGAAAAAGGCAAGCGGATCTGATCCCTCAAGGCCCTCCACCAGGCCGTAAATGCAAAGGTTGTTTCGTCTGTTCCTGTTCTCCAACTCCTCCACCTGTTTCTGAAGAGAGGATACTTGTGGGGCCAAATGTGGTACCTTAGAGGAGGTCTCTTGAAAGGACGAAATTGCTTGCTCAACAGAGGAAACTCTCGTGTCAATATGTGTCCAATTATCTGTGAGGGTTTGAAGCTTGACATTAGTCTCCTCCATGAAGGGACGTAAAGCTCTGATTTCCTCCAGAAATGGGCGAAAATACCTTATTTCTTCTAATAAAAGTTCCATTGAAACAGGCGCCGGTTGGTTAGGAGGTGAAGGAGGATCTTTCCTATGTCTCTTAGTATTGGTTTTCCCTGGCGTAGACTGAGAAGGATCCATACTTGCATCCAAGCAAGAGGAATCGATAGGCCCATCCAACTTAGATAAGGCAGAAAAAACTTTGGAGTTTTTCAAAAATGCAGGCTTTTTGGCATTATGAAATGATTGTGACATAGTCTTGAACCTGCCTAGGTAGCGATGACAGGAGATGACAAATCTGTGGTGAAGAGTAGCAGATATCAAGGAGAGGACCACAACAGAGTTCCAGAAAGATCCACGCCAGAGAAGAAGGCAGTGTAGAAAAGAGTCACTGGAAAGGAGACAATATATTGAAGCACAATTGCGGATTAGGAGCCAAGCATTTATATAAGATGAGGAGCACTGCGCACAGCTGGATTGGATAAATCGAAGAAAACACAGTCAGTTGTAAAAACAGAGTGCTGCACAGGTAGAAGAATTGTGAATATCTGAGGCTCTGTCACAAAGCAGAATGATACATATGGAGAGACACATGGAAACGCGCTATCGTGCTGGAAAACGTGGTATTAAATCACCAAATTAGCAGCAGATACATATCCATATTCAGCGCTGAGTGGATTGATGTACAAAAAAAAAGCAGCCATCTGTGGGTGAAAAAGCACTCCCATGCCATAGCGGGAAATATTGTGACGAAGGATTTGAAGTCACATAAAATGGCGGTCGGGAGAGAATATTATATAACAACCATACGCAGCCTTCGAAGATGAGAAGGAAGGTTCCAAGTTATCAAATGTCATTTAAATAATGAATTGTGCAGGAAAATAAACCATGTAGAAGAATGAGAGCGCTCCATTAAATAAAGGGCTTCGTGAGCCGGCAATTGAGGAGGCGTCCGCGCGGCGACATAAAATGGCGGTCGCGGCCGAGACAGGAAAACTTACTATAATGAAGTTCTCCGTCTCCAAGCCCCTGCGAGATGTCGGAAGCGGCTCAATAATGTCCAGGGATGTTCCGCCGATGCAAGGTAGCCGCCATTCAGGAAGAGGCGAGTTACGAACTGCAAGCTCCCCGGCGCCTCAGCAGAGCCTCACAAGGGCGCCGCCATCACAGTCGGCGCCAAGCCACGCCCCCTGCTTTCCGTATTCTTGGTTTATACTTTCCATGCCGTCTGCCGAATTTTTATCCATTACCGATTTGCCTTTGTATTTCAGTAAAACCATTGTTTATACTTCGTATGCACTTTAGAACCTTCATTTTATAACAGTGTCTATCACGAAAGGGTCACCGCGATGTTTATGCAAACTAGCTACTTTAAACCGCATTCCAGTGACAACCTCCATGACAATACTTTGATTCATAGTGCAAGGCGGTAGAAATTGATGGGGGATCAGAACCCTCTACCTCTGTAATTTGTCAGTGTTTTAAAGCCTACTTGTTTCTTGCGTTCCATGTTATGTAAGGGAGGTACTCAGTTAACTTTTGATGAAGTGTAGGTTTGAAGTGTGAAAGGTCTGAAACATCTCATGTTACTTTGTGATGCATAAAATCCACAGAGTTGTAACCCGTATTTACATTTCATGTCTATTCTTGTGGCGACTTGAAGTTCCTGTTTTATTTATTTCATAGTGCTGGTACCTGCATTTGACAGGATGTTGTGGATCAGTAAGCATCTATCGTTCCTAACTGATTGTTTCGATCTACAGTGGATTAGAGAGCTAAAGTTTTAAAATTGAGTTGTTTATCCAAGAATGTCAAGTCACCTGTCTGTATTCCAGGTTTTTTCTCTTTTTTCTTCTTTTGATGCAAGGCAAGTCCCAATACTAACAGTATTTAAATGTGTGTATTAACTGGATGATTAAGACTTTATATGAATGTATTTTGAAGCTTGCTGCACATATTAGTTACTAGTTTGACAGACTTTCATACTAAGGTTGTGGTTAGAGCATCAATGAGTTTGGATAAGGAGAAACAACAGCTGGAGTAAGATGGGCTTGTTCACACAATAGTATTCTTAAAAGGCAGCATTTGAAGCGTTTTGGTGAGTATTTATTCCTGCTCTCCGACTGCAACGGTGTGTTCGGAAGTGGGATTGCTTGCATAGAGATACTACCTGCAATTTGCAGCTACTCTTCTCCCCTGTGCATCATTTCACAGTTATCATTCACACTACTAATACAATAGCAAATGTCCATGTTCAGCCACAATTATTTTCTAGGTTTTTGCATGTGCATTGGCCTTTGATATGATTTGCAAATACTACTGTGAGTTTTAGCCAAGGAAAACGTGGGATGTCCGGATACTTCTGAGAACTAGAGGCTTACAGCTTTGCTTCAGGGCAGGCTGGTGGTCGGAGTGGCTGCCCCATCATTACACCGGATTCAGTTTGCTGTTAGTTGGACAGAACTGAGGGGCCCATTATGATCGCGGACAGACTTGAGTCCGTCCACGACCATAGAGGAGGAGGGAACCTCCGCATGGCCTGCGGAGTACCCTCCTGTCCAATTAGGATGTAACCGCCACCCTGGCGGTCACATCCTCTATTTTTACCATTGCGGTGGGTGCGGCTTCAAGCTTCACCCGCCGCAATGGTAAAAATGCATACATTGCATTTGTATGCAGAAAGCGTCAGGCACCGTGCGGTGCCTGACGATTTCTGCATACAAATGCACCTCCCCTTCACCCAGGGGGCCCGCAACGGGCCCCCGCAGTGAAGTTCCACATGCTTTTCCACGGCGGAAAACCCGCAGCGGAAAAGCATTTTTCAAAGCCCATTCTTATATGGCTGGAGGTGTCTGAGAGAAACCGCCACCATATTAGAGCTTTTCCGCCACGGTTGTAAGCCAACCACGGCGGAAAAGCTGCGGACAGAAACCAGGACCCACCAGCCATCCTAATGTGGCGGTGGGTCTTTGGTGGGTCCGCTGCGGTTTTTCCGCATCCTCCGGGACGGCGGTGGCTTCCGCCGGCCCGGAGGATGCGGAAAAACAGCAATCGTAATAGGCCCCTGAGTGTGGACTGGGTGTCCGTCCATTGTCCTAAAGAAGGGCCTTGCCTCTGGTATCCTTCTTGCTCCATCGTTGGGGCTGAGATGTAACTGATTGGGAGGGTAGATTCAGGGGCAGTTCATTATTTCAAAGAGGGCCCTGTTTAGAGGAGTGCTTAGGAAGACCATGCCTGGTATGGAGTTGAGTATTATTTGAAATAGCAAACTTGATTCCCTGACACACATTGGACCAGACTGCTTGGGAGGGTCTGATGGCCTCAAGAAATAATTCCTGCATCGAGAGAGGCTTCTTCCAATTGAAGATAAGAATTTTAGCTGGAGGCATTCTGTTCGGAATTGTCATTGGTGACTTCTTGTTGCTTGATGTACCACCAGTGCAGGCCTTTATGCCATGCAAGAGAGGGTAGGTACAATATGATTTATTGATAAGATTAAATAATCAATTACGCTACAATACATCAACCTAAAAAGTACAGAATTCATAGCATCATTAATTTGATGAGTTTAAACAAGTTATAAAAGTACGGCTAAGTAGCCAGCCTTCAATGTAACAATTATTTTCACCAGTTTCATATATATATATACAACTCATACATCTTTTAGTTTGGCTGTTAGTTTGCTATTGCACACTCTATTATTCTACATCCATACATCAGAAAGCAGGGGCATATCAGTGTTCGCTGTAGTGGAACTTATTCAGGACATGTTCATTTGTTTCCTGTGTCTTTTCCCTTACAACTCGCCCTGTGGCAGGTTTTGTGCTGACTCCTATGTGCAGCGGTGTTGACTGTGCCATACGTGGTCTCACAAAGATCTGGCTTTTCAGGTCGAGCCTAGAGTCTGCCTAGCTCTAACTAAACACTTACAAGGTCCCAAAGGCTAGACCTATTGGCTATGCCAATGCTTGTTATGTAAAGACACTGACGTTTTTGGCAGCAGGGGATTGTTCAGAACTTGAATGGTTAAACAAACTTGATGTTGTCAGTGCAATTCTGTATTTTGAATTTGCACCTTTCTTAAATTGTTAGAGTTAGGGTGAGTTTTAGATCCCATAGGTTCAGATCCCAGAATAGCTGGAAGGTACAGGTCTGGTTAAAGTAGTTGCTGGAATTGTTTTGGGTGGGAATAAATAAAACATGTCTTACATAAAGGTTTATGGATTGTTATGCGGCGTAAACTGTGTGACTTTTATGTGAGTAATTGTTTTGAGGCGTGGTGATTCCTGTCTTGTTAATGGTTTTTTTGTTTATGTGGTGCTTGCACATAAATCGCGTTAAAGTTGAAATCTGCGTTGTATTGTAAATGTTTCACATGATTTGCCGAAATTGTTCATTGACATTTTGTGTTTTGATGTGGTTTTGGTTTTTGGGTTAATATATTCAAAGTAATCCAAGATCTTGCAATACAATTATTTAAGTTGATTGTCTGCTGAAGGCATACATCAACATGTCTAAAGGTGTCTATCTTCATGAGTCCTTAATGGTTTGGTTGTGTTTGAACTAATTAGGGCTGTGTCATTCATATATTTGTGGACATGAGATAAATATACAGACTCAGAGATAGAGTTGCTGCAGGTCATAGATTTGTCTTAGTGTGATTGAAGTTGTTTTCAGGGAAACACTAAAGCATCCTGGTTTTACCTTGTTTGTGGGGAGTTTGAGTCCTTCCCATATATCAGTAGGCAGGCAAAGTTTCTCATTTTGAATTAAAGGTTTGTGTTTCAAGTCTCTTTTGGAAATTGAATTTTGATTGGTTAATTGCATGTGTTGCTCAATCTAACTTGAAAGAAAATATTTTCTTCTTTGAAAAAGTCTGCAACTGCTGCTTGTGAGTGATATTCTGCCCAAGAAATGTTGATAAATTCAGATTTTAATACTTGGTTATGGCTCCATAAATTTTATAACATTACTACGGATGATAACCATTTGCGATTTGCTTTGAATGGTACTGTGAATGTGAGATTCAGTATTTGAGACATATTATGTATGAGGTGGCGCCACAGCCTAGACCTGCACAGTTCAAAGTATTGACGAATTGGAGTTTGTGGCAAATGAGAAAGAGGGCAAGAAAATGTTAAAAGTTCAGGCTAGAAAAATAGTGAATCATTGGATAGATGCAGGAGGGCAAATGCAGAAGAGAATATGGAGGGATGGCATGGTAAAAGGAGTGAGAGTGGTGCCTGCAATTGTTAAAGAAACAGGCAAAAATTAGATAGCAAATAATGAGAAAAGCGAAACTAAATGATAAGGAAAAAGAAGAAAATAAATCACTTTCTCGTGATTCTGATGAGAAGGATGTATTTTTAAATGATTCCTTAAATTAGAAACCAGCTCCGTATAATGATGACCACGGTCCACAAGTGCAGGGGAGAAAAGCTTGAGAACCAAGCCCTGTTCTATCAAGATCAAGTACAATGATAATATTAATGAAGAAAGTCTATTGTCTTATGATGAATAATAATCTAAATATTTGAGTATTGAAGCAGCAAGGTGTTGCATGGGATGCATATAATAAGGTTGAAGAATTAGGGAATGAACCTGACTTGGATATGTCTAAAAAGGGATTGCTTACAAATCATAGAAGGGATATGAATGATAGTGAAATACGGGAAACGGAACAAGTCAGTTTGAGGATAAATATGAGAGACTTGAAAAACAATTGTGAGACTTAAAATCAATTGGAAGAATTCAAAAGGATATAAAGAAAAATGGTTGTAAACAGGGAACTTTATGTCAAGATTAAAATTCCCTTTAGGTAAATCAATTTAACGAACATCAACTTCTCAGTGACATAGAAGGATAACAAATATTCTAAACATAAACACAATTATAACTCTGGAGACTAGGAAACTAAGAGCAATGCATAAGGTTTAAAAACATGAGATAACAGTGATTTCAAAATAAGCACAGTTTATTCATACATAAAATTAATAAAAATTACATAAAATCACAATAAATTTGGGAACACAGAGAATATAACAAGGGGATGAATCAAACCATAAATTCTTCTGATCAAATTCATACACCTAACAACAGGAAATACACAAAACTCCTAAATCAAATGTTGATAGTATTATTCCCTTCAATTCAACGCGTTTCGACGGACATTTAACCTATCGCCGTCTTCATCAGGAAATATAGTCTGTATTCCCAAGCAATCTGCAATCACATAAAATATGTCTTAGTACTTTCACCATGGCATCATTAAAACTATCCTGTACATTAAATCAAACCCCAGTATCACTTAAATAAACCCAGCTATTGCTCAAAATAACGTAGCCTGTCCACAGCTTTTAAACACAAATTGTCACACAGATAAGTTTTTTACACACAAAAATTACAACCAAATTTTCTACTTGGATGTATACATCCACATACAGACAACATAATATTTTTGACTGTCACTCCAGTAGATCATGAACCTGGGTTGAATGCAATCTAGATATAGCATTTCATCTTTTATTTTTTATTATTCAGCATGGTTCATCCTGAAGGATACCTGGTGGTATAAAAACCACATCATATACACTGGTTACAGACCAGGGGCAATCCCCCCTCTCACCAAGTAGCTAACGAGAATACCCGTACACCCACCTTGTATATTGAGCCCGTCACCCACGTGAGGCGAACAATTGCTATTAGCACGGACGGTATGCCCTCTATTCGTAGGGCAGCAGAGAAGTATAACTCCGCAACTGCAGAGAGAAAGAGAAAGAAACACCACAGTGTGGATCATTGCGTCTAACTACCTAACTCTCAAATGCCCAATAGCGCACAAACATTGTGACCTAACCCCTTAGCGTCACTATTCTAAAATTGGATTGCGCAAGCGAACTTACATTCAAGATCAAAGATTTGGAACCGCCTTCAGATTTAAAACAGATAATGATTCGGCGGATAATCTCTCTGTGGAATAACATGAGAGACTCATTGTAAGTTCAATCTGAGGTATTTTAAATGTCATATTGACAACTATTCTCCATTACAGATACTTACATCAAACGTATTAAAATCCAGAGTACTCGCGGTACATATCTTGGATCTCAGCTAGTTTGACATAATTCATTGGGCTCCAACACGGTTGTATTGCTGAAAGACGAAAGTTAAACCTATTTAGAAAATTTTGATAAGGGATACACGCATTAGCCCAGAACCTCCCTAATGTCAGAGATCACTTACATGTATCTTTGCTAAACAGCGCGTAAATGTCGTCACTGCACACCGGCGTTTTCTGGCTCTTGTAGGGTATTGATAATTCCTCTGAGAGCCTCTATAGGGAAAGATAAGGGGCTACATTTAATAAACCGTGTGCGCCACCCGGGGCTAGTATCCCTATCCCCCACCGGGCATTAACATACCGTGATTACAGGAGCTGCTGTCGTCCCGCGAGTTCCTCCACTCGTATCCGGCTACAGACCTATTGCCTACAGGCTGTTTAATTTAAATGCCTGAAAGCGCGCCAATTCCGAAGGGGGGTGTGGTGTTCACTCTGACACTATCCCCGGAAGCACTTTGTTAAAGATAAGAGGAAGGACCACTAGTAGTCCTACATTCCTCACCGGACTACATTCAGCATGGACATAGAAATAAGTCCGCCTCACAATGTAAAACCGGCTATGCGTAGAAAGATCGAATTTCTACACAAAGGCACAAATAATTATGTAACGACTAATCCAATGGAGAATCGCCAATATTAAATATTAAGGGTGCTGAAACTATCCCTATTTATTTTGAAATTTGATAAATCTCCTAAATTAGAAGAATGTCCACCACAGCGCATTTATGGCAATGTTACGAGTCCGTGTTGGAATGATCATGTCTCTCATCATAACCATGATACACCAGCATTTGAGAGACATAAACTCGCCAAAACTAGGCCTTATTGCTTACAGTCCTACGTTATAGGTAGAACCCCATCATTTCTACTTTTAGATGGTACAATAGATATCTACTGACAAGAGAGGGTACATTTAGCGGTCAGCTCTATGTAATAAGTAAATCCGCATGGATTTAACAGTTTGGTAATACAGTAAATTGCTACTGACAAAAGAGAGTAAATATGAGGCAAACAGCCTATTTACCACCAATGATACGCTCCCATTCCTCACGGGAATTCAGTCCTTGTCTGACTGTGTTTAAATACGATATGTACCACTGTTCTCTATTTTTACAGGCATTAACCAGGTTCCCACCTCTTTTCCCTACCTTCACTCTCTCCAGTATGAACCATCTGAATTCATTTTCTCCATGTTGTTTTTCCAGAAAGTGAGAAACAATAGGGGCAGTGATCTTTTTTGTTTTTATCGCGGATCTATGTTCCTGGAGCCTCGTCCTTACCTCTCTACCCGTTTCACCAACGTAGTAGAGCCCGCAAGGACACTCCAGCAAGTAAATCACACTTTTACTTCTGCAATTGTTATGAGTTTTACATTTAACAGTTTTGTCATTACAAGTAATTTCAGCTGCCACAATACACTGTTCACAGATGTTACACATGCCACATTTCGTTGTACCCACCACTTTAGTATTATCCAGGGTTCTCTGGGTCTCAACCATTTCCTCTCTGTAAGTATGCACTAGCAGATCTCGCAAGTTCTTGTTTTTTTTTAACGCAAAGAGTGGTTTTTCTAAGGCATTCTCCTCTTCGTGATTTAAGATATGCCAGTGTTTATTCACCACATTCTTAATTTGGTTACTTATATTGCAGAATTTGCTCACAAACACTACCTTTTTTACTGGTTGTTTCTCTTTGGTGGTTTTCTGTATCAGGGCCTCACGGTCATAAAACCTAGCTCTCTTCATTGAGTGAGACAGCAATTTCTTAGGGTACCCTCTCTCTCTGAATTTCTTTTTTAGAACTTCTGCATGTTTATGATAGTCCTTGATGTCAGAGCAATTCCTCCGCAAGCGGAGGAATTGACTAAAGGGTATGTTTTCTCTTTGAGATTTGGGGTGGAAACTTGAAAAATGGAGAAGGGTGTTTTTCGCCATTGGTTTCGTGTAAAGTTCCACTGATAACACACCTTCAGAGCTCTTAATCGAAATATCAAGGAAGTCCACTCTCGTAGTACTATATGTGTGAGTAAACTTAAGGTTAGGGTCACCCAAGTTAATCCAACATAAAAACTCCTCTAGCATTTCAGTGGTACCTTCCCAAATAAAAAAGATATCATCTATGTAGCGGTACCAGCCCGCTACATTCTCGAAGAAGGGTGCCATCTCATTTTCAATATGTTTAGACTCAAAGCTACCCACATAAAGGCAGGCCAGACTAGGGGCACAGGTAGCCCCCATGCTGGTCCCCTTCAGTTGTTTGAAGTATTCATTTTTAAAAAGAAAAACATTATTAGTCAAGATGAGTCGTACACAGTCAACAATGAAGTCTATATTAGCTCCTTCCAGATCTTGGTTGGATAGGAGGTCATATATAACCTCGACCGTATCTGCCTGGGGAATATTGGTGTAGAGAGACTCAATGTCCAGGGTAACCAGACACTGAGTCTCTTCACAGAACGCTAGCCCTTCAACCAGGGAGATAATATGAGCGGAATCCCTCACATATGACTTAAGGTTACAGACCAACGGTCTCAGGAAATGATCTACATATTTACTAACTGGCTCAAGCAAGGAATCAATACTGCTTACAATGGGCCTCATAGGGGGGTTCTTCCTATGTTTATGAACTTTAGGGAGGCCATAGATCGCTGGGGTCTTGGGCTCAGTGTTATTTAAGAATCTAAACTCTTCCTCACAAATATAGCCATCATCCCTAGCGTTAGTTAAAAGAGTCAGGCACTCACGAGCTATTCCTGCAAGGCTATTCGCATTGGTGCGCGCATAATGTTCCTTCACTTCTAGCATCTGAAGCATCCTTGCTTCATAATCTAGAGTGTCAAACACAACAACACCACCACCCTTGTCCGCAGGCTTTATGGTCAACGAGTTATCATTTCTTAACACTTCCAAAGCCTCTTTCTCAGCTTTTGAAATGTTAAATGAGCAGGGTTTCTTGTCATTATCTATCAATCTGTGTATCCCACTCTCTACTGCCATCTCAAAAGCCTCAATATTCTTGCCTACCATACCTAACGTAGGTGTGAACACTGATTTGGGTTTTAATCCAGAAATATTTTCATGGGCCCTATTCTCTCTATTTTCAAAGAATCGCGTAAGTCTGATTTTTCTAAAAAATGACTTAAGGTCCTTTTCTAGTTGAAATTCATCTAGGTTGGTGGAAGGAACGAAGCTAAAGCCTCTACTCAGGATACTTATTTCTACAAGACTCAGCTCCTTGCTTGACAGGTTAATTACTGGTAGTTGGCTGGTCTCCAATATTGCTTGCTCCGTGTGTTCAAGTACTCCTGCTGAGGAGGTGCTCGGTTGTACTGTTGTTGTCGGCCCCGATTGTATTGGCCACGTCCCTGGTTGCCATTGTATCTCTGGGCCCTTCTTGGGCGTGAGTCTAAAAAAGGACCCTGGTCCTGGCCATTTCTACCAATTTCATTGTCGGTACAGTCATCCTCCTCACTGCCAAAGCCAGATGTGTCTGAGAAGGTGACTTGTTTATTACCGCCTCTGGAATAGATCTGCCGATTCGGAGGTCTATCCCAGTTACCATCACTTCTACTTTGATAGTAGTTTTCTCGTAAGTAAGGGTATACATTCTCTACCGAAAAGCGTTCAATATCCTTTTTCAGTTTATTTGTTTTCTTATTAAACAGGTAGTCACTATATCCCTCGACATCCTTATTAATATCAGCAAGTTTTTTCTTTGCCTCATCAAGAGCTGGACAATCTTTGAGCTGTGCTTCCAGTTTTTCAATCTCCTCTTGCTCAAGTATGATCAGTCCCTGAGCGGTCTCAATAATAAGGAGCATCCAGTCTCTACTGCATCTGTTAGAGATAAGTGTCCATGTTTCCAGGAATTTTCTATTCTCTGTGAAAAGGCCAGGCTCATTACGAACCTGCAGACCAATTGGGATAATACCTGATTTTACATATTCAGTTAAAAAGTCTGCATGGGCTTCAGTACGTATGAGCTTCTTTTTAAGGTTCAGTAATTTACCCCAATTTTCTCCCTTGCCTGATACTACTGTAATTCTATTTCCCTTTTTGGTATTAATAATACGGTGCAGTTGGTCTTCGCTAAACCCAAAGGTCTTAAATTGATCCATTGCACTTTACAGTTATACTGAACGAAACGAACTCTCCAGCCCCAAGGGCCGTGCAGTAATCTCTAATAAAAGAGAGAGGGACCCAAACCCAAAGGGATAGGGTACCAACAGAAGACTTTATGTCAAGATTAAAATTCCCTTTAGGTAAATCAATTTAACGAACATCAACTTCTCAGTGACATAGAAGGATAACAAATATTCTAAACATAAACACAATTATAACTCTGGAGACTAGGAAACTAAGAGCAATGCATAAGGTTTAAAAACATGAAATAACAGTGATTTCAAAATAAGTACAGTTTATTCATACATAAAATTAATAAAAATTACATAAAATCACAATAAATTTGGGAACACAGAGAATATAACAAGGGGATGAATCAAACCATAAATTCTTCTGATCAAATTCATACACCTAACAACAGGAAATACACAAAAATCCTAAATCAAATGTTGATAGTATTATTCCCTTCAATTCAACGCGTTTCGACGGACATTTAACCTATCGCCGTCTTCATCAGGAAATATAGTCTGTATTCCCAAGCAATCTGCAATCACATAAAATATGTCTTAGTACTTTCACCATGGCATCATTAAAACTATCCTGTACATTAAATCAAACCCCAGTATCACTTAAATAAACCCAGCTATTGCTCAAAATAACGTAGCCTGTCCACAGCTTTTAAACACAAATTGTCACACAGATCAGTTTTTTACACACAAAAATTACAACCAAATTTTCTACTTCGATGTATACATCCACATACAGACAACATAATATTTTTGACTGTCACTCCAGTAGATCATGAACCTGGGTTGAATGCAATCTAGATATAGCATTTCATCTTTTATTTTTTATTATTCAGCATGGTTCATCCTGAAGGATACCTGGTGGTATAAAAACCACATCATATACACTGGTTACAGACCAGGGGCAATCCCCCCTCTCACCAAGTAGCTAACGAGAATACCCGTACACCCACCTTGTATATTGAGCCCGTCACCCACGTGAGGCGAACAATTGCTATTAGCACGGACGGTATGCCCTCTATTCGTAGGGCAGCAGAGAAGTATAACTCCGCAACTGCAGAGAGAAAGAGAAAGAAACACCACAGTGTGGATCATTGCGTCTAACTACCTAACTCTCAAATGCCCAATAGCGCACAAACATTGTGACCTAACCCCTTAGCGTCACTATTCTAAAATTGGATTGCGCAAGCGAACTTACATTCAAGATCAAAGATTTGGAACCGCCTTCAGATTTAAAACAGATAATGATTCGGCGGATAATCTCTCTGTGGAATAACATGAGAGACTCATTGTAAGTTCAATCTGAGGTATTTTAAATGTCATATTGACAACTATTCTCCATTACAGATACTTACATCAAACGTATTAAAATCCAGAGTACTCGCGGTACATATCTTGGATCTCAGCTAGTTTGACATAATTCATTGGGCTCCAACACGGTTGTATTGCTGAAAGACGAAAGTTAAACCTATTTAGAAAATTTTGATAAGGGATACACGCATTAGCCCAGAACCTCCCTAATGTCAGAGATCACTTACATGTATCTTTGCTAAACAGCGCGTAAATGTCGTCACTGCACACCGGCGTTTTCTGGCTCTTGTAGGGTATTGATAATTCCTCTGAGAGCCTCTATAGGGAAAGATAAGGGGCTACATTTAATAAACCGTGTGCGCCACCCGGGGCTAGTATCCCTATCCCCCACCGGGCATTAACATACCGTGATTACAGGAGCTGCTGTCGTCCCGCGAGTTCCTCCACTCGTATCCGGCTACAGACCTATTGCCTACAGGCTGTTTAATTTAAATGCCTGAAAGCGCGCCAATTCCGAAGGGGGGTGTGGTGTTCACTCTGACACTATCCCCGGAAGCACTTTGTTAAAGATAAGAGGAAGGACCACTAGTAGTCCTACATTCCTCACCGGACTACATTCAGCATGGACATAGAAATAAGTCCGCCTCACAATGTAAAACCGGCTATGCGTAGAAAGATCGAATTTCTACACAAAGGCACAAATAATTATGTAACGACTAATCCAATGGAGAATCGCCAATATTAAATATTAAGGGTGCTGAAACTATCCCTATTTATTTTGAAATTTGATAAATCTCCTAAATTAGAAGAATGTCCACCACAGCGCATTTATGGCAATGTTACGAGTCCGTGTTGGAATGATCATGTCTCTCATCATAACCATGATACACCAGCATTTGAGAGACATAAACTCGCCAAAACTAGGCCTTATTGCTTACAGTCCTACGTTATAGGTAGAACCCCATCATTTCTACTTTTAGATGGTACAATAGATATCTACTGACAAGAGAGGGTACATTTAGCGGTCAGCTCTATGTAATAAGTAAATCCGCATGGATTTAACAGTTTGGTAATACAGTAAATTGCTACTGACAAAAGAGAGTAAATATGAGGCAAACAGCCTATTTACCACCAATGATACGCTCCCATTCCTCACGGGAATTCAGTCCTTGTCTGACTGTGTTTAAATACGATATGTACCACTGTTCTCTATTTTTACAGGCATTAACCAGGTTCCCACCTCTTTTCCCTACCTTCACTCTCTCCAGTATGAACCATCTGAATTCATTTTCTCCATGTTGTTTTTCCAGAAAGTGAGAAACAATAGGGGCAGTGATCTTTTTTGTTTTTATCGCGGATCTATGTTCCTGGAGCCTCGTCCTTACCTCTCTACCCGTTTCACCAACGTAGTAGAGCCCGCAAGGACACTCCAGCAAGTAAATCACACTTTTACTTCTGCAATTGTTATGAGTTTTACATTTAACAGTTTTGTCATTACAAGTAATTTCAGCTGCCACAATACACTGTTCACAGATGTTACACATGCCACATTTCGTTGTACCCACCACTTTAGTATTATCCAGGGTTCTCTGGGTCTCAACCACTTCCTCTCTGTAAGTATGCACTAGCAGATCTCGCAAGTTCTTGTTTTTTTTTAACGCAAAGAGTGGTTTTTCTAAGGCATTCTCCTCTTCGTGATTTAAGATATGCCAGTGTTTATTCACCACATTCTTAATTTGGTTACTTATATTGCAGAATTTGCTCACAAACACTACCTTTTTTACTGGTTGTTTCTCTTTGGTGGTTTTCTGTATCAGGGCCTCACGGTCATAAAACCTAGCTCTCTTCATTGAGTGAGACAGCAATTTCTTAGGGTACCCTCTCTCTCTGAATTTCTTTTTTAGAACTTCTGCATGTTTATGATAGTCCTTGATGTCAGAGCAATTCCTCCGCAAGCGGAGGAATTGACTAAAGGGTATGTTTTCTCTTTGAGATTTGGGGTGGAAACTTGAAAAATGGAGAAGGGTGTTTTTCGCCATTGGTTTCGTGTAAAGTTCCACTGATAACACACCTTCAGAGCTCTTAATCGAAATATCAAGGAAGTCCACTCTCGTAGTACTATATGTGTGAGTAAACTTAAGGTTAGGGTCACCCAAGTTAATCCAACATAAAAACTCCTCTAGCATTTCAGTGGTACCTTCCCAAATAAAAAAGATATCATCTATGTAGCGGTACCAGCCCGCTACATTCTCGAAGAAGGGTGCCATCTCATTTTCAATATGTTTAGACTCAAAGCTACCCACATAAAGGCAGGCCAGACTAGGGGCACAGGTAGCCCCCATGCTGGTCCCCTTCAGTTGTTTGAAGTATTCATTTTTAAAAAGAAAAACATTATTAGTCAAGATGAGTCGTACACAGTCAACAATGAAGTCTATATTAGCTCCTTCCAGATCTTGGTTGGATAGGAGGTCATATATAACCTCGACCGTATCTGCCTGGGGAATATTGGTGTAAAGAGACTCAATGTCCAGGGTAACCAGACACTGAGTCTCTTCACAGAACGCTAGCCCTTCAACCAGGGAGATAATATGAGCGGAATCCCTCACATATGACTTAAGGTTACAGACCAACGGTCTCAGGAAATGATCTACATATTTACTAACTGGCTCAAGCAAGGAATCAATACTGCTTACAATGGGCCTCATAGGGGGGTTCTTCCTATGTTTATGAACTTTAGGGAGGCCATAGATCGCTGGGGTCTTGGGCTCAGTGTTATTTAAGAATCTAAACTCTTCCTCACAAATATAGCCATCATCCCTAGCGTTAGTTAAAAGAGTCAGGCACTCACGAGCTATTCCTGCAAGGCTATTCGCATTGGTGCGCGCATAATGTTCCTTCACTTCTAGCATCTGAAGCATCCTTGCTTCATAATCTAGAGTGTCAAACACAACAACACCACCACCCTTGTCCGCAGGCTTTATGGTCAACGAGTTATCATTTCTTAACACTTCCAAAGCCTCTTTCTCAGCTTTTGAAATGTTAAATGAGCAGGGTTTCTTGTCATTATCTATCAATCTGTGTATCCCACTCTCTACTGCCATCTCAAAAGCCTCAATATTCTTGCCTACCATACCTAACGTAGGTGTGAACACTGATTTGGGTTTTAATCCAGAAATATTTTCATGGGCCCTATTCTCTCTATTTTCAAAGAATCGCGTAAGTCTGATTTTTCTAAAAAATGACTTAAGGTCCTTTTCTAGTTGAAATTCATCTAGGTTGGTGGAAGGAACGAAGCTAAAGCCTCTACTCAGGATACTTATTTCTACAAGACTCAGCTCCTTGCTTGACAGGTTAATTACTGGTAGTTGGCTGGTCTCCAATATTGCTTGCTCCGTGTGTTCAAGTACTCCTGCTGAGGAGGTGCTCGGTTGTACTGTTGTTGTCGGCCCCGATTGTATTGGCCACGTCCCTGGTTGCCATTGTATCTCTGGGCCCTTCTTGGGCGTGAGTCTAAAAAAGGACCCTGGTCCTGGCCATTTCTACCAATTTCATTGTCGGTACAGTCATCCTCCTCACTGCCAAAGCCAGATGTGTCTGAGAAGGTGACTTGTTTATTACCGCCTCTGGAATAGATCTGCCGATTCGGAGGTCTATCCCAGTTACCATCACTTCTACTTTGATAGTAGTTTTCTCGTAAGTAAGGGTATACATTCTCTACCGAAAAGCGTTCAATATCCTTTTTCAGTTTATTTGTTTTCTTATTAAACAGGTAGTCACTATATCCCTCGACATCCTTATTAATATCAGCAAGTTTTTTCTTTGCCTCATCAAGAGCTGGACAATCTTTGAGCTGTGCTTCCAGTTTTTCAATCTCCTCTTGCTCAAGTATGATCAGTCCCTGAGCGGTCTCAATAATAAGGAGCATCCAGTCTCTACTGCATCTGTTAGAGATAAGTGTCCATGTTTCCAGGAATTTTCTATTCTCTGTGAAAAGGCCAGGCTCATTACGAACCTGCAGACCAATTGGGATAATACCTGATTTTACATATTCAGTTAAAAAGTCTGCATGGGCTTCAGTACGTATGAGCTTCTTTTTAAGGTTCAGTAATTTACCCCAATTTTCTCCCTTGCCTGATACTACTGTAATTCTATTTCCCTTTTTGGTATTAATAATACGGTGCAGTTGGTCTTCGCTAAACCCAAAGGTCTTAAATTGATCCATTGCACTTTACAGTTATACTGAACGAAACGAACTCTCCAGCCCCAAGGGCCGTGCAGTAATCTCTAATAAAAGAGAGAGGGACCCAAACCCAAAGGGATAGGGTACCAACAGAAGACTTTATGTCAAGATTAAAATTCCCTTTAGGTAAATCAATTTAACGAACATCAACTTCTCAGTGACATAGAAGGATAACAAATATTCTAAACATAAACACAATTATAACTCTGGAGACTAGGAAACTAAGAGCAATGCATAAGGTTTAAAAACATGAGATAACAGTGATTTCAAAATAAGTACAGTTTATTCATACATAAAATTAATAAAAATTACATAAAATCACAATAAATTTGGGAACACAGAGAATATAACAAGGGGATGAATCAAACCATAAATTCTTCTGATCAAATTCATACACCTAACAACAGGAAATACACAAAAATCCTAAATCAAATGTTGATAGTATTATTCCCTTCAATTCAACGCGTTTCGACGGACATTTAACCTATCGCCGTCTTCATCAGGAAATATAGTCTGTATTCCCAAGCAATCTGCAATCACATAAAATATGTCTTAGTACTTTCACCATGGCATCATTAAAACTATCCTGTACATTAAATCAAACCCCAGTATCACTTAAATAAACCCAGCTATTGCTCAAAATAACGTAGCCTGTCCACAGCTTTTAAACACAAATTGTCACACAGATCAGTTTTTTACACACAAAAATTACAACCAAATTTTCTACTTCGATGTATACATCCACATACAGACAACATAATATTTTTGACTGTCACTCCAGTAGATCATGAACCTGGGTTGAATGCAATCTAGATATAGCATTTCATCTTTTATTTTTTATTATTCAGCATGGTTCATCCTGAAGGATACCTGGTGGTATAAAAACCACATCATATACACTGGTTACAGACCAGGGGCAATCCCCCCTCTCACCAAGTAGCTAACGAGAATACCCGTACACCCACCTTGTATATTGAGCCCGTCACCCACGTGAGGCGAACAATTGCTATTAGCACGGACGGTATGCCCTCTATTCGTAGGGCAGCAGAGAAGTATAACTCCGCAACTGCAGAGAGAAAGAGAAAGAAACACCACAGTGTGGATCATTGCGTCTAACTACCTAACTCTCAAATGCCCAATAGCGCACAAACATTGTGACCTAACCCCTTAGCGTCACTATTCTAAAATTGGATTGCGCAAGCGAACTTACATTCAAGATCAAAGATTTGGAACCGCCTTCAGATTTAAAACAGATAATGATTCGGCGGATAATCTCTCTGTGGAATAACATGAGAGACTGATTGTAAGTTCAATCTGAGGTATTTTAAATGTCATATTGACAACTATTCTCCATTACAGATACTTACATCAAACGTATTAAAATACAGAGTACTCGTGGTACATATCTTGGATCTCAGCTAGTTTGAGATAATTCATTGGGCTCCAACACGGTTGTATTGCTGAAAGACGAAAGTTAAACCTATTTAGAAAATTTTGATAAGGGATACACGCATTAGCCCAGAACCTCCCTAATGTCAGAGATCAATTACATGCATCTTTGCTAAACAGCGCGTAAATGTCGTCACTGCACACCGGCGTTTTCTGGCTCTTGTAGGGTATTGATAATTCCTCTGAGAGCCTCTATAGGGAAAGATAAGGGGCTACATTTAATAAACCGTGTGCGCCACCCGGGGCTAGTATCCCTATCCCCCACCGGGCATTAACATACCGTGATTACAGGAGCTGCTGTCGTCCCGCGAGTTCCTCCACTCGTATCCGGCTACAGACCTATTGCCTACAGGCTGTTTAATTTAAATGCCTGAAAGCGCGCCAATTCCGAAGGGGGGTGTGGTGTTCACTCTGACACTATCCCCGGAAGCACTTTGTTAAAGATAAGAGGAAGGACCACTAGTAGTCCTACATTCCTCACCGGACTACATTCAGCATGGACATAGAAATAAGTCCGCCTCACAATGTAAAACCGGCTATGCGTAGAAAGATCGAATTTCTACACAAAGGCACAAATAATTATGTAACGACTAATCCAATGGAGAATCGCCAATATTAAATATTAAGGGTGCTGAAACTATCCCTATTCATTTTGAAATTTGATAAATCTCCTAAATTAGAAGAATGTCCACCACAGCGCATTTATGGCAATGTTACGAGTCCGTGTTGGAATGATCATGTCTCTCATCATAACCATGATACACCAGCATTTGAGAGACATAAACTCGCCAAAACTAGGCCTTATTGCTTACAGTCCTACGTTATAGGTAGAACCCCATCATTTCTACTTTTAGATGGTACAATAGATATCTACTGACAAGAGAGGGTACATTTAGCGGTCAGCTCTATGTAATAAGTAAATCCGCATGGATTTAACAGTTTGGTAATACAGTAAATTGCTACTGACAAAAGAGAGTAAATATGAGGCAAACAGCCTATTTACCACCAATGATACGCTCCCATTCCTCACGGGAATTCAGTCCTTGTCTGACTGTGTTTAAATACGATATGTACCACTGTTCTCTATTTTTACGGGCATTAACCAGGTTCCCACCTCTTTTCCCTACCTTCACTCTCTCCAGTATGAACCATCTGAATTCATTTTCTCCATGTTGTTTTTCCAGAAAGTGAGAAACAATAGGGGCAGTGATCTTTTTTGTTTTTATCGCGGATCTATGTTCCTGGAGCCTCGTCCTTACCTCTCTACCCGTTTCACCAACGTAGTAGAGCCCGCAAGGACACTCCAGCAAGTAAATCACACTTTTACTTCTGCAATTGCTATGAGTTTTACATTTAACAGTTTTGTCATTACAAGTAATTTCAGCTGCCACAATACACTGTTCACAGATGTTACACATGCCACATTTCGTTGTACCCACCACTTTAGTATTATCCAGGGTTCTCTGGGTCTCAACCACTTCCTCTCTGTAAGTATGCACTAGCAGATCTCGCAAGTTCTTGTTTTTTTTTTAACGCAAAGAGTGGTTTTTCTAAGGCATTCTCCTCTTCGTGATTTAAGATATGCCAGTGTTTATTCACCACATTCTTAATTTGGTTACTTATATTGCAGAATTTGCTCACAAACACTACCTTTTTTACTGGTTGTTTCTCTTTGGTGGTAAACAGGGATACAGCAGGAACAAATAGAAGAAATAAAAACAAAACTTGTGTGAGTGATTCTGAGTGTGAAGTGTTTAAAGGATACCCTGTAAGTGAGACACATGATGGTGCATACTTTCATGTGCTATGGACAAGATCTGATCTGAAATTTACAAAAAAAATTCAAAGCTTAGAGAAGAACCAGAGAAGTTGTACACTGAGGTGCAAAAATTCTGATGATTTTAAAGGTTCTGTGGATTGATTTGAATCTGTTTGGAGATCCTCATTCCTAAAGATTGGCACTTGTAAATTGGCCAGATGAAGAACCTCTAAGACTTTCACCGTAGAATGGCCCATCTTTGCTTGTGATGGAGAAATATAAATTAGAGATCGAACAGTTGAAAGCTAAAGTGCCACAAAAAGATATATGTTTGTAAAAAATTAAGAGGGCGACACAGCAGCCTAAAGAATCAGTGCATGCATGCATATTAGGAGCGATTGATGTAGAATAAAAGACATCGGAGCCCTGCAATAGAAGGTGTTGGTGGATTTGCTTCAGCTTTCACATTGGGTTTGCATCAAGAGATTAGTTCATATATTCAGCAGCATGTGATGTGTTGGCAAGCAGAATCTCTTGATGAGATTTTGAATTATGCCATGTATTGTAGTGACTGTTTTGCTTTGAAGCAGAGGAAGATTAAGGAGAAGCTTATAATAGCAATTACAAAGTACTAGCAGAAAGGTGGCAGGAAAGGGAAGGTTTCTCAGTTGTGAGATCCTGGATTTGATTCAGTCTTTTGTCAGGTGCAAATTTAGGTATGGACAGAGTTGGTGTTCGGAGTAATGATTTTCAGTTTGTGCGGAATAGACAAACATTTCTACAGGTTGTTTCTTAAAGGAGAGGTAGACCATTCAAATGTGGTTAATACTAACTGAAATATGTGAAGAAAGACTATACCTGGTCACGTTTGCAGAAAACCTGGATATTGAAAATAGGAATGTAGACTTAATCCAGAAAGAGTGCGTAATAAGTATCAAATGGTTCATATATGTGACAGAAAATGAATCAGATGCCACAGAATGGTTTAACTCAGTCAACTGCCCCAGCCCAAATGTGCCTCTGTGCAGCACAGTAGAATCAAAGACATTTCAATGAAAATTTGCCTTCAGCCCCAATGATGAATTATAATATGAACTGAGAAGCAACAATTTTGCTCCGATTGCATCCACACTCGGAGTTCCTACTGGACCGAGCCAAATGCAGGTACAATGACAGTGCCTGAGGGGGAGGAGGATTTCATGCTTGGTAAAGTTCTATAGTTAGAAAAGAGTGCCCCAAATGTAGATAGTGAGGTGAGTGGTCACTCAATGTAATTTCTGATCAATACATATGCTATCTGCTTCATGGTTTTACTGATGAAGGTTGTCAACCTACCCCTCAAGGGAAAAGAAGTCCAAGTTGTAGGACTCTCTAGCAAGCAGATTACGAATAAGGTGCCAGCAAATGTCTCTGTAAGAAATAGATCAATTGAGAAAGACCAGCAGTTTATAAATTGTAACACGAGCCCAGTTGGAATTTTTCACAAAAGGAATTGGATAAACAGAAAGAATAGAGCCAGTAGAGATCAAGGCGATACCTAATGCAATGTTTACTCGTACTCCTCAACACAAGGGGACTTTAAAAGCAGAGGAAATGGCACCTGTCATTGATGAAATTATTGTCCAAGGCATCTTAAAGAACTTCTAGCAAGTCCTTGGAACTCTCTGATCATGGGATAAACAAGTGGAGAGTAGTGCAGGACCTGCACAAAATCAATAATATTGTGGTGCCAAATTCTGCTGTCATCTTGTTCCAGATACCTGCTGACGTGGGATTGTTCACTATCATTGATTTGTGTTAATCGTTCTTCTCCATTCGTCTTCATGAGAATAGCCAGTATGTCTTTGCTTTCAGATTTTTAAATTGAATAATGGTCTGGTGTCAAATCCAACAGTACTGTACAGGGTGTCCATATTTCTTCTCCCAAATTCTGAAGAAAGATTTAGAGAGTTTGTATCTACCTTCTAAATCAGTGTTGGTGCAACACATAGATGACCTGATGGTCACGTCCAAACCAAGAGAGGACTGTAACTTGATACAATTGCACTGCCAAATCATCTTGCAGAGCATGTCCACAAAGTGTCCCCAACTAAATTGCATGATTGTCTGAAATTAGTTGTTTACGGGGTCACATATTTGAGAAAGGAGTAAGGAAGGTGTCCACAGCATGCATCTGTGCAGTTCCGAAAAGGAAGCCACCATCAACCAGATAGAAGTGAGAATGTTTTTTGGCAATGTTTAGCTGCTTTCCTCAGTGGATTTCAAACTTTTCCCAAATTGCAAAGCAACGATATGGGTGATACAGTGTCCTGGGAAAATTAATGCATTTCACTTTCAGTGTATACTCAGCAACACAGAGAAGCAAAGCAACTAGTGTATTCCTTTTTAGCTACATTAGACCCTGTAGCCACCAAACTTCTGGGCTGCATGTGTAACACTGCTGCTACCTGTCTTGCAATTCAGTAGAGTAATCGAATTGTGATGGGTTATATACTTATTGTGTTAGTCCCTGATTCAACTGTGATTTATCTGACTCAAACTCACACTCAGCATCTAACGAGCAGCTGCTTAAGCAAATATGATCAGATTATCTTTATGGCAGAATTTTTTTTAATCAGATGTTGCAATACCCTTAATCCTGCCACACTCTTACCAAATTCTGAGGGAAAATATTCCAATGATGGAGACAAGGATTGTGACAATGACTGCATTAATGTAGCAGAACTATGTCCCAAACCAAGACCAGACAAGATCTATCATCTATCATCACATTGACTTATTTGGTTTTATATCTAAATGGTTTTTGCCTGAAAGATCAGCAAGACCAGCAAGGAAGTTTGAGAGCAGCATATGCGGTTTGCACAATAGCATACATTGTTGAAACATCATACTTGTATAATGTAGCCTCTGCACAAGTAGAAAAGCTGATAGCCATCACAAGATCATGTTGCGTGGCCAATAGAGTGAGTGTTTTAATCCACACATATGACAATGTGGCTCTGGAGTAGTTCATGATTTTGGCGATCTATGGCCACAAAAGAGTTTTGTGACATCCTCTGGCACTCCAATTAGAAATGGGCCAAGAATCTTCGACTTGTATGTGTTTTAGTTACTGAAGGAAATTGCTGTTGTGAAATGTGCCAGTATGAACTAATGGAGCAGAAGCATATTTGGCATATTAATAATAAATATAGGGTGCACCTCGCGAAAAGAATATAGATAACCACTGTTTCAAACAAACATGTCTATTTCATTCATAGTAACAGAAAAACATATTAAAGAGCATTATTATGCAGTTAGATATCAGAAGGTTGCTCCAAACACAAGAAAAAAACCACAATACCACTTTCTCAACGAACTGTCAGTTTGCTTGTCAAAACCACGCGATAAGCTGTGGTAGTAGCAGGTATTTAACACCTGCCTCCTGCAGGTGTAAAGCCGGACATCTACCTGCAGTAGGCAACGGAGCCTAGCACACAGCCACACCTGAAGAGCAAAAGACGCCATGGAGCTACTCATAATGCGGCTCGGAGCCCCAACAGGGCCACAACACCCACCGCCACCACTCCCAGGACCGGACCACAGAGGCAGCCAGAGTAAGACAGCGGACCTACCCAAAACGCGCATACCTAACACCCGAGGAAGTCATTACCTTCTACAGGCTCAAAAGGACAACCATCATCCAGCATCATGACCCACATCGCCCACAAGTTGACGGTCCCAACAATCGGAGAACCAACATTCCTCCGCAGACAAAGCTGCTGGCTGTGCTGCACCTGTTGGCCTCTGGTACCTTCCAACCAAAAACTGCCAGAGTTGGAGGGGTCTCACAACCAGCCCTATCAAAGTACATCACACCTGTCCTGGATGCCATCCTCAGCTTCATACCCCAGTACCTTCACTTCCCCCACACTGTGCAGGAACAGCAGGAGACCAAGCAAAGCTTCTACGCCATAGCTGGATTCCCTTTTGTATACAGGGAGATAGGTCCTGGGACGTAAGGACAGCTGGACCATATATACATTTTTGAAGAAAAATAGTGCTGCCCAAACATGAAATTTATGACGCCTCCTTATTTAGAGTAACAAATCAACTTTAATTGAAGATTTGTTTGGTATTGTTTATTTATACCTTTTTAAATCATTTGTTTTTTAGTTAGAAAATAGTTCATACGAAAAGACATACCATATACATACACTTATTCAAAAAAGAGACATACTTGAAATGACTGTACTTAATCACAACAACATTACATAAGACATAAATCTGAACATTTCATATGTACATTTGCACAATATCTGCATTTTCGATACAGTTCAATTCCAATCAAAGAATAAAGAAAAAAGAAAAAATCAGGTGGAGAAGAGATAAATCGATAGCATGCACAGTGTAAATAAGACTGAAATATTTAATCAATATTTCAGTCCTTAGGGGAGCAATTTGTTCCCAGATGTTTAAACAGTGCTTGTCTCCATTTGGCCTGTCATTCAGCTCCTGGTGTTCTGCTGGCCGCCCTCCTCCCCTGGGGAGCTTTGCTGCTTTCATGTTGGCAGCGAGTTTCTGCTTGGTTTTGCCATTTAAATCAGTCCAGGGCCTCTTGTGCTCTTCCATTGTCCTCCTCTACTATGCGACTGCATTCACATGGTCCGAGGTGGTGTGCCATCTTTGCCTCTTTGTTGCTAGTGACACGTTGGAGGTGACATATAGTTGTGGTGGTGTTCTGGCTCATCCGTGGCCATAATCGGGTTTTCCTGCCGACTGTATCCCGTCTTCCTCTTCCTCTTCTCATTGGCCTTCCAAGGGCCCTGTATTCCTGGGTGTTCTCCGTGGGGATTGTGGGGTTCATGTTGTCCTCTGCAGTCAGTTAGGGTGCATCCATGGTACTCCGCAGTTGATGTTTTTAGTGGCATTTTCCGTATGCTGATCTTGTGATTTTTCCCGCATTACTCGTGGGTATTGCTGGCCTCTCGCTGGTTGTCACTGTTTTCTTATTGTCTTTGGGCACGTCGCGCCTTTTTACGCATTCAGGTTTGTGTTTTTATCTCTGTCGCGGTGGTTGTATCGCGGACATTGGCCGCGTTTTCGGCGGTCTATCGCATGGTACCGCCATGTTGTGAATTCCACGTTGACAGAGTGTTATTTTCCCGCGATAGGCTGCGATGTGTAAAGTTGCATTAGCATTTTTTTGTGATGTTGAGCACACATTCTTGTGAATATCCCACTAGGTTCGTTAGGGGAAATACAATAAAGCAAACCACAACATGGGGCGTCTTGTTTTAAGATTACCAGCAATGCAACTGTTTTGAATATTGTGAAATTAATGTAGAATGTTTTCAATTACTAAACAATCCCTTTGAGTAATCATTCTTGATATCACTTCTCTTCCAGATTAACCGGATTCTTAGTGACTACCCTGGCTCGCCCTATTGGACAATACATTGCCGACTATACTAGTGGACAAATATCTTCCCTTATCCAGGCCAATTCTAAAGTGACTCAAATACCAAAATGTTATGTAGATTAAGATCATAAAACGGATCAAAATCTTTCTCTCTCTCTGGTATCAGTATCAGGGGCGGCCTTAGGCATGTGCAAGCTGTGCACCTGCACAGGGCCTCCAAACCCCAGGGGCCTCCACGCCAATATATATCCTTAATATAATAATCCTCTGAAGATGGATACATATTTGCGTGGCGGCCCCTGGCAGGGATTTGGCGGCCTCCGGCTCTGTTCCACTTCCAAACACCCTGACCCCCCCACTCTTCACTGGCCTCTGCGCTCCGCCCTGCCCGGACCCCCTCTTCCGGGGCCCCCTACCTACGCTTCCTGCCCAGGGCCGCCATGAGCCTAGAGCCGCCCCTGTCAGTATCGTACATCATTACTCTTGTGTAGTCATCATATTAGGGACAGGTAATTCCTTTCGGGTTTGCTCATTCTAGTCACATCAATATGTTTTTTATTACCCACTATATTTGGAACTAATATAAAAATAAAATAAATCTAAACACAGGCCCTGACGTCACTGTATTGCCTGTCAGAAAGCCCCAAATCGTAGCAATACATACAATGAACTACACTAGCACAGTTATAATACTAAATCCCCATAGTGTTCAAATATACCATATTCAAAAGCCATTTCATAAAAGGTGGACAAATATTAAAAATAGTAATCCCTACACAATATATTCTGTGCTATACTTGGTCCACACTTTTTCAATAAACACCTGTATCTTACCCCTTTGACTTACGAGCTCTGTCCTAATTAAACACAGTTATTGAAATGTCTGTTTGCGCTTTGCCCTCCATGTAAAAGTCTGCTGCCAAAGACCAAAGTGCATTATGCAGAGATGAATAAGGACACATGCTAGTTGTTTGTTATCCAAGTTTCCCTATATGTATCAACCTTTCTTCATTACCTTATATGTAATATAAGCCTTTCAGTGGAAGGTTCCACAAATCCCTGAATATAAAGCACTACTGTCATTTGCCAGCATGCATAACTAAGAAGGCAATGATGAAAAGTATAAGGTACGTTCTTAGCCCCTACCAAAAACTGGAATATTTCCTAATCCTAATATTTTTTCTGCATCAAATATCTCTTCTGTCCTTTGTCCTGTAAAGTCGAAATTATATCATCCTACAGGCTTTCAGTAGTTTCAATCCAGTATAACTGGACCCCCTTCATGATTCATAGCTATCTCTAGTTTTTGTGCCATTATTTCCACAAAGATGGAGGGTGCATTTTATTTTGTCCTGATGAAGACCCTTTAGAAGTTATTGCTCTGGAGTATAGGAACATAATAATAATAATAATCCACATTTGTAAAGCGCACAATCACCCGTAAGGGTCTCTAGGCGCTGGGGGCCGTCGGGAAGATTAAGGGAGCTATTGCCCAGAGTCACATGGTGCTGGGCTAACCTGCCGCCGGAGCCGGGGATCGAACCTTGATCCCCAGATTCCAGCGTCAGTCGCCCTGGCCGCGGCGCCACACCTCTCCCATCAACAGAATTGCTACTGTTGGATTGCTTTGTATATGTTGTGCACTATGTAGATAAATGTGGAATATTAAAATCATACTCTATGATTAACTGCGCCTATGGCAGTTAATAGATTGTTACCCAATCTAAGTTATCATTTTTCACTGTCTGTCACTTTGTTCACAGAATATGTTCATTGCACTGGAGTACCATTTGAACTCTTTGACAATGATAGAGGATTGATTCATATTCACTGTACTTTGTCAAAGGTTTTTCTTAATTACGTTAGAACGACCGTTTGCATGTTAATTGCTATCCAAGGTAATAAGGACTTTATGGCTGCTGCATCCTGCACATAAACAATCAATAATTATATGTGCGGTCGCTGCTCTGATAGCTCTCAGCCATTCGCAATGTACTCGCGCTTAACGATGCCTAATGTGGAATGTAGACCTAATTCAATTGGTCCCAAGCGGTCTCGAAAAACGGAAAGGATACCGGTTTTAATTTCTCGCATGTAACGCTCTAACCTGGAATCCTGTCTTACTGATGTGCCGAGTAGAAGAGAGCAGTTCCGCTTTGCGGCTTACAAACCCAGCCGGTTCACCTGCGCCTGCCGGTCCACGCTGCACCACAGCCGCCCTGGAGCTCAGGAAGAGCCACAGGGCAGCAGCACGAGGTTACCTCCGGGTGAGTGGAGGCAGCGGCAGTAATGCGCTGCGGCTGCACACCCGGGTGATTCAGGCATCAGACCTCGAGGGATTCAGTGGGCAGAATCCCTTCGAAGACAAGGACTTCAAGTGAAAGGAGGTAGGGGGGATAATGAGGGGGTTTGCCCAGATAGGGAATTGGGAGGGCAAACAACCGGAGAGACCCAAGTAGGAAGGAAGGAGTCACTGGGGGAGCTTGGGGAGAGTAGAAGTAATAAAGAGTGGCCTCTTGCCCAGAGTTCAGAAGATTGTGTGAAATTAGTTCATCCCGAAAATCCCGAAAAAACAGTGCAAACTTCACAAAACCCCCCCCCAGGGAGAGACTAAGACTGGAAGTTGAAAAAAACAGAACCTTTAGACCCTAAGCTAAAAATGACTCCCTCTTTACGTTCGTTTTTAGAAAGTGCAGCCATCTATTCTTAATTTAAAAAGACCACCGTTGACGAAAGAAGAGGGATACAAAAATAGTGGTGAAAAAGCGAGGAAGTAAAAAGCGCAGTGGATATTACATTTCTTGATATGGAGAGTGGAGGTCTAGTCAGCGAGGTTAACAAGGGTATAGAGGTTTGCGCCCGAGACATCCAGCACACCCAAGATACCCTAGGCATCCAAGATAAGGGGGATATGGCGAACTGTGATCCTGGGGGGGCACATCCCAGAAAAAAGCAAATCCTAAAATGTACCTAATATAAGTGAAATTACCCCCGAAGTTAGTGACCCAGTAGGTCCAACAGCCACCTCCCTAGAGGTAATGATGGGGAGTTTAACCACAGAAATTAGGAAGGGCTTCTCAGTATCGGAGGCTAATCAGCTGGAAATCCGGGGGTTTTGTGAAAACCTAGAAAAAAATTAGATTCACTGTCAGACAATAGAGGAGTTAAATAAGGATTTCGCAAGAAGTAGAGTGGAAATCCAGGTACTTCGTATGGACGAACAAGGTCTACAGGAAAAAGTTGAACAACTTGAAAATAATTCTCGAAAAAATAATTTGAGATTATTAAATGTGCCTGAAGGTAAAGAGGGGGAGGATTTGAAATCATTCGTGGTGGCCCTTATAAAATTTGCAGTCCATATAGAGGAAAGTGAAGAAGATATCTCTAAGGACATACAGAGAATACACAGGGACCTATTTACGAAAAATCCAGGAAGAACTAAACCGAGAAAAATCTGTATAAACTTTCAGACATATGGAATTAAAGAAGAAATCTTGTTATCAGCATTGAAGTTAAAGTCCTTAAAAGGCTCTGATTTCTTTCGAAATAAGGTCTGACCTATCAAGAGTAACTTTGGAAAGACAATGGGAGCTCGGCAAGCGCATGGATGATTTTAAGAAAGCGGGGGCCAACGTGCAATTAAAATTCCCCGCCTCACTACGCATTATGTATAATAATAAAATGCATATGGTTAGAAACAGAAAGGAAGCAGATGATCTCCTAGAAAACATAAAAGGTGGGGGAGGGGGTAGTTAAGAAAGCCTCTTCAGTTGCGAAATAGGTCGATTCTTACACAATGGTTTATAGATTATATAAGGCTGTTAGAAATGGAGCTGAGAGCAATCAGAGCTAAAACTAACTTGGACCAACACGCCCAAGGAGAAGAAGCAGGGGTGGGTTCTCCAGGGTAGGATGGGTAAGATGGGTGGGGATGGGGGTGGAAGGGCACAGGGTGGGGAGCATATGGCAAAAAATCCCCCCAAAATCCTCAAGATCCTCAATTTTAGTCAGAACAAAAAGTTATGTCTATTCTTATTTTAACCTCGAACGTTAATGGTTTACGAGTAAAAGGACGAAGAAATAAATTAATACAATATTTTAGAGATTACCTGGCACACATTTTAATATTGCAGGAGACAACACCTGTTGAAAAAGGAGTGTGTTGATCTTTTTGAAAAACAAGGATGGGTAGAACAAGTTTTGTGTACGAATCAGAGTTGCAATATAAGAGGAGTAGCAGTAATAGTGAAAAAACAATCAAATATATGGGTAACAGAAACAAGAGTGGACAAAGGGGGAAGATGGATTATAGCAAAAATTAAGATAAATGACAGGCCACTGACACTTGTAGCCTATTACGGCCCAAATCATGATGATAGCGAGCCCCTAACAAATCTTTTTACTAATCTTTTAGATTTCCCTGATCCCATAATTATGGGAGGAGATTTTAACCTTGTTCTAAATCCTAATTTCGCAAATCTAGTAAAACCAAAACAACTCCAACTCCTAAGTCACGCAATCTATTAAAAGCTATGATGGCCCAGCATACACTGTGTGACCTCTGGATAGAAAGAGCAGGAACTGAACAGGGTATGTCCTTTCACAATAAGAAATATGGTAGCAGGTCCAGAATCAATTACTTTCTGGTAGATTGGTGTCTCAGAGAACATATTTTGAATATAGAATATAAAGCTGCTCATTTATCAGATCACTCCGCAGTTCTGTTGACACTGAAAGATAGTAGTAAGGATGTAGAGAGAAGGTGGACACTGGATCCCACGATACTAACTGATTATGAAAAAATTGAGAACCTAAAAGAGGAGGTTAGAGAATGTATTGAGATTAATAAAGACACAGACCCAAACAGGATAGTGTGGGACACTTTAAAGGCCTTTATTAGAGGCAAGATTAAAAGTGTAACCTGTTATAGAAATAAAGTATACAAAAAAGAAATATCGCAGCTAGAGGAGGAGTTGATGAGAATAGATATGGAAATCAAAAGCACAGATTTAGAAAAAAAAATAGAATTAGAAAAAGAGCAGTTACTATCAAAGAACCAATTAACAGAGATTCTCCAAGAACGGGTTAAAAAAAGGTGGGATGCTAGCAAACTAGCACATTTTGAATACGGGGAAGGGGTTGGCAAACTCTTATCATGGAAAGCCAAGGCAGACCGAACTAAGAATAGTATTAAGGAAGTTAGGGACACTCAATCTGGAAATGTATTGAGTAGTGATACTGAGATCAACGAGGCCTTTAAAGATTTCTTCAGTGATCTCTATAAGGAGAGTAAAGATGAAGTAGTACATGAAGAGATAGAGGGTTGGTTCTCGGAATGTACAAAACCTATAGATGTTAACCAACAAAATAGTCTCAATCAGGAAATTACACAAGAGGAAGTGACCAAGGTCATCTCAACTAGTAAAAGGGGTAAAGCTGCCGGTCCAGATGGAATACCAATGGAGTTATATAAAATCTTAGTAGAGGTGGTGTCCCCCCTGTTGACTTTGATGATGAATGAGATACTGGGCCAGGGTACAATACTGCGAAAGTCTTGGAATGAGGCCACTGTCTCTCTTATTTTGAAACCAGGAAAAGATCCAACAATATGTGAGTCGTATAGACCAATCTCTCTCTTAAACTCTGACTATAAAATCTTTACAAAAATCTTAGCAAATAGAGTATCAAAAATTGCAAGCAGTATAATACATAAAGATCAGAGAGGATTTGTTAGAGAAATATATCTACATGAACTCACGTATGAGCTTATAAGCGCTATCGATTTTGCAACAACTTTTGAACAGTATCATGGGATGGTGCGGTGTCGTATGTTGTGTTATAATGTGTCGTTTCTACAGTATCATGGGATGGTGCGGTGTCGTATGTTATGTTATACTGTGTCCTTTATACTATATCATGGGATGGTGCGGTGTTGTATGTTATGTTACACTGTGTCGTTTATACTGTACCCTGGGATGGCGCGGTGTCATATGTTGTGTTATACTGTGTTGTTTATACAGTATCATGGGATGGCGCTGTGTCGTATGTTGTGTTATACTGTGTCGTTAATACTATATTATGGGATGTGCGGTGTCATATGTTATGTTATACTATTTCATTTATACTATATCATGGGATGGTGCAGTGTTGTATGTTATGTTATACTGTGTTGTTTATACTATATCATGGGATGGTGCCCTGTCGTATGTTATGTTATACTATTTCATTTATACTATATCATGGGATGCTGCGGTGTCGTATGTTATATTATACTGTGTCATTTACACTGTATCCTGTGATGGTGCGGTGTCGTATGTTATGTTATACTGTGTCGTTTATACTGTATCCTGGGATGGTGCTGTGTCGTATGTTATGTTACACTGTATCATTTATACTGTATCCTGGGATGGCGCGGTGTCGTATGTTGTGTTATACTGTGTCGTTTTGTACAGTATCATGGGATGGTGCATTGCCGTATGTTGTGTTATATTGTGTCGTTTTTACAGTATCATGGGATGGCGCTGTGTCGTATGTTGTGTTATACTGTGTCGTTTTTACAGTATCATGGGATGGCGCTGTGTCGTATGTTGTGTTATACAGTGTCGTTAATGCTATATTATGGGATGGTGCGGTGTCTTATATTATATTATACTGTGTCATTTAGACTGCATCCTGGGATGGTGCGGTGTCGTATGTTATGTTATACTGTGTCGTTTATACTGTATCCTGGGATGGTGCAGTGTCGTATGTTATGTTATACTGAGTCGTTTATACTATATCATGGGATGGTGCCATGTCATATGTTATGTTATACTTTTTCGTTTATACTATATCATGGGATGCTGCGGTGTCGTATGTTATATTATACTGTGTCATTTATACTGTATCCTGGGATGGTGCGGTGTCGTATGTTATGTTATACTGTGTCATTTATACTGTATCCTGGGATGGTGCAGTGTCGCATGTTATGTTATACCGTGTCGATTATACTGTATCATGGGATGGTGCTGTGTCGTATGTTATGTTATACTATATGGTTTATACTATATCATGGGATGGTGTCATGTCATATGTTGAGTCCTGGAACCTTGAGCTAACTCTTTAAACTCTTCAAACACTCTCTTCCATATGTATGCGGACGATACACAACTCTATTTGAAAATCTCTTCCCCCGAAAACATCATCTCTCTCAACTCGAACCTAACGTCTACTCAAAATTGGTTAACTGAGAACCATCTTCTGCTCAACACCTCCAAAACTGAATTCTTGGTCATCTCCCCTCCGAACCATACCCCCAAGCTTGACCTCTGGTTGAATCACCTCACTACCTTCAACTGCACCCCTCTCATCATAGACTCAGCCAAATCGCTCTGAGTCACCCTGGACAAGCAGCTGAATATGAAAAATCGCATCAGTAAGGTATGCAAGGGGGCAAACCACTTGATGAGGGCACTCAGAAATATCAAACCTTTCCTTCCACAATACAATTTCAAGCAGGTGGTCCAAGCGCTTGTCCTGCCTAGGCTGGACTACGGTAGCACGACCCACCCTATGTGGCCTTCCCAAATACTCCAGGCTCCACTACAAGCATCACTGAATACAGCGGTTAGACTAGTTACAGGCACTAAATGAAACGAGCACATTTCCCCAGTCCTAAAATCTCTCAAATGGTTGCCTTATGAAGCACGCAGTATGTTAAAGATTGTCGTTCTGTTGCACAAAGCCCTTCACTTCAATACTCCCAAGTACCTGGTGCAAAAACTGGAGCTCTCTTGTGGTGTAAGAGCCTCAAGAAGCGCCAAGAATTTCCTCTTGAAACCACTCATCTTTAGGAAAAAGAGAACTTGTCACAGATCTCTTTCCGGTGCTGCCCCGAAGCTTTGGAACTCTCTTCTGCCGGAAGTACGCCAAATCTCTTCAACAATGGCATTCAAATTGGAAGCCAAAAAATGAATAAATTCTTACCCTAATTGTGTTAGGCGCACCTTCTCGAAGACAATCGCTTTTACTTCCAATGGACAATCCTTTGTTATGGTTCTTTCTTGTGCAACTGTCCCTGAATATGCTATCATTCCTGTTTTTTTACTCCTACCTGTTGTTGATTTTGCATTTATGTCCTTCCTACCAAACTATTGTAAAGCGCTCTGATATCCCTCGGGATCTTGTTCGCGCTATATAAAACTTTATAAATAAAATAAATAAATACTGTTAAAGGAGTGTCAAATAAATCTAGACAGGTTTCTTCTTAAATTCGGTGATCCCAAATTCTTTGAAAAAGTTAAATTAAAGGTGTTACAGTCAATTGCAAGAATGTGGAACCAAATTAGACTTCTTACAAAATTGGATTACTATTCATTTTTTGCCCCCATCTGGGAGTCACCAGGTAACCCAGAGTGTCTTAAGGATAAAATGACAACACCAATTAAAGTGGCAGGTATTAAAACCTGGGGTGATTTGATAAAAGAAGGAAAACTATTACCTTGGCACCACTTAAATGAGATGATGGCGGGGATGCTTTCAAAATTCAAATACTTGCAACTGAAAAGCTGGGAACAAAGTAAAAAATTGTCACTAGAAATGGGAAACACCCTAGAAGATCAACTGGTAACTAAATCACCAGGAAACAAGGAAGCAGCACTATGGTACTGGCACCTATTGGGTACTGCCGACGGCGAGTTTACTTTACCCGAGGAACTGTGGGGGGAACTACTTGCCGAGAGAGAAGCTGCAGAACACTTGGCAAGTATCTATGCGCACACTTTACCAAATAGTTAAACCTGCTTTTTTAAGAAGAAACCCCCTTTTTTCACTCCATAGGGCGTATATATCACTGGAGAAGTTATCGAAGATGGGGAGAGGAAGTTGAGCTACCTGTGCTAGATGCGGGCTCATAGATGCTACGGATGTACACATGTTCTTTCAATGTACCGCAATCAGCGAATTTTGGAGCAAATTGGAAACGACAGTATCAGGTATCTTGGGTTGGCAAATAAAGGTAGGCCTCTCCCTATTTATATTTGGTTTTGCTGATGTATATACGGGCAGTGCTAGAGACTTGTTGTTTTATGCAATCTTGCTAGCCAGGAGAGAGATATGTCGAAAATGGGGGAGCAACATACCACCACAGTATGCAGAATGGTTGGAGTCTCTCATGTATATGGATTTATCCTGTAAAAAGTAAACAAAGAAAGCCTTTTGGAATCTATTACAGCAATGGCGGGGGAACACAGAAGAGTTGTTATAAAGTTTTCTCCTTTGATATTCTATGTCCAAAATGTCCAATGATTACACCGGCAAATAAACTCCTTTGACTGCTACAGGGCCTGCTTACACTCTTAAAAACCATAAGCAGTTCCGGTGTTTACACCGTGGGAGAGATAAAGCAGCAGAAAGGTGGGGTTCCACTAGAGTAAGCCCATCTATGGTCAGCATCCCTTCTCAAAACAAGGGCAGAAATAATGGATACCCTACTTTAACTCTCTTTTTGAGGTGAATGAGGACAAAAAAAAATAAAAAATTATATTTGCTTTTTCCATGTGTGCTGAATTCTGCAGCACACATGGAAAGAGCAAAAAACGAGGAGAAATTGATTATTTATCCTTGTATGGCCATTCTAATGCCTGGTAATCCATTTTGTTATTTTTTGGCGGTGTCTCAGCCTTGTAAATCTGGGGGACCGTCAAAAAGCCATGGGTGTTGCAGTGAGATACTCACAACAACACCCATTGCACGCCTCTTTGCCGCAGAAGACTGCGGCTGAAAGGAGCATATTTACAAGTTGGTGCTAAGCCATGTTAAGTTGGTTAGCTCCACTTTGTCAATATGGGAAATGGCGCTACATTCCAGAGCTTCAAATAAAATGACACTCTGGTGGCATAGGAGATTGTAAATATGCCCCATTGACTATACATTTAGCCCTTGGTACCTAAAAATAGAGCCTATTTTAGAGCACTATTGATGTTGGAGACTGCATGGAAAACCACCCCTTTGATCCTTCCCAGCAACTAACTGTGGATATACAATAACTTTACACCAACATCCCACAGCAAGAATCCCTGAATGTCATAAAAATTATCCAAAACAAGAGGACTTTCTCCTTTCAAGTCCCGACTGAGCTTATCATTATGCTTTCTTGGAAATCGCCTTAAAATATTTTGGGGCATATTACCAACAACTAGCGATAATTATCGCTCTGTTGGCTTAGCGGCAATATTTTTATCGCCGAGCTGCGGCGATTTTTATCGCTTAGGAACCTTGCTATTATCAAGGTTTATCTCCTAAGCGAAAAAAAGTTGGCCAAAATGCATGAATATCGCTGAATAGTCAGCGATATTCATGCATTACCGAGCTAATGCTCTTAACCATGTTATCCACCTACCCTTGGATAACATGGCTAAGAACTGCTCTGGGGCAGGTGTTAGCTTTTGGAGATATTCACGCTTAGCGCGAATATCTCCAAAAGTTGGTAATAGGAGATAGCGATGTTAGCGACTGTCGCCAGTCGCTAACATCTTGGCACGCCCACTTTGCATGTCATTAGTGATAAATTTCACTGACATGCAAAGCGGGGCCCAAGATGGTCGCTATCTCCTACTAGCTGTCGCTAACTAGTGTTAGCGACAGCTAGGTAATAGGGAGATAATTTTATCTCCACTTTCTTGGCTTTTGAAGCCAAAAAAGCGGAGATAAACCCCCTTGATAATATGCCCCTATGTTTTTAGCTTTCAAGGCAAATACTTCTATCAAGTGAAAATTTTAGATATGAGGGCTGGAATTTCACCAGACTAAGGCAACCGTTGTACCATATTAAACATATCTGTGATAATATTATAGTCTGGTGATCAAATTAGCTTTGACTTGTTTTCGGACTGGTTAAATCTTAGAAATTCAGATATCCAGTTCACCATGTATTATAGCAAGTCCAAAATCAATTCTTTGGACATATGCATTAGGGTAGAAGACATGAGACTGTACACAGTTATATTCTGAATATCTACAGAAAGGAATACGCTGTACAATATCCCAGTCACCAACCACAAAGTCTCAGGGCTAATTAAACCTTTCAGAATTTATGAGGGTCCAAAAAAATTGCACACCCAAAATTGATTATTTCACGTAGTCTGACAGGTTTCAAGAACCCAGTTATCCTCTAAGACGTCAAGAAATCCAGAAACTGGCCCTGGTATTGCTGAAAGGAGGTGTTACTGGTGCCCAAGACTATTGCATTCACTGAGAGCAGCGTTGTGTGTGTGAGTGCTTTCTGTACCATGACTAATCAGATAAAAAAGGTCATCAATAAGCAATGAGATCTGGTTAAGGATGCTTTGGGAATCCTGAGAAAACCTCTCGTTGCAATTAAAAGGGGTATCAATATCCGGGACCGAGACCTCAGAGCAATGTTACACTTGCAAGAACAACCCATGCTGTGTTTGCAATGGAGTCTGTCCCCATCCCCCCATTTTAAGGCATTTTAAGTGTGGTAGTTGTAAAGCGTATGATTTATGCAAGGAAACAAAGATGTTTGAGCACGTATGAAAGATATTTGATTTGATTAGATTTGACAAATTGGAATCTCATGAATGTTGTGTATGCTAAATGGTGTTCTTGTAATCTTAAATTCGTAGGCAGACCAAGCAGATAGTAAAAGTATAAATCCTGCAGCATTGCAGCAGAACATTTCCAGAACCAACAGCCCACTTCTGAGATCATATTTTGGTAAGTATTTGAGAAAGTTGTTCTCAACGCACTGTTTGAGACGTGCCCACCAATCTGACTATACAAGAAAACAAATTAATAGGCACCCTGGACTCCAGTATCAATGGTCTAAATGAATGTGAAGGATAGGTAAGACTGGTAAGCACTTTACCCAATAGCTAATGCATATTATTTATGTTACTGGCTAGTGTTGAATTGACTATAATAAGCTTACCAATTGTAAGTAACTTCCCCCATTATGTTTCCTACTACTTTCCCTTTAACAGTGTGATTCGAATCTTTGTGCCCTTTTGCCTTCTTTTAACTATTAATTTATGACTATTGACTAACTTTGGCTTCCATGCCCTCATTACATGAAGCTCCCTGGAGCACTCAGCATTTACATCCCTTACGACCGTGCTGGTGTCTTTCTGTACTTTTTGGAAGTCGGTCGTTCATCTTGCTCCACCAAAATAAATATTTTTCTGACTCGTTTTCTTTTTATATTTATGTGCACATTTATTTTGGATTCAGTTTTAAGAACTTAAAGTGCCAGTTTTTGAGAAGGATTTGAACTTGTAGCCACCGCTTGCATGCTAGTGCGTCTCCTGTGGCTACTCTACTCTATTTAGTTGGAAAGTGCATGCACAAATTTCGTTTTGAATGTGGTCAATCCTATGCTTTGCCACCTGAGGGCATTTGTTTCAGCTTGTGTACATTTACATTTATTTGTGTTCCAATTTGTGGCGGATTATGTACACTAAGTTTTTACTTCATTTTATTTGTGTTTGTCATTTTTTCAACCCAGTGGGGGCTTCGGAGTTGGTAAGGTATGATGGTGTTTTTTCTCCGTGACTTTATTTATTTATTTTATTTCTTTGGTGATTTTTATAAAGCAAGCAGCTACCTCATTGCGGTTTCCCTGTGCTAATATGTAGGGTAGGTCTGTATCCACCTTCCCACTTCAGAAGAGACATGTCTTCAATTGTCTTCAGAAGAATGTCATTGAAGGACATTTTCTCAATGATTCTGGGAGAGAGTTCCACAGCTTAGTGCTCTGGAAGGCAAATGGCCACCATGTCCCCACCACATCCATGAATGTTTAACTGAAGGAACTGCACGCAAAGGGAGTTTGCCTGAACGGAGCATATGGGATTGTTGATAGACTGTAACTAGTTCTTGCAAGAATTGCGTTCTTACTCCTGTTCTATCCTTGTGCACATAGCACAATGTTTAAAACTGGATTCTTTCCTTCACTTCAAGCCAGTGGAGTTCCTGTAACAGCCCAGATGGCAAGAAATGTTCCAGAAGTCTAAAAAGCATCCTTACAGCTGAATCCCAGACTACCTGCGTTTGTTTGATAACTGTTCTATCTGCTCCCCAATAAAGCCCATTGTTGTAGTTCAGTCTTGATATTATTAATGCCCGTATCACGGTCCTTTGGGCTCAAAGTGGGAGCTGCCACATGATTTTACCACAGCCAATTTCAGAACGATGAAGCATGTAGCTGTCAGCTTTGTTGCATGGGGTTTCATAGACAGCTCATCATTCAGTACAAATCCCAGGTTCATCACTTTGGGCACTGGCAATGGAAGAGGGCCCAAGTTTCTGGCCAATGTTAGGCCAATGTTAGGGACCCCGAAAGGATGGATTCTTCCCAAGTACAAGCATCTAAGTTTTATCTCCATTTATCTCCATTGATCTTAAGTAAATGAATACTCATCCACTTTGCCACTGCGCCCAGATAGGAGTTCAAGGTCTCTGAGTTGTGCCTCTGCACAGATGACAATGAGAAGATGATTTGCGTGTCAACCACATATAAAAATAAAGTGAGCCTACAGCTTTCTACCAAGTCCGCTAAAGGGCGTACATAGATGTTAAATAGTGCCGAACTTTGGAACGATCCTTGAGGAACTCCTGATGTCAGGGCGTGCCACTCAGATTAGGCCATTGCTAAAAACACCTGGAAAGATTGCTTCCCTAGAGAAGATGTCATCCAGATGAGCCGTATCCTGAAAACTCAGCTCGGTCAGCCTCTCTAGAAGAGTCTTATGTGACACAGCATCAAAGGTTGCACTGAGATGAAGTAGAATCAGTGTGGCCATCTCACCATCATCCAGGAGTTGTATGTGACTCCTAGCAGGGCAGATTCTGTACTGTGTCCCCTCCTAAATCCAGAATGAGAAGAATGCAGATTTTCTTACGATTCCATAAAACTGGAGAGTTGTCTATTAACATGTTTCTCCATTATCTTAGTCATGGTGGGAAGCAAAGAAACTGGTCTATATTTAGACCTGTTATCATGGTCTAGGTTAGGTTTCTTCAGCAGAGGTCGGACCATGGCATGTATCCATGCCTGATGAAGTTGCTCTTGACTTAGGGATAGACTGAGGAGATTCACCAGAGGTTACAGATTGCCTCTGTCTAATATACCAATCTTAGTGGCTGGAATAGAATCTCTAGGTGAGCCAGATCTAATTGACGTCAGTAATGACAAAAAAACACTAAACTTCCTACCTAACCTTAATGTTCCTGGCTCATCCAGGCGTGAAAATGCCTATCCGCTCTCTTTCAGCCTGAACTTCCGCTGACAACAACAATAAACTTTGGTAAACCCTGGCAACTTGTCTGCCCACTGCTACCCATAAAAGTGGTGGTGTAACTCATGTGCCCTCTCTTTATTGCCCCCTCCCCCTTGCCGTTGCTGAAAGTAGGACCAAACACAAATAACAAATGTTAAGCACCTTGACCAGCACCAATTTTAGCTGTAACAAGTACAAATCCATGCCCATAAAGGACAAATGCACTCCATCCCCTCTGAGGAATTCCACATCCTCAAAACAGAAGTCTGAAACTGAATGCTCTACTCTGCCCAAGCTGGTGAACCTGCAGAAGGAACAGATTTCTTCATTCAACTTCCTGCTGGCTCTGTCTATGGCTGCTGGTTTGATCGCCCTTCCCCAATCCCGCCTGGGGATAAATTCCACCCAGAGCATGTGGCTACCAGACCACAACCTATGAATTTGCTTCAAATCTTCTTTCCTGGACTTTATTAATGCTAAGCCTTTGTGAACCACTAGATCGTTCTCACCGAAATGTATCAGCAGTATTTCAGGACAGTTACCCCCTGCCTTAAGCCCTGTTCAAACGGCTCAGGGGACCAGCGGGGCAGTGAACAGGCCCACATTGCTCTCGTTACCCCCTCCTCTCCCATATAGGAACGGCAACCGCCACAGGACTTCGCCCCATCCCCAACTACCAAATCGAGGGGCCCCACCTCACCAAGGAGCTGCATCACTTGGACCACCTTATCCACACTGCTATCAATGGCCGTCATGACAAGTAGAATCTATCACCACCTGTGAACCTTCCTACACTAAAGCACATACCGTAACCAGCAAAAATACTACCACTAGGTACCAGCCACTGTGTCACCAAGACAAAATGGTGTCTGGTACCTTATAAGGTCCATATATATACCTCTTGGGCAACTTATGTAGCCCAAACTGCCTAAACCTCGAGCAGTCGCCCGACTGCTCCACTTTCCCAAATTACCTAGGGGATAGATCTCCCTTCAATCGGCTGCCCCCCAGATCCTCCTGGCTAAACTGGCCACTGTTTCACCTGATTATTAGGGGCAGTCGCTCTTTTTGAGCTTTGGCTGCCATGGCCTGGAATTTCTTCCTCCTGCCTTGTGGTGCCTGGAGAAGGAGAGTTGTTTAGATATAAGCTGAGGACTTGGCTTTTTGGCATGGATTAATATGCCTGTCTGACTGTAGGTCCCTGTACTGTGTCCGAGCACCCGGATGCCTTTGACAGCTGTGCGATTTACAAATCCGCTTATTGATTGATTGATTGGTTGATTGATTGATTGATTGATTGATGAAAAAGGTATAATATTTTATAGTTAGAAGTACCTGTATTCTTGTCAAAAAAGAAATGATAACTCAAGAATACATTCAGAAATTAAGAGGCATATTCAATTTAGGAATACAGTTCACTTTAGACCATAATTGGTTCCAGAAATTAAACACTTTACCGCAAGAAAACAACATTTGACATAAGTGCTCGTTCTTTTCATGACATGACCAATACAAATCATCAGCAGTATTAGAAATTTTGAAAATATATGTAGTTTAACCAGTGTGCATGGTAAATTAATTATAAAAAAAAAAAATTGTCATTATGGCAACTTTGGAAATGTTATGAATTTTGGTCCATGTGTTATTCTATAGATCAACAGGATGACATACAGATAAAACTCTCTCCCATTGCATTTCAATTGGAGATTTAGGGCTACATGTATCAAGCTATTTTGCTTTTGCAAATGCACCGATTTGCAGAATCGACCCATTTGTGAAAGCAAAAAAGGCTTTTTACATGTATCAAAATCCATTTTGAGAGTTCGTAACCTGTTACCGAGTCGCAAAATGGGTTTGCGATTCGCTAGTAGGAAGGGGCGTGTTTAGGGCGTCCCTTCCTAAAACCGAATCATATCAGTATGAAGGAATGTTTAGTGACCAAAATACGGTCGAAAAACATTTGCATTTTTACTTCAAGTAGGTGGTAACCCATTCGCGAATAGGGACCCCTTCCCCTTTGTGAATGTTTGTTACAGCATTGTTTAAGAGCAGGCAGTGGTCCCACGGACCAGGACCTACTCTTAAAAAATTTAAAGAAAACTTTTCATTTTTGTTTTTGAAACGCATCCCACTTCCTTTAACCCCTTCGATGCGGATGACAAAGCCAGCTCAGCATGGGCGTTACCTGCGCTACGCGCATGACGAGCTGGCTTTGTCACGTAACGCGCGTTTTTCTAATTTTCAGCGCGCAGCGGGAAAACCCGCTAGCGCGCATGCGGTTAACGAAAACAAGCTGCATTTAAAAAAAGATTGCTTTATTTAAAAGTAATCACGGACATAGTTCTCTGCTGACCCCAGAAGGCCACCATCTCCGTGAATTTAGCGATTCCTAGGGGTTGCAAATTGCGATCTACCTAATTTATATGAATGAGGTAGAGCCATTTGCGACCCTCTAGGAATTGCTATATGAAACGTTTTGAGTTTCATAAATTGTAAATTGCGATTACCTAATTGCGATTCTCAGGAATTCGCAATTAGGTATTCACAATATACAATTTTAATACACGTAGCCCTAAATCCTTGGAGAGATACATTGGCAAAGCTCTACATCTCCCCACCAAAAATAGAATATAGTTTTGTAGGAAAACAGAAAAATTAGATGTTGGAAACTATGAGAAGAAAATATATTTGCAATTCTGAACTTCAAAGACCGTGCAAAGCATTTTTAGGTAGAAAGAAGTATCTCGTAAATCCCTAAAAATAATATTTTTTGTTTCTTTCAATAGAAAAGAAACAGAGATCCAAAAAAGGCCTTTCTTGTGCCAAATGTTCCAAAACAAATAGATTGCTTATTATTTTTAATAAGCTTATTATACCAGATCATAGAGCAGGTAATATTGTCAAAATTAAACACATTAGAAAATAAAAACTCCTGCAATAAATCCCAAATAATGGGATTACTGCAGAGTATGCAAGGGCACCGAGATGTATGCACTGCAGTGGTATAAGGGTGCTGAGCTATAGTAATAATTTGTAGTAAATTGTTGTTTCTAAACAGGACTACAAAAGGAAACAGTTCCTCTATGCTTCGAAACCACTGCAGATTAAACTTTAATCTGCAGGGATTTTTAAACATAGAGGGACTGCGTTCAAAGGATAACCCGGAATTACTCAATTTCTCTGATTCCAACAATAGAATTAATCATTTCACCCCGGTCTATCGGGGACCCGCTGAAAACCTGAAAACCCCTGCTGTGCCTTAGCCACTATACTGTTGAACAGAGAACAGAGATCACAGCAACCAGCAGAGAAACAGGGAAAAGAAGTAAGAGAAATCCAAGACTGGAACTCACTTTGGAGACTTTGCCTGTTTCAAGGGATTACAACGCTCTGTGTTAATGGTATGACACTTGGGTAGATCTGACCAGCTGTAAGACATAGGCCTGAGGGTCAGTATAGATACCAATTCAACATAGCATACAGGTAAAAAATTAAACAAGGTTTATCGGTTTCAACAGTGGATGATGCTATGGCAAGCCCGGAGGTACCCATGAACCCGGCGCAGGCCACAGGATGCTGCTGAATACACCCAGGTGAGACATTACAAGAAAAAGGGATTACAAGATAGACAAGCAAGTGCACAAACTAAGGGCCTCAACGAAGGACCTGAAAGAGGAAACATACCAATAGTGAGACATGCCAAAGTTGCTTTTAAAATAACACAGTAAAATTCTAGTATTGTCTGAGGACATCTCCGGCCCGACGCCCGTAATAAAAATAGACTGATCAAATTAATAAAGGACCGAAAAAAGAATCAGCCCAATAGCTTATATGTTTGTAAAAATCTTACAATCATTATTAATCCAAGATGTTGGCATAACGTTCTTACAATAAGAATGCTCTTTATCCTGTTTGGAAATAGGTATAATGTCCGCTTTCACAAAAAGATACTTTTTCTCTTCCATTAGCTATAATACAGATATGAAAGAGTTAGAAAGTTCAAGCAATTTAGGTGACAATATTTTAAAAAATTGATAGGTGAAATCTATTCAAAGTCCATCAGGACTAGGAGCTTTAGCTTTCCCGAGGGAGGAAAAGGAATTTTTGACTTCTTGTAAAGTATTGTTGTTGGCTTCTAAGAATTCGGCAAATAAGTGGGCATTTATTTGTTTAGGCCTGTTCAAGAAGTCATTTCCAAGTACATATAAGCAACGATGATCATCTTCCCTATATTAGAGTTTATAATAGTCCTCATATGCTTTGCGGATATCCTTGTCAGAACCAGAAACAGTGCTATCAATGCCATTTAATTTACTTTTATAACGTTAACATTCTTTTTAATTTCAAATAATTTGTGAACATGTTATGAGGCTTATTTAGGCCCTCACAATATTTAGCTTTATCCTTTTAAAGAATATTGTTAGTGGTTAGTGTAGCGACTTCGTTTAGCTCAAACTTCTCAACGCCAAGGTCAGGAAGCATCGGGGAGGATTTTGATGTAAAATACTAATGTTCTAAATATTTGATTTGCTTCAACAACGATACGTAAATAGCATTTAAAGTAGTCTAATTTTGTAACGTATGTACTAGCACAATCTCCAAATGCAGCTTTAGAAGCATATTAATTATAAGATAAGGATGAATCTTTGTATTTATTATTATGAAATAGGCATGTGTACACATTAAGAATTTTGTTGGAAAAATGAAGATAGAAGGTTATAGTCGAAGTGCCACCTCCCATTAAATTTCCCAACCCACTTATGATCAATAGATGTTATCTTAGAAGCATGGTCGGAAATAAAGATAGAGCCAATTTCTGGGTTTATAAGCATTATTACATTTGCTAGTAATCATACAATCAATTTGTGAAATAAAACCATGTGGTGATGAGAAAAAACATTCTCAGGACTGCAAATTCTTCATTAATCAGAAAGTTCTATATTTCATTGTACTTGTACATAGTCCTCTCGAAAATGTTAATTATGCCAGAATAATTGGCGTACACCTGGGCAACAAAATTGATGCGAAATTACCACATCATGTAAATTCCGGGAGAAGTTTTAACCTGAGCTGTACCATTTGGGTAATTTTTGGATGCGAGCTGCCAATTCAGATAGATTTCAGATGTGCGTTGTCCATAAATCCATGCAAGGAAACGGGCATCCAATGAATTCAGCCATGATCTGTCCCTACAAAGTCAACAGGAAACTACGCTCGGACGAGCTGCATTTGACTGAAGTCCCAAGGATTAAGAAGGCCAGAAGCGGTGGGCGGCTTTTCTCATACAACGCTGCCAAACTTTGGAACTCCCTGCTACTGTATCTTCGCAGGGACCCCAGTCACCTTGTCTTTTGGAAAAAACTGAAAATACTACTGTTCCCCTAAGTTCCGACTTCGTCTCCTGAGTTCGGCCCAGCACTGGGATGCTCCCAGGTAGCCATGCGCTATATAAATGTCTGTTTCATTTAATTTAATTTTCATATTTTACCTGAACGACCTTTCAGGTAGTTATTTAGTGTAAAACTCTAAATGCGAACTTGAGCAGCAGTCTTTTGAATGAAAGTAGCAGTTCCTATAACGTGGACAGTTAGCAAACATTTAATGTACGTTTTTTATCCGCTCAGACTGTACAGGTAATTTTTCAGCACAAAACATCTAATCTGAGCACATGCTGCAGTGTTTTTAATGCAAGAGACGAGAAATTGAGTTGAATTTGTACCTGTACATATCGTTCGGGTGTTGTTTTGCAGGCAAGATGCGTTTCGCATAACTACGCAACATACTTTTGTGGCAATTTCATGTAATACATTACAGCAATTTATGCACATTTCAAACACCGCTAGCTGAAACCTATTGTTTATTCTGGTGTTAATTAGACCCCTTATTTTCAAAGACACTACTTTTGTATTCATGAAGACATCATCTTGTAATATACATAGATGTAAAAGATGAAAATAGCCAAAATGTATACACAGTGAACAAGCTATTAGGAGTATAAAAAGTATATGAATAGGAAGTAAAATGACAACTGATGTTGATAGTAGGAGATCCTAATCAATTGATTAAAACAATGGAACATAGTAATTGTTGGACTTGGCCCTTTTGCCAGGGTCATTCCAGAAATTGCTGCCTTCCTCCTGTATTTTTTCTGACCTGTTGTTGGTGGTTTTGTGATTCTGGGCACTTTAGAACCGCTGGTCAGTGCTAAAGTGCATGTGCTCTCTCTTGTAAACTTGGTAAGATTGCTCTAAACCTGTTTGGTATATTTAATTTACCTGTGATTCCCTTGTACAGTGGTAACTCATATATTCAGGGCCAGTAAATTAAATGCTACTGGTGGGCTTGCAGTGCTAATTGAGACACCCACCAAAGTGGCCTTTTAAACCTGTCTCAGGCCTCTGCCACCGCAGGGCCTGCGTGTGCAGTTTACTGCCGCTGTGATGTGGCATATAAAGTGGTTACCACGTCTGCAATTACAGTTTTACAACATATCAGTCACCCCTAAGGTAGGCCCTAGCTAGCCCTATGGGCAGGGTGCGGTGTAGGTAAAAGGTAGGACAAGTGCCTTTACTGTGTGGCATGTCCTGGTAGTGACAAACAGCCTATTTGGTTTCTCACTGCTGTGAGGCTGCCCTCCCATAGGGATGCATTGGGGATTCCCTGATATGTGCTTCACTGGTAATTCCTGGCATGAGAGGGGCAGCGTAACCATGTGTGGTATGTTTGGAATAGTAGTGATAAATCCTGCTTATTGGTGAAAGCAGATTTATTTCTACTATTTTAGAAATGCCACTTTTAGTACTGGGCATTTCTGTGTGTTATGTGACTTTGTGCCTGCCTGAATGTACATTGACCGTCTAGTTCTGACTGACAGGGGAGGGGGGATGTGCATTCACTCCAGCCAGTCCCTGGGGGGGGGTTGAGGTGTGTCCTGCCCTGCCTGGGTGACTCAGCGCTAGGCGGAATAGACTTTGGCTGAATTTAGAGTAGCGGGAGTGGTTTTCCCTTGCACCTGAATAGGCCTGGTTTGCATTTGGAGTGGTGAAAGGAGTGCACCTGAATAGGGCTGGACCTGCCTTCCACAATGATGGCTCAGGCCCCCTGTGGTGTGTCTGGAGCCAAGGCTTACTCTAAGACCTGAGGGTGTTGTGGACTGTTAATTTTATTTTTAAAGTGCTCCCAGAACTAGTTTGGACTGGGCACAGAGCCCTGTGCCAGGGGAGAACAAATACATTTGGACTATCAGTACTGGGGCTGTGGCCCCTTGTGTGGGAGGACTGAAAAGAGAAGACACTTCGTGGGACATTTGGCTGGTAGGCTGCTGGACTGCCAGGCGGAACAGCATTGGGTCTGACCTATTCTTGGGGACTGAGATTAGGACTGCCCCTGTGCCCTGGGACCCTTATACTGGGCTGCCTGGCTGCTCCCTGTTATCGCTTCCCCAGTGCTCTCCCAGGAGTTCAGACTTGTGCGCTTTTATTCATCAAAACTCGTGGCCCTGAACAGAAGCTTGGAAGGCAGACTGTGAGTAGTGCCTAAGCCCCAAGTGTGGGCTCCTGTTGCAATAAAGCGCGTGGAGCACTTCCTTTTTGCTGTGCTACGAAGTGTGGTGCCCTCACACCAGAAGCGCATGGTAGGCACTTCCAAATCTGTCTTCTGGGCCTGAGAAGTGGGCGCAATCTCCAAATATGGTGGGCTCAAAGTCGCACTGTGAGGAGAAGCACAGTAACCAAAAGCAAGGCAGAGAAGACTGGCCGCGTGGCCGAGCCTTGTTGTGGGCATGGCTAAAGGGAGTCTGCGTCAGCGCTGCTTCGTCACGCCCACCACGGGGCCCTGAAATTGGCAACCTGAAGAGCAACACCGAGAGTGAGGGCGGAAAAGCCGGCCTTGGATGCCTACCCCGAAGCACCAAACCTCAGCGGGGTCCAGTAACCTGCGCTGTTTTTCCCTCCTCGGAGGGATAGTATTGACCCTGCCCTTGTGAAGAGGGAGCAAGTCCTGCTGGCCGCATCATCGAGGGAAGCTGCCCACAGTACTACTGACAGCAGAGAAGTAATGATGTTGCCAGTTCAGTGGAGGGTAGAGACCAGGGTAGGTCTCCACTGTAATATCGCCGCTGCATGTGAAGCCGGCAGCTACACTGCATACCTGCGGGGATGCCACTGCCATTTCTCAGGTGCAGGGAGCTGTTTGAAATCTCCCGACCACCTGTGGGAAGGAGAGGTTTTCTTCCCTGTTCAATTCATTGCCCTTTTGATGTCCAGTAGGATAGGACGTCCTGGCACGGCAGTGGCAGGATAACTAGCGTCCGGGGCGGATGTGTATAACGAAGGGGGTTTGTTAACCGGTGCAAGCTAGGAGTAATTATCCAGTCATGCATACAGTAATGGTGGTCTGCCTACGGTTGGCATGAGGTTATAATGTGTGAAACTTACTAGTATTCACTCTGGTGCTGTGTTGCAGATGTTTAGGCATAATGTGTTGTGCTAATTGCAATCCTACCTGTAAGCACTGGGTAGCCTAACTGTAATGTTTATGATAGTGGACCGATTGGCCTAGTGATTTATGTAATCCTTGTGAAGTCATGACAATCACATATTATACACTGTGAATGGTACAGTGTAATATACGTGATTGCGATCTAATGTGTTTCTGTGGATAATACAAAGGATATTTTTATGTAACCTTGTGTTGAGTTTCTTTTGTGGTGTACCTAGTGTGTCACTGTTGTGTGAGTGTGTGTTGCACAAACACTTAACACATTGCCTCTGGGGTAAGCCTGACTGCTCTGCCAAGCTACCAAGGGGGTGAGCAGGGGTTATCTTAGGTTTGTAACCACCTTATCATGGCTAGAGTGGTGGGTGCTGCCTGGCTTAGGTGCATATCCTAGCCAGCCAGAAACGCCATTCCTAACTTTAATGATAAAGGGGAAGATAACAAAGAAAGAAAGAAAGTGAAAATAAAAGGGAGAGGAAAGCAATTCAAGGGTAAATACACAGACTTGAAAAAGCAAATCAAAAGAAAATCAACTAGGACTGGAGTGTTGATGTCTTGACAGTAGCCTCTCCAAACAAATAGTGTTACTGTAGACAGCACCAAACTGTCAAACTTTACATAACTGTGGCCAATAAACACCAGCCTGTGATGTGCCCATTTCTTTCATGCTACATTTCTGAGATAGTCTTAAAGCTAGTTGAGGTCTTCAAATGAGTGAGTGTTCCTACTGTGGGGGATATCAAAGACACATGTGTGAATAATTCCATATATTATGTTCAGTTGTTTTAATGTAGACCTTGTACATAAAAATTATTTCTGGAGAGCCACAGTGACTGGTGCTAAATCGTGAGCTATGAGGAACTTCTTACCAGACTAGGTCTGCTCTGTTTTTGAAATTTTGCAACATGTATAATGTGTCTGAGTTCAGTATGTTCTAAGCATAAAACAATAATTCCTCTAGGTTTTCCATGTTTGTTCTGTAACAGAGACCTCTTTCCAAGTTAATAAACTTTTTAGAGATCGGTGGATAGATAGCTGTGAGGCCTATCAGAGATGGAATGAAGAATTTTAAATAGATTAGAATAAATTAGAATGTCATCTCCCTGTAGGCGATCATAAAGTCCCAGATTATTGTATCAATTTCTATTTTCCATTTATTGTCTATTTTTTCTTTTTGGCAATAATTTTGTATTACATTTTCAATTAAGGTACAAGCAGAAAATTGTTTAATCATGAAAAAAGAATATTTCGGACTCCAATAAAGAAAGCGCATACTACATTATGAGAGCAGGTAACATCAGTCAAGGGGGCACGGAGAGTCCAAGAAAGAAAAAAGGAAAAGGGTAGGTCATAAGCAAAGTAGAACAATAGCTACTGAGTCAGTCATATGGCAGTTCAATGAGAAACATGGAAAACAAAACACTAAACATGAAACAATCTGACCTCAGAGGTGGAATACAGTTTCATGAGGCCCTAGGATGGGGCCATTGGGTCAGACAGTATTTCCACGGAGGGAAGCAGAGGCAAGGGGGAAAAGCAACAGGAGCAGTCATTAGGGTTGGTGTCGGTGAAAGGGGGACCATATGTCCTTGAAAATGTCCAGTTGGTCCTTTGAGTGGTAAATAGTCTGTTTGTGGGAGGCGGTAATCGCCATGTCGCACATCCAGTCTGTGTGCTTTGGAGGTAGATACTGTGTCTATAGTCTCAAAATGTCCATGGTACTCAGTGAGAATGCAGTGTTTACCCACATCATGGAGTTGTGGATGATCTTCTGTAGAGCTGAGGTATCATGAAGAAAGATTTGTTTCGGAGGGAAGCTCAAGGTTTGACCATTGGAAGTATTCAAAGTGTCTATAGCTTGGGCCCAGTAGCCTTGAAGGGAATACCAGGGATAGTCCAGGTGTATGATATCACCTTGGGGACGTGCAAATCGCCAGCAGTCCGCACTGTGGCCCAAACTGATCGGTGTAATGTCTGCAGGGGCCAATGGCAGTCCTGGAGAAGTTAAAAGCAGCTCAGCTTTTGTTTTGCCCCATGCAGGCCCTTGCCATGGGTGTTCAGGAGTTCTTCGAAGTCCTCCTCTGGATAGTCCTTGGCTCTCCTCCTACTCCATTTCTCCTTCAGAAGAAATGAGAGAGGTCTTGAATGGTGTTCCTCAAGGAGCAGTTTATACAGTCCATAGATTAATCTACTGTAGGAGCAACAGTGGTGCAAGTAGTCATGGACAACAGACTTAGGGAGGGCAGTTGGCAGCAGCCGCAGTGTTGCAGACACACAATTGGACGATTGGCTGTCTTGCATTAAGGTGGAACACCTCCTGGAGAGAGGGAAATAATTTGAAGGTTCCATTTTGAAGTAATTGGTCCATTTTAAGTACACCTTTGGTGATCAAGGTCTCCTCTCCCAGTGAATCGGTGCCCCACCTATTCAAAGTTCTTTATTGTCCCAAATAGGGGCCTACTTATGCAGATAAGCAGGTACGTGAAGGTGCTTGCATGTTAGATCCTAGACCTGGACAATCATGTGTAGTAGAGGATTAGAATTGCAGCTGCCCGGTGTTATGGCTTTTTTTAGAAGGTTGGGGTTGAGTGGGCCAATCAGGAGTCCCTGTTCCCTCAGGATCTAGTCTGGAATTTTTAAGTTTTTCAAGATGAAATAAGAGAGGTGAGGCAGCTAATTAACTTTATAGTAGAGGGTCATGTCCGGAAGGCAAAGACCTCTCAACGTTGTATTGGCTTAAGGTTTAGAGATTTGAGGTGAGGCTTCTGTCTGTCCCAGATATAGTCCTTGATCATCTTGGTCAATTGCAGAAGTTAATGTCCCAGGACACCCACAGGGATCATGCCGAATAAGTAACTGAATCAAAGCACTGTTACGATTTTGATCCTCTGCATGCAGCCCCGAAGAAATAGCATAAGTGAGACCACTTCTTAAAGTTCAAGGCTGTGGTGGTCAGCTCAAGTCCATATTTTCACGAGCTGCACTGGAGAGACCGTTTCCAATTTGAATCCCAAATTAAGTTATCGTGCCATCCATCCTTTTGACACTGGAAGTTGTCCAACAAAGACGGGTGTGTACTGGGTTTCACTTTTTCCCCAGTTGACCCTGTGTCCTGAGAAATGGCTGAAGGCAGCTATCAGTGTCATAAATGTCCGGAAGGACGTGTCAAATGTCTACAAAAGCATGAGGATATCATCAGGGTAGAGCAGCAATTTAAGCTTCCCTGAAAGTGTAGGAATGTCTGAGATCTGTGCAGTCATTCAGTTCTTGATTGCCAGGAATAGCCCTGTCTTGTACTCACCAGTCTGCAAAGAAGTCATTGCTGTTGTTCCGTGCAGAAGGGGCGGTTGAGAGAAGTTTTACCAGTTGGAAGGAGCGATCCAAAAAGCTAGCCCTCCCAGAAGGCGGAATAGGAAGGGCCATTCAAAACCATTAAAGACCTTCTCTGCATCAAGGGAAATTGCCACCTGCTGGTCCTTGCTCCTGTTCGCTTGCAAGTTAAATGTTAGAGTGCACCCACATATGGTTGGTAGAGGATCTCTGAGGCACAAAGCTCACTTGTGATTTATGAAGCAGGTTTGAATTGATCTTTCAGAGTTGAGTGATGAGCATTTTAGGTAATATTTTCATATCTGCATTGATCAGCGAGATGGGCCTATAGCTGTCCCACAGCTGAAGATCTCTGTTTGGTTCAGGAAGTACGACGCCAGTTGCCGCGTTAAAGTCTGAATGAGGAGGAGAGGTTTCCCTCACGTGGAAAAACACCTTTGCCTAAAGGGGGACCAGGAGTGCTGCGTTCATTTTGTTGAATCCGATAGGGAAGCCATCTTCTCTGGTGCTTTACAGGTGGGTATTTCCTTTGTCGCCTCCAGAATCTGGCCATCAAGGGTACTCTAGTTGAAGGGTGGCTGTCACGTCCAGCCTGGAAAAGAAGGAGATGAAGAGTTGTGAGTGCACCAGAATAATTAGAGATAAGTGCCATGAGTGTCTTTCTTCAGTTTCAGCTGGGATCGGGACTTGTCCCTATTGGTGGGAGATGATTGCCTCTCTGATTGGATTTAGAAGAGCTTTAACAATTGTTGTAGGAGTCTCCATGTGGTTGTTGAGGGTCCTGCACAATACCCAGAGGCCGAAGCATCCATGGTGGGCTCTATGCAGAGTGCCGAGATAGGAGTCCCAGCCATGCCCATCTCTGGGTCATTGACGGAATCCAGGAACTGTTTCAGGGAGGTAGAATTATTGTATTTGTGTGTAACACCATTGTGTGTAATAAGCATGATCACCAGGTCGTGAAGGCCATAACTTATGACTTTGGTCTTGAGTTGTAGTTGAGTCACCAGAAGCTGCCTGTGCAAGTTAGGAGTAATTATCCAGTCATGCGTACAGTAATGGTGGTCTGCCTATGGTTGGCATGAGGTTATAATGTGTGAAACTTACCAGTATTCACTCTGGTGCTGTGTTGCAGATGTTTAGGCATAATGTGTTGTGCTAATTGCAATCCTACCTGTAAGCACTGGGTAGCCTAACTGTAATGTTTATGATAGTGGACCGATTGGCCTACTGATTTATGTAATCCTTGTGAAGTCATGACAATCACATATTATACACTGTGAATGGTACAGTGTAATATACGTGATTGCGATCTAATGTGTTTCTGTGGATAATACAAAGGATATTTTTATGTAACCTTGTGTTGAGTTTCTTTTGTGGTGTGCCTAGTGTGTCACTGTTGTGTGAGTGTGTGTTGCACAAACACTTAACACATTGCCTCTGGGGTAAGCCTGACTGCTCTGCCAAGCTACCAAGGGGGTGATCAGGGGTTATCTTAGGTTTGTAACCACCTTATCATGGCTAGAGTGGTGGGTGCTGCCTGGCTTAGGTGCATATCCTAGCCAGCCAGAAACGCCATTCCTAACTTTAATGATAAAGGGGAAGATAACAAAGAAAGAAAGAAAGTGAAAATAAAATGGAGAGGAAAGCAATTCAAGGGTAAATACACAGACTTGAAAAAACAAATCAAAAGAAAATCAACTAGGACTGGAGTGTTGATGTCTTGACAGTAGCCTCTCCAAACAAATAGTGTTACTGTAGACAGCACCAAACTGTCAAACTTTACATAACTGTGGCCAATAAACACCAGCCTGTGATGTGCCCATTTCTTTCATGCTACATTTCTGAGATAGTCTTAAAGCTAGTCGAGGTCTTCAAATGAGTGAGTGTTCCTACTGTGGGGGATATCAAAGACACATGTGTGAATAATTCCATATATTATGTTCAGTTGTTTTAATGTAGACCTTGTACATAAAAATTATTTCTGGAGAGCCACGGTGACTGGTGCTAAATCGTGAGCTATGAGGAACTTCTTACCAGACTAAGTCTGCTCTGTTTTTGAAATTTTGCAACATGTATAATGTGTCTGAGTTCAGTATGTTCTAAGCATAAAACAATAATTCCTCTAGGTTTTCCATGTTTGTTCTGTAACAGAGACCTCTTTCCTAGTTAATAAACTTTTTAGAGATCGGTGGATGGATAGCTGTGAGGCCTATCAGAGATGGAATGAAGAATTTTAAATAGATTAGAATAAATTAGAATGTCATCTCCCTGTAGGCGATCATAAAGTCCCAGATTATTGTATCAATTTCTATTTTCCATTTATTGTCTATTTTTTCTTTTTGGCAAAAATTTTGTATTACATTTTCAATTAAGGTACAAGCAGAAAATTGTTTAATCATGAAAAAAGAATATTTCGGACTCCAATAAAGAAAGCGCATACTACATTATGAGAGCAGGTAACATCAGTCAAGGGGGCACGGAGAGTCCAAGAAAGAAAAAAGGAAAAGGGTAGGTCATAAGCAAAGTAGAACAATAGCTACTGAGTCAGTCATATGGCAGTTCAATGACAAACATGGAAAACAAAACACTAAACATGAAACAATCTGACCTCAGAGGTGGAATACAGTTTCATGAGGCCCTAGGATGGGGCCATTGGATCAGACAGTATTTCCACGGAGGGAAGCAGAGGCAAGGGGGAAAAGCAACAGGAGCAGTCATTAGGGTTGGTGTCGGTGAAAGGGGGACCTTATGTCCTTGAAAATGTCCAGTTGGTCCTTTGAGTGGTAAATAGTCTGTTTGTGGGAGGCGGTAATCGCCATGTCGCACATCCAGTCTGTGTGCTTTGGAGGTAGATACTGTGTCTATAGTCTCAAAATGTCCATGGTACTCAGTGAGAATGCAGTGTTTACCCACATCATGGAGTTGTGGATGATCTTCTGTAGAGCTGAGGTATCATGAAGAAAGATTTGTTTCGGAGGGAAGCTCAAGGTTTGACCATTGGAAGTATTCAAAGTGTCTATAGCTTGGGCCCAGTAGCCTTGAAGGGAATAACAGGGATAGTCCAGGTGTATGATATCACCTTGGGGACGTGCAAATCGCCAGCAGTCCGCACTGTGGCCCAAACTGATCGGTGTAATGTCTGCAGGGGCCAATGGCAGTCCTGGAGAAGTTAAAAGCAGCTCAGCTTTTGTTTTGCCCCATGCAGGCCCTTGCCATGGGTGTTCAGGAGTTCTTCGAAGTCCTCCTCTGGATAGTCCTTGGCTCTCCTCCTACTCCATTTCTCCTTCAGAAGAAATGAGAGAGGTCTTGAATGGTGTTCCTCAAGGAGCAGTTTATACAGTCCATAGATTAATCTACTGTAGGAGCAACAGTGGTGCAAGTAGTCATGGACAACAGACTTAGGGAGGGCAGTTGGCAGCAGCCGCAGTGTTGCAGACACACAATTGGACGATTGGCTGTCTTGCATTAAGGTGGAACACCTCCTGGAGAGAGGGAAATAATTTGAAGGTTCCATTTTGAAGTAATTGGTCCATTTTAAGTACACCTTTGGTGATCAAGGTCTCCTCTCCCAGTGAATCGGTGCCCCACCTATTCAAAGTTCTTTATTGTCCCAAATAGGGGCCTACTTATGCAGATAAGCAGGTACGTGAAGGTGCTTGCATGTTAGATTCTAGACCTGGACAATCATGTGTAGTAGAGGATTAGAATTGCAGCTGCCCGGTGTTATGGCTTTTTTTAGAAGGTTGGGGTTGAGTGGGCCAATCAGGAGTCCCTGTTCTCTCAGGATCTAGTCTGGAATTTTTAAGTTTTTCAAGATGAAATAAGAGAGGTGAGGCAGCTAATTAACTTTATAGTAGAGGGTCATGTCCGGAAGGCAAAGACCTCTCAACGTTGTATTGGCTTAAGGTTTAGAGATTTGAGGTGAGGCTTCTGTCTGTCCCAGATGTAGTCCTTGATCATCTTGGTCAATTGCAGAAGTTAATGTCCCAGGACACCCACAGGGATCATGCCGAATAAGTAACTGAATCAAAGCACTGTTACGATTTTGATCCTCTGCATGCAGCCCCGAAGAAATAGCATAAGTGAGACCACTTCTTAAAGTTCAAGGCTGTGGTGGTCAGCTCAAGTCCATATTTTCACGGGCTGCACTGGAGAGACCGTTTCCAATTTGAATCCCAAATTAAGTTATCGTGCCATCCATCCTTTTGACACTGGAAGTTGTCCAACAAAGACGGGTGTGTACTGGGTTTCACTTTTTCCCCAGTTGACCCTGTGTCCTGAGAAATGGCTGAAGGCAGCTATCAGTGTCATAAATGTCCGGAAGGACGTGTCAAATGTCTACAAAAGCATGAGGATATCATCAGGGTAGAGCAGCAATTTAAGCTTCCCTGAAAGTGTAGGAATGTCTGAGATCTGTGCAGTCATTCAGTTCTTGATTGCCAGGAATAGCCCTGTCTTGTACTCACCAGTCTGCAAAGAAGTCATTGCTGTTGTTCCGTGCAGAAGGGGAGGTTGAGAGAAGTTTGACCAGTTGGAAGGAGCGATCCAAAAAGCTAGCCCTCCCAGAAGGCGGAATAGGAAGGGCCATTCAAAACCATTAAAGACCTTCTCTGCATCAAGGGAAATTGCCACCTGCTGGTCCTTGCTCCTGTTCGCTTGCAAGTTAAATGTTAGAGTGCACCCACATATGGTTGGTAGAGGATCTCTGAGGCACAAAGCTCACTTGTGATTTATGAAGCAGGTTTGAATTGATCTTTCAGAGTTGAGTGATGAGCATTTTAGGTAATATTTTCATATCTGCATTGATCAGCGAGATGGGCCTATAGCTGTCCCACAGCTGAAGATCTCTGTTTGGTTCAGGAAGTACGACGCCAGTTGCCGCGTTAAAGTCTGAATGAGGAGGAGAGGTTTCCCTCACGTGGACAAACACCTTTGCCTAAAGGGGGACCAGGAGTGCTGCGTTCATTTTGTTGAATCCGATAGGGAAGCCATCTTCTCCTGGTGCTTTACAGGTGGGTATTTGCTTTGTCGCCTCCAGAATCTGGCCATCAAGGGTACTCTAGTTGAAGGGTGGCTGTCACGTCCAGCCTGGAAAAGAAGGAGATGAAGAGTTGTGAGTGCACCAGAATAATTAGAGATAAGTGCCATGAGTGTCTTTCTTCAGTTTCAGCTGGGATCGGGACTTGTCCCTATTGGTGGGAGATGATTGCCTCTCTGATTGGATTTAGAAGAGCTTTAACAATTGTTGTAGGAGTCTCCATGTGGTTGTTGAGGGTCCTGCACAATACCCAGAGGCCGAAGCATCCATGGTGGGCTAGGAGTCCCAGCCATGCCCATCTCTGGGTCATTGACGGAATCCAGGAACTGTTTCAGGGAGGTAGAATTATTGTATTTGTGTGTAACACCATTGTGTGTAATAAGCATGATCACCAGGTCGTGAAGGCCATAACTTATGACTTTGGTCTTGAGTTGTAGTTGAGTCACCAGAAGCTGCCTGCGAAGAAGGCTGCCAAGATAGATGAGGGGTGCCCACGAGCACCCACAGAGCAAATGCAGTAAGTGCAGGGAGATCAGCAGGGTATTTAATGGAGGCAGGCACCCAGAAGCAGCACCAGCACATGGAGGGTTCTAGTGCATAGACTGGCATCAGGCAAAGCCAGAAGGAACATCGACCGCACTTGTCAGGGGAAGGGCTGCGGGAACGCACAATAAAACTTTCCCAAATGAGGTCCCCCATCAGGAGGAGGAACACAGCGATGGAAAACAGGCAGCTTGCTGGGGCTAATTACCTCCAGCAGCACCAGCTACTAAACTTGTTCAGCAAGCAAGGCTCCTTCTATTCATTCAGAAGCGGGGGGAAGCAGGTGTGGCCCGTTGCCTCTTGGCAGGCTCTGTAGTGGGGTGGTCTAGCAGGATTATTAAGGGGGTCGTGGTCCAGTCTTTGGGCTGGGGGTAGTGTCTGGAGCCACTTATTGACCTTGAGAGGCTGCTAGTGCAGCCAGAGATGACAGAAGTCAGACCAGAAGTGGTAGAGCGAGCCTAAAGAGCCATCAACTCTTTCAGGGCTTGATTCCGCCCCCGCCCACCCACTCTGTCTGTTTATTAAATGTAGAGACCTCAGATTTTACAGTCTTCGGACTCTACTAGATTCATCTTGCACTTCACTAATCCTTTATTCAACATCCACTGTACTTTTCTCCATTGGCACCCACCTATCTTCCATCTGTTGCTACTTTTTATGGATGGCATCCATGAAAATTTGAAGACAGATAACTTCATTGAGAATATTATCCCTAGTTGGAAGACAATTCAATAGGTGTTAGAGGATTAGTTTAGATTTTGCACCTTAGAACCTTGAACTGTCTATAGGTTTGGATGGACTGCCAGGAGAAATATTGCTGTTACTCATTTTCTTTTCACATTTAAAAGTGATGTCCTTAGATCTGGCTATACAAGAATAAAAGTTATAAAATATACTGTTTCAGATAATTGGGGCCTATCAGAATCGGTCTACAATGCACGCATTGTGCTATCAATAATAGTCATATAAAAATATCAGTACGATAGCCTAGACTTACTACCTCAGGCAGTAGTGGCTCGTACAGGTAAGAGCTGTGGGGCGGTAGGGTGTGGCAGGGCGGGGGTGGTGGAAGTTGACAGACGACGGGTTAAGTAATGTTAAATAAATAAATAAAACCATTTACTTTGCGCTCGCCACATCACCCCGTCAGTGATGTGGCGAGGGCAAAGTACTTTAAAAATATATATGTTATTTATCCTGTTGCTTGTTGACTTCCACCATACCCCACTCCACCCCAACCCGCCTCACCAATCTTACCTGTGCGAGCTGCCACTGACCTCAGGTGACCTTGTTGTACAAATATTTGTGCTGGCATAAAATAAACCCTGTCTTCTGATATACCATCACATTCAAAATTAGTGTATCTCTAAGAGCATCTTAATATTACTATGGACACATTTACAGTTGATTGAATATGAGTTTATCACAATTTGTATTACAATGAGCATGCATCATACTAATACAACACGTTTTGAATCTTCAGATTTAAGGGAGTCTTTGATGATTTTTAATATACATTAGTAAGGATGCTGCTCATACAGACCAATATTAGGAATGGAGAGATTCGTAAAGTACACAGAGTCAGAAATTAACAGGGATATATTGGAAAAAGGTTCAGGGAGTTCTCCGTGAGACAGGATGTGTGATTTCTCAAAATGAAAAGAAGGATATTTACTTCAGCGATGGAGCATGAAATAATAATCAGAATAAGTTCCAGTTTAAACCAGTGTACGTTAGAAAGTCTGGAAAAGAATTTCAATGAGGATAACTTTTACTATTTTTGCAGATGTAGGAAAAATGAATTAGCACATCTAGGAAAAGCAAAATAAAGGCTTCCGAGGACCTGTTTTAAGAAACTATATAGCATGCAGATTCCTTGAATCATTGCAAATTCCAGCATGTCAAAGATCATAAATAGTTTTATCTGGTAAAAAAAGAAATGTCCAGATTAACACTGAAACCCTGTGAAATGTTGATCTCAACATTCAGTGGAAAAATACACTAAAATAAATCAAAGCAAATCCGCAGACGATAAAAAGCGTTTATTGTAAGGTTAATTCATTTGACATGTTTAGAAAATATGTTCTTACAAGATTTCTATGGAAAAAAAAACATTGAGACACTCGTACACAATAAAACTGGATAGAACAGTGTCTATTAGAATTCATGAAAGCTTTAAGAATAATACAGCGCGCGTGGAGCCTTGTTCAACATATACCACTGCATAATTTCTGAAGTTTACTTTCATAACCGAGGTATGGTTCTGAAGGGAAAGAAAGTGAAATGCCCTTGAAAGCACTAATGCCGAACTGCAAAGATTATATCTGAAAGTAGTTGGCAGCTTTCCACCGTGAAGTGGCTGAACTAGAAACCATAAAGATGTATTGTTTGGTGACAGACGTTTCAAGGCTGCCAGGGCAAGGAACGTCAGCAATGATCAGCCATCTTTGTCGGTGACAGACCACGACCCTATGGAATCGCTATTTATTGATGTTGCAAGCTCACATCAGGTGCGCATACAGTACGAGCCTGACCGGTGCATGGAGTAGTGTTCACTTACTCTTCTAAGACATGTGTTGTGAGGTCTGTTTTTGTGTGGTGCTTCGAAGGAGCTGGGCAGTTCGGAGGTGCAGGTGTTTCTTTGGGGGTAGTCTACAGTCAGGCTATGAGCTCACACTCCTTCCCTGCCTATAGGAATATTCTTGATGTTCCTAAAGACAACATAGCTAGAGGTACTCAATATGGCTGCCTACTTCAGCACAGCCACATTCTGACCATTCCCTTTTTGGAAGGCAATCTGTAATGTTGTAAATTGTGTCTCTGGGTGCTTCTGTACGTCCAGCATAATTGCTAATGTTTCAACATGCAAATGAAAGTTGTTGTTGAGGAGGGAATCAAAAATGCAGAATAGGCAAAGGAGAACCCCGAAGTGGCTTAATCGCAACTGGTGCTGGTTCCAGCTCAAGGAATGGTTGTTTGAATGCATTTTATCTGTTACAAAGGAAGAGATCTAGCGGATCGAGGAGCCCCCATTCTGAAAAGATCTGACACCGAAACATGAAGCCAAGTTCTGAAATGAGTTTGTTTCATCCGACCGGGAGGAAGCATAACCAACAATTGTCAAATCTGTCGGTGCTCTGGAACCTGAACACAGCCAAACTCCAGAACGCTACACCAACATTCTGTGTAGCTTTAAGGCTAGGATGTGTCACATCTCCTTCCTTTAACAATTGCATAACCAAAACGCAACATATGTATATAAAACATGTTTAAAAAAAAATCCATAAATATTAACAAAAAAGAAAATAATATATATATATATATATATATATATTTATATATGTACATACACACACACACATATATATATTCACTGAAAAAACCATAGGTTATAGACCATATATAGTTAGGAATTAGCATTTACAAAACCTTGAAAATTCACTGAAAAAACCATAGGTTATAGACCATATATCGTTAGGAATTAGTTTAATAAAACCTTCTTTTATTCACACAAAACCATTGAAATTCCATATATAGTTAGTTGCACTAACTATATATCGCGCACCCGCAATCCACTGCTGATGATGTCACATATTACATCATTCATGACATGGTCAGTGACATCACTGATGACATCACTGATGACATCTCAAATGACATCACTGATGACATCACTGATGACATCATCCAGTGATTATGTGTTTCTGTAAAGTTTAAATATGTTTTACATATTGAAGAATGAGTGGATGTATAAGTGTCTGAATGAAGGTTTTAGTAGGTGCGTGATTGACTGTATGAGTGAGTGATTAAATGCGTCTTACTGAATGCACGGGTTAGTGACTAAACTGTCTGAAAGTGTGCATCAGTATGTCTGTTGTGCAAGCTGCTGCATGTGTTGATCAGTAGCTATATGAGTGGCTATATGGGTTATTGATTGGTTGCACAAGTATTTGTATGGGAGACTGAGTGTGTGTATGGCTGGCTGGGAGGTGTGTGACTCTGTGCAGATCAATGTGTACTTGTATCAGTGATTGTATAAGAGAGTAAGTAAGTGTTAGTATATGTTTAAAAAATGTAAGGTGTTCTGTGTTTAACTGTATAGATGAGAAAATGGAAGTGTGATTGATTCTTTTCAGGACTGACTAGGTGTGTGACTAACTCCATGGATGAGTGGCAGAGTGTGAGTGTCTGTATAGGTGTATGAGTGCATATGATAGTGTTGTAAAGATGAGTGATTGTATGTATGAATGATTGTATGGGTGAATGAGTGAATGTGTGTGTAGACATAGGAATCAGTGAGTGCGTATGTAGTAACTAGTATTGGTGTGTCAATGGTTTCAAAAATTATACTCTGTATTTAACACTGGGTGTAACGGAGGTTATATTAGAGTGTGAGGAGATGCATTGTATTATCACATGAATGATATCATCAGTGATGTGATCATTGATGTCAAATGAGATGTCATCAGTGATGTCATCAGTGATGTCATTTGAGATGTCATCAGTGATGTCACTGACCATGTCATGAATGATGTAATATGTGACATCATCAGCAGTGGATTGCGGGTGCGTGATATATAGTTAGTGCAACTAACTATATATGGAATTTCAATGGTTTTGTGTGAGTAAAATAAGGTTTTTTAAATGCTAATTCCTAACGATATATGGTCTATAACCTATGTTTTTTTCAGTGAATTTTCAAGGTTTTGTAAATGCTAATTCCTAACTATATATGGTCTATAACCTATGGTTTTTTCAGTGAATTTTCAAGGTTTTGTAAATGCTAATTCCTAACTATATATGGTCTATAACCTATGGTTTTTTCAGTGAATTTCAATGGTTTTTTAATAGCAAATATCATAAGCTGTCGAATGTCAAGTACGTGGTAAGTAAAAACATTTTCGTGTTTATGCACACTGATCTGCTTTGAATGCTGCCCCCCCCTCATTTCTATTAGGAGTACTCTCTCTTTGCAGATAGTGAAAGGTAGTTAACGCAGGCCTTTGCCCCCGTTGTAATACGTCGTGCCTGCTTCTCTCTCCATTTGATTGATTGTTATCCAAGCATTTACTGTTTTAGAATTGGTTCTCTTTGGTTCATTCTCTATTTACAAACAAACACAGAGTCGCAATACTCTGTTTAGTCTTTGCAGATAACGAAAAATCGTGTAAAAAAACAAAAGGAATCGAGCAAAATCAGTAGGCCACTAATGGGATCTCTTTTTGACCTCGCTAAAATAGAAACATTAGGAACAACCCCTCATGACAAATACGAAACTAGTGAGATGAACTAAACTCCACACCATGATGGCTGCAATACAGCTCGGCTCCGCCACCCACCCCGCCCAAAATAACGATAAAGAGCGGCTGCCATGATTGCTCGCGGAATGGCCACGACGGAGCTACGAAATGGTGGTGCTCTCATGCTAACCCCAGCTTCAGTCTGAAACATCCAGAAACACTGTAGACTACCAATTCGATCAGTTCTGGTAGCGCCCCAACGTAACCCGGTAGAGAAGAACTAGCCCTCCCCTCTTTGACTGATGGTTCTTGTTGCCTGTCCCTTCTGTTGTCATTTAACAGAACTATTTAGCCTGCTGAAAGGGGTTGTGTTCCGACCGCTGGTTGGTGGAGACATTTCAACTATATTCTGGACCTGCGTTGTCGCGTAATGCGTCATATGACGCGCCGCGTTAGCGCATCCGGAAGTGATCCGGGGCGCGACGCGCAGCGCGTAACGTAAGCATAACAGGTCATGTGACTTGTTAATAAAACTTTTCATTGGTTCATTTTACTTTTCTTATTCTAATGATGAAAGGCTTGGTCATATGACCTAAAAATTACGCTTTTTATTACTTCCGAACATTATTTTTTCTTAAACATATATGTTATAATGTTCCAGGCTAATGTACTTTACCGGAAAATTTACAACTGTCCTGCAAGTAAAATATATTCTTTTTTCGAGAAAAAGGGCGTTTCTTCGTCCCATGACAGAGCCGTTGAGCAAAAGAGGGTCGACCTGCTGTCTTAGTCGCCGATACGCCTGAATATGAGATTCTTATTGATCACTTTATGTTGCAGGAGTAGAAAACACAACAGCCCTTGACCATTTATCTTTACTGCGTTCCTGCGTATTATACCTTTTACCCTTCATGTAATTGGTCTGCTTGATTTCACTTGCCTTTTACTGATTCTAAAACAGTGACTATTATTAAAAACTTTACCAATGTAAATACTACTACCATGTTTTCTTTTAAAAACCTTTAGTGTGAAAATGTCAATATACAAATACGGGCCTATAACCACGTGCGCCGGCCACGGAGCAAACTGTAATCGTATATGATGAGGAGACATTTACACTGTAGAGGAACGTAACGGGCGGGCCATTAGGTTGCAAGAACTAAGGTGTCTAACAGTTGCGGAATCGGTGGACGTACATTTTATAATTAAAATACGACAGGGCCAGTTACAATAAAATTATCTAGATATACATTTGCGGGCAAGTACCATGGGTGACGTTAATTCGAACTTTCAATAGTACAGTAATCAATAACACATCACAACTTAATATCAATAGAGATGTCGAAATATTCAATCTATTCTCGTCCCCGCCCGCCATGTGCTTCAAAACTGCATACGTATCTCGTGATATCAAGGTTGTACAACAAGTACACAACAAGGAGTTACGAGTCCCATTTATTCCGGCGCCATTTTGGGCGAGGACGGGCAGGTCCAGGATATAGTCAAAATGTCTCTACCAACCATCGACTATGATGATGTTCATATGCTGTATTTATTAGAGTAACACTCATCTGTCCACATGAAATTAATTTGCCACAATCTAAACATGTCATTTTAATCTTTCCAAAGTTCTTCTAAATATTTGGGACCGTTTCCCTTGCCTCTGATGCTGTCAGTGCCACTTCTTTGATGAATGTACTGGCAGGTCGGGGGTTCTTCTCCAAATCTCTCTTTTATGCAGCACTATAATTAATCGGTGCCACCTCTCCATATGACGATGCATGGTATAGTTACCATAACTATATTTTTTTTCGGTTCCTCTGGAGAGTACATCGTGGCAGATGAAGCGTGTAACGTACCGGGCATTTACCTTTTTTTGCATGTAGAGGAAAGGAGAAAAAATTCAAGCGTCCGAGTTCTAAGGTGTCCCAGGGCCATTTTAGTGGACCAGGCCCAAATCCAAAGAACAGGCCGCCATTTTGAGAGTCCTGTTGCAGCCGCCTGTCGCTGTAGCATCAAGAGCGGCCGAAACTCAGCTGAATGGCAACTGAAACGGTAAAGGGGCGCCCCACTACAGCAGACGAGCCTCCACCTGGGAAGGCCCGTTCACGCCGCCTCCCCCCCCCCCTTCGGGCACCCGCCGCCGTTATTCGGAGCAGTATTGTAGGATGGCCACACCAGTGCAGCAACTTGCTAGACACCACCTCGGTGGTAACCGAATCTCAGCGCCTTGTGGTGTCTTCTAGTCAGAAAATATTGTTGCGCTGCCTTTGGCCCCATTCGCACATCGGTCCGCTACTGACGCCACCTCACAGGCCAACGGGGCGCCCCACGCCGACTTTCAGCATTGTAGGATGGCCACACCAGTACGGCAACTTGCTAGACACCACCTCGGTGCCATCCGGATCTTGGCATCTCAGCGCCTAGTGGTATCTTCCATTCGGAAAATATTGTTGCGCTGCCTTTGGCTCCATTCGCACATCGGTCCGCTACTGACGCCATCTCACAGGCCAACGGGGCGCCCCACGCCAACTTTTACCATTGTAGGATGGCCACACCAGTGCGGCAACTTACTAGACACCACCTCCGTGCCATTCGGATCTTGGCATCTCAGCGCCTTGTGGTGTCTTCTATTCAGAAAATATTGTTGCGCTGCCTTTGGCCCCATTCGCACATCGGTCCGCTACTGACGCCATCTCACAGGCCAACGGGGCGCCCCACGCCGACTTTCAGCTTTGTAGGATGGCCACACCAGTGCGGCAACCTAGACACTACCTCGGTGCCATCCGGATCTTGGCATCTCAGCGCCTTGTGGTGTCTTCTATTCCGAAAATATTGTTGCGCTGCCTTTGGCCCCATTCGCACATCGGTCCGCTACTGACGCCATCTCACAGGCCAACGGGGTGCCCCACGCCGACTTTCATCATTGTAGGATGGCCACACCAGTGCGGCAACTTACTAGACACCACCTCGGTGCCATCCGGATCTTGGCATCTCAGCGCCTAGTGGTGTCTTCTATTCGGAAAATATTGTTGCGCTGCCTTTGGCCCCATTCGCACATCGGTCCGCTACTGACGCCATCTCACAGGCCAACGGGGCGCCCCACGCCGACTTTTACCATTGTAGGATGGCCACACCAGTGCGGCAACTTACTAGACACCACCTCGGTGCCATCCGGATCTTGGCATCTCAGCGCCTTGTGGTGTCTTCTATTCAGAAAATATTGTTGCGCTGCCTTTGGCCCCATTCGCACATCGGTCCGCTACTGACGCCATCTCACAGGCCAACGGGGCGCCCCAAGCCGACTTTCAGCATTGTAGGATGGCCACACCAGTGCGGCAACTTACTAGACACCACCTCGGTGCCATCCGGATCTTGGCACGTTGTGCTGCCTTCGGCCTATTCGCACATCGGTCCGCTACTGACGCCGCCTCACGTGCCAACGTATTTTCTCCGCATTTTATACCCTATGCCGCATAACAGGTCATGTGACTTGTTTATAAAACTTTTCATTGGTTCATTTTACTTTTGGTTTCCTAATGATGGAAGGCTTGATCATATGACCTAAAAATAACACTTTTCATTGGATGAAAACTTTTTTTTTTCCCAAACGATGAAAGCCCCACCTTGTTTCTGGATGTTTCAGACTGAAGCTGGCGTCAACATGAAAGCACCACCATCTCGTGGCTCCGTCGTGGTCATTCCGCGAGCAATCATGGCAGCCGCTCCCCACCAGAAGCCTGCAGGAGTCGGGGGCCCCCAAAACTTTTGTTGAATCCTCAAGGCGGAGGGGACGCTTTCGAGAATGGGGTCCAAGACCTAGCAGACAAGCGTGCGATTTCCAAGGTGTCCCAGGGCCATTTCAGTGGACCAGGCCCAAAAAGGAAAGAGCCTGCCGCCATTTTGAGAGTCCTGTGAAAGCCGCCTATCGCTGCACCGCAAGAGTGGGCGCAACTCAGCTGAATTGCGGCTTTTGACACAGTGGACCAAAGGCGGACAGAAAGGCAACTGAAACGGTAAAGGGGCGCCCCACTACAGCAGACGAAACTCCACCTGGAGAGGCCCGTTCACGCCGCCTCCCCCCCCCCCCCCCGGGGCGCCCCACGCCGTTATTCGGAGGGCGGCAACTTACTGGACATCACCTTGGTGCCATCGTTCTGCTGCCTTGGAACTATTCGCACAACAGACCGCTACTGATGACCCACCCCCCGCGACTCCCCACGCCGGATACCGAAATCAGTGCGGCACCCAGGCAACATCACCTGAGTGCCGTCCAGAAATCTGGACGTTGTGCTGCGTTGGGACTATTCGCACAGCCGACCGCTACTTCCTTCATTTTCCCTAAAAATGTTTAAATGTTTTTACTGTTTTTGTTTTGTTGTATATATTTATAAGTTATTAAAGTTTTATAATCTTACTACTTTGTTGGAGTGCTATATATTTTTAATGTGACACATAATTGTAAAAACTTTGATGTACAAAGAGTCATCCCTGGAATCTTCCGCTTCAGGCTCGGTCCCCTCCCCAATCACAATACAGGATGGTTTTCAGATAGTAGGAACGCGTGTGCTGTGACGGATCTCATCGGGTGTGGGCCTTGATCTACTATAACTCCTTTGAAGAGGGGTGATTCTTTACAGCTGGGGCCATAAACTACATCTGCAGGGCTAGCTGATAGCCTAGGACCGGCCTGGACAATCGGACACAGAGGAAAAGGAGTGTCAGAGGGTGCGGTAGTGAATAGGGCGAAAGGGAGGTGTCGGGCGGGCACAGGGTGTGATTCTCAGGGAAGAGCAGCGCAGATGGGGGGAGGTTTATTACTCATGCATAAGACAGAGAGCGGGGGTGACCAGTGCCTGGGGGAGATGCTTGCGAGGGTGGGGAGCCATGCTAAGGATCGACAGCGTACAGAGAGTGGGTCTGGTCAAGGCATCTAAAATGGCTGCCGTGCACGACAAAAGTGTGGCATTTGAAAAAAGGCAAGATGGCGCAGACAATGTTTTTCAACACTTCCTGATTTCCTTCGAATCGAACGTTAACAGACGTTCGGGCATATTACCAAAGTTAAGCGATATTTATCCCTAACGATGCTTAGCAACAAATTTTTTACCGCTAAGCATCGTCAGAAATTATCGCAGATAAACCTTGCTATTATCAAGGTTTATCGCAAATGCGAAGAAAAACGACCGCAATGCATTAATATCGCTGAAAAGTCAGCGATATTCATGCATTACCGAGCTAATGCTCTTAGCCATGTTATCCACCTCCCATTGGATAACATGGCTAAGAACTGCTCAGGGCAGGTGTTACTTTTTGGAGATATTCGCGCTTAGCGCGAATATCTCCAAAAGTTGGTAATAGGAGATAGCGATGTTAGCGACTGTTTCCAGTCGCTAACGTCTTGGCATGCCCACTTTGCATGTCATTAGTGATAAATATCACTGACATGCAAAGTGGAGCCCAAGATGGTCGCTATCTCCTACTAGCGGTCGCTAACTGGTGTTAGCAACAGCTAGGTAATACAGAGATAATTTTATCTCCGCGAAGCGGAGCGCTGTTACAGATATATATCTTTTTTTGAACGTTAATTTCTCAAAATCCACTGGAGCACATATATTGAGACCTAGCAAAGGCACATCGGGCTACCAGTCCCTACAATTTTGCCAAGTTTCGTGCAAATCCATTCAGCCGTTCGATTATTATTATTATTATTTTTTTTGCCCCGCGGGGCCTTTTTAAAACCTCCACATCAAACCTAAGAGGTCAAGGAGGATCTACTATGCCCCCTTATGGTCATTTGCCCCTTCGCTTTGGCCTCCTCTTGTCTCTCGATCCTACCGAGAGACAAGATGGCGGCCGCTACGGACTGTTTGCAATGTTTACAGACGCCGGAGAACCAATCAGCTTCGCAAAGCTCCGTAACGCGAAAAGTACGCGAAGCGGAGCGCTGTTACAGATATATATCTTTTTTTGAACGTTAATTTCTCAAAATCCACTGGAGCACATATATTGAGACCTAGCAAAGGCACATCGGGCTACCAGTCCCTACAATTTTGCCAAGTTTCGTGCAAATCCATTCAGCCGTTCGATTATTATTATTTATTTATTTTTTTGCCCCGCGGGGCCCTTTTAAAACCTCCACATCAAACCTAGGGGGTCAGGGAGGATCTACTATGCCCCCTTATGGTCATTTGCCCCTTCGCTTTGGCCTCCTCTTGTCTCTCGATCCTACCGAGAGACAAGATGGCGGCCGCTACGGACTGTTTGGAATGTTTACAGACGCCGGAGAACCAATCAGCTTCGCTTCACAAAGCTCCGTAACGCGAAAAGTACGCGAACTGGAGCGCTGCCCGGTCCGCTGTTACAGATATATATCTTTTTTTGAACGTTAATTTCTCAAAATCCACTGGAGCACATATATTGAGACCTAGCAAAGGCACATCGGGCTACCAGTCCCTACAATTTTGCCAAGTTTCGTGCAAATCCATTCAGCCGTTCGGGCTAAAAGTGAGGCCAACCGCCCTATGGAAAACTCAATGTTAAAAACACGTTTTGGGACCCCCCTTTTTTCTCGGCCCCCCCTTGACGAACCCCCCCCCCAAATTTTCAGGGGCTGCTCAGAAACAAAATGTTCCATTTTCCTGAAAATTTCAGCCAATTCCGTTCACAAACGCCAAAGTTATTAGACATAGAATTTTCAAAAATCCCATAGAGAAAAAATCCTAACTATATATACCTACTGGCGACCGCCAGTAGGTAATATATATATATATATATATATAGATATATGCAGTCTAACCACTGTCTGAAGCAAATATATGTGACAAAGCACACAAATGTACATAATTTCGAACCTTCAAAACAAAAACCATGTATATAACATTACAGTTAAAAAGTTGAATATGAGCATAAGTTGTCACATGACAAAAATATAGGCAATAGATTACATCATACATTCATCAAACTTCCTCAGAGCCTTGATACCCTTTCAATCACTAAAAAAAAGTTGTGGCCTTCTAACCTCTTATTGCCTCAAAGGGAGATTTCCCTGTCACACAATGAGGTGTGGTACAAAAAGACCCCAGCAACTTTCTCATTGTCACTTTACAACCCTTTCCTCCAGTCAAGGCCAGCTGTAAACCCTCCTTCAATGTCCTGTTCCACCTCTCCACGAGACCGTTGCTTTGTGGATAACACACAGAGGAATGGACATTCTCTATTCCATGCTCCAGTAGAATGTCTTTCATATGCTGAGATGCAAATTGGACACCATTATCTGAAACCATAATTTTCTCATGAACAGCTTTTTTTTTAAAACAACCACTGTTTACCAAGTAACCTCCCATGTAAATCTCACTTCAGGTCATTTTGAAAAGTGATCTATCACTGCTATGGCATATTTGGGGAAACTTCACTCAACATGCAATGGGCCAGTAATATCAATACCAATCTTCTTCCAAGTAACATGAGATGTATCAGTCTCCAATGGAGGATAATTGACGGTTTTCTGTGACTTATCACTGTAAGCACATCACACTCAACCTCTAATGCTTCTTTCAACCTCTCGATCTAATCCAGACCACCAATACCTTCCCTTATTCTTGTCTTGATAGTACTCATTCCAATGTGTCCCTCATGTGCCAAATTAATGATATGCTTCCTTAAACTAGTAAATTCCCTCTCATTAATACTTCATCCACAACTGACAACTCCTGACTAATCTGAAAGAAACACTCCGCAACAAAAGAGACACTCACTTTTGTTTGTCAACTCCTAAAAAAGATATTTTCCTACTTCAATGAAAGCGTTGGGGCTGATTACAATGGAGGACAGACCAGTCTATCCGCCATCGTATTGGGTATTGGGACCACCCGACATGCTGTTGCGGTCCCATAGTAGGCATTACAATGCGACCGACACCATGGCGGTCACAATGCCTATATTTTACATTTCAAAAGACACACAGTTGTCCTAGGATGCTTGTTTCGGGTCCAGGATGACCTGGCCTGGCAGTTCAGGCTGGACTGTTCCCATTGGGTGCAGGTTCAAGACTGATTTGCATAAGGCTTCGGTTCAAAGTGGAATGGCCTGGAAAGCAAAAATCTATGGATTTAGGTTCAGATCTCTGTACTGGGGTGAAGGTATAACATTGTTCTGCTTTCTGTCCATCAACTGTTCTTTTTGCATTTTACACCCGAGTGGAATGGGTATTTCCAGACATGAGTCCCGTGCTCTCCATGCCACTGGAGTTAAGCCATCCTGGCTTATGAGGGGTGAAATCCCGAAATCGGTCCTAGGATGCTTGTTTCCAGCTCAGGGGGGACCTGGCCTGGCAGTTCAGGTTGGACTGTTCCCATTGGGTGCAGGGTGAAGACTGATTTACATATGGCTGGGTTCAAAGTGGAATGCCATGGGGAGCACAAAAACGATGGATTTAGGCCCAGATCTCTGTACTGGGGTGAATGCATGACATTGTTCTGCATTCTGTCCATAAACTGTTCTTTTTGCATTTGTCACCCAGAGTGGGACAGGTATGCCCAGACGTGGGTCGCATGCTCTACATGCCACTGGAGTCAATCCATCCTGGCTGATGAGAGGTGAAACCCCAAAACCGGTCCTAGGATACTTTTTTCAAGTCCAGGGAGGATCTGGCCTGGCAGTTCAGGCTGGACTGTTCCCATTGGGTGCAAGGTCAATACTGATATGCTGGGTTCAAAGTGGAATGGCATGGGGAGCAAAACAAACTATGGATTTAGGCCCAAATCTCTGGACCTGGGTGAATGTATGACATTGTTCTGCATTCTGTCCCTCAACTGTTCCTTTTATATTTTACATTGTGGTGGGTGCTGCTGGTTGCAGCACCCGCTGCAATGTAAAAACGGGACATGTTACATATCCCTGCAATATGTAGCAGGCACCATGCGGTGGCTGCCACATGGTACAGGGATATGGTACAGGAATATGGTACAGGGATATGTAGGGGGGGGGGACCATAGCTGCCCTCCAACAACCACAGCCAAGGGCCAGGGAGGAAGGGAGGAAGGGCAACCCGCCATGAAACGGCGAAAGAGCCGTCGTAATCCATACAGCAGTGCACCACCAGCATTGTAGGGACTACAAGCCCCACCACCGCACCGGCTGGCTCAAGGAGTCTGTCAGATGCGTGGCGATCGGTCATTACGACTGCCACACATCCGGGCAGTAAAGTAGGTTACGACGACTGGGAAACCACCACCGGCAGCCTGTCAGTGGTTATGTCCCCGCCATTGTAACCACTCCTCGGGCATATGGTGGTGGTGGTTCAAATCATACCCCATATTTAGAAGGTGTCATTAAGCTACTTAACATGGCATAATGCCACCTTGAAAATATGCACCTTTCTGCAGCAGTCCGCTGCGACAAAGGGGCGGGCAATGGGTGTTGCAGTGGATGTTTCAACGTAATACCGATTGCATTTTGAAGCTGTCCCATTTTTACAAGGATGGGGCAGTGCCCACAAATAAGGCCAGATGAAACCTGGTCTTAGGATGGTGATTAATTATTAATTTCTCCTCATATTGTGCTCTTTCTATGTGTGCTGCATTCTGCAGAACACATATAAACAGCAAATAAGGTTGTTTATGTGCAGGAAGGTGTTCCTTCCTGCACATAAACAATCATCCCTGTTGTGGCAGGCATGTTTTCAACATGGCGCAAGAGGGCCAGCGCAGGCACTCTGCTGCATTTTTTGCACCAGTGCTAGGGGAAAGGCAGGGGTGCGCCGTATTTTTGAGGTATGACGCATCCTTGCATTTTGAAAATGTCGCAGCGCTGTGCTGCCAAATTTGGCAGGATACCACGCTCCGACATTTTCTTGAACATATCCTCCCATCCATAATTACACTCTCACTAGCCACCAACCAATCATCTTTCTCACTCGGTGTACCACTTATAACACCTGAGGACAATCTGGATAAACAATTGGCTAATACATTATTTTTCCTGGATAAAAATTCCATGCTGAAATTGCATTCCAACATTCTCATGGACCGTTGCGCAATTCTAGGAGATGTTCCCTCCAATTTTTGAGAACACTTTTACTAGAGGATGATGGTCAGTTCTGACTGTGAAATTGGTTCCCCACACATATGTTCTAAAATTATTTACTCCCATCCACACAGCAAATGTTTTTCTCTCTATGGTGAAGTAATTTTTCTCTGCATCCATTAATGGTCTCTAAGCATATGCAATTGTAACATCCCCATCATTCCTCCTTTGTAATAACACTACACCCAATCTAGCATCAGTTTTTACTATGAGAAGACTTTTGGTGTCAAACAGTTGATGTGCTGGCGCCGTGACAATGTTCAGTTTCAAATTCTTTAACTCTTTTTTGCAATTTTCACAGTAGCGAATTTCGCATTTTTGATCATGAGATTGCTCATGTTTTTTGTCTTATCTGCAAGCATGGGTACAAAATGGGGATAATATTCGGTCTACCCTAAAAATGAACGTAATTTATCTTTGCGTGTTGGAGAAGGGGAATCTTCAATAGCGGAAAGCAACTTCATTTTATAGGATTCCCTCTCCACTGACCCAATGTCCCAAATACGCCACTCGTTCCACCTTAAACTTACATTTCTCCTTACTAATAGTCAGCCGACTATCTTGCGTTATCTTTAACACCATCCTCAATGTTTTGTCATGTTCAGTTTCATTATCCTCAGACACAAAATATCATCTTGAAAATATGTCACACTGGGGATGTTTTTTAGTACATGTTTAATAGCCTTCTGTGAAACGTCCGCCTTGAAGCATGAAAAGGCATCCATTTATACCTATAAGCTCCTTCAGGTGTGACAAATGTTTTTAGTGGCCTGGACTCATGTTGTAGAACAATCTGGTGGTAGGTCGATCAGGGATCTAAAGTGGAAAACACTTTTACTCTCTTGATGGTTGTTAACATTTCTCCAATACTGACAAGAGGTTGTCTGTTCAATCCAATTGCAGCATTCAAATCCAGTAAGTGTACACACAACCTGAAGTCACCATTCCCCCTTCTTAGAAATTACTACCAAAGCTAACCACTCTGACAATTCTATTTTTTCAATTGTCCCACTTTCACTTAACCTATGTAATTCTTGACGCAGGGGTCCGCTCATCATTAATGGCACACTCTGGGGTTTATAGGCCATAGGCGTCGTTGCCTCATCCTTCAACACAATCTTTTGCATGAATTCTTTGAAGGTCTCCACTTGATCCTTGAATACATCAGGATACTTAGTGATGTATGGTATACCCGCTTCCACCTTGCATACTTCCATTTGAACACCCAACACCTGATCTGGATGATTTGGATCGAAATAAATACCCAAATCTTTGTTGAGGCCGAACCAACAGATATGAACCCTCCTTGGCAAAAAATACTTTAGCCGATACAATCCTATGTTGAAATTCTATTTGAGCTTCTATGAAGCCCACTACTTCAATGAATTTATTCCCATAAGCTACTAATTTCACATCTGGACCCTTGAGTACATGTTCTTGAAATGTCTTCAAGTATTCCTCCCCAACAAGAGTATACCTTGCTTCTGAGCCTACCATCATTCTTACTTTAACACCATCATTGCTAATGTTGCATAATATATTATCCTTACTAACTTTCCTAATTTGTTGAATTTCTAAAATTGCATCTTGGCCTCCACTATCATTATTCACCTCCTCTATCGTGTTTACTGATGGTCTTATCATATTCACAGTCCCCATTTTTCCCTTACACATCCTTGCAACATGCCCTTCATTTCTGTACCTTTGGCATTCTTTTCCTATAGCTGGATATGATTTTTCAGTAGCTACTTGACCTCTGTATCCACACTTATAGCACAATAAATTTTTCATGTCCCCCATTCTCTTAAAGCCCCTGTCCTCCCCTTTTCTTCATTTGTCTTTCTTTACTGCCTCAACCTTTTCCTCCTATTTTATTTCCTTTAGCCCTCCATCTGTGGAAGGTGAATGATTTCAGGACTGTTAATTCATTCCTCTACACGAGAGCCTGTCTTTGAAGGCCAGACCCGCTGTAGGAGTTATTCCCGATGATGGTAAGCCCCTCTCCTACAGTGATATTCAGCTCATGGCCTTGGGCACAAGAGTGAAATGTTGCTACCTCGTTCCTATGCCCAAAGACGGTCGCATTTGGGCATGTAACACCTGCGGCTGGGCCTCCTCTAACCCAGTTACTGGTGAGTCGCTGGCAAGAGATTTTAGGGGCACTTCTTCAAGTAACGAGACCAACCCTGATAGGGATAACAGTCACCTGAAGGCCATGCTCCTTAATACACGATCCCTTCATAAACATGCCCTTCAAATCTACGATTTACTCCTGGATAAGAGCCCAGACTTTCTCTTTTAATCGAGACATGGCTCAGAGAAACATCTAATCCCACCATGTCCATGGCCACCCCTCCTGGCTATCGGATACTCAGGAGGGATCGGGCATCAGGCATTGCTATAATCTTCAAACACCACTTTTCTTGCTTCATGGTCCCCATAGCTGACATAGCTGGCGCTGAAAGTTTCGGATTTCATATCAGGTTGTCAAATCAACAATCGGTGGCCGGCAGTTAAGGGGTTTCTATCTCCAAGCGCAGTGACAAGGCCATTCACTCCAACTGAAGCATGGATGAACCATTTAGCCTCCTACTTCCATGAGAAAGATACTTTCTCATTGCTGCCGAGGACGGAGGGTGAAATGTCAGCGTTTTTTACCCCACCTACGCAGCCAAGGGATTTGCTACTTATGCAGTTTCCCCCCTCCCCCGATATCTTTGGACAACTCATTGGTAATTATGAAGGCCCTTAAATCTGGCTCACCGTCCGTCCCCTGCCCGACCAAGACATTGGTGTCATTAGCTGAGGTAATCAACCACGTGCTAAATCGGATTCTGAACTCATCTTTGGAGACCCGGCTTGTCCCGGATAGGTGGAAGAATGCCAAAATACTCCCCCTTCTGAAAAAACCAAGAGCATATCCGAAGTTAGCCTCAAATTACAGTTCTATATTCCTGCTCCCTTTTTTCTCGAAGGTGTTGGAAAATTACGTTAACGGTGTTATCACCACAAATGCTGAATTCAATCAAGTATTCCACCAGAGTCAGTCCAGTTTCAGATCTAAATTTAGTACTGAAACCGCGCTTCTAGAGGTCTCGGAGGCCATCAAGGAGACCTTAGACCATGGAGGGAGGGCTGTGCTGATTCCAGGGGCGTAGCTAGAGCTTATGGCGCCCGGGACTATCCCTCAGATTGCCGCCCCTGGGGGGGAGGGGTGCTGGGGAAAAAGGACGGCGAGCTCTTGAAAGAGGTCCGAGAGACAGATAGTATCGCCGCTAAATGTTACCTCGATCTAGTGGTTCTACAGCCTAACCGCAGGTCCTTGCTCTTTTTGGTGTTCATTCTTAGTGGAACTACGTGACCCGCTTTCTAGATGTCCATAGCAGTCATTTTAATTATAGTCAGCTGCAGCATGCGTTTGCAGCAGTGTTAGATCTTCTGAGAGTTTCTCGTTGCTCAAATGGGTCTAATTTCTGATATTTATGTTTCCTCATCTTTATTGCTTGATTTTAGCTTGCAGGAAAGTGTTACTCATAGTGGTTGAAATGTCACTCATAACCATACTGAAATTATGAACATGTCACACATAACAATCTGAAACCTTGGCAGCTATGGATGTCACGTGTCATGCAGCAATTTGCTGACTGCCTAACTTGGTATCAACTCTCAAATTATGCAGATCCGCAGCCAAAATACCTGTGGATATTAAAATGCACCTTATGGTGGGGCTCACAGTCGGCCTGCTCCAAGGCACACTGCATAGAACAGGACGGGCAGACAGATTGTGCATACAACAGTCTGTGCATCAAGCCTCCTCTTCATATAATGAGGCAATGGGTATTGGCAGTTGTGTGGGGAATAACAATGCAAGACAAGATTAACGTGCACACTACTCAATCATAGAGGCAAGTAACAACACTGCTCTCTGGTGATTGCAGCGCAAGCTCTTCTGCGCAAGCACCTGCTGTAACCAGCGAGTGAGGTGACCTATGATTTAGCCAAAGTAGACCTGTCCTGGAGGCAGTAATACCTGCATGCTGTAAGGCCCCTGTGAGTACGTAGTCTCCGTGTCTAATGATATGCTCCGTGACTCACAAGAAGAAAACTTAAAAAGTGCTGCTACTCCGTACTGGTGAGTACCCGCCCATTTAAAGCACTGCGCCATGTCCAAGGGCAAGGCCAGAACCTGCAACACACTCCTTCTACACCTGGGAGCATTTCCATTCGGTGCTGTGGGCAACTCCAGTTAGCCTGCATCCCCAAATCATTCCATGCTTGAATTGGAGGTCCTTCCAGGTACAAGCAGCGAAACTCTGGAACAGCCTTCCCCTGGAACATAGACAGATGCAGGATCTTCTTTCCTTTAGTAAGTTACTGAAAACCTGGCTATTCCGGCAATAGTGCGATATTAGCAAGTTTAGTGCTCCGTTAGCCCCCCTCAGTATCTGTAGCGCCAGAACACTATCAAGTAGCCGTGTGCTTTATAAGTCGCTGATAACATAAAATAACATAACATCTGTCAATAAAAATTGCCATTTGAAGAGTCAGCCCTACTGAGTTCAACAATTTCTCTTGTACTTTCATGTTGTTCACTTTTAATACCAGTTGATTGCTTAACATCTTGTCTTGAAACCCCTTGTAGTTACATGTTGCTGCAAGCGATCTCAGTCTGGCAACGTAACTATCTATCGACTATCCACACAGCTGACGTCTTTTTAAAAACTTAAACCTCTCTACTATTTCCTTCTTCTTTTTTTCCAAAATTTGCATCTAATTTTCCTACTGCCCCTTCATACTCATCTTCTCGTTCATTACCCTCCTTATGTTCTTCTTCTACTTCTGTAGTTAAAGTTAGCAAATGTTTCAATATTTGTCTGCCACCAGCTCCCAAGCAATGTTTTAACATGGCCAATTTCCTAGCTGCAGTGAAAATATTTCCCTCAATGGCTTGTACATTGGGGGTGCGTTTTAACTGGCGACGCAGGATGGGAGTATCCCATCCTCATCACCAATGAAAAGATATGACATCAAAAACATGAAGGCAGGTTCTGAAGTAAGTTTATTTCACCTGACCAGGAGGCAGCATACCTGACAGCTGTCAAATATGTCAGTGCTCTGAAACCTGGACACAGCCAAACTATAGAACACAACACCAACATTTTGTGTAGCTTTAAGGCTTGGATTAAACACAGTGGTTGATTGTTTGAAGATTGCCAACATATATAAAAGATCTAAAAGAAACAGCGTGCTGCCTTTACCTAATCTGCCTCCAGATGTTAGTATGGTAGGATGTGGATCTATATTCTGGCCTCTCTCCCAGACAATAAAAATATCCTTGGTGCAAAGCTCCAGGGACAATTGCATGAAGGTTGCCACATCCACTTAGAAGGACAAAGTAAATTTTGTGCACGGCCTTTGCTGTGTCCTCCATCGTCTGCACGCAGTCTCAGAGCCTCTCTCTTACACACAGACACATACACACACACATACCACAGCCATTGGATGGTAAAATCCCAGTTATGCAGACAACACAGATTATACATTGAAAGATCCATTGGTTGCCTCCCCACCTGGGCTACAGACACAAAGGCATGCATAGCAGCCCTTAGAATTGTCTCACACCATCCATTAGTCTTCCATTAGCCTGAGATGAGAGGGCTTTATCCCTCTTTGACTGTGCGTGCACTGATCCTCACCTGAAATGATTCGTGCTCAGCTTGTGGATTTCCCAAAATGATGCACTATCTGCACTTAACTCACCGACTCTGGAATTCACTGGGGACTAAACACAAAACTGGCCTTGAAATGTTGAGCACCTGCAAGATATGTAAGAATTGTTGCCCCTAAGCTTGACACATAGATTATTCTTCGCTGCTGAGTGTCACCATGTCAAATGTGACTTAATCAGACAGTCTTGGCAGTTGACCTAAAACACCGAATTCTAGACCTCCGCAACACACACCCAGAATAGGAATGCAAAGTCACAGTCCCACTAGAATGTAAAGTGGTGCTGTGTAAACAGCAGGCATTGTTTAAGATACAACTGACATGGGGAACTTTGCTCCACTCGTCTGTAATCTTGGTAGGTTTAGAAATCATCATAATGTAGTCATTATCTGACAACAATCATTCTTTTTCCAGGCCATGTTCTACATCTATGGAATATCTGTAAAGGGACACCAGACGTGGCAAGATAGCCTATGTCACAAGAGTGGCAATCAACCAGTTCCATTAAATACACACAGTCCTACCTTTTGAGATAAAGGCCCTAATCACGTTTTGATTTAGAAGACAGTACTTTTAATGTGAAAAGTGAAACTACAACTCCAAGTGTCAAGTCCTACTGAAACAGCTTTGTATCAGGAGAAGTCAAAGTCTGCTTAACAGGTGTCAGTAGATCATACAGTCCTAGGGGCTGATGTCCGCCCGCCATCGCTAGTGGAAAAGGGACCGCCCGCTATAGTTGCGGTGGTCCCGCAAAACGAATTAGGATGCACCCGACACACTGGCGGGCGCATCCTGTATGTTTACATTGTGGCCGGTGGCAGCACCCGCCAAAATGTAAAAATACTTGTCTTACATTTGCATGTACAGCGTTTCCTGCCTAATAAACTTTCGCGCACTAGCAACTGGAAGTGTTCGAGTACGTCTGTTCGTACGAACTGGGTGTTTGTTTTTGGATTTACAGGGCGACCGGTAGCCCCACCTCAGATCGCCCATGGGCAGGCCTGACGGAATCCTATTACCGGAGCTGTTAGTTTGTAATATATATATATATATATATATATATATATATATATATATATATATATATATATATATATATTACCTACTGGCGGTCGCCAGTAGGTATATATAGTTAGGATTTTTTCTCTATGGGTTTTTTGAAAATTCTATGTCTAATAACTTTGGCGTTTGTGGACGGAATTGGCTGAAATTTTCAGGAAAATGGCACATTTTGTTTCTGAGCAGCCCCTGAAAATTGGGGGGGGTTTCGTCCAGGGGGGTCGAGAAAAAAGGGGGGTCCCAAAACGTGTTTTTAACATTGAGTTTTCCATAGGGCGGTTGGCCTCACTTTTAGCCCGAACGGCTGAATGGATTTGCACGAAACTTGGCAAAATTGTAGGGACTGGTAGCCTGATGTGCCTTTTGTAGGTCTCAATATATGTGCTCCAGTGGATTTTGAGAAATTAACGTTTAAAAAAAGATATATATCTGTAACAGCGGACCGGGCAGCGGCCCAGGACGCGTACTTTTCGCGCAACGGAGCTTTGTGAAGCGAAGCTGATTGGTTCTCCGGCGTCTGTCAACATTCCAAACAGTCCGTAGCGGCCGCCATCTTGTCTCTCGGTAGGATCGAGAGACAAGAGGAGGCGAAAGCGAAGGGGAAAATGACCATAAGGGGGAAAAGTAGATCCTCGCTGACCCCCTAGGTTTGATGTGGAGGTTTTAAAAGGGCCCCGCGGGGCAAAAAAAAAAAATAATAATAATAATCGAACGGCTGAATGGATTTGCACGAAACTTGGTAAAATATTAGGGACTGGTAGTCCGATGTGCCTTTGCTAGGTCTCAATATATGTGCTCCAGTGGATTTTGAGAAATTAACGTTCAAAAAAAGATATATATCTGTAACAGCGCTCCGCTTCGCGTACTTTTTGCGTTACGGAGCTTTGCGAAGCTGATTGGTTCTCCGGCGTCTGTCAACATTCCAAACAGTCCGTAGCGGCCGCCATCTTGTCTCTCGGTAGGATTGAGAGACAAGAGGAGGCCAAAGCGAAGGGGGAAATGACCATAAGGGGGCATAGTAGATCCTTCCTGACCTCTTAGGTTTGATGTACCATTTTGCCAAGTTTGGTGTAATTCCGTTCAGCCATTCAGGCTGTAGACGTATGTAAATGTCCTATGGAAAATTGCATGGGGAAAACACATTTGAAAGTGTTGAAATTTAGAACCAATTAAAATGTTACTTTGGTTTTGTATTTGTGTGTGATGAAAGTTAATTGGTTATGTATATATGTCAAATGAGAGGAAACCACAGCCATTTTGTGATACTACTGTCTGAGGTACATTTGTGAGGAATTTTTGGTGGTGAATTTCTGGTGTTTGATTTACACAGTACTAACACTTTTCCTACTTTTAAAAAGGTGAGTTGTTAATTTGTAAGGGGAACTATGTTGTACACTTGAAGATAATTTGAAAAATGTTTTCTGTTATTTATTTGCAGTCCCTCTGTTATACTAAATACTTGATAAAGTTAGTTTTATATTATGTATTACTAAAAACGATAAATGAAAGTGATTATTTTTTTCTGCAATTTACAGCAAGCAATTTCAAAATAAAATGGCTCACAATGAAGAGACCGTGGCAATTTCTTTTGAATTGTCCACTACATTGATTGAAATTGAGAGCACCAATAATGAAACATTGTCACAAGGAGGACATGACTTGTATGATTCCATTAGATTGATTGAAATGGACAGCACCAAGAATGAAATATTGTCACAAGGAGATGACTTGAATGATTCCACTACGTTGATTGAAATTGAGAGCAGCAATAATGAAATATTGTCACAAGGAGGAGATGACTTGTATGATTCCATTAGATTGATTGAAATGGACAGCACCAATAATGAAATATTGTCACAAGGAGGAGATGACTTGAATGATTCCACTACATTGATTGAAATTGAGAGCACCAATAATGAAATATTGTCACGAGGAGATGACTTGAATGATTCCACTACATTGATTGAAATTGACAGCACCAATAATGAAATATTGTCAGAAGGAGGAGATGACTTGAATGATTTTTTTGATCAATCTCTTGATGGCGAATTTATCGAGTGTTTGGAGACCATAGAGTTACAAGAATCATTATTGCAGACTTTTCATGAGGACATTGCTGATGAGGACATGTTACTAGTTCTTTCAAATTTAGAAAATTCTGAAGAATAAATTTATATTTAGAAATCAAAAATTGTTTGAGACATTATTCATTTTTATTTTTAATTTATGAGGTTGTAGCGAAGTGATTGTAGTATAAAATGAGACTTATAGTATAGAGTGCAACATTTTTATGTTACATGGTAAGTTTACTCATATTTACTTCCCTTCTGCCACTATATTATCTCCAATGTGTATTTGACATCTCTTCTTCATCTCCGGCCTCCTTTCTCTCACTGTGTGTCTCCGATGCATCTTATCGCTGCTATTTTGTGTAATTACAGAAGAGAGTAAAATAAAATAGTTCGGAACGTGAAAAGGGGGCAAAGTAGAGTACTCCTCACCCCCTAGGCCTTTTTAGGCGGTCCCAAAAGGATCAGTTTCTGCTTTCCTGAGAGATTATGGTATGAGTTCCATATACCACAATAACTTGCATTACAACATGCAAGATATCTATCTCCTATTACCAACTTTTGGAGATATTCGCGCTAAGCGCGAATATCTCCAAAAAGTAACACCTGCCCTGAGCAGTTCTTAGCCATGTTATCCAATGGGAGGTGGATAACGTGGCTAAGAGCATTAGCTCGGTAATGTATGAATATCGCTGAGTTTTTAGCGATATTCATGCATTGCGGCCGTTTATTATCGCATTTGTGATAAACCTTGATAATAGCAAGGTTTATCTTCGATAATTTCTGACGATGCTTAGCGGTAAAAAATTCGTTGGTAAGCATCGTTAGCGATAAATATCGCTTAACTTTGGTAATATGCCCCAACGTCTGTTAACGTTCGATTCGAAGGAAATGAGGAAGTGTTGAAAAACATTGTCTGCGCCATCTTGCCTTTTTTGAAATGCCACACTTTTGTCGTGCACGGCAGCCATTTTAGATGTCTTGACCAGACCCACTCTCTGCACGCTGTCGATTCGTAGCATGGCTCCTCACCCTCGCAAGCATCTTCCCCAGGCACTGGTCACCCCCGCTCTCTGTCTTATGCATGGGCAATAAACCTCCCCCCATCTGCGCTGCTCTTCCCTGAGAATCACACTCTGTGCCCGCCCGACACCTCCCTTTCGCCCTATTCACTACCGCACCCTCTGACACTCCTCTTCCTCTGTGTCCGATTGTCCAGGCTATCAGCTAGCCCTGCAGATGTAGTTTATGGCCCCAGCTGTAAAGAATCACCCCTCTTCAAAGGAGTTATAGTAGATCAAGGCCCACACCCGATGAGATCCGTCACACCACACGTGTTCCTACTATCTGAAAACTATCCTGTATTGTGATTGGGGAGGGGACCGAGCCTGAAGCGGAAGATTCCAGGAATGACTCTTTGTACATCAAAGTTTTTACAATTATGTGTCACATTAAAAATATATAGCACTCCAACAAAGTAGTAGGAATATAAAACTTTAATAACATATAAATATATACAACAAAACAAAATCAGTAAAAACATTTAAACAACGAAGAGACCGTGGCAATTTCTTTTGAATTATCCAATAGATTTATTGAAATTGACAGCACCAATAATGAAATATTCTTGTCAGTAGCGGTCTGTTGTGCGAATAGTTCCAAGGCAGCAGAACGCGCTGAAATCTAGATGGCACGAAAGTGATGTCTAGCAAGTTGCCGCCCAGCACATAACGGCGTGGGGCGCCGCGGGGGTGAGTGAGTCCAGTAGGCACCACAGCTATTCTTACCGGCATTGCAGAATTACTGCTGGGGACAATGCCTGTGCTGTAGCAGGGTCACAGCAGAAACAAAAAGGATTCTGTTGAAGATGTTGTTGGTTTTCAATTTGAAAACAGTTCTGGTGTCAACTGCTATGCTAATGTAGTGGTTAATGTTTTGTTTTCTCTAGAAAATGTAAAAGAGGGGGAGGCAGTCCAAAGTTCCGTTAAAAGGGCAAAGGAAAGGATCGGTGGTTTGAACTATCAGTCAAGAAGGGGAGGGGGTGCAACAATTTTTCCTACCGGGTCACACTGTGCTTTCACCGGAAGTGAGGTCTGCAGGATTCTAGTAATTCAAAGTGAGGCTGGCGCCGACGTCCCGCGGATACAGTTTCGTCACTCCACGGGTGATCATGGCAGTCATTCCCCATCGGGGGTCGGAGACTCCCGCGGCTCCTCTAGAATCTTCAAGGTCGTGGAGGACTACGGTGGTGGAGTCAACCAGTGACCGGGCCATTTCTTTATGCTGGGCCCGCTCTTGCCAGGTCGACCGCCATTTTGAGAGTTCGGTAGCTACGGGCGATCGCGGGGTCAAATGAGCGGACGGGCTCCACCCTGCCGGGCAAGACGTTGCAGCATGGCCACAGTGGAAGAACTCTTTTCCGGGCGCCTGGAGCGCTGAGGGTGCAGCTGGGAAGCCTCCACTGGGGAGGCGGGAGAGGCCTGTTCGCACCGTCTCTCCCTCCCAGTGCACCCCACGGCGTCTCGCTTGATATTTGTTATGGCCGGACCAGGCGATGAGGACGAGGGGGGGGGGTCGGAGGCATGTGCAAGACATCCCCCCCCAGGGTTGTTGCAGCAATTATACAAGAAAGAAGAAGTGTCCCGTCCGTCTTCGGGCCGGGCTTCCGGTAGATGTCGGCCGGACGCCCCTGGCTCTGGCCCCATGAACGGGTTTCTTGGTTTATCGGCTGCAGCCGGATCCCGTCGGCCTCGGCCCCCCGACCGTTGGTCGCCGGACCGGAAGAGCATGTGGCGGGACTACCTGCAACTCTCAAGGGCCACCGCGGCCGGACTGGGAGAGAGAGGGGAGGGTCGAGGAGACATTCCCCCCCCCCGCAACTGTTCAGCGTTGTAAAGGCAATCCCCTGGCCGGGTCCCGCTGGTCTCGGCCTCTCCTCCGGCTACACCCTACGTTAGGATCTCCTGGCCGAGGCGTGGCAGCAGGACCTGCCTTATATGGGCTGCTCCCGGCTGGGCGTAGCCGGAACCCTGCCCCACCTTGGAAGTTTCCAGAGTGGGGGCGGATGTTCTACTGACTTGCATTTTCCCTAGTCTATCGATTTTTTTGGCGTGGCAGGCGGTGGGACAGCGAGGGGTGATTTGGTTTCTCTTACTGTTTTTCTGGTCTCTCACCAATGGCATATTTTAACGTTTTCTTGTTTCTAGGACATTAATAGGTTTTATCATTACGTTATGTTATCGTTTCTTTGTTCGTTGTTTAATAAAAGTTCATGTTCATCAGTGGCCTACTGATTTTCGTTTTCCTATTCTTTTCTTTCCAGGTTGTTTCATGCTAAAGTTTCTGTTAACAGGATACAGTGATCACTTCGTTATTATTACATATGTCCTTTTCACTAGGGGTGCTCTCTGGTCGGGCCAGATGACGTATGTCTAGTAAATGGTCCGGGTGAAACAGGTGCATCAATCAGTGGGGAGTAGATAGGCATGACAGATTACAACGGGGGAGAAAGGTCCGCATTACGTACCCTTTCACTACTTGCAAAGATTTTCCTACGTTTATTTGCAAACAGGGAATACCTCCAAAAAGAACTAATTCCCAAACAGTCAATGTTCGGACAATCAATCAATCAATGAGGAATGAAATAGGTACGACGTGTTAAAGGCTTGCGTTACCTACCCTTCACTATCTGCAAAGGGAGAGAGAATATTCCTATTCTTCCTCGTTTGCAGGCAGAGAAGATCCTTAAGAGAACCAACTTCGAACAATTCAATGCTCGATTCAAACAATCAACAAGGGGTACTGTGAACACAAATGAACGCCGCTTATGTACATACGCATTGCTATTTTCAACAGGTTGTTCCTAATGTTTCTATTTTAGCGAGGTCAAAAAGAGATCCCATTAGTGGCCTACTGATTTTGCTCGATTCCTTTTGTTTTTTTACACGGTTTTTCGCTATCTGCAAAGACTAAACAGAGTTTTGCGACTCTGTGCTTGTTTGTAAATAGAGAATGAACCAAAGAGAACAATCAATCAAATGGAGAGAGAAGCAGGCACGACGGATTACAAAGGGGGCAAAGGGCTGCGTTAACTACCCTTCACTATCTGCAAAGAGAGAGTACTCCTAATAGAAATGAGGGGTGGGGGGCAGCATTCAAAGCAGATCAGTGTGCATAAACACGAAAATGTTTTTACTTACCACGTACTTGACATTCGACAGCTTATGATATTTGCTATTAAAAAACCATTGAAATTCACTGAAAAAACCATAGGTTATAGACCATATATAGTTAGGAATTAGCATTTACAAAACCTTGAAAATTCACTGAAAAAACCATAGGTTATAGACCATATATAGTTAGGAATTAGCATTTACAAAACCTTGAAAATTCACTGCAAAAACCATAGGTTAGAGACCATATATAGTTAGCTGGACATTTTATTGACATAAAACCAATGAAATTCCATATATAGTTAGTTGCACTAACTATATATCGCGCACCCGCAATCCACTGCTGATGATGTCACATATTACATCATTCATGACATGGTCAGTGACATCACTGATGACATCACTGATGACATCTCAAATGACATCACTGATGACATCACTGATGACATCTCATTTGACATCAATGACCACATCACTGATGATATCATTCATGTGACAATACAATGCATCTCCTCACATTTTAATATAACCTCTGTTTCACCCAGTGTTAAAAAGAGTATAATTTTTGAAACCATTGACACACCAATACTAGTTACTACATACGCACTCACTGATTGCTACGTCTACACACACCTTCACTCATTCACCCATACAATCATTCATACATACAATCACTCATCTTTACAACACTATCATATGCACTCATACACCTATACAGACACTCACAGTCTGCCACTCATCCATGGAGTTACTTACACACCTAGTCAGTCCTGTAAAGAATCAATGAGACTTCCATTTTCTTGTCTATACAGTTAAACATAGAGCACCTTACATTTTCAAACATGTACTAACACATACTTACTTTCTTATACAATCATTGATACAAGTACAGATTGATCTGCACAGAGTCACACACCTCCCAGCTAGCCACACACACACTCAGTCTCCCATACAAATACTTGGGCAATCAATCAATAACCCATATAGTTACTCATATAGCTACTGATCAACACATGCAGCAGTTTACAGAACAACAGACATAATGATGCACAAATTAAGACAGTTTAGTCACTAACCCATGCACTCAGTGAGACACATTTAATCAGTCACTCATACATTCAGTCATGCACCTACTAAATCCTTCGTCCAGACACTTATACATCCACTCATTGTTCAATATGTAAGACATATTTTAACTTTACAGAATTATACAGTCACTGGATGTTGTCATCAGTGATGTCATCAGTGATGTCATTTGAGATGTCATCAGTGATGTCATCAGTGATGTCATTTGAGATGTCATCAGTGATGTCATCAGTGATGTCACTGACCATGTCATGAATGATGTAATATGTGACATCATCAGCAGTGGATTGCGGGTGCGCGATATATAGTTAGTGCAACTAACTATATATGGAATTTCATTGGTTTTATGTCAATAAAATGTCCAGCTAACTATATATGGTCTCTAACCTATGGTTTTTGCAGTGAATTTTCAAGGTTTTGTAAATGCTAATTCCTAACTATATATGGTCTATAACCTATGTTTTTTTCAGTGAATTTTCAAGGTTTTGTAAATGCTAATTCCTAACTATATATGGTCTATAACCTATGGTTTTTTCAGTGAATATATATATATATATATATTTTCACTGAAAGACAATAGGTTTCTGGGACGTTATAGTTAGAAATTTGCATTTAAAAACCATAGAAATTCACTGAAAAAACTATAGGTTTCAGGGACATTATAGTTAGTTGGACATTTCACTTGTACAAAACCAAAGAAATTCGGCGGTTATAGTTAGTTGAGCTAACTATAACTTATGCCCCTGCAATGCACTGTTCATGACGTCACATATTACATCATTCATGACATGGTCAGTGACATCACTGATGACATCACTGATGGCAGCATCCATTGAATGTGTGTTTCTGTAAAGTGTAAATATGTTATTTACACTTTACAGAAACACACATTCACTGGATGACTATATTGGTCATGTGATCAAGGCTCCTTGGAGACAAAACATTATGGCGACAGAAAAAGCACTAATAAAATAATTAGCATCGGAAACCTGTGGTCCGTGTCCGTACCTGTGTGCTGATGGCGAAGAATGAGCGGCATGGCATAAGCGACGGAGCTTTCCATATATATACATATATATATATATTACCTACTGGCGGTTGCCAGTAGGTAGTTATAGTTAGGACCTATTTTCCACAGGAAATCCGCAACATTCTATTTGGAATAACTTTGGCGCTAGTTGACGAATCTTCGCAAAATTTTCAAAACTAGTGGGTCGCTCCGGTCCGCTCCTATCCTGAAAGTCTTGGGGTTATTCGTGAAGCGGGGGCCGAGAAAAAAGAGGGTTCCAAAACGGGATTTCTCCATGCAATTATCCATTGGAACCGTTCATCGCGGCTACAGCCTGAACTGCTGAATGGAATTACTCCAAATTTGGCAAAGAGGTAGTCCTTGGTTCAGACTCGTGCCTTTTGCTTAAATGGTGTAAATCCGTTCAATAGTTCCTGAGAAAATCACAATTAAAAGTACATATATATCTATGGCCGCGGTGGATCCGCGGATGCTGAGCGCATCCTAAACGCACCGTCCAAATCACGCGCTGAATGCTAATTGGCTGTCAAGTGGTTGTCAACATTCGAAACCAGGAAGTGTTGGCAGCCATTTTGTGCCTTGGTAGAAGCGAGGGTCTAGCAATTAGTGGAATAAGTATTCAAAACTTATAAAGGGGCAGGTTAGAAATATTTTGACCCTCTAGACCTGCTCAGCGGGTCACACAAAGACCCCTAGGGCCCCCAATTTTCTTTTTTTTTTTAAAACAGAGAAATGTACGCTGGGTGCATGGATCTGCTGTTAAAAAAATAAGAAATAAGCCCGGGCTCCTGGTTCCTGTGCTTGTTTAAAAATTAGCTGCCTGGGGGGTCCAAATCCCGCGGTTTAAAATATTAAATTTGATGGGGGTACCTAGGGGCCCTGTATCCGGGGACCGCCATCCATTGGTGCTACAAAATCAACGGGTGGGGAGGCACAAAGGTACTCCCCCAGTAAAATACTTGGGTAGTGGGGGCTTAAATGTAGGCCTGGGCGGTATATTCCGTTCGCGGAATTTGGGTAATTTTGCGTTCCACGGAGAATGCAAAATTGCCCAAAATTCGGCGTTCCGCGAGTTCCTGAAATTTTTAGCTTGATCGCGTTCTCAAATGCGTGTTCGCGAGATATTTCCCCCCTGAGCATGCAAACAACGATTGCGAACAGTAAAAAAGCATCGCGAACAAGCAGTTCTGCGTGTTCGCGGAATTTCTGCGTGTTCGTGGAGATTTTTTACCATTTCGCGGAAATGTGCGTAGCGCGATTATGCAAATTCTGCCCACCCCTACTTAAAGGCCCTCTCAAGCCCCGGGGACTGCTACTCTTTGGGGCTTTCAAATACATTGATGGGGGGGCTCAAAGGTCCCTCTAAGCTCCGGGGATCACCACCCTCTGGGGCTTTTTAAATTGTGGGAGGGGGGTCGCGTGGCTCGCATTCTGGAGCAGTCGAGGGCCCTGGGGAACACTACCCCCCAGGACCGGCTCCTGCTGTGTCTCGGGGTGCATACGGGGTGCGTACCACCAGGACACTGCTGTTTGGTATGGCAGGATGGGAGTCGAGGTTCCCGCTCTGTCATAGCAAACTTGAGGGCATATTAACAAGGGCCATTTCGCCGCATTTAAAAAAAAAAGGCAAACATTATATTGCCTTGTTTATTGTTTAGACGTATATACAAAGTTGGGGACCGTCGGTGGAGCCCCAATGTCTCTATGGTCCTAGCCACCTCCCCGCGTCCTTCTGAAGCCGTCATCACTTTTCTACATGGGGACCTGCTAATATGCAGCTCCCCGTGGGGAAAAGCAATCTGCTTGGCATTTTGAAAGAGTGAGCAGGTTTACCTGTTCTCTCTTTCAAAATCCATACCAAGTTTGCTATGGCAGGGTGGGAGCTTCGGCTCACACCCTGCCATAGCAAATAGCAGTGCACAAAAAAATCTTCCGGTAAGACAACAAAGGATTTTCAAGTACATTATCGCCGTTTTAGCGGCAGTTTGCTGCCGCTAAAGCGGCGATGATTTTAACTCCGTCCTTGTAAATATGCCCCTACGTTTTGGAATGTCGACAATCCCATATTCCTTTTAAATAGCCACAAAGTATTGAGTGAAGTGCATACTGTGAAACGTGAAGCAGCAGTGTGTGATTGAGATCGATAAAGAATTGCTCATTGTTGAGTATAGAGTAGGCAATTGTATATGGGGTTTTGTAACGCCAGTGGCTATTGCTCGCATCCTCTCTTGAGGTTAATTTGAAGAGTTGTGTATTTCTTTTCCTCCTAATGTACACAGTGTTCTGTCGTCTCTGCTTTGTGCTGTGTTATGTAGAGAACTTTGAGTAAAAATGACTGTTTCTGTACAGCCAGCACCTTTGAACACTACCCCCAAACTGCTTCCTGCTTGTTACCATAGTAACAGTTCAAGGAACACTCAACTGAGCTTACAGGTCACAAGTTCAGCACACAATGTTGCTAATCCAAATAGTAAGTGTGCTGTATTTAAAAAAAATGTCCATAGGAACCGTTGATCGCAGCTACAGCCTCTGGTAAAGAGTTGGTAAAGAGTTAGCCTCGGTATTACACTTCTAGTTATAAACTTCATTCTTTTCTTAGTACAACTTTGAGCCCCGTCAGTTATTCTTTTACAAATTAAGGGGTATAATTTTAACGGCTTCCATGTAAACATGCCCCCAAATACTGTGCTAATGTCACATGTGAATTGGGCACGGAAGGGTACAGAGACGTTTTGTAGACTAGGAGACGGCCACCTTCCAGAGAATTATTTACTAATTGTTCGAGGAGTTCGAGGCAACTTAAGTCCGGGAATTGTCATACTCAGGATCTTTATTTTAATATGCAGGGTGTTACTTGGCAGTCTCTGAAGCCTCGGTGGTGCTAGGCAGTGCCTTATTTGTTTTGTAATCAGAAGGACAGTACTTATGCTGTTATAAAGTGATACACTCCTAGAACTCTTGCAGTTGTATAATTACTCAGGATTTATGTGCCTAAGAGTAACTTACATTATTTTTTGTAGGTGCACTGTAATGTTAAATAGTTTTCATTTTAAAATCTTTTCTAAGCAGATGATTATCACATTAAATAATAGTCAAATGTTTTCAGAAAAAGAAGACGTATACACTCATATTCTTTTTAAATGAACTTTTATTAAAACAGAAATAAACAAATAGAAACATAACTTTAATATAAGAGTATAATAAACAGAGAGATGGACTCCAGTGGTAGCAGCGTAGGTAACCTGCAAAACAAAAATGAAACATAAGTCCTTAAAATTAGATTGATGTATTTGAATGAGGTGAGAGATTACATCATTACGAAAGGCAAGATCTTTTTTTTCACATGCACACTGAGGGTAGGGCACCTCACCCTCCCGCAGAATCACCCTCAACAGGAGTCTGTAGGGCAGCGCTGCTTATAGGCTTATGCCTATGTTATGGTATAGATGGTATTTAAAATGAGACAGAGATGTGACTGAATGAGGTCAAAGATCACAGATTAACATAACACTTGGCAATATTGCTTATTTGCATGTGTGCAGTGTGCTTGATACATCCCACCCCTCTCGTAGGCCCGCGCTGAAGAGGTGTCTGTAGGGAAGTGCCTGCTGGCTCAGATCTACAGTATGGTCCAACAGGTCCTTAAAATGATTCAGAGATGAGACAGAATGAGGTGAGAGATCACGTCATTATGCAGGACAATATTGTTTGTTCGCAGCGAGTTTAATTGGAGGCATTGTGTATCTAGGCCGTTCTGCTTACCTTTTGCAAACATTGCTTTTAGCACAGGTCACAACTTGAATTCTGCTTTGATTTATTTATATGCAGTGTGAACAGCAGTGTTCATAACTTGAAAAGAGAAAGAGAAACAGTGTGAAAGAGAGGGAGAGAGAGAAAGAGAGAAAGAAAGACATTGAAAGTGTGAGAGAGAGAAAGTAATAGATGGAGCAAGAGAGGTAATGTTGATACTGGAGAAAATCTTCGGAGCTCACCTGTTTGCCTCCGGTGTGTGTCCAACCAGGTGCCCGTTCATAGTGTACCCTCCAGTTTAGTGATCTGAAAGATAGTATAGAATTAGTAATTGCAGAGTACATACAACTGCACATGTATATTTCTGCGTTACGCCTTTGCACACCTAAGGTACTGTATTACATCAACTACCACTGCAAGGAGGTGTCTGTGTGCTCTTTTCCTCCCAGGGTGCTATACCCCATACACTCCCACTGCATAGCGGTGAGTTCTCATTACTGCGCACCTGGACTGCTGCACCCCATTGACTCCCAGTGTCCGGAGGTGAGTCCCCTTTCCTGCGGATCCAGCCTGTTGCAACCTATCCACTCCCACTGCCCGTAGGTGATTGTACAATCCCACGCACTTAAGTTGCTGCACACTATCCACTCTCTCCGCTCACAGGTGACTTCTCGTTGATTCGACAACAAGCTTCTCTGCTCACCCTGTGCCATTGGCGTGTTTCAAAGAGGGGTCCACCACATGTCAAAGCAACCTTCCTACACGTTGTTACGATGGCCACGCATCATTTTGTGAAACACAATAGGGGTGGGTGGCGGCGGAACGGAATGCATCTTCATTGATAATATGCAAGGCAGGATTCTTTCTGGCACGATGCTCCTATCACAAAAATTAAAGCTCAACAGAAAGCACTTACAGATATAAATAAAGCAGATGCCCGAGTTTAAGCTCAAATTCAGTAACTCATTAATCAGCCCAAAAAATCGTGAGCTTTGTCGAGGCTAGGAACGTGTGCTTTCTTCCCATATCTACCGTCGAAAATTAGCTTGATGGAGGCCTTTGCATCCTTGACGTTCACACGCGCAAACCCCGTGCAGCTTCTGTGACAAGGAGCTTCTTTCTCCTCATCTACTGCTCTGATTGGTCTCTGACCTTTTATAAACACAAGAGAGGCATGTGCACTCGCAAAGAAGCCACGCCCCCGAAATCTCCGAGAGCACTCTAAATTCCGCGTGTTAGCGGAGATTTTTTTGCCGTTTCGCGACATTTTGTGAAAGGCAATTTCGCAAATTCCGTCCACCCCTGAAACACAACCTGTGAGATAAAAAGGAAGATAAGATTGTGCGTCATTTGTTTATCAAAGGAGAGAGGAAGTTAGAGAGTGACTGAAAAGAATATTCGCAGCTCACCTTTCCGTCACAGTGCACCCTGAAGCTCCACATCTAAAATATAGTAACAGAAAGATGCTATGATTGGTAATTGCCACTATCTTAATATGGAGTAGAATAACATCGCCCTTTCACACACCTTCCCTCCCCATTAAAAATTCAACCATTTGTACGGTTCCAACTTGTTTAATGGGATTTGACTTATGAACAATTAGTAGAGCAGTATTGTTTGCCATCCTGTTATAGAAAACAAGTGGTGCGCAGTCATACACATGATTTCAATCATCACGCCCGTGTCTGGGCACGATAATTGAAACCTCATGTGCTATTGGAGTCTATTACGCGCAGCAAGCACGTAATAGATACCAATAGGCCATGGACGGAGCAATGCGCCCGTCTCTGGCCAATTGCGCGCAGTCTTTTAGAATAAGTCGCACACAAAGGCCAATGGTTTAGCACGGAAGGAAACAGACACGCACGAGCGTGTGCGATTTGTAGGTTAGGTTCATATCCCTGTTTTTCCATATAGAAAATGTCTCGCGCTGCGGGAGCAGTGCTGTGAACTCCAACAAAGGCACGAGTTGTACTGCGCACAGCAATGAAGGTGCGAGTGCTAAATGAATTGAGAAAGGAAAGGTTGTCAAAATAAGATGATACATTTTAGTGTACATAGTATAAAAAATAAATACTCATCTAGTTCGCTACGCATGTGGGAGCGACGGACATTTGACTGACTATAAAAACTTTCCTGCTATAGGAAAAAAAATACAAATGCAATAAGGTAGGGTATGTAGGACTATGTACGCCTAAATCGCTGCCTCGCTTTTTTGTATCCAGTCTTCTGTATCGCATCTACTCCCTCTGGTTCGCACCCAGGAATAACTGCTCACCTTTTTGCGTACAAGGCACCTTCTACATCAAGCAGTCCCGATCTGCAACCAAGAAGTCTCACATTTGTTGCTGAGTCTTGATATTGCTATGGCAAAGGACATACTCGTGCAGCCATCATCATCGCAGGTTCCTCACCTGCCCAGTGCTTGCAGTACCACTAACTCAGTGACCAAAGAGGCCACGCACGTGGTGGTGGGCCCCCCTTTTCAGTAGTTTGGGCCTACATGAGGCGTCCGAACCACCAGGTCGGGACATCACAGCGCTTGTGATGGGAGCAACTCTAAAATGGCGTATAGCATGTGCACCCGGTCTTTTTTATTGGTAGGGTCATGTGTGTTGTGATGCCTGTGCTGGATGGGTGTGGTGTGGGTGTATACCAGCCATGAGGGAGTGTGTGTGTGTGTGTGTGTGTGTGCCGTTCTGACAACTAGATCTGGAACTAAGAAATCACTACAATGTAAATCTGGGCCATGTAGCATTGTTGTGTTTTCCTGGAAGTGTAAGTGGAGTGGGCTGGCCTGACGTATGCCAGTGCTGCGCGAGGCTGTGAACAATGACTCCGGAGCTATGGCCGTGGTTTCGTCGTGAGTTATATGAGAAATCAACTGATTCGGGTGTCTGTGTTGTAGTGCTGTCGTCACCCGGGTCTAAAACACAAATGTGTCATTATGTCTGTGAAGTCTCACAACATGGCCAACATGGAAGGTACGGGGAATCACTGATCCTACATTCCTCCATAGTTCTACACATAAAAGATAGTGGACATGACGCATTTCTGCGTATATGAATGTTTGGTGTACATTCAGTGGAGTGTTGTAGCTGGAGTAATACAGGTATATGAAAGCTTTAGGTTGCAGTTTTTGGCACGTGAAGGGCTGCTAATATATATACGTATGTGGTCATTCGGGTATACTGTCGAACTTGGTGCTGGAAATCAGTGTTCGAGCTTCGTAGTCGCGTCCACATTCTGTTATTGTAGACAAATGACGTAATCTACGCTTGCCTGAAAATGTACTGTAGATAGGGTGCTCATGTAAATCGCTGACATAGTTTTGGGTCGACTTTGCGCTATATTAATATGCTACAAAAAAAAGCTCGAGTAATAGCACACACATATACATTTACTATACACTTTGCTTGCAGTATTGTAATGATCCAGTTTCTGAGTTTGCATTTGCAGAATGAGCGAGAGAAAGTTATATAACCGAAGTTTTTGTTACTGCCAGAGGTAAGATGGGTGCATAGGCTGTTTACAGCACAATATAATATGGTAGGGCCCAGGAGCAGCATTTTACAAACATGATGAATACACAGACACAGATAGATAGATGAAGTGGGTACGGGCACATGCGCTCGACTCCATTTTATTACGTTGTTGTTGGTAACAAGTACAATAGTAATCATCATATCATACACAGATATTCCATCATAAACGGTTTATGACTTCTGCTGTACAAAGGTAGGAGCACTACATGTGAAATTATACACAGAAGATTCAATTGTAAAGGGTTCATGAGGTGTGGTGCACTGAGGTAGGGGCGGTTTGTGTGGAGCCTGCGATGATGCGTGCTCCACCCAAACCACACTGGTAGCAATGTCTTTTGCCTACTGAATTGTGCCTTAATAAGGCTACGATGATTTATGGTGCACTGAGTTAGTAGTACCTTTGGCACTTACCGTGTACATACCCTGCGATGATGCGTGGTTGGGGGGGGCACAGTAATTGACTAATGTTTTTTGTCTATTGCATCAATTCGATTTAAAAGTGATAGTATGCCTCATTGATGACATAAAACTGTTCACTCTTCTTTGCGATGATTTATGGTGCACTGAGTTAGTAGTATCTTTGGCGTTGAGCTTTTACGTACCCTGCAATAATGCGTGGTCCAGCGGGGCCGCATTCGGACCAATGTCTTTTGTCTGTTGAATTCTGCATGAATACGGGCATGTGGGGATGACTTATGGTGCACTGAGTTAGTAGTACCTTTGGCACTGAGCGTGTACATTGAGGAATGTTTTTTGTCACATCCATGAAAAAAATCTGAGTACAATTGTTTCTGCCTTATATAAAGCAAGGCTGAATTTTATGCTGTCTGTAGTGTAGATCCAAAGCTGAATTCAAGTTGTTAACCCCGCGATCCACAGTGTAGATGAAAGGCAGTAGTCAGCACAGACATCGAGGAATGCTTTTTGTCACATCCTTTAACAAAATCTGAAGACATATAGTACAATTGTCTCTGCATTAAATACAGAAAGGCTTAATTCAATGTTGTCTGTAGTGTAGCTCCAAATCTGAATTCAAGTTGTGAACCCCGTTGTCCGCAGTGTAGATCGAAGGCAGTAGTAGATACAGACATAAGTCTGCGGTGCTGTGGCGCTGAGTTCGCAATGGGCCTGTATCGAGGAGGCACGTGGGTATGGCGGCAGCCACGTGGCAGGGTGAGGACCTTTGCTGTGGCAGAGTCTTTTGTCTTCGCACAAGTGAACTACGCCCAAGGCGTAGCCTATGTATTTATACTCTTACGCTGGAGTTGCATACGTTGGACCAGCCTACGATGCTTCTGCTTCAAGGGGGGGGACAACACAGCTACATGACCAAGATATTCGTCAGTGTCTGAGATAATATGGTTGTGTCCACTGCGTAGTACACTACACGTATCAATTCTATATCTTCACATGAAAAAGTTTTTGGTTTGTATAGTGAGTTGTGTAGAGCATATCACCGGTAGTCTTGGCATTGTGTAAATTATTGTTGATGTGCGAGTTCCCTCGCTTATACATAGTTGGTTGCCACATCTCTGAACATTCAGTTAGTGTGCTGTTGAGGGGATATATTATTTTGGGAAGGTTTGTTGTCCTGTTTTGCGCTGCCTCTGAGGTAGTAGAGGGGAAGGGGTTCAGGAGGGGTGGTTTTAGTGGGGGTGGCGCTGGGTGTTGTGATTTTGTTGGGTGTCGGAGGTACATAATTAGTACCTCTATCACACATTCGTCTTTAAATATGGGTGTGAGTTGGATGTAATTCACGCAGTACATAGTCGACCTCCTTACACTAGTTAAATGTTAATGTTAATTTGTTAGTGGTAAGTGGAACTATCGCCTGTTTTTTTAGGTAGCATTGCACATTAGTTGTGGTTCTGATTTGTGGCGATTTTGTTGGCGGAAGGTATCAACAAAAGAGTGGTGATATTTGCAGTTTTTACTAGGTTGAGAATGGGATGATAATTAAAATAGACAGAAAAAAACAGATATGCTTAATGAACATTATAATTAGAAATTAGTGTTTAAGAAACCTTTGAAATTCACTGAAAAAAACCATAGGTTTCAGGTATGTTATAGTTAGGAATAATCATTTAAAAAACCTTAGAAATTCACTGAAAAAACAGGTTTCAGGGGTGTTATAGTTAGCTGGACATTTTTACTCATACAAAACCATTGAAATTCCTCCGTTATAGCTAGTTTTACTAACTGTAACTCGCGCACCCGCAATCCACTGCAGATGATGTCACATATTACATCATTCATGACATGGTCAGTGACATCACTAATGACATCACTGGGGACATCTCAAATGACATCACTGATGACATCATCCATTTGACAATCAGATACACCTCATCATACACTAGTATAACATTTTATCACTCACTGTAAAATACAGAGTACCATATTTGAATCCATTGATACACCAATACAAGTTTCTAAAAACCCACTCAGTGATTCCTAGATCTACACACACATCTAATCACTTACCTGTAGATTCACTCATACATGCTATCAATGATCAATAGAACACTATCAAATATACTTTTTTTTTTGGAGTTCAAAAAATCTTTATTGTCGTGACTTAGGCATGGTTGACACAGCTTTTGGCCTACAACCCTGGGGCCGGCCGCAATTTATAGAATCACAGCATCAATAAGTAACACAGCCTGTCAGCTGGCAACCCGGGGGTCCAGCGGCGTACTTGAACAACACAACATTGACATATCCTAGTTGTGTGGGGCCAGCTAAGTGCTACAGTATATTCAACTCCTTTTTCTTGGGGGTGTGTGGTTCCCCCTTTATTTTTGATTTGTAATAGAACATTCAAAACAATAAACTAGGGAACTCCTAGGCAATTCTACACTCTGACATCCTCCGTGCGAGGTACGATATATGTGCGTTAAATACAGGTTTATGTTGTTGAGCATTGTGAATGACATACCAAACCCATTGTTTCAAGGGCTAATCGCATAAGGTCATGCCGATCTATTCCTCCGCTTCATCCCTCTCCATGGTCAATAGATAGTCTGTTAAATAACACCAATAGTTCTTTGAACGTGAGTTTCTGGGCAATTCCTCTTCATAGGTTAGCAGCCTATCCCTACAGTATGTCAAATCTGCTAGCCATGCTTTAGAATCAGGGACTCTTTTTCCTTCCCAGCACCTGGAAACTTGTCGTTTAGCGAGCAGCAGCGCTACAGCACAGAACTTACGTTTACCCTCTTTAACATTGGGCAAGAGACCCAATAGGCAATTTTTCATAGAACACTCCACCTCGACCCTCACCATTTTGCTCAGATTGGTTGTGATCATGCTCCAGTATGCATTGATCTTTTGACAGTACCACGCTAAATGGACAAAATCTGCCCCGTCATATCCACACCGTTTGCACCTGGCATCCTCCCGCAGTCCAAATTTATGCAACCTCTGCGGTGTATGGTATGTTTGATGTAGGTATTTAAGGTGTGTAATGCGCAGGTTGCCGTTTGAAGTAAGTAATTTGAGGAGTGTACAAGCAATAGACCAGTCACGCTCTGTAAGTGCGTCCGGTAACGATTCATTCCATCTCTGCAGGGCCCTGCTAGTGTTATGTGGGAGCTCGTTTTGCGCCACCCTGTATAGTCTGGAGACCAGATGGGATGTGTTGGAAGAGGTGATTATAAATTGTAGTGAGTGTAAAGTGGGTGATTCTTCTGGGTAATTTGGATATAATTCCTGAATTGCCCTTTGTAATCTATAGTGTGTAAACCTGAAAAGCTGGGTTGGGTTGCTGACATATGTTAGATCGTCTGTTGTGCAAAAAGTCCCCTCATGGTATAATTCCCCAAATGTGTCTAGTCCTATACTTTTTAGTATGCCCATTCCAACTTTTTCGTTGGTCACGGATATGCTCGGGTGAAAATGCAGTGGGAGTGCCGGGGCATAGAGCGGTAGCTTGTGTGCCATCCTCCCTAGTGTTGTCCATGCGCGAGCCGTGGTGTCAACCGTGTTGATATCTTTTGAATGTAGCGGCGGTCGTTTATGCAACACTATCGCGTTCAATGGAACCGGTGCTGCATCCCCTTCTTCCACCGCTGTATGTGTAAGATATGGGGTAGGGTGATACCAGTATGCTGCGTATTGGGCCTGTGCGCAGAGATAGTAGAGCCGGAAGTCCGGTACACAAAATCCACCCTTCTCATAGGGTAGTGTAAGTGTGTGTAGGTCTATGCGTGCCGTCTTGCCTGCCCATATAAGCTTAAGCACCAGGGATGTTATATGTGTGAAGACTGCCTTGGGCGGTGTGATTGGGATAATATTGAAGAGATACAACAACTTCGGTAGGATATTCATCTTAACTATAGCAATTCTGTCTCCCAATGATAGTGGTAGCTGTATCCATCTAGCCACCTTCCCTTCCAATTCTGCGAGTACCCTCCCATAGTTAGTCCTGATCACTTCTTTGGGGTCTCGACTGTACCATATACCTAGGTAGCGTGTGGGGTCAGTCTGCCAGTCCAGCAGAAAGTCAGGGGAATGCGGTGTGGTGGAATCAGTGAGAGGAATGATTAGTGATTTTTCCCAGTTGATCTGTGGCCCAGAATGGCGTCCAAATTTGACATATTCGCGCAGTAGTGGGCTAAGATTCTGCTCTGCATCTCTCACGTAGAGTAGCATGTCATCTGCGTATAATGAAATGTGTAGGGGCCTCCCGGGAAAGTGTAGCGCCGAGTGGTTATGTTTCTGCCTAATGATGCACGCGAGTGGTTCTAGGGCTAGTGCAAAGATCAAAGGCGACAATGGAAACCCCTGTCTAGTCCCTCTAGCAATGCTGAAGGGTGCTGATATGTATCCATTTACCCTTACTCTTGCCACTGGGTTTGTGTACAGCAGAGACACCCAGGAGACATACCGAGCTGGAAACCCCATTCTCTGTAATATCGTGTGTACGTAGGACCATTCGATGGAGTCGAATGCTTTGGCCGCGTCAAGCATGACGGCCGCCGCCTTCGTCTGGAGATTGAGATAGTGTGATAGCGCAAATAGTGTCCTCGTGTTGTGAGCCGTGGCACGCATTGGTATAAACCCAGCCTGATCAGGAAGTATCAGGTTCGTCATTAGGGGTTGCAAGCGTTCGGCTAGGAGTTTCGCTAATATTTTAGAGTCGACGTTTAAGAGGGATAGAGGACGATACGATTCACATAGTTCTGGTTGTTTACCAGGCTTTAGGAGGGTTACACTATCAAATATACTTATACACCTATATCGACATTACACACGAGCACACATCCTATTCACTTATGCAGTCATCCTACTCACTTATGCAAACAATGGATCATACTTACATATACTCTGGTACATACTTATACAAACACCACTTCATTTATTCATATAGATAGTAACTGTGTTATGAAATCACTATTACACGTATACAGTTATCCATACAGCCACTCATACAATCACTGAGTCTTATGTATACTTATTTATATACAACAAATGTCACATACACTGCCTTTTATTTTTCTAGTTTGTTGGACATGTACCATTGAGAGATACCTCCAGTAAGCGCCAGGCCTGTAAGCATGGTACGAACACAAAAGAAGTACAGTTGCCCTTAATGCACAAACCGTGGAGGATTCCTCAGTTTTTTTAAATGCAGAAGCGACCTTGTGGTATATGTGCTGCAATACATGTGCCCCTTGGTATATGTTGGTAGCACTATCCACATGGCCCACGTTAGGATCCTCCAACATCTCAGAGCAATCAGCAACAAGGACCAATCATATCTGGTTGCTCACCACATTAATAAAGTACATGGTGGCAGAAGTGAGGAACTAACATATTTTGTAATTGACTTGGAGGAGAGGGGGAAATCAGGAAAGAAAATTATGACAATTAGAATCCCAGTACATTTTAATGTTTGATTATAAGAAACCGAATGGTTTAAATTCTGATGAGGATCTACATGTACATTTGGGATGATGAATAACAGAACCAATATTGAGTGAGTGTGAAGAACAGTGATAAGATTGGATAAAAGGGAAAAAACAAGAGAAAGAGAGACTCAAAGAGATCCAAGATTCGCACTCCCTAAGAGCCGAATTTGAACCACATTGTAGATTTTATTGGAAGTAATTGCTTTATATTTGCACTTGCACTTTGATCGATATGATAGCTGCTATTGCAACTTTGCAAAAAGCTTGATTGTTTCTGCATCTTTGCTCTTTCATGTAGGCTGCTATTTTATGTTTGCATATTTCTAGGAAAGCACTTGCACCTATGAATACCAAAAAGCCACCAGAGGCAATGAGCTACTAACACATATGCTGTTATTGTGAATTTTGCATAATTTTGTAAGCTGCTATTGCATTTTTGCACACTTCCACTTTGATTCTGAATGTGCATCCCTGCGCGAAGAGAAAGAATTATAATTAAAATACATTGAGAAACCAGCAGAGTTGAGAGGAGGCAAAATGAATAGAGAAAAATGAATTGAGTCGCTAGCAACACCGTCGCTACTTGCCAATTCCTACACATGCATAGGAGACAAGGCAGATAATAACAAAAACATAAGGACCACCATAAACAATGCACTAGATATCATACAGCTGGCACACACAGGCTTGAGGCTGTGCCACAAAGTGGTACAATAAAGTTGAGTTCAAATGAAAAAATGACAAACAATTGCACTAAGAATCATAGGAACAGAAAAACACAATAAAAAATGGAAAATTAGAAAAGAAAAAAGATAAATTTAATTGTAACACATTTTGTGTAATACATAATGTATTTTGTTACGGGGCATTTTGCGATCCGGTGGAGTATGTTTTCTATGTCCATTGGGCCATGTGATGTTACGCAAAAAGCGTTTTGTAAAAATGGCTCCTTATGTGATCAGGGCAGGGGATCCTGCAGAAACGCGCCATAGCCCCAAGCAAAATGGATTAAAGGTTTTCATACCTCAAGTTGGTGATTGCAGTGTTGTCATTCCGGTGCAGGAGTAGGAGGGTGAGATTTTGTTCGCTGATATATATTAAGCCTGGGCAAAGCACTATGCTACCTCATGTAGTTTGTGAAGTCTATGCTACTTTGCACTACGCAAATTGCACGTAGAACTGTGCAAACAGGCGTAGCGAAGTGCCGCGACCATTTTTTGCTTGCTCGCGGTCCTCAACATCAAGTTGCCGATCGCGAGCATGGAAAATAAACCTCCCGCGAGCTTCTCAATGCGGGGAGGTAAGGTTTGTCATTGTGAGTGGTCGCGTATGCTCGCGACTGCTCGCGATGAGAAACGACCAGTTCGCGCTGAGAAAGCTGTTGCTCAAGTAAAAATCTCTTCGAGCAGCAGTAAAAGACAGCTCGCACGGTGCAAGATGCCGTTTTCAATGATTGCACAGGGCAGACAAGCATCCGGCACTATGCATTCATCGCGAACAGCACACTACGCAGTTCGCATAGTGCTACACGTAGCTCGCATAGTGAGAAGTGCACTTCGCGTAGTTATGCGTAGCGCTACTTTGCAAACTACGCCCAGGGTTAATATATATACATATATATATATATGTATATATATATATATATATATATATATATATATATATATATATATATATATATACATATATATATATATATATATACATATATATATTAAATTAACTGAAAAAACCATAGGTTTCACACCAGTTATAGTTAGCTGGAAATTTTACTCGCATAAAACCATTGAAATTCCCACGTTATAGTTAGTTGGACTCACTATAATTCACTGCTGATTACGTCACATATTACATCACTCATGACATGGTCAGTGACATCACTGATGACACCATCCAGTGAATGTGTGTCTTTTAAAAAAATAAATATGTGTTATATATGTATATGTAAAAGTTGATGGAAGAATAAATGTTTAAATAAGTGTTTACATGGATGTTTTTTTTTAATTGATTGGTTAACTGGTTTATTAAGTGTATCTTAGTAAATACATATATTAGTGAGTAATGTTTAAATATTTAAATATATGTATCAGTGTTTCACTTTGTGTATAAGTGGCTGCATGGGTTGGTGAGTAGTTACATGTGAATGTATATAGGTTATTAGATTTTTTTTGTTTTAGTATCTGTATGATTGTCTGTATGGTTTGGTGGGGGTATTACTTAGCACTTAGATGCATGAATGACTGACTCTCTGTTTGTATGTGTTTTGAAAACAGCATATGTGCAGGACTGTATGGGTGGATGAGTGTGTATATGTGTGTGTTAGTGAGTGAATGACTGTCTCCCTAGTGTGATTATCAGTAACTACATATGTTTTAATCTAGTATATGTGAATATTAATGTACATAAGTGAGTATATGTGAGAGTAAGAGATTGTAAGAGTTCCTGTTTAAATAAATATGTTTTTCTATAAGTGATTGTTTAAGAGAGTAAGTATGTGTAAGTTTCCTTAGAAGTAAGGTGGTAGTGTCTGTATAGCTGTATATGCAAATAAATGGATGTTCAATAGTTTATTTGCATGTGTGAGTATGTTTGTGAGTAACTTTTGGATGACTGTCGGTGTGTAACAGGATGTATAGGTGTATCACTACATATGATGATTGAGTATATGTATGAGTGACTATATAGAACTGTTGGTGAATGAGTGGATGTGTATATAGATGGTGGAATTACTGAATTGGTTGTTGTAACTGGTATGGGTATCTCGATTTTTTTGAAAATTTTTGTTTCTTTTTTTGAATATGTGTTTCAAGGGTTACATTACAGTGAAAGAAGGTCTGTAACTCTGTCACAAGGATGGTGTCATCAGTGATGTCATGAGTGATGTCACTGACCATGTCATGAGTGATGTAATATGTGACGTCATCAGCAGTGCATTGCACGCGCAAGTTATAGTGAGTCCAACTAACTATAACGTGGAAATTTCAATGGTTTTATGCGAGTAAAATTTCCAGCTAACTATAACTGGTGTGAAACCTATGGTTTTTTCAGTGAATTTAATAGGTTTTTTAAATGCTAATACCTAACTATAACTGGTGTGAAACCTATAGTTTTTTCAGTGAATTTCAAAGGTTTTTTAATAGCAAATCTCTATAGGTATGAAATGTAATATTTTTTATAATGAATTTTATATTGTATATTTATATAATACTTTTTTTTATGTATTTATTTTTTTTGCCCCGGAGCGCTCCCGGGGCGCGTACCAATGTGCTCACCGGTAAGCGCAGTCATGCCGCGCCCCGTTGCGCGTACCAGTGAGCGTCCCGTTAGCGCTATTGCCGCGAACGAAAACATCATCCTGACGTATCGCGTAGCCGCGTGATGCGTCTTATGACGCATGGCGTCAGCGCACCCGGAAGCGCCCAAGCGCATACGATCGCGCTACGAAAGTGCCCCCGGGCGCGCCCCGACGCGCTTACGCTACGCGCCCCCGGGCGCGCCCCGGGGCGCGTAGCGTAAGCGTGTCGGGTCATGTGACCTGAAAATAACACTTTTCATTGGTTCAGAACACTTTTGGTTTCCAAATGATGAAAGCCCGGTTCATGTGACCTGAAAATAACACTTTTCATTGGTTCAGAACAGTTTTGTTTTCCAAATGATGAAAGCCCCCACCTTTTTTCCTCAGAGAAGTGTGGCTCACTGGTTAGAGGAGGCAGACCTGGAAGCAGAGGTCAGCCCGGGACCAGGGTTCAATTCCCGGCTAGGCGGGGTCTTGAGTCCTAAAATGTCCATGGACTCGACAATTCTCGCTCCGGTGCCTACTCGGTTCACGGGTTCACACTCTGCGACTCTGGGCAATAGCTTGCTTAATCTCCACAACAGCCCCTCGCGGCGGGATGCCTGGCTTTCACCTTGCGGATACCCTGCTGGGGTTATCTCACAGGGGAATACCAGGACGGGTTCCCTAAGCAAGCGCTTAGAAACCGCTTGGTGATTTGCGCTATATAAATTCCTGTACATTTACATTTACATTTACATTTACATTTACATTTGCATTCTCACTTTGTTCTTTGAGTGAGGAAGACCTGTTTTTATTGATTGAAAAATGGCTACAGTAGCAGCAACAGCTGGAGCATCTGCACCACCACCACCACCACCACCACCACAAGGACCACCACAACACCACATTGGTGGTGAAGAAGAAGAGGAGGAGGAGGAGGAGGAGAGGAGGACTTTCCTGCCTGAAGACAATCCCACTTACAAACCGAGAGAGCACATTGTGTGGGAGTTTTTTAAATTCCCAAGAGGCCACAAGAAAGTAAATGCGGCAAAAGTAACTTGTCTAATCTGTGGCTGTGAACTTTCCAGGGGGAACCCTACCAAAAAATATTCTTTTGGTAATCACACCATGATTCGCCACATGCAACGCAGGCATCCGAACAACTATTCTGCGGCAGAGGTGAGAGAACTGGCCAGAAACCTTCCCCAAACATCTTCCAGAACCTCAACAAGTAAAGAACCCACTCCATCGGGTCCAGAGACAAGGGATATGATCCCAAACATTCAAACCAAGTTTGGTAGATACAAAATTGTTTGTATATATTGTGGAAAAACAATTACCTATGGTGAGCAAAGTATTAATCTCATCAACGTTGCTGGTGATAACCACAAGTGCCCAAAGAAACCTTATTTTTTTCCTGATTTTTTTTTGCTCCAGTTGAGCCGTTTACAATTCCTTGTTTTTTGTTTCTCCCCATAAAAAATACAAAAAAATATAAAAGTGTTCAGAAAAGCCAAAAAAAGTAAAAAATGTTCAAAAAAACAATAAAAAAATATAAAACAACAAAAAGAATAAAAAACAGTTCTTTTTAGAACTACCTCCAATTTATAAAAAAATGCAAAATTTTTAAAAAACTCTGTCATTCTTTCTTTTTTCCCCATGGTACGCTCCCCGATAAGCTCCCCGGTGCGCGTACCGGGCGCTCCCCGCGAAGCCCTTTTATGGCCCCCACATCAAACCTATGGGGTCAGGGGGGGTCTACCCTGCCCCCTTTTGGTCATTTCCCCCTTTGTTTTTGCCACCTCTTGTGTCTCGATCCTACCGAGACACAAGATGGCGGCCGCTCCGGACTGTTTGGAATGTTGACAGACACCCGAGAGCCAATCAGCTTTCCGCTCGCGAACTCGCGTAGCGCGCCGGTACGCGCCCCGGTATATATATATATATATATATGTGATCAAGGCCATGGACCGCCGAAACGTGTAATGGCGGACAGTCTGTGAAAAAAATATTTTCAGCACGTACGATGGTGGTCCGTGTACGTTGCATCCAATGTTATAGCCTATGAATATATATATTACCTACTGGCTGTCGCCAGTAGGTAGTTATAGTTATGACCTCGTTTCTATTCAAAAAGCGTTTTTTGTTTTGCCAATGTGGACTCGTGAAAGCGAACAAGGGAAGAGGCTGCCACCGGAGACCGGCTCCGGTATACTCCCGTATCAACCTTGAAAATGGGCTGAAATGGGGCACTATGTCTCAAAAGCACAAAGGACAATACATTTTTAAAACATAAAGCCCTGCAACGGACTACAAGATCCAGCATGCCGTAAATCAAACCCGCCCACTAGAGGACAACCCATTAAAGGTTTAAAAATGAAAAGGCAATTGTTGTAGACCTCGGAGCAGGGATCCAGTGTGCGGCATACCTTGAGAAAGTTGAAGGTTCAACGAAACGCGTCAGACTGCCAAACAGTGAAATGAAAATAAAGTGCACGTGAGCAATGTGAAGTGCGACTCCAATTTCTTCATTCTTGGAGAAGTATTTATCATATTTCGACGGCGTGGTTCAGCTGTGGGAGCAGCGCACAGTTAGTAAGAGCGCCACACCTTCCCGAGAGGAACCGAACATGTGGACTCGTGAAAGCGCACAAGGCAAGAGGCTGCCACCGGAGACCGGCTCCGGTATAACTCCCGTATCAACCTTGAAAATGGGCTGAAATGGGGCACTATGTCTCAAAAGCACGAAGGACAATACATTTTAAAACATAAAGCCCTGCAACGGACTACAAGATCCAGCATGCCGTAAATCAAACCCACCCACTAGAGGACAACCCATTGAAGGTTTAAAAATGAAAAGGCAATTGTTGTAGACCTCGGAGCAGGGATCCAGTGTGCGGCATACCTTGAGAAAGTTGAAGGTTCAACGAAACGCGTCGGACTGCCAAACAGTGAAATGAAAATAAAGTGCACGTGAGCAATGTGAAGTACGACTCCAATTTCTTCATTCTTGGAGAAGCATTTATCATATATATATATATATATGTATATGTGATCAAGGCCATGGACCGCCGAAACGTGTAATGGCGGACAGTCTGTGAAAAAAATATTTTCAGCACGTACGATGTTGGTCCGTGTACGTTACATCCAATGTTATAGCCTATGAATGTATATATTACCTACTGGCTGTCGCCAGTAGGTAGTTATAGTTATGACCTCGTTTCTATTCAAAAAGCGTGTTTTGTTTTGCCAATATCTTTTGTGCCGGTTGGTGAAACTTCGCAAAATTTTTAAAACTAATGGGGCGCTCTGGTCAGTCCCTGTCTGGAAAGTTTCAGGGTGATTCGTCAAGCGGAGTACGAGAAAAAAGGGGGGCCCAAAACACGTTTTCCCCATGTTCATTTCCATAGGAAATTTTAGACACGGCTACAGCCCGAACTGCTGAACGGAATTATACCAAATTTGGCAAAAAGGTAGGTCTTGGTTCAGAAAGTGACCTTTTTTTAAATGGTGTAAATCCATTCCTTAGCCTCTGTGAAATTTAAAACATAAAAATATCGATATCTGAGCACCGAGGAGGAGTCGCGACTCCTCCCAAGCACATGCTGACTTCTGAATGGCTGCCAACACTCCATACCACGAAATGTCGGCAGCCATCTTGTGACTCAGTAAAACTGAGTAACAACAAAACAGTGAGAAAAACATTAAAAAGCAAGAAAAGGGGGCAGGGTCGAAACACCCTGACCTCCTAGGCCTGCTGAGGGGGTCCCAAAAAAGCATTACAAATAAATCTGTAGAATTCGCACTGGGTGTGCAAATCTTGCAGAGAAAATTTAAAAAACGGCATGGTCAGTGACATCACTGATGACATCACTGATGATATCTCAAATGACATCACTGATGACATCATCCAGGTGATAATCTGATGCACCTCCTCACACCCTAAAATAACCGTTGATACACCTACTCTAAAATACAGACCACCATTTTTGAAACCACAGACACACCAATACCAGTTACTACATACCCACACACTGATTCCTAGGTCTACACATACGTCCACTCATTCTCTCATACAGGCACTCATACAGGCAGTCACTTATCAATTCAGCACAATCACATGCACTCATACACCTAAACAGACACTCACACATCAACACTAATCCATAGATTTACTCACACACCTAGTCAATCATGCAAAGAATCATTCACACTCCCATTTACTCACCTATACAGTTATGCACACACCACCTCAATTATTCATACAGATACTAACACATACTTTCTCTCTTATACAATCACTAATACAAGCACACACTCATCCATACAACCACTCTCACAATCAGTTACTCTCACATATAGTGATGTATGTGCCTCAACCCTCACATTAACTGCCTTTCACATATATAATTACTCACACATGTACTACTGAGACAATCATTCAGTCGCCAACACACCATACACACACTCACCCACCCCTACAGCCCTTCACAGATGCACTCTTGATCCCATATGAGTGAATTATGCCCTCACACATCTATGCACACATCCCACACGCACCCACACAGACACTCATGCGCCCTCAGACAATCAATCAATAACCCATATAGACACTCATGTAGCTACTCCCCATCCCATGCAGCCGCTTACATCACAACTGACAGACTAATACAGACATTCACACAGTTTAGTCACTAACCCATGCGTTCAGTGAGACACGATTAATCACTCACTTATACAGTCAGTCACGCACCTACTAAATCATCTATTCAGACACTTACACACCGACTCATTCTTCAATACACCTTGGCGTTATATATATGACGTTTGTGCACGCCAGCATTTTCCAAACCTCTGAAGAAGTGATCAGTCATGAAACACGTCAGGCTGGATTAAGAAAGAAAACAAGCTGTGTCCCTTCGTTTTCTCCAACAGCAAGCTTTCATTAAATTTTGAGCAATATTCCTCCTGTGTGGGCTCCTTCTGTTGTTTGTGGAGGCAACGAGTTTTGGATTTATAACGGCCAGCCTTAGGCCTTAGAAGTAACCCTGCTGCAATATACAGACCCGAGGCATCGCAAACCTGCGTTGCCGTGGTTTCTACGGGACAGGAGTGGCCAATGAGAGCGGGAACGAGTCTGCTGGATGAAGCAAGGTTTTACAGCACCCCACTTGGGAACATTGTGTTTATTTGGTGCAGCATGTCACAACAGCTCACTGGAGCAGGAGCGGTAGCACTACCTATACCAGAATGCCGTGCGAACGGCCACACCCACCTGTGCTGGTATTTGAACTGATTCTGAGTGCCCCGCAAGACGTTTGTGCACGCCAGCATTTTCCAAGCCTCTGAAGAAGTGATCAGTCATGAAACGCGTCAGGCTGGATCAAGAAAGAAAACAAGCTGTGTCCCTTCGTTTTCTCCAACAGCTAGCTTTCATTAAATTTTGAGCAATATTCCTCCTGTGTGGGCTCCTTCTGTTGTTTGTGGAGGCAACGAGTTTTGGATATATATATATATTCACTGAAAAAAACCATAGGTTTCAGTGGTGTTATAGTTAGCTGGACATTTCACTCACACAAAACCACTGAAATTCTTCTGTTAAAATTAGTTGTACTAACTGTAACTCGCGCGCCCGGAATCCACTGCTGATGATGTCACACATTAGATCATTCATGACATGGTCAGTGACATCACTGATGACATCACCGATGACATCATCCAGTGAATGTGGTTTAGTTTGTTATTTAAATATGTATTATATATATATATATATATAGCAATCAGCATTGAAGAATGAGTGGATATATAAATATCTGGATGGAGGATTTAGTAGCAGTGTGATTGACTATTTACTTGACTAATTTATAGTGTCTCACTAAATATATTGGATAGTGACTAAACTGTGTGAAAATGCTGTATCTCTTTGTCAGTTGTTGTGTAAACTGCTGTACCAGTTGGTTACTAGCTATGTGAAAGTCTAGAAGCATCTTGATTCGGGGGGAAGATGGCGGCCGGTCAGTGAGCTCGGTCGGGAGCTCTGTGCTGTTCTCTCGCTGACAATGGCGCATTCAATCGGCAAATCGAGATAATGTAAGGATTCTTATCCTCACCTAAATTTTTTCGGCTTCTTAGGATTTCCGCTTATCTGCCTGCTTGCTATGCGGATTAATGCTCATTCATAGTAAAAAATAAATATTTCAGACTTTAAGCTGCAGCGGTAGTTCAAACATCCTGGACACCCGACACCCGACAGCCGACGCAGCCTGTGTTCTCATCGCCCCGTCCTAACCCTCCATCCTCTCACAGCAAGTACAAAGCTGTTTCAGAAATGAGTAAAATCGGCTGGGTCACTCAAACAAAGACTCGATCTCAACATACGTCCCTACCTGCTGCCTTTGTGGGCAGTTGTGAGAGTCGAGCACCGTCGCTGCAGCCGAACTCTCTGCTCCGAACTCTCTTTGACCGGTGGGAGGTGGCCCCTGAAGCTACCAGGAACTGCCGGAGGGCCGCCAGGAGAATCACTGTCTTCTTCCAGGGCAAGGGCAGAATCAGTAGCCCATTCAGCGTTGACATCACAGGACTCCACCGCGGTCCCGAGCTCGGGTCTGCTGTGGCAAGGCTCGGTTTAGATCTGGAGGGACGAGTTGCAGAGATCCCTGTTGAATCCCGCCTGACTGTGGGCGCAGAAAAGAAAGGCGCTGGGAGCTCCACCTTTCAACACATGAACCGGGTAAGTGAGGGGGTGATTCTGAAGACGGGGGACGGCTCAAGAGGGGTAGTTAGGGCTCTGACAAAGGCAAACGAAGGTGAAAGGGGGATTATCGAAAATCATAATAAGCAGATTAATTCTTCCGGCACCAGAGTGCCTCCTTGCACCCTAATCGAAGGGGGGGGCTCAGCGGCAACTGAAAAATCACTTGAAATCTCGGAGGTGACAGGGCAGACTTCAGATTGCACAGGAAGATCAACGTACTGCCTAAGGAACAGACAATTCCTAAAAACTAACCCAGTTACGAATATAAAACTCCCAGTTCCTCCTCGAAGCACTAAAAGAAAACCTAAGAAACCCACTAAAGTACAGTCTAAGGCTGGAAAGACATTTAGAAAAACAGGGGGTCTTGCAGATTTACGGGAGGGGCCGGATGTCACAAAGATCAAAGTAACTCCCTCACTAAGATCCTTCTTCAAATTACAAGAGCAGAAACAGTAGAAAGAGAAGAGGAAGGAACGCGACGCAAATCATACACAAGGGACTTCTGGTCTTGACCGCAAAGTAGGAGTACCCCCTTTTCCTACGCACAGTCTACCCAAACCCTCAATCAGCTTGATGATGTCTACCTTGCCTCTAACAGAAGACGCATCCTCAGACACCCAAGGCCTTCTCACTACCCAAACCGAGGTCCAAAACTCAACCTCAGACCTAACTCCAACCCTGACGAGATCTCCCACTGAAGCATTACTAGAAAAAAAGATGGAGGAAATGAGGTCCAGATTTGAGATCTCAGAGGGAAATCAAGGTAAGATCCAGGAAGCCTGTGAACTCTTAGACGCGAAACTAAACGCCCTAGGAGATAGAGTTACTGCAGTAGAGGTTGAAGTAGTTTCAATAAGCAGGAGAGTGGAATCCAACCAAAAGGAAATTAGAACATTGAAAGAAGCAGACAAAACCTTTGCTGATAAGCTGGAAACGTTGGAGAATCATTCCAGACGTAACAACCTCAGAGTTTTAAATGTTCCGGAAGGCAGAGAAGGTACGGACATTAAAAAATTTATCATCTCACTTCTAGAGGAGTTCTTCCCATGGTGTAAAGATCTAGGACTTGAAGAGGACATACAGCGGGTACACAGAGACCCCTTTGGTAAAAGCAAGGAAAGGAAGAATCCGAGGAAAGTCCTGGTTAACTTCCTAACTTATTCCATCAAAGAAAGACTCCTAAGCGAAGCATTAAAAAGTGGCTCCTATAATAAGGACAACTGGTCCTTCAGGATACAATCAGATATCTCCAAAGCTACTCAAGACAGGCAGTGGGAGTTGGGGCAGATGATGCCGGAGCTGAAAGCGTTGGGCGCTACAGTCCAGATGAAATTTCCGGCTTCTCTACGGATAATGTGGAGAAATAAAATGCATAACATAAAAGACACCAAAGAAGCCGAAATATTCCTAGAACAAATACGTGCAGATGAGGAATTAGATTGCGCCCTATTTCTCTTCTTAAACGTTATTAAGCACGGAGCTCAAAGAGGGCTTCCAACAAGCCCAAGGAAGAAGAAAGGAAGGTTTCCCCAGGGAAGGGGGGGCTTTTTTTAATCTAACTTTTTTATTTATACACTACTGAAATAATGAAGCAAAAAATTTAAAAAATTATGCAAGGGATTCGGGAGCAAATTAGGGGAAAAAAAGAAAATATTGTCCTCAGCAACAATCAGAATAAACAGAAGGAGAACTCGGAGCCCCTCAAAAACAAAAAACAAAAACACTCTTAAAATAAATAAAGATCATACCCAAGTCAAAATTATCTCCTGGAACGTTAATGGTCTAAGAAGCAAAAGTAGAAAAAGGAGAATATTAGAGTTCCTAGAAACAGTAGATAGCGAGATTATAATACTCCAGGAAACACACTTGCTAAAAAAAGAGTGGGAAGACATCGTGAAAAAGCTACACTGGGTTGACTCATATATCTGTACTAATCAGGAGTGCGTCATCAAAGGCATTGCCATCCTTTTCAAAAAGTCGCTGAATGTAAAAGTGGAAGCGTCTGAAACGGACCCAAAGGGGAGATGGGCCCTGGCCAAAGTAAGGATTCGAAACAATGCCCTAACTGTGGTAGGGTATTATGGTCCAAATATGGATGATCCGGTCCCGCTGCAAACTCTGTACTCACACCTACTCTCGGTCTCTTCACCAATAGTCTTAGGCGGAGACTTTAATATAATTCTTGACCCAAAAACAGACCGCCTCCCTATAAGAAGACAAACAACTTTGCCAAAAATGAGAGTCTGGTTGGGGGTATATAAAAGAGATCTGAATTTAGTGGATATTTGGAAACTAAAAGGGGACAATCCGAACAATTTTACCTTTAGAAATAAAAAACTTGGAATTAAATCAAGAATTGACTTTTTCCTTTTGGATCATAGTCTAATTGAAAAAACAGTCAAAGTAGAACACATCCCTGCCCATCTCTCAGACCACTGAGCAGTCCTGATTACCGTGAAACTAGAGCCCAACAAGGACAGTACAAGATGGACTCTGGACCGCACAATCCTTCTAGACCCCCAGATTATCGACCAGCTAAAAATACGGACCAACATCTTCTTTGAGGAAAATAAGGAAGGTACCTCGGTACAGATTACTTGGGATGCTTATAAAGCAGTGATAAGGGGACATATTCTTAGCCTAGTGGCATATAAATCAAAGGGTATAAAACAATCAATATTAATCTTGGAAGATAAGATCAAAAACCTGGATTTACAATTAGCCGCAGCTACCTCCTCCGCTCATAAAGAGCAGTTAGAGGCGGACAGAACGAGTCAAAAAGATAGTCTAGCAGAAATATTAGAAAACAAAGTGAGAGAAAAATGGGAAGCTAGCAAATTAGCTCACTATGAATATGGGGAGGGATGTGGCAAACTGCTTGCTTGGAAAACCAAGACAGAACAAACCAGGAATAAAGTTGTTTGTATCGACCCTAGAAATCCTGCAGATAATGGAGCTGACCAAACGGTAATAAAACAAGAGTTCCTCACTTTTTTCTCATATCTTTACAACGAAGATTGTCACCCAAATTTGGAAGAAATAGAACACTTCCTGGACCCACTAAACCTCCCCACTTTACCACTGGATCTGAGAGAAGAACTAAATGCGGAAGTCTCGACTCAGGAAGTAGAGGAAGTATTAAAAAATCGTAAGAATGGCAAAGCAGCTGGTCCAGATGCCCTACCTAATGAATTCTACTCTAAAATATCGGAGGCCTTGCTCTCACCCTTAACATCACTGCTAAATAAAATATTCATGGACAAACCTGACCTCCCAGACTCCTGGAACGAAGCCTTAATAACCTTCCTCCTAAAACAGGGTAAAAGCCCAAGAAAATGCAAATCATACCGACCAATCTCGATCCTGAATTGTGATTATAAAATCTTTACTCAGATTATGGCGAAGAGATTAGGGAAAATAGCCGGGCTTTTAATAAATAACAATCAGAAGGGCTTCATACCGGGAAGACAATTACAAGACCTAACGCAAGAACAGTTTGCCGCCATAGATATAGCTTCCAACGAGAAACTCCCTCTATCAATAATCACTATCGACGCCGCAAAAGCGTTCGATAGAGTTAACTGGGTATACCTAAGTAAAGCTCTGAAAAGGTTTAACCTAGGGGAAAACATCCTCAACATGGTGGCAAAAATATATACCTCTCCTAGAGCCCAAATCCTAATTAATGGCAGTCTTACCTCTAATATACAGATAAAGAGAGGAACCAGGCAGGGATGCCCCCTCTCGCCCCTACTTTTTAACTTCTATATAGAACCAATGGCGGAACATCTTAGGTTAGATCCTCTAATCTCATCCTTTTCTTTTCAAGACTGGTCCAAAAAGATCGCTCTCTATGCAGACGATCTGATGATCTTTACAGACAACCTCAGTGGGTCGCTAACTACAGCTGAAGAGGCCTTAACCAGGTTCGGGAGTATTGCCGGTTATCAAATCAATCAAGATAAGACAGAAACAATGAGCTGGAATGACAACACCACTAGCCCCTATAATAAGGATAAAATTAGATACCTCGGTATAGACCTATTTAAAGACCTAGATAAAGTTACCAACATAAACCTCCAAAGAATAGATAAGGAAGTCAAAAGGTTATTGAAAGTTTGGGGGGGGTCTCCCTTTGACGCTTCTAGGCAAATCGAACTTAATTAAAATGTCAATTTTACCAAAATTTACCTTTGCCTTCGGTGCCATCCCTCTCGAATTCAAAAAAGAAACACAAAAAAAAATCCAGAGTGAAATCTCAAGTTTCATCTGGTCCTCAAAAAATCCCAGAATTGCCTGGAATAAGATAAGAAGAAAAAAATCCAGGGGGGAATCGCAAGCCCCGATCTATATGAGTACTGTAGAGCCTTTCAATTTAAATCAAACAGAAAGCTCCTAAACACTTGTGAATGCTATCCATTGTACTTTCAAACAATGACTAATAATACCAGCCACTTCTTATACAAATTTGGACACCCTAAATTCTTCAAAAAAATTAAAATCAAGATGCTGAAGTCTGCGGCCAAATTGTGGTTTGGCTTAAGATGTACCTTAAATATTCCCTATTACAGCGACCTTGCCCCCATATGGGACTCTCCCGGCACTCCAGAGTGTCTCAAAGATAAATTAGCTCTCCCGATAAAATCAGCAGGATTAACCAAGTGGGGTCATCTGATGTCTCAAAACAATCTCATGGAGTGGAACATCTTATCCTCCAAAACTACGGGCTCACTATCTAAATTCAAGTATTATCAGCTCTCTAGTTGGACCAAATCTCTAAAAGAAGTTAGAGCGGGAAACCCAACCCCGGAAAGTGAAATGCAGAAAACAGATACCATTCACAAAGAAATCGCGTTTTTGTACTGGGCTTTGATCCTAGCAGGAGAGGAAGAATTCCGGATACCGGAGAGAGTATGGGGGAAAGACCTGCCGACGCTGGAGTTAAACAACCAATGGCAAGTATCTATGAGTAAATGCTGGTCAATTGTGACATCAGCTGCCCTAAAGAGAAACCATCTGTTCACCTCCCATAGAGCCTACTAGACTCCTAAAAAGTTATCGAAATTTGCTGGGTCGACAGTGAAAGTCTGCCCTAAATGCGGGTTGGAAAGAGCAAACGACCTACACATGCTTCAGCAGTGCCCCCTTCTCGACGGCTTCTGGAATGATGTGGGTAAGACTCTTGATGGGGTGTTAGGAAGACATCTAAATGTAAGTATTGCCTTAATTATCTTTGGGGTAAGGAGTTCAAATGCACTAGATAAACTTTCTATTGCTCAGGAAAATCTCCTTTTCCTATTTATTCTGTTGGCAAGGAGAGAAATATGTGTAAAATGGGTAAGTTCGGCCCCTCCAACTCAAAGTGAATGGTTAACATCTATATTAAGAATATATAGACTCGATAAAAGAAAAGCCCCTAGAAAAAAATGTAAGTTCTGGGACATTTGGGAAAACTACCAGCAAGGTGTAAACTAATCCGCTTGGAGGTAAACTTGAAGGGATATTGTCCCAGTGGTTGGCACGATAAATGTTTGTAAAAGTCCAATGATTATGTGTAAGCAACGGAAAGGCAGGAGAAGGCCTGCATGAGTAGCCATAATGGCTAGCTCCCCCCCTCGTATCCAATCCTTCCACAAAGTAATGGAAATAAGGGGACCCACCTCTCTTCTAAAAACGTTCCAGGGGAACTGTCCAATTACATACAATCTATCACAGGACAGTGAAGTCTAAGAATTAAAGAGAGATTGGGGCCCCGACAACTCCTTACTAATGATATTGCACTAATGAGGACTAAAGAAAAAAAAATAATCACTGATGACATCACTGATGACATCATCCAGTGAATGTGGTTTAGTTTGTTATTTAAATATGTATTATATATATACATATATATATAGCAATCAGCATTGAAGAATGAGTGGATATATAAATATCTGGATGGAGGATTTAGTAGCAGTGTGATTGACTATTTACTTGACTAATTTATAGTGTCTCACTAAATATATTGTGGTCCCCAGGGCCATTGAGGGCTCCTGACCGAGGGCCCCGTAGCCCACCTCCCTTTGTGAAAATAGCCCCCAGGGAGTTGGTGGTCCCCGGGGCTCGGAGATCCATACCTGACCTCCCATATTACATTTTTAGTGCCCAAGGGCAGTGGCGGTCCCCGGGGTATGTGGAGGGGCTCGAGCCCATCCACACATTTTTAATAAATATTAAAAATAGAAGCCCCCGGGAGTGGCTGTTCCGGGGCTGCAGGGGGGCTCTGTGCCCCTGCGAATAATTCAGAAAAGCACCGGGTGGCGGTCCCTTGGGTTTGGGGGGCCTTGGAGCCTCCCACAAATTAAAAAATACCCCCAGGGGGCTGGCAGTCCCCGGGGCTGTGGGAGGGCCGCGTGCCCTCCCACATATCAGAAAGATAGTCCCAAGGAGGTGGCGGTCCCCAGTGCTGCAGGGGCCCCCGCGGGCCCCCACTAATATTTTTAGGCAATGGCCCCAGGACCTGGCCCACCAAGGGGCCACAATTAAATGAAGCGCGGGAGCCCACACTTCCCTTTTTTTCCAGTGGGATTCGCGACCCCACTGCAAATTTTGCCAAATTCCTCTTTTAAAAATGCTTTTTTTGGCCCTGGGGGTCCTTGTGGGACCCGCTGAGCAGGCCTAGGGGGCCAGGGTGTTTTTACCCTGCCCCCTTTTCTTTTTTTCACTTTATTTTACAGTTTTCTTGTGACTCAGTTCTACCCAGTCATAAGATGGCCGCCAACACTTCCTGGTTTGGAGAGTTGGCAGCCAATTACAGTGAAGCTTGTGCTCGGGAGGGCCCACGACTCCACCGTGTTCCTAGATATCAAAGCTTTTTCTTTTTTAAATTTCTCAGGAACTACTGAATGGATTTACACCATTTAAAAAAAAAGTTTCTTTCTGAACCAAGACGTACCTTTTTGCTAAATTTGGTGTAATTCCTTTCAGCAGTTCTGGCTGCAGCTGTGTCTAAAGTTTCCAATGGAAAATTACATGGGGAAAACACGTTTTGGGACCCCCCTTATTTCTCAGCACCCACTTGTCGAATCACCCGAAACTTTCAAGACAGGAACTGACTGAGAGGGGGCAATACACCTGAGAAGGGTTTTTAGTTCAGGGATTAATTCGGCGCTCAGCAGTTAAACGCTATTAAGTGTAATGTCAAAAACATATAGATGCAATACGGTGCTAACTAGGCAAGGGGATAAGCCCTTTAACCCCTTGATTGAGTATGGAAAAATCCACACCAAGCAAACAACAACAAATGCCTAAGCACACAAGAGAAAATCAAGTTCATGTGAATAGCCAATTTAATGACGTAAGAAGTCTCATTCAGATGGGAGGAAAAAGTCTTAAGGTAATTTGAATTCAAAGTTCAATCAAGTAGATTCTTTTTATTCCTTTTCAACAGTAAGGGCACGTGGAACAAGCCAGCCGACACGTGTTTCGTCGCAGTAATGCTCCGCGACTTCTTCAGGCCACTTAGCCGGTGATAATTCCAACCCGGCCGGGCTTTGTGTAGGGCAGATAAGGTAATCAGGATACCAGTATATAGAAGGATGAACACAATATGTAGCTGATACTTAAAGTTGTGATCAATAAGGGTTTTGTGCCAGTTGTGTTGAAAACGAATGAGTCGTGGGGGCGTCTTCTACGCTGTGTATCTAATACAAACAAATCCGGGTTCAGAGTGTGCAATCTTGTGAAGGTTTATGACAGAAGAGCAGCCTCACGACTCCCCACTCGGTACCAAGTAGCGGACCGTTTAGAAGACTCGTCCACGACTCATTCGTTTTCAACGCAACTGGCACAAAACCATTATTGATGGTATTGATCAATGCAGAGTACCTCATCTGTGCTACTTGGCCAGTATCCACTTGGCTACTAGGGCTGTTTGAGTGAGCTGTACTGGCGCACCGCTGTAGTTAGCCAAATCAATTTGGTCTGGGTCCATATCCTCATGCAAGGCTGAAGCAGAACGACAGATCGAGTTCCATTGGCTTGTCTTGGCAGGAACGTATCTAAGCGTCTTTAACTCTGATGGCAGTATCCTTAGTGAAATTAGGAACACCATGCAAACATGACGAGGGCTCCATCCTACAGTGAAAAACTGCATTCTAAGTGGCAAAGGAGGGACTTCTCGAACGCCACAGGCCCAGTCTCAGAAAAGAGGCCTGTGGTTCGATATACACATACAATATGCGAAGGCCATATGTAGTGGACACCTTGATTGTAACACACCAGAATGATTTGACATGGGCATAGTTTGGAAGGCCAAGAACCAACCTCTTTGGAGCTTCATCCGTTCAGCTGATGCTATGTATTTAAGCGCATTCCTGAAAAGTAGTAAAATGTTTAATGTTGGAGTACGCCAAGAGTGAAAGGTTATGGTGGGCGCGTTTTTATTATCCTGTGTGTTGTGAACTGAGCGATTAGACATGTTTGTTGAGGTTGTGTCCTAAGGGTTGTGAAGGCTACCTTGAGTTTTCCTTTTTGTGTAAACGAAAGTGTATGGCAGCATATGTTTTTGTTGTGGCAGTGCGTGGAATGCCGATGGTTTCGGTATGAAGCGCTTTCGTGATGCCTGGTTGAATCTATGCTGTGCAGGACCGGTTTTGGGCATGGGCCCCGGCCCGGGGTGCCTACAGTTAAAGGGTCGCACATGTAGCTCACTTCTCAATAACGCTTTTACTCCAGGCCGCCAGTTTAGTTCATTACCTCTGGAGCGCAGGCTGTATATAAAATCTTGTTTTCATTAGCCCCCCTCGTCTTCCCTTTATCCCACTCCCCATTCTTTCTCCCTCGTGCTCTCATCTCCAGTTTAGCAACTGAATTGCCAATTAAGGTGAGGCGACAAGAGATCAGTTTGTGTTAACAGGCTGGTTACTGGTCTGAGGTATTCACGCAGCCAGGACGTGACCAGTGAGCTTAAAAGGCCCCGCACCAAGATCACCAACAGGAGGGGGTAGATGTGGAAGTGGGGGAGGGGTGCAATCAATGGCATCTCCAAAATTAATTTCGCCTGGAGGAAGGCCGGCCCAGGCTGTGGCTGTATTTCGGGAGCGAGTGGGCTCTGTCAGCAGACCTCTGAAGCCCTCATTAGGACACCGGCTGAGTCATAAAGAAATGTGCTTTCTCGTAGCATGAGAACAGAGGAAAATATTCATATATGTGTGAATTATGATAGTATGTGCTACCAGTACAGAGACCCTGTACACTGAAAATGTAAACAGTATTTGTAAATAGTACAAATCCAGAAGGAAGGGCATACGTGTGAAGATTATTTTGTGTGCAATTTTCGACATGCCTTCAAGCCTCTAAAAATAAAAAATAAAACGTTGCGACGATGATGCATTTATGCGACTTAAAACATCCTAAAGATTCCTGTTAATTATGAAAATGGTGAACTATGCACTGATGGAAAAGGTGAACCTTCCATTGACTGGATATAATTCTCACCATTTGTGACTTTTATTTAAAATATTTGGGAGAAACATTGCAGAAATATCTCAACCCAGAGCTGACATGCATAGGAGAAAGCTTTCCTAATCATGGAAAAAGTGGGAAAATAATGTAATTTCTCAGCAATCGAGAGTATTGCCAAGTGGGGCTTATGGATATCAAACTGAGTGTGAAGTACATCGCCTAAAGGGGAAGCATTAGTATCAGGCCTTGTGTCAACCACCTCATCTTAGTGATGCAAGCATGGGCCGTCCCTACTTAGTGCAGCATAAGTTATTAATGCACAGTTCAGGGCCTCATTTATGAGGCCCTTTGCGCCGCCGGAACCTCACTTTTTGTGACGTTCCGTCGCGCAGGAGCCTGCTTCATATTTACCAGGCAGTACTTAGCCACCTTTTTTGGCTTAATGCTGCATCGTAAATATCGCCCCCTTTAACACAGTTTTCTGCTTTAAAAGGGCGTGCATTAAGTGTTGCTGGGGGTGTTCCCATCAACATCCATGACTTTTTGACACTGCCCCAGATTAACGAGAAATTGTAACTCTGAGGCAGCGCCAAAAACGTACCCCTCCCCAGTGGAGGTGTAAGGGAGGCACAACGAGGAGAAATTTCTTTATTTCTCCTCGATTTTTCGTTTTTCTATGTGTGCTGCATTTTGCAGCACACATAAAAAGAGGAAAACGTCTCTGATGATTGTTTATATGCTGGAAGGTTTCCTTTCCTGCACAAAGATAATCATCCCTGTGACGCAGGCAGCCTGGCACCATGGTGCAAAGGTGCCTGCGTTTGCGCATAGCAGCCCATTGTGCGCCGGCGTGGGGGAAAAGGACAGGAATGCAGCGTATCTGTAAGATGCAGCGCATTCCTGCTTTTTTCTTTTGCCGTAGGGCAGCGCAGCAGAAAGGCCTGTGGCCTACGGCAAAACCTCAAGAATGAGGGCCTTATTTATAAGGTTTTGCAGAAGGGCAGTGCCATGGATGTTGCTGGGAATGCCCCCAGCAACACCCATTGCATGCCCCTTTAATGCAGAAAACTGAGTTAAAGGGAATGATATTTACAAGACAGCATTAAGCCGAAAATGTTTCTTAGTGCTGCTTCGTAAATATGGAAAAGGCTCCTGCTCCATGGAACGTCACAAAAAGTGGTGTTCCGGAAGTGCAAGGGACCTCAGTGTACACACCTTTTTTAGGTATCATTAATGTGAGGATTTTATTTTATCCTACTTGTGGGCGAGAAGATGTAAAAAGGGTGCTGGTCTCCTTCGAAGAGGTCTTAAACAGTCAGACCTCAATAGAATAAGAATCAAACATTATTGTTTTAACCCTCAAATTCAACATTGACTGAAAGACAATCATTTGTAAGTATCCCTGGTAATATATTAAATACAAAATCATAAAAGCTTTAAAAATATTATAATTACTGTACTCATTTATGAGAGGCTGGACTTGATTCGGCGATGATATACTCAGTCTTATGCAACTATTACATACGATGCTAATACTATTCTTGCTTTGTAACTTCCCATACTCCAGTAATGACTCTCAGCAGAAGGGCATTTACAGTTTGTAATAAAAACAGTTGTGAACATTTTGGTCAAGTAACAGATTAACGTAAGGTTGTAATTTTAAGTGGTTGAGCAAAATCCACAATTATATTAAATTTACTTAAGTGAGAGCAATGATCTCATCACGTTTCATCCTGAAGTCAGGGAATAGAGTTAACAAGGTCAAGTTCAGTTGTCTTGGGGATCAGTCCTCGAGGCTTGACCAAGAGAGTCCAAATAATTGCAGAGCAAGAGAGAATGTTTCATGGAAAGGATTGATCGCCCCCTTCTGCTCAAAGATCTCAACCTCAGCTGAGTGCCACAGCCTCCCCCCCAGCCCCAACGAAGCACTGCAGCAAGACCCAAAGCCTCAGCAGTGGCCAGCCTGAATTCTAGTCCCTTAGCTTGAATCGGAAATGAACAGTCCCAAGAGCAGGATTTCCTTTGTTTAATTGTAAAAGTAACTTGGATTACTTCTATTGTATTAGTCAAAGTAGGGTACGTTTTAGTTTTATGAATACAAATGGAATGCTTAAAAGGATTAAAACCTTTAACATGACAAAAAATTCCTTGGTACATTGTTACAAAATATGAGGGTTTTCACTATGGTCATAAGAAAAGATTCTATCTTGTTAGGGATTTGTTTGTGCATATTTTATTTTTCCTCCTAAACACCAAGGTTTTACTCTTTAGAATGGTAATACGCAAGAAGTGAGTAGTCGCATAGGATTGTAGTTCAACTAAGCATTTATGGAGGGCTTTAGTAGTTAAGCCAACTAGAGCGAGATGATCAGCATATAATAAGCGAGGCAATGGGCGAAGACCAAGCCTAGGTGCATCTCTTGCTATCTGAATCACCCTGGAAGGCACATCTTAAATTAATAAGGTAAATGGGAGTGGGGCCAGCAAATAACCTTGTTTAAATGTTTTTTGTTGGGATCCTCTGCAAGAGGCCAGATTCTCTTCCCAGGTTTACCTGATACCAAGTAAAAGTGTTCAATGCTTTGATTAACTTCAAGAGTCCATGGGAAATCTTGAGTGCCACTAGATTATTCTACAGTCAGTCTATCACTTCTGTCAATGACTGTTGAGAAATCAATGAATGTAGACTAGATTGATTGACCCCTTAGCAGCCCATATTTAACTAATGCCTGCACTGTGGCTATATTATCAAGTGTTGAGCGGTTTGATTTAAAGCTTGGCTGATAGAATTGTATTGTAATTATATTTATGTAGCACTTAGTACACCTAGTGAAGCGTTGTTGCGCTTTCCTACAAGTAGCATTCTGCTCCGGAACCCAAAAGTATTTGGGGCACACGCATAATTGCTTTTTGCAGTCGCCAAGAGGCAGATTGTGTGAATCTGCCCCTTTGCGACCGCAATTTCTGCATTTGACGTGCATCATCCTAAATACAAAAATCGCTATTTAAGTCTTCGCAAAATTTGCGATTACTTAAATTCCGATTGCATTTAGAGAATCGCAAATTGCAATTCCCTAAATGCAATGCAACAAAAATAAAAAATAGCGAATTCACTTTTATGATACACGAATTACCATCAACTTAAAGTTGATGGTAATTTGCGAAATCTTTGAAAAATACACAAATGTGCATTTTTCAAAGTTCTATGTTGCACATAAACATGCCCTTGGGGTATGTGTGTGTGCAACATGTTTTTTAATTGCACTTTCAGGGGTGCATCAGGGTGTCCTTTTGGCCCCCGTTGCACCCTTGAAATTCCATGCAAAATTTGCGAGTACCTATTTGGTACTCGCAAATTGCGTATGCAGCTCCCATTAATTCCTTATTTGCAATTCGCAATTTGCGAGTCGCAAATAAGGAATCACAACTATTTTGCGATTCCTACATGCATAAGGAATTTCGATTCCTAAATTGCAATTTCTTAAAAATCGCAATTCCTAAGTTCAATGCATATTGCCCTTTTGTGTTGGATTAGTATAGGAAAATATGAGATAATTTGAGCGGTGGACACGTGAGTCTGTTAGTTAGATTGCATAGGATAATGGAGGGATAGAAGAGGGAAGAGTCTAGAAAGTGTTATTTGGGAGAAAATAGTAGTAAGATGAGGTTTGGGATGTGTATAAAAGAGAGATGGGGGAGGCAAGAGTCTCTAGAAAGCGATTAGGGATATCATAGTAGTAAAATGAGTTTTGAGATGAGTCGAAGGAGGGATACATGAGGGAAGAATTTAGAAAGGGTTGTTTGGGAAATCCTAGTAGTAAAATGAGGTTTGGTGTGAGCCAGCAGGAAGAGAGGAGGAAAGAGTCTAGAAAAGCCTATTTTGGGGATCATAGTAGTAGAATGAGGTTTGGGTTAAGTCAGAGATTGGACATAGAGGATATATTGACAGAAGTATAGGGTGAGACAGTGTAGTGCATTAGAGAGAGAGTAAGTTTTTTTTCTTCTACAGGAGGAGTAAAGTAATACATATATAGACAGATGACTACATATAAAGGATATAAATGTACAAGAAAGATAATATATTGAGATTTAAAGCTGTATTGTATAAACACAGACTTTCAAGTGTTGCTGTAATTAAAGAAAATGTATGTGTGTATTTATTCTTTAGCCATTACCCAGGACTGGAAGTATACCAGGACACATTTTGGAAACAGTTTTCCTGCAGAGCCTATAATCAGGGCTGTTTCTCTAGAGCATGGGTGCTCATAGTACGGCCCGCGGGCCAACAGCGGCCCGGCAAGCCTTCCCTGGCGGCCCGCGGACCGTCCAAACATCGTACCCGTGTTTTAATATATATATATTTTTTAAGTGTGTCAGCAAACACCCCTGAGGCAGCGCGACTCAAGAGACTCTGCTGCTCTGTGGAGGCGGGCGATTCCCGCCATAGTCAGAGTGGAGCTGCAGGGGCCCAAGAGGTGAACAAAGGCTCATTAACATGTGAATGGTCTTCTAAAGACCTGTGAAGTGCTCGGGTGCGGCTATGTATGTGTGTGTGCCCGTAAGCTGTCTCAGCCAGGGCACACACAGGCAGAGTGAGATGAAGAGGGTGACAGAGGGAGAGGGAGGAGGTAGAGGGGGAGAGAGACAGAGGGAGAGCGCGGGAGGGAGACAGAGAGAGAGCGAGGGAGAGGCAGACAGAGGGAGAGCGAGGGAGGGCGAGGGAGGGCGAGGGAGGGCGAGCGAGGGAGGGAGAGCGAGCGAGGGAGAGCGAGCGAGGGAGACAGAGGGAGAGGCAGACAGAGGGAGAGCGCGAGAGAGCGAGGGAGGGAGACAGAGGCAGAGAGAGGGAGAGCGAGACAGAGGCAGAGAGAGGGAGAGCGAGGGAGATCACGAGAGAGCGAGGGAGAGTGAGGGAGACAGAGGGAGAGCAAGGGAGGGAGACAGAGGCAGACAGAGGGAGAGCGACGGAGAGCGAGGAAGAGCAATGGAGACAGAGGCAGACAGAGGGAGAGCAAGGGAGGGCGAAGGAGGGAGACAGAGGCAGACAGAGGTAGAGCAAGGGAGAGCAAGGGAGTGCAAGGGAGAGCGAGGGAGAGCAAGGGAGAGTAAGGGAGAGCGAGGGAGGCAGACAGAGGCAGAGCAAGGGAGAGCGAGGCAGAGCGAGGGAAAGCGAGGGAGCGAGACAGAGGCAGACAGAGGGAGAGCGAGGGAGATCGCGGGAGAGCGAGGGAGGGAGGGAGACAGAGGCAGACAGAGGGAGAGCAAGGGATGGAGACAGAGGCAGACAGAGGGAGAGCGAGGGAGGGAGACAGAGGCAGACAGAGGGAGAGCGAGGGAGAGCAAGGGAGACAGAGGCAGACAGAGGGAGAGCGAGGGAGGGAGACAGAGGCAGACAGAGGGAGAGCGAGGGAGAGCAAGGGAGAGCGAGGGAGGGAGACAGAGGCAGACAGAGGGAGAGCGAGGGAGAGCAAGGGAGAGCAAGGGAGGGAGACAGAGGCAGACAGAGGGAGAGCGAGGGAGAGCAAGGGAGAGCGAGGGAGAGCAAGGGAGAGTAAGGGAGAGCGAGGGAGGCAGACAGAGGCAGAGCAAGGGAGAGCGAGGGAGAGTGAGGGAGAGCAAGGGAGGCAGACAGAGTGAGAGCGAGGGAGGGAGACCGGGAGAGGGAGGAGACAGAGGAGCGAGGGAGAGTGAGGGAGGGGGAGGAGACAGAGGAGCGAGGGAGAGCGAGGGAGACAGAGCGAGGGAGGGAGACAGAGCAAGGGAGGGAGACAGAGCGACGGAGGGCGACAGAGCGAGGGAGGGAGACAGAGGTAGGAAGACAGAGCGAGGGAGGGAGGGAGACAGAGCGAGGGAGGGAGGGAGACAGAGCGAGGGAGGGAGACAGAGCGAGGGAGGGAGGGAGACAGAGCGAGGGAGGGAGACAGACCGAGGGAGGGAGGGAGACCTCAGAGTGAGGGAGACCTCAGAGTGAGGGAGGGGGAAGGGGAGAGAGGGAGACAGAGGGAAGGAGGGAGAGGGAAGTAAAGAGAGGGAAGGATAGAGATGGAGAGGGAAATAGAGTGAGGGAGAGGGAAACAGAGAGAGGGAGAGGGTAACAGGGAGAGGGAAACAGAGAGAGAGGGAGACAGTCAGAATGAGTGAGACAGAGAGAGAGAGAGGGAGTGAGACAGTCGGAGTGAGTGAGACAGAGGGAGACAGAGACAGAGGGAGAGAGAGGTAGAGAGAGGGAGGAAGAGGGAGGTAGAGAGGGAAGGAGACAGAGAGAGAGACTGAAAAGGAACGAGAGAGAGAGAGAGAGAGAGAGAGAGAGAGAGAGAGAGAGAGAGAGATGTGTGTATGCCGGGTCTGGTGGCTAAGGGGACGAAGGCGTCCGCTACAGGGACCAGTGATCAACCTCATGGTACCAGTTTTTTTTGTTGCTCTATCAATCAATCAATCAGTGACACTTATAAAGCGCGCTACATACCCGTAGGGTCTCAAGGCGCTGGGGGGGGGGGGGGTGCCGCTACTGCTCGAACAGCCAGGTCTTCAGCTTCTTCCTGAAGGAGAGGTGGTCTTGGGTCAGCCCCGCCGCCTCCCCCACTGACCCCACCCCTACCGGTGCGGCCCTCGGACACAAACCAAACTGTAAATTTGGCCCCCGAGAGAAAGTTTGTGAGTACCCATGCTCTAGAGCCACTGGTTAATTTGCATGGGCCCTTTTTCCAGACTGGAAGAATAAAGTTGCCAGTCCAGAAATGTGGCTTAGTGCGTTTTTCATAGCAATAACAAAACAGAGGTCCCCGTAGATTTGCCTAATGTATGCTTTCATTCTTTATCACACTAATCGTGATTGTGTTCCAGAGCCCATGAGTGTCTGGCTTCATGAATATAGTTATCTATCTGTTTTGGAGAAGGAGGCTCATAGACTCATAGACAGAGTTGGAGGTTCTAGGTCTTAAGTCAGGTAGTGGCCCAACATCTGTCTCAATAGCATCATAAAAGTCAGATAGGAAATCTCTCCACTTCTGAATAGTCAGGGGTAGATTAGGGGCCTAGGTGCCATTCCATAATTGTCTGGAAATATTTGAAGCTGCTAAATATAAATTATACCAGAGTTGTTCGGCATAGTGTTTTTGAGGGTAGCCCAGTACTTAGTTCTTGCCATATTCTAATTAGTCTTGCTCGACTAGTGTCAAATTGTAAGTACTGCCTTTCAATTAGCCCCCTTATATGAGTCTATAATTGCTGCTCAACCCAATCCTTAGTCCTAATTTGTTGACCTTGTGGTGTACTATGCTGTGCTGATACGTTCCTTATATAGATTTCCAAAGTGACTCGTATACTTTAATTATTCTATCCTGAAACCTACTAGCGTTATCAACTGCTTTAATTAACATTCTCTGGAGAAGTGAGATGTTTTTTGGATTCCAGTGCAATCGGCTGCATGAATTCTCTATCCCACCTAAACCATCTTTTAGATTCTACCCTGAAATTATTTCAGGTTAAAGAATTTATTTAGCCAATAATATTTGATGTTTGCTCAGCTTGTTCTCCTGAATATGGATGTCGAACATGTAAGGGAAAATTTCATAGGAGGAAATAGCAGTGTCAATTATGGAAGCACCTTGGGTCCCTTTATGAGTCGAATTTACTGGAAGATCAGTGTCCAGACTGCCATTCACAATCACTCAGCCCACTTCCCTCTGATGTCCGAATATCTTTTTTTTACCTGTTTTATCTGATCTGAGGCACTGGAAGAAATTAGCAACTGGGACATTCCATGCTTCTGGCCTCTCAGTATCTCTGACTATTTACATGCAATCATCATCACACAAAGACTTTTGAGATGTAGGTTGTGAAATTGATACTTGCCTTCCATATGGGAGTACGAATACAACTGTTGCTGACCATGGCCTGGGGAGATAGACTAAACCCTGGAGGAACAGTATTCCCAATTGACTAAAGTCTGGTCTAGATATCCCCCTAGGGTTTACCTGAACTGGTGGGGTGGTGTAACTAACATATTTCCCTCTATTCTTCGGTCATGAAAAAAAACCACAGATTTCCAGATCAAAGTAGGCATAACATTAAACAGCAGTACAACCCTCGACCACATAGCATATGAATCTTGTTGGAAATTAACTACTTCAATATCACTGAAGTGTATTGTTTTCAATTAATATATTCATTGTTCTTAATCACAGACGTCAGACCTTGCATCTTTAGAGAACCAAAGTCCAGCATGGACAGAATATTAAAAATTCTGAGAGCCAGCAGCTTTAAAAGGGAATATTCGAAGTTACGTTTCGGTTCAGCAGTATATAGGGAATTCGTTCATCTGTGGAAATGGAATACATATGACGAAGATCACTGAAACAAACAAACTGATTTATTGATTATCAATAAGACTTTCTGGTGACCAGTAATAAATATCCTGGGAATTAGACCCCTGGAAGGGCACTGCAAGTATCCTCGTCCAATCAATCAAGCTAATCAATCAATCAATCAGTCAGTTAATAAATCAATCAGTCAATCAAAGACAGAATGCTTTATTTAACCAAAGATCTCAGAACAGTTTCTTTGCCCATACTTGCAAAGAAACCATACTCCATAGTGAAGACACGGGTGTTGTAAATTCAGTAATTGGTTTCTTTTTAAAGAGTAATCTAAATGAAGCTGTGGTGAAAATAATATAATTATGCCCAAAGATACAGGAGAGTATTTAATCCCTCTTGCAAGTAAGGGCAACATCTGGTTTTTACTCATAAAGGTATACATAAATGTAAATGTAGTATACTTGTAAAGCGCACAGCTGCCCCAGCAACGGGGCGTCCCGGCGCTGTATAACTCTGGGGAACCCGTCCTGGCTTTCCCTGTGGGATGGTCTCTGCTGGGAGTCCCCAAGGTGGAGCCAGGCATCCCCGGAATTGGTGGGGCCGTTGTGGAGATTAGGCAAGCTAATGCCCAGAGTTGCCGAGTGTGATCCCTGATTAGAGTAAGCACCGAAGCGAGAATTATCGAGTCCGCTGACCAAGGTCCACGACCCTGCCGCGTCGGGAATCGAACCCTGGTCCCGGGCCGACTTCTGCTCTCGGGTCTGCCGCCTCTAACCAGTGAGCCACACTACTCCACATGTCTGCATCCAACCACTTTAGTGACTCCACAGTGGCAAGAACACACTAGGAACTAGCCATGTACGTTACACATAGATTCTGAACAATGTATAGGAGCTTAAATAATACATCTCTTTTAATGTTTTAATACAAAATCCCAATGAACATCAGCCTTGATTGCCCAAGGTAGTCTAGATTAGAGGGAAGAAATGTTAAATGTCTAGCTAAGACAACTTCAACAACATTATGTATTTTGATTCAAATTGAAAGGGTCATTTCCCATGCTTCTATTTGTTATTTTAGATGTGTGTATCATTTTGGATATAGGGATCATTATTTGTCTACTTATATGTCCTAGGTGCTAGGTGTTGCACGCCTCTATCCTCTGCTGGAAGCACCAGAAGTACTCAGGCTTCCAGGCTCTCCCAGCCAATCAGGAAGCTGTAGGAGCAACGCAGTGATATGCCTGATCATCCTGTTTGGACGCTCAGGCAGTGCCTGGGGTGGCTGGGCATGTTCTCCAAGGAGAACATGCCAAGTGTGCATGACGGATTGTCCAGCCATAGAGGACTAGCCAAACAGTCATGTGCACTTAGAGGAGTGCAAACCAATTCTCCCCTGCCCTGGCTTCTGGGAGCCGGCCCCACCCCAACGCCTGAAAGAAAAATAAAATGATTTTAACGTCTTGTTAATATCATTTTCATTTTTTCATTGCTGCAATAGCAGTGGGGCGACGCTCCTCAGCCTTAGGGGAGGACCAGCCACTGCAAGTATGTACAATATCTTAAACTCGTCTGGAAAAGTGTTTGTGGAAATGTTCAGGAGAACATCAGACTGCATCTTGCTAATAATGACTGGTAGTCATGCGACTTCAATTTTGGTGATTGAGTCGATGTCTGACTATTATTGCTAATTCTACTTTAGGTTTGTCTTGTCAATTCAGTGCAAGGCCAAGGTATCCTGGGGAGATTACCTCACGGAGGACTAGTGCCATGTCACCTCTGTGTATCACTAATAACATATTTTGTCTCTTCTTCACATTGACTGTACGTAGGTTATGTGAGAACGATAGTGTCTAAAGAGCATAGTGGGGCAAGAGGGTGCAGAAGGTGGTTGAGGTGAGTTTGAGTTTGATGCATTTATGGAGTACGATAGGTGAGGTTTGGAGAATGTGATTGTGTCGGAGAGTGAAGTCTTTTAGTTGGGAATATAGAGTACCTGTTTGTGGTGAAATCTATGTTGTCTTAGAAGTCATTTTCCTGCTCTAGGAAATCTGTGTTAATAGCTTCCTCCATCCTCATTCTAGATTTGCTGTTTTGAGATAGCCCGTACATGGCAAGATTGGACCCTACCTGAGCAGTGATAACCTAGGGGCATATTATCAAGGGGGTTTATCTCCCTATTACCTATATGTCGCTAACACCAGTTAGCGACAGCTAGTAGGAGATAGCGACCATCTTGGGCTCCACTTTGCATGTCAGTGATATTTATCACTAATGACATGCAAAGTTGGCGTGCCAAGATGTTAGCGACTGGAAACAGACGCTAACATCGCTATCTCCTATTACCAACTTTTGGAGATATTCGCGCTAAACGCGAATATCTCCAAAAGCTAACACCTGCCCTGAGCAGTTCTTAGCCATGTTATCCAATGGGATGTGGATAGCATGGCTAAGAGCATTAGCTCGGTAATGCATGAATATCGCTGACTTTTCAGCGATATTCATGCATTGCAGCAGTTTTTATCGCATTTGCGATAAACCTTGGTAATACCAAGGTTTATCTGCGATAAAAATCGCCGCAGCTCAGCGGTAACTTTTTGTCTCTAACCAAGCAATAGCGATAATTATCGCTATTGCTTGGTAATATGCCCCCTAGTTCCCTAGGCACTAAGCATTGCTGCAGTGCTAAGGTCTATTCTTGTCTTCTAGAGGACCGAAAGATATTGTGTAAAAAATCTGTGGAGGAGTGTACGAATGAGTGCTTCGATTCAAAGCAAATGCCTGTACATGCAGGTGCTCAGGGCAGAGAACCATCACGACTAGCAGAGAGTGAAGTCTAAAAGGTCAGCAAACATGAAAGGGGTGTTAGATCGCCCCTTGCCCTTAAAGACAGTAGGAACTGAATTTAAAGAGTTTGTACTGGACTGTCCTATGTGACATGTAACCTATTGTCCCCTGGATCTCCGGTGTACTTGCCTGTACTGCTCTGTCTCTGTGTCTTTCTATTTCTCCATGCCCCAGTATCCATGACTCAATGTCTGTTTCTGTTTCCTATTGTCTGTGTTAATGTCTTCCCACACCATATGTTGTATCTTCTTGCTTCAGTAGCTGTGCCTTTCTGTCTGTTGTTTGTGACTTTTGGCCAAGTGTATGGATCTCCCAGCATCAGTATTTGTGTCCTGGCCCCAGGGTATGTGTCACAGGCCCATTGTGCCTGTGTCTCGTGAAATAGTACCTGTCTTCCTGTTCCAGGATCCATGTTCTTCCCCTCACTGTCTGAGGCCTCCTGCCTCCTTTTCTGTCTTCTCCTTATCTATTTCTCCATGCTCCATTATTTATGACTCCCTGCTCCTGTGTCATTCTCTTTCAACACCAATGTCTGTGTCTTCCTGCCAAACGTATGTGTCTCCCCATCCTACTATATATCTTACTTCCCAAGTGTCTACCTCTTCTTGCCTGCATCTCCCGCTCCAGTGTCTGTCTACCAGCTCCAATGTCTGTGTCCTCCATCCCCATGAATGTGTTTATCTGCCTTAGTGTATCTTTTCCATTCTTAGTGCCGGTTTCTAGTTGCTTCTGTGTCTGTTCCTCTGTGCTACAGCATATTTCCCTATCCTAGTGTCTTTGTCTCCCTCGCATAGTGTCTTTGTCTTTCTGCCTCAGAGTCTGTCTCTCTGCCCTAATGTCTGTCTCTTTGCCCTTGTGTATGCCTCCCTACCCTGAAATGTGTCTCCTGCCTTAATGTCAGTGTCTTCCTGCTCCAATGACCTTGTTTTCATGTTTAAGTGTCTATGTCTTCCAGTCCTGTTCTCTGTGTCTGTCTGCCTCAGTGGCTGTGCATTGTTGTCTCCAGTGACTCTGGCTACCTTCCAGTGTCTGTATTCACCTGTCACTGTCTCTGTTTCACTGTCCCAGGTTATGTAACTCCCGTTATCGTATCAGTTGTAGAGGCAGACGAAGCAGAGTGTAGTTGTGAAATTTCACCTCTCTGGGACACGCAAATCCTACTTTGCCCGAGATGTTGCTAAACATGTCTAGCACTGTATCCTGGGCAGGACATTATGAACCTGAAAATGCTGGAGAGAGCCCCTGCAAACACACCCAACGGAGGCGAAAGCCATGGAAAGGGGTAACAGGATAGTGTGGGTTGGTTAGGCATAGGGATGCCGAGCTGGCATGTATAGTTTGAGTTGCTGTAGGGTAGGGGGTGGGATAGACACTTCTTTATGCAGATTGGAAAACAAAACAGCAACACTCCGTGCCATTTGGAACTGTAGTGTCCGGCATGTGTTAAACTTGGTGTTAGCAGAGGTGTGATGCTCTACTGCCACTCCCCCCACACCCCGGGTTTATTTGAGCCCCAATGTCATCTATACCAAAAATCACACCATTTGAACTATCAGACACTCCATCCTCACAAGCCTAAAAATGGACACTATCGTTCGAGGGCCTAGAAATGTAGTCTGTGGCAACTGATGTACTGGAAGTCAGGAAACAAACCTAGGGGCATATTATCAAGAACTGCGTTAAATTATTGCCGCTTTAGCAGCAGGAAACTGCTGCTAAAGCAGCGAAAATGGGCTTGAAAATATGCCCTTGTGAATTCCCATAGAAGCCTATGTTCACACCAGAACCTGGGCTGCTATGGGAATTCACAAGGGCGTATTATCCAGCCCATTATCACCGCTTTAGTGGCAGTTTCCTGCCGCTAAAGAGGCGATCATTTTATTGCTGGCCTTGATAGTATGGCCCCATGTTGTTAGATCTTGCGGGGAAAGGCATTTTTAAAACTGTCAAAGACATTAGCTGAAGCAAGACACCACACAATATACCACTGCGATCAATGTCCTTAATGCATTCTTGACCCCTCAATGAGACTTTGAAAGGTTTCTGCCATGCAAAGCAAAACAGAGGCAGATAGCCTATTCACCAGACTGAAAGAACGAGCAAGTTCATGTTTCCTCCATCTTGAAATGGAGGAGATCAGAGCACAGATCAATCAGGGATGTGCATCCACAAAGTTATACAGACAAAATTTGAAAGAACTCAGGATATCGTTCCTCGGCATTCTAACTTTAGGTTGATCACCAGAACTATCTAGCTCAAGGACTTTGCACATTGAAGGAGCCCTTAATAAGTCATTCAAAACAGAACCCATAAACCTGGCCACTAGAGCGACTACAAGACCAAACCCACAAATAAGACCTTAAGGGGAAAGTCCTGGGGGCATTGTGACAACACTTTTCTATGAATGCCCTTCCCAAAGGGAGAAATGTGTGACCTGTGGCAAAATAAATCACTTTGCAAGAAGACTCCCACATCTAAGACAGTCAACATCATTGAGAACCCAATGATTGTCTTTCCTAATGATGACATGATGACCAGGAAGAAGATTAAATAATCAATGTTGTATCCGCCATGGAACAAGAAAAGAAACCCAGTAGCTCTCAACCTAAATGCTAAGTAAAATTAGGGATTTAAACAATAACTGCTCTGATTGACACAGGAGCCTATGTTAATCACATACAATTGACCAGTTTGACGACTTCAGATCCAAACCAAACCCACAAACGTCAAGGTACTCCCTTAGGGCAATAGGGCTGCTTTTGCAACCCCTGGCCTCAGAGGTGGCAAATTAAGTTCCAGAAACACAGGGGCAGCTGGGGCTCCACTCTCTGTGGGCCCGATTCACATAGTTAGACGTACACTTTTGTGTAACTTTACTACTTTTCAATATTCACAAAGGTAAACTTACACCAAAAGTCTAACTTTACTACTTTTCGGTATTCAAAAAGATACATTACTACTAGTAATGTTAGGTTTTTGGTCTAAGCTTCCCTTTGTGAATATCAAAAATAGTAATGTTAGACTTTTTGTTTAAGTTGACCTTTGTTACACAAAATTGTAAGTTTACCTTTGTGAATTGGGCCCACCATTTTCTGTTAATTTTTTATTATACTATTAGTGAATAATTAAAATATATTAGTCATGAATAGTATAAAAAGTGGAGTACAAAAGCTGGAATTTGCCCTTCCACTGCAGATGAGGTAAGTAAAACATATTTTTCAATGTATGTTGTGTGCATGCTTGCTGGTGAGAGTGTGTTTATGTGTGAGAGCGTATATATTTGTGAACTTGTGTGCATATGTAAGCATGTGTGTTTGAGTGAAAGTGGAGCTCAAAGGGTGTGTGATGTCACTTCTGCTACCCCTTGCATTTTGGTGAATTGACGTCCACGCACAGGGGCCTGGAAGATGAGAAGGGTTCCAGGCAGCCCTCTGGTTTACTGCTCTTGCAAAGCGTAAGCTGACCATCGATTCTTTTGTTTACCTTTACAAGCTTCACACTTGGTACGGCAGCATTCCATGCAGCATTGCACACCTTTACATACAGTGTGATCTTTTTGTGCCATGCGTGTTACTGTTCGGGCTGGTGCTGATGTCACTGCTGATGGACGTGTAAGTGCCAGTGGGCGCGTTGTGGAAAGTTCTCCCAGTGCAGCTGCCTGCTGCAATTACGTCTCTGCAAGGTGCACCTTCTGGTTCTGGTACAGCTCTATAGGCATCCCGTTGTAAGAGCTCATTAAAGTCAAGTGCCTGAGAATAATATATGACCTTTGCACATGTGTGGCTGCTGGAGTGATTTTGGTCCTAGAATGAGTCAGGCCTCCTTTGTCAGACTTAAAATAAACCTAAGCCTCAGTGAATGTAGAAACATTCTTAGTGCATCACTTTATGAGGCAGCACATAGTAGAGCGGGCAGAGCTTACGAGGGGAATCATTATGCCACGCCACTTCATCAAGTGTGTAAAAGGCTGCTTTATTGGGAGCAAGCTGGGCAACATCTAACACTCCAGCCACCTGCACGTGCTAGCATACCCTCAACAAAACTCTGACATTTATTACTTACTCACCCTCCACCCCCAAACATTTTCCTCCCAGCAATTCCCAGCTCTCTTTCCTTCTCAGCCATGATATCACTACAAGTTATGTTATCATTTTCATATTTTCTACATTACTGTCCATCCACTGTTTCCTTGATTGTCTGGCCTCCCAGGTCCTGGACCAGGCCCTCCTCATTGATTCATTGTTCCAGCTCTCTTCCCTATTTTTTTGCTCCATGTTTTCCATGCTCGTACCGCTCTCCATTTTTGCCCTTCCCACCACTCCAGATAAACCCTGCCCTGAGGTGTTCTTTCTCTCCCCTTATCAACTCCTCCAAACACTCCACTACCTACTCCTTCAACTTCTCAACATAAAGTCTGTTCCCTAATACCGACAGGTGCACCTCATCATGTCTAAACGGTGCTGGATTTTCGTACACAATCTCCTCATGCCTAATAACTTGAATCACATATTCTCTACTAAACCCCCAATCTCTCTTCTGAACTGTTTCTTGGCCTATTTTTTTTTTTACCTCAGATGGTTTCCTTGCCCCCCTCGCCACACCTTTATAGCCAACAGCTGTTGGCTACAACATATCATCCCTTCTCATCTCTCGTTCAAGTAGGCTACATCTTTCTTCATCATCTTGATCAATTCCAAACCAGTGGCTTGGACTAAATCATTCCCACTCAGGTGCAATATTACCTAGTCCGATGCAGTCACTGCTTCTCAATTCCAAAAGTGCCAACAATACCTACTCTCATCTCATTCCTCCCAGTCTAAACCATCATACCCCTGCCATGTCACTTTGTATTCCTAGTTGCTGTCTGGAGAATTGTTACTCAGCCTGGAGCCTGTCCATTTCAAAATTGAATGCCTTCATATCCAAATCTCCTTCGAGCCCCGACCTCTCCCCCATTATTTAGGTTGAGCCTAGAGGCAGCGCGCATGCACTGCTAGGCGGGTGATGCGGTATTCCCTCTGTGGACTTTCAACTTGCCCACCACACACCCACAGCTTTTCATTGGTTGGTTGGTCTGTCTTTACAAATTTCTTTGCTTTTGTTGGTGAATAGTGTACATTTGTCTCACCCTGTAGCTGTTTTGTTCTCACCCTGGTGATTGCCTCTGCTACATGGATCCTTTGACTTTGGGTCATATGTTTTGTTTAGGTGTACTACTTTTTCTTTCATCCCTCTCCTCACTGGCACCCGGCACTGCTTGCACTTCACTTAATCTCCCCATGCCTTTCCCCCAACAACACAATCTTCCCCCCTCAGCTTGTTTTGTTGCCCATCGCATCCCCACCCCTCCATCCTGCTCTCTCTGCTCTGCCTCCCCCTTTCTTCCAATCAGGCAGCAGACTCCAGCCTGCACCGACCTCAAAACAGACCAGTGGCGCTCGCATCCCCTTCCTCTTGTCATTGCTGCCATCCTTCCTCGGTTGTTCTTTGTTTTTTTTCAAATATTCGGTGCAGTCTGGAGAGGAGCTCTGAACTCTTACAGCATGTGCCTCAGCCCCAGTGTAATGTGGTCGCTTCTGAGTTCAAAATTGCATAATTGTAAATATTTTACTGTATGGCAACAATGTTTGCAAGATTTCAAGATACATTCCTCTGCTTTCTACTACCAAGTTGAATGCAATAACCATGGCTCAATGATTAATTTTTGATTTTATTGTCGATTAACTGTTTGATGATGTTGATTACCGAGCTTTACCAGGAAGGGGTAAAATGCTTGGCTCAAAATAGACAACATAGACTTAGCCTGACACATGGAGTTTTTTAATTAATTGTTTAATCATTTGATGTATTATTTTTAGTAATTTTGTTTTATTTTAATTTAGGGAGTTTTTTTCTGCAATGAAATGTATGGTCCTGATGATGGTCTACATGACGACTGTACATTAGACCAAAACGTCGACACCTCCATCATCTCCTAAAGTGTTGCGTTGTCACCAACATTCGACCACTGTTTATTATTTATTTTTGGGTGTTTGTTACATTGACCGGGAGTTAATGTTTTAGCTGTGAACTGAAGGAGTGTGATTATCTATACCTCTGTTCTCAGTTTTTGCTTTGATTCATTTCTATGTACCCGTCTCCCAAGATGTAAATTCACTGTCTCATTACTGAATACAGAATAATAATTTTTTCAGAAATATAAATTCTCTCCGTGTGTTCCTTTTTATTTTTTATTTTCCTTCCTTTGATTGATTCCAGTCAATGACATAGTGTGATACTCTGTAGATACACCTGAGTTTGTTACGCATGTACGACTCATAACTAAGACTCTTTGTTCCTAAACAAGTCACTTGTAGCACACTGTGACTTTAAATATTCAGTGCCCAAGCCTACAAGGGTTGATTGGGTTTCCCCTGCCTCTAACCCAGTGTAATGCAGCATCCTGTGGGCAAGGGAAGTATCTCTGACGTGACAAAGCACACTGCAGCAGTCAATTAGAGCCACCCATGCTCCAATAGCCTGAAGAACATTAAAGGTCACACCATGTAGCCTGCTTAAAGGATAAAATGGGCATTGCCAGTTATTGTTGCTATAAAGAATGTCATCTCTGTGTACGGCACGGGTTACACAAACATCAGTTGCATATTTACCCACAGAGGGTGTTGCATCTCCAGCACATGCACAAATTGCTCTCCCCTTGAGATCAGCCTTTACAATGGTTGCTACTCCTTTAGAACGCACAATTATTATGCGTTCCAAAACAGCACAGGACATCTTGTTTTCAAATGCTGCAGCCCAGTTTAATAGTGTGGTACGCTGGTTTCGTGCACCACAAGTTTGTCCCAAGGGTAGGAGACTTGCATAGTGGGCTGATCACGTGCGATTAAGCCCTTGCCATCAATAGACCAATAATACCCCACTTATTCTTTTCCCCCACAAACAAACCAGGCAAGTAATTGGTCTTCACTGCGTAGTCTTTATTAAACTTCAAATAAACGCAATCTTTATTTGTTGATGCACTGTCAACTCTTGACCATCTTTTTATTAAAATCTAAACCAACACACATTGATAAAAGCAATAGGCTTGCGAAGTATACATTTAAGCCATAGTGTAGTGTAGTTCCTATCTTCCCAATAGGCTCTGCGCATTGGAATAATACCTACAGCAGTAAAGGCCTAGGCCAGACGTTAACTAGGTCTACTACTGTCGATACTAGACTTAAGTTTTGGGTTTGCCAGCGTAGCTCAGAGTTCGCTAGAAACTTTCTCGAATGTTCAGGAAAGAATTAACTCCCCTGATTAGACAAGAAGGGATTTAGTTTCTGACAACCATAGAACATGACAACTTTGCTCTCCCCTAATCAAGAGTCAATCACAAGAGTCGTGTGAGCACAAGGCAATTATTTTACTCAGTCAGTACGTGCATTCTTAGTCTCATCAGATTGTAGAGAAAAGGAAGAGACGGGCGTGTTCAATAAAAAGGTGTTATTTATTGATCAGTCTCTTTTCTCGTACAAGAGAAATGGATCGATATTATTGCAATACTTATAGTTAAGTAAAGTGCATACATTAAAAGCAATAGTATAAAATAATACTGTAAAAACATTGATATGGTTTCTGAGCCATATGATGTTTAAAATGATTAAAATATATTTACATACACATATACATTTGACTAAACGTACTCAACTGGTGTTTCTAAATACGCCTACCCTGTGTACCTGACCTAAGTCTAATGCGTGGGCGGGAATAGAAAGTTACAGTTTAAGTTAAGTTTGTTTTTGCCAAGTGAATAACTAAAGAATTCTCTGTGAGGGGTTATTCAGTTCTGTACCTGGAAGTTAGGATGAATGAGGAATGGTATCTCTTTCTCTGCTCTCGATATTCCAGGCTGCCTGCGAGGGCTGCCCGAAAGCGCCGGTGCTGGGTTTCTCGGCAGGAGATAGCAGCGCGTCTCTCAGCGCGTCAGGAAGGCGGGGCTGCTGCCAGCTGGGTCTGCTCTGCTCTTGGCTTCGGCAAGTATGGCTGCTCCGTCTCGTCACCACGCGTGTGTTTGCATAGGGCAAGATCGGCAATATTTATACCTTAAAGGTGCCGAGATTGACGTAAGGATGGACATAGATACGTCAATAAAGATGTCATACGACTTGCTCGTTAGCACATTCTTTACTAAAGTTCTCTGTGAAATCAAAACAATGGCCGCACGGATTTTCCAGGTTGTCATAGGTTTGATTTGTTATGAGAACGTCGTATGCCTTATCAGGGGCTGGAGGAATGTCGCTTGTCTAATTAGATCTCAAGCGTTATGACCTAATCAGATAACACGTTCCTGTGCCGTAGTGTGACTGCGTCAGATAACGGTATCTGCATCATGGGGGCTTTTCTTGCCTCATGGGCTGACTGTTAGTTAACTTGATAGTTAGTTTAACCAGAATAGGGTCAGGAATAGGGGGATCGATTCAGAACCTATAGGAATACATGACACCCACTCCACGCTAACTATGGTCATATTTACTAATCTATGCATAGTATAACATAGTACAACATACTATAGAGTATAGTGTATACCTTACCACCCCAAAATACATAAATGCATTTTGAAATTTTCAAATATACTGAAAAATTGCAGTCATATATATTGTATGCACTTAAGCTATGAATTAAACGCTAAAGTAAACACGCATTTGTATTCATTATTGCTTATTTGGTATATGAGAAATACACATGAAATGGCTCTTAATATGGCTATACAGAAAGGAAGTTCGAGACCATTTCATCACATAAGAAAATATTTGTGAACATACCAGCGGGCAACTAAAGTTTATAAAGTATCTAAAAATAGAAATCTTAGTTCTCTAGGAATAGTTTCTTACTTTAAGCAGAAGATAAGTGTCCCGAAAATTTGTAAAAAATAATTTGGGGCTGCTAAAAAATTGCTGTCCGTGAACTGGTGGGAAAAATTGTTCATGTGACTTTATTTTTAAAGTTGAAGGCCGAATTCAGGGAACGCCGTGTGCGAGCTTGCTCAAAAGTCTCTATTTCTGTTCTGGAGAGAACATCATATCATTAAGGCTTTCGAAAAAACTGTCAACAGCTTCATGGGAAAGTTCCACTAAGTCGGAAATAGGTGTAACCATGCATTCGTGCGCATGATTGTCTCCATTGACATTCTGATTCGCATTGCTGACAGAAGGTCGTACCTGTTCGATGCTGCTTTCATCTTGAACTTCACTACTCTTCAATCGTAGTGGTGAAGATTCCACGAATGCCGTCATCAGGATTGGCAGCATTTGAGGGCAGCACAAAGCGTGAACCTTGGTAGGAACCAACAATGTATCTGCATCCACTGGCGCATCCGATTGTAGCGTCAGACAGGTGTCTAACACGCATTCTTCTCCGCATAGCAGACACCTCAATACAGGTAAAACACACCTTTGCCACATTGGTCGAAATGATAGAAACCAAGTCATGTTCAGGTCTCTAAGCCGGGAGAGTCCCAGGATTTTTGATATCCGGTCCCGGTATCCAATGGCTAGGATTGTATCTTCCATTGTCGCGAGAGTTTGGTCTGTGACATGGGTTGCCATAACGAAAAATAAGGACTAAGAATAGGATTCCTGCAATTAGTCCCAGGATCAGGGGAAGTCCGCCAAAAATCGAATGGACAAAATCTGGAAAAATACCCAGTATGGCTTTGAATGGTGTTAATGCCATCGAAAATACTGTCTTAAATACCTTTGAGACCCCAGTGGTATCAGAAATATTTAAGATTTCGCTCAGGATTTCCGCGAAATGTACGGGGGAATTAGTTGATAATAATGTATGTATCTCTGCAGTCGTCCTTGCGACTTGTAGATCATACGTTTCTTTTGATGACGTGAGCCTTGTAGGCGTCTGAAGAAGCACTGTTTTCATTCTGCTTAAAGTATCTATTCGAATAGAAGTAATTTTCAAATTGGGCCATGCCCTTGCCTCCCTGTCTGGAAAGGAGCTGGGGAACAAAGAACGTCCACAGCACTTGACCTTCGCAGTCGTAGTGACTAGATAAGGAGTCCCGGGCATAAGACTACAACATCTGCGGTCTACAATAAGAATGTAACTCCCATTATAGAGTCTTTGAAAGAATGGTTCTATTTCAGTTGCAGGTGCGCCTTGCTGGTGACATGAAAGGTTGTATGAATTCCCTTCACAGGCTCCATGCAAACTAATTCCGTTACACAGAAGCGTGCCGCTTAGTGACATAGCACAATTGTTGCCACTAAGAAACACTTTCTGTCCTTTATTACTGACACATGCATGTGAATAGGGCAGGTTCCAAGTTGTTTTAAGGTACCCCTTTCCCAATTTCTCGTACATGCCAGCCTGTATATATTTTTGGCAGTATTGAAACCTGAAGGTTGAGATTGGAATATTTATGATTCCGTGTATTATCCATTCACTGACAGGTCGTTCTGACATTGTCATTGGTAATCTTTCTAGTTTTTCAATGCTCAAGATTGTATAATCAGCACCCTTTTGTGCCATACCGATTTGTCTATCAGTAAGGTTAAAGATTTGGAATAGTGACGTTGTGTTGATTAAACGCCAAGGCACATAGCCTGAACGCAGATTTTGTAACGTCCAGCCAAGCTGTACAATAGAACGCAATTGTGACTGACCATGTTGTAATAACAGTAAGTCTTGCGATAATATATCGATTGCTGAAGACACAATGCTGTCCAATGAAAAAATTCTGGAGGACAGAGTCATTAACCCATTGTCCACTACAGAAAGTGATTTTTCCAAATTAATACGGTCAATTTCCCGTATTCTCTCTGCTGTCTCAATTTGAGTAACCTTCCAGGCCTCATTGTATGCTGCATATACAGAGGCTGCTATGAAACGCTTCTGACGCTGTTTGCGTGGTCCCATTATGAAATCACGCAAGTCAGCACCATCAGTAAGTAAAGTTAGGTGTTGCTTAATTTCAGGCAGTGTGGAAGTTTGTAGCCATTGAAGGCATAATTTGCCCACACTGTAGGTTGTTATTATCCCTGGGTGATGTCTTTGGGGATATCTAGGGTCTGGCCTGGTCATTCTGAACCCCTGTGTTTTATTCAGGAATCTGTCTTGACAGTTATTTGTATCTGTGGGCCAGATCAACCATTGTTTCCAATCAGGATGTGTTCTGTTTTGGTTTAATATATGGTTTACGTCTATCTCTTCATCTGTATCCGAGCTATTGCTAAACATTATTGGTTTTGGAATAGACGGTTTATTTAAATCTTTGATTTTGGCTAAGCCAAGACAGGTGGTTTGTTGAACAGTGTCATTTAAAAAAATCATTTGTTCTGGGATCATGCAGGCTCTAAACAAAGCTTCTTTACCCTGTACTTGCCAATCTTTTGTACCCCAAACACTTTTCAATTCAACATTTTTGTCCCAATAATCAAATCCAAAAGTATTCATTTTTTCGAAGAATGAATCTGAATATATCAATTTTGTGTTGGTTATCATGGTTTTGGTTCCTGTCTTGTTTGACAATTTAAAATAAAATGTTTCAGCATTACTTGTGTTAAAACCTGAAAAATATGAATATTTGTCGTAAACGGTTCTTGAGCTCCCTTTTGGAGGCGTAGCACAATGTTCCCATTGATTATAATTTAAAACATTTCTAGGTTGTGCAGATCTATGTAAAAAGTGATTACCATAGTGGTTATAGCAATACATACTATCATAATTTGTAGAACCTTGCAAATAATCATGTTTGGTAAATTTAGAAGACATTACTAAATCAGACATCATATTATTAATGCTTTCGAAGTCCCAATCATCAGCAAACGAGTTCGGTTTTGCAAAGTCACTCAAGGAGATCTTAATTTGGTGTGGATATTTCAGGATCTCGACCGGACCATAAATTTCATAGTCAGTGTTGTCCCAGGCTACCCCACCAGGTATCTGATTGGCTGTGAAGTTGGCTGAAGAAAGTTCTCTTTTCTCGACGTGTGAAGATGTGTGTGGTTTGAGGACCAAGTTGATGTTCTGACTTGCTGTGTCCATTTTAGCATATTTTCCCTCAATGAAGCGTCCCAAAGTTAATACCATGATGAGCCAAAGTATGAGGATAAATGCACCAAAACCCACCCAAAATTCAATCCATGGAGAAATCAGATATGTATCTTTCAGTTGTTTCAAAAGTTCCTTAGCTTTGTCTTTAAAGGATCTTGATGATGGCTGTGTCTTTGATTCACTGAGGCTTTCAGAGGAATCAGTGAAGTTGATGAAGTAGCCGGATGCAGTTCTGTCAATTGTTCCAATTGCTTCAGGATTTTTGTTTCTTGCATTTTCACTTGGTACTTCATTATAGATTGGTGTGTCTCTGCTAAATGTTTTTATTTGGGTTTTCAGAGGTCTGAGTTCTATTGCATTGTTGCATAGTCCTTGTTGTTCTTCTGTAGGCGTTTCGAATGTGATGAGCCTCTTCGTTAGGACCTCTGTACTGGTAGCAAACCTTGGTGTTCTGCTACTTATTGGGAGTCCACTTGGCCTACTGTTTGTTATCGGCCACATGTTGTGGTTTTACCAGGTCGATGGATACAACTCGGTTCTCCTTTTTTCCAGCAAGTGGCGGTAGTACAACTGATCTTGTCCCGTTGACAGACAAGACAGGAACTGCTTTTCTGTAAGAAGGCCCAAATTCCTTCTTTACCGCGATCTTCTCCCTGACTAGATCCCCGACTTTTGGAATCCAGACAGGTCTTGCTGGGACAGGTGGTGATTCTTCAGTGGTCGTTGGCTGTTGTTTCAACTGTATGTTGCTCAGGTCTTTTCTTGTTTTGTTTAAGTCCTGCAAAATAGCCAAACGGTCTTTGACATCAAAGCTTTTTTCTTTAACCACTGAAGTCTGACTGTCGAGGTCAGAGATAATCATTCTAGTTCCAAATAATAATTCGTACAGACTGAATCCCTTCAGAGAATTTCTTGGCAAGTTATTTAGACTACGTTGGACACTTATTAGATGTTTGACCCACCCAGCTCCCGAACCTAATATCCTTTCCATTATAGATTGCTTTCTGCCTTGGTTTTTTCTTTACACCATCCTGTACCCTCAGGAAGGAAGTGAGAAGATTCCCGCTGGGCTGTGCTCATTTGGCCATGTTTCCCCCCTGGCTGGTGTGCCTGAGTGAAAACAATGGTCGAACGTAGCATGCTCTTAGCGTATATGCCATTTAGACTCGCAAATCTTTGTATAATAGTCCGGACGTCAGCCGAGTGCTGGTGATCTACATTATAAGTGGAAACTAGCCTGTATATGTTAATCGCAAGCCATTCTTTTTACTGGTGATGTTATCTGCAGTCAGATTCCACCGTATTATATTTTTTCTCTCCCCACTGCGATTTCTGTTGCAGTATGGGCAGTTTTTTACAAACCTGGTATGGTGTAGGCTCATGCCTGGCCACCAGTACCGTGATTGTAATTCTTCCAGAGAATCTTTTAGTTTGAGGTGTCTGAGACCCTCGCCCATATGTGCGTCTGCGATTAACAAGCTTCTCCTGTCCATGTTTGGAATCACTCTATCCCCCACTCCAGGGATTCGAGCAAAAGGGACGGAGTTTGCATCGATTATGTATGTGTAATTGAGTGGATAGTTGATCGGTAACGCTGAGCAGTCGCCTTTTGATGACGTTTTCACCGCCAGCACTGTTTCACCGTCAATGTATTTTAATGTACGCTTTTTTCGAACTACGGGAGCCGATTTAGTGGCTGCCGCTGCGGCTGTTTCAGCCAATGAATTCCCTACAACGTGAACGCCATCACGCTGATGACTCAGTGAGTGAGTCACGTGAGTCTTTGGTAGTTCTTTTTGTAAAAGAGCTATTTGTTCCCAGAGCAGTTTCTGCTTTATTGGTGCATCTGTGTCATCTTTGTAACCGTTTTGAATCCATGTCTGCAAATCGCTGTTATATGATTTGACGCAGTAATATGAATCTGACACTATAAGTGTCGGGAATTCGCGATCCGCATTATCTAGCGCCATTTTCAATGCTATTATTTCAGTTTGTTGTTCTGAATTAGTTTCAACTGAGTGTGTTTTTGTTAATAGAGGTCTTAGTTTACCTCCGCGCCACACTTCGTTTGTAATCTCACATGTGGGGTTGTATGCTTGTTCTCCCCAAACGGAGGGTTGAGCATGTCCGTCTGTATAGATTACACAGGCGTAATGTCGTAGAGGCAGAATGTCGGATGGCAGAGGATATGTTTTTTCATATTTTAGATTTTTTAATTCTTCTAGTTCTGGATCAAAGTAGTAGTATACTTTGTCCGTTTCGATTGAATTCACCCATTGTATCCATTCCGGATTCAATGTTGTTGTTGGTAAATTACACGGTGTTGTTAATGCCTCAAAGGCTGATTCAGCTGTTCTGACTGTGATATGTCTACCGTCAGCTATGTCTTTTTCTCTAGCTATTGCGGTTTGAACTGCGCGAATGATTTTTTCTGTATTACTGAATTTCTGTTCAGCTTCCGTGTACAAGTGGGATTTGAATGCAATTGGTACCTTTTCTCCCTCATTAGAGGTCAGGTATGTGAATCCGCATCTCCCTGGGATGACTCGAATCACAAGATTGCGTGTGTTATCACGTGTTTCTAATTTTGTTTTAATTAGCATGTCTGTTTGTAAGGATCTCAAAATTTCTGTGTGTGTTTGAGTCCAACTGGATCTTTTAAAGTCTGGTTTAATTAGATCATAAAGGGGTTTGACCCTTTCTGCGTAATTTGCAATGTATGTTCTTCCGAAATTTAGGAAGCCTAGAATTGACTGTAGGTTTTTTAGTGTTTTAGGAGGTTGGATTACGGCACATTTCTCTAGGAAATTGTCAGCCAGGCTTTTACCTTCACTTGATAACTCATATCCTAAGAATAGGACCGTCAGATGGGCAATTCTGGACTTTTTAAAGTTGAATTTGTAACCCTCTGCAGCGAACCCAAGTATTATGGTGTTCACTCTTTTCAAGTGAGTCTCCAAGTCATCATCTGTTAAGTAAATGTCATCGACATAAGATAATGCTTCATCATCATATATTTGTAGTAATTCTGTTACTCTCGCTGAGAATACCCCCGGGCTGTTCTTGTACCCCTGGGCTAACCGACAGAATTGTTTTTGAGTGCCATTTACTGAGAATGCAGTTAAGTATCTGCTCTCTGGTGCTATGTTTTGACAAAAGAATCCATTGGAGATGTCCAAGGTTGTTTTGTATTTTTTGCGCACTATGTTATTCATTAGTGCAGCACTGTGTGAGTTTTGCACTGCAAAAGTTTTGCAACATGTGTTAAGGTGTCGGTAATCCAAAACTAGACGATATGAACTGTCTGGTTTGGAGACCGGAAACAAAGGATTGTTCATTTGTGAGGTGCAAGTTTCAATCACCCCCTGGTATTCTAGCTGATCTAGTATTTCATTTACCTGTTTTTTAGCTTCTTGCTTAATTGGGTACTGCCTTTGTGCAGTAGGTTGTGATTTTAACTGGATTTTGTGAGGAGGAGAATCCTCATCCCATCCTACATGATTCTTATATAAAGCAGGTGCTAGAGCCACTGCCCACTTTCTGGCAAGTGTATATTTTTTATGAATCGGGATTTGATTTGAGAAGGCAGGCATAATTACTTCTTCGCCATGAGGGCACTCCCTGACAAACTCTGGTGGCCAGTCTTTTTCAGCTAGAAGGATATCATAGCCCTTGGAGAGATTATCCCAAAATAGTCCCCTTATTTTCCTAGTCTTATCTCCCTCTATACGTAATGTTATCTCGTATATCTTGTGGGGTTTGCTAACTCTGGTGTCTGCAGTTTCCACTTGAAGATATTCATTTGTGTCCACTGTCTCCAGATGATTCATAAGGACTTTGCGAGCTATGCTCACCTCTGCTGCACTGTCTAGCATTGTCTGAGCCCACTCTCCGTTTTTCAGTTGTGTCCTCAGTATTCTCGGCATTGTTAACTACCTTGATACTTGCTACCTTCTTTTTTGGAAATTGTAATTTCTTTTTTAGTTGAGCAGGTTCCTTGTCTTTGGACTTGGCGTGCTCTTCTCTTTGTTCTGATCGTCCTCTTCTTTCCGATTTCTGCGAGGAATTCTGAAAAGATTGAGAGGGACGTGTATCAATGTCTTGATATCTATCAGGTTTTTTAATATTATCCCTATTTCTAAGGTTATATCTTTTCCCAGAGGGGTCACTCTGGGGTGACCTGTGTCTCTGGTTCGGAGATTTCTCCCTTCGCCTAGGAGACCTTCCTCTGGACTGGAATTTCTTTTCTTTAGGATTGGATTGTTTATTTCCATCCCAGTTCTTTTTTGGTGAATTATTATTAAAAAATATTTTTTCTGGACTTTCAGTCAGTTGCGGTTTTACTGGTATTCCACCTAAACTATCTCTACCTAGTTCTTCATAGGATTTTTCTATGATTCTGGCAATTTCAGCTGGTTGGTCCGCTATATCTGTCTCTTTTAACCTCTGGCGGATCGCCACGTTTGCTGCTCACCTTTTATATTGGCTAATAATATAGCCGAGACCTGCTTGAAGTCTTTTAGTAATTTCATACCAAGAGTTAAAGCAGGTTCTGGACCATATTCGTCTTGAATTTGTTTTAGCACATCTGGTATCACCGAAATGGATGGAACACCGTGCGTTTTTGTGTAGATGGAAGCAAAGACTGTACCCCAAGTGTCACAGTCCTCTATGTGTGGTGCGATTCCCATTGGGAGACATATAGTCAGAATCCTGTGTTTTTCTAGCGGGGTGGTGTCAGGAAACACCGCCTCTATTTGGGTGATTTTCTGTGCCAACCAGAATGGTATTTGTTCCCGTTTAGCCGGAACTTTACCTAGGCAGGATTGGATGTTCTGTGGTGTAATTTTATTTGTGTTCCCCTGGTGAGGGGTCAGCTGTGGAAGTTTAATCGCTGGCTGAATTGTTGAAGTCCGCATTACATATTGGACTAATTGTCTATGAATTTTTAGTAATTGTTTTAGCTGTATTAACAGCTCTCCTGTAGACATCCCTTCGATGTCTGGGTGTGGTGTGTATCCGGCTAAGACCGGCCACGTTGCTCCTGGTCTACCTAAAGGACCGAGCCTGGTGATGTGATTATTGTGTTTTAGGGCGCCATCAAATAAGAGCAAATGCTCTTGAAATTTGAGTGGTACTTCCACCTCCTCGAAAGGAGTGTACTCATTAGGAGGTTCCTCTATTTTGTAATAGTGGAAGTACTTTGTTACAGCATTAGCTGCTGGAAAATGTATCCATGAATAATATACCTCTGTCTGCCGATATTCGTGTGCCTCAATTACGAATATGACTGTGCCACCTCTAGGTGTCAGTCCATTTTCTATAAGTTTTAGGGTTATAGATCTCCTTTTGATGACCGGGATGAGTATTATATCCCCGTCTGCAGCCTGCATGGTAGCATCAGCTGCTGCGAGTTCAGTTGCTAATCTAACTGCCTCTCTTTCTTCATCACTTTCTGACATTTTACTGTTAGAAAGGTTATTCTTTTTGTTTGCAGATCAGGTTTCTTATGGAAACAGAGATTAGATGCACAATGTTTTGGAACAGTGTATCCTTCAACGTTGACTATACCAAGAACCATACATAGGAGTTCCCTCCTGCGAGGTTTTGGAGGATATTACCTTTCACCCACTCCAGACGTCTTTGGAGTATGTGGGAAAAGGGGTCTGAGTGAGAAAGCACGACTGAGTTACTCTAAATGTCTTACGTTAGTTTTATCGCCCTTTCCAAACGCGTTGGGCGCCATGTAGTGTAGTTCCTATCTTCCCAATAGGCTCTGCGCATTGGAATAATACCTACAGCAGTAAAGGCCTAGGCCAGACGTTAACTAGGTCTACTACTGTCGATACTAGACTTAAGTTTTGGGTTTGCCAGCGTAGCTCAGAGTTCGCTAGAAACTTTCTCGAATGTTCAGGAAAGAATTAACTCCCCTGATTAGACAAGAAGGGATTTAGTTTCTGACAACCATAGAACATGACAACTTTGCTCTCCCCTAATCAAGAGTCAATCTCAAGAGTCGTGTGAGCACAAGGCAATTATTTTACTCAGTCAGTACGTGCATTCTTAGTCTCATCAGATTGTAGAGAAAAGGAAGAGACGGGCGTGTTCAATAAAAAGGTGTTATTTATTGATCAGTCTCTTTTCTCGTACAAGAGAAATGGATCGATATTATTGCAATACTTATAGTTAAGTAAAGTGCATACATTAAAAGCAATAGTATAAAATAATACTGTAAAAACATTGATATGGTTTCTGAGCCATATGATGTTTAAAATGATTAAAATATATTTACATACACATATACATTTGACTAAACGTACTCAACTGGTGTTTCTAAATACGCCTACCCCGTGTACCTGACCTAAGTCTAATGCGTGGGCGGGAATAGAAAGTTACAGTTTAAGTTAAGTTTGTTTTTGCCAAGTGAATAACTAAAGAATTCTCTGTGAGGGGTTATTCAGTTCTGTACCTGGAAGTTAGGATGAATGAGGAATGGTATCTCTTTCTCTGCTCTCGATATTCCAGGCTGCCTGCGAGGGCTGCCCGAAAGCGCCGGTGCTGGGTTTCTCGGCAGGAGATAGCAGCGCGTCTCTCAGCGCGTCAGGAAGGCGGGGCTGCTGCCAGCGGGGTCTGCTCTGCTCTTGGCTTCGGCAAGTATGGCTGCTCCGTCTCGTCACCACGCGTGTGTTTGCATAGGGCAAGATCGGCAATATTTATACCTTAAAGGTGCCGAGATTGACGTAAGGATGGACATAGATACGTCAATAAAGATGTCATACGACTTGCTCGTTAGCACATTCTTTACTAAAGTTCTCTGTGAAATCAAAACAATGGCCGCACGGATTTTCCACGTTGTCATAGGTTTGATTTGTTATGAGAACGTCGTATGCCTTATCAGGGGCTGGAGGAATGTCGCTTGTCTAATTAGATCTCAAGCGTTATGACCTAATCAGATAACACGTTCCTGTGCCGTAGTGTGACTGCGTCAGATAACGGTATCTGCATCATGGGGGCTTTTCTTGCCTCATGGGCTGACTGTTAGTTAACTTGATAGTTAGTTTAACCAGAATAGGGTCAGGAATAGGGGGATCGATTCAGAACCTATAGGAATACATGACAATAGGTTGAGAATGTATTTACATTTCTGGATCTCCAGAGCCACACTTGATGCGTGTTGCGCCAGTCGGCCACAACTAATTCTTTACAGCACCCCTTTGGGATAACTGCCCGTCATCTATCCCCTGGACGCGGCCACCAGGCCACGGCTTGGCGCCTTTCGTGCGCGCCAGCTCTCACAAAGTTGCTTACTACAAGCGCCAGCACCTCGGGTAGGGCCATAGAGTCCAGGACCACCAGCAGGTCAGCCCCCTCTCCCGCCAGCCCGGAGCCCCCATTGACTGCCCGCCCTCTTCGTTCGAGGATCAGACAGTCCCCGCCAAACAGGAGTCCCCGCCATTTCTCTTGCCCAGGACCCCACCACATCGCCAACTTTCCTCTAATGTCAGGAATGGGTGGGTGGGCAACTTGCTTGTGACTCTGATCCACAAGGCACCGCGGTGAGAGGACAAAGAGGGCTTCCTCCTCATGCCCCACGCTTTTATCATTTTCCCTTGGGAGCGGTCACCGGCGCTCCTTAGTGACGCCCTTAGTGACCTATCGTTTTTCCTGGCGATGCCCCCTCCCACTCTCCCTGCAGACCGGAAGTTTTACCTGGTTTCCCGAACGAAATACCACTAAGGGCCCCCACCTCTAGCTGTGGGTGGTGCGTACCATATCTTACACTTCGGCAGTGGTTTCCATTGCCACTGCACAAGGCCGTCGGGCCTTCCCTTCAAGTGTCTGCCTGACAAATATATAGTTTTCAGAGTGGTGGCCTTGGAAGGGACTTGTTGTCATAACAGTTCGGGATAACGTAATTCAAAAGTGACTAAGCGCATGCAAACACAACACCAGCCGAACTCACTACCATGCATGATGTGAGCAGACTAGCCAGTTAATGAAGGTGAGTCATTAGCGCCAGTGTGCTCCACCTTCCACAGCTTCATGCAGGCATGTCCAATTGGCTTTGGGTGCTGCTGGGAAATCAGGGGCCAGAATCTTTACCTGTGCACCACAGTCATCGTTGTCATTGTGCAAGCTTCCCTCAGACAGAATGTGGAGTAGCTTACATGCATTCTCCCACAAGCGGTTTTTGAAAGCATTGATAGCAACAGTGCAAGTTGCCCTCGCACAGCACGACACACGACGTAGTTCTGTAATACACAAAGAGGCGTAGCTATACTCTAGCCCCATAACATGGGTGACATCACCAACCAGCCCTTTCTTTTTAGCCAACTGCACTGCAATCATGGCCCTTAGTTTTGTTTTATGGATATTAAATGTGGGCTCAAACCTAAGCTTGCTTTTGACAAAAAAGTCAGCACTGGCTGAAGCGGTCACACTTAATATGTGGGCAGCGTAGCAGTAGTACACGAAGCTCAGACTTATAAAAACTTCTCTTCGTAAAACCATTCCATCTCACCAACAGGGTTAATTGGTTATACATAGAATAGCCACAACGATCAATGACAATGTACTAACAGATTTGCTCATTTTTCCCCGTTATTCCTCTTTTACGGTCTAAACTCATAGAAATGGCCCTTTAGCCATAGAAAATAGCAGAAGTAAAGAATTAAATGGTCCAGCACTCCCGGCTCCTCGCATTCTCTTTTTGTTATACATTAGGTATGAACTCACTGGCCCTCTTAAAAGTACTTCCGTGAAATGACAGGAGCACTGCCCGTATTGTTCAACTGCTTGAAGGATTGCTAGTTGTCTTTAAATCAATCAATGTTTTACAAAGAGAAAAATCTGCTTTCAGCCATTTAATAGGCCGATATCCAATACACAATAAAGGTAGAAATTTAGCGTCTACATTCCACCTGTTTCTCCCATCTTCTTTTTAATAATTCGTTTTAACAATTGGAGCTGACCCGAGCAAATGTGGGAGGCTAAGAAAATAAATAGCACGCAGTTGGTCTGTATTTCCAAGGGTCTTCAGAAGTGTGGCACTGTCTCAAATCACCTTTGCATTATTGAGTTCATGTTTAGCATAACAATGATAATTATTTGCCTGTTGTAGCTATACTTGTCATGATGGTGCCCACCCATCATGTCACCAACCCTGGGTGTGTGGCCGTCCACCAGTGGCACATGAAGTAGTAGATGTTGTAGGACCCTGAAAAATACGCTACATGGCTGAACACTTATAAGATCCCAAAGGTGAGACCTATTGGCTTTGCCAATGCTTGTTTTTCTTTACCTGTGGAGCAAAAACACAATACTTAAAACTTTACTGGCTCCCCATGCTCTCCACTTTTATTTATTGCCACATGCAATTAATCTTACACCTACCAAGTCCATTTACCGATTTTCACTAATTCCCAAGCGGAAACATTCCATCGCCGACACTACACTGAAAAAGTTTGCCCCATAATCCATGTCCTCCAAAGCGGCTTTCTTTAAACATTTCCTCATTACTCTCTATACTTGTTTCCTAGTCACTGGTGTCCCATTCTCATGCACAAAAAAATGCACCTTCAACACAACCTTTTTTATCTAAATACAGCCCTATATTGCTTACCGGATAAATGCCCTTGCCCTTATCCCTGAACTCCTAAGCCTTACTACATACCCCGTGCCCTTTCTAATCAGTTTTGCTCCAACTAATCTTAATGCCCACCATCTCATGACAGGTTGACAGGTCTTCCATCAGCACCAGCATATGGCTTGTCGTCCACACAAGCTCCAATATTCCGAATGCTGCAATGAAAAAAGCCATAAATAGTGCCCTAAGCAATTCTTCCTCCAAAGTGGATGTGTACATGAATCTCACATGGGGCACCGGCCCTTTCTTCAATGTTTTCCTTCTCGGTCGTCTAATCTTCCAACATACTTCATCCCCCCCACCCCCCCCACTCCCCCATTAGTCATATCCCCAGAAGAATTTCCAATAGAATGCAATTCCGAACATTTTTCTTTTTTTAGTCACCAGGGCTAGTCCATTCTTAACCTGGCCCAATAAGAGGTTAACCAGGTAATTCCTGTATTCTTCTAACCCCTTCCCCATGCGCCCCTTCCATCCAGAGACCTGCTGCATCAATTGCGCCCTCCCCATCCTGTATATTCCACGTGTAGATTCTGCTACTGAATTTTCAGCCAGCTGCAAAGCTCTCACAGCTCGACCTTCCATAAATCCTGTGGCATTTGTAGGCCTCTCTCGTCTGTATCTGAAGTCAAATCACAGAACCTCCTCCACTGCAAGCAAGATAAAGCGTCAGCTGTCCCATTGTGCACTTCTACAATATGTCTTCCTCTGAACAAAACATTCCATTCCAGACTCATCAGCACCAACTCTCTCACCAGTCTCAGTACAAGTTCATCTTTTGTCATCATTCTATTTTTACTTATATACTGCTGCTTTCTGGTAGATTACAAATGTAACCTTTGTATTCATCAGCCCTATTGTCCCCATAGTCTTTTTGCCAAAACTACTAGGATAATTCAAGGAAGGCAATGCTATGCCTCGTGTGAGGTCATTTCTCAACACCGCTGCCCTATTCAATAGTCCAAAACCCCAGAGCAGGATGTGCCCGAAAATATTTCAAATTACCAGCTTATCGTAGGCATTGCTGCTTAAAGCTCGAATTGCATATATCTGTTCAGCACATTTCATTTTTTTTTAAGTAGGTCAAGTTGATTTCACTGAGTTCTTACTGTGTTCCTACTGCTGATACAATGCACTGTTGTGAATTATCTGAGCGCCATGGTTCGGCGTTCAGACGGGAACTGGGGGCATATTATCAACACAGGCGATAAAATTATCGCTGCTTTTATCGGCAGAAAACTGCCGCAAAAGCGGCTTTAGCGGCAGTTTTCTGCCGCAAAAGCGGCTTTAGCGGCAGTTTTCTGCCGATAAAAGCAGCGATAATTTTATCGCCTGTGTTGATAATATGCCCCTGGGAGCCTGGGCATGTTCTCCATGCAGGCGGTAATACATCCTGCACAGAGAACATGCTAAAGTGTGCAGGACTCTAAGGCCGGCTCGAGAGGGCCGGTCAATGCATCATGCGCACTTTAGTTTGCCTACCACTTCTCCCCTGCTCTGTCAGCAGAGCAGCCTCGCCCTTATGCTGCTGCAGCAGGGAAGAATAAAATGATAATAACATCCCGTTATTAGCATTTTATTTTTCCTTCCTTGTACTGCTGCACAGCAGCAGCGGGGCAACACTCCTCCGCCTTAGCAGAGGAGCTGCCACTGATACATATGTGCTACTTCTGTCCCTGCCAGTCAGAGTGGGATATTTTCCAACCACCATTTTGGTTGTCGTTATAGTTTCCTTTCAAGGAGACTACTTAAGCCGAATGCTGCTGCAGCAGGGAAGAATAAAATGATAACAACATCCTGTTATTATCATTTTATTTTTCCTTTCTTTTTCTGCTGCACAGCAGCAGTGGGGTGACACTCCTCCAACTTAGCAGAGGAGCCGCCACTGATACGTATGTGTAACGTCTGTCCCTGCCAGTCAGAGAGGGATTTTTTCCAACCGCCATTTTGTTTGTTGGTATAGTTTCCTTTCAAGGAGACTACTTATGCCAAATGATGGTGCAACCGTGCAGCTTATCGTAGGCATTGCTGCTCAAAGCTCTAATCGCACATATTTATTTTGCACATTTCCGGATGTTTTAATAAAAAAATACATCAAGTTGATTTCACTGTCTTCTTACTGTGTTCCTACGTGTGATACCGTCTCGCCAGTCAGAGTGGGACATTTTTCGTCCGCCATTTTGGTTGCCTGTCTAGTTTCCTTTCAAGGAGACTACTTAATCCGAATGCTGGCATGACAGCACAGATGGCACACCGCTAGCATGCCAAAGACAAACTCGTCTGCACCTCTCCGCGCACCGACCTTGCACAAAGCCAGCCATGCTGCCGGTTGCACCTCTGAGTCTCATGGTGTCGCCACTACTAGTGTACTATCCAAAACTTGTTACACAAGAAAACAACTAATTCAAGTTGGTAAGAAGTTTAAAACCCCCTCACCCACCACCACCGAGATAGGGCCTAGGCCTCCTCCGTATATTAACACTAAAACGCCTGCCATTTTTGTATGCGGTCTCCTTAATTACCGGTCCTTAGCAAAGCATTCTACTGAAATTAATTTGTTGTAGAAACCGAAAAATGGGATCCACGTTTCATAACTGAGACATGGACCAGTCCTGACTCGGCAGTAGACCTAGGTAAGGCAAGCCCTCTGGGCTTTAAAATTCTCCATAGCATGCATCAATTGGAAAGGAAGGGGAGTAGGTATTATTTACAATGAAAATTGGAAATTTTCCTCACTCCCACTCAACAACTAGGAGGCCCAGAAGTGTTGGGTTCCACTATGAAATCCGGAAGAGGCAGTGCTTTCTCAGGTTCTATTTGTAGGGCTGGGCGGTAAATTCCGCTCCACTGGCAGAGTTCGTGGAGTTTTGCCACTCTGAGTACTGCTAGGATATCAAGTTTGACAAAAAAACTCCACCAACCGCCGGTGGGGCGCAGTTTACCAGCATGCACTAGCAGCTCAAATGATACTGTGTCCCTTTAAGGTTGGCTGGTGTGTGGTTGCTAGGGAGACATCCTGTCTCTGCCTCTGGGCTGCAATTGGCTTATGGTCAGGGACGCCGACCACCCCTACCCCAGCGCACCGGCACCACCACACCCCCAAGGCCAATAGACTTAAACTGAGTTCTTTGGAAGGCAGGGGGCCTTGCGACCCCCCCGGCCGTATTTATTAAAACATGAAAAGAAATTAAAAATTGTTGCAAAATAAACATTTTTCACTGACAGAAAATATACAAAATTCAGACATTAGATTACACATGATGTAGACAAGTTTCCAAGGGCTAACCTTAACAAATCTCTAATACAAAGAGTTTCCTAACCGAATCTAACATCGTACGTATGAATTTTGCATATCCTAACATTTTTGGGCCTACGGCAAGGTCTTAACCGGTGACAGATCCCTATTAACCAGCTACGCCCTCACGTGTGAGTGCGCATGCGCAGAGGGCCCGTTTACCGGGAGAGTATATTCCCCCCTCCCGGTTACCCCCGTACGCTCCCTGAACTCCATTGATCAAAAAGAGGGATACTTTCATTCTGCGCCGTTTAATGACGTCACAGTGTCCGTGCGGGGTAACTTCGCAGCCAGAAGAAGAAAGCGTGACTCCCCCCTTCCCCCGCACCCATCCAACCAAGCGGATATCCCGCCCCTGGAGTTCTAGGAGAGGCCAATGGCCCCTCGCCCTGGGCGAGCCCATTCGTAATGGTGCCGCCCCCTAAGGACCTTCAATTGACTGCTCACCGATCATGACCTTACCGCCTGACCAATGACTAAAATAAATACGACAATTGCTGAACCTATAATTGGGAGAAAAACCTAAGGACAAAATTATCAACATGTATCAAAACATCGTGCGAACCTATTTAGAAAATCCATACCATAACTTGTGATGTGGACTGGTCTCCCAGCACATAAACCACCACCTGTGCTTAACCCAACAACATTACACGTCTATATATCCTGTAAAAGGGAAAAAAGGCCTAAGTAACCAAAGTAACTTAATTTATCACATACTCCATGAATCACTTGACAACCTCAAATAATCACAAATACTAAATATTCTGCATCAGGGGCTGGTGGGTGGGAAAGCATAATCCGTCCTCACCAGGAGCTCACGGGGGTGAAGGGTGCAGCCTGAGGAGCGCGGGAACAAGAGGATGTCTCCCGCGTTCCCCAGGCCTTTTAAACAGTGTAAAAGGGGGGCCGACCAATTTGCACTGGTCCGCCCCCCCACCAAAGTCCTCCCACTTGCCCCCAGAAGCATGTAGGGCATGCCCCACCATCGAGCGTGCTACAGGGAGGGGGGTCCGGCACCCCGCCATACGTGCGGGGGGACCGAGTGGCCCCCCCTTTCCTTATGGTCAGGAACGCCGACCACCCCCTCCCCCAGCGCACCGCCACCACCACAACCCCAAGGCCAATAGACTTAAACTGAGTTCTTTGGAAGGCAGGGGGCCTTGCGACCCCCGGCCGTATTTATTAAAACATGAAAACAAATTAAAAATTGTTGCAAAATAAAAAAAATTCACTGACAGAAAATATACAAAATTCAGACATTAAATTACACATGATGTAGACAGGTATCCAAGGGCTAACCTTAACAAATCTCTAATACAAAGAGTTTCCTAATCGAATCTAACATCGTACATATGAATTTTGCATATCCTAACATTTTTGGGCCTACGGCAAGGTCTTAACCGTTGTCAGATCCCTATTAACCAGCTACGCCCTCACGTGTGAGTGCGCATGCGCAGAGGGCCCGTTTACGGGGAGAGTATTCCCCCCCTTCCCGGTTACCCCCGTACGCTCCCTGAACTCCATTGATCAAAAAGAGGAGCCCTTTCACTCTGCGCCGTTTAATGACATCATAGTGTCCGTGCGGGGTGACTACGCAGCCAGAAGAAGAAAGCGTGACTCCCCCCCTTCCCCCGCACCCATCCAACCAAGTGGATATCCCGCCCCTGGAGTTCTAGGAGAGGCCAATGGCCCCTCCCCCTGGGCAAGCCCATTCGTAATGGTGCCGCCCCCTAAGGAGCTTTAATTGACTGCTCACCGATCATGACCTTACCGCCACAGGCCAGCATAGTTGACTGACTATCTGGCCCCCCCACAACCTCCTCCTCCTATAGGTCATGCCCCCCTTGACAACCCCACTAACCATGCCACAATTTTCGCTGCCAGTAATTCATTCCCTGACCTGGACAAGTGTACCCCGTCCTGCATGTAGAATTGCTCGCCCCAAATGCACCCATGAGAGATATTCTGTAATTGAGGTGACCGAAACAGCTTCTCTATCTTGTTGTTGACTCTCTTTACCGAGAGATTCAACGCCCTAACAGAGACCCCCCCTCTCCACTCCATCCTAGGGATCATTTGTGACCAAGCTATCGTGCAGCCTGGGAGTTTCTTTGCTATCCAGCTTGCGACTGAGATCATCTCCTCCAATAAAACCCGTCTACCCAGTTTAGCCAAATCGTTGCCCCCCACGTGCACAATGACTACTGATGGAGGTGAAGTGTGTTGATCAAGCAACTCCCCAAAGTACCTTCTAAACTGATTGATACCCAGACCTCCTTTCCCATGGAAGGATACCCTGAAGCCGCACTGTTCTGCCTTACGTACAAAATTACCTGAAAAGAAAACAGAAGCAGCACGCCTTACATAAGAATGACCTACAACCCATGCTACTCGAGTCCTGTTCCTCTGTTCCGTCCATTGTGATGAAGTTGCTTACTGTTGCTGACCCGGTCCCAGTTTCCGCCCTGCGTGACAGGCTTGTGATACTGCAAGTGAAACAAAAAACAACAAGCGTCAGCGCGAACTTACCAGGCACTTACAACATGTGCAGCAGCACATAGCGTTTATAACAATCGGAAGACCATCTCCCAATGCGCTTGACATTGGTCACTTGCAACCCTCTGGCTGTTGCTTCAGTGGCCGCCCCTATCCTGAATGAATGTGTGCCACAATCCTTGGGATTCAAGCCAGCCTTGGAAATAGTCATTGCCAACACCCTTTGAAACTGAAATTTTGTTAAGGGTGTACCATTCGCATGCACCAACAGGGCCCCCTCCCTTGTCAATGCCCTCTGACTAAGGAAGGACTCTACATGCTTTACCGGGCAGCAAGGATTAGCCCGTGCCCGGTAAAGAACCAGGCTATTGCCTCTGGCTTCCTGACCAGTCTTGGATCTGAGTATAGTGATCAATAATGTGTCACCAAGTATTTTTGTGTGTTCTACGCGAAGGCCACCACTGTTATCTTTCTTACTTGCAGTCACCAGTTCACCCACCCGTAAGGCCCCATAGAAGGCCAGCGCGAAGGAAGCCCTAAACAGCAGTACTTCCCCAGGTGAACTACATGTGTCCTCCAAAGCTTTCAGCAGGGCTGACAACCGCTCTAGGCCAATCGGGTGTCTAGAATCCTTCACACTCCCCTGCAACCGCCGCCAACCCTTGAGTGCCTTCCTGACTAAGAAAGAGTCTGTTGGATTCCTGACCGCTCTTGATTGTGCCATGAAAGACACTGCCGCCTTATGCCTGCTGGCTGTTGCAGCCGAGCGCCCTTCCCCATGTAACCTAACCATGTACTGGATAAAACTCCCTTCCTGACACCACTTTTCGCCCCAGTCCGGACCTAAAAAGGTGCAATAAGACAGAAACGCTGCTTCATTAGCTGACCTTGTCCTGGGTGCTAGACTGGCTGCCACGAGGTTTTGTAACTCGGGGCACCGATTTCCCAGAGTGTAGTTGAGAAGTGTGTCGGTGCTGCTTCTGCAGATGGTAAATGCTCCCGGAACACCTGCATCTTAAAACGAGAAAGTGCATCAGCCGCGTTATTCAGTACACCTGGAACATGTTTTGCCCTAAACAGAACATTCAGTTTCAAGCAAATCAACACAATTTCTTTCAACAGGCGTAATATCCATTTACACCGTGCCGCCTGCTGATTGATACATTCGACCACCGTCATGTTGTCTGACCAAAATATTGGCGATAGATTGCGCAGCTGCTCGGGCCACACAGTCAATGCCACCCAGATTGGGAACAGCTCCAAAAAACCTATGTTACTGGTCAACCCGTTCTCGTCTCACCAAGTTGGCCAACGTTGGGCCACCCATCTGTTGCCAAGTATGGCGCCAAACCCCACACTGCAGTTGGAACAGTAGGAGTTTGCAACAAAAAACTGTGGAGTTTCAGTGCTCTTGAATCACAAGAAATGATTGGTGGATTCAGATAGTTGAAAACTGAACTGTTCTGTGAAAGAAGTAATTTGAATGGTTAAAGTCATTTAAAGAAACATTGCACCGGATAGGCTGGTGTATTGAGAGGTCAAACATCCTTGCTGAGTTCATTTGCAACATTGTAGAATAAACTTTTAAACCTGAGAGCTCAGTGAGGAGGGAGTTGCTATGGTAACAGGCAGAAAGGGCTATTTTTTTTTCAATTTACGCGAGGGGAGCGCCCGGTACCGGGGAGCGTACCATGGAGAAAAAAGAATGACAGAGTTCTTTTAAAAATGTAGCATTTTTTTTATAAATTAGAGGTAGTTCTAAAAAGAACTGTTTTTTTTATTCTTTTTGTTGTTTTATATTTTTTTTATTGTTTTTTTGAACATTTTTTACTTTTTTGGGCTTTTATGAACAATTTCATATTTTTTTTGTAATTTTAATGGGGACAAATAAAAAACAGGGAATTGTAAACGGCTCAACTGGAGCAAAAAAAATCTTTCTTTTTGCAGTTGTGGTTGTCTCCAGCACAGTTGATCAGTTTGATACTTTGCTCTCCATAGGAAATTGTAGTCCCGCAAAATATACAAAGTATTTTAAAATCTCCAAACTGGGGTTGGATATTTGGGACCATCTCCCTTGTCTCTGGACCCGATGGAGTGGGTTGTTTTCTTTTGGAGGTGCTGGGAGAAGATTGGGGAGGGTTTCTTGTCAGTTCTCTGACCTCTGCCGCAGCATAGTTGTTTGGGTGCCTGCGTTGCATATGGCGAAGCATTGTATTGTTGCCAAATGAATACTTTTTTGCAGGGTTCCCCCTGGAAAGTACAGTGCCACAGATGAGACATGTGACTTTTGGAGCATTTACTTTCTTTAGTCCCTTAGGGATTTTAAAAAACTCCCACAGAAAGTGCTCCTTGGGTTTATAGGGGGGATTATCTTCAGGCAGGAACTGCCTCTTCTCCTCCTCCTCCTCCTCTTCTTCTTCACCACCACTGTGGTGTTGTGGTGGTCCTTGTGGTGGTGGTGGTGGTGGTGGTTGAGATGCTCCTGCTGCTGCTGCTACTGTAGCCATTTCTCACTTACTACAAACAGGTCTGCAAACAGGTCATCCTCAGTCAAAGTACAAAGTGAGAATGAGGAAAAAGGTGGGGGCTTTCATTATTTCGAAAAAAAACTGTTCTGAACCAATGAAAAGTGTTATTTTCAGGTCACATGACCCGACGCGCTTACGCTACGCGCCCCGGGGCACGCCCGGGGGCGCTTACGTAGCGCGATCGTATGCGCTCGGGCGCTTCCGGGTGCGCTTACGCCGTGCGTCATAAGACGCATCACGCGGCTAGGCGATACATCACGATGATGTTTTCGTTCGCGGCAATAGCGCTAACGGGACGCTCACCAGTACGCGCACCGGGGCGCGCCGCAAGACTGCGCTTACCGGTGCGCTCACCGGTACACGCACCGGGAGCGCTCCAGGGCAAAAAAATAAAAAATTAAAAATAAACATGAACAATATACATAAAAAAAATAGTATTACATAAATATACAATATAGGATTCATTATAAAAAATATTATATTTCATAGCTATAGAAATTTGCTATTAAAAAAACCTTTGAAATTCACTGAAAAAAACATAGGTTTGAGGCCCTATATATAGTTAGGTATTAGCATTTACAAAACCTATGAAATTCACTGAAAAAACCATATGTTTCACACCAGTTATAGTTAGGAATTAGCATTTAAAAAACGTATTAAATTCACTGAAAAAACCATAGGTTTGACACCAGTTATAGTTAGCTGGAAATTTTACTGACATAAAACCATTGAAATTCCCACGTTATAGTTAGTTGGACGCACTATAACTCGCGCGCCCGCAATCCACTGCTGATGATGACACATATTACATCATTCATGACATGGTTAGTGACATCACTGATGACATCACTGATGACATCTCAAATGACATCACTGATGACATCACTGATGACATCTCAAATGACATCACTGATGACATCACTGATGACATCATCCAGTGTCTGTGTGTTTCTGTAAAGTTAAAATATGTTTTACATATTGAAGAATGAGTGTATGTATGAGTGTCTGGATGAAGGATTTAGTAGAGTGAGTAGTAGAGAGCAGTAAAGAGTGAGTAGTAGAGAGTAGTAAAGAGTGAGTAGTAGAGAGTAGTAGAGAGTGAGTAGCAGAGAGAGAGAATAGTAGAGAGTAGTAGAGAATGAGTAGTAGAGTAGTAGAGAGAGAGTAGTAGAGAGTGAATAGTAGAGAGTAGTAGAGAGTGAGTAGTAGAGAGTGAGTAGTAGAGAGTAGTAGAGAGAGAGTAGTAGAGAGTGAGTAGTAGAGAGTAGTAGAGAGTGAGAAGTAGAGAGTGAGTAGTGGAGAGTAGTAGATAGTGAGTAGTAAAGAGTGAGTAGTAGAGAGAGAGTAGTAGAGAGTGAGTAGTAGAGTAGAGAGTAGTAGAGAGTGAGTAGTGGAGAGTAGTAGATAGTGAGTAGTAGGGAGTGAGTAGTAGAGAGAGAGTAGTAGAGAGTAGTAGAGTAGTAGAGAATGAGTAGTAGAGAGTGAGTATTAGACAGTAGTGGAGTAGTAGAGAGTAAGTAGTACAGAGTAGTGGAGAATATTCCAAAGTTTGGCACAGCACCACTTGCACAATAAGTCCAATCAAATCATATCACTTAGAGTCCTTATTGAAGCGCTGAATCTTGGTGTATATTCAAATGCTTTTATTTTCCTTAAGTTTATGTACCACTGCCAGCTGACGCATTTCGTTATGTACAACAGAACTTCTTCCGGGCGTTCTTATTTCCTTCAAGTTATGTCGGTATCCTGTTGTCATATAACTAGATATTTCTTCCAAATGTTAGACGAGACGTAAGTACATTCTTATTCAAAGTGACTAGGTATCAATTTTACCCACACAATTCGGACAGACTTGAGTAATTTATAGCATCCTCAAAGTCAGTCTTTCAAAAATTCCAAAGTATAGGACATGATAATCCAAATCCAAATGTTTCTCAAGAAAAGTCATTTTCAATCGTTCGGAATATATATATATATATATATATATATATATATATATATATATATATATATATATATAACACACTCCTTCTAAACCAATTGGAAAGAAGCACGCCGACCAGGCATCAGGATTCAAGGTACTGGATTTATTCGGGCAAAGTGGCAGCAGTATACAAATATCAAGTCCACCCATTACGGCTTGGGTCTGCATGTAAGTATTTCATGAGAAGGCACAATGTCCAGACGCGTTTCGAGAACCCCTCGTTCTCTTTCTCAATGGCGTTTGTGCTGGCTAGATTTCATGTTACCACCCATTCACTTTAAGAAGTCCTGCCCCAAAGTGGGCGTGGCACATTGCATCTTGGGACCTGTAGTGCGGGGTCTGTCACATTTAACGTTGATACGTCGAACTCTAGCACAGGATCTCATTACAACACCCAGTGTTTACCTGAAAGGCTTGTTTTACAGCATATCGACCAGTGTCATGAAATTTGGATCCATTTCACGCTTGCATCCTCAATGCAAAAACGCTCTTCTGCCTTCATCCCGTTGTGAACCAGCACCCTGAAGTTGATGCCCACGGTGTTGCACGCTTGTGCTCCACCTTCCCACGCAGTGTACCTGCAAGCACGGAGTTTCCGGCGATTACTGAGCCCCAGTGCAAGTTGTGGGCGTGGGAAGGTGGAGCACAAGCGTGCAACACCATGGGCATCAACTTCAGGGTGCTGGTTCACAACGGGATGAAGGCAGAAGAGCCAAGATGCAGGTCCCAAGATGCAATGTGCCACGCCCACTTTGGGGCAGGACTTCTTAAAGTGAATGGGTGGTAACATGAAATCTAGCCAGCACAAACGCCATTGAGAAAGAGAACGAGGGGTTCTCGAAACGCGTCTGGACATTGTGCCTTCTCATGAAATACTTACATGCAGACCCAAGCCGTAATGGGTGGACTTGATATTTGTATACTGCTGCCACTTTGCCCGAATAAATCCAGTACCTTGAATCCTGATGCCTGGTCGGCGTGCTTCTTTCCAATTGGTTTAGAAGGAGTGTGTTTATTTTCCTTGGAGGTGTTCGCCCCCAGCGCCTTGACCGCCCTTACCTGTGTCCTGCTCTGCGAACAAAACGTGTGGCAAATCAATTTGAGAACAGGACCTGCCTGCACTTGCCTGGTAAGCGGCACGGAGTGTACCTGCAAGCACGGAGTTTCCGGCGATTACTGAGCCCCAGTGCAAGTTGTGGGCGTGGGAAGGTGGAGCACAAGCGTGCAACACCGTGGGCATCAACTTCAGGGTGCTGGTTCACAACGGGATGAAGGCAGAAGAGCGTTTTTGCATTGAGGATGCAAGCGTGAAATGGATCCAAATTTCATGACACTGGTCGATATGCTGTAAAACAAGCCTTTCAGGTAACCACTGGGTGTTGTAATGAGATCCTGTGCTAGAGTTCGACGTATCAACGTTAAATGTGACAGACCCCGCACTACAGGTCCCAAGATGCAATGTGCCACGCCCACTTTGGGGCAGGACTTCTTAAAGTGAATGGGTGGTAACATGAAATCTAGCCAGCACAAACGCCATTGAGAAAGAGAACGAGGGGTTCTCGAAACGCGTCTGGACATTGTGCCTTCTCATGAAATACTTACATGCAGACCCAAGCCGTAATGGGTGGACTTGATATTTGTATACTGCTGCCACTTTGCCCGAATAAATCCAGTACCTTGAATCCTGATGCCTGGTCGGCGTGCTTCTTTCCAATTGGTTTAGAAGGAGTGTGTTTATTTTCCTTGGAGGTGTTCGCCCCCAGCGCCTTGACCGCCCTTACCTGTGTCCTGCTCTGCGAACAAAACGTGTGGCAAATCAATTTGAGAACAGGACCCGCCTGCACTTGCCTGGTAAGCGGCACGGAGTGTACCTGCAAGCACGGAGTTTCCGGCGATTACTGAGCCCCAGTGCAAGTTGTGGGCGTGGGAAGGTGGAGCACAAGCGTGCAACACCGTGGGCATCAACTTCAGGGTGCTGGTTCACAACGGGATGAAGGCAGAAGAGCGTTTTTGCATTGAAGATGCAAGCGTGAAATGGATCCAAATTTCATGACACTGGTCGATATGCTGTAAAACAAGCCTTTCAGGTAACCACTGGGTGTTGTAATGAGTTCCTGTGCTAGAGTTCGACGTATCAACGTTAAATGTGACAGACCCCGCACTACAGGTCCCAAGATGCAATGTGCCACGCCCACTTTGGGGCAGGACTTCTTAAAGTGAATGGGTGGTAACATGAAATCTAGCCAGCACAAACGCCATTGAGAAAGAGAACGAGGGGTTCTCGAAACGCGTCTGGACATTGTGCCTTCTCATGAAATACTTACATGAAGACCCAAGCCGTAATGGGTGGACTTGATATTTGTATACTGCTGCCACTTTGCCCTAATAAATCCAGTACCTTGAATCCTGATGCCTGGTCGGCGTGCTTCTTTCCAATTGGTTTAGAAGGAGTGTGTTTATTTTCCTTGGAGGTGTTCGCCCCCAGCGCCTTGACCGCCCTTACCTGTGTCCTGCTCTGCGAACAAAACGTGTGGCATATATATATATATATATATATATATATATATATATATATATATATATATATATATATATCACCAGTCCTGGTCAGTTACAAGGCTGACTCGCAGATGTTCCGAGTTTGGGCTACCAGGTAACCCTCAATATAAATCCTTCTCCTCCACTGTAAGTAGAAAAGTCCTCAGACACTCCTGCATGCTCAATAAAGTTTTTAATGACACCAACAGACCCGTTGTGGCATTACGCCTTGCTCACAGCCAGAAATGCAATTACTTCCATTTCATTTTATAAACATATAAAACAGTGATAACAGACTTCACCCAAATAACGTCAGTTGTGATGTCAAATGTGGCGGCCATCTTAACGTGAAGAATCCTCCTTGATTGTTCACCCAGATCGCTTTTGCTCAATCGATAATCAATTCTTATTGCAGCTGCCCATAGAACACATTTTCATTTTAACAATAATAGCAATGCAGCATAATCAATGTTCTTTCTAAATTCATAAACAAGGCACAAAATTGCCCCTGAGATGCCAAACAGCAGCCATTTTCCATAGTGGTCCAGCATAGATTGATCTCTTTTAAACCAATACATTGTTTCTGGGCTCATATTAAATCTTTCCCCAGTTTCTTAATAATGAAAACACGTTTCTCATCTACAGCCACATTCCCCTAATAAATATATGTCTGAACAAATAACTCCTGTATAATACGCAGTCCCAACATCACTTTCTAGATAACAATTCAGCCCCAGTGGGCTAAGTACAGATTCTAATTCATAATTTCTTTTTTTTGCCCCATATATGTTAAATATATCCCGTGACCAAAATTAACTGGCGGAAAAAAAATGCCACAATGGCCATTTCCAACAGTGACGAAAGGAGTGCCAGCATCTGTGTAAAAAAGAAAATAAAACAGTATTATAAACATTTTAAAAAACTAAAGCATCCAGAAAAGATTCCACACTGTTACATCAATAGATTAAACTGTTTAAGTGAAGAGCAAGTTCTTCACTCGAATTCAAACCTTAGGGTACAGGAGTACCAAAGTCAAAGATATATCCTGACTCCAGTTCCCTAGTTCCAATTCACGGTTCCCACCCCGCACATTGATCAATATCGCATTAATAACCACCATTCTCAGTAGCTTCTCATCTTGAAAATTACAATCAAAGAAATGACGTGCCACTGGATATTGTCTATTATTATGTCTAATAGCACGTGCATGCTGCAAAACACCTTTTTTAGCACGATGTATCGTGCTCTCTATATATTTTATTACAGGGACAGAAAAGAGCGTAAATACAATGGGTGGTATTGCAAGTGAGGGCTTTTTGATGGTAATATATCTCTGTGAATTGGGTATTGGGAACTCGGTGCAATCCCTACTGTTAGTACAGGCCTTACAGTTTTTACAACAATGAATGCATGGACGGCTGCTGTTTTTTATCCCCTCTTTCTTTGTTATTAAATTGTGGCTTAGTTTGTCACGTAATGATCGACTTTTCAAAAAAGTGATCTGGGGATTGTTGTTTAAACACTTTTTCAAACTGTCATCTGTCTTCAGGATATGCCAATGTTTGTTTAAAATGTACGCACTTCTTGTGCTTGATAAAAAAAGGTGCTTCTTCATCTTGTCTAACTGGATGTAACAATTTGTTTCTGTTAGTTTCTTCAACTCTCTTGATGGCGTGAGCAATTGTTTTTTGGCTGTATCCCTGATCAACAAAACATTGGCACATAATCTCTTTTTCAATACCAAAAGCTTTTCCCTGTGCTGCAGTTTCATTTTACCCGGAGTAATTGCCCATAGGGGATACTGTAAATCAAATTAGGGGGGTGTGCACTTTTAGCTCTCAGTAATCTGTTTCCTGCTGTTGCTTTTCTGAACAACTTAGTCTCCAATGCATCACCTTTTACACAAACTTGTACATCTAAAAAATCAATAGATGTTGTGCTGATGTGTTCAGTAAATATCATGTTATATGCATTGTCATTCAATTTCTTAACAAATTTATTAGCAGACTCCTCAACGCCAGTCCATACACAAAATATATTGTCAATAAATCACAGCCACAGGACTACACAGTTTTCAAATTCTACCAGTTGTGAGGTCACCTGCTTCTTCCACCAGCCCATGAATACATTCACATAGCTGGGGGTCAAGCAGGTGCCCACAGCTGTGCCCTGTGACCGCCTGTAGATGGTGTCATCAAAGATAAAAAAAATTATTGCAGAGACAGAAATAAATCATATCTAATAAAATTTCAGCGTGAAAGAGTAGAGAGATTGATCGTGTTTTGAAAAAATGTCTAACTGCCTGAAAACCTAAATCATGTTTAATACTTGTGTATAGACTACTAACATCCAGAGTAATCAGAGTATAACTCTTTTCCCAAAAGATGCCTTCTATCACAGTGAGAAAGTGTGTTGTATCTCGCATGTATGCAGGTAATGCTACAACAAATTGTCTCAAATAGTGATCAATAAACCTCGAGGTGTTTTCTAATAGAGAACCAATTGATGTCATAATTGGTCTCCCTGGTGGATTCACAGCATCCTTATGAAGCTTAGGGAGGAGATAGAGCACTGGGATTTTAGGATGGGTATAGTTCAAGTAATTATAGTCTTCCCATTCTATTAATCTTTTTGCTCTCCACTCCAATAGCATTTCCCCATAAACTTTGTTACATATTTATACTTCACTCCTATCTAAGGCACAGTAGCAATTCATGTTACTAAGCTGTCTCACCCCCTCTGCCAGATATTTCATCTTATCCACAACCACCACGTTTCCGCCTTTATCTGACTGGCTTATCATTCTGGGATCATCCCCCTCTGCCTGGGACGACTCCTGGTGGCCCCCTGCCCTGTGCACCACCCCCAAGCCAACGGACCACGCAAGAAACCTGGGCTTCATCCTGGACTCCTCCCTCTCGATGACCAGGCATGTCAACGCCGTCTCGTCATCCTGTTTCAACACCCTGCGCATGCTCCGAAAGATCTTCCGATGGATCCCCACCGAAACCAGGAAGACGGTCACCCAGGCTCTCGTCACCAGCCGATTGGACTATGGGAACACCCTCTACGCGGGAACCACTGCCAAACTACAGAAAAGACTCCAGCGCATACAGAACGCCTCCGCACGACTCGTCCTAGACATCCCCCGCCACAACCACATCTCCGTCCACCTGAGAGACCTGCACTGGCTCCCCGTCAGCAAGAGGATCACGTTCAGACTCCTCACCCACGCACACAGGGCTCTCCACGACCTGGGCCCCAAGTACCTCAACAACCGCCTCACCTTCTACACGCCCACCCGCCAGCTGCGATCGTCCAGCCTCGCCCTCGCAACCGTACCACGCATTCGCAGAGCCACCGCCGGAGGAAGATCCTTCCCCTTCCTGGCGGCCAAGACATGGAACTCCCTCCCCATCCACCTACGGCTGACTCAGGACCATGTCTCCTTCAGGAAGCAACTCAAGACCTGGCTTTTCGAGCAGTAACGGACCCCTCACCCCCAGCTCCTTGAGACCCGACTGGGTGAGTAGCGCGCCATATAAATTGTTTGATTGATTGATTGACAATGGTATTATCACATTTAAGATTCTCCAATGCTATGGCCTTATCAATACTTAGATTCTTTCTCAAAGTTGGAGCTTCTGAATACCTGATTCTTCTTAGATCTCTCAATACCCCTCTATCAAACACTTCGTAGCATCACAATGTATATTCAGAAGGAATATTGACTTGGGCTTAAAAACACTGCCTGGATTTGCATCTAATTTAAAATCAAAATTCTCCAAACTCAAAACAGCATCATCATGATGTTCTCCATTACCATCAAAGGTGGAATATGTATGCAGCATTGCAATATCCTCAATATTCAAAGCACTTAAACCTCCCGTCCCATCAAGCGGCTTTGATATAACCTGTTGTATGTCAAACCATTTTTTCAATTTAAATTTTTTAGAAAAGAAAAATAAATCAATTCTAGTCAACGCAAAGTTTAAATTCACTGAGGGACAAAAAGATAAACCCAGTGAGAGGAGCTCAATTTCTCCCTCAGAAAGACCTCGCTGTGACAAGTTAACAACATTCATGTTTTGGTTTCACTTTTCTGTCCCTTGTCAATGTTCCCACGGGCATTTGAGCGTCGGTTGTTGCTTCTTTCCTTTGCTTGTTTGTTCCTCGTTTTTTTCCTCTGTCTCCTCGTCCTCTGACCCTTTGCGCAGATTTTTCATGAAAGTGTTTTGTACTTCCTGGATTTCACATCTGGATTTGTCATAAAAAATTGTTGCTCTTTCTTTGTTGTTCCCGATTGGCTCCCTGGCTCAGAGCTGACACTGATACATCTGACATGCTTCCATCTGAGACATCGCTCTCACCGATTTCGACATTAATCCTTGGTGTTGCTTTTTTCTGCACCGCGCCACTCTCTTTGCAATCAAACAAGTGATTATATTTCTTGTGGAATGTCAAAGTACGACCTGCTTGATAATCCTTAAAATCTCTGAGGGATTTCCACTGTTTCTTTTCAGTTATTTCCTCTTCTAGTTTGCCCATACGAATCAGCAGGTTTTTGATGAAATCTTTCAAAGCTTCTTTAGCCACCAGTTGGCCCAATTCATTCAAAATGCCATTGATTTCAGCCAAATGTTTACTCCTATCCTTCATTGAATATTTAACTGAAATCTCTATCATTGTAGTGGACCAAGAGGACCACTTCTCTAGCATGTCAGGGTCCAGGTCTTTATAAATGGATATGGTGAATATCCGTAATCCATGAGGTACCCGTCCCACATCAATATACCTTTGCAATGATTTGGCCTCCGACCACTTTGATAGTTCAATTTTATGTAATTTTTCCAGTTGGTGGTATAAGGCTTGCACTTTAATCTCCTCTGTCATATTTTATACTGTAGTAGATGCACCACTTTGCACCCCCAATTGAGCAAAAAACAGTTTAATCGCAGTCTCTTTCCTTTTTGCTTCTAGACCTGTAGCCATTATTACTTATCTTGTGTTAGACCTGGCACTGTTGGCGTGGGTCTCCCTTCCATTTTTTTTTCTGTTGCCTCATGTGTTTTTGCTGGTTATAGATGCTTTGGGCACTGTTCCACTGCTATTCAGTGCCACAGTGCAAGTGCACCCTATGGTAAATTGATGTACGAATTAGTGATTCCATGATTGGCTGGTTTGGTTTACTTGTCAGATCCTAGGACAGTGCACTGAATGTGCCAAGGGCTGGTAAATCAAATGCTGCTGGTGGCTTGCAGCACTGATTGTGCCACCCACAGAAGCAGCCTGTAAATGTGTGTCTCAGGTCTGCCATTGCAGAGCCTATGTGCAGTCTGGTACTGCCATGTTGACTGGGCAAGTGCACCCACTTGCCAGTTCCTAAACATACCCTTTCTGCATATTAGTCACCCCTATGGTAGGCCCAAGGGCGGGGTGCTTTCTGGTAAAAGGTAAAACATGCCCTGATGTGTGTGGCATGCCCTGATAGTGAATTACAGCCATTTTCGTTTTTCACTATTGCAAGGCTACCTGTTCCCCATAGGCCAGAATGGGCAGTTTGATTATAACACCTTATAATCCTAACTGACTCAGGGAACTAGGTAGTAATTCGAGTTTAGTATGCCTGAACTTAGAATGATAAAATACATTTTTTAGTGAAGTGGGTGTTAACATTCTGTCTTTGAAAATACCACTTTAAGAAAGTGGGTATTTTCTTGCCTAACTAGCCAATCCTGCCTCTGATAGGTTGTGTATTCCATGTCTGGAGTTTGAGTGACAGGGGCTGGGGGATTCCAGGAGACGGGTTGAGTCAGCACAGGGATGAATACAGCTATCTGCATGTAGATGGGTGGGAGGAGTTGCACCTGGGACCTGAATAGGGCTGTGCCTGCCTACCACAATGCTGGCTCCACCTCCTGTGGTGCTTCTGATGTCCCTGGCCCACACTGTCAAAGGAAAGAAGGAGTCTTGTCAACAAAGTCCTCCAGGACTGAACTGAACTGTTTTGGACTAGGCACAGACACTCTCTGCCTCCAGAGACAAAGGATTTTGGTGTATAAAAAGAGGGGACCCAGACCCCAGGACTTTAGATCACTTTTGGGAAACAAGAAGAACCGTTGCTGAGGAGAGGATCCAGAGAAACTGAGGAGGAGACTATCCCTAAGCTGAGTGCTGTTTGGGGGATTGGCCTGCAGTGGCTGCCTGACTGCCAAAGAAAGGAGAAAAGTATTTGTGCTACTTTCAAATCAATTTGTAAAGGATCTCCAAGGGCTTGAGATAGAGCTTGTCTCCTGCTGAAGTCTCAGGGACAACAGACTTCACCAATCAGCTCCCCTGCCTTCCCTTGCTGGGAAAAGAAGTGCCTGCTGTTGAGCTGGGCTTTCTGAGAGACAGCGTGTCGCTGGGAGCTGGAGCCGCGACTCAAGACAAAGAAGCGGGTTGCCGCCATTGTCGTCGCATCACTGGAGAAGGGTGTCACAGCAGATGATGGAGCAGGGGAGAGATAACATTTTTTGTGTATCCCTTGTAAAGTCAGTCTCTCATAACAGTAATATTTAGTAAATGTATGGAGCATGAAAACGAATCAACCGAATGCACTTAGAATAAAACTACACGCGGGAAACTAATTGCTGTTTTGCAAAAACGAATTTGCTAATAAATCAAAGAGTCATACTAATATAGAGCTGTGGTATTGTAGAAATGATTGGATAAACATGTGTATTTGTGCGTACGTTAGAAGTTTGGTGGCAAAAACAATGAAATCGGTAAGTGAAATGACGCATAAGTGTATGCTTTTGCTAGGTAACCACTAATGGGGAAAATTAGGATGGTGGGAGATAAACAGAAGGGCTAACATTCTATATCTAATGTCTGTTGTGTTTGTTTTCATATTAGTTCCTATTAAGGCCCATGCGGCCTAGTTTGAAAATGGCTGTTTAGTTGAGACTCCGGGAGAGATGGCCGCTACGCATTCGCGAAATATGCTAGCGATGAATGAATGGCTTGGGCTCGGAGCGAAAGATGTCAAGGTCAGCTTGGCCTATGAACAGGAGAGGTGCCAAAGGATGCTTGCATTTAAAAGCCTTGGAAATGAGCATGCTGTAACCTCATTATGTACAAAAGATACAAGGACGGAATGACAATTGCAAAGTGGACAATTTTGGCCTTGAGAAAGTACTCGAGGATGACATAGCAAAACTAGAACTGGTTTGGACAAGGAGGACATGAGGTGATCATCACCACCCCTCTAAATGGACCAATGAGAAATGAATGCGGGCCCTAAAAGTTTCAATTTAGAGTTAGATAGTTAGGGAATAAGTGTATAAAAGAGTTTGCGTGAAAAAGGGAAAAAGTTGGTTCCGTGGATTTTGTTGCGCACCACGACATGCTGTCGGTTTGAACGATTTTTGGTGTAAAAAGACTTTGAATTATTTTTGGACTTCAAATTTGGATGGGAGTAAGAGATCGACTGTGGAGTCCTATGTTGGGTGGTAGACATCGAGGAGGCTAGAAAGACAGTCAGCATGGGAACCTGTTTGTTGTAGTTCTATCATTGCCTATGGCAGATTGGTAATATGCTTTCTAATTTTTCAATGTCTTGAATGTATTAATAAATGCTAAATTGCGCTTGAAATGCTATTTTCTTTTTTAAATGAATTTAGATAAAAGTTCTGTAAAATATTAACTCGAGTTTGTTTTTATTTAGAATAAAAGTCATGACAAAATAGATAATAGAGAATGGAAATATTGTGATTGAACTGGTCTTAATCGTCATCAGCTGACTTCTACTAGTTGGTCCATTTACCAAACAGCGGAGTACCTTGATGTTATTTCCTTATGTCTGTTGGGAGAAATTGATATGTACATATATGTATATAATGTATAAGAATTTTAGAATCTAGGTTAATGAGGTATCCAGCTATCCAGGAGCTCGCATTCTGTTTTCACTTATTCAGGAGCCGCGTGGTGTGTGTATGTGACGCACGGTGCTATGGGCCCCGCCGATGAGTAAAAGAGTTAGCTCCTGGGTTAAGTGGAATGAGTTGTGAGGGATGTTTGGGAGCCGCGCTGCATCAGATTTCTTGGTAGCAGATGTCTGGTCACTATAGGTCAGTTTGGAGATAAAGTATATTGATGTTTTACGTTTAATACTATATGTTGAGTTTGTATTAGATATGTGTAGTCGGAATTTTGAAGCGTCCAGGAAGTAGGGAGTGGATATATGTAACAAGGTAGTTACATGGAATTGTGCATTGTCTAGTTTCAAAGGATAACACAGGAAGGTGTTATGTTAGGGAATTCCTGTATGAGTTGTGTTGAGTGAATTGCATTAGGTATTCTCATGAAACTCTGGCCTTAATCCTCGGGGAGCAGTAGTCTCTACGTGTGTTTTATCCCCAGAGAAACAGGCTTGCCTTCTGCATGATAGAAGGGTAAGGTAGAGGGAACTGCTAATTTATCGACGAAACAGAATTCTGGACAAACTATTGCTTTGGTTCTAGTGAAATAGACATTGGAAATGTTTTGTGTCATAACTAACTGATTTAAGTTGTATAAAAATATATAAATAAAGTGCCGATAAATTTTGTAAAGGAGGGGTCAGCAGAAGCAGGAGTAGAACTGACATCAGCAAGAGTCACACTGGGATAGGTCCACGTGACTGTGACGTTTGCAAATCTGATTGGTGTATTAGCAAGAACTGCGCTGGAATAGGTCAGTGTGATTTTGACGAATACTGTTCTGATTGGTGCGTTAATGTGAATCGCCCCTGAATAGGACAGAATATCGGAACAGGCTAAAAAGGATTGTACGATTGTTTTGAAAAGAAAATCTGCGGAAAATTGATTATTATCACAAGAATGACAGGGAGAAACTTTCATGGTTCAAGAAACGTAAGAATCTATTTACGAAGGATAAGGAAATAATTACCAGAGAGGGAAAAGTACTATCTCCACCAAAAATGCCAGCATCATACATGATGACGAAATATGGCTGTTAATAGTGCATATGGCTTGAGAATTGGGCGAAATATACTAAAAATGATGGAGCATTGGCATTTCCAGAAGTAGGTTCATTTAGTGTAGCAGTGTTACGGAACTTGAGAGAAAAGATGGTAAGACTTGAACCGAGACCTAGACCAACACAATTTGAAGCATTGATGGAATGGGAAGATGAGATGCATGAAAGACAAAGAGAGAGATTCAGAGAGGTAAAAGAAAGCCGATGTAATATAAGGATTATGGGGAACGACTCATGAGAGAGAGAAGATGGAGAAATGCTGAAATGTGGGATGGAATGTATCTAATGCGAACAGTTGATGAAACTGTAGGGAGAAAATGTACAGAGAAGAGGAAGAATATATTACCAGAAAAGGGTGGTAGTGGAATTAGTGACACAGAAGATGAGGTGCTGGAGGATATTCTAAATAGAAGACCCCCTCCATCCCAACCAACTTCTGCAGTGGTGATACCAAAAGCACCACCAATGGAGATTGGATTGACAGAAACCCCAAAACGATATACTGAAGTAAAAAGTACCCCGGAAACACAAGAGTTAAAACAAGTTGAAAACCCTAGTACTTTTGAATTCGCGAGAACAACAAATCAATTGGCTGAGAAAATCCAAGAACTAACAAGAAATATAGAAGCTGTAACTGTACTAGTAACTATAGGTCCTGTAATACCAGTTTTTGAAAATCAGAGAATAAATGAGCCTTCATTAACCATTCCATTAATTCTAAGTTTGCAGAAAGTAAAAGAGAAGATTTATCCTGACTTAAATGAAACAAAGAATACGATTAGAACTACTCCACCTGATTTAACTATGAATCAAAATCCAATATATAGAATTCCTAAGGGAGCAGAATCAGCATCCGAGACTTCAGAGAGAAGTGTAGAAGAAGTAGATTTGACAAAAACTCCGATAGGGCCAACAGCAAAAGAATTAAATGATTGGATTAAAACCTTACAAAAGAAAGATTTGGAACCTAAACTTTTAGATGTGGTTAGATTGAAAATAGACATTGAAGAACAGATTATTGGAACTATTGGAACTGAAAGACAAAAAACATATCAGGATGACGAACTTATGTTCATGTGCAAAAGTATAACTTGGAGAGCTAAAAATATACATGATAAACTAGAAGAAACAGCGAACGAATTAGAAGTAGAATTTGCAAAAATAAAAATGTTACAGAAACCCTACAGAGTAGATTTTACTGAAAAGGATATAGATAATCTGAACATAGCAGGAAGATTGACCCAAATACAAGAATTGATTGTATTATTAAGAAAATGGGGAGATGTAGATTGATGGAGAAGCAGATGGTAAAGGAAAAAGGAAGAAGCTAATGATAAAACAACCTTAGCATTCCCTGTTAAAGAAAAGGAACCAGTAGTGACTGAATTTCCAATGAGAGAAATACCAGGAGGAGGTTACGTACATGTACCATCGACTAGACAGGATATATTGCCATTCACAAATGATTTCCCAATATTACGTGAAAAACCTGTAGAATGGTATAGACAAGTAGATAGGTTTGTGAAAGTTTCAAAGGTATTGTGGGGAGATTTAGATGGATTGTTTGACATAGTTGTACCTGCAGATTTGTGGACAGAATGTAAAATTGCCATTGATTAGCCAAAAGAAGAATATCCAAGAGATGCTAAAACAGGTGCTCCAGGTCCAGTGGTAATGAGGAAATATGACCAAGTCATAACATTTTTGAAAAATAAAATTCCTCCAAAAGAAACAGATTGGGTAAAAAATGATAGAACTCTTCAAGAACCTAAAGAATCTGTACATGCTTATTATGAAAGATTGCTTCTGTTTTTTCAACAGTACAGTGGATATGGAAATCTGAGTGAGAAGGATATGAGTCATTTTGTTTATAGATTTGTGTTTGGTTTGAGACCTGAAATAGGCGACATGATAAAACACCACATAATGTGTTGGCAGTCCAGTTCAGTAGATGATGTATTGAGATAAGCAAAGTATTGTAGTGATGACATTGATGCTAGATAGTGAAAGCTTAAAGAATAGACTATGTGGGCACAAGGGAAAGTTGCAGAACAACAAAAAGCACACTTGAATAGTCAAAATAATGAAGTGGGTCATGCAAAAATAAAAGATAATATGAATAAAGGAAAAGAGCAAATCAAATGAATATAGATGAGGCTAAAAAGAAATGGCCATTTCATAATTGCGGCAAGAAAGGGCATTGGAAGAATGAGTGTAAGTTACTCCCAAAGGTTAACCCTGAAAATAAATCATTGAATCCAGAGATGCAGAATGAGGTAAATCAACAGTCTTCACCACAGCAACAGGTAGTTACTCAACAGAGTCAGGTGCCATTACCACCTCTCCCACAGAGTGTTAATCTCCAGAAATACAGTACAGAGACAGGATTCTACGGAGGAGAGCAGGTAAAAAGATCATCGTGTGCAGTTGCGACTCCGCAGTTTTGGTTGAGATCGGATGGAAATGAGTCCGACGAGAGTTATTGACGGTGCTTAGGAGAGAAAGTGGAGTGTGTGCTTGGCGTAACTGTGGAGGTAGAACAGTCTGATCCTTTTGTGAATGGAAAGGTGAATGATGTAAATATTACTTTCCTAGTGGACAGAGGTGCTACCCGTTCTACAATCAGAACAGTAGAAATTCAAAACCTTCCTCTCTCAGGTGAGCATATCCAAGTTGTAGGTGTAACAAACAGACAGATTAAACCCCCCCCCCCACACAACCCGTGGAGGTGAAAATTGGAAATTTTAAAGAGATGCATCGCTTTGTAGTATGTGACAGCAGTCCTGTTAATTTGCTTGGACGCGACATACTCTGCAAGTTGAACTGTGCCATTTACTGTTCACCAGATGGCATTGCTTTCCAGACAGCAGATGATGATATTCTGTATAAAATGACAATGTCGATAATAGGTTCAGAAAAGAATTAAATGTTTCCTGTGTTTGACAAAGAGAAAATCCCAACTGAATTAAAAGAAACGTTCAAAGAAGAGGTGTGGGACTTTACAGGAGAAGAGATAGGTCTAATGAAAGGTGTAAGTCCTGTAAAAATTACTGTGAAAAAGGAGCTATTTACCCAAATACCCCACAGTATAAATTAACGCCAGAAATAATTGAAGGAGTAACCCCTGTAATTGACAAAATGATTCACCAAGGAATATTGAAAGAAATATTGAGTAGCCTTGTAACTCACCCATAATGGGACTAAAAAAGCCAAACAGAACTTTTAGGATAGTACAGGATTTACGAAAAGTGAATAAAATTGTTGTCCCATAATGTCCAATAGTACCAAATTTAGCTGTGATATCGTATCACATTCCACATGATGCCGAATGGTACACAGTCATTGATTTGTGTAATGTGTTCTTTACAGTTCATTGCATCCCGAAAGTCAGCCAATTTTTGCGTTCAGGTTTGGTGAGCATTTTTTGGCAAGGTGCTGAATTCCTCAAGGGTATACTCAAAGTCCTTCCATTTTTAATCAGATGTTGAAGAAATCATTAGAAAGTCTAAAAATACCTGAGAAATCTGTTTTGGTTCAATAGGTATATTGATGACCTATTAGTGGCATCAAGGACCAAAGAAGCTTGTATATCTGACACCATTGCATTGCTGAATCATTTGGCAGAAGGAGGATATAAAGTGTCTCCCTCAAAATTACAGTTCTGTCAACAAGAAGTACAATATCTAGGTTATAAGATTGGAAAAGGGACGAGAAAAGTGACCTCAGAAAGAATCAAAATTATTAGAGGAATGAACTCCCCAAAGACACAGAAGAAAGTGAGAATGTTTCTGGGTATGGTTGGTTAGTGTCGACAGTGGATAGGTGGATTCTCATTAATTTCAAAACCCTTACAGTGCTTAACAAAAAGACATGTAAAATACCCTATAGTGCTGAATGAAAACGAGATGGAAGCATTTGAGCAATTAAAGACTAGCTTGTGTGAAGCACTAGCAAAGCATGCTTGATTATGAAACAGAGTTTGAATTGTATTGCAGTGAAAGAGATGGATGTGCATTACAAGTGTAAGTTTGGAACAGAGTGAAGGTATAGTGATGGGGTAGTGTGATGGTATACGTGCCACATTCTGTTAAACTCCTCACTAGAACCAAGACACAGTACATGACAAACAGTTGTTTGACCAGATATGAAAACGTGATTCTGGGTGCAGAAAATGTGACAGTTGCAAGATGTGTAAATGTAAATCCTTCCACTTTGTTGCCTGATACATTGGATGAGGAAGTCAAAAATGACATTGATTATCATTGTTTGGATGTGCTTGAGTACTGTACTAAACCAAGACCTGACATTAAAGACGAACCTTTGCACGAATCAGACTATGTGATGTTTGTGGATGGATCATGTCTGAGAACAGATGAAGGTGTTTTGAGTGCTGCATATGCCGTGTGCAGAGTTGCAGATGTCATGGAAGCATCTTGTTTGAAAGGAATACGTTCCGCCCAAGTGGCTGAGCTGATTGCATTGATTAGAGCATGCAAATTGGGAAAAGATGTCTGAATTACCGTAGTGATTGACAGTCAATATGGATTCGGGATTGTCCATGATTATGGGCAACTGTGGTCTCAAAGAGGAGATATGACTTCTGCGGGATGACCTATTAGAAATGCTGAGTTTGTAAGAATGTTACTTGAGGTGATACAGCTGCCAAAGAAAATTGCCTTTGTGAAGTGTGCTGCTCACAAAAATGGAGATGACTATGCCACAGAAGGTAACCGATTTGCTGGTGCCATTGCCCAGTACTGTGCTAAAAATACAGCCTCTATAAATCGGGACAGAGAAAAATAACATGTTTCAAGTCCTTTGATGCTTACTAGCATAGTTGAGACTTGACAGTAAGTGAGAAAATTGCAAGACGGGGCAAGTAATGAGGAAAAGGATAAAGGGATAAAAGCAGGTGGCAGACAAAGAGAGGAAGATAAAATATGGGTATACAGAGATGAAAGACCAGTAATGCCTGATAGCATGATCTCTAACATGGCCTGAATGTATAATGTTAAAGAACACATTGGTGGAGATGCAATGATTAGACTTTTCATACAAACTTGGTATAATCCCAAGTTCCGCATGAATGCCGAGAGCTTATGTCAAAGATGTCTAGTGTGGCAACAATTGAATCCAGCATGATAAACTGTTGTAAGTCTGGGAACCATAAGATGGCAGGGATGCAGTTTGACTTTATAAAGATGCCACCATGCAATCGTCTGAGATATGTACTTGTGATCATTTCTTTGGTTCCACGGTGGGTTGAGACATTTCCCAGCAGAAGGAAAGATGGAGTTACTGTAGCAAAGCTTTTTCTAAGGGAAATTATTCCCCAATTTGGTTTTCCAGTGACAATTGAAACAGACAGAGGAAGTCACTTCCCAAGTGAACTCATACAATTGATATGCGAAGCAGTGGAAATTCAACAGAAATTGCATTGTGCTTACAGACCAGAGGCTTCTGGGGTAGTTGAACAAGTAAATGGAACAATCAAAATCAGACTGTTTGTCCACTGGACTAAAATGGCCTGATACATTGCCACTTATTCCAATAACCTTAAGAAGCATACCAGACAGAAAAACAGGTTTGAGTCCTCATGAGATACTAATGGGACGAGTTATGAGACAACCATTTGTACCAGTTGACAAACTGTTAACTATAAATGATGATATCATACTGGATTACTGCAAGAGTCTGTCTGATGTGGTGACTTCTGTATTTCACCAGGTTAGGGTTGATGCGAGTACAAAGGAAAAGCATCCAGCTCATGACCTGAGCCCTGGAGACTGGGTTTAGATAAAAGTGCACTGAAAGTAAATCGTAATCATCAATGTGGAATTTTGAAGATGAAAATCTTGATAAAAGTAATGTTGATGTAGCAATAGGTATAGATACGCCACAACAAGGGAAACTGTGTATTCCTAGAGACAATACTATGTATGACAATTATTTTGTGGGTGCAAGTGAATTTAAAGACTCGTACATTATCAAAGGGGGATAGGGTTTTAAGGTGGAAATGATCCTGTTTTTCCTGGAATTTACTTTATATGTGGGAACAAAGCTTATTATAGGTTGCCTGATCATTGGTATGGTACATGTTATGTAGGTTTGGTCTTTTCAAAAATATTTCATGTAGATAGAGGGACTAATGAAATTCATGAGATAGATAAACCATTAACACGTAGGAGAAGGGAACGTTTTTTTAGAAATAATAAGTGACATTTTTGAAGCATTGATACCAGCAGTGGTTATATCATTTAATGCAAATAAAATTCGCAAATTATCAACGATATTAGATCATTTACCAACAAATATTGCCAGAGGATTTTTAATGGTAAATACTGAAATGGTTGCTATGAGAGCTATGGTGATGCAAAATTAACTTGCTCATGACAATTTAGTGGCAAAAGAAAGAGGAGTTTTCGGAGTTTTAAAAGTGCAACACTGTTGTACATACATACCTGGCAAAAGTCAGAACATTCAAAGATATATTAAGAATATTACTGAATTACATAAAGAAATTACTCAACTGAAGGTGGATGGTGTTCTAGAGAAACTTGGTAAGCGTTTTTCTGCTGTAAGGAAGTTGTTTGTAGAAATAGGTAGTTCAATATTAGGGAAAGTGTTAATACGCTTAACAATAGTAACTTTATAGCATTGATATTAAGATTAGTGTGTAAATGTGTTAGAAAAAGTAAAACTGAAAAACTGATAAGGGAGAAAATAGAAAAATGTAAGGAAAGGAAACGTGAAATGGGAGAAATAGAGTTGGAAGAATATAAAGAGAAAATGTATAAAAACTTAAAAAGACAAGGTATAGAAGATACTAAAGTTTAAGCTATAACAAAAGAAAAGAACCTGAAACATGTTTTCGAGAAATTTAGTTGGGGTGATAGGTAGTGATACAATCACCAAAGGAGGGAGTTGATGGAGCAGGGGAGAGACAACATTTTTTGTGTACCCCTTGTAAATTCAGTCTCTCATAACAGTAACATGTATTAAACGAGCTGAGCATGAAAACTAATCAACCGAATGCACATAGAATAAAACTACACGCAGGAGACTAATTGCTGTTTTGAAAAACTAATTTGCTAATAACTCAAAGAGTCATACTAATATAGAGATGTGGTATTGTAGAAATAATTGGATAAACGTGTGCATTTGTGCTTATGTTAGAAGTTTGGTGGCAAAAACAATGATATCAGTAAGTAAAATGACGCATAAGTGTATGCTTTTGCTAGGTAACCACTAATGGCGAAACTTAGAATGGTGGGAGGTAAACAGAAGGGCTTAAATTCTATATCTAAAGTCTGTTGTGTTTGTTTCCATATTAGTTCCCATTAAGGTCCGTGCGGCCTAGTTCAAAAATGGCTGTTTAAGTGAGACTCCGGGAGAGATGGCCCCTACGCATGCGCAAAATATGCTAGTGGTGAGTGAATGGTTTGGGCTCGGAGCGAAAGATGCCAAGGTCAGCTTGGACTATGAACAGGAGACGTGCCAAAGAATGTTTGCATTTAAAAGCCTGGGAAATGAGCATGCTGTAACCTCTGGATATACAAAAGATTAACCCTGGGCGTAGTTTGCGTAGCAGCACTACACGTAGTTTCACGTAGTATACTTTGAACTTCACGTTGTCTGCGTAGCGTAGCTGATGGCACTGTGTACTTGTCTGCACTGTGAAAAAATTGCAAAATACTTGCAAATGGCATCCTACACAATGCCAGTTGTAATAAAATAAGTATTTCTATCTTTATATGCTAAGGTGCATATAGTACTTTCACAAAAGTGAAATTGAAAAATTAGCAAGCAGTGAGAGAGGTGATGATTTTGAGATCCTCCCTAACCTAGGGGGAGTACCAAACAGATGCCTTGAAAAAAAAAAAGCACATCTTATTGAACGATTTGGTGGTGGTCCCATCCTCTTAGGACCATCCCAAGCACAGTTATTGGCAAAAAACATTCCCAACAAAAGACCCTGCAAAGCATTATGGGATGAGATTAGCAGTGGGCAGTGAATATTATATAGTATCCAATATCAAAATAATTCTACAAAGAGCTGCAGTTCAACTGGTGGTTACTGGATGCCCCTCACGAGTCAAATGCAAATGCTTGATGAAAGGGTTTCAATGGTTTTGCATTTGACTCGTGAGGGACATCTAGTAATGACTAGTGGAACTGCAGCTTGTTGTAAGAATAATTTCAATGATTTGCATTTGACTCGTGAGGGACATCTAGTAACGACTAGGTGAACTTTAGCTCTTGTAAAATTATTTTGATATTGGATACTATAATATTCACTGCTAATCTCATCCCATAATGCTTTGCAGGGCCTTTGGTTGGGATTGTTTTTTACCAATAACTGTGCTTCGGGTGGTCCTAAGAGGATGGGACCACCACTGAAGTTCAACAACATGTGCTTTTTGTTTATGCTCTTTGTGTTCAAGGCATCTGCTTGGTCCTCCCCCTAGGTTAGGGGAGACCCCAAAATCATCAGCTCTCTCATTGCCTAATGTTTTCATTGTAAGTGTTCACTTTTGTGAATTGGTTATATACTTTTAAGCACGTAAAATTGCTTTTTCAAATCATCTGAGAATGTTGTTGCTACGCTATGTGATTAAGCACAGTTTTGGTACTGTACTACATGCAATTTGCGAAGTGTGAATTAGAACAAACTTTGCATGCTCCAAAAAGCGTAGCATAGTCTTATGCCCAGGGTTACAAAAGATACAAGGATGGAATGACAATTACAAAGTGGACAATTTTGGCCATAAGAAAGTACTTGAGGATGACACAGCAAAACTAGAACTGGTTTAGACACGAGGGGATCATCACCTCCCCTCTAAATAGACCAATGAGCAGACCCTCCAGCATTTCGCGATTTCGCGATTTGCAAAATAATCGCGAAATCAGCAGAGGAGCGCGATTCCCGCGATATTTACCCTTTTGGCCGCGAAAAAGGTCTCCGGCAGACAGCAAAAGAAATGATAACATCCTATTGGCTGTACGCGCATATCGCATACGTCACTACGTGGCTCCTACACTGTAATACTTGCCTGCTTCTTACTGCGGCCGGCCGGCATTAGGCAATCATTTCTTTGTTCCTTCTTTTCACCGAACTTTTCACGAGCTAAAGCTTTTCACAAAAACACCATCGTGTATCCCGCACATAATCAGCGTGTGCACCAGTGAACGGAATAGAACCTAAAATTCAACAATGCGAGGTGCACAGCTCGGCAAATCGAGAGAAGGAAAGCAGGACACGTTTGGAAGCGACAGGCAGCAGAGCACGCGCCCTCCCTTCACTTACGAAGGGCAGGATTAGGATGCGGCTGAGTCCACGGTGAGCTAAGACAGCCAGTTCTTCATCCCTTTTTTATGGATCCATCACTCTGCCTATCATGGTTCCCGGTAGTATGCGTGCCTGCACTTGCGCGCACACTATCTTTCCCTTGCACTCACACTTTATTGCATAGCGCGCACGTCTCTGCTTCCTGCAAAATTAAGACTTTTTGCTGCCCGCAGCCTCCTAAAATACGAGTGCTGTGAAAAGAATAAAAGGTATTTTTCTTGGTGCTGAAATGCAGGGAGAAAGTCTTGTGAGTTTACAAGGCGTGGGGAAAGCGTTCGAAAACGGTCGACATTCCCTGCCATGGGCCTGTGGAATGTCATAACAGAACCCTGAGCAGCCGGAAGTTAAACATCCCATTCGTGTAGGGAAAGATTAATCAGGAGTTGAGAAGCATTCAGGTGCACGTCCAGAAATGTTTGTTTTATATGGCAATACGTCTGCATGATTTGTGTTTGTTTGTCGTTATTGAAGAGAGTCCGGTTCGGCTTAGCAAGCAATTTCTGCAAATCTGTCCAAAGTTTTCAGCTGTTTAAAAGTGCCCCAAAATAAAATGTAGTGGGATACCGGCGCAAATACTTTATTTCACAGAGTTTCCCGTTTGTTTTTCCTCCAATATGAGAGCATGTATCACCCATTAGTTCACCACATCAGCACAGAGAGAAATAAAGGGGAAAGGCACAGAAGAGGATCAGAATATTGTAAGTAGTGATAAGGTAACAAGGGTTAAGGAAGATGGGGGTACAAAGACAAGGGAAAAGAAAATAATCAAAGAAAAAGCAACAGAGAAATGAGAAAGAGAAGCAAAGACTGGAGAGAGGCATGGAGAAAGTGAAAGCAGAAAGTGGTAGGAGAGATGAGGGAAAAAGAAGGGGTGGAGGAACACAATGGAGAGAAATATGTGATTGATTTATTCTTGGTACTAAATGACACAACATATATGAGTGACCTTTAAACTGTGGAAAGGGCGTAACCACACTAACAACAAACATATCAATGTAGTGTTTACAACTAGCTGTGAGTCATGCATTTCAATCTACTGTGTAAACGGGGTTCTTTTCAGAGAGCTGGATTTCACCCTGTAGGTCAGCATTTGAGGCGCCTCAGGTGACACAGCCCTCTAGAGGCAGTGGCGCTTCCCCGCCGTCCAATTTCTGCTTCCTTCTGGCCAAGCGACGTTTGTATTACAAATTCCCATTTCGATTAATGAGAGAGCAAGTCAGTTTCCAGCCATAGGAGCCTTCTGCGGCAGAATAACTATCAGAAGGGAGCGCTGGAGTGCAGACATATGCAGGTCATCAATTGCATGGCCACGTTGAGTTATATATGGATGAATGGACAGAAGCAGCAAAATACCATTTGGGGCAGCACACTATACTAAGTTCAGATTTTTAGCATAAGTGTTTTAAGCCAGGCCCTTAATTACATCGGCCACGCCCCTGTGAGCAACCCCCAGTTTTTCATCCTACTCAAAACCCTGCACACACCCCTCTGCTGTTACACAATTAATCACGTTGTAAATACCCCGCACCATGGTGCATCTTTTGCGCCGCCGCTGCGTCACAAAAGTGACGCAACGGCAGCGTAAAAGCAGCCCAAGGGGCTTGAAAATCTGCCCCAAAGTGTCTACATTGTAAAGAAACCAAATATACATAGCTTCATGTAGTTAAATAACTAAAAAAACGAAGATATCTGTGTTTGTTGTAGGAAAAATGGCCACATAAAATGCCGCAAAATTGCCGCTAAATTTCCATATTTGTGCCGCTAAATTTCCATTTTTGTGCCGCTAAATTTGCTAATCCATGCCGCTATATCCTGGGGGGTCTGAATGAGAAATGAATGCGGACCCTACGAGTTTAAATTTTGAGTTAGATAGTTAGGGGGAAAAGTGTATAAAAGAGTTTGCCTGAAAAAGGGAAAAAGTTGGTTCCGTGGATTTTGTTGCGCATCGCGACATGCTGTCGGTTTGAACGATTTTTGGTGTAAAAAGACTTTGAATTATTTTTGGACTTAAAATTTTGATGGGACTAAGAGATCGACTGTGGAGTCCTATGTTGGGTGGTAGACATTGAGTTTTTTTTAGAATAAAAGTCATGACAAAGTAGATAATAGAGTAATGGAAATATTGTGGTTGAGCTGGTCTTAATCGCCATCAACTGACTTCTACTAGTTGGTCCATCGACCAAACAGTGGAGTACCTTGATGTTATTTCCTTATGTATGTTGAGAGAAATTGATATGTACATATATGTATACAATGTATAAGAATTTTGGAATCTAGGTTAATTAGGTACCCTGCTATCCAGCAGCTCGCCTTCTGTTTTCACTGATTCAGGAGCCGTGTGGTGTGTGTATGTGTGACTCACGGTGCTATGTGCTCCACTGATGAGTATAAGAGTTAGGTCCTGGGTTAAGTGGAATGAGTTGTGAGGGATGTTTGGGAGCCGCACTGTATCACAGATCCCCTCGCATCACCGGAGAAGCGTGCCGCCGCTGTCACAATCGCTTCACCCGAAGTGCCTCGCATCACCGGAGCAGAGTGTCGCCATTGCAGCAGACAGCCGTCGCATCGCAGGAGAAGCGCGTTGCAGGGCCTGTCGCGGCTCAGAAGAATCATTGAGTCACCACACTACCTCTGCGAGAAGCCTACCTCTGCCAACTAGAGACCCCTAAATCAAACATTGGTGGTCAGCGGTGAGGATTCTGGACTTGCATTTGTGACTCATATACAGTGATTGGTGAACACTACTAGTGAGTGCAGGCTAAACGCAACCACATACATTTTGGTAGATTGTTTTTCCTGGGATTTTCTATTTTTGCCAAGAACTGCCAAGTTTAACCACCATGTATAAAGCAGCATCCATAGCATCTTTTGATTTTGATTGGGAAGAGGAGAAACTAGAATGCTACAATGTGGAACAGCTGAAGCACTTCTGCAGGAGATTCAAAGTTGCTATGAAGGGTCTCTCCAAGAAGGAGGAGTTCCAAAAGGTCCTGAGGGCCTGGGTCGAAGCAAGGAATACCCCTGAGAATGAGGAAGGGGCTGAAAATACAGAGGAGCAGCTGGAAGGGCCCTTGGGTTCAGGGGAAAGGAGAGAATCGTCCCCAGCAGATAGCAGTGTTTCTGCCAAGGGCCTGTACCCAGCAGAGCTGGAGGACAGGGAGAAGAATAGGATGCATGAGATGGAGCTGATCAAGCTCAAGTTGAGTGGGCAGTGAGAATTGGAATTGCAAACTAGGAAATTGCCCTATAGGAAAAAAGGATGCAACTGGATCATGAGAAAAGTTTGAGGGAGATGGAGTTGAAAGCAATGAGCTTGTGGTAGCACACCGTCTGTGCCTGGGAAGCTAGGGTGTATATTCCTAAAGATGTGGTTAGAGATTTTTATAAGACTGATGACATTGGGCAGTGGTTCAACGCCTACGAGGTAGCCATGTCCTCCCACCGGGTCCCTGAGAAGGGTTGGGGAGCGGGGTTGTGGGGGCGGTTCCTTAGTGAGTGGCACGATACACTGTTAGACTTGCCTTCGTAAGTCCATAATTCTGATAGCCAATATGAAAAAAGCATTGATGTCCAGGTATGGGTTGACTCCTGAATTGTATAGACAGAGGTTTAGAAATTGCAAGAAGATGGAGTCAAGCACATGGGTAGAATATGTAACTTTTTTTTGCAGAGCATTGGATGGTTGGGTGAAGGGTAGCAAAGTGAATGATTTTGAGGGGCTCTTTGCTTTAATTGCATGGGAGCACTTGTCAAGTAATTGTTTTCCAAGGCTACGCCAGCACCTATTTGATAGCAGGCTGACTAACCCTAGGAAGCTTGCTGAGGAGGCGGACTGCTGCGTGAGTACCCGGGTCCACGAGGGTCACACGGGAGATTCCACCAAGAATGGACAGGGTAGCTGCAGAAGAGTGGGGGGGACAAGGGTAAACAGAGAGAGTTCCAGAAAGGGCCCCAAAGTAGTCCACAAGGGAACCAAGGGAAGGGTTACCAGCCTCCCCCTGAGAAGAAGCCCGGGTCCCCAACAGGTAGGCCTGTTCACAAGGCCCCCCTAAGGTACTTCAAGTGTGGTATAGTGGGCCATAAGTCTGTTGATCCCCAGTGCCCACAGTATGGAAAGACAGCACCCACTGGTGCTCCACCCCGGCAGATGGCGAGTGTAGCCCTGGGGAGGAGATGGGTGAACAAGGTAGGTGGGGTCCCGCAGAGATGTCCCTTGTCTCTTTAGGAGACTGTGAAGTGGTCCCCAGGACCAAATTGCCTGATAACACTAAATATTACTGGCAGTGGGTGACCATCAATGGCCATAGAGTGGAGGCTCTTTGAGACACAGGAGCCAGTGTGACAGCTGTCAAGTGTCACCAGGTGTCTGAAGAGCAGGTGGTCCCCAATGCATTTTACCCAGTTGTTGCCGCTGACAACACAGAGAGCCACTGCAAGGTGGCTCAGGTTCCCTTTGAGTGGGGAGGGGTCTCTGGTACTCTTCATGTAGCTGTCAGGCCAGCCATGCCTGTTGGCTGTTTGTTGGGGAAGATTTGGAGAGCTCCCCTTGGGCTAAGGTGGCGAGCGAAGTGCTCATTTGCAGATTTTGGGCCTGCCTGGGTGGGTGTGAGGGACCACACAGTCCATGGCGGCCAGTAAGGGGGTTCAAGAGGACCTGGAGCCTGAGAGGGAGGGCCAGGTGCCTGCCTTAAAGAGAAGAGGCAGGGGGTAGGGAAAACCAGCCACCGAAGTTCCCACGGTCCAGGAGGAGGCAACCCTTGAGGGGGATGCCCTAGAGCCTACAGGGGTAGCTGAACTGGTGGACCTGCCTGGGCTGACCAATTGGCAGGAGGAAGGAGGACCCTCCAGGGAAGAGTTCTGCAAGGCGCAGAAAGAGTGCCCTTCTCTTGTGCATTTGCGGCAGCAGGCTGCAAACCAGGCAGCAGGGGATCAGTCTGGATCACATTAGATCTACTGGGAGAATGGTTACCTGTATGGCGAGCCTAGGGATGCTGAGCCTGGGTCTGCTCGTGTGCTGGTGGTACCCCAGCGCTTCAGAGCCTTCCTACTGGGGCTGACTCATGATGTGCCTTTACTAGGACATTTGGGGCAGGACAAGTCCTTTGAGAGGCTTGTCACCCACTTTTATTAGCCCCAAATGTGCAAGAGTTCAGACACTCATTGCAGAACCTATCGGACTTGCCAGGCAAGTGGAACGATTGAGAGGAAGCAAAAGGCTCCACCTCAGCCAGTCTCTGTGGTCAGCACCTCCTTTAAACAGGTGGGTATTGACATTGTGGAGCCACTGAACCCAAAGACAGCCATGGGCAACAGGTTCATCCTGGTCTTGGTGGACCATGCCACCTGGTACCCGGAAGCCATCCTTCTCAGGACAGTGACGGCCCCCGTGGTGGGACGGGAACTGGTGGGAATTTTCTTCTGTGTGGGGTTCCCTAGAGAGGTGGTGTCTGACCGGGGTACAAACTTCATTTCCAAGTATATGAAGTCCCTGTGGAAGGAGTGCGGTGTAACATACAAGTTCACCACTCCTTACCACTCCCAAGGTAATGGGCTGGTTGAAAGGTTAAACCGAACCCTCAAGGGCACGATTATGGGTCTGGAAGAATCCATGAGGCTTAAATGGGACGTCCTCTTACCATGCCTTCTCTTTGCGTACCGTGAGATGCCACATAAATCTCTAGGGTTCAGCCCCTTTGAGCTTCTCTATGGTCACCCCGTGAGAGGACCTCTGAGTCTGGTCAAGGAAGGCTGGTAGCAATCTCCCAGGAAACCTCCCCAGGATGTCTATAGCTACATGCTGACCTTCAGGAACCAGACTAGGCATTTCAGACAACTCGCTGAGGTGAATCTGGAAGCGAGTCAGGAGGAGATGAAGTGGTGGTACAACAAGAATTCCACTCTGGTGGAGCTTCAGCCTGGTCAGAAAGTGTGGGTCATGGCCCCAGTGGAGCCTTGTGCGCTCCAGGATAAGTGGACCGGACCATTTGAGGTGGTGTAGTGCAAAAGTCTTGTTACCTACTTGGTGGACTTGGAGTCTCCCAGGAACCCCTTGCCAGTCCTGCATGTCAACTGCCTGAAGCCCCAATTGGAGAGGTCCAAAGTGGGCATGCTCTTAGAAACAGATGCTGGAATGGAGTTGGAGACTGAGCCTCTTCCTGACCTCCTGTCTGCAACGGAGCAAGATGGGTCAGTTGATGGTGTGAACCTCTCTTCCACCCTGAGCAACAGAATAACTGCCACCAAATGCTGGGACAGTTTTCTGATTTGTTTTCCCTGATTTCCAGTGTCACAGATTGGTGCATCCATGATGTGGACACTGGAGACAACCCTCTTGTGAAGCACACTACGTACAGGGTGACTGGCGGGAAGAGAGCTTACATCAAGGAGGAGGTCTCCAAGATGCTTGTGTTAGGGGTGATTGAGTCCTCTAACAGTCCTTGGGACAGCCCAGTGGTATTGGTCCCAAAGGCTGCTGCACCGGGTGCCACGCCAGAACTTCGGTTCTGTGTGGACTACCCAGGGCTCAATTCAGTCACAAGGACAGAGGCGCACCCCTTCCCCAGAGCTGATGAGCTCATCGATCGGTTAGGGGCTGCCCGGTACCTCAGCATGTTTGATCTAATGTCTGGGTACTGGCAGATCACCTTGACTGATGGGGCAAGAGAGAGGTCAGCATTCTACACACCAGATGGACACTACCTGTTCTGGTTTAAGCCCTTTGGGATAAAGAATACCCCTGCCACCTTTCAGAGGTTGGTCAACCAGGTGTATGCTGGACTAGAAGAGTTCAGTGTTGCCTACCTGGATGACATTTCAGTGTTCAGCGCCAGTTGGGAAATACATCTCCACCACCTCTGGGAAATGTTGATAGCGCTGCGGAGAGCAGGTCTCACGATCAAGGCGAGTAATGGCCAGATCAGGCAGATAGAGCATGCAGGAGTGTCCAACGATTTTTCTACTTACTGTGGACGAGAAGGATTTATATTGAGGGTTACCCGGTATTTCAAACTCGGACCGCCCGCGACACAGCCTTGTAACTGACCAGTTCTGGTGATTTGTAGATTTTGAAAGCATCGAGGCTGACCCCTGTCTGGCAGGTACGCCAAAGCGTCTGGGATGGTGTGGAGGAAATGTCCCACAAACCATTTGTTACCTGCGCAAGGAAACGGGGAGTGCAGAGTCCGGAGTCGGTGATACGGAACCTAACGGTCATACAAATCCGCAGCCTGGGCTTTTTGTTCTCAGTGGGAGGAGCCTTAGCCGGTGCAGCCAGGTGTCGTTACTGAGTTGGAGGACACAGATGGCAGTTTCGGAGACAACAGTGAGTTTAGGTTAATCTCCTGAGTTGCAGGGCTTAAGGTGAGCGCTTTGGGGTCAGAAGGGCTGGGAGCTGACTAGAACGGGAGACGGAGTGGTCTCAAATGTCTGCACCTGCATGCATAAAGAAAATATCAAGTTAAGTAATAATGGCTACAGGTCTAGAAGTAAAAAAGAAAGAGACTGTGAATAATATGTTTTTTACTCAATTGAGGGTGCAGAGTAGTGCATCTACTACAGTACAGAATATGACGGCGGAGATTAAAGTGCAAGCCTTATACCACCAACTAGAAAAATTACATAAAAAAGAACTATCAAAATGGTGGGAGGCCGAATCATTACAAAGGTATATTGATGTGGGATGGGTACCTCGTGGATTACGGATATTCACCATACCAATTTATGAAGGGTGGACCCTGACATGCTAGAGAAGTGGTCCGATAACTCTGCCTCTTGTTCCTACATAATGATGGAGATTTCGGTTAAATATGCCCTGAAGGATAGGAGTAAACTTTTGGCTGAAATCAATGGCATTTTAAATGAATTGGGCCAACTGGTGGCTAAAGAAGCTTTAGAAGATTTCATGAAAAACCTGCTGATTCGTTTGGGCAAACGAGAAGAGGAAATAACTGCAAAGAAACAGCGAAAATTCCTCAGAGATTTTATGGATTATCAAGCAGGCATACTTTCCACAGGAAATATGATCACCTGTTTGATAGCAAAGAGAGTGGTGCGGTGCAGAATAAAGCAGCACCAGTGATTAATATCGAAATCAGTGAGAGTGATGTTTCAGATGGAAGTATGTAAGATGTATCAGTGTCCGCTCTGAGCCAGGGAGCCAATCGGGTACAACAAAGAAAAACAACAATTTGTTACGACAATTCCAGATGTTAAATCAAGGAAGGACAGAACACTTTCTGGAGCAAACTCCGCAAAGGGGCAGAGGACGAGAAAAAAGAGGAAAAACGGAAGGAACAAACATGCAAAGGAAAGTAGCAAGAAGCGACAATTTAATGCCCATGGGAATGTTGATAAGGTGCAGAAAAGTGAAACCATGAATGTGGTTAACTTGTCACAGCGGGCTCTTTCCGAGTTAGAAATTGAGCTCCTCTCACTGGGTTTATCTTTTTGTCCCTCAGTGAATTTAAACTTTGCGCAGACAAGTATTGATTTATTTTTCTTTTCTAGAAAATTAAAATGTTAAAAATAGTTTGACCCACAACACGTAATTTCAAAGCCTTGATGGGACGGGAGGTTTAAGCGCTTTGAATATAGATCGAATAGATAGAATATAGAGGATATTGAAATGCTGCATACAGTTTCCACCTTACATGGTACTGGAGAACATCATGATTATGCTGTTTTGAATTTGGAGAATTTTGATTTTAAATTAGATGCAAATCCAGGCAGTGTTTTTAAGCACAGGTCAACATTCCTACTGAATATACATTGTGATGCTATTGAAGTGTTTGAGAGAGGGGTATTGAGAGCTCAAAGAAAAATCAGGTATACAAAAGTTCCAACATTGAGAAAGAATCTAAGTATTGATCAGGCCAAGGAATTGGAGAATCTTAAATCTGATAACACCATTGTAATACAGCAGTCAGATAAAAGGCGGAAATGCGGTGGGTATGGATAAGATGAAATATCGGGCAGAGGGGGCGAGACAGCTAAGTGACATGAATTGCTACTGTGCCTCAGATAGGAGTAAAGTATTAATATCTAACAAAGTTTATGGGGAAATGCTATTGCAGTGGAGAGCAAAAGGATTAATAGCATGGGAAGAATATAATTACTTGAAGTGTACCGATCCTAAAATCCCAGTGCTCTATCTCTTCCCTAAGCTTTATAAGGATGCTGTAAATCCACCATTGAGATCACTTGTGTCGTCAATTGGTTCTCTATTAAAAAGCACCTCAAGATTTATTGATCACTATTCGTGACCATTTGTTGTATCATTACCTGCATACATAAGAGATACAACACACTTTCTCACTGTGATAGATGGCATCTTTTGGGAAAAGAGTTATACTATGATTACTCTAGATTTCAGTAGTCTATACACAACCATGGTTTAGGTTTGCAGGCAGTTAGACATGTTTTTCAAAACACGATCAATCTCTCTACTCTTTCACTCTGATTAATGTTATCGGATATGATTTATTTCTGCCTCACCAATAACCTTTTTATCTTTGATGATACCATCTACAGACAGTCACAGGGCACAGCTATGGGCACCTGCTTCGCTGTCAGCTATGCACATTTATTCATGGGCTGGTGGGAGGAGCAGGTGGCCTCACAGCTGGTAGAATTCGAAAGCTGTTTAGTCTTGTGGCTGTGATTTATTGATGATATCTTTTGTGTATGGAATTGCGACGAGGAGTCAGCTACTACATTTGTTAAGAAATTGAATGACAATGCATATAACTCGATATTTACTGAACACATCAGAAAAATATCTATTGATTTTTTAGATGTATAAGTTTGTGTAAAAGGTGATGCATTGGGGACTAAGTGGTTCAGAAGAGCCACATCAGGAAACAGCTTACGGAGTGCTAAAATTGCACACCCCCTAATTTGATTTACAGTATCCCCTATGGGGAATTACTCCGGGCAAAACAAAACTGCAGCACAGATAAAGCTTTTGATATTGAAAAAGAAATGATATGCCAACGTTTTGTTGATCGGGGACATAGCCAAAAAACAATTGCTCAAACCATCAAGAGAGTTGTGTAGTGTGTTTATCTAGGTACCTGTATCGATATTCCAATTCTTGGCCCTTGTCCGGTTATAAATCAATAATATCCCTACAACGGCACAGAAACCTGTTTCATATATTAGTCATAGCGCATGCTGTCACATTAAGCAAGCACTATTCCTCCGGCCCCCTAGAAAGCACACCGAGTTCCTAAACAAATCCAAACCTCGAGTAACCTGGGAAATACCCGCCTGCGATAGTTTTGATTCCGTTCGAGAACTCCTGTAGAGCACTGTAAGAACGACCAGTTCTTAGTGACATCTTTATTGACATCTTATGTCCATCCTTACGTCAAACCCGGCACCTTTCAGGTATAAATATAACAACGTTGCCTTAAGCAAACTTTTTTTTACTTCCTGTGTCCAGTTCTCCCGCGGCCCCAGCTTGTTTTTCCCGGCGCTGCATCCCTGCGGCCCCGCCCACCTGCAATCCCATTTGCCGCCCCCCTGCCTCCCAGCTGCTCCTCCCTCCCACATCCCCTCATATGGAAGCCGCGCAGCGGTGAAAAGAGCGACCTATGACCCTGCTCGCAGGCAGGTCGCTCCCCACGTTGCTGCACGGCTCTGCCTGAATTATTTTTGCCTAATCTTGTATTTTTCCACTGTGCCTAACTTGCTTTCTTGCCCAGACTTGTTTTTATTCCCCTGTGCCTGTACTTGCTTTCTTGCCCAGACTTGTTTTTATTCCCCTGTGCCTGTACTTGCTTTCTTGCCCAGACTAGTTTTTATTCCCCTGTGCCTGTACTTGCTTTCTTGCCCAGACTTGTTTTTATTCCCCTGTGCCTAACTTCCTTTCTTGCCCAGACTTGTTTTTATTCCTCTGTGCCTTTACTCGTTTTCTTGCCTAAACTTGTTTTTCCTTCCTGTGCCCAGTTCTCCCGCGGCCCCCGCCTGTTTTTCCCGTCACTGCATCCCTGCGGCCCCGCCCACCTGAAATCCCATTCGCTGCCCCGCTCCCGCCTCACAGCTGCCCCTCCCTCCCACACCCCCTCATATGGAAGCCGCTACTAAGGCAAGCCTGTCTGTGCCCGTCCGTGCCTGGACCGCGCCCTGTGCCAGGACGCCTGGACACCACAAACGCCACGACACCCGACACCGCTACGATGCCAGAACCCTCCACGCACTCAACACCGGACGATCACACACCTGCTTCCTGGCTGCCCCGAAGCGCACCCACGGAGCTTTCACCTGCTGGAACTGCAGCTTCACAAGCATCCGCCTCACCATGCTGCCGACCAGGAAAGAACCCAACCACCTCAGATGCATTCATCTCAACACCCGCTCCGCCCGAAAACATGCCATTGAACTCTTGGACCTACTTGACTCAACCTCCCCAGACGTCGCCTTCCTGACGGACACCTGGCTGAACCCCGCCTCGACACCCACCATAGCCATAGCCGTCCCAGAAGGCTACAAGATCACCCGCAAGGACCGCACCAACAGAGCGGGAGGAGGAATCGCCATCGTCCACAGGAACACTCTCAGAGTCTCGACCAACACCGACGAACACCTGCACTTCCAGCTCCACACCGACCCCAACACCACCCTCAGAGGATCCCTCATCTACAGACCGCCCGGACCCCGACCACAGTTCAGCGACTCTATCGCCGACTTCGTCAGCACACACGCCCTCTCCTCCACGGACTACATCCTCCTCGGAGACCTGAACTTCCACCTCCAGAACAATGACAACATCAACTCCACCACCCTGATCGATAACCTAGCTAACCTCGGACTCAGACAACTCGTCACAACACCCACCCACTCCGCCGGTCACACGCTTGACCCCATCTTCTCCGCAAGCCCCCACGTCTCCTTCAACCATACCACCGAACTCCACTGGACTGACCACCGCTGCATCCACTTCATCTTCAAGACACCCACCACGCACCACCGCACCCAACAGATGCCTCACCACTGCTGGAGCAAAGTCACCGAAGACCAGCTAACCACCACCCTCGCTCAGAGCCCACCCGCCGACCATACCGACCCCGACACCGCCGCCCGCAACCTCAGACAGTGGATCAACGACTGCGCCAACACCCTCGCCCCGATCAAGAAACCCTCCAACAATCATACCAACAAGAAAGCCAGCTGGTTCACTGAAGACCTCCGGGCCTCCAAGCAAACCTGCCAAAAGCTGGAGAAGATCTGGCTCCGTGATCGAACACCGGACAGCCACGCCGCCCACAAGAATACCACCCGCAGACACTATCACCTCATCAGATCCGCCAAAAGGTTCTCCTTTAAAGACCGCCTAGACAACAACGCGCACAACAGCAAAGAGTTCTTCAACATCGTGAAGGAATTCTCCAACCCCAGCTCCAACACCAACGACGTCCCACCCTCGCAAGACCTATGCGACTCACTGGCCACCTTTCACCGCAAGATCACAGACATCCACGACAGTTTCAACGCCACGACCGCCCCGACCACCACTGAGACCTCCACCACCATGACAACCATCTGCACCAACCGCCTGCTCTACTGGACCAATATCAACGACGATGACACCATCAAGATCATGAATACCATCCACTCCGGATCTCCGTCAGATCCATGCCCACACCACATCTTCAACAAAGCCAGCACATCCATCGCACCCCATCTCCGGAAAGTCATCAACACCTCCTTCGAGACAGCAACCTTCCCTGAGAGCTGGAAGCACGCCAAGATCAACGCCTTACTCAAGAAACCCAAGGCGGACCCCAAAGGTCATCGAGAAGACCGTCAACGAACAACTGACCCGCTACCTCGAGTAGAACAACATCCTGGACCCTTCCCAGTCCGGGTTCCGCAGCAACCACAGCACCGAGACTGCCCTCATTGCCGCCACCGATGACATCAAGTCCCTGCTGGACAACGGAAAAACGGCGGCCCTCGTCCTCCTGGACCTGTCAGCCGCCTTCGACACGGTCTGTCACCACACACTATGAACACGCCTCCACAACGCTGGGATCCAAGAGAAGGCCCTGGACTGGACCACCTCCTTCCTCTCCGGTAGAACATAGAGCGTTCGCCTTCCCCCTTCCGCTCCGAAGCCACCGAGATCATCTGCGGCATACCGGGACTGGCCCTCTCCGTTGGTGACCATGGGGGGTTTCCAATCCCCCCCACGGTCCCGCCGGCTCCCCCGTCCCTTGTGAGCCAGCATTGCTTTTCCACATGGGGAGCTGCTAACATGCAGCTCCCCGTGTGGAAAAGCAATTTGGTTTGAATTTTGAAAGAGAGAGCAGGTCAAACCAAGTTTGCTATGGCAGGGCAGGAGCCGCGAGGCTCCTGCCCTGCCATAGCAAAGTACAGTGTCCCGGGGTGGGCTCCCCGGGACACTGCAGGAGCCGGCCCTAGGGGGGTGGTGGTCCCCAGGGCCATCATTGGCTCCAGAGGGGCCGCAAAGCCCCCCTCCCACCATTTTCCGAAGCCCCAGGAGGTGGTGGTACCCGGGGTCCATCACGGACCCCCCAATTTAAATATTTTGAGCCCCAGGGAGGTGGCGGTCCCCGGGGCATGTAGGGGTGCTTGAGCCCCCCACACAGGGTATATTTTAATTTAAAAAAAGCCCCCAGGGCTGTGGGGGGCAGTTTGTCCCCCAGCAATGTCAATTAAGTCAAGCCCCGGGGGTGGCAGTCCCCTGTGCTCAGGGGGGCCTTAGAGTCTCCCCCAACATTAAACTAGTAAGCCCCAGTGGTGGTGGTCCCCGAGGCTGCACGGGGCCGTGTACCCCCGCAATTATTCAAACTTTGACCTGGGAGTGGGGGTCCCCGGGGCAGTGTGAGGGGGGGATTGGCCCGCCCCAGACCAGGGGGCTCATTAGGATGGCGGACGGAAGAGCGACTGCAGCCCTGGAGTAAGCGGAAACTGCCTTTTCTGTGTCCGCCTGCCGCGGACACTCCGTCCGCCATATCAGGATGGGAAAGAGTGTCAAAATTCCATCTGCGACGGTAGAGCACGCACCGCCGCCCAACTACACCCGACCACGCGGCGGACGTAACCAATCCAGAGACTCCGCCATGCGTACTGACGCCTACGACCGTCCCCCAAATCAAGATGGCACAAAATACACATAAAACCGCTGCGGAAAAACAACCTGTCTGAACACGGCGGATTCCCCACAGCGAAGATAACGTACAAAGCAGAGATACCCACCGCAAGCTGCTCGCCACCATGGACCCAGCGCTACACGCTTTCCCGATGCTCTTCGCGATCCACCACGTCCTAGTCTTGGCCCACTATCGACGACGACGCAGGTAAGGCACAAACCATTGGCTGTCTGGAGGGGAATACCTGCAAGGGTCGTGACGTTGGGAGGGGGAGTGTCATGTTACCGAAACCACTGACTAGAAGCAAATACAAATACACAATTGTAGTACGCAAGCAGGAATGACTACGACAAACCACGACACATGATTGACTACCTTTATTACACATAATAGGGGTATAATCACAGTGTATGCGTGAGCATGAGCAAATTGGGCATCAGAGCATGAACATCAGAGGCAGCATGTGAGAGGGCAGAATGCAGTATCAGAGCATCAACAGGGCATTGTGGACAACAGAGCAGGTGCATCATTGGCAGCATGTGAGAGGGCAGAATGCAGTATCAGAGCATCAACAGGGCATTGTGGACAACAGAGCAGGTACATCAGAGGCAGCACATCAGAGGGCAGAATGCAGTATCAGAGCATCAACAGGGCATTGTGGACAACAGAGCAGGTACATCAGAGGCAGCACATCAGAGGGCAGAATGCAGTATCAGAGCATCAACAGGGCATTGTGGACAACAGAGCAGGTACATCATTGGCAGCATGTGAGAGGGGCTAAGTGCATCAGCAGTCCATTGCACTGAACATGTACATCAGAGGCAGCACGTGAGAGGGGCCAAGTGCATCAACAGTCCATTGCACTGAACAGGTCCATCAGAGGCAGCACGTAAGAGGGGCTAAGTGCATCAACAGTCCATTGCACTGGACAGGTCCATCAGAGGCAGCACGTGAGAGGGGCTAAGTGCATCAACAGTCCATTGCACTGGACAGGTCTATCAGAGGCAGCACGTGAGAAGGGCTAAGTGCATCAACAGTCCATTGCACTGGACAGGTCCATCAGAGGCAGCACGTGAGAGGGGCTAAGTGCATCAACAGTCCATTGCACTGGACAGGTCCATCAGAGGCAGCACGTGAGAGGGGCTAAGTGCATCAACAGTCCATTGCACTGGACAGGTCCATCAGAGGCAGCACGTGAGAGGGCAGAATGCAGTATCAGAGCATCAACAGGGCATTGTGGACAACAGAGCAGGTACATCAGAGGCAGCACATCAGAGGGCAGAATGCAGTATCAGAGCATCAACAGGGCATTGTGGACAACAGAGCAGGTACATCAGAGGCAGCACATCAGAGGGCAGAATGCAGTATCAGAGCATCAACAGGGCATTGTGGAGAACAGAGCAGGTACATCATTGGCAGCATGTGAGAAGGGCTAAGTGCATCAGCAGTCCATTGCACTGGACAGGTCCATCAGAGGCAGCACGTGAGAGGGGCTAAGTGCATCAACAGTCCATTGCACTGGACAGGTCCATCAGAGGCAGCACGTGAGAGGGGCTAAGTGCATCAACAGTCCATTGCACTGGACAGGTCCATCAGAGGCAGCACGTGAGAGGGCAGAATGCAGTATCAGAGCATCAACAGGGCATTGTGGACAACAGAGCAGGTACATCAGAGGCAGCACATCAGAGGGCAGAATGCAGTATCAGAGCATCAACAGGGCATTGTGGACAACAGAGCAGGTACATCAGAGGCAGCACATCAGAGGGCAGAATGCAGTATCAGAGCATCAACAGGGCATTGTGGACAACAGAGCAGGTACATCATTGGCAGCATGTGAGAGGGGCTAAGTGCATCAGCAGTCCATTGCACTGAACATGTCCATCAGAGGCAGCACGTGAGAGGGGCTAAGTGCATCAGCAGTCCATTGCACTGAACATGTCCATCAGAGGCAGCACGTGAGAGGGGCCAAGTGCATCAACAGTCCATTGCACTGGACAGGTCCATCAGAGGCAGCACGTGAGAGGGCAGAACGCAGTATCAGAGCATCAACAGGGCAATGTGGACAACAGAGCAGGTACATCAGAGGCAGCACGTGAGAGGGCAGAATGCAGTATCAGAACAGCAACAGGGCATTGTGGACAACAGAGCAGGTACATCAGAGGCAGCACATCAGAGTGCAGAATGCAGTATCAGAGCATCAACAGGGCATTGTGGACAACAGAGCAGGTACATCAGAGGCAGCACATCAGAGGGAGGAATGCAGTATCAGAGCATCAACAGGGCATTGTGGACAACAGAGCAGGTACATCAGAGGCAGCACGTGAGAGGGCAGAATGCAGTATCAGAACAGCAACAGGGCATTGTGGACAACAGAGCAGGTACATCAGAGGTAGCACGTGAGAGGGCCGAATGCAGTATCAGAACAGCAACAGGGCATTGTGGACAACAGAGCAGGTACATCATTGGCTAGCCAAGAACGTGTGTCAAGCGAGCCGTCACAAGGAGATTAACAAAACATAGGAGGTTACAATCGTCAATCTACACACAAACTCACATGACATGTGACTGATGGCAACTAGACCTCACACCACAGAATCTGGTGGACTGCTTGGACAACTCGCCTCGGACACACCGCCAGCACCAGCAACAGGAGTGTGAGACACAGCCACCGATCTACTCACTGACACATGTGCCATAGACCCAGACACACTGCCAGCACCAGCAACAGGAGTGTGAGACACAGCCACCGATCTACTGACTGACACATGTGCCATAGACCCAGACACACCGCCAGCACCAGCACCAGGAGTGTGAGACACAGCCACAGCTGTGGTGACTGATACATGTGCCATAGACCCAGACACACCGCCAGCACCAGCAACAGGAGTGTGAGACACAGCCACCGATCTACTGACTGACACATGTGCCATAGACCCAGACACACCGCCAGCACCAGCACCAGGAGTGTGAGACACAGCCACCGATCTACTGACTGACACATGTGCCATAGACCCAGACACACCGCCAGCACCAGCAACAGGAGTGTGAGACACAGCCACCGATCTACTGACTGACACATGTGCCATAGACCCAGACACACCGCCAGCACCAGCAACAGGAGTGTGAGACACAGCCACAGCTGTGGTGACTGATACATGTGCCATAGACCCAGACACACCGCCATCACCAGAAACAGGAGTGTGAGACACAGCCACCGATCTACTGACTGACACATGAGCCCTAGAACCAGACACACTTGCCGGACATGTCGCTGTACACTGACCAACAAATACCATGCCTGCACCTGACACATGTGAGTGAACAGCAGCTGAGCCACTAGGACCACTGAAATGGTGAGCCACAGGGCTGTATGGGCCAGGAGGCAGGGTGGCTCTGGGAGCTGGGGACAGCTGTACTGGAGCGACATTGGGGTGTTCAGGTCTCACTGGTGTGTGTCTCCGTTTCTTTGTGAAACGTTGGGGTACCCCGGACATGCCTGGACTGGTAAGTGGAGTGGCATCACCAGACATCAAAGGTGTATCATGTGCTTGTGGTGGTCTGCTCTCTGGGGATGTGCTGGACCCTGCCTGCCGTTTGCTGTGGGCCTGCCTTCTGCCCTCTGCATCATGTGTAATGGGGGATGCAACAACAGTGTACTCCTTCCTCTGCTTTAGCGGGCCGTGGATGGGAGTAGAGGTATGGGGTGACTCGACCGCTGATACATGTGTTGTACGTTCCTTAAACATCATCCTCAGTGCAGCCAGGGGTGAAATATGCCTGTCCTTGATGGTGCTCGTGTCCATGGGAGAACCCTTGGCCATGGGATGTGCCTTGGACGTCGGAGGTGTCCTGTCCCTGGAATGGCCCAGATCCATTTCCTGTGCCCTGACCCTGGGTGCAGACATGTCCATTGTAGTGTCCCTCTCCTTTGAAGCTACCCTGCTCTTGGGAGGTGCCCTCACCTTGGTACTGACCTTGTCCTTGGGAGTGTCCCTGCTCTTGGGAGGTGGCCTTTCCTTGTTACTGTCCTTGTCCCTGGGAGTGTCCCTGCTCTTGGGAGGTGGCCTTTCCTTGTTACTGTCCTTGTCCCTGGGAGTGTCCCTGCTCTTGGGAGGTGGCCTTTCCTTGTTACTGTCCTTGTCCCTGGGAGTGTCCCTGCTCTTGGGAGGTGCCTTAGCTTGGGAGTCACGTTGGTGGGGGATGGCTGTGTAGCATGTGAATCCATTTCCATACACACCCCTCCATGATCCTGTCTGTCAACTTCAGTGTTGGACACGTCGTCTTCGGATAAGGAGATCACAGGCTTAGGGGATGGTGTCTGTGCCCTCCGTGCCCTGCCTTGCTGCCTGTGGCTGCTCCTAGTGTAATGACCAGAATAAGAGGCCTGGTCTGAAGACTCACTCTCCCCTGTAACATCAAGTGGTGTGGATGGTGGCACAGAAGTAGCACCCTGTCTATGCGACTGTACAATGGCTGAGGACACAGTGTTTGCCAATGACTGAACTGTTCTGTGGAGACCAGCAACATCGCCATGCATCCCCTCCATGAATGCCACCACCTGCCCCAACTTCCTATCGTGGTCTTGAAAAGCATTGATCATGTTGGTCTGCCCTACACACAGCTGTCGCAGCAGATCAACAGCCTCTGCACAAAGTGCACTTTGTGTCACTGGGGCAGGGGCGGCGGTTCCTGCACCGAAGGCAACTCTGCTAACCCTCCTCTGGCAAGCACGAGCAGTACATGTTGCAGTGGGTGGCAGTGTGGGCCCTGTGTGCTGTGTCCCGACTGAAGGTGTCGATTGCCCACTCCCTGTCTGTGCCAACAGTGCGGACTCACCAACACTTTCTGAGGATGAGGGCGATGGTGTTTCCATATGCGAGTCCTCAGGGACGGTCCTGTCCCCCTCTCCGGGGCTGCCCTCTTCAGTGTCAGTCTGCGTGTGTGAGACCTCTGATTCGGAAGCATTGCCACCACTCATCTCCGTCGTCTGCGGGTCAGTGCCCTCTGCCGAAGCTGAAATAGAGAGAAACGCGTTGTGAGTAAGTGCCACACACATGTACTGAAGGACAACAGATCTAGGATTCAATTACATACATTCTACATGTGGCACACATCCTGCACACGTCCCACCCCTGCCAACTGCACACATGTCATGCCATGTGACCACAGACCTCAACGGCATGTCCTTGAACCCTCAACTACCAAGCAAGTGGGCTGTCCACCTGGCGGACATGGATGCCAACGCCTACTCCGCTAATGGCACCAGCATGGTATTTCAGCTAAACATACGCACCACGGAAGCCACTACTGTGTCCGAGCAGCAATACATGCATTGCAGGCCCAAGTAACATACACATACAATCTGCTTACCGCTACTTTGCAGTGGTTCCCCACTCAGCTTGGCGGACAGGTCAGGATGCGTCACAGCAATGATACGGTGCATAAGTGGGGTCATGGTGCGGCGGGCCAAACGTGTAGATCTTGGAATCATCCCCAGTGTCATCTCCGCCACATTCTTGCTAAGCCTGGAGATGTCGTCCCAGCCCTTGTGGCAGTGTGTGTGTCGTCTATTGTACCCCTCCACTGCCCGTACATCACGTGCTAGCCTAGGACCGCCGTGCCGGCCATGTCAGCCACCGCCGTGCCAGGGCCGGCCTAGGATCGCCGTGCCGGCCATGTCAGCCACCGCCGTGCCAGGGCCGGCCTAGGGCCGCCGTGCCGGCCATGTCAGCCACCGACGGGTGTTCACTCGCATGGCACGGCGGTGGCTGACATGGCCGGCACGGCGGTCCTAGGCCGGCCCTGGCACGGCGGTGGCTGACATGGCCGGCACGGCGGTCCTAGGTCGGCCCTGGCACGGCGGTGGCTGACATGGCCGGCACGGCGGTCCTAGGCCGGCCCTGGCACGGCCAGTGTATGGTGGATGATGCAATGTGACTGTAAGGGGGGTCATGAACTGCCATGTCCATTGACTACATCGAAAGGGTGTGTAGACCTGCACCTCCCCCGCCGAATACGTGCACCGCCATGGTGGCGCCAGTGATAGAACAATGTTGCAAAAGAAGCATCCGTCCCGGAAGCTTGCATGTGCGGTTGCCGATGTGTGACCGTGACGGTCCGTGCACATGCAGCCAATGGGAAGAGGGAACGCGGGCCGCGTATGCCCATTCGAGAATAGCGGAAGCAGTGCACCGCCATGGCGGCGCCAATTATAGTATATTTTCAGACGCTGCACCGTGGTGTATTGTCTGCAGTAGCGTCATGAGGGTTGTGAGCGTGATAGGGAAACTTCATATGTCATGCACTATTCCATGTGTGTCCATACTATGCCCATCGGTGTGCACACAATGTGCAACAGATGTGCATGTCGACGTGTTGACGTTGGGTGTGACCCTACAGACGTTTTTACTTCTTCACATCTACACAGTACATCACGGCTGTATCGCGACATTCAGAATCTGTTGTCAGTGTGTGGTTCATGTGAGGTCACTACAATGGTGGGGGTACACATGCATTCAGTGTATGTGTGTTGCCTGTTGTGTCACCATGCATGTAATGTCCGTATGCTAACCATTATTGGTGTTGGCATTGGTGCATGATGACATGGTGTGTGTGTATCATTATCGTTTGTGTGCATGCACTTGCATGTGTGTCTGTGATGTGGCTTCTACACATTAGGGTCATGACACACGTCTTGTCAGTAATGTTGACATGTGACCAAGTTGCGTTGTACGTGTTGACACACTTCATGTTGCAAGTGGCTGCACATTGTTAATGGGGCACTCCGTATTGTAGTTACTATCAGAGATGTCACACATATGACCATTGACAAATACATTTTCTTCTTGCTAATGTTGGCTTACATGTGATGGAGTTGCACACCTATGCGTCGTTTGTAAGTTGACTCAAGTTACATCTCTCTCCCACACAGGAGGGCTCCAAATGTGCATCGGCCATACACTGTGCTGGAGGATATGGTTGACGAGGAGGTGATCAGGAAATTCCGGCTAGATCGACGTCGATTGATGGAGCTTGTTGCCCAATTGTCTCCTCATCTGCAGCCACGAAGGACTTATCCTGGTTCCATTACACCCACAGTAAAGGTGATGGCGGCCCTACACTTTTTTGCTACTGGCACCTTTCAGTACACAGTTGGACATGCCGGGGGGATGTCACAGTCCATGTTCAGCATGGTACTTCGGGATGTTCTAAAAGCTATGATGCTGTACAAGGATGACTACATCCATTTCCCATGGCTGGAAGAGTTGCCAGCAGTCAAAGCAGACTTCTATGCACTGGGCCAGATACCACACGTAGTGGGTTCCATTGATGGCACACATATTGCTCTCATTCCACCACGGGCACATGAGCAGGTTTATAGGAATCGGAAGCACTTCCATTCGCTGAACGTGCTGGTGGTGTGCCTGGCCGACAACATCATCTCCCATGTGTGTGCAAGATTTCCAGGCTCCGCACATGACGCCCACATCATGCGGAGCAGCATTGTCCCCCAACTGATGGCAAATCTACGTCCCGGTCAAGCGTGGCTTGTTGGTGAGTATGCTGTGGGGACTTTTGTGCTTTCTGTGTGGCATGGGGTACCCACCAAATCTGGTTGTGATATTTCTGTCTGTCATCCCCCTACATAGGCGACTCGGCATACCCAAACCGGCCCTGGCTCCTGAGTCCTATACGTAATCCTACTACAGCGGGTGAAATGCGCTACAATGATGCACATGGAAGGACACGTAGAGTGGTTGAACGGACTTTTGGACTGCTAAAGTCTAGGTTTCGGTGCCTGGATAAGACCGGAGGGGCCCTGCCTTACTCACCAGGCAAAGTATGCAGGATCGTGATTGCCTGCTGCATGCTCCACAACCTGGCCGTGCGCAATGACATTGAACTGATCTTGGACCCTGAAGACCAACAAGTTCCTCGGCCTCCCATTCCACCCATGTCGACTGATGAGGATAGTGGTGAGGAGGAAGGTGTGGACCAGAGGCGTCAGCTCATTGATCGCTATTTTCATTGAATGTGAGTAACTACCTCTTGTGCAGGTTGACAATGCCTTATGTATGTTTGCTGGTGTTGTGTGGATGTGGTGTGCATCAGCTGGGTGTTCTGCTATGTGATGGTTGCATAGGTGTGTGTTCATTTATTTGGACATGCAAGTCTCCATGATGTGTGTACTTTCATCCAAGGATTTTGTGTTGAGTGTGGTTTGTGGAATGTTGCTGTGCTGTGTGTTGTGATGGGTGTGAATATGTTTCCTGACGTGTGTTTGCTGTCTCTGAATTTCCCTATCTCACTCCCGCAGCGACATGATTATGTACGACTCGGATCCCTGCACCTGGTTACGTCTGTTTCTGAGGCAATCATGTGATTAAACATGGAGACAACACATCATTGAGTGTGTAAGTGGCATTTATTAACAGGTTTTGCATTGGTGCTGGTGAATATTTACAAGTAAGTGTGGGGTGGGGGAGTGTGAGTTGAAGGTAATGGCAGATGAAATGTCCGTGCTGACACCACATTGGGTGATGTCAGGCTAGTCCAGCAGACCTGTGCCAATGATTGGCTATGTGGGACAAGATAGTTGCCAGGGTGAATGGCTGGCTCAGGCAGTGTCAGAGTCATTGTCGGCCCCTCTTGGCGCGTGTGGATGGAGCCCCCCCTCTGCTCTCACCCACTTCCAGCCTCGGACGGCCCCTCCGTCTTTGAGGTGGGACCGAGTCAGCTTGGGAGGCAGGTTGCTGAGGGGCCACATCCGTCGCCAGGGGCACAGGTGGCGGTGGTGGTGGCGGTGGCGGTGGTGTTGCTGGCCGTGGCGTCTGAACACTTGGTTGAGGGGGGGGGTTGTTGCGGGCTATCCATTCCCTCCACATTGTTGTCTGCTGGCCCATGATGTCCACTATCTGGCAAAGGCTGCCCGCAATGTCCCGCAACATGTTAGTGTTGTCCACCGAGTCCTGGTGGGCACGATCTGCCTGTTCCTGGCTACGGTCGTAGGAAGCCTGGCACCTGGCTAGGGCTTCAAGTGACTCTGCCACAGGATGGGGTGGGTGGGCTTCCTCAGCGCGACGGAGTGTGGATCTCCTGATTGGCTGATGTGGCCTCGCCTCTCTCCTGTCTGGCCCACTCTCCCTGCTTGGGTGGGAGGCCGATGGCCCTGCGTCGTGCGGTGGGTTAGGCAGGGTGGCACAGGCAGGAGTGGTGGTACTGGTGGTGGTGGTGGTGGTGGTGATGGTGAGTCTGCAGCTCACTGTGGCCGGTGTTGCAGGAGTTACACTGGCGACGGTTGTCGGGCCGGGATTTCCTGTGAGCCAGATGGCCCTGGCAGTCTGCTTGGGCCCACACCATCCTCCGCACCGGAGCTGGCTGTGGAATCTTCCCCAGAGAGTCCGGTATGGTTGTTAGGGGAGTCTTGCGGCCGGTTGCTGGTTCCACCAGTCAGATTACGATCACCTGAGGGACAAGATTGTGCTGATCAGTATTGTGGACATTACATGTTCATATCAATTTGATTACATTTGAGTGTCCTGTCGCACACACCCCACCCACCACCACCCTCCCTGTTGACATGGGGGCCTGTTGGGAGTTGTAGTGCTGGTCTCTCACACACCCCACACACCTCTCACACACCCCACATACCACCACCGCCACCCTCCCTGTGGACATGGGGGTCTGTTGGGAGTTGTAGTGCTGGTCTCTCACACACCCCACACACCTCTCTCACACACCCACACACCACCACAGCCACCCTCCCTGTGGACATGGGGGCCTGTTGGGAGTTGTAGTGCTGGTCTCTCACACACCCCACACACCTCACACACACACCCCACACACCACCACCGCCACCCTCCCTGTGGACATGGGGGCCTGTTGGGAGTTGTAGTGCTGGTCTCTCATACACCCCACACACCCCACCCACCTCTCACACAGACCCTGTGGACATGGGGGCCTGTTGGGAGTTGTAGTGCTGGCCTCTCACACACCCCACCCACCACCACCCTCCCTGTGGACATGGGGGCCTGTTGGGAGTTGTAGTGCTGGTCTCTCACACACCCCACACACCTCTCACACACACCCCCCACCCACCGCCACCCTCCATGTGGACATGGGGGCCTGTTGGGAGTTGTAGTGCTGGTCTCTCACACACCCCACACACCTCTCCCACCCCCCCACCCACCGCCACCCTCCCTGTGGACATGGGGGCCTGTTGGGAGTTGTAGTGCTGGTCTTTCACACACCCCACCCACCTCTCACACACACCCTGTGGACATGGGGGCCTGTTGGGAGTTGTAGTGCTGGTCTCACACACACCCCACACACCTCTCACACACACCCCCCACCCACCGCCACCCTCCCTGTGGACATGGGGGCCTGTTGGGAGTTGTAGTGCTGGTCTCTCACACACCCCACACACCTCTCACACACACCCTGTGGACATGGGGGCCTGTTGGGAGTTGTAGTGCTGGTCTCTCACACACCCCACCCACCTCTCACACACACCCTGTGGACATGGGGGGTTGTTGGGAGTTGTAGTGGTGACCTCTCACACACCCCACCCACCACCACCCTGCCTGTGGACATGGGGGCCTGTTGGGAGTTGTAGTGCTGGTCTCTCACACACCCCACCCACCTCTCTCACACACCCTGTGGACATGGGGGCCTGTTGGGAGTTGTAGTGCTGGTCTCTCACACACCCCACACACCTCTCACACACACCCTGTGGACATGGGGGCCTGTTGGGAGTTGTAGTGCTGGTCTCTCACACACCCCACACACCTCTCACACACACCCCCCACACACCCCCCCCCTCCCTGTGGACATGGGGGCCTGTTGGGAGTTGTAGTGCTGGTCTCTCACACACCCCACACACCTCTCTCACACACCCCACCCACTTCTCACACAGACCCTGTGGACATGGGGGCCTGTTGGGAGTTGTAGTGGTGACCTCTCACACACCCCACCCACCACCGCCCTCCCTGTGGACATGGGCGCCTGTTGGTAGCCTTTTACATTTTGGTGAGTATGTGGCCCACGTGCATGGGTTGGGGCCTGGGAGATGTGTCTTCTCAGTTGTGCGAGGCTGACCAGGTCGTTCTGGTCGTGGTGCTTGGTTTGTACTTACCAGCCTCTTCTCCTTCCTCAAGTCCGTCCAGGCTCTCTGGGTGCAGTATGCCCAGCACCTTTTCCTCCCAGTCTGTGTAGGGTATGGGCTCCGGGGGTGTGCCGCCGCCAGTGTGATTGGCTCTCACAAGGTTTTTGGCACGGATCCGTGTCACCCTGGTTTTCATGTCATGCCACCGCCTCTGTATTTCGTGCTTGGTCCTTGGCACGGTCCGTGACGCATTCACCCGACTGACGATCCTGCCCCACATGTGATTTTTTAGCGCCACAGTGGTCTGCTGGACTTGGGCCCCGAATATGTGGGGCTCAACACGGATAATTTCATCTACCATTACCTTCAACTCGGTCTCCGTGAATGTAGTTTTTTTTTTGGGTGCCACGGTGTGTGGTGCTCAGTGTGTGGGTTGAGTGAGTTGGGGGGTGCAGGTGTGTGTTGTGTGTTGTGTAGGAATGGTGTGGTGGGTGTTTGTGTGGTGGGTGTGGTAGGGTGGTGGTTGTGTGCCTTCAATTGGTGTATGCTGTCGGTCGTATTGGGCCTCTTGCTAGCAGCTATGCTGTGATGCAAAGGATTGTGGTAGTGGGTGTGTGTCATTTTATAGTCATGTCTCAATGGTTGTTGGCAGTCAGGTGGTAGGTGGGTGTGTTGACTAGTGTGCATTATTGGGTACTTGGGGGGGGGGGTGTCATTGTGGCTTGTGATTGGTGTTGGTGTTTCAGATGGGGGGTTGTCCTTTTTCGTGTGTTTGCAATTTACTTCCGTCACACTTTTTGACATTGGTTTGACGGTAGGGATGTTGTTCGTGTTGGGCTTCCGCATTGATGCACTGTTTCTCGTTGCATTCTTTCCGCCGCGGACGTGGATGGCGGTGCGTACCGGGGTACAGGCGGCGTTATCCTAATCGCGGACACGGAGCCTTCGCAGGTATGGCGGTAGATGTGGCTGTTCCCGCGGTCATGTCCGTCCGCCGCGGACGGTGTTAGATGTGTTCCGTCCACCGCGGACGGTGTTTGATGTGATCCGTCCGCCGCGGTCGGAGTTTCTTGACATGAATATCCTAATCGCAACCGTGGATTCTCCGCGGTGCGGGCGGGAGTATATTTTCCGCGACCATGGAGGACAGTACCCGTTTCCGTCCGCCATCCTAATCGACCTCCATATTTTCAACATGCCCATGCCCCCGGGTTTTGGTCCTCCAGGGGATAATTAGCATCGAAGTGCGGGAGATCGCGCTTCATTTATTTTTTTTTTGCAGCATTTTGATGATTTAAAAAAATAATAATAATATTTGGCCCTGGGGGTCCTTGTGGGACCGCCTAAGCAGGCCTAGGGGGTCACAGTGTTTCTACTCTGCCCCCTTTTTGCGTTTTTCAAGTTTTTGTTCTGATTTCTTGTGCCTTGGTTCTACCGAGGCACAAGATGGATGCCAACACTTCCTGGTTTGGAGTGTTGACAGCCAATTAACATACAGCTCATGCCCGGAAGGGTGCGCGGATCCTGCGCAGCCATAGGTAAATATGTGATTAAAATGTTTATTTTCTCAGGAACTACTGAACAGATTTACACCATTTAACCAAAAGGCACGACTTTGAACCAAGGTCTACCTTTCTGCCAAATCTGGTGTAATTCCGTGAAGCATTTCGGGCTGTAGCTGCAAGTAAAGGTTCCTATGGAAAATTGCATGGGGAAATCACGTTTTGGGACCCACCTTTTTTCTTGGCCCCTGATTGACGAATCACCCCGAGACTTTCAGGATAGGAGCGGACCAGAGTGGGCCATAAGTTTTGAAATTTTGCGAAGATTCGTCAACTGGCGCCAAAGTTATTCCAAATAGAATGTTGTGGATTTCCTATGGATAATAGGTCCTACCTATAATTACCTACTGGGTTACTCCACTAAACAACAGGATACATCCAGAGACGGACACGGTCCCAGCTTTGGTGCAGAATTTTTTATTCCTCTTTAGTCGCCATTACGCGTTTCAGCTGGTCCGAGCCTTGATCACCTGACAGTGGCAAGTTCAGAATGTGCAATATTTAAAGTGACAGTGCATAATTCGGTCTGCATCATGTGATATCTTCGTGATGAACATAGAAAAAATATATCTAATACACACAGTCCTACCTTTCAATGGTTTAAATTCAATCCATTGTTATTTTGCATTGCGATGGTTGGATTGCTTGTCTGATTTTCTTATTCTTTTCCAGACAGCACTGGTTAGAGTTGTTTTTATAGTGCAGCATCATACCTTATTTAATTGTGTTGCTCTACGTTTTAATATCTATCAAATACAGGTCATACACAATTAATAGAAAAATTGGGGGATCAATCCCGTCTGCAGGACATTTTTATCATTAGTTCATGTTAATCGACTTGAAATGATGATACGCAATGCCTAAAAACAAAGTGATTGGTGCTATAAAGTGCAAAAGTGATGTATATATAAAAAATGTCATTTTTTATCTTTTTGAACGCCCTTGATGGTGGTTTGGAGTGTCCACGTCTCATTTTTTACAGTTCATACAGTGGCATCCCAGAGTCTACTCAGGTATTTGCTAGATATTGCAATGGATACCCTACAATCGGAATTGTTGACCTTTGCCCTTTTTCCACAATTTGGAGAATCCACTGTCATAACCATCTGATAACTAAATTGAAGGGATAGGAATATTGTGCAAAATCATGCTTTAATGTATAAATACATAAATATCTCAAAACAGATAAGGACTATTAAAACCAATAAATATCTGTCAATAAATATAGAAATATATACATACTCCTATTACCATTTCCCTAATAAATAAGTTATCTAAAATTATCATAGAATAAATGGATTCCTAAAACTGTGTATCAAAAGTAAAAAATTGGTTGCATAGTATTCCCATTGAATCCATTAATCTGTGCTGTACCTCTTCATGTTAAACAAGTGTGCAAATCTTCTGTGGCATTCAACCCCCCAGGATGTTTGGAATCCAGCTGTAATACATATCTAGTTTCCAGTTTTCTTAATTTGATGCCTCAATCACCTCCTCTCCTACTGGGGGGACTGCGTCTATTACGTAATACTTCAGGTATGAGTTGTTAGATTCATGCTTCTCCCTGAAGTGATGCGCCACCGGATATGTGTTATCCTGATTTGTGATAGCTTGCAGGTGTTGCAACACTTGTTTATGTACCTGCAATTTTGTGCTGCCTTTGTAAAAGTCCACATTTGTAAAGCGCACAATCACCCGTAAGGGTCTCTAGGCGCTGGGGGCCGTCGGGAAGATTAAGCGAGCTATTGCCCAGAGTCACATGGTGCTGGGCTAACCTGCCGCCGGAGCCGGGGATCGAACCGTGGTCCCCAGATTCCAGCTTCAGTCGCCCTGGCCGCGGCGCCACACCTCTTCCTGCTTTGTACTGTAGGCCACAAGCACACAACAGCACATAGACAGCAAATTCTGTTTTGCAGGTTAACAGTCTGGAGATCTTACAAGCTTTTTCACTAAAAGCACTAAACGGTGTATGTGCTTTTGTTAATACCATGGGAACATGCTTTGCATGTTTTGCATTTGTAGAACCCTTTATTTGACTGTAACCAGCTACTATTGTTAATGACCTCTGGGCTAGTTTTTACTCAAATGTCCCTCATAGATGGTGCTTTGCTATAGGTGATGGACACCCTCTGCGGTAGCAGGGGTCCAATCACCGGGTCATTTAGTACTAAAGGTCAATTTTGCTGGATAATTTTGTTCAGTGACTTCTGTTGTTTACTGTATTTCATGATCAATCTAAAATCCTCACTGCCTTGGTCACTTTCATTACAGATACTGTTAACTAACCCTGGGCGTAGCACTTCGGTACGCCCACGGAGTGGGCATAGTGTTGCCTACTTCGCCATTTGTGAAGTAGGCGCAGCAGGCAACACTACGCCCACTCCGTGGGCGTAGCGAAGTTGCCCGCCACCCGCCTCCCTCCCGCCCTCCCTAAATACTTAAATAATGATTTTATAAACTATAAACACCACTTACCTTGTCGGCTGCGTCTCCGGGGCTCCCTCTGGTAACCGCGCAGCCATCATGGATAGTAATGCGCATGCGCGGCCGCCCGCGCATGCGCATTACTATCCATGATGGCGGCGCGTTACCAGAGGGAGCCCCGGAGACGCAGCCGACAAGGTAAGTGGTGTTTATTGTTTATAAAATCATTATTAAAGTATTTAGGGAGGGCGGGAGGGAGGCGGGTGGTATTTAGCGAGGGCGGGAGGGAGGCGGGTGGCGCGTATTGGGGCTACGTGAAGTGCGTAGGTGGACGTAGTTTCTGGTCCACTTCACGTACCTTCGCGTAGCCCCACTACGCCTACTACGCCCAGGCTTACTGTTAACATGGATATTAGTGTCTTTCGTTTTCTCTTTCAATGCGTCTTCTCTTGTCAACAACATGGATTTGGTTATGGCATTTTCTATGACCTTAACTGGGTAACCTCTCTGTTCAAATCGTACTCTACTCTCCTTCTGTACTACCCTCAGATCTTCACTATTACTGCATATGCGTCGTAGACGCAGCATTTTCCCATAGGGTATGCTATTAATAGGTGTTTAGGGGGCGAGCTACTCGCTGGGAGAGTAGAGTTACCCACTGTTTTTTTCCTGAATAAACAGGTTTCAATGTTATCGACGTTTTTTGGAAGTACCACGCAACGGGTGAATACGGACTTTACAACACTAATTGAGAGGGGCTAACGCCATCTATGTTTTATTGGGAGCAGGCTTTACACTTGAATTCCCTGAACACAGGGAGAAGAATATTTGGAAAGTATTGAGGTTATAGGTGGCCACTTTATGAGGAAGTGAAAAATCTATTGAGTAGAGACCGAAGGCTCAGTTAGGAAAATTATTTTTGAGAGCATCTACTAAGGGGCCGATTAGGATTGTGGACAGAAAGCGTCCTGACCGCCAGTCCCGCAGGAATTGACCGTCCGACCACACCGTGGGGAAACCGGCGGTGCAATTATGATTCCCCTCCAGCAAAACCCAACCGCGGCGGACGGATGTCATCAAAGTCGGACAGAGTGGCCGCAGTAACAGGCCCAACCACCGACAGTGCAGCGGAGTGACCGGCCGCACGATTAGGATAACACCGCCAGGGCAACGTTAAGAATCCCCCTCCACGACTGTGGCGGAAAATAACATCGACAAATGTAAGTAACAGCGCAGGGCCAAAGCTAATCCCCCACGGCGGTCTGACCGCCAAACAAATGGCAGCTGCAAGGCACTAGGCAATCCAGCAAATCAGGATACATACCTACCATGAACACACTCCTCCCCCAATAACCCACATCAAAAACACACCCCCATGGTTGGAACACCTGACAGGCAAGGGTCCACACCCACAACATACCTGACTGCAAGATCCCATTGGGACACAGCCACAAAGACGAAAATAAAAGGAGACCCTCCCATCCCTACAATCCTTTGCATCACAGCAGAACTGACAGAAAGAGGCTCACAGCAGAACTGAGAGGAAGAGGCACACAGGAGAGCACAGCACCACATACACAGCAGAGCACAGCACCACATACACCAATAGCCACACAACAACCTGCACATCAACACACACACATCAACACACACACCTCACCATCCACCACAACACCATCACAAGAAACCACACACCTACACCCCCAACACCCTGCACAGCACACACCATGGCCCACAAGAAACAGCCCAAATTCACAGAGAGTGAGATGAAAGTTGTGGTGGATGAGATCATACGCGTAGAACCCAACCTGTTTGGAAACCTTGTACAACAGACCACACTGGCCAACAAAACCAGAATGTGGGAAAGGATAGTCACCAGAGTGAACGCATCAGGGACCGCACCATGCAACAACAGAAACATCCAAAGGCGGTGGCACGACCTCAAGGCAAAGGTGAAGTCAATGAGAGCCAAGAACTGCAAGCAGGCCGAGCGTACTGGCGCCGGCAGTCCCATCCAGCCAATACCATACACTGAATGGGAGGAGAAGGTGCTTGGAATACTGCACCCGGAGAGCCTGGAAGTAATAGCTGAGGGACTGGAGGCTGGTAAGTACAACCTAATGACCACAATCACAATGTCAAGTACTGCCGTGCACAACTGCTAAGATACGCCGCCTAGGCCCCACACCATGCATGTTGAGCACACATACATCCAAATGTGTGAATATCAGGGACAAAATGCATCCACCATGACCACCCACACACGGAGGAACCACCATTTCCTGGGCCACATGTGGCTAAGCAGCCAGTACTACAATTCCCAACAGGCCCCCTTTACCTACAGCCCAGCAAGATGGAGTCCCTCCACCATGTGCTAGCCTCACCAAAGTAACAGGTAGGTAGCCTTCTTCACAGGGAGGGGTGTACCTGGGTGAGGGGGCAGCACTACAACTCCCAACAGAACCCCTTCACCCACAGCAAGATGGAGTCCCTCCACCATGTGCTAGCAATGCAACCCCTCTCACCAAAGTAACAGGTAACTAGCCATCTTCACAGGGAGGGGTGTACCTGGTTGATGGGCCAGCCCTACAACTCTCAACAGGCCCCCTTCACCTACAGCCCAGCAAGATGGAGACCCTCCACCACGTGCTAGCATCACCAAAGTAACAGGTAGGTAGCCATCTTCACAGGGAGGGGGGTACCTGGGTGAGGGGCCAGCACTACAACTCCCAACAGGCCCTCTTCACCTACAGCCCAGCAAGATGGAGTCCCTCCACCATGTGCTAGCCTCCCCAAACGTACAGGTAGGTAGCCATGTTCACAGGGAGGGGTGTACCTGGGTGAGGGGCCAGCACTACAACTCCCAACATGCCCCCTTCACCCACAGCACAGCAAGATGGAGTCCCTCCACCATGTGCTAGCAATGCAACCCTTCTCACCAAAGTAACAGGTAACTAGCCATCTTCACAGGGAGGGGTGTACCTGGTTGATGGGCCAGCCCTACAACTCTCAACAGGCCCCCTTCACCTACAGCCCAGCAAGATGGAGTCCCTCCACCACGTGCTAGCATCACCAAAGTAACAGGTAGGTAGCCATCTTCACAGGGAGGGGGGTACCTGGGTGAGGGGCCAGCACTACAACTCCCAACAGGCCCTCTTCACCTACAGCCCAGCAAGATGGAGTCCCTCCACCATGTGCTAGCCTCCCCAAACGTACAGGTAGGTAGCCATGTTCACAGGGAGGGGTGTACCTGGGTGAGGGGCCATCACTACAACTCCCAACAGGCCCACTTCACCTACAGCCCAGCAAGATGGAGTCCCTCCACTATGTGCTAGCCTCATCAAAATAACAGGTAGGTAGCCATCTGCACAGGGAGGTGTGTACCTGGGTGAGGGGCCAGCACTACAACTCCCAAGAGGCCCCCTTCACCTACAGCCCAGCAAGATGGAGTCCCTCCACCATGTGCTAGCCTCACCAAACTTACAGGTAGGTAGCCATCTTCACAGGGAGGGGTGTACCTGGGTGAGGGGCCAGCACTACAACTCCCAACAGGCCCCCTTCACCCACAGCCCAGCAAGATGGAGTCCCTCCACCATGTGCTAGCAATTCAACCCCTCTCACCAAACTAACAGGTAGGTAGCCATCTTCACAGGGAAGGGTGTACCTGGGTGAGGGGCCAGCACTACAACTCCCAACAGGCCCCCTTCACCCACAGCTGAGCAAGATGGAGTCCCTCCACCATGTGCTAGCAATGCAACCCCTCTCACCAAAGTAACAGGTAGGTAGCTATCTTCACAGGGAGGGGTATACCTGGGTGAGGGGCCAGCACTACAACTCCCAACAGGCCCCCTTCACCTACAGCCCAGCAATATGGAGTCCCTCCACCATGTGCTAGCCTCACCAAAGTAACAGGTAGGTAGCCATCTTCACAGGTAGGGGTGTTCTTTGGGTGAGGAGCCAGCACTACAACTCCCAACAGGCCCCCTTCACCCACACCTGAGCAAGATGAAGTCCCTCCACCATGTGCTAGCAAAGCAACCACCCTCACCAAACATACAGGTAGGTAGCCATCTTCACAGGGAGGGGTGTACCTGGGTGAAGGGCCAGCACTACAACTCCCAACAGGGCCCCTTCACCCACAGCCCAGCAAGATGGAGTCCCTCCACCATGTGCTAGCAATGCAACCCCTCTCACCAAACTAACAGGTAGGTAGCCATCTTCACAGGGAGGGGTGTACCTGGGTGAGGGGCCAGCACTACAACCCCCAACAGGCTCCCTTCACCTACAGCCCAGCAAGATGGAGTCCCTCCACCATGTGCTATCAATGCAACCCCTATCACCAAACTAACAGGGAGGTAGCCATCTTCACAGGGAGGGGTGTACCTGGGTGAGGGGCCAGCACTGTATGACACCTAGCCAAGTGGCGTATGCCACCCGAACCCGTCATGATGCCCAGTACTGTGTACCACAACAATGTGATGAGTTAGTCAATCTTGTGGTGCATGACACGACATCCCAATTGTCACAACAACCAACCTGTGCAGTACACATCAATGAATCTCTATCCTTTGTACAACAGGTGATCGTGAACTGGCAGGAAATGTCAGCAACCGGCCACACCAGGCACCCCCCTCAGACCATGGACTCTCTGGAGCTGATGACCTTGACGCCTCGGATGCCGTCGAAGAGGCCAGTACACCAGTGTCGCCAGTGCCTTCACGGTCCCAGGACATTGCTGTCACCACCACCTTGACCACAACACCAACAGTGGCCCCTGCCGTCAGGACCTGTACTGCCACTACCACCACCACCACCACTGCAACACGTCTACCCTGTCCCACCCTCCCAGACCCATTGGACAACAAAACACCAACCACATCCCAGGTGATCAGGGAGAGTCTCGGGGCTAGGACCCAGGTGAGGCAACAGGTTACCGACAGGAGGGCAGGTGGCCAGCAACACCCACCCAATTGTGGTACCGAGGCCCTGGATGGCATCAACAGGGTTGTGGACGTTTATGAGCAAGCACAGGCACAGGCACAGGCACAGGCACAGGCATGCCAAGACACACTGGAGCACTGGCAGCTGCTGAGGTCCATCGACAACAGGCTGGCACAACTAGTGGACATCATGGGGCAGCAAGCAGCATCTCGGAGGGAGCAGCCTGCAACCCATATACCACCTCCTCCTATCCCCAGTGGCCTGCAGGATGTCATTACACAAACATCCCCTGAGGCCCCAGAGAGGGATGTGTCTCCAGAGCAAGCTGCCCCCACAGCAGTCCCTCCTACATCCAAAATACAGAGGGGACCTCAGAGGGAACAGCCAGCTGAAACCAGTGGCAAAGCACCAGCCAGCCACCAGACAAGGAGCCAGCGCTGACTTCACCATGCCCTGAGGCTGCGAATCACTCTGCTAACTATCCTCCCCCACACCGCCAGGCCATCGCTTTTATGTGTTGTACTGGGTTCCCACGACAATGTGGGTTCTACACGATGTTCTCATCCTCTATGACTTTCAACTTGATGATCCTCACACCCCATCTTGTAAATATGCACTCCACCTACACTGCCACCATTGTAAATAAACACCCTTGAAACACTCATGTCTGTGTGTACTCCATGTTTTAATTACAGGGTGTACAATGATGTAAACGTTACCATGTCCAAGGAACAATGCTTGTCTGTACTCATGTTGAAAACAAAACGACCTAGAGAGAACAAGAGCACAACATACATATGTCAGGAAACTGCATCACAGCCTTCACACCACACCACATTTCACAACTGTGCTATCTATCCGCTCCACAATTTTCACCAGTCACAACATACCCATTTGTGAGCCGTGCATGACTACCATGTCCCACACGCATTTGCAAGCAGAACAGAGCCAAACACAGGCAGCAGTCACAACACACATCCAGACATCACCACCAACCATCCCTCCCGCATACCATGTCAACACTGTACGTTGACACCCACCTTCAGGGGAAGTAGCGCTCAATGAGCTGACGTCTCTGGTCCACACCTTCCACCTCTCCACTATCATCATCAATGGACACGGGCGGGATAGCATGCGGAGCCACTTGTTGGTCTGCAGGGTCCAGGATCAGAGGGATCCTCTTGCGCAGGGCCAGGGTGTGGAGCATGCAGCAGGCAACCACGATTTTGCAGACCTTTGCGGGTGAGTAAGGCAGGGCCCCTCTGGTCTTGTCCAGGCAGCGGAACCTTGACTTCAGCAGCCCGAATGTGTGCTCCACCACCCGACGTGTCTTGCCATGTGCAACATTATATCGCTGTTCACCTGGGGTAGTGGGATTCCGTACTGGGCTCAACAACCATGGGAGGTTTGGATACGCAGAGCCACCTATGGGAGAGGTGGACAGGCACATCCAACAATACCACTGTGGTGTGGTTCAGCAGGGCACACATACAACACAGTGTTTGACACTTACAACTCACCAACAAGCCAGCCACGTTCCGGATGCATATTCGACATCAGTCGGGGCACAATGCTGCTCCGCAGGACGTGGAAGTCATGTGCAGAGCCTGGAAATCTGGCACACACATGCAAGATGATCTGATTGGCCTGGCACACCACTTGGACGTTGATGGAGTGGTAATGCTTCCTATTACGATAAATGTATTCACGTGCCTGTGGTGGAACCAGACCAATATGTGTGCCATCAATGGCACCCACCACTTGTGGAATCCGACCCAGAGCGTAGAAATCAGCCTTCACAGCTGGCAATTCCGCAGCTCCAGGAAAACGTATATATTCATCCTTAAACAGCATCATGGCTGCCAGAACATCATGCAGTACCACACTAAACATGGGTTGGGACATCCCCCCTGCTATACCAATTGTGTGCTGGAAAGTGCTAGTAGCGAAGAAGTGAAGTGCCGCCATCACCTTGGCCGTTGGTGTGATTGCCCAGGGATATTCCCTGCGTGACTGCAGGTGGGGCTCCAGTTGGGCAACCAGGATATGCAATGTGGGACGGTCCAAGCGGAATCTGTGTATCACCTCGTCGTCCACAATGTCCTCCAGCACAGTGTATGGACGGTGCACATTCGGAGTCCTCCTAGGATGGTAGCACATGTCAATTGTAAACATAACACAGCTGTCCCACATTTGTGATCATGACAGACACAGCAATAACAATGACTGACCTCACCAGTGATGGTACCACAGACTACATGTGGGTTGGCCCTGGCACACAACAATGGCACACCTGTAGACTTACCACACATTGACATCCCCACTATGACATCACAGACATGTGTATGCAAAAGGCATGTTCCCACATGTAGCACAGACAGCCTTGATTGTGCAACATACACCTCATGTGTGGATCTGCATCCACACAGGCCCCAATCTTTGTGCTGCATCATGCCAATACATAAAAACACAGTCCATGAGGTCATGCACCTCTGACTAGACTTGCATAGGCTGGCAAGGACACATGAGAGGGCAATCCATCAGGCATACATCACACAGCAACTAATTCTTAGTGCATCCATTACATCATCACATGTCGTTGCACATACCATGCACAGACACACATGTAACACAATCTGCAGGTCCATGGTAACAATGAACTGTGTAAATGTAAACCACCAACCCATGTCACATGTGAGCCACCACATCACTACATTGTCACAGATGTGCACTGGCCTGGCATGTGCACTCAGCACTGGTCTGGGTGTGTAACTTGCAATGTTAGCACTGCCCTGTTGCATGATCATGGTGGCCTAATGGACACCCTTGGACAGCGCCCGCGCCACAGCATGATGTGTTGGCAGGTACCATGTACCTGCTCAGCCACCCATGTCCCCTTGCCAACACGGAATGTGTGCCTGACCATGCAGTAATTGGTCTCGCGCTGGCAGTGCACGCCTGCCGCAATTTCCAAACTTGCATTCAGCCTCCACAAATGCGTTTCCCATTGGCTGTTGAATAGGGTGCCATGGCGGGGACACACCGGCGTGGTCATGCGTGCGCTGCCGCTAGGGTGCATCTTTCAAATGCATCCAGTTTCCGGCCATGGAGGTTCACGCATGCCGCGTGGGCGGGGCAGGCTTTCCACAACATTTAAATCTACATTGTGAAATGGCAGTTGGTATGTCCCTCCATGCAGAAAGCGGTACCCACTGCCGTTCCCCGGCGGTGACTCACCGCCCATGTGGTGACTCAGCACCCATGCCCATTCAGTCCAGGGACCCGCCAGGCAAATAGCGGTACCCACCACCGGGAAAAGGCGGTGACTCACCACCCATGCGGTGACTCAGCACCCATGCCCATTCAGTCCAGGGGCCCACCATGCAGATAGCGGTACCCACCGCCGTTCCCCGGCGGTGACTCACCGCCCATGCCCATTCAGTCCAGGGGACCGCTTGGGAATGGTGGTGGGTACCGCTATCTGCATGGCGTGCCCCTGGACTGAATGGGCATGGGTGGTGAGTCACCGCCGGGGAACGGCGGTGGGTACCGCAATCTGCATGGCGGGCCCCTGTACTGAATGTGCATTGGCGGTTACCCACCGTCTGGTCCGGGCGGTGGGTGTTGCTAAGTGACTGAATGGGGGGATAACAACTGGCATTGCCACTTGCACATTCATATGTATCTGTTAGCCTGCCCCACCCCCACGGACTGCGTGCTCCGCCATTGGGATGCCAGCAAGTGATGTATTTCAAATGATGCACCATCACGGTAGCGCGCACATGCGGTTGCCGGTGTGTGACCGTGATGGTCCTTGCACATGCAGCCAATGGAAACAGGTACCGCGGGACGCGTACGCGATTTTCAAAAATGCGGAAGACGTGCACCGCCACAGCGGGCCAGTCATTGGCTAATTTTGAATGAGGCAGGCCGGGAACACCAATTGCTGCAGACGTGTGCCACTGATATCAGCTCAGGGCCCTATAAATGTGTGAGTCTGAGCACCACACATCCACTGCTTCCAGCGACTGCTGCCTGCACCCTTCACCTCTATCTGCTGCTGTTGCCCACTCCACCAACTGCTGCCTGCATCCATCACCTCTAACTGCAGCTGCTGCCCACTCCACCAAATGCTGCCTGCACCCATCACCTCTACCTGCTGCTGCTGCCCACTCCATCAACTGCTGCTGTTGTGCCAGTGTCCTGGACCTTGCCATGCCGGGAGTTGGACAGATCCGGTCCTGTCCCTTCAGTGCAGAGGACCTGGAGGTCCTTGTGGACGGTGTGCTCAGCCACTATGAATGGGTGGTAAGTGCAGTGGGGGACATATTGGTGTGCATGAGGTGGTCCCTGACTACTGGTGTCTGCAATCTGAGCGGTGTTCTGTGGGAGGCAGTGTGGGTATGCCCCAGCAGGCCAGGAATGCTGTGATGTGTTCCTGGTTCTGTCACTGACTGATTGACCTCTATTCTGCGCAGTGTTATCTTTTAGGGGTAACAAACATGACATGTGCAGTCTTGTGGCTGTGCTGGGTCACAACCGATCACAGCTATCTTGTATGTGTGTGTCTCACCTGCTATCCTTGATGGACTAATGCCATATTGTCCTGTCAGTCACATATGTTGTAGTGTGCATGGCTGCTGACAGATACCTGTACCTTCTATCTGTGTGAACGGCCAACTGTTCACTGACTTGCCCCCTCTTGTCTCCCATTATGGTAGGTCAAGCTGCACCATCGCAAGTCCGTGTGGAGTGCCATAGCACATGATGTACGGGCAGTGGGGGTGTGCAACAGGCGACACACACACTGCCACAAGCGGTGGGACGACATCTCCAGGCTCAGCAAGACTGTGGCGGAGATGACACTGGGGCAGATTCCAAGATCAGGTCGGCTTGCATGACGTACCATGACCCCTCTAATGCTATGTATCATAGCTGTGACACATCCTGACCTGTCCACACAGCTGAGAGGGGAGCAGCAGCAAATTAGCGGTGAGCACATGCATGTATCGCTGGACAGACACAGATGTATCGCTGGTCAGACACAGTAGTGACATCCATGGTGTGTATGGTGTGCTGCTATTGCACGTTGGTGGATTATCGGAGTGAGAGTCAGCATCCATGTCAGCCAGCTGGACATGCCAGTTGCATTGTAGTGCAGGGGCCCAGGACATGTCATTCATGTCTGAGGTCCCATGGCATCACATGTGTGGTGGTCTGCATGCACTTGCCCTGTTTGTTTCATGTACATGTGTCATAGGGCCCACTAATTCTTTGACATGAGGATGTCTGGGAGGGGTGGTTCATGTGCAGGATGGGTTCGACATGTTGTCCAGCAGTCAAGGAAGTTTGGATTTTGTAATTTGCAGTTAGTGAGTGTGGCACTTAGGTATACCTCTGATCTCTCTCTTTCAGCTTTGGACGAAGGCACTGACTGACAAACGATGGAGGGAATTGGTGGCAATGCATCCGGATCAGAGACCACACAAACACAGACTGAGATGGAACAGAGCAGCCCCGGAGAGGGGGACAGGACTATCCCTGAGGACTCACATGTGGAGACCCCATCATCATCATCTTCAGACAGCGGTGGTGAGTCAGCACTGTTGGTAGACACAGGGAGTGGACAATCTACACCTTCAGTCGGTACACAGCACACTGGGCCCACACTGCCACCAACTGCAAAAAGTACTGCTCGTGCTCGCAAGAGTAGGGGGAGCAGAGTGGCCTTTGGTGCAGGCACCGCTGCCTCTGCCCCTGTGACACAAACTGCCCTTAGTGCTGAGGCGGTTTATCTGCTGCGACAGCTGTGTGTAGGGCAAACAAACTTGATAAATGCATTCCTGAACCACGATAGGAAGTTGGGGCAAGTGGTAGCATTCATGGAGGGAATGCATGGTGATGTTGCTGGTCTCCACAGGACAGTACAGTCCTTATCCAACACAGTGTCTGCAGCCATTCAACTGTCACATGGACAAGGTTCTACTTCTGTTCCCCCATCCACACCACTTACTGGCTCAGAGGAGAGTGACACTTCTGAACATGCATTATTTTCAGGGTATTGCACTAGAAGCAGTCACAGGCAGCAAGGCAGGCAACGGAGGCCACAGACACCATCCCCTGGGAAAGGCAAATCTTTCACAGAACACGAGATCAGCTACCCTGGAGATGACACACAGGACCCTCAAGGGGTGATGGGGGCACAGATTCACAGGACACACAGGCATCCCCCTCAAAAGGTACTCCCAAGGACAAGGCACATCTAATGGACAAGGCACAGACCAAGGACAGGGCATCCGCAAAGGACAGGACACCACCCACGGACACGGCTCCTCCCAAGGAGCAGGCACCTCTCAAGGACCAGGCCCCTACAAAGGACAGGGCACCTCCCAAGGACAGTGCTTCTCCCAAGGACAGGGCACCTCCCAAGGACCAGGCCCCTACAAAGGACAGAGCACCTCCCAAGGACATGGCACCTTCCAAGGACAGGGCACCTCCCAAGGACAGGGCACCTCCCAAGGACAGGGTACCTTCAATGGACAGGGCACCTCCCAAGGACAGGGCACGTCCCAAGGACAGGGACCCTTCAATGGACAGGGCACCTCCCAAGGACAGGGCACCTCCCAAGGACAGGGCACCTCCCAATGACAGGGCCATTCCCAAGGACAGTGCACCTTCAATGGACAGGGCACCTCCCAGGGATAGAGCACCGCCCATGGATAAGGCACATTCCAAAGACAGGACACGTCCTAAGGCCAAGGTGTCTCCCACGGCCAAGGCTACTCCCAGGGAGCAGGCACCTCCCAGGGCCAAGGCGTCTCCCATGGACAGGACATCCACCAAGGACAGACATCCATCACCCATGCGTCCCCTGAAGCTGATGTTGGTGAAGGAACGTAAACCACATGCGCCATCAGTCCTGCGGAGTATATGCCTGCATTTACCAGACTGTATCCTACCTTTACTCAATGGGGCACTCAGCAGCGGCACCGTTCCAACTTCCTTCAAGGAGGCTGTTGGAAATGGGATCCCTGGCTGGCCAGGGCTTTCGCCAAAGTCAGTTAGAGACCACCACTCCCAAGTCAGGGCAAGGGAGTTACACGCCAAGATAACCCCAGCTCACCCTCTAGGTAACGTGGCGCGAGCAGCAAGGCTAAACTTGGAGGCGATGTAGGCTAAGTATTTGCGCACGCACCCCAGCAAAAACAACCAGGACCCACCACAAAGGAAACTCCACACAAGGTTATATAAAAATAGCCTTTGTATTACACCAAAACACATTAGATAAAACACACACTTTACAATGGGCCAGAGGCACGGGCAGAATTTACAGGGGATATGTACAAGACAGGGCCACCTGGACCACTGTCAGGAATCAGAAGTAGCACTTTCAGAAATAGCACTTAGAAGGTAAAATATAAATTTACTTTAGCACAAAATAGCACACAACCAGTAAATACTGGTAACAGGACCTCACTAGCACCACCTGCACTAGGGAGAAAACAACCACCTATGTATCACAATACCTGTAGGGGTGTAAGAACATACACATGATGCAATGCATGACATTCATTCAGAGGTGTAAAGGCACATGACGCATAAACAATACATTCAGAGGTGCATAGAAAGTACAATTGCGCCAAACTCACGTAAGTCACCACCTGTGACTGTCCCTAGGCCCTCTGGCCTTGTTGGGGCTAGGACGCCCTGTGTCCAATGTCCAGGAGCCTAAACGTAGCAGTTGCCCACAAAGTGCTGGGCAACTGGCGCAACAATGTTTGAGCCTGCCAGGGCTCAAGAACAACAATGGGGCCAATGTGGGAACCTTGCTGGGCTCTCAGAACACTGGTGGGGCGAACACGATGTGGGAGCCTCACAGGCTCTGCAGCAACAAAATGTCCCCCTGAGCCTCTCTGGGCTCTTCAACACAACTTTGGCGCCTGGAGCCTCTCTCCGGGCCCTAAGAAATGACTGTGGCCCTCCAGAGCCTCTCAGGGCTCGTGAAATAATTGCCCCCTTGAGCATCGGGGAGTATGCACAAGGGGGTGTACCCATGTATAGTCACTGGGACCTGGGTTGAATATGTACTAGAAGGAAGGGGTCCCAGTGTATCAAGGGAACTAATTAAATAATTGAAAAATTATCATTCAAAAGACAAATGTTGTCAGATCCACACGGTTTAATTCACAGTGGGATAGAGTATCATATACACATAATAGAATGCAATAAACTGTATTAGCGTCATACAGTGCCCCAAAGTAGGAGAGGGAACGTGATGGTGAGGATAGCGTGAAGTGAAGGGATTAGGTGACAGTAAAATCAGTTGTTTAAGCATATATACGTGACACCAATGTGGTGGCAACAACTTGTATATCACATAATAACTTGTTCGAAAACAGGCATACTACACCAGGTACAGCATATATACAATATTGGTGTGTAGTTGCCACAATAAAACCAAACAGTCGACGTTTCGACCCTCTTGAAGTTGCAGGATCGTTTTAACCTTGCTGTAGGGTCTTCATCAGGACCAGGGGGTGGGGGCAAATGACCTAATGGGGATATAGTAATTCCAAATTAGAGGGTGGTAATCAACCTCTGAATTAACACATAGGTAGAGACACAATTAGGCTTAAGTCGAGCCAAAGGTTGACCGACTTACATCATTAGTTGAAAAATAAACGTTACGTATGCAGTTAAACCAGATTTAAGAATGGGCCTGGAAATGGGAAACCGTACGAACCGCTACAACAGCATTTGCAGACAATGGCACCCCAAATGAGACCATCCAACATATCTGGAGGATATGTAAGTACATCACCATGCAATAAAAACGACATAATCCTTGTGGAACAGAAACCCACGTGCGCCGCTACAAATGTATTAGCAGACAGCGATGACACAAAATTGAGTGCAAGGGAGTTGGTTAAACACAAGCAGATGTGTCATAGGGACGAATCACTAACGTTTAAATTAAAACATGAATTGCTACAAGAGGCAGTGCGCGTTCACGTGGCCTACTGTAGATGCCGAGCGTGGTGGAGCCGCCGAGTTAGTTTAACTGGGAACATAGTCAATATTGTGCACAGGGGAGAATAGCTAATGGCTGTAAAGGGACATCTGGGAGACGCTTACCGCAAGTCAGCGCGTTGCTTGGCTCTCAGACGGCGGATACAATGAGTTAGAAACAGGTGGATGAATACCGCATCTGTAAAAGAGCGAGCAATGTAAACTAAGGTACAACAGCGGCTGATTGGGGGATCCAATTCAGCCACTTAGCGATTTTAGGCACAGCGCTTTGGTGAACAATTACATTTAAATGAAAAATGAAAAAGCCGGCACCTTACCAGTTAGCGGCGGTACATCGGATGACACTGAACGGGATAGTACAATCGTCAAGGGCAGGCTTAATGCTCTGCGGGATGGGTCTATGGGATAAAGATATTAAATTAAATAATTGGGGCCGGTCGCGGCTATCAGGAAGAAGCTGCGGGGCCGGTAGACGGAATCAACCCACATGTGAAATAAAATAAAATAAAATGAAACGGGCGGCTTACCGATTTGGGCGGCAACAGAGTATCGCAGTGATCGGTAATATTCTGGGTCAGTGATTTCCAGCCGATTAATAAGCGAGTTGAGTCTGTGGGAGTGAGAAGGGAAGGGATGATAAATCGTGTTGTTTATCAGAGGGAAACGGGAGCGGGCTGACAAAGGAAAGTGACTTACTCGGTAAATGGCTCTGTGTTACTCCGTGAGCGAGATGCAGTGCGAGTGCCGCGTTTCCTAGTTAGATATGGGAGTCATGGAAACGAGTCAGCTAGGGGGAGTGAAGCTAGTGAAAAGACTAACAGGTCAGGCATGCTCCCGGTGAGACTGACCCAAAAGGCAGATGTTGTCGAATGGTCAACATTGTGGAAGAGTACAAAATGAATTGCAAAATATACAAACAGACATATAAACCAAAGCTCAACATTTTGCATTAGTAACAGAAGGGCAACATGTAAAAATATTCAACGATTAATTCAAAATAACCTTATGTCAATTGCCATGGTTAATAGAGCGTACCTCTCAGACATGAGGGTATAGGCTCTGTACGTGAACAGATGTAGCGTATGATCAGCAATATATGACAATGAAATGGCTGAAGTGTGGACCAACCATGGAAGGTAAAGCAAGACAGACAGCTTGTAATAAAAAATCAGATTAACTAAGGTAATGTGGCCAATTGGGAGAATGAACTATCGGATTCATTAAGGCCAGTTTCAATGGAGTTGAAAAAGTACATCCACTTTATTTCTCGTATATTGAGAATGTTGGAAATGTTGCCTCCACGTGGTCCCAGTGTGACTTTTTCAATGACCAACCATCGTAGGCTCTCAGGTGGGTGGTTGCTCACTTTGAAATGTTCCACCAGTGGTGCCCCTTCGACCTCACAACGAATGCGGCCTTTGGGTACGGTACATCGACGACATCCTGTTGATATGGAATGGTAACCAAGACCAATTGAACATTTTCTTTACGTGGCTCAATGAGCAATCCCAGCACGTTAAATTCACCATCACATCAGACAGCAACTCTATCGACTTTTTGGATGTCACAATATATCATGAATCTGAATCTGGTAGACTTTGCACCAAATTGTTTCGCAAACAAGCTGAGAGGAACTCCTTATTGGCTTACAGCAGCCATCATCCGCGTGCCCTTAGGGATAACCTGCCCTTCGGGCAATTCCTCAGGATACGCCGCAACTGCTCCACCAAGGATGACTATTTCTCTGAGTCTCAGGATCTATCGAACCGTCTACTGAGCCGTGGCTATCCTAGACGTTTGATTAAAAAGGCCCGCAAACGTGCTTGGTTCTACCCCCGAGATGAACTACTTGTTCCCAAAAACAGAATGGAACAGCAAGAAAACCGAATTGTCTGTGTGACGACGTTCAGCACTAAGAGCAATAGCATCAAAAAAATTATCAACAAACACTGGCATTTGGTTGCCGATGACATTAAACAACCCCAGACTCCGCTTCATGCATTCAAGAAAGCCAAATGCATCAGGGATCATGTCGTAAATTCATTCCTATCTCCTGAGAGTCAACCCACGATCAATACTCTGTGGAACTTACCACCTGTAATGGGTCACTCCAAATGCGGCCACTGCAAGGCCTGTGATCTGACGATACAGACCAAAGACTTCACTTATCTTCATCTAACTGTGAAATTGAAATGTTTCAGTAATTGCAACTCCAACAACGTCATTTATGCCATTCTATGTCCATGCCATAAGATCTACATCGGGCAGACCCAACAGAAAATCAAGGCACGCATATTGCAACATATGAGCCGCATTCGTTGTGAGGTCGAAGGGGCACCACTGGTGGAACATTTCAAAGTGAGCAACCACCCACCTGAGAGCCTACGATGGTTGGTCATTGAAAAAGTCACACTGGGACCACGTGGAGGCAACATTTCCAACATTCTCAATATACGAGAAATAAAGTGGATGTACTTTTTCAACTCCATTGAAACTGGCCTTAATGAATCCGATAGTTCATTCTCCCAATTGGCCACATTACCTTAGTTAATCTGATTTTTTATTACAAGCTGTCTGTCTTGCTTTACCTTCCATGGTTGGTCCACACTTCAGCCATTTCATTGTCATATATTGCTGATCATACGCTACATCTGTTCACGTACAGAGCCTATACCCTCATGTCTGAGAGGTACGCTCTATTAACCATGGCAATTGACATAAGGTTATTTTGAATTAATCGTTGAATATTTTTACATGTTGCCCTTCTGTTACTAATGCAAAATGTTGAGCTTTGGTTTATATGTCTGTTTGTATATTTTGCAATTCATTTTGTACTCTTCCACAATGTTGACCATTCGACAACATCTGCCTTTTGGGTCAGTCTCACCGGGAGCATGCCTGACCTGTTAGTCTTTTCACTAGCTTCACTCCCCCTAGCTGACTCGTTTCCATGACTCCCATATCTAACTAGGAAACGCGGCACTCGCACTGCATCTCGCTCACGGAGTAACACAGAGCCATTTACCGAGTAAGTCACTTTCCTTTGTCAGCCCGCTCCCGTTTCCCTCTGATAAACAACACGATTTATCATCCCTTCCCTTCTCACTCCCACAGACTCAACTCGCTTATTAATCGGCTGGAAATCACTGACCCAGAATATTACCGATCACTGCGATACTCTGTTGCCGCCCAAATCGGTAAGCCGCCCGTTTCATTTTATTTTATTTTATTTCACATGTGGGTTGATTCCGTCTACCGGCCCCGCAGCTTCTTCCTGATAGCCGCGACCGGCCCCAATTATTTAATTTAATATCTTTATCCCATAGACCCATCCCGCAGAGCATCAAGCCTGCCCTTGACGATTGTACTATCCCGTTCAGTGTCATCCGATGTACCGCCGCTAACTGGTAAGGTGCCGGCTTTTTCATTTTTCATTTAAATGTAATTGTTCACCAAAGCGCTGTGCCTAAAATCGCTAAGTGGCTGAATTGGATCCCCCAATCAGCCGCTGTTGTACCTTAGTTTACATTGCTCGCTCTTTTACAGATGCGGTATTCATCCACCTGTTTCTAACTCATTGTATCCGCCGTCTGAGAGCCAAGCAACGCGCTGACTTGCGGTAAGCGTCTCCCAGATGTCCCTTTACAGCCATTAGCTATTCTCCCCTGTGCACAATATTGACTATGTTCCCAGTTAAACTAACTCGGCGGCTCCACCACGCTCGGCATCTACAGTAGGCCACGTGAACGCGCACTGCCTCTTGTAGCAATTCATGTTTTAATTTAAACGTTAGTGATTCGTCCCTATGACACATCTGCTTGTGTTTAACCAACTCCCTTGCACTCAATTTTGTGTCATCGCTGTCTGCTAATACATTTGTAGCGGCGCACGTGGGTTTCTGTTCCACAAGGATTATGTCGTTTTTATTGCATGGTGATGTACTTACATATCCTCCAGATATGTTGGATGGTCTCATTTGGGGTGCCATTGTCTGCAAATGCTGTTGTAGCGGTTCGTACGGTTTCCCATTTCCAGGCCCATTCTTAAATCTGGTTTAACTGCATACGTAACGTTTATTTTTCAACTAATGATGTAAGTCGGTCAACCTTTGGCTCGACTTAAGCCTAATTGTGTCTCTACCTATGTGTTAATTCAGAGGTTGATTACCACCCTCTAATTTGGAATTACTATATCCCCATTAGGTCATTTGCCCCCACCCCCTGGTCCTGATGAAGACCCTACAGCAAGGTTAAAACGATCCTGCAACTTCAAGAGGGTCGAAACGTCGACTGTTTGGTTTTATTGTGGCAACTACACACCAATATTGTATATATGCTGTACCTGGTGTAGTATGCCTGTTTTCGAACAAGTTATTATGTGATATACAAGTTGTTGCCACCACATTGGTGTCACGTATATATGCTTAAACAACTGATTTTACTGTCACCTAATCCCTTCACTTCACGCTATCCTCACCATCACGTTCCCTCTCCTACTTTGGGGCACTGTATGACGCTAATACAGTTTATTGCATTCTATTATGTGTATATGATACTCTATCCCACTGTGTCCCTTGAGCATCGGGGCTCGCAAACAGAAAATGCCCCCGAGCCTCTCATCAATCTGCCACCTCGAGCCTCTCAGGGCTCAAAAGCAGAAATGTGCAGCCTCACTGGGCTGTTGGGGTCCCTCACGGGGGACCCGGGAACGGTGGGGGTGCCTTGAGCCTCTCTTAGGCTCGAACACCAAATGGGGTGGGGAGCCTCTCAGGGCTCGAGTGAAACTTGTGCCCAGCCGTTGGAGTCCCCCTCTCTGGGACTCGGAATCCGGAACTGCCCCGAGAGCCCTCTCAGGGCTATAAAACAAGTATGAGGCCAGAGCCTCTCCGGGCTCAAAGAAGGAATGCCCCCGGGGCCCCACTCACCAGCTTGTAGGCTTCCTTTCTCGGCTCCGGGCTGTGTGGGGAGAGACTTCCTGCCCCTCTCTCTCTCTCTGGGCATAGGCTGACTCGGCAGCCAATAGCAGAGCAGCCTCCCTGACGAGCCTCCCTCCTCGGCTCTGGGCACGCTGCTGAGGCAAATCCCGGGGAAAGAAGCAGGGGGTGAGAAAAGCACTCCGAGCACTAGCAGGCCATAAAGCTACCCTTGGTCTAGGGTTTCAGCGAAGGCCCAAATGAAAATAAAGCGCTCCCAGCGCTAAAAGGCAATTAAAGCGCTCCCCAAGCGCTATATGCAAAATAAAGCGCTCCTAAGCGCTATGGACACTAAAGCGCTCCCAGGTGCTTTAGGAGAGCACAAGTCCAGTTAAAAGTCCTTCAGGCAGGCAAGGGGGGGGCAAGGCTGGGCCCAGAGCCAGCACACTGGGTCTCCAGGCAGGGAGACACCCCAAGTGGCGGTCCTCTGGCCCAGCAGCAGCAACAGCCCCCTCAGGATCCTGGAAGAGAACAACTTCTGTGGGGACACAGCCCCATTTTTATACAGTGCATTCCTTTGTTCAAGGGTGCAGAGTGGGGGCGGAGCCAGTCGCAGCTGGTTCTTGAGTACTCTGTTTACCTCAACCACCCTCTCTATTCACTGGCAGAGCTTGGGTCATTAGACACACCACAGGGGGGCGGAGCCAGCATTGTGTGGGGAAAACCCAGCCCATCCAGGACACAGGTACACTCCTCCCACACATCACTCATGCTAATCTCCCACTCACCACCGGGTAGACCCATCCAGACTTCCTGGAGCCTGGCATGCCAGCCAGCTCCAGCCAATCACACTCCAGCACCCTCACTGCACACGTACAGCCATGTCTAGAAATGGCGCTTCCCTACTAGACACATACATGCTGCATACACCATCTTGCAGCATTCACTCTCACGAGTTCACACATACCAGACTCAAGCCTGTACACCCCATGCATCAGGAACTACTAGGGACACATACATTCCCCATGCATTCCTATGGGCGGGCAGGCCTAGCTCAGCACATGCACTCAGAGTGCGCACGCACTTTCCACTGGGACACAGTGAAAGTGCGCAGAATCTAAAAATCACCATCTCCAGGTCACCATTTCACGCAAAAAGTCTAGGGGTGAATCTGCCCTAAGGGCCAAAGTCCAACACAACCCCCTTCCAGCCAAAACGCAGGGGAGACCAATCACCACCGTGATGGACTTCCCTGCTTGGGGCGATAGAACACGGACGCAGGCCCGCAACTGCAGGGACACCCTCCTGTTCTACGCCACGGTGAACCCATGGGATTCCTTCTAAACACACTGTCTGGACCAACTGGGCTACCCCACTGGTACGCCCAAGCTGTCCACGGCCAGGACCAGGCCCTGGGCCACCCAGGTGCCACTGGTCCATGCCAATTCGCAGAGCGGGGGGTAGTAACCCCTGGCCCATAGGAGCCATTCTCCACTCTTCCTGTCTGCAAGACAGGACTAGACTGCCACTGATTCTCCAGCCTAGGGCCTACAACCTCAGGCGGACCAGGAGTCTCGGGGAAGGCTCTCCTCCCCCTACCTCTTCTTCTAGGGTTCCGCCTCCTCTGACGAGGGGTACACCTAGAACGCCATTCCAACCCAGGGCTTATCCACTCAGGTTGCACCGGGGTCAGAGGTGGGCTCTCCCACCCTCTGCACCCCCTTCCAGAGGTCTGCCCTCTCCCACCTGGAGAAGTTCCTCTGGAAGAAGAACCGGTCAGGACATTGGTTACAGACATCCTACCGTTCAGGTCAGGCTGATCCTGAACCTGGCCTTCCAACCTCTGGTCTAAAACCTTCGGTGGAACAATTGCCTGGCACTCCAGGACTTCTGGGGACTCACACACAATCCCCTTGAGGCTAACAAATGACACATCTGTTGTGTGACTGTCTGTCTGGCGCAGATCTCCCGCCCTCTGTCCACCTGACAGTGCGTGACGATCCCCCAGACCAGAAGTGGCGCCACCCGGGTCCCCCCAAGAAGATCTAGCCCAACTGGCTAGTCCCTGGTCCACTGGTGCATCCACTGGGAAACTCATCCCCCAATCACTCCTCACGCTGGACTCCTGTACCCTCCCTACCGGAGCGGTACTGCCAGCCTCTAGAACCACAGGAGCTCTGGTTACAGACGCTCCAGGTCCTCTACTCACTAGGAGATCTTCCTCAAATGGACTAACAGGACAGCCTAGGTCCCCAACCTGGTGTTCCCTACAGAAACCATCCAAGTCCTGAGGCAGGGCTTCGGGCGTCTGGGGAACCTCGGTCTCCCCCTCACTCCTGCTCCACTGAGCCAGGCAGTGAGCCCCTACACCCTCCCCGCTATCCTGGGACCTAGCTGGGCTACACTGAGCCTCTTCCACCACGCTGGGCTGGAAGATACCTGAACCACTACTTTTGGAGTCACTCCCTAATGACTCTAGAGAACCTCTGGCCCTTTCCCAGCGGTCTGCTTCATCTGCAAGCTCACATGCCTCAGACAATCCACACCCCAACAGGTGTGTGCGCAACCCTGGTGAACAACAACTGAGCAGGTGCTCTTTCATAATCAGATCAAACAAGATGTCAAAATCATCTTCCGTGTGAACCTTTACCCAATCAAACAGTGTCTCACAACATTCGTCCTCAAAATCTTCCCAAGACTGGTGAGACAGTTTCTTACTGTCCCTGAACTTCAACCTTAACACCTCCTCTGGGGAAACAGGTACCAGACTGGGGGAACTGGGACTGGGACTGCTCGCACTGGGCTCTATATAGCTGCCACCACTGGACTCAACCCTCCCTGGGGTGCCCAGAAACTCAACACTGCGCGCAGGGGATAGACTACCCTCCAGAGCTACTCTGCCTCTGGTGGAGGCCCTCTCAGCCTCCTCTATCCTTTCCTGCCCTAAGACCCTCTCGGTCTCTAGCTGTTGCTTCTTAACCTCCAGCTGTTGCTTTCTAATGCCCAGCTGTGCCATAGCCTGGGCATGCTCCAACCTGAGCTTTTCTAAAGCCAGCTGGTGCTCCCTTTCTCTCCTCCTATCTTCCAGCTCCTCTGGGGACAGGGAAAGGATGAGGCGCTGCCTCCTGCGCTGGACCCAGCAAGGGACTCCCTATCTATGGGGTCTCTACTCTCTACTGGCGTCCCTGTGCTATCTTTTTCTTCCTCCTCTTCTGAGTCTTCAGGGCTCCCCACAGAACCACCACCCTCCTGGTGTGAAGCCCGGGCCCTTTCCTCACTGCGCTCAAGATCCCACTGACCCTTTTGCCACAGGATCAGGCTGCTCCTAAGTTCGGACTGAGTGTCTGACTCATCCACCCCTATGTCTCTCTCTTCACAGAACCTTACCAACTCTCCCATACTGTATCTTAACAGAACACAGAAATCAAAAGCAGGCTCCATTCTGGCGGACGTTCTAGAGAAGAGATCACACAGGGAACCTAGGGGTCTGAGCTAACACAGGAGTACACAATTCACAAGGTATCAGCAAGCTCTCTACCCCAGAGAACTCACACTCACTTGCCTAGTGCCACACACCATTCATCCACACACAACCCCCCCCTCGGACTAGTAAGGCAGTTTCTACCACCCCTGACTTCTCAACCTGACCACATGTGACACAGGTACCAGACTCTGGGCGCGGGGCGGGGGAACAAATGCACTTGACACAATTGCACAATGATACCTTCAGGAGAAGAAAATATGAAACTTCAAAAAAATCAACAATCCCCTAAAATGTGGTCATCTAAAATGCAGAGTTTTGTGGTATGGCCAGTTGCCACTAAGGTACAAGGCAAACACAAATCCTTATCCTCACCGCTTGCCGCCAATGTTGGAAATGGGATCCCTGGCTGGCCAGGGCTTTCGCCAAAGTCAGTCAGAGACCACCACTCCCAAGTCAGGGCAAGGGAGTTACACGCCAAGATAACCCCAGCTCACCCTCTAGGTAACGTGGCGCGAGCAGCAAGGCTAAACTTGGAGGCGATGTAGGCTAAGTATTTGCGCACGCACCCCAGCAACAACAACCAGGACCCACCACAAAGGAAACTCCACACAAGGTTATATAAAAATAGCCTTTGTATTACACCAAAACACATTAGATAAAACACACACTTTACAATGTGCCAGAGGCACGGGCAGAATTTACAGGGGATATGTACAAGACAGGGCCACCTGGACCACTGTCAGGAATCAGAAGTAGCACTTTCAGAAATAGCACTTGGAAGGTAAAATATAAATTTACTTTAGCACAAAATAGCACACAACCAGTATCTACTGGTAACAGGACCTCACTAGCACCACCTGCACTAGGGAGAAAACAACCACCTATGTATCACAATACCTGTAGGGGTGTAAGAACATACACATGATGCAATGCATGAAATTCATTCAGAGGTGTAAAGGCACATGACGCATAAACAATACATTCAGAGGTGCATAGAAAGTACAATTGCGCCAAACTCACGTAAGTCACCACCTGTGACTGTCCCTAGGCCCTCTGGCCTTGTTGGGGCTAGGACGCCCTGTGTCCAATGTCCAGGAGCCTAAACGTAGCAGTTGCCCACAAAGTGCTGGGCAACTGGCGCAACAATGTTTGAGCCTGCCAGGGCTCAAGAACAACAATGGGGCCAATGTGGGAACCTTGCTGGGCTCTCAGAACACTGGTGGGGCGAACACGATGTGGGAGCCTCACAGGCTCTGCAGCAACAAAACGTCCCCCTGAGCCTCTCTGGGCTCTTCAACACAACTTTGGCGCCTGGAGCCTCTCTCCGGGCCCTAAGAAATGACTGTGGCCCTCCAGAGCCTCTCAGGGCTCGTGAAATAATTGCCCCCTTGAGCCTCGGGGCTCGCAAACAGAAAATGCCCCCGAGCCTCTCATCAATCTGCCACCTCGAGCCTCTCAGGGCTCAAAAGCAGAAAGGTGCAGCCTCACTGGGCTGTTGGGGTCCCTCACGGGGGACCCGGGAACACTGGGGGTGCCTTGAGCCTCTCTTAGGCTCGAACACCAAATGGGGTGGGGAGCCTCTCAGGGCTCGAGTGAAACTTGTGCCCAGCCATTGGAGTCCCCCTCTCTGGGACTCGGAATCCGGAACTGCCCCCAGAGCCCTCTCAGGGCTATAAAACAAGTATGAGGCCAGAGCCTCTCCGGGCTCAAAGAAGGAATGCCCCCGGGGCCCCACTCACCAGCTTGTAGGCTTCCTTTCTCGGCTCCGGGCTGTGTGGGGAGAGACTTCCTGCCCCTCTCTCTCTCTCTGGGCATAGGCTGACTCGGCAGCCAATAGCAGAGCAGCCTCCCTGACGAGCCTCCCTCCACGGCTCTGGGCACGCTGCTGAGGCAAATCCCGGGGAAAGAAGCAGGGGGTGAGAAAAACACTCCGAGCACTAGCAGGCCATAAAGCTCCCCTTGGTCTAGGGTTTCAGCGAAGGCCCAAATGAAAATAAAGCGCTCCCAGCGCTAAAAGGCAATTAAAGCGCTCCCCAAGCGCTATATGCAAAATAAAGCGCTCCTAAGCGCTATGGACACTAAAGCGCTCCCAGGTGCTTTAGGAGAGCACAAGTCCAGTTAAAAGTCCTTCAGGCAGGCAAGGGGGGGGCAAGGCTGGGCCCAGAGCCAGCACACTGGGTCTCCAGGCAGGGAGACACCCCAAGTGGCGGTTCTCTGGCCCAGCAGCAGCAACAGCCCCCTCAGGATCCTGGAAGAGAACAACTTCTGTGGGGACACAGCCCCATTTTTATACAGTGCATTCCTTTGTTCAAGGGTGCAGAGTGGGGGCGGAACCAGTCGCAGCTGGTTCTTGAGTACTCTGTTTACCTCAACCACCCTCTCTATTCACTGGCAGAGCTTGGGTCATTAGACACACCACAGGGGGGCGGAGCCAGCATTGTGTGGGGAAAACCCAGCCCATCCAGGACACAGGTACACTCCTCCCACACATCACTCATGCTAATCTCCCACTCACCACCGGGCAGACCCATCCAGACTTCCTGGAGCCTGGCATGCCAGCCAGCTCCAGCCAATCACACTCCAGCACCCTCACTGCACACGTACAGCCATGTCTAGAAATGGCGCTTCCCTACTAGACACATACATGCTGCATACACCATCTCGCAGCATTCACTCTCACGAGTTCACACATACCAGACTCAAGCCTGTACACCCCACGCATCAGGAACTACTAGGGACACATACATTCCCCATGCATTCCTATGGGCGGGCAGGCCTAGCTCAGCACATGCACTCAGAGTGCGCACGCACTTTCCACTGGGACACAGTGAAAGTGCGCAGAATCCAAAAATCACCATCTCCAGGTCACCATTTCACGCAAAAAGTCTAGGGGTGAACCTGCCCTAAGGGCCAAAGTCCAACAGAGGCTATTTTAGTGCCCCTCCTCAAAAAACCTGGAGCCGACCCCGCGGAGCCCTCGAACTACCGCCCCATCTCCCTCCTCCCGTACTTCTCAAAATTGACGGAGGCCCACGTCACTCGGTGCCTGTCAAACTTCATTGAATCATCCCATCATCTTGAGCCTAATCAAGCCGGCTTCAGACCTGCCCACTCCACTGAGCACGTCATCCTGGCAGTCCTGGACACACTCAGGAGCAACGCGGACGCAGGCTCTCCCCAAGCCCTCGTCCTCCTAGATCTTTTGGCCGCGTTCGACACGGTGGACCACGACATCCTTCTCCACCGTGTCGAGCAGGCTGGCATCCAGGGAGCCGCGCTTGACTGGGTCAAGTCATTCCTCACCAGGAGAACACAGGCGGTTCGCCTGGGGCCCTACACCGCCACTAAGGCACCCACGCACTGTGGAGTCCCCCAGGGCTCCTCCCTCTCGCCGCTCTTGTTCAATCTATACCTCCGGCCCCTGATCAAATCCCTTCAAAAATGGGACATTGTCACCTTCAATTACGCTGACGACTTGCAGGTCATCCTCCCGCTCGACTCACCTCATGCCATTAACACCTTTCACGCAGTCATGATTCACATCCAAGGTTGGATGAACCAGAACCAGCTGAAACTGAACCCCGGGAAGACTGAGCTCCTCCTCCCGGGACTCAGTCACGCTCACTGGGGCACGCAGTTCTGGCTACCGGAGCTAGGCCCTCCCCCAATCCCGGCGAAAACTGTCAAGAGCCTGGTTGTGATCATCGATGCTGAGCTCTCTCTCAGAACACAGGTGGGAGCAGTAATATCCTCCTGCATGTACCAGATCCGGAAGATCCGCAAAGTCCGCCACCTACTTCCCCCCGTTGCACTTACCCAAGTCGTGATCTCTCTTGTGCTATCCCGCCTAGACTTCTCTAACTCAATTTACCATGGCCTCCCATCATCCCTGACTCACCGCCTCCAGGTTGTCCAGAACCAAGCGGCCCGCCTAATCCTCAACATCCCGAGATGGCAATCTGCTAAACCCCTGCTCCATAGCCTTCATTGGCTCCCTATTGCCCAAAGGGCAGCCTTCAAGGTAGCATGCCTTACCTTCAAGTCCCTTCATGGCTCCGGCACTGCGTTTGTAACATCTCTCATCCGCCCCTACTGTCCTCAGCGTGACCTCCGCTCGGCCCACCGTCACCTACTTTCCACTTCCAAAATTAAAACTAAGAAATTCGGCGGTCGCCGCTTCTCTTACCTAGCCCCTGTACTCTGGAACCCCCTCCCTCTCTCCATCAAATCCTCATCCTCTCTTTTGAACTTCAGGAAAGTACTTAAAACTTACCTCTTCCCTTCCCTTTGTTAGAACCCCGATACTTTGTTTCCCCCTCACTCATTCTGTCTCTCAGCGCCAGGAAGCCTCGGCGTCAGTGCGCTTTACAAATGGCACCTAAGATAAGATAAGATAAGAGGTGGAGGCCCCCCATACCTCTACTCCCATCCACACCCCAGTGAAGCAGAGGAAGGTGTATACTGTTGTTGCATCCCCCATTACACATGATGCAGAGGGCAGAAGGCAGGGCCAGAGCAAGCGTCAAGCAGGTTCCAGCACGTCCCCAGAGAGCAGACCCACACATGCACATGATCCAACCTTGATGGGTGATGTTTCAGATGAGACCGCACCACTTACCAGTCCAGTCATGTCCAGGGTACCCTTCTGAATCCCCAAGAAACGGAAACACACACCAGTAACAGCTGAACTCCCCAATGTCACACAAGTACAGCTGTCCCCAGCTCTCAGAGCCACCCTGCCTCCTGGCCCATACAGCCCTGTAGCTCATCATTTCAGTGGTCCTAGTGGGTCAGTGCAGGTCACTCTCGTGTGTCAGATAGTGGCACTGTGTCTGTTGTTCTCTGTCATGCCTCATGTAGTAGCACTGTGTCAGTTGTGCCCTCTCCTGTTTCAGGTACTGCCTCTTTGGGTGTCCGCCAATCTCATGTCTCAGATGCTGGCATTGTATTTGTTGGTCACTGTCCAGGGACAGGTACTGCCAGTGTGTCAGGGTCTATTGCTCATTTGTCAGTCACTAGAGCTGTGGCTGTGTCTCACACTCCTGTGTCAGGTCCTGGCAGTGTGCCAGGGTATGTCGCTCATGTGTCAGTCACTACAGCTGTGGCTGTTTCTCACACTCCTGTATCAGGTCCTGGCAGTGTGTCAGGGTCTATCGCTCATGTGTCAGTCACTATAGATGTGGCTGTTTCTCACACTCCTGTATCAGGTCCTGGCAGTGTGTCAGGGTCTATCGCTCATGTGTCAGTCACTAGAGCTGTGGCTGTTTCTCACACTCCTGTATCCGGTCCGGGCAGTGTGTCAGGGTCTGTCACTCATGTGTCAGTCACTCGAGCTGTGGCTGTATCTCACACTCCTGTATCAGGTCCTGCCACTGTGTCTGAAGCTACGAGGTCCCAAAGTCCACCTAATTCTGTGCTGTGAGGTGCAGTTCCCATCACTCAAATCTCATTGTACTTGATGTCTGGACTGTTCATTGTAACCACCGTTGCAATATTCCTGTCCATAGGACTGTCCGTATGACACACGTCCTTGTGCTGCCTGAGCTGTACCTGCTCTATTCCGGCCACTGTCCCTGTTTGAGTTCTGATGCCATGTGCCCCTCACTTGTGCTGCCTCAGATGTACCTGCTCTGTTCTGGCCCCTGGCCCTGTTAGTAATGTGATGCAATGTGCCCCTCACTTGTGCTGCCTCAGATGTACCTGCTCTGTTCTGGCCACTGGCCCTGTTTGAGTTCTGATGTCATGTGCCCCTCACTTGTGCTGCCTCAGATGTACCTGCTCTGTTCTGGCCACTAGCCCTGTTAGTAATGTGATGCCATGTGCCCCTCACTTGTGCTGCCTCAGATGGAACTGCTCTGTTCTGGCCACTGGCCCTGTTAGTAATGTGATGCAATGTGCCCCTCACTTGTGCTGCCTCCGATATACCTGCTCTGTTCTGGCCACTGGCCCTGTTTGAGTTCTGATGCCATGTGCCCCTCACTTGTGCTGCCTCAGATGTACCTGCTCTGTTGTGGACACTGCCCTGTTGCTGTTCTGCTGCTGCATTGTGCCCTCCCATGTGCTGCCTCAGATGTACCTGCTCTGTTCTGTACCATGGACTGTTTGCCCCTCACTTGCCCCTCACTTCTGCTGCCTCAGATGTACCTGCTCTGTTCTGGCCACTGGCCCTGTTAGTAATGTGATGCCATGTGCCCCTCACTTGTGCTGCCTCAGATGTACCTGCTCTGTTGTGGGCACTGCCCTGTTGCTGTTCTGCTGCTGCATTGTGCCCTCCCATGTGCTGCCTCAGATGTACCTGCTCTGTTCTGTACCATGGACTGTAGATGCACTTTGCCCCTCTCATGTGCTGCCTCAGTTGTACCTGCTCTGTTGTGGACACTGCCCTGTTGCTGTTCTGCTGCTGCATTGTGTCCTCCCATGTGCTGCCTCAGATGTACCTGCTCTGTTCTGTACCATGGACTGTTAATGCACTTTGCCCCTCACTTGTGCTGCCTCAGCTGTACCTGCTCTGTTATGGCCACTGGCCCTGTTTGAGTTCTGATGCCATGTGCCCCTCCCTTGTGCTGCCTCAGCTGTACCTGCTCTGGCCACTGGCCCTGTTTGAGTTCTGATGCCATGTGGCCCTCACTTGTGCTGCCTCAGATGTAACTGCTCTGTTCTGGCCACTGGCTCTATGGTAACTGTGCTGCTTGTTGCCCCTTGCTTGTGCAGCTTCTCATGGGCATGCTCTGCACTCTCTCATTGGCCTGCCTGGAACTGTGCTGCTTGTTGCCCCTTGATTGTGCAGCTTCCCATGAACATGCTCTGCACTCTCTCATGGGCATGCCTGGAACTGTTCTGCTTCTTGCCCCTTGGTTGTGCAGCTTCTCATGGACATGCTCTTCACTCTCTCATTGGCCTGCCTGGAACTGTGCTGCTTGTTGCCCCTTGGTTTTGCAGCTTCTCATGGACATGCTCTGCACTCTCTCATTGGCCTGCCTGGAACTGTGCTGCTTTTTGCCCCTTGGTTGTGCTGCTTCTCATGGACATGCTCTGCAATGTGTACTGGCCACTGGTCTGGCTCGTGGGTACATCACAGTGCTGTCTTTGTGATGTTTAATAAAGGCAGTTACTCATGTTGTGTACTTTGTCAGTGTCCGTGCTTCTTGTGTACTTGCATTGTGGATTTTTTGTGTTTACAACATGCACTGTCTACCGCGGATTAGTTCACAATGGGGACGCACCTGACAACTAGTGAGGCCAGCTTTGATCATGCTCCCTGCACCGCTCAATATACATATATTACTGGTCCGGCCCAGCAAGAGTAAGGGAGTGACACCTCTGGCATTGATGGGAGGGTGGCAATGAACGCACATTTACTTACAGGAAGGCCTCTCAGGCACACACTGGGCCGCTGGCGGTCATTTACAAATGCAGGGACCGCCCAGATCGGTCCACCACGGCTGCCCACAACAGCAGCCCTCAGCTGGGACAGGACACCGGCCCCTCGGGCAGTGCTCTAGTGCCCTCGTTGCTAATCCTACGCTGCTGGTGTGAACAGGTAACAGTGTTAATGTATGCTGTGGCGTGGTATGTGTGTATTGCACGCTTGCGTACCTGCGGCGGCGTCCACGACGGTGCATGACTTGCTGGAAGTGAAGTACGAACAGGGCCGGGAAGGCGTGTAGAGCTGGGTCCATGGCGGTCGGGTCCGTGAGGTGGGTCTCGAGGCACTGCTTTCCCTCTCTGTTGTGGTGCTTCCGCCGTCTATGAGATGGTGGTTTTTCCGCTGCAGTGTTCTGGGTTGTTTGCGACTACGTAATATTGCGGACGGTCGGGACGTCATTCCGCACGGTGGTGAGGTTGGATTGGCTCCGTCTGCCGTGGTGTCTGGTGTGTTCCCGCGGCGGTTCACGTTTTTCCGCTGCGGACGGTAAATGTGCCCAGTTCGCCTTCCTAAAATGGCAGACGGAAGGCCCGCTGCTGACGGACGGTGAGGTGCATTTTCCGCCGCCTCCAGAACTGCGGTCATGCATCCGTCCAGCATCCTAATGGACCTCTAAGTTTGGACTGCCTACATTCAGGGAGGACAATATTGGAGATTAATGAGGTGGCTGCCTAAAAAGAAAACAATATACTGTCAGAAGTGGTTGAAGGACCAGCTAGAAAAACATCACACTATTATTATTGCCCTGAAGAAGTCCTTAGGGCTGAAACGGGTTGGCTACGGTCATGTGATTCTCAAGAAGAATATGAATAATGAACATTTATATAAAGACCTGCTGAATGGATTCGAATTTCTGCTAAATTTGATTATTGTTGACTTTTTTGAGTTGAGTGCTGGATCATTGTATTTCATTCAATTTTATTGTTGTTGATATACACTTGTGTATCTAAAAACTCAACACTGATTCGACTGATCGCTGCAGTGAAATGAAGATTGATACTGTTGGAATTAATGCTTTCTACAAATATGTTGACTTGTTCTATTGTTCCATGCCACACTACGAACAAGTCATCGATGTAGCGTAACCACATTTTAACATTATTGTTCACACATTGACTATGTTTTTCCATGAGGACCAGCTCCTCCCACTTGTCCATATGTAGGCAGGCATAACTGGGTGAGAAGCTGGCCCCCATGGCAACACCTCTGGTTTGCTGGTACAGCTGACTGTTGAACATAAAAATGTTGTTAAATAAACAAAATCTGATCATTTCAATCAACATATTACAGTGTTCCTTGTACCGCTCAGACCCACGTGCTATATATTATTCAGTGGCTGCAATCCTGTCAGAGTGTTCAATGCTTGTATATATGCGGTCACGTCTAAGGCAATTAAAAGAAAATCATCCTGCCAAACAAACATGGAAATCTTCTTTAAAAAGTCACGGGTGTCTTTGACATACAATGTTAAGTCCTTTACAAAACTTTGCAAAAAATAATCAACATATTTTGTAGTTCCAATAATCCCTCCCTGGCCGAGATGATAGGTCGCCCTGGAGCATGGGTACTCACAAACTTTCTCTCGGGGGCCAAATTTACAGTTTGGTTTGTGTCCGAGGGCCAAATCGGTGGGGGGCGGGGTCAGTGGGGGAGGGGGCGGGGCTAGAGCAACAACATAAAACTGACCATGAGGTTGATCACAGGTCCCTGCAGTGGACGCCAGCATACACACATCTCTCTCTCTCTCTGTCTCCCTCCCTCCTGTCTTCCTCTGTCTCACTCTGACTGTCTCACTCCCTCTCTCTAGCTCTCTCTACCTCTCTCCCTCCCTCTCTCCTGTCTTCCTCTGTCTCACTCTGACTGTCTCACTCTCTCCCTCTCTCTCTCCATCCATCTCCGTCTCCCTCCCTTTCCCTCCATCTCACTCGCTATCAGTCTCCCTCCCTCTCACTCTCCCTCCCTTTCCGTCCCTCTCCTTCCCTTTCCCTCCCTCTCCGTCTCCCTCCCTATCCCTCCCTTTCCCTCCCTCTCTATCTCCGTCTCACTCCCTCTCCCTCCCTGTCTGTCTCCCTCCCTATCCATCTCACTCACTCCCTCTCCCACTCCCTCCCTCTCCCACTCACTCCCTCTCCCACTCACTCTCCCACTCACTCCCACTCACTCTCCCACTCACTCCCTCTCACTCACTCACTTACTCCCTCCCTCTCACTCACTCACTCCCTCCCAACTCACTCCCTCCCACTCACTCACTCCCACTCACTCCCTCCCACTCACTCCCTCCCACTCCCTCCCTCCCACTCACTCCCTCCCACTCACTCCCTCCCTCCCACTCACTCCCTCCCGCTCACTCCCTCTCACTCACTTACTCCATCCCTCTCACTCACTCCCTCTCACTCACTCCCTCTCACTCACTCCCTCTCACTCACTCCCTCTCACTCACTCACTCCCTCTCACTCACTCCCTCCCTCTCACTCACTTACTCCATCCCTCTCACTCACTCACTCACTCTCACTCCCTCCCTCCTTCCCTCTCACTCCCTCCCTCCCACTCCTTCCCTCTCCCTCCCACTCTCCCTCCCACTCACTCCCTCCCTCTCACTCACTCACTCCCTCCCACTTACTCACTCCCTCTCTCTCACTCACTCCCTCCCTCTCACTCACTCATTCCCTCTCACTCACTCCCTCCCTCTCACTCACTCCCTCCCACTTACTCACTCCCTCCCACTTACTCACTCCCTCCCTCTCATTCACTCCCTCCCTCTCACTCACTCATTCCCTCTCACTCACTCCCTCCCTCTCACTCACTCCCTCCCACTTACTCACTCCCTCCCTCTCACTCACTCACTCCCTCCCACTCACTCACACCCTCACTCACTCTCACTCACTCCCTCTTACTCACTCACTCCCTCCCACTCCTTCCATCTCACTCCCTCTCACTCCCTCTCACTCACTCCCTCCCTAACTCCCTACCTCCCTTACTCCCTCTCACTCCCTCCCTCTCACTCACTTACTCCATCCCTCTCACTCACTCACTCTCACTCCCTCCCTCCTTCCCTCTCACTCCCTCCCTCCCCCTCCTTCCCTCTCTCTCCCTCCCTCCCACTCACTCCCTCCCTCTCACTCACTCACTCCCTCCCACTTACTCACTCCCTCCCTCCCCCTCTCTCACTCCCTCCCTCTCACTCACTCCCTCCCTCTCACTCACTCCCTCCCTCTCACTCACTCCCTCCCACTTACTCACTCCCTCCCTCTCACTCACTCCTTCCCTCTCACTCACTCATTCCCTCTCACTCACTCATTCCCTCTCACTCCCTCATTCCCTCTCACTCACTCCCTCCCTCTCACTCACTCCCTCCCTCTCACTCACTCATTCCCTCTCACTCACTCCCTCTCACACTCCCTCTCACTCACTCCCTCTCACTCACTCCCCCCACTCACTCACTCCCTCTCACTCACTCCCTCTCACTCACTCCCTCTCACTCACTCCCTCTCACTCACTCCCTCCCTCTCACTCACTCACTCTCACCCACTCCCTACCTCCCTCCCTCTCACTCCCTCCCTCCCTCTCACTCCCTCCCTCCCTCCCACTTACTCACTTCCCTCCCTCTCACTCACTCCCTCCCTCCCACTCACTCCCTCCCACTCACTCACTCCCTCCCACTCACTCACTCTTACTCTCACTCACTCTCACTCACTCCCTCTCACTCACTCACTCCCTCCCACTCCTTCCCTCTCACTCCCTCTCACTCCCTCTCACTCACTCCCACTCACTCCCTCCCTCACTCCCTCCCTTTCACTCACTCACTCCCTCACTCACTCATTCACTCCCTCATTCACTCCCTCATTCACTCACTCCCTCTCCGTCCCCCTCCCTTTCCCTCCCACTCCCTCTGTCACCTCACCCTGCCTGGGTGCCAGCCGGGGCGCACACACACTCACAGCCGCACCTGAACACTTCACAGGTCATCAAAAGACCATTTGCATGTTAATGAGGCCTTTGTATTTCACCTCTTCTTAGGCGCCTGCAGCTGCACTCTGGCCATTGCTAGGAATCGTCCGGCCGGCAGCCCCCACAGAGCAGCTGAGTCTCTCGTGCTGCTGCAGAAACCTAAAAAAAAACGTAAAACACAGGTATGATGACTCGGGGGTCCGCGGGCCGCCAGGGAAGGCTTGCCGGGCCGCACCTGGCCCGCGGGCCGTACTATGAGTACCCCTGCCCTGGAGGGTTCATGGCATCCTTGTGGATTTTTGGGATAAAATACATAGTAGGGGTTGTAGGATTGTCATTTTTCAGATATTTGTATTTATCATTGATGGTTAAATTTGCACTTTTCCATCTGGAGAGTTTGGTGTAAAACTCTTTGTACGATGCTTTCAGATTAGCTATGTTAGTGCGATTATAGCAAGTGCGATCATTTAACTGGTTGAAGGCTTCTTTGTTGTAGCTCGCTTGGGGCCAAATCACTATATTTCCACCTTTATCACTGTTACGGATGACTATATTCTTTTCTTTTTGCAATTTAGTGATAAAATTCCCGTACTGTTGATTTTTCTTATTGTGGTTTTTTCTTCTTTCAATTGTAAAGTTTTGTTTAATGTTTTGATTTACGAGATGACCGTCTCGTGAAAAATGTCAATAGAGTCCCGTACAGCGATAGGATTGAATGGGGACCTCGCTTTAAATGGCGTTATTTGCCTTGATGTATATGTATCATTGGAAATATTGCTATTGGATGCCATTTTGTTGATACTTAACTGCCCCACATTTTCATCATACAGATCTTGCATCACTTGTAACAGGGGTATATCCGATTGTGATAGATCTGAATAATCAGCCCCCACCGATATTACTGTTTGACTTTGGGTTTGTTCTATTGGTACCTTGTTGATTAAAAAATATTTTTTCAATTTTAGTTTTTGTACCCCTTTATATACATCCAATCTGGTGGCAGCATAATCAAAATCTGTCTGTGGCGCATATGATTATCCAAGGCTTAATATATTCTCCTCATGTTTAGTCAATTTTATGTTTGCTATGCTGACAATCGTGTTGTTTGTTTTGTCTTCGCTCTCTATTTGTTTTTCCAATACCCCCGGCCTCTCTTTCTGTTCTGATTTGGCTCGCCTGGCGTTTGCTTTGCGCCTCTGCCGCCGCTTGCAACTTGTTCTTATGTTTTCCTTGGGGTCCTTTGGTGTAAAGTTTGGCGTCTTTCGTAGCGTAAACAATTGAGCTTTTCTCCCGGCGATAGTTTTGTTTTTTATCTTGTCATTGCTATATTGCGTATTTCAGATTCTGATTCGCTACCTCCTGCTGAACTGGCATCTGATTGGGAAGTATTGAATGTTCGACCAAACTGACTTGTGGATGTTGTAGATGTTGCTGTTATCCCTTACACAGCATGTAATTTTGATGTTCTTATGGCGTATATATATATATATATATATATATATATATATATATATATATATATATATATATATATATATATATATATGTATATATATATATATATATATATATACATACACATAAAGTTATAGTTAGGAAAGGCGCTTTTTGTTTTGTTAATAACTTTGACACATTGCCATAGGGATTTCAGACATGACTACAGCCCGAACGGCTAGACAAAATTATACCAAATTTAGCAGAAAACTAGATCTCCAGAGGAGTGGTTTTTGTAATTTGGTGTAAATCCATTCAGTTGTTTTGGAGTTATTAAAGAAAAAAGATTTCTGCTTACCTAGGGAAGCAGATCTACCACAGTGGTTCCCCAGAACCACGCACCACCAGCAATACCGTGATAGTCTAGCTGCTACCTGAAAGGAAAGTTGTGGCCACCATTTTCTATATATCGGGTTTGTCCTGAGGGGTAAAAATAACTGATTAAATTCAATGAAGGGGTCAGGGTAGAGGTGCCCTGAACAAGGGGTCTGAAGGCGGGGTCTGTAAGGGACCCCTCATGTGCAAGAAATTACCCAAAAATGTTTTTGGGGGGTGCCTGTGGCACAGCAGATCCAATACAGTGCCAGTGTGGCCTGTGTGAATCCACGATGATCCATGAATTCAGAGCCAATTCTTTTCAAAAGTACATCCACTCACATGCCCAGTCACACAGTAACTCACACACCCACACCGCCACTCATACACCAACTCACATATCCATACACCACTAAATTACCCAATCACACACTCATAACGTCACTAATACATCCACTTAGAGACCCAGAAAACCACTCACAGACCCAAACAGCCACTCACACACTCATTCACCCATTCACACACCCACTCACATCCAATTCACACACTCACACACCCTTTTTTACACACTCACACCAACAGACCCACAGGACCACTCACCACTCAGTTACAAACCTACACAGCCACTCACAAAAACAGTCATATACTTACACAGCCACTCATAAACCACTCACACATCCATAGACCCAGTCACACACCCATGCAGTCAGTCACACACCCTCCCACCCAATCATATATTCACTAATATATCCACTCAGAGAACCACTCACTTAATCAGAGCAGACCCACACAGGCACTCAGGCACACACACCCTCAATCACTCAGCCACATACAATGCATGTGGGGTGGTTGGCCAAACACCCACTGTGCCCGATGAAAGGCTGTGCAAAGCGTCAGTAGGATTAACGTATAGTAATTTTATATTGCTTTACATTAAAAAATAACCCTAGAAATTTACTGAACAAAAACTAAGGTTACATGGACATTATAGTTAAGAACTAGCATTAGAAAACTGTTGAAACTAATTACAAAAGCAAAGGTTACAGGGACATTATAGTTAGGTTCAGATTTTAGGCACACAAAACCATAGAAAGTAGGCAGTTATAGTTACAATTATCTCAAGTAACCATAAATCATACCCTAAGGCAGCTATAACTCCTGACCGCGCCATGCACTGCTAATTACCCTACATATTCCATCACTCATGACATCTTCTATGATAGCACTGCAACATTTGCAGTGAAATTATTGATGAGAAAAACTATGCATGATGGGGGCACAAGTTATAGTTACCTTAGGGCATGATTCAAAGTTACTTGGGATACCTATTACTATAACTACCAAATTTCTATGGGTGTGTGTTTGTTAAATTTTAGCCTAACTATAGCATTTATATATAGTAGGTAGTTATAGTTAGAACCTTATTTCCATGGGAAAAGCGTTTTTTGATTTGCCAATATCTTTGGCCTTGTTTGACAAATCTTCATGAAATTTTCAATACGAATGGGGCGCTCTGGTCAGCTCCTGTCTTAAATGTTTTGAGGTGATAAGGGACGCGGGGGCCAAGAAAAAAGGGAGCACCCAAAACGTGTTTTCCCCATGTTAATTCCATAGGAAACTATAGACACAGCTACAGCCCGAACTGCTGAATGGAATTACACCAAATTTGGTTAAAAGGTAGTTCTTGGTTCAGAAAGCACCCTTTTTTTTAAGTGGTGAAAATCCGTTCAGCAGTTCCTGAGTAATTAAAAAAAGAAAAATATTGATATCTGAGCACCAAGGAGGAGTCGCAACTCCTCCCGGGCACGAGCTGACCTCTGATTGGCTGCCAACACTCCAAACCAGGAAGTGTCCCACAAGGACCCCCAGAGCCATAGAAAGCATTTTTTTTGTAAAAAAAATTGGCCGAATTTGTGCTGGGTGAGCGGATCCGGATGACAACATTTTAAAAAACACACACTTTGTTGTATTAAAGCCCCTCGGTGGGCCCGGTCCCAGGGGCATGCCAAATTACGTTGCATGAGCCAGAGGGGGCCCCCGTAGCCCTGGGACTGCCACATCCCGGGGCTTCATTTTCACTGACAGAGGTTAACATTCACAAAGACCTACAGCAGACATTCTCCATCCCTACTTTCTACCTAATCCAGCTTGTGATGTGGTGACCCGAAAAATCAGAGGGTAGTTCCTTGCCTCCATCATTCCACACCGAGAAAGTTGTAATAATTCCTATTTGTAAAGCGGTAGTATATCATGCATTAAGGGTTTCAAGGCACTGTGGGCCGTCGGGGAGTTTAAGTGAGAAATTGCGCAGAGTCAATCGGTGCTGAGGTTAGCTGCCGCCGCCGTCTGCGACCGAACCATGAGTTCAGCTCTCCGGAGTCAGCCTCTCTGGCCACTGCACCACACCTCTCTCTGGCTTAAGGCACATTGTCATCCAAATAGAATTGGCCAGATTGTCCTCAGACCATTTTTTGAGCTGTGGCACAGGTACCACCTATTCACATGAGGCTTTGCGATCACAGCACCCTCAGAGCTGTGGGTGACTGGAAACGGACTCTGCTTCCATCAAAGCTGTGACAGCAGCTAATACTTCGCTCCTGAGCCTATTGTACAGAATCTGCCCCAGTCCTCATTACCTCAAGACTTGTGAACTTCTTCTTTCAATACCACTCTTGCCCGGCATTCAGGGGCCGTGAGCAAGCCATAGTGACAGCCTCTGTGGTGCTTGGCCTGGCATTGGCACCCATGGGTTGGGTCCTGCTTCTGGCAGCCACGGTGAATCCTCAGTGGTGAGAACTGCCCTCAAGGCCTGGCCATCCATGGGACACTGCTTTTTTTGACGGCCTGTGGGAGAGCTGCACGGAGACCAGCAGCACCCCTAGTGGCAGGCGCAGGCAGTGCCAGGCCATTTCACAGGAGCTGGCTGTTTCCTAGTTCATGCACCTGCTGCACTCACTCTATGTACTGTCCATGCTTTAAAGTCTTGTCAGCTCTATCCTTGCCAACCTAAGGGCCCGCTGGTGGCACAAAACCCCTCTACCTGTCCTCACAGGTGCTGCAGGGCTTGGGTTGGTTGTGTGCAGAGCAGTGTACCTGGAGGCGGTGTCCTACATGTCCTACCTGGTGCGTTCGAGCCTGGTTAGTTCCCAGTTACCAGAACAAGACAAGTTCAGCTTCAGCATGGGGATATGTCTCTACCTCAGATGGGCCAGCGGGTCGGTAAAGGTTCTAGCGGGCATTACTCTGTGGCTCAGCTTTACACAAAGCACAACCCGCTCCCCTCACTACCCACACATGCAAACCTTACTCTTACATACATGGGGTACACATGAAGTCTAGGTAGTGCAAATGTACTTCCACGTGCCCGTGCAGCACACGTGAACAACACCATCAACCTGCTGACGTTTTTGGCTCTCTTTATACACGGAGATGAAGTAAGTTACAACCACGCCATCCATGTACTCAGTCTCAACATTGATGAGCAGATGTGACCTCGGCCCCCTCAGCATCTGAATGACCTTTGTATGGAATGAACACTCCTCAAGGCCATCCTATAAACCGTGTGCCCGGAGTAAGTGTCTTTTAGGTGTGTGTTCCCCCATAAAAAACATGTAATATCAGATCGCCTTTGTTGTAAGGCGAGGTACCTGGAATCATAAAATGAATGAAGTCTGATCTCAACATAGCAGAAGTTATCTCTTTTATGATGGCATAGCACAATATTCATTTTCAAGGGCTTCAGTATATATGAAACCACGTCATCTGCAGTGAGATCGTGTGTTGTGATGTCGACTGTGAGAACACCTTTGACGATGCTGTGACCAAAGAAACGATGTACTGTGATATAATGAATAGTGAGATAGTATATTTTGTGATGTTGTCTACAACGTGCTGTCATTTGCATTGGTACATTGGGTTCCGTGAAATCATCAACACCGAAGCAGTGGCTTCTGTGATGTGATCAGAAATAAGATTGTTTTCTGTGATGTCATCAGCAGTAAAATCATTCCAATATGTAATGTGGTATTATACTCTGTAATGGTACAATAGGAACTGTGACATCTTAACCAGTGAGGCAGTAGCGTTATAGTTAGAAATTACAATTTAAAAAACCTTTCAAATTTGCTGAAAAACCACAGGTTTCAGGGATATTATAGTTAGAAATTAGCATTTAAAAAACCTTAGAAATTCACTGAAAAAAACACAGGTTTTAGGGACGTTATAGTTAGTTGAATATTTCACTCATACAAAACCAGAGAAATTCGGTTGTTATAGTTAATTGAACTAACTATAACTCATGCCCCTGCAAAGCACTGCTGATGACGTCACATATCACATCATTCATGACATGGTCAGTGACATCATTGACGACATCTCAAATGATATCACTGATGACATCATCTAGAGACTGTGTGGTTCTCTAAAGTTTAAATATGTTATATATATATATATATATATATATATATATATATATATATATATATATATATATAAAGAAAAATCTCCTCTCGAAGAAAGAAGCAAGAGCCTCAGAGGGGATTAACAAGGCAACACCCTTTATTCTTGAAAGATGGCGAATGCATTTCGGCCGGATTGGCCTTCGTCAGCGCCTGCAGTGAGTGTAGTAGGAAGTCCCAAGTGTCCTGCAGAGGAAATACACCCAACCGCACTCTGATAGGTGCAAGTTGTTAGCTCCGCCCCTCACAGGTAAAGTTTTCAGCCGGTCCGGGAAAGTCCACGGACTACGTGACCCAGGATGCACTGGTTGTACCCAGGTAAGTGTGGCTGAGGGACGATGGTGCAAATGTTCAAAATAGCAAGGGTTGGGGTCAATGCAGGATAAGACACGCACAAGAAGTTGAAGGTGCTGCCTCACGTCCCCACCCCACAAACCGGAGTCCAAGAAGCAAAGTTGCAAGGGCGGGAGAACAGTGCAACCCGCCCGGCGGAGGCAAATTGTCTCATTAAGCCGCATCAAATCGCTTGGACGTCCGGCGAGCTTGGAGGTTTTCACTACCATGAAGAAACAGGAACAGCCGAGACTGGGTCCAGATGCTCCAAGCCACAGAAAGTGAGTGGGCTCCTGAACGCGCTTCTGGTACACGCGTGGAATAGATAAAGAAAAATCTCCTCTCGAAGAAAGAAGCAAGAGCCTCAGAGGTGATTAACAAGGCAACACCCTTTATTCTTGAAAGATGGCGAATGCATTTCGGCCGGATTGGCCTTCGTCAGCGCCTGCAGTGAGTGTAGTAGGAAGTCCCAAGTGTCCTGCAGAGGAAATACACCCAACCGCACTCTGATAGGTGCAAGTTGTTAGCTCCGCCCCTCACAGGTAAAGTTTTCAGCCGGTCCGGGAAAGTCCGCGGACTACGTGACCCAGGATGCACTGGTTGTACCCAGGTAAGTGTGGCTGAGGGACGATGGTGCAAATGTTCAAAATAGCAAGGGTTGGGGTCAATGCAGGATAAGACACGCACAAGAAGTTGAAGGTGCTGCCTCACGTCCCCACCCCACAAACCGGAGTCCAAGAAGCAAAGTTGCAAGGGCAAGCAATTCCGACCACTTCCGACTCGTGGCGAAGCAGGAACTCAGACCACCACAGCAACTTTAGGCATGGTATGATTTTATTTATGTTCTTTCCACAGCCCACAACGACGTGTTTCGGGCTTCACGAGCCCTTGATCACATTCCATATATATATATATATATATATTCTGTTTTATTGGTACCACTGTGGGGTTACTTGTGAAACCTGGAATACTTAAGTACTCACCTCTGCTTTCTTATCTGAAAAGTACATGAAAGAAATATTTTACACACTGTCCCTTTAAACTGGAGTTAATGACTGTAGTCCCTCCCCACTGCCTTGTGAGCTACGTTATTCAAACCACAACGAACCCACGGACAAGGCAGCTTGGCATTTGATGAAGAGTTGTGTAAACTCGAAACGCGTTATGCCTGTTTTTTCTTAAATAAAAAGAACTCTTGCAAGTACTGTTGGTGTGGCTCGTGCAGCCTGATGTATTGCGCACGTCTTTTCTGGATGTAACTGAGATGTCTGACAACATCTCGAGACGAGCCCCGACCCGTGAGGAGGAATGGCGCCTTTGTTTGTCAGGATTCTGAGACATGAAGCGAGGAGCTTCTTTAAAAGGGTGCCCTCCGGCTGCAAAAAGATGACACCAATAGAGTTTGCATTGAAAGAGGCCTCCAGGAGGGGCCCGCCTGAACTTTTGAGATGGATATTTTGGCGCAGCTAGGGTATGCCGAGGACTACCCTCAGCACGACAGACTTGAGGCTTTGGGGAAACTTGATAAGCTGCTGCATGTCTGCGTGGTAGTGAAATTCTAACTGCACGGCGTGACCGAGGTACGGAACACTTTCCCTTTAAAAGCAATGTTTGCACTCGGGACACATCGCGCTGAATAATATTTTACCAAGATCGGCAGTGAGAACCAGCTTAAATTTTGAAGGGCAGTGGAGCATTATGGGCAATGGAGTCCCGTGATGGATATGACTTTAAACATCAGACAGCAGAGAAAACTGTTTTATTGGTACCACTGTGGGGTTACTTGTGAAACCTGGAATACTTAAGTACTCACCTCTGCTTTCTTATCTGAAAAGTACATGAAAGAAATACTTTACACACTGTCCCTTTAAACTGGAGTTAATGACTGTAGTGCCTCCCCACTGCCTTGTGAGCTACGTTATTCAAACCACAACGAACCCACGGACAAGGCAGCTTGGCATTTGATAAAGAGTTGTGTAAACTCGAAACGCGTTATGCCTGTTTTTTCTTAAATAAAAAGAACTCTTGCAAGTACTGTTGGTGTGGCTCGTGCAGCGTGATGTATTGCGCACGTCTTTTCTGGATGTAACTGAGATGTCTGACACATCTCGAGACGAGCCCCGACCCGTGAGGAGGAATGGCGCCTTTGTTTGTCAGGATTCTGAGACGTGAAGCAAGGAGCTTCTTTAAAAGGGTGCCCTCCGGCTGCAAAAAGATGACACCAATAGAGTTTGCATTGAAAGAGGCCTCCAGGAGGGGCCCGCCTGAACTTTTGAGATGGATATTTTGGCGCAGCTAGGGTATGCCGAGGACAACCCTCAGCACGACAGACTTGAGGCTTTGGGGAAACTTGATAAGCTGCTGCATGTCTGCGTGGTAGTGAAATTCTAACTGCACGGCGTGACCGAGGTACGGAACACTTTCCCTTTAAAAGCAATGTTTGCACTCGGGACACATCGCGCTGAATAAGATTTTACCAAGATCGGCAGTGAGAACCAGCTTAAATTTTGAAGGGCAGTGGAGCATTATGGGCAATGGAATCCCATGATGGATATGACTTTAAACATCAGACAGCAGAGAAAACTGTTTTATTGGTACCACTGTGGGGTTACTTGTGAAACCTGGAATACTTAAGTACTCACCTCTGCTTTCTTATCTGAAAAGTACATGAAAGAAATACTTTACACACTGTCCCTTTAAACTGGAGTTAATGACTGTAGTCCCTCCCCACTGCCTTGTGAGCTACGTTATTCAAACCACAACGAACCCACGAACCCACGGACAAGGCAGCTTGGCATTTGATGAAGAGTTGTGTAAACTCGAAACGCGTTATGCCTGTTTTTTCTTAAATAAAAAGAACTCTTGCAAGTACTGTTGGTGTGGCTCGTGCAGCGTGATGTATTGCGCATGTCTTTTCTGGATATATATATATATATATATATATATATATATACATATTACCTACTGGCGGTCGCCAGTAGGTATATATAGTTAGGATTTTTTCTCTATGGGTTTTTTGAAAATTCTATGTCTAATAACTTTGGCGTTTGTGGACGGAATTGGCTGAAATTTTCAGGAAAATGGCACATTTTGTTTCTGAGCAGCCCTTGAAAATTTGGGGGGGGTTCGTCCGGTGGGGGCCGAGAAAAAAGGGGGGTCCCAAAACGTGTTTTTAACATTGAGTTTTCCATAGGGCGGTTGGCCTCACTTTTAGCCCGAACGGCTGAATGGATTTGCACGAAACTTGGCAAAATTGTAGGGACTGGTAGCCCGATGTGCCTTTTGTAGGTCTCAATATATGTGCTCCAGTGGATTTTGAGAAATTAACGTTTAAAAAAAGATATATATCTGTAACAGCGGACCAGTTAGCGCACTGGTTTGCGGACTTTTCGCGCAACGGAGCTTTGTGAAGCGAAGCTGATTGGTTCTCTGGCGTCTGTCAACATTCCAAAAAGTCCGTAGCGGCCGCCATCTTGTCTCTCGGTAGGATCGAGAGACAAGAGGAGGCCAAAGCGAAGGGGCAAATGACCATAAGGGGGAATAGTAGATCCTCGCTGACCCCCTAGGTTTGATGTGGAGGTTTTAAAAGGGCCCCGCGGGGCAAAAAAAAAAAATTATAATAATAATCTTACGGCTGAATGGATTTGCACGAAACTTGGTAAAATTGTAGGGACTGGTAGCCCGATGTGCCTTTGCTAGGTCTCAATATATGTGCTTCAGTGGATTTTGAGAAATTAACGTTCAAAAAAAGATATATATCTGTAACAGCGGACCGCTTCGCGTACTTTTCGCGTTACGGAGCTTTGCGAAGCGAAGCTGATTGGCTCTCCGGTGTCTGTAAACATTCCAAACAGTCCGTAGCGGCCGCCATCTTGTCTCTCGGTAGGATCGAGAGACAAGAGGAGGCCAAAGCGAAGGGGCAAATGACCATAAGGGGGCATAGTAGATCCTCGCTGATCCCCTAGGTTTGATGTGGAGGTTTTAAAAGGGCCCCGCGGGGCAAAAAAAATAAATAATAATAATAATCGAACGGCTGAATGGATTTGCACGAAACTTGGTAAAATATTAGGGACTGGTAGCCCGATGTGCCTTTGCTAGGTCTCAATATATGTGCTTCAGTGCATTTTGAGAAATTAACGTTCAAAAACAAGATATATATCTGTAACAGCGCTCCGCTTCGCGGAGATAAAATTATATCTGTATTACCTAGCTGTTGCTAACACCAGTTAGCGACGGCTAGTAGGAGATAGCGACCATCTTGGGCCCCACTTTGCATGTGAGTGATATTTATCACTAATGACATGCAAAGTGGGCATGCCAAGATGTTAGCGACTGGAAACAGTCGCTAACATCGCTATCTCCTATTATCAACTTTTGGAAATATTCGAGATAAGCGCGAATATCTCCAAAAAGTAACAGCTGCCCTGAGCAGTTCTTAGCCATGTTATCCTATGGGAGGTGGATAACATGGCTAAGAGGATTAGCTCGGTAATGCATGAATATCGCTGAGTTTTCAGCTATATTAATGCATTGCGGTCGGTTTTTATCGTATTTGCGATAAACTTTGATAATAGCAACGTTTATCTGCGATAATTTCTGACGGTAAAAAAATCTTTGCAATGCATCGTTAGGGATAAATATCGCTTAACTTTGGTAATATGCCCCAACGTCTGTTAACGTTCGATTCGAAGGTAATCAGGAAGTGTTGAAAAACATTGTCTGCGCCATCTTGTCTTTTTTCAAATGCCACACTTTTGTCGTGCACGGCAGCCATTTTAGATGCCTTGACCAGACCCACTCTGTGCACGCTGTCGATCCTTAGCATGGCTCCCCACCCTCGCAAGCATCTCCCCCAGGCAGTGGTCACCCCCGCTCTCTGTCTTATGCATGGGTAATAAACCTCCCCCCATCTGCGCTGCTCTTTCCTGAGAATCACACCCTGTGCCCGCCCGACACCTCCCTTTCGCCCTATTCACTACTGCACCCTCTGACACTCCTTTTCCTCTGTGTCCGATTGTCCAGGCTGGTCCTAGGGTATCAGCTAGCCCTGCAGATGTAGTTTATGGCCACAGCTGTAAAGATTCACCCCTCTTCAAAGGAGTTATAGTAGATCAAGGCCCACACTCGATGAGATCCGTCACAGCAGAAGCGTTGCTATTATCTGAAAACCATCCTGTATTGTGATTGGGGAGGGGACCGAGCGTGAAGCGGAAGATTCCAGGGATGACTCTTTGTACATCAAAGTTTTTACAATTATGTGTCACATTAAAAATATATAGCACTCCGACAAAGTAGTAAGATTATAAAACTTTAATAATTTATAAATATATACAAGAAAACAAAAATAGTAATAACATATAAACATTTTTAGGGAAAAACAACGAAGTAGCGGTCGGCTGTGCGAATAGTCCCAACGCAGCACAACGTCCAGATTTCCGGCGTGGGGCGGGTCATCAGTAGCAAACTGTTGTGCGAATAGTTCCAAGGCAGCAGAACGCGCTGAAATCTACATGACACGAAAGTGATGTCTAGTAAGTTGCCACCCAGCAAATAACGGCGTGGGGCGTCGCGGGGGGTGGGTCTTCAGTAGCAAACTGTTGTGCGAATAGTTCCAAGGCAGCAGAACGATGGCACCAAGGTGATGTCCAGTAAGTTGCCGCACTGGTTTTGGTATCCTACAATGCTGCTCCGAATAACGGCGTGGAGCGCCCCGGGGGAGGCGGCGTGAACGGGCCTCTCCAGGTGGAGTGTCATCTGTTGTAGTGGGGCGCCCCTTTACCGTTTCAGTTGCCATTCCGTCCGTTTTTGGTCCACTGTGTCAAAAGCCGCAATTCAGCTGAGTTGCGCCCACTCTTGCGGTGCAGCGAAAGTCGGCTGCCACAGGACTCTCAAAATGGCGGCAGGCTCTTTCCTTTTTGGGCCTGGTCCACTGAAATGGCCCTGGGACACCTTGGAAATCGGACGCTTGTCTGCTAGGTCTTGGACCCCATTCTCGAAAGCGTCCCCTCCGCTTTGAGAATTCATCAAAAGTTTTGGGGGCCCCGACTCCTGCAGGCTTCTGGTGGGGAGCGGCTGCCATGATTGCTCGCGGATTGACCACGACGGAGCTACGAGATGGTGGTGCTCTCATGCTGACGCCAGCTTCAGTCTGAAACATCCAGAAACAAGGTGGGGCTTTCATCGTTTGGAAAAAAAAAAAAGTTTTCATCCAATGAAAAGTGTTGTTTTTAGGTCATATGATCATGCCTTCCATCATTAGGAAACCAAAAGTAAAATGAACCAATGAAAAGTTTTATAAACAAGTCACATGACCTGTTATGCGGCATAGGGTATAAAATGCGGAGAAAATACGTTGGCACGTGAGGCGGCGTCAGTAGCGGACCGATGTGCGAATAGGCCGAAGGCAACACAGCGTGCCAAGATCCGGATGGCACCGAGGTGGTGTCCAGCAAGTTGCAGCACTGGTGTGGCCATCCTACAATGTTGAAAGTCGGCGTGGGGCGCCCCGTTGGCCTGTGAGTTTGCGTCAGTAGCGGACCGATGTGCGAATAGGCCGAAGGCAGCACAACGCACCAAGATCCGGATGGCACCGAGGTGGTGTCTAGTAAGTTGCCGCACTGGTGTGGCCATCCTACAATGCTGAAAGTCGGCGTGGGGCGCCCTGTTGGCCTGTGAGATGGTGTCAGTAGCGGACTGATGTGCGAATGGGGCCAAAGGCAGCGCAACAATATTTTCTGACGAGAAGACACCACAAGGCGCTGAGATGCCAAGATCCGGATGGCACCGAGGTGATGTCTAAGTTGCGGACTGATGTGCGAATGGGGCCAAAGGTAGCGTAACAATATTTTCTGTATGGAAGATACCACTAGGCGTTGAGATGCCAAGATTCGGATGGCACCGAGGTGATGTCTAGCAAGTTGCTGCACTGGTGTGGTCATCCTACAATGCTGAAACTCGGCGTGGGTCGCCCCATTAGCCTGTGAGATGGCGTCAGTAGCGGACCGATGTGCGAATAGGCCGAAGGCAGCACAACGCGCCAAGATCCGGATGTCACAGTGGTGGTTTCATAGTTGAGAGGCACTTCATCTGCAGTGGGGCGCCGAGATCCGGATGGCACCGAGGTGATGTCTAGCAAGTTGCTGTACTGGTGTGGTCATCCTACAATGCTGAAAGTCGGCGTGGGGCGCCCCATTAGCCTGTGAGATGGCGTCAGTAGCGGACTGATGTGCGAATGGGGCCAAAGGCAGCACAACGCGCCAAGATCCGGATGGCACCGAGGTGGTGTCCAGCAACTTGCCGCACTGGTGTGGCCATCCTACAATGCTGCGCCGAAAGTCGGCGTGGGGCGCCCCGTTGGCCTGTGAGTTCGCGTCAGTCAGTGGGGGCTGTTTGAGGATCTGACTGCATTGGAAAGCAATGTGATGCTGTGCGTCGCCCCCAAGATGGAGGTTCCTCGGCTGCAGTGGGGCGCCCCTTGGTGTTTCACTCGCTATGCAGCTGAGTTGCGTGCGCACTTGTGGCGAATAGGCCGAAGGCAGCACAACGCGCCGAGATCTGGATGGCACCGAGGTGGTGTCCAGCAATTTGCCGCACTGGTGTGGCCATCCTACAATGCTGCGCCGAAAGTCGGCGTGGGGTGCCCCGTTGGCCTGTGAGGTGGCGTCAGTAGCGGACCGATGTGTGAATAGGCCGGAACCAGCACAAGGCGCCAAGATCCGGATGGCACCGAGATGGTGTCATAGTTGAGAGTTCTGAGCAGCGCTTGTAACACTGTCTGAAGCTTATTTGCACCTGCTGCAGCTTCACTATTGCCCTGGTGTGGCCTAAGATCGCCCATGACATAGGCGGCCACCTCCCGGGGTCCGGCGGAACTTTTTTCCTTTTCCTTTCTGCATCTTGTCCCAAATTCGTTTGACCTGAAGACACGACCAGGTCCCTGAATGTGTGCAGGGGGACGCTATTGATTGAATCAAAATGGCGGCTTCACACAAAGCTGACTCAAGCGTTTTCTGGTGGTTTCATAGTTGAGAGGCACTTCATCTGCAGTGGGGCGCCGAGATCCGGATGGCACCGAGGTGATGTCTAGCAAGTTGCTGTACTTGTGTGGTCATCCTACAATGCTGAAACTCGGCGTGGGTCGCCCCATTAGCCTGTGAGATAGCTGTTCTTTGGATTTGGGCCTGGTCCACTAAAATGGCCCTGGGACACCTAAGAACTCGAACGCTCGATTTTTTTTTCCTTTCCTGTACATGCAAAAAAAGGTAAATGCCCGGTATGTTACACGCTTCATCTGCCACGATGAACTCTCCAGAGGAACCGAAAAAATATATAGTTGTGGTAACTATACCATGCATCGTCATATGGAGAGGTGGTACCAATTAATTATAGTGCTGCATAAAAGAGAGATTTGGAGGAGAACCCCTGACCTGCTAGTACATTCATCAAAGAAGTGGCACTGAGAGCTTCAGAGGCAAGGGAAACGGTCCCAAATATTTAGAAGAACTTTGGAAAGATTAAAATGACATGTTTAGATTGTGGTAAATTAATTTCATGTGGGCAGATGAGTGTTACTCTAATAAATACAGCATATGAACATCATCATAGTCGATGGTTGGTAGAGACATTTTGACTATATCCTGGACCTGCCCGTCCTCGCCCAAAATGGCGCCGGAATAAATGGGACTCGTAACTCCTTGTTGTGTACTGGTTGCAGAACCTTGAAATCACGAGATACGTATGCAGTTTTGAAGCACATGGCGGGCGGGGACGAGAATTGATTGAATATTTCGACATCCCTATTGATATTAAGTTCTGATGTGTTATTGATTACTGTACTGTTGAAAGTTCGAATTAACGTCACCCATGGTACTTGCCCGCAAATGTATATCTAGATAATTTTATTGTAACTGGCCCTGTCGTATTTTAATTATAAAATGTACGTCCACCGATTCCGTAACTGTTAGACACCTTAGTTCTTGCAACCTAATGGCCCGCCCGTTACGTTCCTCTACAGTGTAAATGTCTACTCATCACATACGATTACAGTTTGCTCCGTGGCCGGCCCACGTGGTTATAGGCTCGTATTTGTATAATGAAATTTTCACAATAAAGGTTTTTAAAAGAAAACATGGTAGTAGTATATACATTGGTAAAGTTTGTAATAATAGTCACTGTTTTAGAATCATTAAAAGGCAAGTGAAATAAAGCAGACCAATTACATGAAGAGTAAAAGGTATAATACGAAGGAACGCAGTAAAGATAAATGGTCAAGGGCTGTTGTGTTTTCTATTCCTGCAACATAAAGTGATCGATAAGAATCTCATATTCAGGCGTATCGGCGACTAAGACAGCAGGTCGACCCTCTTTTGCTCAACGGCTCCATCATGGGACGAAGAAACGCTCTTTTTCTCGAAAAAAGAATATATTTTACTTGCAGGACAGTTGTAAAATTTCCGGGAAAGTACATTAGCCTGGAACATTATAACATATATTTAAGAAAAAATAATGTTCGGAAGTAATGAAAAGCGTAATTTTTAGGTCATATGAGCAAGCCTTTCATCATTACAATAAGAAAAGTAAAATGAACCAATGAAAAGTTTTATTAACAAGTCACATGACTTGTTATGCTTACGTTACGCGCTGCGCGCCCCGGATGCGCTAACGCGGCGCGTCATATGACGCATTACGCGACAACGCAGGTCCAGAATATAGTCAAAATGTCTCCACCAACCAGCGGTCGGAACACAACCCCTTTCAGCAGGCTAAATAGTTCTGTTAAATGAGAACAGAAGGGACAGGCAACAAGAACCATCAGTGAAAGAGGGGAGGGCTAGTTCTTCTCTACCGGGTTACATTGGGGCGCTACCGGAACTGATCGAATTGGTAGTCTACAGTGTTTCTGGATGTTTCAGACTGAAGCTGGGGTTAGCATGAGAGCAGCATCATTTCGTAGCTCCGTCGTGGCCATTCCGCAACCAATCATGGCAGCCGCTCTTTATCGTTATTTTGGGCGGGGTGGGTGGCGGAGCCGAGCTGTTTTGCAGCCATCATTGTGTGGAGTTCAGTTCATCTCACTAGTTTTGTATTTGTCATGAGGGGTTGTTCCTAATGTTTCTATTTTAGCGAGGTCAAAAAGAGATCCCATTATGGCCTACTGATTTTGCTCGATTCCTTTTCTTTTTTTTTACACGATTTTTCGTTATCTGCAAAGACTAAACAGAGTATTGCGACTCTGTGTTTGTTTGTAAATAGAGAATGAACCAAAGAGAACTAATTCTAAAACAGTAAATACTTGGATAACAATCAATCAAATGGAGAGAGAAGCAGGCACGACGGATTACAACGGGGGCAAAGGCCTGCGTTAACTACCTTTCACTATCTGCAAAGAGAGAGTACTCCTAATAGAAATGAGGGGGGGGGGGCACCATTCAAAGCAGATCAGTGTGCATAAACACGAAAATGTTTTCACTTACCACGTACTTGACATTCGACAGCTTATGATATTTGCTATTAAAAAACCATTGAAATTCACTGAAAAAACCATAGGTTATAGACCATATATAGTTAGGAATTAGCATTTACAAAACCTTGAAAATTCACTGAAAAAACCATAGGTTATAGACCATATATAGTTAGGAATTAGCATTTAAAAAACCTTATTTTACTCACACAAAACCATTGAAATTCCATATATAGTTAGTTGCACTAACTATATATCGCGCACCTGCAATCCACTGCTGATCATGTCACATATTACATCATTCATGACATGGTCAGTGACATCACTGATGACATCACTGATGACATCTCAAATGACATCACTGATGACATCACTGATGACAACATCCAGTGACTGTATGTTTCTGTAAAGTTAAAATATATCTTACATATTGAAGAATGAGTGGATGTATAAGTGTCTGGATGAAGGATTTAGTAGGTGCGTGACTGACTGTATGAGTGAGTGATTAAATGTGTCTCACTGAATGCATGGGTTAGTGACTAAACTGTCTTAATTTGTGCATCATTATGTCTGTTGTTCTGTAAACTGCTGCATGTGTTGATCATTAGCTATACGAGAGGCTATATGTGTTATTAATTGCTTGCCCAAGTATTTCTATGGGAGATTGAGTTTGTGTGGGGGTGGCTGGAAGGTGTGTGACTCTATGCATAGATGTGTGAACAGTTTATTCACTAGGTGTATGAGTTCAAGAGTGCATGTGGAAACAGCTACATGGGCAGTTGACTGTGTGCATGAGTGTATTGATGAGTGAATGGATATCTCAATGCTACATGTCATAGTAAGTACATATGTAAAACACAGTACATGTGAGAGTTGGCATATATAAATAACTGTGCATGAGAGCCACCGAATGAGTGAGTGGTTGTATCGATCATTGTGAACTTGTATCAGGGATTGTATAAGAGAGTAAATATGTGTTAGTATATGTTTCAATAAGTAAGGTGTGTTTAACTGTATAGTTGAAGAAATGGAGATGAGATTGTTTCTTTGCATGACTGACTGGGTGTGTGAGTAACTCCATGGATGAGTGGAAGTGTGTGTGTCTGTATACACTGAGTGTATCTAAGGTTATATTAGAGTCTGAAGAGGTTTATCGTATTAGCACAAGAATGATGTCAAATGAGATGTCATCAGTGATGTCATCAGTGATGTCATTTGAGATGTCATCAGTGATGTCATCAGTGATGTCACTGACCATGTCATGAATGATGTAATATGTGACATGATCAGCAGTGGATTGCAGGTGCGCGATATATAGTTAGTGCAACTAACTATATATGGAATTTCAATGGTTTTGTGTGAGTAAAATAAGGTTTTTTAAATGCTAATTCCTAACTATATATGGTCTATAACCTATGGTTTTTTCAGTGAATTTTCAAGGTTTTGTAAATGCTAATTCCTAACTATATATGGTCTATAACCTATGGTTTTTTCAGTGAATATATATATATATATATATATATATATATATTACTCTCCAACTGGTAATGCAGCAGCGCCTCTGCCACTATTCACAGCGCACAAACAACAATAATCGTCCGGAGTCAGGCTTGACAAATTACTTCTTTATTTTGTCATTAAAGTGCAGGGTGCAGGGATCATCAAACAGACGCGTTTCGGGCGTGGACGCCCTTGCTCACTGTCAGCAAGGTGTTGGTCATGGTAGCCATTAAGTAGCAAACACAAATGTTCAAAAAGCGCGCCAGTTCCCACTCAATAATTAACATAAACAGAGGACTAATGACTTAAAACCTAATGACAGGTAACTTTCATAGCGGCCATTTGTAAGTGGTGAAACATATATTGTTCAATCCGGTATGCACTAAAACAATGCTAATTTTCATCACGTCAGTGCAAACAATACCATACGTCATCAATATTTTTATAATTTTTATAACGGTGCAAAGTACCATTCAAGCTTAATAACTGTACAAATACGCAATTAACATTATATTCACGTTGATGGTAAATGTTGCTTTGACCATATATAATTAAAAAACAAAGATTTTGTTGACAATTATTTTCTCTTTTTACGTTTTAATGCTCTCCTAGGCCAACTATATGTTGTATATACGTTTTTTAAAACTCATCTCATACCCATAGCTAAGCTCATGTAGTCTATGTTTGTTTGGCACGTGCCTCTGTAATTTTATAAAACACAAGATGAATTTATGTGCTTGGGGAACTAGCGCACAGCTTGCCACAGTTAAATGAATGTCCAACAGATAACAAATTGTAACCATATAATAACGGTGGGAAAGGAATGTGAATGGATATAAGACATGATGGTGCCAAATGAAACTTAACTAAATTTAAATAAACGTGTACCAGTGCTAATGTTACATGTGAAATTAAAAGGAATTCTTGCCTTGCTCTAAGACTGAGCGACAGAATGGTACTTGACTATTGTTTTAATTTTACATAAAGTCAACTATACCTAATGGATAGAGACAAAATGTTATATCCCTGTGGTGAGGTTTAATCATGAGGTAAGGGGTGAAGAGGTCGTGAATAACAACTGATGTGGGGATTACAGGAAGCTACTGAGTTCTTGGCCCATGTTAAGCCCCCTCGGGGTCTTACTGTTCAGCCGAACAATATATTTGGATTCCAAACGCCTGAGTTGTTTTTCATAATCTCCCCCTTTTTTGGAGGTTCTCACTGCATCAATCACATAGTACTTTAAATGTGGTAAATGTCTGTTGTGATGTGAGTGGAAATGACGTGCGACAGGGTAACTTTGGTCATTGTTAGTTATTGCTCTTAAATGTTGCAAGATGCGTTGGTGCGCAGGTAATTTTGTGCTCCCAACGTACCGTAAACCGCACGTGCAGGTAAGAACATACACTGCCAGTTCAGTTCTGCAAGTAAAGTGTGCCCTGATGTTAATGGGTTTCGGATGGAAGGGGGTGACATATGCTCTTGTATTAATACCAAAATTACAAGCGCGACAGGATATGCACTTGTAAAAGCCCTTACGTGGCGAAAGCCAATCATCATTTTTTGGCGTCTCAGGGCTGCTGGAAACCAACTCATTTCGCATGCTGAAAGCACGCCTATAGGTAACCGTTGGTTTGGGGGGTAAAATTTCCTTTAACACTGGGTCTGTGAGGACAACTGGCCATTGTTTCCTGATTAGGTTGGAAATTTGGCGAGCCTGACGGCTGTATCCTGTTATTAACCTGACACCAGTGTTGGTTTCTTCCCTCTTTTGTTTGTCTTTTTCTGATTTGTCTTGGGGGGAAGTATTCAGCAGATCTAGTCTGTTATGGCTGTTGGCTCTAGTCATGGCTGAATCCAACATGTTCTTGCTGTATCCTCTTGCCTCTAATCTTTGTTTGGCCTCAGATTGGTGTTTGTCTCTGAGCTCTGCCGTACTGCAGGCTCGATTAATCCTGAGGAACTCCCCATAGGGAATGGCCCTAATGGTGTGTTTGGGGTGGAAGCTTTCAGCATGTAAGATGGAATTACCTGCAGTTTCTTTCCTGAACAGGCTAGTTGCGAGCTTATTAGCTATGATTTCCACCCTCACATCGAGGAAACTAATCCTCGTGGCATTTCTATCTGATGTAAACAAAAGGTTACAGTCATTGACATTGATCGCCTGTACGAAATTTTGCGCTTCTTCTCTACTTCCCCTCCAGACCACGAATATATCGTCTATGTATCTCTTATACATGACTATGTTCCTCGTCCTTGCATCAGAGTGTTCCACCTTGAGGACATGCTCCTCCCACCAGCCAACGTGGAGCCCCGCATAGCTGGGAGAGAAGCATGCTCCCATAGCCACCCCCCTGAGTTGCTTGTATACCTGATTATCAAAAAGGAATACATTATTGTACAGGCAACGTTCAATCATGGTCAAGAGCATAGCATTATGTCTATATAATTCTATTGGTCTTTTGTCCAAATAAAATTTGACTGCTCTTAACCCGTCAGTGTGGGAGATGCTTGTATAAAGTGTAGAAATATCCATGGTCATGAGTAAGAAGTCAGCCGACCAGTTGCATTTTTCAAGTGCTTGTAGGAATTCAGTGGAGTCACGTATGTATGAGGGTAATGTGGTAACAAAATCCTGTAAATAGAAATCAATTAATTTTGAAGTGTTCTCAAAGAGGCTGTTAATCGCGGAAACAATAGGTCTCACCGGGATTGGTGAGATACCTTTGTGGACCTTTGGGATGAAGTAAATATTTGGTAAGATTGGAAAATCCTTCTGCAAAAATCTCACTTCATCCTTAGTTAATAGGCCCTGATGTCTCCACTCATTCAATTCTTTGTGGTACAGCTGTTGTATCACCTTGGTAGCTTTGAGATCAATTGTTGCATAGCAAGAGGTGTCTTTAAGATGTTTGTATGCCTCTTCCATGTATTGTTTTTTCCCCCAAAGGACCACGTTGCCCCCTTTGTCTGATTCATTAATAATCACAGTCTCGTTCGTTTTAAGTTTCTTCATGAGATTATTGTAAGGGCGCATTCTGATATTCATAGATCTTTGTGTTTTTCTTACCTTGGTCTGTAGTTGTTTCAGGCCACTGGTAATCAGTTCAGCGTAAGTATCAATCGAGTCCTTGGGCATATTTGGAATAAACGTTGATGGCAGCTTAAATGCACTTGTCGGTGCTAATCCCAAGTTTATATCCTCTTCTGTAGCAACTTCTTGGGTGTTAAGTTCCAAAGAGTCTCCAGGATGTAGATGATGCATCGTTTTTAGCAGATTTGAATCTTTTGCTTGCAAACCACTTTCTTTTGTTGTTAAGATAACTGTGGCTTTTTTCTTGGAGGCTAAACTGGTTTTGATGGCATAATATTTTTTCAATTTGATTTTCCTAATGAACTTAAAAACATCCACCCTCGTGCTGCAGTAATCAAAATTGCTCTCCGGGCAATATGAGAGTCCAAGAGTCAACAGTTGTTTTTCAGCTGCATTTAACTCGATTTCAGTCAGGTTAATGATAGTTTTGTCACTCATTGTTTTTTGTTCACCCATTATTTCTTTTTTTGTGGCCTTCCTCTTCCTCTTGGCGCACTTCCTGCGCTCGCGCCTTCTTGAGTTCCTGAGGAATTGCCTTGTTGGTTCGTGTTCCTGGACCTCAGGGTGCCTTTTCTCTGTATCCTCATGTATTCCAGTTCTTCCTGCAGGGTCAATTGGCCCATATCCCCTTCCTTTGAACCGGAGGAACCACCATCTGAATCCTCACTAGTGGGTACTAGGCTCTCATTTGACACTGATGTATTGAGTTCACTCTGCAGCGAAGGTGAGGCTTGTGCTTGCACTGGCGTAGGCCCTTGTTTGAAAGGCATTTTGTTAGTCACACGTTGCTTTCGCAGATGATCATATTTGCGTGCGAAAGTGTAGATCTGCCCCAACTTATAGTCCTGCTCATCGCGGGCAAATTTATACACCTTTCTTTGCTTGATGGTATTTTCATGCTTTGACAAACGCTCCTTAATTTCTTTTTTAGTTTGTTCAATTAGTGCTTTATCTTTCACAAAAGGCTCTTTATCCAGTTCCTCATTGATGCGGGTAATTTCCAAAAGGTCTTTGTCACGATCTATTTTTGCGTACTTCACTAGGAGGCAGAGCAGTCTCATGGAAGCCTCCAAGTTACTCTCCGCCCAATCTTTTAATAGAAGCGGGTTCGGATTTTCGAAGCTGGGTACCAGCATAATCCTCAAACCACGAGGTACTCTTCCTACTTCGTGGTACTTATCCAATGATCGAATTTCCCACCATTTGGTTAACTCACTTTTCATATGTTTCTCCAGTTCTTTTAACAGTCTCTTCACATCTGCCTCATTATCCACAGCCGTGGTTTTAGTCTTAGTAGCGTTCCCATTTTGTCCTATTTTAGGCAGGTTTAAAAACAGCTGGTCGAACGCCTCCTCCCGTTCTCGCTCCTCTGACATCTCTGCACCCTAATTGGTTATGCACTACTCACAAATTGTGACCTAAGGGGTGAGTGGAAATAAATAACACCACCCCCAACTGCTGACTCGTAGGACACCTTTCTGACCTGTGTAGTGATTAACGAAAGCCTTTCGTCTCGAAAGTACCAAGTCTTTGCTGCATACGTCTTCCGTCCGTCGACAGTTACTGTTGCAGTTTTCCTTACTCGGTAATTAAAATCTTCGCTTCACTCGTACAGGGGGCCGACAATCCTTTACTTTGTTCAAGTAAATGTCATTCAATGGGTCCGTTGTTTTTTGTCAGCCGGCTTCATATGAAAGGGGTCTGCGCAACAGGAGCCGACCGTCTCCTGTGTAGTATTACTCTCCAACTGGTAATGCAGCAGCGCCTCTGCCACTATTCACAGCGCACAAACAACAATAATCGTCCGGAGTCAGGCTTGACAAATTACTTCTTTATTTTGTCATTAAAGTGCAGGGTGCAGGGATCATCAAACAGACGCGTTTCGGGCGCGGACGCCCTTGCTCACTGTCAGCGAGGTGTTGGTCATGGTAGCCATTAAGTAGCAAACACAAATGTTCAAAAAGCGCGCCAGTTCCCACTCAATAATTAACATAAACAGAGGACTAATGACTTAAAACCTAATGACAGGTAACTTTCATAGCGGCCATTTGTAAGTGGTGAAACATATATTGTTCAATCCGGTATGCACTAAAACAATGCTAATTTTCATCACGTCAGTGCAAACAATACCATACGTCATCAATATTTTTATAATTTTTATAACGGTGCAAAGTACCATTCAAGCTTAATAACTGTACAAATACGCAATTAACATTATATTCACGTTGATGGTAAATGTTGCTTTGACCATATATAATTAAAAAACAAAGATTTTGTTGACAATTATTTTCTCTTTTTACGTTTTAATGCTCTCCTAGGCCAACTATATGTTGTATATACGTTTTTTAAAACTCATCTCATACCCATAGCTAAGCTCATGTAGTCTATGTTTGTTTGGCACGTGCCTCTGTAATTTTATAAAACACAAGATGAATTTATGTGCTTGGGGAACTAGCGCACAGCTTGCCACAGTTAAATGAATGTCCAACAGTTAACAAATTGTAACCATATAATAACGGTGGGAAAGGAATGTGAATGGATATAAGACATGATGGTGCCAAATGAAACTTAACTAAATTTAAATAAACGTGTACCAGTGCTAATGTTACATGTGAAATTAAAAGGAATTCTTGCCTTGCTCTAAGACTGAGCGACAGAATGGTACTTGACTATTGTTTTAATTTTACATAAAGTCAACTATACCTAATGGATAGAGACAAAATGTTATATCCCTGTGGTGAGGTTTAATCATGAGGTAAGGGGTGAAGAGGTCGTGAATAATAACTGATGTGGGGATTACAGGAAGCTACTGAGTTCTTCGCCCATGTTAAGCCCCCCCGGGGTCTTACTGTTCAGCCGAACAATATATTTGGATTCCAAACGCCTGAGTTGTTTTTCATAATATCCCCCTTTTTTGGAGGTTCTCACTGCATCAATCACATAGTACTTTAAATGTGATAAATTTCTGTTGTGATGTGAGTGGAAATGACGAGCGACAGGGTAACTTTGGTCATTGTTTGTTATTGCTCTTAAATGTTGCAAGATGCGTTGGTATCCAATTCTCCCAAACACCAGCCAGTTGCACTCGTGAGCGGGTGCACACAAAACGGGGGTGTGCCCGTTACAAAATCTCAGCTCCACACATCCACGGACTGTACATCCAAAGGAAAGTAGCACACGCAGGGGGTAGTTCCACCACAAGTTTATTATTTGGAGGAACTAAACAGCAACGACGCGTTTCGCCATAGGGCTTCGTCAAGTTGTGCAAAGAGCATAGACGCTCGTCTTCTTAAAAAGACGTCATTCGGCATAATCAAGAGCAAAGAAGGACTGCAGTTTTTTAGTCGTAAATGGCCGCCATCTTAGGACGGTATACATCATCATACAATACACGTACATTCCTACGAAATTTGAATTTGTGTATCAAAATATTGCATGGCTCGACAAATAAATAGCAAATTGTAATTCTTAAGTAATTCAGCCCAAGATGGGCAAAAACAGTCCAACTCCGTTGCTCACGACAAATGAAGCCCACAATGGGCACTCGTTTAGGCATATCATATCTAATAGAGAGTGAGCCAAAAATGTTACATGACACTCAGGAGATACGATCCCGTCATCCATAATGACAAACACGTGCCATATCTACCCCATATAGAGTACACAATTGATACCGTTGCAATAAAGCAAAACACAAATGCTTAAAGTACTGTGTTCAAACTGTCACTCTCCATATGTATGAATAAATGTGAATGGATCTCGCCCTGAATGGGCATAAATACAATGCCTGCAAGAAACTGTTAACACACAACCAAATGACATCTCTACATTATCAATATATTAGCCAAGTTGAATGTTCAAATTAATTGATCCAATAATTACCCAAGTTATTTAAAACTAGGAAAGACACAGTTGCAATGATGCAGTGAACGTAATATGCAAGAATATAGGATGTGCAGAACAGACAGAATATATATACACATGACAAATGATCCGGTCTACTTAACCCAGGTGTACCGATAGCTCTTCATGCATGTTCAGGCCATTAGGGTTTTTGCTCTGTAAGTCAATTATATACCTGGATTCTAGCCGTCTAAGTTTCACGAGACGATCACCTCCTCTAATATTGGCCGGGACACTATCAAGGCAAATGTAAGATAACAGATCCCTGTTACTATTATGCATCCTCTCGAAGTGCCTAGCTACGGGATAGGTTTCGTCTTTCTTGGCAATAGCACGCATATGCTCTAAAATTCTCAATTTAACTGCATTCATCGTGCTGCCAATGTAATTCAAACCACAAGGGCAGGTGAGACAGTAAATCGCATATGGCGTGGAACATGTCAAGAATTTCGTGATTTTTTTGGGGATGGCCAAACCAGGTATCTTGAAAGTAAGCGTATGCTTACTATACTTACAGGCCTTGCACTGGCCGCAGGGGTAAAAAACACTGAGTACCGGTAGTTTAGAGATTCTTTCAGGAGCAGAGTAATGGCTTGAAACCAAATGATCCCTAAGAGATCTTGCCTTCCTAAAAGTGACCAACGGGTTAGTCGGTAGGTCAGCTTTAATTGTATTGTCAGACATAAGGATATTCCAGTTCTTCTGGAATATCTCCTTAATTTGACCAGCATTTTGTGAGAAGGTGGTAATGATGCGGAACGCCCCATTCCTTGATTTAATAGTCTGCTTGGGTTTCAACAAATCTTTTCGCTGTATCTTTTTAGCTCTCTCATAGGCACGAGCTAAAACACCATCTCTATAGCCTCTTATCCTGAATCTTTGAAGGCTAGCATCCGCTGCTTTCTTAAAGTCATCATCATTAGAATTATTCCGCCTTAACCTTAAAAGTTCTCCATAAGGGATACTCTCGATTAATTGGCGAGGATGACTACTCGTGGCAAAGAGCGTGGAGTTCCCCGCTGTCTCTTTCCTGAACAGTTTAGTCTGTAACATTCCATCTTTATCAATATACACAGTAAGGTCCAGGTAGTTAACAGCAGTCCTACTAATGTGACCTGAAAATTTAAGATTCACATCATTGTTATTCAGTACGTCAACAAAGACACCAGCAGTTTCTACAGGGCTTTCTAGAATGATAAAAAGATCGTCTATATAACGATGCCACCCTATAATCCGGTTAACCCATTCCTGATTGGTGTTACTCCAGGCCGCCTGTTCTTCCCACCAACCTACAAATAGGTTAGCAAAACTAGGAGCGGAGCAAGCTCCCATGGCAACTCTGGACATCTGCTTATACAGTTGATTACTGAAAAGAAAAATTTTATTATTTAGACTGAAATTCATAAATTCCATTAGCATTTTGTTGTGCTCGTAAAAACGTACAGGACGCTTATCCAAAAAACTAGCCATGGCCCTCAAACCATCACCATGTGCTATACAGGTGTATAGACTGGTGATGTCTAACACCATCATACAATAAGTGTCTTTCCAAATGACTTGATCAATATAGGTCAAAAAATGCTTGGTATCTCTTAGATAGGAAGGCAAAGACATAACCAAAGGTGAAAGAAACGAATCCACATAGATAGAAAGGTTCTCAGTGAGACTCCCATTGGAAGCTACAATTGGCCTCCCCGGGGGATTGCACATGTCTTTATGAACCTTTGGGAGGTAATAAAAAGTGGGAATAACAGGACTTAAACAACATAAAAATAGATATTCATCAGTGCTGAGCATGTTAACATTGTACCACTTTAATATCATGTCGTGGTAATCAGCCACGCTCTGATTGTACACTTTGTCGTTCACAAGCCTGTAAGTATTGGTGTCTCCCAATAGACGAAGGGCCTCGGTTTCATATTGAGCAGCTGTAAGGAGGACAATATTACCCCCCTTATCTGAAGGCTTGCATACAAGGCCAGAGTCATCACATAAAGTTTGTAATGCAGTCTGTTGTTGTTTAGTGAAATTGTCACATGACGGTATGTATGTTTTAGAATTCCTTAGCCTTGAAAGGTCCCTCAGAACAGCATCGGAGAAGGTATCAATCGCATCAGATCCCATAATGGGCATAAATGTGGAAACCGGTTTAAATACACTGTTCCCACTTTTTTGTTGTACTTCAAGATTGGCCAGTGTTTGGGTGTTAGTCACTTCACCATCTCCTCCTCTGTTAATTTCTTGATGTAGGCCCTCAATAGCACGGAGGCCCCCCAAATCCCGACATCTCAGTTCATCAACATCAGTGTCACTCATAGGCACAGTATTCCTACTGTGTGGTTTTAATTTGAAAAATGTATGCAGTTTTAATTTTCTCGTGAATTTAAAAACGTCAATTCTTGTTTGCGCAAAATCAAAATTTCTCCGTGGGCAGAAGGATAGGCCCAATTTAAGTATAGAATTCTCTTCTTTCGTAAGCACTTTGTTGGTCAAATTAATGATGGTCAGATTATCTTTATCTTCGAGGTCAGAACTTAGTTCTTTTTCTTGTAGAAGTTCTTCCTGCTGCGTGTGACGGGTGGGGAACCTAGTGGATTTCTTCCCACGGCCCCCCCGCCTCGTCTTCCTCTTGCTGCTTGGTTGTCCAGTGGCTTGCCTCTTTCTCCCTCTAGTTGTTGGTTGCGCATGACTTTGTATTCCACGTGAAAAGAAGAAGCTTCCTCGCTTCCATCTTCGCTGATCACGTCGTCTGCGTTGGCTTCTGATTCAGATGTGTCAGATTCCACAGCGGCAGGTACACTTGCCTTTTTCCTCAATTGCTTCCTAGTATAGTCATATTTTTTGGCAAAAGTCAACACTCTTCCCATTTGATAATCGTTCTCATCCCTTTCGAATTTTTCTTCCTTGCGCTGTTTAATTTTTTGTTCATATTTCTTGAGACGTTTTTTGATTTGTTCACGTTTTTCTCCTAAAGTGACCTGGTCTTCCTCCTTTGATAATTCGTCTTCCAATTCTTTGATCTGTGCCAAAGCTTTATCCCTGTCACTCCAGGCAAAGCGTACTAGTATCTTCAAACTCCCTTTACAGGATGCTGCCGTATGTTCTGCCCATGCATCCAATAATTGAGGGTCAGGGTTCTCGTACGCTGGGATAGTATATATCCTCAGACCCCTGGGGACATGGTCAACATCGATATAATTTTGTAATGATGTTGCCTCCCACCATTTTCTGATCTCACGTTCATACAGGCGTTCTAATGAGCCCAGTTTGGTGTTAAGAGTGGTACTGCCCCCCACTAGTTTGACTAGTGCCTGCCTTTTGTGTTCCATCAGGTTTTTTCTTATTTTTGAACATCCCTTGTTCGGCCTCTCTTCTCCCTGCCTCACAAAACATGCTTAAATGGTAGTGCAGCCGCAACTACCAGTAATAGATGAGCTGTATCCCCCTTCGCTCTGAGTTAATGTCTGCGCTTAGAATACCAAAAAGAAAGTCTCTAATGTGCTCACCGCGCCTTACCAGAATAAAATGTAGTTGCCTTTATGCTTTTGATATCTTATCTCGGCAATGTATTCCTGGTCTAGGCAATGCGGGTCTTGTTGAGACAAACTCGGTGCAGCCGGTAAACAATCTCCAATTCTCCCAAACACCAGCCAGTTGCACTCGTGAGCGGGTGCACACAAAACGGGGGTGTGCCCGTTACAAAATCTCAGCTCCACACATCCACGGACTGTACATCCAAAGGAAAGCAGCACACGCCGGGGGTGTTGACGGGATCGTATCTCCTGAGTGTCATGTAACATTTTTGGCTCACTCTCTATTAGATATGATATGCCTAAACGAGTGCCCATTGTGGGCTTCATTTGTCGTGAGCAACGGAGTTGGACTGTTTTTGCCCATCTTGGGCTGAATTACTTAAGAATTACAATTTGCTATTTATTTGTCGAGCCATGCAATATTTTGATACACAAATTCAAATTTCGTAGGAATGTACGTGTATTGTATGATGATGTATACCGTCCTAAGATGGCGGCCATTTACGACTAAAAAACTGCAGTCCTTCTTTGCTCTTGATTATGCCGAATGACGTCTTTTTAAGAAGACGAGCGTCTTTGCTCTTTGCACAACTTGACAAAGCCCTATGGCGAAACGCGTCGTTGCTGTTTAGTTCCTCCAAATAATAAACTTGTGGTGGAACTACCCCCTGCGTGTGCTTCTTTCCTTTGGATATACAGTCCGTGGATGTGTGGAGCTGAGATTTTGTAACGGGCACACCCCCGTTTTGTGTGCACCCGCTCACGAGTGCAACTGGCTGGTGTTTGGGAGAATTGGAGATTGTTTACCGGCTGCACCGAGTTTGTCTCAACAAGTCCCGCATTGCCTAGACCAGGAATACATTGCCGAGAGAAGATATCAAAAGCATAAAGGCAACTACATTTTATTCTGGTAAGGCGCGGTGAGCGCATTAGAGACTTTCTTTTTGGTATTCTAAGCGCAGACATTAACTCAGAGCGAAGGGGGATACAGCTCATCTATTACTGGTAGTTGCGGCTGCACTACCATTTAAGCATGTTTTGTGAGGCAGAAAGAAGAGAGGCCGAACAAGGGATGTTCAAAAATAAGAAAAAACCTGATGGAACACAAAAGGCAGGCACTAGTCAAACTATTGGGGGCAGTACCACTCTTAACACCAAACTGGGCTCATTAGAACGCCTGTATGAACGTGAGATCAGAAAATGGTGGGAGGCAACATCATTACAAAATTATATCGATGTTGACCGTGTCCCCAGGGGTCTGAGGATATATACTATCCCAGCGTACGAGAACCCTGACCCTCAATTATTGGATGCATGGGCAGAACATACGGCAGCATCCTGTAAAGGGAGTTTGAAGATACTAGTACGCTTTGCCTGGAGTGACAGGGATAAAGCTTTGGCACAGATCAAAGAATTGGAAGACGAATTATCAAAGGAGGAAGACCAGGTCAATTTAGGAGAAAAACGTGAACAAATCAAAAAACGTCTCAAGAAATATGAACAAAAAATCAAACAGCGCAAGGAAGAAAAATTCGAAAGGGATGAGAAAGATTATCAAATGGGAAGAGTGTTGACTTTTGCCAAAAAATATGACTATACTAGGAAGCAATTGAGGAAAAAGGCAAATGTACCTGCCGCTGTGGAATCTGTCACATCTGAATCAGATGCCAACGCAGACGACGTGATCAGCGAAGATGGAAGCGAGGAAGCTTCTTCTTTTCACGTGGAATACAAAGTCATGCGCAACCAACAACTAGAGGGAGGAAGGGGCAAGCCCCCGGACAACCAAGCGGCAAGAGGAAGACGAGGCTGGGGGCCGTGGGAAGAAATCCACTAGGTTCCCCACCCGTCACATGCAGCAGGAAGAACTTCTACAAGAAAAAGAACTAAGTTCTGACCTCGAAGATAAAGATAATCTGACCATCATTAATTTGACCAACAAAGTGCTTACGAAAGAAGAGAATTCTATACTTAAATTGGGCCTATCCTTCTGCCCACGGAGAAATGTTGATTTTGCGCAAACAAGAATTGACGTTTTTAAATTCACGAGAAAATTAAAACTGCATACATTTTTCAAATTAAAACCACACAGTGGGAATACTGTGCCTATGAGTGACACTGATGTTGATGAACTGAGATGTCGGGATTTGGGGGGCCTCCGTGCTATTGAGGGCCTACATCAAGAAATTAACAGAGGAGGAGATGGTGAAGTGACTAACACCCAAACACTGGCCAATCTTGAAGTACAACAAAAAAGTGGGAACAGTGTATTTAAACCGGTTTCCACATTTATGCCCATTATGGGATCTGATGCGATTGATACCTTCTCCGATGCTGTTCTGAGGGACCTTTCAAGGCTAAGGAAATCTAAAACATACATACTGTCATGTGACAATTTCACTAAACAACAACTGACTGCATTACAAACTTTATGTGATGACTCTGGCCTTGTATGCAAGCCTTCAGATAAGGGGGGTAATATTGTCCTCCTTACAGCTGCTCAATATGAAACCGAGGCCCTTCGTCTATTGGAAGACACCAATACTTACAGGCTTGTGAACGACAAAGTGTACAATCAGAGCGTGGCTGATTACCACGACATGATATTAAAGTGGTACAATGTTAACATGCTCAGCACTGATGAATATCTATTTTTACGTTGTTTAAGTCCTGTTATTCCCACTTTTTATTACCTCCCAAAGGTTCATAAAGACATGTGCAATCCCCCGGGGAGGCCAATTGTAGCTTCCAATGGGAGTCTCACTGAGAACCTTTCTATCTATGTGGATTCGTTTCTTTCACCTTTGGTTATGTCTTTGCCTTCCTATCTAAGAGATACCAAGCATTTTTTGACCTATATTGATCAAGTCATTTGGAAAGACACTTATTGTATGATGGTGTTAGACATCACCAGTCTATACACCTGTATAGCACATGGTGATGGTTTGAGGGCCATGGCTAGTTTTTTGGATAAGCGTCCTGTACGTTTTTACGAGCACAACAAAATGCTAATGGAATTTATGAATTTCAGTCTAAATAATAAAATTTTTCTTTTCAGTAATCAACTGTATAAGCAGATGTCCGGAGTTGCTATGGGAGCTTGCTCCGCTCCTAGTTTTGCTAACCTATTTGTAGGTTGGTGGGAAGAACAGGCGGCCTGGAGTAACACCAATCAGGAATGGGTTAACCGGATTATAGGGTGGCATCGTTATATAGACGATCTTTTTATCATTCTAGAAAGCCCTGTAGAAACTGCTGGTGTCTTTGTTGACGTACTGAATAACAATGATGTGAATCTTAAATTTTCAGGTCACATTAGTAGGACTGCTGGTAACTACCTGGACCTTACTGTGTATATTGATAAAGATGGAATGTTACAGACTAAACTGTTCAGGAAAGAGACAGCGGGGAACTCCACGCTCTTTGCCACGAGTAGTCATCCTCGCCAATTAATCGAGAGTATCCCTTATGGAGAACTTTTAAGGTTAAGGCGGAATAATTCTAATGATGATGACTTTAAGAAGGCAGCGGATGCTAGCCTTCAAAGATTCAGGATAAGAGGCTATAGAGATGGTGTTTTAGCTCGTGCCTATGAGAGAGCTAAAAAGATACAGCGAAAAGATTTGTTGAAACCCAAGCAGACTATTAAATCAAGGAATGGGGCGTTCCGCCTCATTACCACCTTCTCACAAAATGCTGGTCAAATTAAGAAGATATTCAAAAAGAACTGGAATATCCTTATGTCTGACAATACAATTAAAGCTGACCTACCGACTAACCCGTTGGTCACTTTTAGGAAGGCAAGATCTCTTAGGGATCATTTGGTTTCAAGCGATTACTCTGCTCCTGAAAGAATCTCTAAACTACCGGTACTCAGTGTTTTTTACCCCTGCGGCCGGTGCAAGGCCTGTAAGTATAGTAAGCGGACGCTTACTTTCAAGATACCTGGTCTGGCCATCCCCCAAAAAATCACGAAATTCTTGACATGTTCCACGCCGTATGCGATTTACTGTCTCACCTGCCCTTGTGGTTTGAATTACATTGGCAGCACGACTAATGCAGTTAAACTGAGAATTTTAGAGCATATGCGTGCTATTGCCACGAAAGACGAAACCTATCCCGTAGCTAGGCACTTCGAGAGGATGCATAATAGTAACAGGGATCTGTTATCTTACATTTGCCTTGATAGTGTCCCGGCCAATATTAGAGGAGGTGATCGTCTCTTGAAACTTAGACGGCTAGAATCCAGGTATATAATTGACTTACAGAGCAAAAACCCTAATGGCCTGAACATGCATGAAGAGCTATCGGTACACCTGGGTTAAGTAGACCGGATCATTTGTCATGTGTATATATATTCTGTCTGTTCTGCACATCCTATATTCTTGCATATTACGTTCACTGCATCATTGCAACTGTGTCTTTCCTAGTTTTAAATAACTTGGGTAATTATTGGATCAATTAATTTGAACATTCAACTTGGCTAATATATTGATAATGTAGAGATGTCATTTGGTTGTGAGTTAACAGTTTCTTGCAGGCATTGTATTTATGCCCATTCAGGGCGAGATCCATTCACATTTATTCATACATATGGAGCGCGACAGTTTGAACACAGTACTTTAAGCATTTGTGTTTTGCTTTAGTGCAACGGTATCAATTGTGTACTCTATATGGGGTAGATATGGCACGTGTTTGTCATTATTGATGACGGGATCGTATCTCCTGAGTGTCATGTAACATTTTTGGCTCACTCTCTATTAGATATGATATGCCTAAACGAGTGCCCATTGTGGGCTTCATTTGTCGTGAGCAACGGAGTTGGACTGTTTTTGCCCATCTTGGGCTGAATTACTTAAGAATTACAATTTGCTATTTATTTGTCGAGCCATGCAATATTTTGATACACAAATTCAAATTTCGTAGGAATGTACGTGTATTGTATGATGATGTATACCGTCCTAAGATGGCGGCCATTTACGACTAAAAACTGCAGTCCTTCTTTGCTCTTGATTATGCCGAATGACGTCTTTTTAAGAAGACGAGCGTCTATGCTCTTTGCACAACTTGACGAAGCCCTATGGCGAAACGCGTCGTTGCTGTTTAGTTCCTCCAAATAATAAACTTGTGGTGGAACTACCCCCTGCGTGTGCTGCTTTCCTTTGGATGTACAGTCCGTGGATGTGTGGAGCTGAGATATACATATATATATATATATATATATATATATATATATATATTCCACAAGTTGTTGCTCGGAAAAGTTCAATGCAACAAAGAGCCGACCCAAAAGAATGCTGGTGCAAATTCAAGGATTTATTTTCGTGAAGCCAGCGCTGCCGCCATGACGCGTTTCGCCTCCAGGGAGGCTTGATCACATGACAAACTACACATAGTGTTTGAGGCTATTTAAAGTGACAGTGCAATTAACTTACATCATAGACGTAGACAATATACTATGCAATGAGCACGCCGCTAATGTGCAAGCTGATCAAACCAATACCAATGGTACAACAAAAAATGTCTATAAGGCTGACCGGAGCACAATCCATGACTTCTAATAAAGCAGAGTTCATGGAGACAGAGCAAGATAGTCGGGCAAAAGTACAAGTTAAACAAATAAAGTATTTACATGATAAACAATGTTATCCATGTAACAACAATGTACAATTCCACATTATTTGTGTAAAAAACCCTTAGACAAGTTGCTCAACAATAGAACATAGCAGCGTATTTAACCAATGTCCTATGAAACTATTTCGTAAGAATAAAGCCCAAGTGGGCAAGTCACTTCAAGAGAACTTTAGATAGCCAACAAAGTGCAAAAGGCAATAGTGCAAATATTCATAAAGTGCTAATAGTGAACATATATAACGAAATGTAAAAATAGCTAAAAACAAATACCACAATATTTCAGTCTGTAGTAGATTAAATTCATCAGTATATACAGTTATGCAGTGCAGGAAGGGAGCATATCGAGATCAATGGAAAAATTTGCTATATCCGGACAGGTTTTAACCATTAGAAACTCCTATAATTCTAAAGACAAGTGTAGAGATCTTCCCTATCATTGAGGCCATAGGGGTTCTTAGTGTTGAGCTCCAAGATGTATCTTGTCTCAAGAAGGCGGAGTTTGGCCTCGCGGTCACCTCCCCTCCTTGAAGGCTCAACACAATCGATTAGGAAGAATAGGAGTTTATCAGGGACACCGAGATGTTTTTCCTGAAAGTGCCTGGCAACCGGATAGTTCTGATCATGTCCCACCACTGCCCTTATGTGTTGGAGAATGCGCCTGTGGGCGGGCAGCTTAGTGCTGCCCACATATTGGAGCCCACACGGGCACTCCAACACATAGATGGCGAACTCGGTTTTACAGTTCAACCATTTTGTGATGGCAGTGGGGTGTTGTTGGAAGGGACTTTGGAAGTGAGTTTTGTTGATGCCATAACGACAGGCTTTGCATTGAGGGCATGTTTTAAAGCCCTTCTTCAATGCCCCCCAAGTAGAGGATACCTTGGGCTCTAAGGTGTTACTCACCAGGGATTTGGACATAGATGGAGATTTTCTGAAAGTCAAGATTGGTTTTGTGCCTATTGAGTGACCGATTATAGGGTCACTACGGACCAAATTCCAATTTTTATGTACAATCTTGCGTAAAGCACCCTGTTGGCGATTAAAGGCCAAGATAAGTCGCGGTGCACTCACTTCACCCTTGTCCGTTGTTGAACCCAAAAGGTTCTCTCTTTTGGAATTGGGGATTAACGCTTCTTGTCTGCTTATGGAATTAGAGCGTTTGATAGCTTTCATGATGGTATCTAGAGAATAGCCTCTTTCAAGAAACCGTGCTGTGCATGCCTCTTGTGCGATAGCACATTCGGCATCAGTGCTGCAGATCCGCCGGATTCGAAGCATTTCCCCAAAGGGAATGCTTCGAATCAAATGGGCAGGATGTTGGCTGTTGGAATGCAATATAGTATTGCCAGCACTAGGCTTGCGATACAGCCGGGTATTCAAGGCACCGTTATTCACAAATATCTCAACATCCAAAAAACAAATCATAGCAGAACTCAAATTAGCAGTAAAATTGAGATTAACATTATTTACATTGATCAAGTTCACAAAGGCCATGGCACTGTTCTGATTGCCTCTCCAAATAATAAAAACATCATCAATGTAGCGGAGATAAAGGGCGATATGATTGTCTACCAATTCTTGGTGCTCTGTGGCGAGGACCTGCTCCTCCCACAGCCCAACGTGTAAACACGCGTAGCTGGGTGAGAAGCAGGCCCCATAGCCACACCCCTTATCTGCTGATAAATCACGCCATTGAAAAGAAAGAAATTCTGCTCTAAGCACATTTTAGTCATTTCAATCAACATTTTGTTGTGTGCTGTTGGATTGGGCAATTCGCTGTTAAGATAATATATTGATAATGTAGAGATGTCATTTGGTTGTGAGTTAACAGTTTCTTGCAGGCATTGTATTTATGCCCATTCAGGGCGAGATCCATTCACATTTATTCATACATATGGAGCGCGACAGTTTGAACACAGTACTTTAAGCATTTGTGTTTTGCTTTAGTGCAACGGTATCAATTGTGTACTCTATATGGGGTAGATATGGCACGTGTTTGTCATTATTGATGACGGGATCGTATCTCCTGAGTGTCATGTAACATTTTTGGCTCACTCTCTATTAGATATGATATGCCTAAACGAGTGCCCATTGTGGGCTTCATTTGTCGTGAGCAACGGAGTTGGACTGTTTTTGCCCATCTTGGGCTGAATTACTTAAGAATTACAATTTGCTATTTATTTGTCGAGCCATGCAATATTTTGATACACAAATTCAAATTTCGTAGGAATGTACGTGTATTGTATGATGATGTATACCGTCCTAAGATGGCGGCCATTTACGACTAAAAACTGCAGTCCTTCTTTGCTCTTGATTATGCCGAATGACGTCTTTTTAAGAAGACGAGCGTCTATGCTCTTTGCACAACTTGACGAAGCCCTATGGCGAAACGCGTCGTTGCTGTTTAGTTCCTCCAAATAATAAACTTGTGGTGGAACTACCCCCTGCGTGTGCTGCTTTCCTTTGGATGTACAGTCCGTGGATGTGTGGAGCTGAGATATACATATATATATATATATATATATATATATATATATATATATATATATATATATATATATATATATATATATATATATATATATTATTGTGTCATGTTTTCCCACTTAGACAGGCAACATAAAAAGCTGTATACCGACTACCTGATGTCCGTGCCTTCTTCATGGGAGTCCCTGTTGAAGTTTGGTGGTTGTTTTTATATATATATATATATATATATATATATATACGGACGTGGTCGAAACGCGTCGTCTTTCTTACCAAAAATAAAGACTTACTTGCTGCAAACTGCTGTGGGCTCGCCTAAATTCCTTTTCACACTGGAATCCTCGATTGTAATATATATATATATATATATATAGGTGTATTGAAGACTGAGTGGGTGTATAAGTGTCTGAATGGACGATTTAGTAGGTGCGTGACTGACTGTATAAGTGAGTGATTAATTGTGTCTTACTGTATGCAATGCGTGTCTTACTGAAATCACCTCCCCGGGACTACCTGATTTAAATGCCTCAGGAGGGGGGGCCACGCGGCCCCGTTCCATTAAAAAATTATATTTGTGGCCGTGCCCCGGGGGATGGGGATGTGCAGGTCCTGGGGGATGGGGTCCTCAGGGCCCAAAACATGTTGAAAGAGGGGGCCACACAGCCCCCCTACAAATAATATATATTTTTTTTAAAGCTGCCATCTCGCCGGAGGCCCCACCCTCTCCCTGCACCACTCAGCAAACACGCCCCCTAGCGTGTTCTAAGTTGGGGAATTAAGTCCCCTTGAATTCTGAGGATCCCTTGGGCCAACTAGCCTACCAGGTACCTCCAGTAAGCACCACACAGCTGGATTGCTGAGAGGTGGTCCCGAGGCAATGCCCCTTTTTACACCACTCTGCAAAGATGCCTCATCGTTCACTGCTGGTGGGGCGATGAGGTCCTCTTGTGTCCTGAGGACCTCAGCACTAAAGTGGACTTCATCCCCCAAAAAGCAGTGCGCAAGGAGGCATGTTTGCAGAGTGGTGTTAAAATGGGGCGTGGCCGCGAATCACTCTCAACAATCCAGCTGTTTGGGGCTTACTGGAGGTACCTGGTGGGCTAGTTGGTCCCCAGGGACACTTAGTATTTAAGGGGACTTAATCTCCCAACAAAGAATGCACCAGGAGGGTCGATTGCAGTGGTGGAGGAAGGGGGTGTGGCCTGTGTCCAGCTTTCAACAATACCACTATCTGGGACATATTGGAGGTATCAGGTAGGCTAGTTGGCCCCTAAGACCCCCAGCAGCGAAGGGGACTTTAATCCCCATCCAAGAGCATGCCAGGTAGTGCGTTTGCAGAGTGGTGGGGAAAGGGGGTGTGGCCTTCTATGACAACTTATCAATCCTGCTGTGGGGGACTTACTGGAGGTAATAGGGGGAGTAGTTGGCCCCTAAGGATGTCCTTGGGGGCCAAGTACCCCTCATGTTACCTCCAGTAAGTCCCACACAGTGGGATTGCTAAGATGTCTTCGGAGGCCATGCCCCCCTTTCTCCCCACGACTCTGTAAACACGCCTCCTGGCAGAGTACGGGATGGGAATGAAGTCCAATTTACTCCTGAGGGAATTTGGGGGCAAAGAAGCCCTCCTGGTACCTGCTGTAAGTAGTACACAGTCTAACAAGAAAGAATGCCAATACTGATATATTCATTTAACGCACCTCATTGCAACCAAAGAAGAAAAGAAATTCAAAAATGGGAAATGCTATTTAATAGCTGTTTATTTTTAATTGGTTTAAATGATTCCAAAAGTAACACTTAGTACATAATAAATTGGAAAATTGCAAGCGCAAAATTAAATGATAGGACACAAAAAACGGGGGTAAAATCTCAATCACCACTTCAAATATCATACATATCACAGTCATCCCACTCACATTCACATTCAAACATTTCAGACACAACACAGTTTCCACAATGAAAGTGGAACAATGAACACAAATAGATGAAATGTAAGCAGTCTGCTCGGGTTATAAAATTTATATTAATGATTTCAATCAATGACCAACTGAAATGGTTTCTTTTGAATGATCAGTTGTATTCAAAACACAATTTCAGATGAAAAATGATATACAGAGAATTCAAGTGCAAAATACATTGGCACAAGAACAATACAAAGCACACTGAAGGAAAAGGCCTACGCGTTTCGAATCCCTACAACTCAATAAGGAATTCTCCTCAGGGCCAAGGGACTTTCTGAAAAACAAAAACAAACAACTAAGTAGGAATTCTTTGTCTAAAGTACAAGAGCACTAGAGAGCACTGCTACACCAACAATATCACATAGCTTACCCTCAGTAGTGAATAGAGTGCTGAAGGTTCCTAAAGGTGTGAGAGGGGAGAAAAGAAGAGGACACATACTTGGTGTCAGTGGATAGAAAAGTTAAAAAATAATAAATAACATAAACCCTGTAATGACACAATGAGTTTAAAAAAATAGCAAGTGTACCTTAGAGCAAATGCAAAGGCACCAACTTCGAAGGAGTAGTCTGGTGGTCGACGTGTGATCTGGGGGCAGAGGAAGCACGGATAAGTGTAACCGACTAATGGTGTGGACCGCAGAATTAAAAGATCGAGCAAAAGGTAGTTCTTACCCGATATTCCTAAGGTGGAGGCATGGCCACAAACAGGCCTAGGGAGTGTGCTACGATCGAATCCAGCGTACACAATTAAATCGGTGTCCAATGTCCACTCTGAAATAACGAGGGGAAATGGTATTAGTCCCCAATGCTGTTCGTAAATATTTCGGCAAAATCCACAGATGAGCAATTATGCCCGCACTTACCGGAGTTTAGGTTTAGTCATCCGATGAAAGCTACCGGCGTTCTCAGGGCACTAGTCTCCGGCGCATGCGCGGTCACAATGAAGCCATCGGGCGAGTGAGCAACTGCTTTAAACTGGACTTCCAGCGGGAGGTGTAACAGACAAAGAATTAATTATGTATGACAGGCGCTGTTATGGTGAATAAAAATAATCCTCATATGAGTCAGCAAGTAAGAAGGTCAAAAAGGCTAGTGTTACTCCAAATAACACGCAGTGCACAAGCTGCCGGGGGTCTCAAAATAAACACTATACTTTGATTGACGAGGAAAGTGTAAAAGTTACTTCAGAGAACACAGAGCGACTTATAGTTTATAGATTTCATTTAGACCTATTGAGGCCGTATCAAATTTGACAATCAAGAGTGCCACCCTTTTAGAGAGTTTAGAATCCCAATCCCCACCTCGTGGGTCTTTTTCGACCTTGGAGATGATAGTCCAATTTAGATCACTGATTTGATGGTTGAATCTGTTCCAGTGGTTCACTAGTGGTGCAGTTTCCACTTTGTTTTTGATCCTTGATTTATGTTGGGAAATTCTCTGGCGGGCCTCTTGGTTGGTTTTACCATTATATAAGAGTCCACATGGGCATATGATCCCATAGACGACGAACTTAGACTTACAGTTGCTAAATGTTTCGTGTTTCCACGATATGCCATTATGCTGGAATAGGGATCCTTCTATAGTGGAATCGCAGCATAGACATGTACCACATTTGTGGTGCCCTACAATTGGAGTTAAACCCATCATTTGTCGTAGCGTAGGTTGTTTGGGTGTAGTAATAGCCGCTCTCACCACGTAGTTGGCAATACTATTTTCCTTTTTGAACGCAAAAAGGGGGGGTTGATTCAAGCTTTCATCCAAACCTTTTACCAGGTGCCAATTTTGTCCAATGATCTTTTTCAAATTGTTTGCATTTGGACAATAAGTAGTGACACATACTTGGTGCTTTAGTTGGGGTTTATTTCGTCGCTCAAGCAAGGTTTCCCTTGGTGTCCATCTCACCCGTTTCATACAGTTTCGAACCAATCTTCTAGGATATCCACGGTCACACAATTTTGACACCAGATTATTGGCATGGAACTTGTAATCTTCATTCGATGTGCAATTTCTGCGTACCCGCAAAAATTGACCATAGGGGAGGTTTTCTTTTAGGCTCCTCGGATGATTGCTAGAAAACAAGAGGGCTTTGTTGCGATCCGTTGGTTTGACAAACAAAGATGTTACTAATTTGCCTGCAAATGGGAATACTTCTACGTCCAGAAAAGCTATCTTCTTCTCCGAATGTGCTATGCTGGGGTCGCGTAACTAGTTACCATGGAGGAGTCTCGTTCGTTATCGGTGTAAGTAGTACACAGTGGAATTCCTGAGCATTGGTTGGAGGCCCAGCACCCTTTCTCCACCACTCTGCAAACGTGACTAGTAGTTAAAGAAGTGTTTGCAATGAAATAGGTTTTGCATTTTTGAAAGTTAGAGCGATATAAATGTAAAAAAATGTAATCATGTTTTTCGGAGTGGAGTGGAGTGGAGTGGATGTACGTTGTGTGTAGTGGAATTATGTGGTAAGTTGTGCAGTGAAATTATGTTGATAGAAAGTATGTGGTATTTATTTTGTAGGAATTTTGTAGAGTGGGATTATGTGTTATGGAGAGTAATTGAATGGTATGGTAGTCTGTATTGTGGAGTGGTAACCTCTGGTTTAGTCTTCCTCGTTTCCATAGAAGCTAAACTATGAACTCAATGAGACAAAAAAAAGGAATCAGTGAGGAGCACTTTTGGACATATAATTCATCATCTGCTGCCTAATCTGCAGATTTGAACAAAAAAAGCCTTGTTTTTAGCTCAAATGGCTCAAACGTTACCAAAAATGCAGCGACAAGTGTTACTGCGTGGTGGAAGGCCCTTTGCAAACATAGAATGGTCACTTGTTACTTATTCCTAAATGTAGCTGTTCAATTGGTACTCATGGTTAAGCATGGGCGTAAAATCCGCTCCGCTCGCGGATTTTTCGGATTTTCGGCAAATCCGCAATCCGCGAACGCTCGCGAATTTGTCGAAAATCCGTGAATCCGCTCGCGGCGGATTTTTTGCTTGGTTGCGGCGCGCGGCGTGGTGCACGGCGTTCACTTTCCGTCATTTTAGCGTTTGCCGAGTTGTTTTTCTTTGCGAGTGACGCGCCATTTTAGATCTTGCTGCGTGTTCCCGCGGGAGTTTGTCGCCCGCGAATACGTACTCGCGGCTTGCCACCTTGCACAGCACACCTCGCGAGAGTTCGCAATTGCGAACACGTAGTTGCGGCGGAAAGGAACAATCTCGCACTTGCGAAATAGAGATTTTGCAATTTCGCACAAGAAAATCACCAGCAAACAGGATAAACCTTCAGAAAATTATGATTTTTATCAGAATCACTCCTCAGGTTGACATTTGCATGGCCTTTTTTTTTTGCAAGGAGTCCATTTTGGGGGGGGGGGGAGGAAGGAAGTGCCCCACAGTCTCCAACTTCCTGTTCCTGTCCAGCAGGCTCCTCCCAGTGCTTTGTCCATCTCCTGGTCACTTTCATTTGGATCTGGAGCTGGAAGGATTACTTTTTGTGGGTGCTGCTGGATATTTGGATTTGAGGCCTTTTTGACTGTCTTTGGATCACTTTTGGATTAGAAATCAACTTTCACAAGTAAGTTTGTTTGGGGCATTACAGTTGCTGCAAGTAAAATTTTGGAACTTTTTCAGAACATTAAATAAATTATATTGTGGGTAGCCACAGTATCCAGTAGGACCAGGGTTGGTTAGGGGTGCATGATACAACTGTTTTGTTGAATTTAAACACCATTTAGGCCATGGATGGGCTGGGATTGTGCTGATTTTTGTCCTTTTTTTGGGACTGCTGGTGGGGCCCTTTGCCCAGGGGTGGTGAGTGTTGCATGGGCCTAGTCTTTCTGTGGGGTGTCTTCTTGAATTTAAACATAATTCATGTCATGGATTGGCTGGGATTGTGCTTATTTTATTGTTTTTTGTCATTTTTGGGGGGCTGCTGGTGTGGCCTTTTGCCCAGGGGTGGTGGGTGGTGCATGGACTGAGTGTGCCTGTGGTGTGGTCTCACTCTCTTTAATGTAAACATCATGGATGGCATTGGATTGTGGTGATTTCTGGCTGTTTTTCTGTTTTTTGGGGGTGTACTGTTGATGTGGACTGATCATGTGGGTGGTGGTGGTGGCCATCTTGAGTGCTGGCTGCTACAGGCAACATGTGCTTGGGGTGTAAGAAGGGGCCATTTTGAGGAGAGGCAGTGTCTGAGGCCTGCACTTATTTTGCCTACTTTTCATCCATTATGCCCAGGGGTAGTGAGTGTTGCATGGGCCTAGTGTTTCTGAGGGGTGTCTTCTTGAATTTAAACACCATTGAGGCCATGGATGGGCTGGGATTGTGCTGATTTTATTGTTTTTTGTCGTTTTTTTGGGCCTGCTGGTGGGGCCCTTTGCCCAGGGGTGGTGAGTGTTGCATGGGCCTAGTCTTTCTGTGGGGTGTCTTCTTGAATTTAAACATAATAGAGGCCATGGATGGGCTGGGATTGTGCTTATTTTATTGTTTTTTGTCGTTTTTGGGGGGCTGCTGGTGTGGCCTTTTGCCCAGGGGTGGTGGGTGGTGCATGGACTGAGTGTGCCTGTGGTGTGGTCTCACTCTCTTTAATGTAAACATCATGGATGGCATTGGATTGTGGTGATTTCTGGCTGTTTTTCTGTTTTTTGGGGGTGTACTGTTGATGTGGACTGGTCATGTGGGTGGTGGTGGTGGCCATCTTGAGTGCTGGCTGCTACAGGCAACATGTGCTTGGGGTGTAAGAAGGGGCCATTTTGAGGAGAGGCAGTGTCTGAGGCCTGCACTTATTTTGCCTACTTTTCATCCATTATGCCCAGGGGTAGTGAGTGTTGCATGGGCCTAGTGTTTCTGAGGGGTGTCTTCTTGAATTTAAACACCATTGAGGCCATGGATGGGCTGGGATTGTGCTGATTTTATTGTTTTTTGTCGTTTTTTTGGGCCTGCTGGTGGGGCCCTTTGCCCAGGGGTGGTGAGTGTTGCATGGGCCTAGTCTTTCTGTGGGGTGTCTTCTTGAATTTAAACATAATTGAGGCCATGGATGGGCTGGGATTGGGCTTATTTTATTGTTTTTTGTCGTTTTTGGGGGGCTGCTGGTGTGGCCTTTTGCCCAGGGGTGGTGGGTGGTGCATGGACTGAGTGTGCCTGTGGTGTGGTCTCACTCTCTTTAATGTAAACATCATGGATGGCGTTGGATTGTGGTGATTTCTGGCTGTTTTTCTGTTTTTTGGGGGTGTACTGTTGATGTGGACTGGTCATGTGGGTGGTGCTGGTGGCCATCTTGAGTGCTGGCTGCTACAGGCAACATGTGCTTGGGGTGTAAGAAGGGGCCATTTTGAGGAGAGGCAGTGTCTGAGGCCTGCACTTATTTTGCCTACTTTTCATCCATTATGCCCAGGGGTAGTGAGTGTTGCATGGGCCTAGTGTTTCTGAGGGGTGTCTTCTTGAATTTAAACACCATTGAGGCCATGGATGGGCTGGGATTGTGCTGATTTTATTGTTTTTTGTCGTTTTTTTGGGCCTGCTGGTGGGGCCCTTTGCCCAGGGGTGGTGAGTGTTGCATGGGCCTAGTCTTTCTGTGGGATGTCTTCTTGAATTTAAACATAATTGAGGCCATGGATGGGCTGGGATTGGGCTTATTTTATTGTTTTTTGTCGTTTTTGGGGGGCTGCTGGTGTGGCCTTTTGCCCAGGGGTGGTGGGTGGTGCATGGACTGAGTGTGCCTGTGGTGTGGTCTCACTCTCTTTAATGTAAACATCATGGATGGCGTTGGATTGTGGTGATTTCTGGCTGTTTTTCTGTTTTTTGGGGGTGTACTGTTGATGTGGACTGGCCATGTGGGTGGTGGTGGTGGCCATCTTGAGTGCTGGCTGGTACAGGCAGGCAACATGTGCCTGGGGTGTAAGGGGCCATTTTGAGGAGAGGCAGTGTCTGAGGCCTGCACTTATTTTGCCTACTTTTCATCCATTATGCCCAGGGGTAGTGAGTGTTGCATGGGCCTAGTGTTTCTGAGGGGTGTCTTCTTGAATTTAAACACCATTGAGGCCATGGATGGGCTGGGATTGTGCTGATTTTATTGTTTTTTGTCGTTTTTTTGGGCCTGCTGGTGGGGCCCTTTGCCCAGGGGTGGTGAGTGTTGCATGGGCCTAGTCTTTCTGTGGGGTGTCTTCTTGAATTTAAACATAATTGAGGCCATGGATGGGCTGGGATTGGGTTTATTTTATTGTTTTTTGTCGTTTTTGGGGGGCTGCTGGTGTGGCCTTTTGCCCAGGGGTGGTGGGTGGTGCATGGGCTGAGTGTGCCTGTGGTGTGGTCTCACTCTCTTTAATGTAAACATCATGGATGGTGTTGGATTGTGGTGATTTCTGGCTGTTTTTCTGTTTTTTGGGGGTGTACTGTTGATGTGGACTGGCCATGTGGGTGGTGGTGGTGGCCATCTTGAGTGCTGGCTGGTACAGGCAACATGTGCCTGGGGTGTAAGGGGCCATTTTGAGGAGAGGCAGTGTCTGAGGCCTGCACTTATTTTGCCTACTTTTCATCCATTATGCCCAGGGGTAGTGAGTGTTGCATACTTGCATGTCCGTAGTCTTTCTGTGGGGTGTCTTCAATGTAAACATCAAGGATGGCATGGGATTGTGCTCATTTTTCTGTGTTTTGTCGAATTTTTGGGGTGTATAACTGAACTGATGTTCCTCTGTCTTCCATTGCTTTTAGGTGCACAAGAAGACTCAAGAGAACCACCAGTGCCAGGAAGAAGTCCTGCAGCGGTGTGTGCAGCATAACGTCACGCGACGTCACGTCTGGACACAGAACCCTCTGCAACTCGTGCAACTGCTGCCTGCTGACCTGCTCTGAAGAGGATGGCCCCAAAAAAAGTAACCCGTAGCTCCTCTAGCAAGAAAGGTGCCAGTAAGGAGCAGAAGAAGCAAGTTACCAAGGAGACTGGTGTGCCGCCCGCCCCTTTTTTTGGGAGTAAAAAAAAAAGTATGCCTGCAGCAGCAGCAGCGGGATCTGCTGGGGACCAAGCTGGCAGCACCCCCCCCGCTCCATTGGGCTCAGTGCCACCACCACCACCACGCCAACTTAAGTCCAAGCCCTTGAGTGCTGCAGAGGCAGCCAGTATAGTTGTTCAATCACCATCGACCAGTGATGTTGGCTCATCGCAAGAAAGCAGCAGCAATGTCCCTCAATCAACACAGGTTGTTGTAGCTCATCTGACGAGTGTTGAACAACCACAGCCGCAACAACAATCACATGTGCAAGTACAAGCCCAAGTACATGTGGAAGGAGAGGCAGCGCAAGGAGATGCGCAAGCAGAGGTGCATGGAGGGTCACAAGTGCCCACAATAGTTGTTCCTCCCGAAGTAGGGGCACATCAGGAAATCGACAATCAAGGCGAGGTATCATTTGAGGAAGCCACTCCTCCTGCTGATCCTTCATTGTCTTCCACAACCCTAGCAAGGAAGAGATCAAGGGTGGTGTCTACATCCTCTTCAAGCACACCTCCTTCTGATGATACGGATCAAACTTGGGAACCAGCACCACAGCCGTCTGAGAGTGAGGCACACCATGATCCAACAAAGGTACTTAAGCGTAAAAGGAAGCTCGTCCAAAGTCTCAGACTTATGGAGTGTGATGAGGCTCAACAAGAAGTGGCGGATACTGCTGCTGATGAAGACTCTGCCAACGACGACCCAGTCATCATAAAGGTCACTGCAGCCCCAGCGGGCATGCAGCAAACAGACATTTTGACCCTAGCCCGAAGAGCTGCTGCGCGTGATGATGATGATGATGATGTTGTTGATGAGGAGGCAGTGGAAACACCACAATCATTGGAGTTAAGTAGTACACCAACTCGTCCCGCTTCCATATTTCTTTCTGGCAAGAAGAGACCTCCGTCAACCTCGACCTTAATTAGTGGCGGTGAGAGTGGAAAACGTACAAAAGTTGGGCAATCCAGATCCTCCACTTCATCTGGCATTAGCTTCATGACCACCACCACCAGTATCGCCGCCTCCTCCAGGTCCCACAGACACTTCAAGTCCCCAGTTTGGGACTTCTTTACTGTTTGTCTTAAAAATCCAAAGTTTGCCATTTGTACCCTTTGTAAGCTTGCAGTTAGTCGTGGTAAGTCAGGTACCAACTATGGTACCGGCGGCCAGAGTGGTCATCTTGAGAGAAAGCACGCTGTCAAATGGTTTGCGCACCTAGCTGCGATCAAGAAAGGCCAAAATCAAGGAGACGTTGATGTTTCATCTGATGTTGACGAGCAGGAAGAAGACGTGTCAAACACTTCCCTTACACCCAGTACCCCTGTCAGCAGCACACCCAATGTGAGGCACACTAAGAGTGTTGGAGCGAGTGAGACACCAACGCACAAAAGTTCACCAGCGAGCAAAATTGGGTCAACGAAGTCATTATCAGCCCGTAAATGCTTGGTCCAGGGCAACATTAGAACAATGCTTACTTCAGACGTGCCATATGAACGCAACCACCCACTGACGCGTCTGTATAACACTAAGCTGGCTAAAATGCTAGCTGTGGACCTTCTACCTTTTTCTTTTGTAGAAGCGGTAGGTTTTCTTGAATTAGTTGCAACGCTCTGCCCTAAATGGAAGGTTCCGAGCCGGTTCTATTTTGCCAGAGTTGCGGTTCCAGCACTACATGAAGATGTGCTGCAGGCGATTGGGGCAGCTTTGCAGAAGAGTGCTGTTCACACAATACATCTGACAACAGACATGTGGACCAGTGGCCCAGGCGATGATTACATGTGCATCACTGCACACTGGGTCTCTTTTTCAGGTGTTAAAGCAAAGCTAAACGCAGGTGTTGACCCGGACCAAGTTTTCAAAGCTGCTCGGAAACATGCAACACTAGCCATGTTTGGCTTGGAGAAAAGTCACACAGCAGAAAACCTTTTGGAAGAGTTTGACAAAAAGGTCTTGACAATGCTATCCCCCCTAAAACGCAAGATTGGTTATGTTTCCACGGATAATGGCGCCAATGTAGTTAAGGCCATGTTCCTTGGTGACCATGTTAGAGTGCCGTGTTTGGCGCACTGTATCAACCTGGTAGTTCAAAAATTCTTGAGTGATAAAGAGAGTCCAGCGTTCGAGGTAATGGCCACCTGCCGCAAAATGTGCAACCATTTCAGCCATTCTTTTAAGGCCCGGAAGCATCTGCGGAGACTGCTACTTCAACGTGGAATGCCAGTGAAAGCACTCATCCAGGAGGTGGCAACACGTTGGAACTCAACCTTCTACATGCTTGAGCGTCTGCATGAGCAGTATACGGTACTCGATCACTATTTCTTGACAGAGGCTACATCTCAGAAGGAGGACCTGCGGATGAGTAAGGCGCAATGGGACATAGTTAAAAGCCTGACAGACATGCTTCGTCCTTTTGAGTTCTTCACGCGTGCAGTCAGCCAGGAGGACTGTAATTTGGGAAAAGCTATCCCATTGTTGTGCATACTGGAGCACCAACTGATGGCGGTTTCTTCTGAGTTTGAAAAAGATGAAAAAAAAAAAAAACATTTCATTTTGTCTGAGAAATTATTACATCGCCTACGTGGTGATGAACGTCTTCAAAACATCAACTCAGATCAGCATTACATTTGTGCTACTATTCTGGATCCACGCTACAAAAAGGCGCTGGCAGACAACGCATTCTTTCCTTTCGCTGATGCAGATGTTCAAAAGTACAAACATTGGTTAGCCTGGTCAGCCAAGAGGTTTGAAAAAGAACGGCAGGTTATTGAAGGAGAAGCCAGTACATCAGCATCAGCATCAGCAGGCCATCCGCAGTCACAAGAATCCACTTCTGCACCTGTGGCTGTGGCACAAGTGACCTCTCAGCCGTTAAAGACACCGGCAACTGGATCATCTGCACCACACACAATGACAACACTAACAGTGGCTGGGGAGGAGGATTGGCTAAGTTTGATGGGGTATGGTTCTCGAAAAAATGTCACAGGCACAGCAAAAAGTAAGCAAAGTGGAGGAACAGTTGATGACCTTGAGTCGATGGTGCAGGACTATCTGAATGACTCAACAGAGGTCTTCCTTAATGATGAGCCATTGCAGTATTGGCATGGCAAAAAACAATTGTGGCCACAGCTCTTCAACCTGGCTATAAACTATTTGTCTTGCCCACTCGCAAGTGTGTCTTCTGAACGTGTTTTCAGTGCTGCTGGTGGCATTGTAACTCCCAAACGGAGCCGCCTCTCGCCCAAAAATATGGAGCGGCTGACAATGATCAAGATGAATCAGCACCTCATACCACCAGATTACAAAGTACGAGAAAGCACGCCGCATGAAGACGAGGAGGACAGCAACGTAGATGAGGGGATTTTTTCTCTGTTCGGTGCCACTGACCTCATCCAGCCTGAATTCGCAGAGTATGATGACGAAATCTTGTTCTTATTCCCTGACACCGAGCCCTGAAAATGAGACAATCAATCAAGAACTTTCTTTTTCGTCCTTATTCACTTTTATTCCTGTGTGCTTTGTGTCTCTCTTTCTTTGTTTTGCACAGTTAATTTAATTCAAACTTTAATCACCTAATCCCAAAAACAAGACCATCATCAGAACTGTCTTCACTTGTTTGCTTATTGATTTGAAGGTGCCGCAGTCTACATTCCTCAGGTTCACAAGTTCTGAAGAACATGCTCCTCTATCCTCCTCCTCCAGACTGCGATTTCCCTCCAAGCAGAGTGCTGGATTACGCACAATGAAGAAAGACTCAGCACTTGTGGGGGTGTTGTACTTCTTTGCGGGTGAGTTGACGGTTTTGGGCCCATTGCTGTGAAGCTCTAATAATGGACAAAAGTGTTTTGGACCAAATATGAGGTGGAAATTTCTTGCCGTTTTTGCTGACTTGCTTGCCTTTGAGGTGCTCTTTGGCGGGGTTCCGGGGGTTTGTGTGTAATTTTTGGTGTCTGTCGAAGCACTGCTGCGACAGTCTAATCTTGATTGCATTTGCTTTTCAGGAAATCCGTGGTGGAAAACAGGAGTTATGATGATTGATGATGATGACCTAGCTGAACAGCGCCGCATTTGGAACGAAGGCCGAGAGATATTGTAAGTATGAGATTTAGCTTTTTTGCTGTTTGGGGGTGTTGTCGGGTGTTTTTTTGCGGGTGGGTTGGCGCCGGCGGGTCTTGCCTGGGGCATTCCTGGGAAGGTCTAATACCGGATAGAAGTGTTTTGGACAAAATCCATAAGGAACAGCCTTTTTTTTGCCATTTCTTCAGACATCTTGCTCAATGTAGCGTTTTGGGGGGCTTCCTGCTGTTCGTGGGTGGGTTGCGGCCGGGGTCTCTGTCGAAGCACTGCTGCGACAGTCTAATCTTGATTGCATTTGCTTTTCAGGAAATCCGTGGTGGAAAACAGGAGTTATGATGATTGATGATGATGACGACCTAGCTGCACAGCGCCGCGTTTGGACCGAAGGCCGAGAGACATTGTAAGTATGAGATTTAGCTTTTTCGCTGTTTGGGGGTGTTGTGTCGGGTGTTTTTTTGCGGGTGGGTTGGCGGGTCTTGCCTGGGTCATTCCTGGGAAGGTCTAATACCGGATACAAGTGTTTTGGACAAAATCCATAAGGAACAGCCTTTTTTTTGCCATTTCTTCAGACATCTTGCTCAATGTAGCGTTTTGGGGGGCTTCCTGCTGTTCGTGGGTGGGTTGCGGCCGGGGTCTCTGTCGAAGCACTGCTGCGACAGTCTAATCTTGATTGCATTTGCTTTTCAGGAAATCCGTGGTGGAAAACAGGAGTTATGATGATTGATGATGATGACGACCTAGCTGCACAGCGCCGCGTTTGGACCGAAGGCCGAGAGACATTGTAAGTATGAGATTTAGCTTTTTCGCTGTTTGGTGGTGTTGTGTCGGGTGTTTTTTTGCGGGTGGGTTGGCGGGTCTTGCCTGGGGCATTCCTGGGAAGGTCTAATACCGGCTAGAAGTTTGTTGGACAAAATCCATAAGGAAACACCAGTTTTGGCACTTTTTGTAAGTTAGGGTTCGTTAGGGTTAGCCCTAGCAGCAGGATTGCATGTGTTTAGGGGGGTTCTATTGCAACGCGGTTCTGTTGTTGTAGAGCACTGTTGGAGCGATGCTGGCTATGGATACTTTTGCTTGCAGGCAAGTGGTTTGAATACAATCCACGGTCTGTATTTGGGCCTACTGTTACTTTCAAAGTACGTTTTGTAACCATTTTTCTGCTAGGCATCGTTTTTGGAGATATGATTGGGTTCTTCTACATTTTTGCGACTGGCTTTAGTAAGGGTCTTGGTGGGAGCATTGCTGGGAAGGTCAAATTTTGTTCTAAAACACAGTAGTACACCCACCTTGAGGGGAAAGATCCGCTATAATATTTTGGCCATACTTATTGATCCTTAAAAAGGTGACTCAGACAGAGCACGCAATTTCAAAAATATTGTACTGTCTATTAGGGAAATCAAAGTGTCACTTTTTGAACCACACAGCGTACATACCTTTTATTTATTTATCAGTGGTATTGTAATAGCACTTCCTGTTTTCCGTTCAATAATTACAGGCCGGGTTTCAGTCAACATCCGCCAGGCAGGCAGTGGACAGGGTGTCTCTTCTGTCAGTGGTCACCACCACATTGATGGACGAAGCGTCAGCTGGAATGGAGGAGTGCCGCCAATAAGAGGAATTGTTTGCTGCATGCAACTTACTTACCAATTTCAACAGGACAACTCCAACAACATACGCAATACAGATACAGTATCCATTGTTGTCTTTTATTCTATGAGTGTGACTGCATGTGCTTACCTTTAGTTTGTAACCAAAGATTGTCTGTAAACTCTGTATCTTCAATTATTGTTTGTCCATGCTCTGCTTTTTTTTTCTTCTCTCAACAAAACCTACCCAAAAAGAAACCCCCATTCCCATCCATTTTACAAACCCTAACCCTCTTCCCCCGGGCTGTGTTGTTTTGCTTGATGTCTGACTAAAATGACATCAATAATTCCACACACTTGCTGGGGAGGATAAGGTGATAGCAGCAACAGGCTGGTGAAGGAATACGAGGATATCTTCTAGACTTACTCAGCTTCAGTACTATATCTTCTAGTAGTAGTAGCCAATGTCAAATAAATTCAACGCAAGTACTAGTTATACTTGCAAGCAAATACTTTACCATTTGTTAGGCTACATTATGGCACTGTTCTAGTGTACTGTCACCTGCTATTTTCTCGATCGTACCGTAACCGTTGTAATGCTACAGTAAGGAGGACAAACAAGGTTTCGTTTTCTTTTTTTCCATAGGCATGCAACTGCCACTGTGTCACACCACTAGTACCACCGCAATGAGGAAATGTCACCCGCCCAGGATTGACAACGTTAATCCCCATTTCACCTGGAGCCAGCCCTGGGCCTAGCCCTAATTTCTAACACAAATTACAGGTAAGATAAGCGTTTGGTGGGAGGTAGTATAATGGAGTATTATTTTGGAGTAGACAAGAGATTGACGGTTGTACTACTAAAGTCCTACGACTGTTCAGGAAAACAAAGTTACTGTTACACCCCCGCCCCCCACCCACCAGACTGAAAAGCAGTAAAAAACAGGTATGGTCAGATAAAGTTGAAAAATATATTTATTTAGCCCTAACAAAATAATCTCCCTCACCCACCCTAACCCCAACGATTGTCTCTGAAACGTCCCAAAACGATCCCAACTCCCAAATCCCACCCCCCAAAAGTCTATAAAAAAAGGGCAAGGGACACTCCACTACTGGAGGGTGCTGGTGCTGGTGCATGATGCGGCATGGGCATCATACTCCTTGCGGAGGGTGGCAAGCTCGGAGCGGAGGCCCTTAACCAAGTTCTTATACCTCAGGACCTCCTGCTCCAGGTTGGACATGCGGACTCGTAGGCGGCGTTGGCGTTCCTTGCAGCTCCTGTGGGGGGCAGCTGGTATTTCGGTTGCTTGGCGGTGGCGGTCGGCTTTCTTAGCCCGGCTCGGTCCCGCTGGCTTAGTCACGGAGGAGGATGCAGTGGTCACAGTCGAGGATGTTGCCCCGCTCGACTGCGTGTCCTCCTCCTCCTCCAGGGCCACCAGCCGCCGATACTCGGCGACTGTGGCCTCCAGCCTCCGTTGCCGGGCCAATCTAGCCTGCTCCCTCCTTGTTGTTGATTTGGAAGGAGCAACTATATGAAGAAAGAAAGACATAGTCTGTAACCAATGCTCCTTATTAATAACACAAAGTGATTGAGCCGAAAGTTGGGTCACAGAGTACAAGTAGCAAATTGAAAGCACAGTACATAACTATTGAGGACAGTATCTATGTAACCTCCCACTTCTGCATCCTTGCTCTAACAGTAGTGGTAGTTTAATGAACTAATTCTACGACCACTATGGACTTCCATTACAGTCGACTATGACAGTACACCAGTCTTATTCTTCTTCTTCTCTCTTGTTTAGGGAAATGGGTACGTTATCTTATGCAAGCCGGCAGAATGACATGGACACAGCACAGTGAAGTTGCACCCGAGAAAAAAAGTTGCACACCATGATGATTGAGACAGACTTGCGTTACTGTACCGGTCCAGTACATGCAGGTGGTGAAGCTATTACTTTTCTATTACGGGTGGCACTGAGAATACTCTGTTACAAGGGCTACTGCTTAATTAATTTACCTTTCACCCTACAGTGCAAATGAGTACTAGAAAAGGAAACTGAAGAAGCTAACTAATTTGATTATCTATCACTTCACATGGGACGTATTTAATGACAGATGAGATGACTTTAGGTGCTTTGCTTAATATTGAGTGAACAGTGATACACCCACACATGAATGACGTACTACAAGTAAACTAAAGTTATTAAGAGAGGTACGGAGTGTCCACCGTAATAACCAGATATATGCTGTGAATGCAAACGCAATACAAAGTACTGCTACTATTCATGGTAGTATTGGACACATTTACAATTTCTTTTCCTTGCCTTCCCTGCACTGGGACGGACGTGCGGGTGCGGTGGTACATGCTCTTCAAGGTAACACTTACTTCACCTGGCGACCATCTACTCTCTCTAGATACACATGTGCTATGTAAGAGTCAGAGAATACCATGCTCCAGGCATCCATTCAGTCAAAGTATACGCACACATACAGTTTCTGTTTCACCCACCCAGGCTGCTGTCCTTCCACCCATCCTTGCTTCATCATTGACCCAGCCATGCACCATACCATATTCTTTCCTTCCCAGCCACCTCGGGGGCCAAGCAAACACATATCGTTCTTCTTTGCCAGCCATCATACAAGTTCGCGTCCCACTTACTTACACCCTTCTTTCGCTTTTCGTTCATCCCATCCATCACGTTCGTCTAAGAACTTATTGGGATTCTTCTCACCAAAAACTTCACAGCTAAGTCGAAGTACATTTCGAGGAGGCTACTACCTGGTTGATTTGTAATTGTAATACACCCGTGCAGAAAGCACACTATGCAGTCTTCAATCTCAATAAGTAAGGAATATATAGCTTACCTGTTTCCGCCACCACCGTTTGATCCCCCACAGGAACGGCCACCAGCTCTTCTACCGCCGCCTCCTCCCCAGAGGCCTCCGAGTCCAAGTCCAACACAGCCACCTCCGCGCTGGCCCCGTCACCAGATGTTACACCTACAAAGTGCATTTAAGAATGTTAATACACCACTCACTACTATATAATATTTGGTCTAGGAAAAATGTTAAAAAAACAGAATACAATGTAATAATTTGTGACTGTCTACTCCATAGTAAAAATGTCCCATTTTCCAGGGAAGGCTGTTGTCTTGCTGCACTTTTATGCACAACTGATGAATGCTTGCTTTTGATTTTTAACACGCACCACTTTTGCTCCTAACAGACAGAAGCTTGAGGACTCCTGAGTCCTAAGAACACGACCAGGATCAAGTTCAAACTAGGTGAGAGTTCGGCTCGACCACAAGAAATGTGTCCAATTAATCGTCAGCACTAACCACTTTTCCGTTTACAGTTAAATAGTTTTATGACAAAGTAGATTTTAATAAATGTGTTTACTTTTAATAAAGCTTTTACACTTAAATAGACTCTGTGGTTTTTGTTCCTCTAGACTAGAGTGGATGAGCTAAAGGTTTTGGAATTTTTGCAAGCATGAGTGCCTCTGACACTTCTTGACTGTGCTGTGACTCCGTACTACTCTCTTGTCCTGCGTACGATAATCTAGAGATCATTGGGGATCTATAATCGGTGACTTCGGGAGCTGAATGACTCTGCCACACTATCTAGTCAGTAAGGAGACAGTGCATAGAGGTATTGCTGAATATAATGGGAGTCCAATGGAATTGCCAAATGTCCAATCTTAGTTAGCTACACAGACAGACTAATAAGAATAGTCTAGTAATACCACAGGGAGTCATATTCGAGGCAGGATAAGAATTTATATCCAGTCTACAAGAAGATCAAAGACGATTTAGAAAAAATCGAATGAGGAACGCTAGGAAAAAATAGGTACTGTTTATTAAAATGTAAACTTACTGGGGCCAGCAAAGGAGCCCTCGCCTGCCCGATCCTGGCCTGCATCCTCAGCACCCTCCTCCTGTGTCCTCTTGCCCTTGGGGGGAGCTGATGTACAACATGAAAGAAAGAAAAACCAGAAAACATGGATGAGATTTTTCAACCAAATCAAACATTTCAAAAGAACAATAACAACATATTTTGGAAAAATAGCAAATAGATAGACAACTATTCCACGGGATCTATCTCATGTGGTATACTACGTTATTCGTATTGCCTGATTTGCGGAACGTTGACTTAGAAAGTTCCTATGTAACTCAATAAACAGACTACTAAAGAGGTTTGCCTAGGCCTGGCACTGCAGGCAGCAGTGCGCAACACGTGACAGACAAAGTCCATCCTGCTTGCAGATCAGTGAATACTCAAACTATCAATCCACCCGCCACCACCGCCACTATTTCTTCTGATAGCCATGTGACTGTCTAAAGGAAGGACTGGACTTCAGTCTGTTGGGGCTGATTTATAAGTCCCTTGCGGAAGTTGCGGCTGATTTTCCTCCATTGTTGCGTGCCTTTTCTGACGCAGCGGCAGAACAAAAGACTCGCCATGGTGTTGGTGCGGCGTATATATTTAAAAAAAAACCACATATGGGCATATGGGCGATGCATCACGTTGTAAAGCCCTGCGCCATCAGGGGGCGTTCCGGCGCAAGGGAGGGCGTACCTGCGCAGGAACGAATCCTAATAGTGGCTGAGGGAAATCTACAAGATGTCAATCAGTCACTTTTAGGACAATGATGCATGACTCAAACCCTGCGCGCTTGAAGCCGACGTACGGCTTGATGCAGCATTGGGGAGATAGGGTACCCCAGAGCATTGCTGGAGCTGCGCCATCGTTGGCACGCAACTCCAGCAATGCGCTGCCTTTACGGCACAGATGCGTAAGGCTTCTGTGACGTTTTGGGCCAATGGGTGGTGGTGGCATGGCACACAATTACTGCCGCATCCCTGCTACTTTGCAGGGATGCGCCGGTAATTGAAAATATGACCCTTACTGTCTAGCATTACGCAGTTCTTTTCTTTACAGTACACTCATACATAATTTCTCAGGCCAATGAAATGCTTCTGAACACAACATACAAAACAAAGAAGCATAGTAGCAAGCAAGGCTACTGAGAAGGAGAGCAGTGCACCTGAAATGCATAGAAGATTTTGAAATATAATTTACCTCAATGTAATCGGCAGCATTATTGCTCTTGGTAAAGAACAAAGATTTGCAAATAACAGAGCAGGATAAAACAGAGTAGTAAATGTACTACTACTACTACTCACCAAGCCCGGGGACCTCTACGCCGAGCGCGTCCAGCAAGTCCCGCTCCCGGTCCATGACATCGGTCCAGCGGTGGGTGGCCTGGTTATATGTGCGCCGGACCCCAGAGATCTTGTACATGGCCCGGCACACCTTCTCCCACCGCTTGCGACGCTCCCGGATGCCATAGCCGGTCGCGATCTTGCCGCCTCCCAGGATCGTCTTGGGGAGGCGGCGCTGGACGTGGAAGATCAGTGCCGCCATTTTTCTCCGCGCTGAAGATCTCCCTCGGGACCACTTGCTCCCCCCTTAAACGCCCGCACGGGAGCCGGGCACGGGGTGCGGGACCCTTCCCCTTCTCAGGGTGCTTCCCGGCTCCCTTTACCATGGTCTGGGCAGAAATAAACTTAAATGATAAAGAAGAAATAGAATAGTGAAGAAGAAAAGAAAAGAGTTTAAAAAAGTAGTTTAAAAGTAACTAAAAGCTGCAGAAAACACAAAAATATAGAGCTAGAAAAATAGAGGGTTAGATAATAAGTAAAATTAGATCAAAAAAACTTCAAACAAGCAAAGGATGGCAGAGATTGAGAGAGGATAGAGAAAGCATGCCCAGAACCATAGCAATGAATGAGAAACAAGATGGCCGCGCCCGTTCACGACCGCGTGGGTAAGTTTGCGTGAGATTTTCCTTGCGAGTACGCGCGAAATTGTACTAGCGAGCAGCACACTTTGCGAGATTACACATAGCGGGCGGAAACGGAATTACGTCACGCCAACAAGATGGCCACGCCCGTGTACGACCGATAGGGTAACTTGGCAAACGTATAGCTAGAAGCGCCTCGCGAACACGCGCAAGATCACGCGAACATACACGTCGCAACAAAAACAATTTTGTATTTGCACGTATTCGCGGCTTCCGAAATCGATCTCGCACGGATTCGCGCCCCAAAAAACGCGCGAAATTGCAGAAAAAACAATTTTAGCTAAACTGAAAGGAATGAGCAGGTGCAAAAGTTCAAACTTAACATTAGTAACATTCAAGGTAGTGCTTCCTGATGGGCCCCTCCAGAGTTTGCAACTATTCTATGACCCTGCTATGACCCAAACAGCAGGCTCATAGAATAGCACCATAAAGGTCCTGTGAAAAAAAAATTTCACTGCAACAAAAAGCAAATTACAGATAAGGAAGGAAGCAGGTGCCAGCCAGACTGGAACTTTCAAAATTACTGACACATTAATGAAACACAAATTAATTGATGGCAGTTGAAGAAGGGCAGGTGTGCTTGCTTTTTTCAACCACCATAATCTACAGTGATAAATAAACCTAATAGGTGCCAGTGAGGATGTACTAGAGGGTGGCATGGGTGTCCCAGAGGGTGGCAGTGGTGAAACAGAGGGTGCTGTGAACCTGTGATGATAAACCAGACGTAGAAACAACATAGTCGCGGCCGTTGCAAGCCGAAAAGTAAGTTCGCAATTGCGAACTTGTCCCAAAATCGGCGCGAACACGCGCCAACACAAAAAACGGAAAAATCCGCAAATCCGCTAGAGTTCGCGGATCTTCGCGGATTGCGAATCCGTAAATACGCAAGTTCACGGATTGCCAATCCGCAAAATCCGCCCATGCTTACTCATGGTGTGCAAGCCACTCTTGCTTCCTTCTGGGCCTCTCTTGTCTCTTTGTGCATTTCTGTTGCTTCTTTCTACACATTTTGTTCTTTTTATGCACTTCCCTTGCCTTTATCTGCAAATCCACTCTACTTTCTGCACCTCTCTTCCCTCTTTCTGCATGTCTGTTGCCTCCCTCTGCACCTCAATTGCTTCTTTCTGTCCACCTCTTGCCTCTTTCTGCACCCTTCTTCCCTCTTTCTGTACCTTTTTTGCCTTTTTTTATATCCCTCTTACGTCCCTTTTATGTCTTTCTGTACCCTCTATTTCTTTCTGCACTTCTCTTCCTTCTTACTACACCACTGTTGCTTCTTTCTGCACCCCACTTGCCTCTTTCAGCACCTCTGTTGCTTCTTTCTGTAGATCTCTTGCCTCTTTCTGCATCTCATTTGCCTCTTTCAGCACCTCTGTTGCTTATTTCTGCACCCATCCTGCCTCTTTCTGCACCCCTCTTCCCTATTTGTGCAAACCTCATGCCTCTTTCTACACCTCTCTTCCCTCTTGCCACTTTCTGTACCTCTTGTGCTTCTTTCTGCACTTCTCTTCCTTCTTTCTTTCTGCACTCCTCGTGCCTCCTTTTGCATCTCTGTTGCTTCTTCCCGCACTTTTCTCGTTTTCTGCACTGTTCTTGCCTCTTTCTACATCTCTCTTGCCTCTTTGAGTACCTCTTTTGCTTCTTTTTTGTACTTCTCTCTCCTCTTTCTGCACCCCTCTTGTCTCTTTCTGCACCTCTGTTGCTTCTTTCTGCACTTCTATTGTCTCTTTCTGCACCTCTCTTGCTTCTTTCTACACCTCACTTGCCTCTTTCAGCACCTCTGTTTCTTTTTTCTGCAGATCCCTTGCCTCTTTCTGCACTTCACTTGCGTCTTTCTGCACCTCTGTTGCTTTTTTTTGTAGATCTCTGCCCGTTTCTGTACCCCTCTTTTCTCTTTCTGTACCTCCCTTGCCTCTTTCTGCACCCCTGTTTCTGCACCTTTCCTGCCTGTTTCTGCACATATCTTGCCTCTTTCTGTACCTCTGTTACCGCTTTCTGCACTTGCTCTTTCTGCACCCTTCGCGCCTCTTCTCAGCACCTCTGTTGGTTCTTTCTGCACTGCTCTTGCTTCTTTCTACACCTCTGTTGCTTCTTTCAGCAATTCTCTTGCCTCTTTATGCACTTCTCTTCCTTCTTTCTGCACCCCTCTGGCCTCTTTCTGTACCTCTCTTGCCTCTTTGTGCACCTTTCCTACCTCTTTCTGAACCCCTCTTGCCTTTTTTTGCACCTCTATTTTTTCTTTCTGTCCTGCTCTTGCTTCTTCCTGCACCTCTTTTGTCTCTTTCTGCACTTTTCTTGTCTTTCTAAACCTCTGTTGCTTCTTTCAGCAATTCTCTTAGCTCTTTCTGCATTACTCTTGCTTTTTCTGCACCTTTCTTGTGTCTTTCTGTACCTATGTTGCCTCTTTCTGTACTTCACTTACTTTTTCTGCACCTCTCTTGCCTCTTTCGGCACCTCTGTTAAATATTTCTGCACCCCTCCTGCCTCTTTCTGCACCCCTCTTCCTTCTTTGTGCAACTCTCTTGCCTCTTTCAACACCTCTCTTCCCTCTTTCTGCACCACTCTTGCCTCCCTCTGAGTTTTAATCCTTCTGCCCTATCATGTACTAGGGCCTTACAGGGGAGGTCATGTCTATCACAGGGATACCCCAACCCATAGTGTATCCTAGTGTATGTAGGTGTTTTCACTGTATTCTAAGTGTCTTCCAGCATAGCACTGGCTCCGGGCCCGGTTAGTCAGAGCCAGTTACCACCAGTATCAGTCAGCAAAAAGTTGGGGGTACAGGATGACTTTGCAACAAGGCCTCTTTCTGCATTCTGTTGGTTCTTTCTGCATATCTCTTGCTATTTTCTGCACATGTCCTACCTCTGTAGACATAGTAAGAAATTTGAATGTTAAAAACCTTGTTATGTTATGTTATGTTATTTTGATTTATAGAGCGCGCGTATACCCGTGGATGTCTTGGCGCTATGGACGGCGAGGGGGTCTGCACTGGCGGCCAGTTCTGGAATAGCCAGGTCTTTAGGCCCTTCCTAAAGGTGATGAGAGTGGGGTCGTTTCTAAGCTCGAAAGGAAGAGAGTTCCAGAGCTTGGAGGTATAGAAGTGGAAGCTGCGTCCGCCCCATTGCACAGTGCGGATTTTAGGGACTTGCAGAAGTTTTGTGCCAGAGGAACGGAGGTGTCTGGGGGGTTCGTACCAGGAAAACAGGTTCTGAAGAAAGATCGGCCTTTTTTTGTTCAGGGCTTTGTAGTGCCTTGAATTTGATCCGTTGCTCCACTGGGAGCCAATGCAGCTTTCGAAGTTCGGCGGTGACTGAGTTGTTTCTAGGGATATTGAGTAGAAGTCGTACCGCTGAGTTCTGAACACTTTGGAGTTTTTTTAGGCATTGTTTTTGTGCATTTCCAAATAATCCGTTGCAATAATCCAGCTTAGACTGGATTAAGGCTGTTACTACCGTTTTTCTAGGTCCTGCCGGGATGTATGGAAGAATCTTCCTAATCTTTTTGATAAGAAAATGACTGGCTGAAACAGTAGCATTGGTGTGTTGAATAAGAGAGAGTTTATGATCCAGCCACACCCCCAGGTTCTTGGCTTTCGCCACCGGTTTTGGGGGTTCGCCCATCTCCACTGGCCACCAAAGGTTTCTCCAGCTCGGTAGTAAGTTGCCAAAGATCAATATCTCTGTTTTATCATAGTTTAATTTGAGGCAATGGGTTTTCATTCAATGGTTGATGGTGCGCATGCAGTTTTGAAATTGTGCAGTGGGAGGTGTCTCATTTTTATGTGCTGTTACGACAATCTGAGTGTCGTCGGGATAAGATGTAAGGCAGAAGCCAAAGCTCTGAATTAATGGGGCCAGCTCTGAGACATAAACGTTAAAGAGTGAAGGGCTTAGAGAAGAGCCCTGGGGCATTCCATAGGGGAGGGTGTATGACTCTGAGTGGAAGGCGTCGATCTCGACCGTGAGTCTTCTATCTTTAAGGAAGGAGGATAACAAAGCCACAGCTGCGCCCCCGATCCCTATTCTCTCGAGTCGCTCATGCAAGAGAGAATGGTCAACCGTATCAAAGGCGGCTGACAGATCAAGGAGTATTAGCACGGCTGTGCCACCCCGATCCATCAGCGCCCTAATCTCTTCTGTAGCTTTAATCAGAGCTGTCTCAGTGCTATGTTTGCGACGAAAGCCAAACTGAGAGGAGTCCAGTGAGTCGTTTTCATTAATAAATTGCGTTAATTGAGAATTCATAATTTTGTCAATTATTTTGGCTGGTAGTGGTAGCCGAGCAATGGGCCGATAATTATTAGGGTCCGCCGGCTCCAAAGAAGGTTTTTTCAGTAAAGGTAGGATGGAGGTATCTTTCCAGATGGAGGGAAAGGAACAGGAACTGAACATGGAGTTAAACATTTCTTTGAGACCTGGACTGACCAGGACTGCAATTTCTTTAAGAATTTTTTACGGACATGGGTCAGTAGTGGATCCTGATTTGGATTCTTGAATATAACTGGCTACCATGTCAGAAGACACAGGTGAGAAAGCGAGCAGCGAGTTGGCGTTGTGTTCTCTATGAGTGGCCTCTGTCAGGGATGAATGTGTGGAGTCCTGAAAGTTGTTAAAGATATTCATCACTTTTGTTTTAAAGGTGGCTGCGATGTTGTCACATAACTCTTGGCCACTCTTGATCCCTGGAATCTTTGCAGTGGTGAGTTTGTTCACCACTAGAAAAAGTTCCTTAGAAATGTACTGGAAAAAAACATAGGTTTTAGGGACGTTATAGTTAGAAATGGCGTGAGTTATAGTTACCTCAACTAACTATAACAACTGGATTTCTCTGGTTTTATATGAGTGAAACGTCCAACTAACTATAACGTCCCTGAAACCAAGGTTTTTTTCAGTGAAATTCTATGGTTTTTTTAAATGCTAATTTCTAACTATAAAGTCCCTGAAACCTTTGGTTTTTTTCAGTGAACTTCAAAGGTTTTTTAAATGCTAATTACTAACTATAACGTTACTTGAAACCCATGTTTTTTTCAGTGAATTTCAAAGGTTTTTTAAATGCTTATTTCTAACTATACCATAGCAGTCGCGCTTGCAGAGTGGTGGAGAAAGGTGAGCGTGGCCTCCAAATACCTTTTAATAATCCCACTGTGTGGGATTTAGTGGAGGTAACAGGAGGGGTAGTTAGAACCCAATGTCAACCTTGGGGGCCAACTACCCCTTTTATTACCTCCAGTAAGTCCCACGCAGCATTATTGCTAACTTGTTATATCAGGTCCTGCCCCCTCCCTGCACCACTGTGCAAACGCACCCCCTGGAGCTTTATAAATTGGGGAATTAGGTCCCCTTGAATCCTGAGGGTCCCTGGGGGCCAACTAGCTCACCAGGTACCTCCAGTAAGCGCCACAGATCTGCATTGCAGAGAGCTATTCCGAGGCCATGCCCCTTTTTACACCATGCTGCAAACACGGCTTCTGGCACGCTGCTGCGCGGAGGATGAAGTCCACCTGTGTCCTGAGGTCCTCCACCCTGGGGGGTGGCGGTCCCCAGGGCCATCAAGGGCTCCATGAGGGGAGCCACGCAGCCTCCTCCCAGCATTTCAAAGCCGCTGGCAGGTGGTAGGTCCCCGGGGCAGGGGGACACCCAAATTTTAATATTTAGAGCCCTGGGAAGGTGATGGTCCCTGGGGCAGTGTGGGGGGCTTGAGCCCCCTAGACTAATTATTTATTATAGCCCCAGGAGATGGCGGTCCCCTGGGGTTTGGAGGGCCCATGAGGCCCGCACCCTAATTGAAAGAAAGTATGGGAGGAGGTGGTCGCCGAATCTGTTGCCTGGCATACCGGGTGTGGAATACTACCCGCCTCACGGCCTCTCCAAGGATCCTGAGATGGTGCAGTCCTGCCCAGAAGGGCCTCCTTTTTAATATGTTGTTCACCAATTGCCAAAACCATTTCAGAATGCACACACAGCTAATTCAAACCAGTTACTTTATTAAACAAGGCATGCCAACAGCTTCTTTCCGGTCTGCCAATCGGGTACCGATGCGTTTCGAGGCAGACAGCCTCTTCTTCTTGGGCAGCTTCGATGAATGTTCACAGAGTACTCTGCATGCAGCTTATATCCCCGCTTGCAGTGGGTGTTGCTCAGTGCTTCATTCTTAATCAAGGCATGCTGGGATGGTAGTCCGTTCCCCTGAGTTCCTAACACCCTCAGTGGGTTCCATGGCATTATTTTGCAGCTAAATTATTTTTCTACAGTAGGGGTCCAAAAAGAGAGTTGGTTTAATACGCCAAATCAGCTGCACTGCATACCGAGTGAAATCCAGATGGCTGGATTGCTGCCTAATGCCCTCCCGAAGCTCCAGGGCAATTTTTGAATAAAATTATTTACACCGTGGTCCGGACATGGGGTGGTGCACCATCTTATTCAAAGGCAATAAGAGGGGCTGTGGTGGGAAATGATTCTGTCACCGTGAAGTGCAGCGATCTGAAGTTCAGTGAAACTCTTACCGGCATCCAAAATCCTACTAAGGACAAGGTATGCATTTAAACTAAAATTCCAACAGTAGCCCACTTAGGAATGATGGACTGCTCTTTAATGGGAACTACATATCCCAGCATGCCACATGACTGCACTATGCAAAACCTATTGAAAGAAATAATAAAAGAGGATGCATGCGAATATAAACATAAAAGAGAGCACTTCCTGTGGAAATCTTTTGCGAGCCTCTGAGGAAGATGTCTTGTGCATTGAAATGCGTCAGTCTGTGAACAATTGATTTGGTATGCGGAGGAGGATTTAGAGTGAAAGCCAGATGGCTGGATTGCTGCCGAGTGCCCTCCCAAAACACCAGGGCAATTGTTGAACAAAAAAAAAAGTATATATATATTATATATATATATATATATATAATATATATGTATATATATATATATATATATGTATTTATATCTATATCTATATATATATCTTTTCCCATGCCTACGGTGGTTGGCCTGCAAAGGTATCAAAAAGGTCCTTGACTACCCAGGAAGAACAAATGAGAACACTAGAGTACACTATTTATTGCTTAGAATGCCCCTGTAAAAAACAATATATAGGGAGCACCATCAATCTTACAAAACTCAGAATTTTAGAACACATGCGTGCAATAACAAAAAATGATAGATCTTACCCAGTGGCACGCCACTTTGCAGAATTACATCAGAGCAACAGGGATTTGTTGCACTTTTACTGCATAGACCAAGTAAATCGCTCAGAGCGAGGGGGAGATAGGATAAAAGCATTGCGTACTCTGGAATCAAAACACATTATTGATCTCAAAACCATGGCACCTTGGGGGCTCAATAATGATGAAGAGATGTGGGTTCATCTCTGAAAAATGAACTCCTGACCATGTAAAAATCAAGCCAGAGAGCTAGTAATAAGAGAGTAACTCAAAGACTAGGCACCTGTTACATACTAGAAAATGAGCTTAGAAAAGCACTTGATAGCCTGTTGACACAAAGATCAAAGTAATATCATGGCCCATTCAGAGCTACAAAACGAATCTGTAAAGGACTGGGACTATGAATGATGCAATTCATAATAAGAGAGAGAGAAAGACAGGAATGAAGTACATGTCTATAATTTTAAAGAAGGTTGTATATGAATTATGATCATACACTATGCTTTCATGAATTGTCCCTTTATCTGGTCAAAGCAAGTATTCACTTTTTTAGACTTAGTCTGTTGTCACGAGTTTTTAATATTAGCACTAGAGCACTGTATTTGAAATATGCCCATAAAAAACACATGAAATGTATTAGGAGTAATACACTTTAAGATGGCCACTGCGAATGCAATCTAGGCATCAAGCACCATCATCTATGTTGTTGGAAAGATAACAAACTGTGGCTTTAAATGGCGTCACTTCGTGTACACAAACTGACACTGACGAAGCTCCATAGCGAAACGCGTCTGTCAGGGGTGAGGGGTTTGTAATAAAAGTTCGGAAACGGAAAAAAAAAATGTCAGGGGTGAGGGATTTGTAATAAAAATTCGGAAACGGATACCTGTGTGCTTGCCGTTTTTTCAATCCAAAACGGAGTTGAATAGTGTTCGAATATATATATCTATATATATATCCAACACAAAAGTTCAAATTTGTAAGAACGCCTACACACGTGGAAGATTTCTCCTTCTTTATTGCGGACTGCAGAAAAATCGTGCTCACACCTTGGGTAAAAGCGCCATACGCGTTTCGGGCAACCTTAGCCCTTGATCACTGGCAATGCAACAAAAGTCCCGGCAGCCACGATTAAATACCTCTTGGACCCGCCCCAGTGGGCTTTCAAGCCCCAATGCCTTGTGGGAGTGGGAGTTTTATTAATTCCGCCATCTTGTGTAATACTGGGGTGGAGTGTTGTTGATAGATTGACACTCAGGCTGCGAGTTGTGCTTACTGCTGCTAATTTTTACGGGGGAATTCTTTTTAATTAAAAATTGTATTGTTGTTTTTTTAACACTGCCAAGGTACAGCTGACTTACATACTCTCCTGGGTAGAGTCGCTAGAACCCTGCGGTGTCCGTCTGTAAGAGCGGGGCTGCCTTCACTGGGTTAGCGCACTACTAGTCTTTCTCTCTAAACTCCTTTAAAACTCACGCTGGCGCAAACGCGCAGCGTGTGTAATACTGGGGCGGAGTGTTGTTGACATATTGACACTCAGGCTGCGAGTTGTGCTTATTGCTGCTAATTTTTACGGGGGAATTCTTCCGAGGTACAGCTGACCTACATACTCTCCTGCGGTGTCCGTCTGTAAGAGCGGGCCTGCCTTCACTGGGCTAGCGCACTAGTCTTTCTCTATAAACTCCTTTAAAACTCACGCTGGCACGAACGCGCTGACAGCGCGCCAAAGGCAAGCCGGTCTGCCCCCGTCAGCGCCCGGAACTTGCCCAGGGCCAGGACCCCTGGTCTTTTCTTACCCCTCAGCTATTCAAGAGAAGTACTGCTGAATCTACGAGGGGAACATTGCAGGGATGGTGCCACAATCAATTTGGATGGTAAGAGGGGAACGTTTCTTAGCCCGCAATGTTGTTACCGATTCGATGGCAACTCAGTTCAGAATACCAGAATAAGGGGCAGGGAAGCCTGCTGTATGCAAAGAGAAAATGCAGAGGGTTTTTGCCCACATAAGCACACATCCCCACTCCCCAATGATCAAGGGTTGGTAACAGGGCCGGTGGCCACTTCAGTAAATAGGCTTCTGTGCATACTTTTGAACACTCTTCAGTTAAACATAAGTATGAGCTGGAAATACTATTGAATGCACACAGTCCTGATATGGTCTTCTTAACGGAGACCTGGACGGATATAACCTCAATCCCTGATTGGAATGTCGCCTTACCTTCGGGCTATGCTTTTTTTAACCAAGACAGGTCAGGTAGTAGAGGAGGCAGCATCGCCATTATATATAAGAATGGCCTGAAGGTGCAGACAGAAGTAGTTGCTGATCTCCAGGCGGAAGCAATGCAATTCTGTGTTAGGCTTAAGGATGACATTGTATTTCATGGCCTACTGGTCTACCGGCCGCCGGGCACCAGAGCTGCTTTTTCAACAGCCCTTATGTCCTATATGGAATCTTGTATTAACTATCAATTTTTTACAATCTTAGGTGATTTCAATTATCATCTGGAGTTGGTTACTAATTCGGACACGGGTAAACTGATAGATCTAATGGAAGCGCATGGACTGCATCAACTAGTGTCTGAACCCACGCCCTTCGGTGGCCATATTTTAGATGGGCTTTTCTCTCCCCACCCAGATATTTCACTAGGTGGTATAGATGCACTCCCATGGACAGACCATAAAGCAGTATTATTTGAGATTAGGGCCAGGGAACCGGAGAGGTGTTCCTCTCATAAAGCAACTAAGGTAATGTTTCGTCGCTGGAGTAAGGTAACCAGCAGCGGCCTAGGGGCTGCCCTTGACCATTTCCCTCCAATTTTAGACAATGACAATGAAGTGGCTGCTACTCAGTTCAATGAATGGGTTCGAGGAGCAGTAAACTGTGTCGCACCTGAGCAGACCGCCATAGCAAACAGGCGCCCTTCCGGGAGGCCGTGGTATGGCCCTGAACTTAAACGACTAAAAGTTGAATGCAGAAGGTTCGAGCATCTTTGGAGGGTACAGTACAGTAAGATCAGTAAAGATGCTTACAATCAGGCCTTGAATAGATATAAGGATGCCATTCTGGCTGCTAAAAGGGTGTATTTCACTTCGAAAGTCCAGAACGCCTGAAACTCTGCAAAGGAGTTGTTTAAATCTGTGTCCTCTTTGACTAAACCTCAACAGGGTAGCGGGTTTAAGCCTGATCAGGCGTTTTGCAACCAGTTGGCGATTTTTCCCCACAATAATATGCAAACTATATATAATGATCTGGCCAACTTACTAAATTCTCAGGCAAGTACATATCAATCACCTTTGGAGGCGGAAATAGCGCCATGTAATTTGCTATGTTTTAACCGCCTATCGGAACACATGGTAATAAACATTTTAAAATCTATTAAATCTGGTTCATTTTTTGACCCCTGTCCGCTGGCCATTATGCATTTGGCAACGGAGAGGATCAGCGAGACTCTTACCTCCCTGATCAATCAAGTTCTGACATCAGGCATTTACCCTGTAGCTTGGAAGACAGCAAGTACTAGGCCAATTTTGAAGAAGCCCACCTTGGAGCCTACTGAATGTAGAAACTACCGGCCAATCTCAAGTCTGTCATTGATAGCCAAGATCCTGGAAAAATCAATTAATAAAACTCTGGACAATAATAGGTTTTTGGACCCATCCCAGTACGGCTTTCGCTCCAGACACTCTACTGAATCTGTCCTGATTGCTGCAGCTGAGGGGATTTGGACTGTAGTTGATGGGGAGGGGAGGGCCATTCTTGTTCTCCTTGATATTGCAGCTGCATTCGACACCGTGAATCACACGGTGTTGGTGCGGCGACAACAGGAGATTGGAATCAACGGCGAGGCTGAAATGCCAGAAACCGGTCCCCGGTAGCTTGTTTCCTTCCCAGTATAAGAATTGGCTTGGTAGTTTGGTTTGCCCTGTTCCCATCATGCACTGGGACAGGAACAGACTAATTTGCATATAGCCAAGTTCTGAGCTGGGATGGTGCAGTGAGCTAAAAAACGGTGATGGATCAAGCCCTGATCTTTGGACTGGGTAAGAGTGGTCTGCTTAATTCAGGCACTCTGTTCATCACCACCCCCTTTTCTGAATCATTTTTGTCCACCATAAGCGTGGAAGGGTATACTCAGATGTGAGTCCCTTGCTCATTGCACCATCAGGATTCAAGCAAGCCGGGCCGACGAGGCTGAAATGCCAGAAACCGGTCCCCGGTAGCTTGTTTTCTTCCCAGTATAAGAATTGGCTTGGTAGTTTGGTTTGCCCTGTTCCCATCATGCACTGGGACAGGAACAGACTAATTTGCATATAGCCAAGTTCTGAGCTGGGATGGTGCAGTGAGCTAAAAAACGGTGATGGATCAAGCCCTGATCTTTGGACTGGGTAAGAGTGGTCTGCTTAATTCAGGCACTCTGTTCATCACCACCCCCTTTCCTGAATCATTTTTGTCCACCATAAGCGTGGAAGGGTATACTCAGATGTGATTCCCTTGCTCATTGCACAATCAGGATTCAAGCAAGCCGGGCCGACGAGGCTGAAATGCCAGAAACCGGTCCCTGGTAGCTTGTTTCCTTCCCAGTATAAGAATTGGCTTGGTAGTTTGGTTTGCCCTGTTCCCATCATGCACTGGGACAGGAACAGACTAATTTGCATATAGCCAAGTTCTGAGCTGGGATGGTGCAGTGAGCTAAAAACCGGTGATGGATCAAGCCCTGATCTTTGGACTGGGTAAGAGTGGTCTGCTTAATTCAGGCACTCTGTTCATCACCACCCCCTTTTCTGAATCATGGATTCAACTGGTCGGCTCTTGCCCTCCTTTCCTCGTTCTTAAACAATAGGAAACAAAGCCTGAACTGGGAGGGTCTACAATCTGATAGTTTTAATTTGCCCTGCGGGGTTCCGCAGGGCTCAGCTCTGTCTCCAACTTTGTTCAATGTTTACGTGAAGTCGCTGGCTAGGCTTGTAGGGAAACATGGCTTTAGCCTTGTGTCGTATGAGGACAACTTGCAGCTGGTGGTATCCGTCCTAGATAAGCCGGAGCTAACAGCGGAAGGATGCCATGCTTGTCTGAAGGATGTCATGGAATGGATGAGTTGGAGTTTTTTGAAAATCAATACTGGGAAAACAGAAGTTATTGAATTTGGCAATGGGTCACCGATCTGGAATATTTGGTGGTGGCCGCTGGAAGCTGGGGAATGTCCCTTACCTGTAAAGAAAGTGAGGGATCTTGGGGTCATCTTTGATGACAAATTGAATATGTCAGCCCAGGTGAACAGTTTAACATTAGCTAGTTTTTTCCTACTCAAGACCATGCGGAAATTCTTCCCTTTCTTTCCCCTGTCACTGCAGAAAACAGTTATGGCCGCCCTTTTTATGTCCAGACTGGATTATTGCAATGCGATGTTTTTGGGTATGATAAGCATCAGATTAGCAAACTTCAATCACTGCTGAATGCTGCAGTTTGAGTGATTTTAAAACTTCCGAATGGCCATCCCACTACCCAAGGTAGGCGAGCACTACACTGGCTCCCCGTCCTGCAGAGAATTGAGTTTAAAGCACTCTGCTTGGTACATAAAGCACGGTATGGGGGTGGCTCAGAGGTCTGTCATAATAGGTTCAGGCTCTACACACCCTCGCGAGACATACGCTAGGCAAATCTCGGCCTAATCTGTGTTTCTAGGTACAGACGAGCCAGAAGGGGGGGCCGTTCATTTTTTTGTTGTGCGGCCCAAATCTGGAACAAACTACCGGTGGCCTTAAGACTTCAGCCAAACCTCTCATCGTTCAGGAAAATCTTGAATTCCCGGCTGTTTAACGCTGGGTAGCTGTTAGTCTATTTGCCTTGCCCTGCCTCACCTAAACACCTCAGCACCAAGACGCCTCGGCATTCGAGAGCTTTATAAGCATTTTTATAACATAACATAACATTGGTGCTGTCAAGTTTTTTTACATAAAAATGTCTTACCCAAGTGTGTTTGCTTCAGGAAAGCCATCAACTTTGCACCCATCTCCAGGTCCTACAATAGCGGACTCCCATGTCCTCACAGCACTCAAAACTTTATGCGCTGTAGGCCCGCTTTTATGCAGCGGGGCGTTCTCGCAACGAGGCACGCCGCAATTTAATCCAACACAAAAGTTCACCTTTATGAGAACGCCTGCACACATGGCAGCCCCTGTGAATAAAGTTATTGGAATATACTCTACCTGATGTGGCTCTTCCATAAGGGGCACCTTTTTTGACTGGATTTTAGTGGCGGAAGAAGCTCCGCTGCAAGCGCAACGTTTCTGAGGTGAGGCTACTGGGCGTCATCAAAAAGGGAGGTAGTCCTATCATGGAGGATTAAGAATGCAGCATGTTTTTAACAAGAATGTACATCATCCCACTGGGGTTTTAAAGTGAACTTTGATTTCATGTTTTTCAGGAAGGACTCACTGGAGTATTAATTTTGTGCACTACAAAAACCACAAGGCCAGAGAAGTGGCCACGCCACTGGGGCGGTCCAAGTGAATTTAAATTGAGCTGCATATTGCCGGTCCTCCGCTACGTGTGGTTGCCAATGATTAAGAGTCAGGAAGACTCGAAACACGTCTGGCAGTTAATCTACAATGACGTCTGTGTCAAAACCTGTATGCAGCCCCGTGAATAAAGTTATTGGAATATACTCTACCTGTTGTGGCTCTTCAGAAGGGGCACTTTTTTTGACTGGATATATATATATATATAAAAAAAAAAAATATATATATATATATATATATATATATATATATATATATATATATGTATTTCCACAAAGTGATCCTCAAGCCTTGTGAGAGCGCTCAGCAGTGTGTGCTCCACCCAGGGGTCGGATCCAGACCCAGGAATATTTCGCCAAACAAAAGAGGCGGCACATCAGGAATTGTTTTAAGCCTTTTTAATCAAGACTTCACCCCACCAACGCGCTTCAGCCAACACTGGCCTTGGTCACGGTCACCGTGAGCAAGGCCAGTGTTGGCTGAAACGCGTTGGTGGGGTGAAGTCTTGATTAAAAAGGCTTAAAACAATTCCTGATGTGCCGCCTCTTTTGTTTGCTGATATATATATATGTATATATATGTTCAAAAGACGCCATCCATCACGCTCCTTTACCTCACGGGCAAATAACGTCGGAACGAAACCACAAGTACGTGCAGTATTTTCAGTGCTTTATTTCGTGCATAAAGTTCAGCCAGCAAAATGCCATGACGCGTTTTGCCTCTCGCAGAGGCTTGATCACATGATGTGTCACAGACATGGATGAGGGTATATATAATATAGTGGTTGATTAACAACCAGTTACAGCTGTGTGCATTTTTTCTAAAAAAAACATAGACATAATTGATATACTGCCAAAAAGGAAATACTTAGCAGCAAGCAGCAAGATTAAAGGGCATAGTGCCCAACATCATATAGAGATATACTTTCCAAATGTTTAGAAAAATATATACTATATACAAAATAAATAAATATGTAGAAAAATAGACAATCTATTTACATTCATATTTACATATTGTTAAAAAAAAACTATTAAAAGAAAGTCATATTTACATGTAAACAAGTATTTCATATAACCTCAATATTTGCATTGGTCTTGCTACACTGGTATAAGACCTGGTGAGGAAATGGGGAGGAGTGGAAGGTTCAAAGTCAATTGCTCTCCCACCTCGCAATCCCTAGTCCCCTACCTACGGTCAACCATCTGTCTAGGATGTCCAAATTAATATTAAACTGCATAGCTGTTAAATATATAGATACCCTACATAAACATACTGGGGAAAGTTACCCAAATATATAGATGTGAAAATTATTTAAAAACTTGATGATAGTTTTCTAGTTTCAATCGGGGATTTGAGCACTCAGTTTTTTGATCATATCGTTATCTGATCCCAGATGTTTTAACCAAAAGGAGTTAAATACCCAATCTCACATGTGGACTGATATACATAAATTCAAGCCAATCTTATTATAGACAAGTATACATATCCTCGGTGACATTAAGGCCTCCCGGGACCTTGCTATTGAACTCCAGAATGTACCTCGTCTCCAGTAGCCGCAATTGAGCATCTCTATTACCCCCTCTTTTGAGGGGCGGGATCGTGTCCACTAGAAAGTAGACCAATCCATCTGGATTACTGTTATGGATCTGCTCAAAATGTCGCGCAACAGGGTAAGCTGGATCTTTACCTAGAATGGCTCGGAGATGTTGCAAGATCCGTTTGTGGGCGGGCAGTCGAGTGCTGCCCACATAACATAGCCCACATGGACATTGCAGCACGTAGACTACGTATTCAGTTTTGCACGTGAGTCTGTGCTTGATAGCGATAGGCTTGTTATGGAAGGGGATGGAGTAGTGAGTTTTGCTTATCCCTTGTCGGCAAGCCTTACAGAAAGGTCACCTTTTAAAACCTCTGCTGAGGTCCATCCAGGTCCCTGAGAGAGGCTTGTCCAGAGTACTGCTTACCAAGGCATTTGCCATTGATGGAGACCTTCGAAAAGTCAATTGCGGCTTAATGGGGACCAGATTGCCGATGATCGGATCTCTCTTCACCAGATTCCAATTCCTACTGAAAATCTTCCGAATTTCAGCGTGTTGGACACTATAGGTAACAATTGCCCTTGATTGTATGGATTCCGTGTTGGATTCAATGACCAGTTCCTTGCTTTTCAGGGCTTGTGCCCTTGGGATATTCTTTGTACGCTCTATAGCACTGTCCACCACATCCGCTCTATATCCTCTCTCTAAAAAGCGGCTCTTGCTGTCTTTTTGTGCTTTATCACATTCATTCTCAGTGCTACATAGCCGTCTCATGCGCAACATTTCCCCATAGGGAATGCTGCGTATGAGGTGTCCGGGGTGCTGACTGGTAGCATGTAAGAGAGTATTCCCTGAGGTCTCTTTCCTATAGGCTCTTGTCTCCAAAGCATTATTTTTTATGTAAACTTCTACATCTAGGAAGTTTACTCTTTCCTTGTGTATTACGGATGTGAACTCCAAATTATAGTTATTATTGTTAAGTTTACAAACAAAGTCAGTTGCTTCATTCACATGCCCCTTCCATACAAAGAATAAATCGTCTATGTACCTGCAATACAAGACTATGTTATTGTTCATAATGGCTTCGTGGTCCCCCATGAGGACCCGCTCTTCCCACAGTCCCATGTGCAGACACGCGAAACTGGGGGAAAAGCAGGCCCCCATGGCCACTCCCCTTATCTGTTGATATATTTGGCCATAAAACAAAAAATAATTCTGTTCAAGACATAGTCTCAGCATGCCAATAATCATCCTGTTGTGGTGTACATAGTTCATGGGCCGTTTGTTTAAGTAATGTTCAACTGCTTTAATCCCATCGCTATATCTGATGGAAGTATATAGGGACTTCACATCTAGAGTCATCAAGCAGTATTCTTCACTCCAAACCACATTCTCCAATTTGGTTAAAAAATCAGTTGTGTCTTTCACATATGATTTAAGTTGTGTCACCCACTCCTGCAGAAAATATATATATATATTTTTTTCTTGACGTCATGGTTGCGAGCACCTCATGCAGAGGCACACAGTCGAGAGACAATAACGCACATCCAGGTAAAAATCTTCAGTTCTTTATTTTCATTATCGCCATATGTAATGCATTACACAATTCCTCTCTCTATACTTTAAACGGACCGACGCATTTTATGCCTTCGATATATATATTCAAAAGGGCAGATTTGTAGCAAGGGGACGTGTGTGGACTGGTGCCACATGGCAGCTCTCTCCACTGTCAGAGCAGAAGCCCCAAGCTGGCACATGCTCTGTGGCATGGCCCCTGCCTCAACACACTTCTTGCAGAATCAATTCAGTGTTACCCCACTGCCCCAACCGAGGTCCCAACCGTGGCTAGATCCCTGTGTTCCAGATGCAGTCTGTATGGCACCAGGCCCCCTTACATATCGCAGGCCAGCCCGAGAGATGTTCCTAAGTCTTACTATAACTCTGATTAGGATCGGATTGGGAAGGTGGGTGGTCAGGTATTGGGTGATGGACCTGTGCTTCAGGGGCACCTGTGGGCTGTTTTTTTGGGCCTCAGTAAACTGGCCCCAGAGACTTACTGTCTTCTCCAGTCCCCACCAGGACACTGTAATGCGGCACCACCATCCTGGGCACTCGCCTGACCTGGTGTAAAAGGAGGCTTGATGCAGGTTCAACTCTCGCTTTTAGGGAATTCTTGCCTTGGCCCCCTGCCTTGTGTGGCCTACCTGGCCGGAAGCAGTATCATCCCCTGCCAGGCCATGACCTTCACATTATGGTGGAAATGGGGAGAGTGTGAGTTTGCAGGGGCATCCATGTGGGGAAGATGGTTTCGTGGCAGTTGTTCCATTCTCACCTCAGGATATGGTGGATCGGGAGTGGGTAAGAGAAGCGGCCTCCCTAGCGGCCAGATGTCACCTCAGCCCCACTGTTTTTTAGGCCTTGTTGGGGTTGCAGGTCTTAAATAACTGGATATTGCATTAAGGTCAATCCTGAAGCACTGCACTAAACGCGTGCCTAGAAAAGTACAGAGAGCAGAATGGAACAGTATCAGTGCTGTGAATGAGCATTTACAACAAGAGTTAAATGAACAATTCAGTACAGGAAGATGTCAGTGAGACGTAAAGCAAGTGCACACCTGACCCACCCTTGATTGGAGGTAACTGAATGAAGCTGAATTAAGTAGAGTATTATATCATGAAACGAGGGTCACTCGTAAACCATGAGCTCGCATAAGACAAGCTTCGGAGATCTAATTATCAGAGGCTCCTATGCTTTCAGATAGAAAGGGTGTTATGCAGCCACAGAAAATTGGTTATGGAACCAGTGTGTTTTTAAACGCTATTTGAAGCACAGAAAAGAGGGCTGTATCTGACTCTGGGAAAGTTGCCTGCCAAAGGTTTGCACAACTTGCACTTCTTTAAAAGTGAGTTACAGGCATTTAAAAAAGAATTGAGGGGGATTGCGGGTCGTAAGAACGTTCAGGCATGGATAACGTCAGAGAATGGTAACTGGGAGTGTTGACGTGTATCCCGATTTCAATTTTTTTAGTCACAACCCAAATTTGTGGCTACATCGAAACACTCGGGCAAGAGGTGGCGCTATAGAAAATGCATACCTAACACATCAGCCCATTGCATTATACAGAAGACATCGGAGCACAAATGGGGGGCTTCCCCAAGCACATTTTTGGATTTTGTTCGCTGAAGCCTTTGCAGCCTTGAGCAGTCCAGGGATGTTGCTAAACCAGAAATATGAGTCCCTCAGCAGTACTCACTATAACGCTTATAAAGATGGGGAAACTTGAGAGAAAGTTGGGAGTGGGCTTCTTTCCACTGTTTGAGAATAACTATTAATGAGTTTTTGTACATTTTCAAGCCCAGAGAAGCAACTGAAACTTTGAGAAAAAAAATGATTTTTCTGCCTTGGGACAGGTTGAAAATGTCAAAAACAAGAAAAAAGCGCACACGATATGGAGGGAGTAGCAAGCAGGGGAAGTTGGAGGGGAGAGAAACAGTAACTCAATCACGTCGTGAGCAGCAAATGGGCATAGATTAACTTGAATAAATCTATGCTTGGTCCCTGCTCCACAGAAATTACTGGAAATTATGTTTGGCCTCGATTTGCAAATTAGGGAGCCTGTAAGGAAGGGTGACCTCAATCGAACAAATATTAAGCAATAGGTTGGCTCCAAGCCCATTTTGTAAACAATAGCTAGGGCATTTTCTCCCAGGCTTGACCCTAACAATGAATGTAATCTTGTATAATGTAACTGGTGCACATGTAAATTGCTACCAATTATTTTGGACAGAGTTCACACTATCTATATAAAACTACAAAAAAATTATATGAAATAACCAGCCAGATTTTGGAAAAACTGGGAAGTTATAATTAAAGAGAATTCTTTATTCCTTTTTAACATACTTTTTCTGCTTTTTTTAGTTTATCAGTTACAAATCATTAAGACAGCTTTAGAACACATTTTAAAGTGCTTTCCCCTTACATTTACTACTTAAAGTGCATACCTGCCAGAGGAAAAAATACCAGCTTTGCGTGATTTTCTTCCGTTTGGTAACGTCCAGGTGGCAACCCTAGCTAGATCACGTGTTGTAGCTCTAGGCTATTTTATTTCTCCTCGCCCGCATGCACTGCTTCTAGTTATACCAATGTCACTGGCTCTAGAAGCTTTAAAATATTTAATTTACCAAACATTTCTCAAAAGAATTAGTTTTATGAGACTAACCAGATGGTGATGCTTGACCGGGACGATCCGGGAATGTGGGACACTTTTTTCGGGGGGTCCCGGACCGAATTATGGGGCATATTACCAACAACTAGCGATAATTATAGCTATGTTGGCTTAGCGGCAATATTTTTATCGCCGAGCTGCGGCGATTTTTATCGCTTAGGAACCTTGCTGTAGAATTTTGGCATCAAATCCTGCCTGCTGCTTCCAAGACCCAACAATCGTGGTGTGCTGTCTCGTCCTGCTACTGTGAGGACCCCAAGAATCCCAAAGCACCCCCAGCCCCTCACTAATTGCCAGAGAAATCCTTTGAGGTAGAGGAACTCCTCCCCTGCAGTCCGCAGGCATCAGACCCACAAAGTATGGTTTACCACCTTGCAGCTCTCCGGTGACAGAGACCGCACTACCTCAAATAGAGCGTTAGTATTATCTACATTTGCCTCTGTTTACCAATCTGGGTCTCACTGGACTCTGCACAGTTTACTTCATTTCCTATCATTATACGGAATGATATGGTTGGTATGGTATGGTATAGTCTGTCACTGAATAATATGATAAGGTATCATGGCCTGTCATTGTATAGTATGACATGTTTTATCCTGTCATTGTGTGGTTTGGGGTAGTATGATATGGCATTGCATGGTATGGTATGTTACGGTATGTTATGTTATGGCTTGGTCTGTCCTCATATGGAATGGTATTGTTTTACCTGCCAGTGTACAGTAAAGTATGCCCTGCCATGGTATGGCATGCTACAGTACAGTACGGTACTGCGTGGTATGGTGTGATATGCTATGGTATGGTGTGGTGTGGCCAGTATGTTATGATCTGCCATTGTACAGTATGTTATGATATGGTATGGCCTATGATTGTATTGTATGGTATGGCCTACCATTCTATGACATGAAAGAAAAAGAAAAAGTATGTATGTTTTGTCAAGGTATGGTATGGTATGGATACCATACCATACCAGTGTAGGAAGCTGGCTAGAGAGCCAGCTTCCTACACTGGAGTGCTTCATCATGTTGATGGGCCATGCATCAAACTTCAAAAAAATTGCTAGGGATCCTGCCAATACTTTAAGGAATGACAGCCTGCTTGGCAGTCATTTCTCAATTGGGCGGGCGGCCCATCCGTCTGAGTGAAGGAGTAATTTACTCCATCTCCCTCACTGAGAAAGAAGCTGCTCAGGAAACATCTAAATAAGGTCCAAAGGGGAGAGCAAGAAGGGGGGAGGCCAGAGGGAGGAAGAAGGTAGGGATGTAGCAATAAACATACAGTCTGTTCCCTTTCCCATTTATTCCTATGTGGCACCCAGATCTTTATGCCTTCCATCTACAAATTTAGCTAAAACTCAAAATACTCGTGAGATTCAAACCTGAGTGTCCTTTCAATGAAAATCAAGCCAGTCTCTCATGCAGTCAGCTCTGCTGCTCCTCGTAAAACTGTCTGGTTGAGATGTAAATATGGTGCTATCACATTAGGAACACAGGGTCAGATCCATCAACCCTCCTAAAAGTTGAGTTAGCACTAAGTGGCGATAGAGAGCCAAATAATAGAGAGTAAGGTTGGTACAGAGATCACAAGTAGGATTAACACTGATTTATTCAGCTGAAGTGCCATAAATCTAACATTTCATACTCTCGTGGAATTCTGGGAAAAAGACTCACTAGTTTGGAATTCTGAGGCCATAAAGAGAAAAGATATGATGTAATCTCAGAATTTTTTCCTGAAACGATTTACTGAAGTTTACAAAAGTAACATGCAGGTCTCTGAAACGTGTCACTTAATTCCAGAAACAGGGCCTTAAATGTCACTGTCACAAACTGACTCACACAACCCATCCTTTCTCAAAGACTTTTCGCTCCTCGCGCTCTCCCACACACATTTTATTTCTCACACAAACAACCCTCGCACGCAAATGCACAGAGCTTTCCCGTGTGCACAAAAGCGCGGGGCCCAAGATGGTCGCTATCTCCTACTAGCTGTCGCTAACTGGTGTTAGCGACAGCTAGGTAATAGGGAGATAATTTTATCTCCGCTTTCTTGGCTTTTAAAGCCAAAAAAGGGGAGATAAACCCCATTGATAATATTCCCCTATGAACCCTATCCGACCCTGCCTCTGATGCCATTTCCAGTTGCAGGATGTCACACCATTCAGTTGAGCAGCCTCCGAATAGATCAACTTTGTTTGGGAGAAGTTGGGCAAAGTCGGGAATCTTTTTAGGCTTCACACGGCTTCAAAGGCGATGGTTCACCTACGCACCAAGCCATATTCTTTCCTCACGCCCGGGCGCCTCTTTGTGAAAGCTCTACTGTCTCTAAAAAGTAGGAACTCTGCTGGCCCACCGACCCTTGTCATCTTGGAAAGCCCACCTGGGGCCTCATTTATGAGGCCTTGCGTCAGTTTTGCACCGCCGGTGCGTCACTTTTTGTGACGCACCAGTGGTGTAAAAAAATGCGCCTTGTTGCGCCATATTTAAATAGTGACGCATCTAGGTAGATGTGTCACTTTTTAAACCCCTGCGCCACATTATACTTGCGTCAGGTATAATGTATGCAGAGGGGGCGTTCACCCGCAAAAAGCCTCGTAATAGTGACGCAGTGAAATCTATGAGATTTCACTGCGTCACTTTTAGGACGCTGTTGCGTCAAAATCTTGCGCCTGCCTCACAGCAGGCGTAAGACTGATGCAAGCCCTTTCACATGGGGCTTTCCCCATGTGAAAGGAAGCATTGCTGGAGTTGCGTCACTTTTGTGACACACTCCAGCAATGCATCACTTTTGCGCCTACAGATACGTCAGAAATACTGACGTATCTGTAACTCCTTGCGACATGATGCGTCATATTATAAATATGACGCATCAATCATGTCGCAGGGAGAGCGCAGTGAAAAGTGACGCGTCGCTGTTTTCACGCAGCGATGCGTCACTTTTCATAAATGAGGCCCCAGAACCTTGGAAAGTTACGTAAAATCTAGGCCGGTTTCTAAGAGATCGGTAGGTGGCGCTATTCTCGCAGTCATCACTTTTTAATTGAATCAGCCCATATAAAACTGGCATACATGTCCTACAAGAACAGTGTTTATAACGATTTCATCCGCAATAACAACTGTCTTGTCTTCCATTATTTGTTATTCCACGGACAGCAGAAAAACATCATTATTGCTTCCTTAGCATTTCTGCCTCATTACCAGAGGGTGGCTGACATTTGGATGACGCATTTGTGTACAAACACAGCCTACTTCAAAAATACCGCTTCATACTGTGTCGATATAATTGTCTTCAGTATATTCGTTTCACTCCTTCAACGCCCCTTGACCTCTGGTGTCAGCCGGCCACTGACTGATCTGCATGCCCCTTACAAAACACAGCCACGCAGTCGATGGATACAAAGCCCTTGCATCCTCCAGGCGAGCATGATCCTGGTGGGCTCAGAAGAAAACAAGCACTAGCAAAGCCAAAAGGTCTCGCCTATGCAAGAGCTATTGACTTTGCCAATGTGTTTTAGCCATGTAGTACACTTGTGTGGCTGCTGTTCAGCATGGCTAAAAATTAGTGACAAAGAGGAGAGTGACACCCAGTGTCACAGAGTGAGATTACGAAGAGTGGAGTAGAGTGGTGTGGCATAGTGTGTCAAGTATTGGAGTCACATAGAGTAGAGTTGTGCACAGTCACTTACAGTGGAGTGGGGTGAGGTGAACTGGTGTAGAGTGTATTGGCATAGAGTGTTGCATAGTATAGTAGCGTAGAGTGCAGTGACGTAGAGTGTAGGAGCATAGACCTCAGCAGTGTACAATGCAGCATTGGTGAATGCAGTGGCATATATTAGAGTGTTGCATAGTACAGCACAGTGGCATAGAGTGCAGCCGTGCAGGGTGGAGAGGTGCAGAGTAGAGTGATGTAAAGTGCAGTGGCGTAGAGCGCAGTGGTGCAGAGTAGAGTACAGTGGCACAGAGTGCAGAGTGGCGTAGAGTGGTGTAGGGTAGAATGTAGTGCAGTAGAGTGCAGTGGCATAAAGTGCAGTGCTTTCGAGTGCCGTGGCATAGAGCGGGTTGATACTGAGTAGAGTGGAGTGGCATACAGTGCATTGGTATAAAATACAGTAGTGTAGAGTAGAGTGCCGTAGAATTCAGTGGCATAGAGTGCAGTATTGCAAAATTTACAAAAAACAATGTTTCTTTTGTGTGTTCCTCATTTTGAAATATTCTGGTATACTTGAACAGTTCATTTTAGAGTTGTGTGCTACAAAAAATAATTTCCTAGTCCCAGTCTCCAGCAAGATTGTCACATAAATCCTCTCACATTGAAGTCAGAGAAAACACGTAAACACCAAGGGTACCAAGTCCCAAGGGTAAATCTAGAGACATGCTCTCAATTCTGAAGGCACAGCCTTCCTATTCTGAATGTACATCTGCCCATTCTAGTAGCACATACTCTATTTCTAGAAGCGCATATATGCAATGTTGGAAGCACATGTTCTCAATTCAAAAAGCAAACCCTCCAATTCCGGAAGCACACTCTGCCCACTCTGGAACCACGTATTCTTATTTTGGATGGACATGTATGTCTTTCTGCCAGCATATCCTCCTCTTTTTGCAGGTATATCCAATTCACCTATGGGAGCACAGACCCCACCATTTCAGACCCAATTTTGGAAGAACACCCTTCACATTTTGGAAATATACTCCAAATTGGAAAGCACATCCCCAACTCTTTAAGTATTTATGCCAAATTCTGCAAGCACAACTTCCTCATTCTATAAGCATATGCATCACATTGTGGATGCACAGATTACCAATTAACTATGAAAGCAGATCCTTCCCATTCTGGAAGGTAACAATCCCAATTCTGGAAGCCCACCCCTCAAAATTTAGAGAAAACAGTCTCAGTTCTGGAAGCATGTCCTTATTTTGGAATCACACCCTCTTCATTCTGGAAGCACATAATCTCTTTTTTAAAATGCAGTCTCTTAACTCTGGGTGCACTCCACCCCATCCTGCAATAACATAATCCAATTCTGGAAGCACACCCTCTTTATACAGGCAGCACATCCTCTCAAATTTGGAAGCATGCACTCCTGTTCTGGAAACACATTTGTCAGCCCTGGAACCACATCCTCAAATGTTTACGGTGAATGTGGCCTGTGCCTGCAAGAACATATTTTTACTTTTATAATTTTAATACCTTGTAATCACACCCTTCAGATTTTCCAAATCTTCAGCTTCCTGAGCAATGTTTTCATGCACTGATGGCTTTTCTGGAGTGTAAAGCCTGGTGGAGCCCGTTTGCATATTTGGACTTCATAGTGCAATGGATGACAACGCCCCCACACATTATAAAGATTCATATGAGTGGGAGATCTTTTCAGCACTATGGCAGAGGATAAAAAGTAAGTAGAATGCAGGTGTCTGTTTTTATTTGTTCTCAGTAAATTGTAATACTGCATATTGCACTATTTACAGGGTGCAGTAAGTACCTTCAATTCCTCCCTAAAGTAAGGACTGCTTCTGTAACAATTAGTGATGGTGTCAGAATTTAACACATATTTTCACCCAGTAAATTCCAATACATTTGGTTTGATCTTGCAGGGGTGCTGTAATACCATTTTGAAGGGGTTTGCACAGGAATTTAGAATGTAATGGCCCATTTGAAATAACAGGCAATAGCTAGTTAGGTAACAATCCTTAAGTGATTTGTATGTTTCCAATACGATTAGTCCCTAGGCTGCTTGTGTCACCCTCTTTAGTGGGCAGTTTCAATGCATCCCTAGAAAACATCTACTAAGCCGCATTTTCTGAACTTAGAGTCAGACTACATCGTCCTGCTGTGGTAATACTGCAGGCTATATTGGCAAGCAGATGACTTGAACACATTACATTATCTGATAAAGTCTGGATTGCGATGTGGTGGATATATTTCAATCCCTGTCACATTGTAATTTTCAGTGGAGATTGGTATGCTGTATAATTCCCCTTGAAAACTATGACAGAAAAAACTTAACAAAATTTACCAGGAGAATATGCATGGTACACCCTGATACATGGATAATTCCCAGTAAGTTATATACCTTACCTCAGCTCTGTGCTGTTTTACAAGGAATTGGTTAGATTGATTTGTTTTCTAGATTTTCTAGAAATGCAGAATTTACTTTCCTGGACCCTCTAGGACCACGGACCCAGTCAATATGCCACCCCACAATCAACTGAAGAATAGGTGTGTGAGATGTGTTTCAGATAACTATGAATCTTATGGGACAAAACAGGAATAGTTAATGGAGCCCCAACCCTTCTTTCATTAAGGAATAACATTATCAAGAATGCTAGAACACAAGGGACCCGTTTTAAAGATTTATTTTAAAATCAAAACCAACTCTAGTGCACATGCTATGAATTATAACTACAATGAAGACAAATAAAATCGCTGCAACATTTACCAAAAAACCTGAACAAGAGAAATTACTCCAATAATTGCTGTTATACATTACCTCCTCGTTAGTCTTTCTCGCCACATGACTAACAAAGTGAGCTTCAGCTCCACACCAGAACCCTCCAAAGCAAAAGTCTGCCTCCCATCCCTTCCCAATATGGCCGACCCATCACACCCTTGACATCTTTAAGAGGCGGGCCGGCCCAACCCAACCCAACAGCCTGTTTTTTTAGTTCTGCGCACGATTACTCTCCAGATGCGCCTTCAGGTAAGTGGTTCCTGCTGTAGCGGGAGCATGGGTCCTTGGTTGGTGGTCCTCCGCTAGTGGATTCTGGGGCTTTTGGACCTCCCTCCCTTCCTTCCCCCGGTTTCTTTTGGGGCCAGTTAGGCTCTGCCTTAGCGGGCCAGGGGTCAATAGGGGGGGCGGACGGGGTGGTCTGGGGCTCTGCTGTATCTGATCCCTTCTGACCCCTTGCCTCGCATTGACACTATCATTGGTTGTTGGCCTCTTTCTCAGCCCAAGCTCCCGCCGGTGCTCTTTAGCATTGGTTGTGCCTTCAGTTTTGTCTGTGGCAAATAATGTATTCCTGGGATGTGCGGTGAGCTCCAGTGGCTCGTTCGGTTGATCCGCGGTGCTTATGCAGCAGTACCTACACTGTGCCTTGGTGAGTTTTGGCTCCCCAGGAGCATTCGATGTGGCCTCACTGGTGTCTCAACGGGCCTGGCTTTCTTGCGGCCAGCATTGTCGGCCTGTGTGGCTGGCTTACGGTGCGGGCGACTGCTGTTTGTAGCACGGGCTCACCTTCTGCCATCCGGGGCGGGTGCAGTCCTCGGTGCTGCCTGGGTCCACTCATGGCTTTCTACGCCTACACGGCAGGGCTTCTTCCCGTATTTCTTTCCCGCCCTTCATCGGGCGACTGTTTGCATTCTGCTCCTTGCCTCGCCCAGAGCTCCGAGGGGCAGGCCGGTCCCCTCAAGCTTCACTCAGGCCGGTTTCTCTCAGGTGCGGCGATTCCACATTTTCCTGGGTGAGGTCTGAGGTGGTCTAGCCTGTTCATTGGAAATGAAACAGACGCTACTTCTGAGGGTGTTTATGGTGCCTTTACTGCCTTGCAAATATGCAACATGTGAAAAATGCTTTGGAAAGGTCTAGTTTAAACGAAGAGCTTTCTGGTAACCTGCATTTATGAGCCGGCCACATTATTTTTGCCTTTTTTTGCATTAGCTGTTTTAAACTTCCGCGATGTCTGTGGGACTGGTGAAAAGCCGGCTTGGGCTGCTGTGGGGCTCCTTATTCTTTTGTGCTATCTTCTGCAACACCCGTGGTATGTTTATTTGTTTATTTACATTGCCTAGGGGGTCGTTTGCCTGTGGCTGGTCTAGGTTTCCCTTCTGGGTTTCCTGGGTTGATAGGGGAGAGCACAACTTTGGGCTAGCACGGTCTATCTTGAGTATGGGGGCCTCTGTTCAGGTCTCAGTGACAATGCTCATCTTCCGTCTGACTGAGCCTTCTGCTCTCCCCGCAACTACCGGGCTCTTTACTGTGTTGTAGTGTTGGGTAACTGTACACTTCTGATTTTCGGTGCTGGCATACCCTTTGGGGTGTCTGTGCTCTCTGTGATTTCCCATTTTGTGACCCTATAACGTGCACTGCTTGTTACAGTTTTGGGTCCTTTCTGGTGTTTTTCACAATCTGTCTTTTCTGTGGGTGACGAGAGGGTGGTCTTCCGCTCTTCGTTGTGGGCTTTAGGTTTGTCTTCACTGTGCTGGTGTTTGCACGTACGTCGTCCATTTGCCCGATGGGGTGTGTGTTCATGTCCTGGTGTTTTGCAGGCATTGTGGATTGTGCTATGGGACCACGGCTTTGGTTGGTTTGCGGCCCTCGTCCTTCTTCACTTCCGGGCTTTGAGCCTGTGGTCCCTCCGTCCTGTATGCTCCTGTCCCTGCCTGCTCTCCATTGTTGTGCAGGGTCTCTCCTGGTTGGACCCTGGTTGATGTGTCCTCCGGGGATTTCCGGGGCCTGTGGGCTGCGGCGTATCTAAAGGGGGCGGGCCGCTGCCTGCTCCTGCCCGTCCTTCTCTGGGCTGCTTCTGTGGTCTCCAGGTAGTTTTTTTTTCTTCTGCTTTTTCTCTTGGGGCCTTGCCTTTTCTTGTCCGGGTACGCGGCTGGTGTGTCTCCGGTTGCCTGTCTCGGCTGGCGGTCTTGCATTCCCCTCCTGGTCGTGTTTCTCCTCGCATCCTGGGGGTTGGGGCTCTGTTGCCACTGCTGGGCCGCCACCGGTTGTCGGTTGTTTAGCTCCCTGGGTCGGTCCGACGTGTTGTGGCTGGTCTCCTCCCTTGGGTGGCTGTCCCCCTTCATCTGTTTTTTTGTGGCCACCCGACTGTTCCTGTCCGGGTTGTCCGCCTTGGTTTGGGCCCTCCACATGTTGTTTGGGTGCCTTTGTGTCCTGCAGTGCTTGCACCATCTGTCCGTTGGGGATCCTCCCCATTAAGTTGGTCTCTGTGGGCTTTCCCACCTCTGCCTGTTCCCGTGGTTGTCCCTTTTTCCCGGTGGCTCCCTTCTCGCCCTGTCTGCCAGTAGGGAAGTGGTCTCTCTGTTCTGTTTTCCCCTTCCCGGGTTGTGGCGGCCTTTGCTTCCTATCTGTGGCACCCTCTCGGGGATCTTTCTATGCAGAGCTATGGCTGACTGCCGTGGCCTTTGTGGTGCTGCGCCTTGCCATTTGGATGTCTCCTGCTCCTCGTACTGGGTCTTCCTGGGCCCCATGTCCATATTGCCTTTTGTGCATCTGGCCTCGTCTGGTCTGGGGAGTTGGCCGGGTCTGGACTGGTTTGCACCTTGTTGGGTGACAGCCTGGGTCTTCCTTGCGCTTTGGGCTGCCTCTCCTGTGGGGTCCGTGTCTTGTGTGTCTTCTGGCATTTCCTTCTTAGACCTGTAGTCTTTGTGTTCTGGGTTCCCCATCCCGGGTGCTGGGGGCCTTTGCCGTCCTTTGGGGCGTGCGTTGGTTCCAGGTTGGTGCTGGGTCGGTTGGTCGGCCTTCTGTTGCCCTTTCCTTGGCTTTTCTGCGATTTGCCCAGCCCTGTGGGGGCTTCTTGATGCTCTCCTGGGCGGTTTCTCCCCTGCTTTGTGCTCCGGGGTGTTTGTGGGGCTCGCCCCTGTTGATTTTTTGGCACTTAGTGCTGTCCTTGCATGGGTCGCTTTTCTTCTGGCCCCGGCCGTGCCACCATGGGAGCTCATGGTATCGTCTGCTCTCATACTGTGGCTGCCCCGTTTTGTGCCTGGATGGGAGTTCTCCTGGGAGCATCTGGGGCTTTTTTGCTTTTTTTTGGGTCTCCGGTGTTGGCTCTTCGGCCCTCTCGTCCGGGCTTCCGGCTTTGATTAAAACCCCCAGATTCAAACAACTCAGATGGGGAGGGAGAAGCTTCCTGCTGCATGCAGCCAAGATATGGAACCAAATTCCATTATCAATAAAAAACAGTCCATCGCTGCTAATGTTCCGGAAAGCATTAAAGACATGGCTTTTCACAGCTCAGTAAATGTTCCTCAGCAGCCTATAGTCAAACATCAGACGAAGCGCAAAGATGCCCCAGGGCATTCGCACGCTCTATAAATCCCACAATCAAATCAAATCAAATCAAATCTTTGCGCCTTCCTGTGGTCCTTTTTCTTCCAGGGGTTCTGGGCATGTTTGGCCTGGCCAGGGCTTTTGTCCTGTTGATGGTGCTCACCTGGGTGCATCTTATCTCATCTTATCTTAAGTGACATTTATAGAGCGCACTGACACCATAAGTTTCCTGGCGCTAGGGTACAGTGTGCATGGAGGGTTAAGAGGCAGGCTAACCGGTTTGAGTGAAGAGACGGGTTCTGAAGAGCTTCCTAAAATTGAGTAAAGAGCAGCTAGACTTAATGGACAGGGGGAGAGGATTCCAAAGTTTGGGGGCCAGATGGACAAATCTACATTGGCGTCTGCTGCTGCGGTGGTTGGCTTGGACTATGTTACTCCTTAGTCAGTGTTATGCCTCTGTGGGTGCCGTTTTTGGGTCCTGCCCCTGCTTTCTGGCTTTCTCTTGCTGGTTTTTGTATCCAGCGGTGCTGTTGGGTGTCCGGGGGTGATGGGACTCCCGGTTCTCATCTCCCTGGCAGGGTCCTGCGCTTCCAGTGTGGATTTGTATCCTAATATTTTGTCCCTGATTTTGGGGTTCTGGGGCTCGGGTGGCTCCCTGGGTGTGTTGGCTTGGCTCGGGCTTGTTTCACCCTGCCCTTCTGTCCTTCTCGCCTTCTCGCCTTTGGTGTGTTTCTGCCTGTGGTTTTTTTACCCTGTGCGCTCCTGTTCCTGTCGGTTCTTTGTTGTTTGGCTGGGCAGGGCCTGGTTGTTGGCTGGCTGGCTGTGGGGCCTCTTGGGTGCTCGCTTTGGCGGCTCGCTTCCTTCTTGTGGGACGTTCCTTCTTGGTCCCTGTGCGGGGCGGTCTCAGGCCACCGCGCTGAATTTCCCTTCCTTCCGGGCTCTGTGTGTTTTCTTCTCCTTGGGGTCCTCTGGTGCCCACTCGCTTCCTTTCTGGTGGCTAGGCCTTGGTCCCTTCCGCTCTTCGGACTACGTGGGCAGCCCTATGGGCTTTCCGCTTTTTGCTGCTGTCCGGTTGGGTTCCTTGGTGGCCAGGTCTCTTCAGTGTCATTTCCAGCGCCTTCTTGGGTCTGTTTTTCCTTGTGCCGGCCTAGGTTCTCTCGTTGGTGTTGCAATCCTTTCCAGGAGTTCCTTTGTGTGGGTCACCCTTGCGGTGTTGCTGTGTTTGTCGGACTGCGTCTCTTTTTCTGCTGTGGCTTGTTTGTTGGGTCGCTGTGGTGGGGATGCCCTCTATTTTATTCAACTGTCTGGGCTTTTGCTCCCCTCTCACTTTTGGCTGTCTGTTGGGCAGTCTTGGTGTGTTTGGACCGGCTTGCTGCTTTCTCTTCTGGGGCCAGTATGCTGTTGCTTTTGGCTCCGTGTGGTCTGGTTCTGTGCCTCTTATGTCCTCCTTCGGCCTTTGGTTGGGGCATATTTTTTCTTACGGCACTTTGTGTCTTGGGGGTCTGGATTTTTGGCCTTCCCGGTGTCTTTCTGTCCTGGGCTGGTTCTTCCTGCTCGTGGTTGCCTCTCTCTTGGGTGGCCCTTCCACTCATCTGTTGTGTTTGCCCTCTTTCCTGGGCGTCCCATTCTGGTTCATTGGTTTCTTGTGAGTTTCCATTAAGCCTCTTGGCTTTGGTATGTGCTTACTTTGTTAGTCATGTGGCGAGGAAGACTAACGAGGAGGTAATGCCCCGGTTACCTACCGGTAATCTTCATTACTCCGAGTATAGTCTTCCTCGCCACATGAGTTCCCATCCCTCCCTCCCTGTGTGGCTATCAGCTTCATGTTTTTGCTTGGTAGTTTCAGGCTGTTGGGTTGGTCCGGCCCGCTTCTTATAGAGGTCAAGGGTCTGATGGGTCGGCCATATTGGGAAGGGATGGGAGGCATGGGAGGCTGACTTTTGCTTTGGAGGGTTCTAGTGTGGAGCTGAAGCTCACTTTGTTAGTCATGTGTAAGTAACCAGGGCATTTATAGCCATTCAACCCCCATTCTGCTACTTCTAAGCGCTAAGCTAATTCTAGCAAAGCAGAAAATAAAAAACCTATTCCGTGTTTCACAGAGGGTTCACACCTCATACCTGTTTGTACAATAGGACTTATTTTCAATATAATAGCAAGGTATTCTATTCTTGTTATATGAGGCCAGCTGCACTGATAAGTTCAGCCAGTGAAGAGACAAAGCCTCTTCAGTGGCTTTCAACTAGAATTGGTGATATGATGCTGCATGGCTTAATCAGCTGTCGCTTGGTATTAAGGTCTCCTCTACCACCCCCATTCTTTGTGTTCAGATTTTACAAAATGTTGTCACTGATATTAAAATTCTCAGAATAACCAACTAACAGGTGTTCTTTCACTTAGTTTTATTCTTCTAGATTGTGTTCTTTTGAACAACAACAATACACAAGACATGTAGTCATCAATCTTCTAGAAACCCTTCTGAAATTAATTACAAATAATGCAAAATAGGAACGTCAGCCATTAGATTAAATACTGTGTATATATTCAAGAAATATTTGATGACCACTTCGCAGAACATACTAATATAAACTAAATGTGTATTTTATTAATTCAAACTTCATTGTTTAGAATATGTAACTGAAGAAGGGGAATACACAGGAGCAAAAATACATAATTTTACCAATAAGATAACTGCTTCATTCTCCACAAACTACAAAGACCCCATCCTTCCACCCAGTTCAAGAAAAAGTATGTCCTAGGCTGAACCCTAGGGGAAATTTTGGGAACATTGATCACTGGTGATACGTTGCCTGACAGGCACCCAATGAAGATGTTTGATGGCATGAACGTGAGATGTCATCAGAGCTCCATCGCGGCAGGGTGGGCAGAGTATTTATCCAAGCTCCAAGTACCCAACGTACAAGGAGCACTCGAGAGGCAACATGCTCCTAAAGAGCCTTTATGGTATACAGTCCACCAGTACAACGATAACTTTAAGTAGTTCAATGTGCCGAGTGGCCCCCGCATCCTGGGGTGGTGATTCTTCGCGGCAGGGTGTGCCGGGAGCAACACCCCAGGATGTGGGGGCCACGCAGTCTGCTATCGAGCAGGCCAATTTTGTGGGGCAGCAATGGACTTAGCATATCCACCGGCACACTGAGGCCCATCTCTGAGCATTCAATGTCACAGCAGCAACATTGCGCGCTCCATTTGGAGATGAAGGACACTACAAGGCCCATAATGCTCTGCTAGTCGCGTCAGTGTGTCCCATTCGGGGCATGCATTGGAGCATATAAAGGATGACGGCGATGTCCTATGCACCTTGAATTGGCAAAGCCTCTGAAGAGAAGTGGGGACACTTCGAAATGCGCCAGGCATCCATGGCACATTGAACTGCTTAAAGTTATCATTGTACTGGTGGACTGTATATCATAAAAGCTCTTTAGTAGCATGTTGCCACTCGAGTGCTCATTGTATGTTGGGTACTTGGAGCTTGGATATATATATATAGACCCATCATTTCTGCAATCAATAGTGCATTTGAATGTACCTCCAGATATGTGGATTACTACCTTCAAGAACATGTGACTACTTTACCCTCCTATCTGCGAGACTCAAGTGACTTTTTATCCAAGTTAAGTACTGTGCAGTGGGCCAAAGATTATTTGTTTTTAACCCTTGACATTGCCTCACTATATACAAGCATCAAACATGAAGAGGGGCTCCGGTCTGTGGATTACTATCTTAAACGCAGAAGTATTGATATGTATCAACATAATCAGATATTACTAGAAATGATACATTGGTGCCTTTTTAACAACGTTTATATGTTTGATGGCAAAATATATAAGCAAAAACAGGGCGTGGCAATGGGGGCATGCTTCTCCCCCAGCTATGCATGTTTACATGTAAGCTGGTGGGAGGAGCATGTCCTCAAGGTTAAGCACAAGACACTTTGTGAACAACATGTGATTGAAATGTGGAGGTTTATAGATGATGTTTTTATTATATGGAAGGGGATCCAAGAAGAGGCAAATAGATTTGTGGACCTCATTAATGTCAATGCATATAATTTAAAATTGACATCATATATTGACCCTTTGACCACCAACATTCTTGACATTACTGTTACAGTTCATAATGAGGTAGTTGAGACTTGCTTATACAGGAAACCAACGGTGGGTAATACATTGCTACACGCCTCTAGTTTCCACCCTCACCACACTATTGTAAGTCTACCATACGGAGAATTTTTAAGAAACTGCAGAGCATGTAGTTCTGTGTCTGCGTTGATGGAGGCCCAAGAAACAGCCAAACTCAGACTTATTGAACGGGGCTATGATCCACATAAATTAGATCTGGCAATGAAAAAAGCCAATAACAAAAACAGATCACAATTACTAAACACAGCTCCTAGGGTCACCACTAGTACAGCTACTGCCACTGTTGGGAATCAAGAGAAACCAGAAGTAGAACCCTGTAGATATACATCTACATACAGTAGACAATCTCATACCATCCAAAAAATAATTCATGCCCAATGGCCCATTGTTCTCACAGATGTTGTTCTCCAAGGTGTACTCCCGAGCAAACCTAATTTTACTTACCGAAAGGTGCATTCAATGTGCAGTGATCTAGTTAAGACCAGTCCTGAAGTTTACAACAAAAGCAATTGGCTTTCCCCAAGAAAGGCTTTTTTAAATGTAGCACATCCCGGGCCTGTAAGTTTGGGGTGAATACCAACTCGTATATCACTGCTTTTTCAGATGTCCCTATCAAAATCAGTGTAAACTATACCTGTTGTACTGATCACGCTGTTTATGTTCTCAAATGCATCTGCGGATTACAGTATGTGGGAAGCACAAAACTTCAGGTTCATGCACGAATCTTGCAACATCTCAGGGCCACTGTTAATTCGGATCCAACTTACCCTGTTGCCAGACACGTAAAAATGGAACATAATAACAATCTCAATGTCTTACAATATTATGTCATTGATAGTGTGCCACAGAGCAAAAAGGGTGGCAACAGGGAAAAGATCCTTAGATAGTAAGAAACCAAATACATTATTGAGCTTGACCCCAAAAATCCGAGAGGGCTCAATATATGCGAAGATTTGCACCATTATCTCTAGATCTCTAATCAGGCTGCTCGGGATGTATATTGATTATGTTTACAATAGCAATGCACTTTGGGTTTATATGGATTTTACCTTCAGTAATCATGCTTTTAGATTAGATTTTATTTTCCACAATAATTTTTAAATCTTTAGCTATGTGACTAATTAATATGTGTTTTACCATTTATTTATATGTCTTTTATGAATGGATGGTTTTATACTATTTATTGGCGCATTTGCACAGATTTATCACCATGATATAATAGGATGACCACAAAGAAGGGGGATTGGTGTATTATAATACTATACTTTATTCAATGGGTGCCTCAATATTCAGTTCTGGATAAATAGTAAACATTTGTGAATCTAATTACTAAGGGGCCTCCCTTATGTAAACAATGTGGAATTTGATTGTTCTTCTCAGCGATATACTTCTGTTCTTTGAATATGAAATTCAATTGTCTAAAAAAAAATTCTATAGCTCTTTTTTGATTAACTTTTTATATTTTGATTTAAAGAGACTATATTTCAGCTCTTTCTCCATGTCCAACTTCTTAGTTCCCATTTTTAGTTCCCGGACGAGATGTGTGAAGTATTATATACCTATTTTATAATTCAGCACTTGCACTTTATTTACTTTTTGGTTGTCTACCAAAGGCAGGGCAATGTTTACATGGTGGTTTTCTGCTTTGTTTGGCCAATTCACATGTAACTGTTATTTAAGATACAGTGGGAATAATTAGGCCATAACTAGGCTCTATACAATGGTTGGAAAGATATACTAATATTGCCTTAACTTATCAATTTTGTATAAAATACCTATTTTTGGGAAAAAACAATGTTTACATGATTGGGTTACTGCAAATGTATTTGTACAGGTATCACATTTTTTAACCTCCAATTGCTTTTAGCCTATGTAACCATGTGATTTTAGCCATTGTTTACATTGCCAGTGCTCAGTGGTGAACTATACGAGCACTCAAAGTCTTTTTAACATGTTCATCACCAGTCAGGTGACAACCCAACACATGACGTTTTGGGTGTTTAAATTTCAGTTGGTTTCAATGCACTGGCGTTTTAGTGAACAAGGCGACTGAGATCGTCGAAACGAGTCTTTTTTCTCTGCACATGCAAGTCACTTAAAACATGAAATAAAGAAGTTCCTGCAACTTCGAGTTCATCAAGTGTCTGTTTCTCCGTTCATGCCTGGGAAGCTGTTTAGAGTGTTACCGAGATATATATATATATTGTAGTGCATCAATAGAAGTTTTTATTGCACTCCTCCAACACCAGCCATCATGACGCGTTTCGACCCCGAAAGGTCTTGATCACATGACGTACTCTCAGGTAACGGATAGGTTTAAATACATTTTTTTCAGGTTTTTTTTCTTAAAGTGACAGTGCAATAGATGTTTTTGTATAGTTGACATGGTAAAAAGACTTAGGCATTTGATAAAGTGCAAATTTCTTGTAAACATCAGAGGGTTAGCAGCATATATACATATAAATACATATGATAAATTACAAAACATGGTTAAAACAACTTAGGTGTCTAAAACCATTGTCGTAAAAACATTCCATATTGGTTTGCTGGGACCCACTAGTCATGTTAAGTCATCTGAAGCATTTTGCTATTAACTTAGCATAGATCCTTATTTGTGGGCATCCTGAGCTCAATCTCATAAATGAACCTGTATTGGTTTTCGAATAATGGCTTGGCTGTGACCCGTGCTAAGATGTTGCCCATATCTTTGTGATCGCTCTATTAGTGCGTTTGGATTGTGTCTGCCTTTGGTCTGTCTTTATGGTCACCGCTGCTTAATTGTTCTGATGCGTCCCTTACTATGACTACTGGTATATGCCAAAAATATGTCTTTAAGTACTGGATGTAGCGTTCCTCCTTAATTTTGGTGTGACCGTTACCCCTTCTCCTTGAGGTATAACTGGCGTTATATAAACTTGTTCTGTACCAGTAAAGTGATCACTCAGAGTTTGGCATTCACCATTTGTTGAAATGTATTCCAAGTTAGGCTTTTCACTCGCACAGCGAGCTTGGTCACACAATGAAACTTGGGGAAACACAAGCAATACATAGACATAGACAGTGTAAACATAAACAGAGGACCAATAAAAGGTACATTTTGTATAGCCTAATTGGCATCCATTTTAGAGTGGGTTACCTTTAATGATTCTAGAAGGTGTATTACTTCATACTCCAAATCCAGCTGGTAAAATGGTCCTTCCGTGTACAAATTAAGTAATAATTAAATTATAAACTTAAGTGGTTAAATGAGCGGTTAGGTCTGACCTGTGTTTAATAGTGTTTGTTCTCAAACCTATGCGTCTCTAGCAGCCATCTTATAAAGTGTACATGCGCTACCTAGTATACAAAGTGTATCATCTTCTTGTGCATATGCAGTTACCCAACCTAGTTGTGTAGGGGTATTTTTGTCATGAGATAGTGGTGTATAGTACCAATGTATTAGTGCCCAGGGTGTGGATAATACAGTATGCGGCAGAGGGAAAGAGTGAATTCCAATGGTATCCATTCAGCATAGTGCCTGGGTGGAGAAAATCTGAGAGCTAGAAGCGAGAGGGCACGACTGGGAAAACGACAGCAGAGGCAAATCTGCTGCAACGAGGAAGCAAGATCCAGCGTGCGAAAGAAGCGGACGTGTTGAATCGTAGCCCAAGAAGTGCTGTGGACGGACAGTTAAGGACTCCAGTGGGGGCTGCCCAGGGGTAGGGGGAAGGGAAAGAGATGGGTCGAAGGACGTGTGTCCTTCTCACCATCTGCCCTGGCAGTGGCAGAATACTGAGACCGTATACCAGACACAGCGGGCACACGTAACTAGCAAGAAGTAATCCTTGCATACCGTGATCCTCACTGAACCGACATCCGGCAGTACACCCGGGACTGGGAATAACTCGAGGGACGAAAACGGCAAAGAAGCGTTTTCTTGCTTGCGCCTCGAAGTATGTAATGACCATATACCTAACTTTAAATATTACGGTTGCTACCTACTAAAGGTAGAGAGCATCACAGAACAGTGCTAGAATCTTAAACTGTGCACTCGCTTTTCCCTCTGATTTTTCTTACGATCTCCTGCAAATACGCCCTGGAAAAATGACAATTACAGGACTGTGTCTTAAAAGCAATAAAGGAGAACAGATCTAGGAGGCTGCAGGTGAGAACTTCGCTCATCGCACCAATAGATCTGAACTTTAACAATAATTCTCCGTAATCATTTCTTTTACACATGTAAATGTACAATAGAAAGAGACCGTGCTAGGAATAGAGCATGCAACCAGAATCTATTGACACTTCTAGCAGCAGGAACCTCACAACCAGTGAGGAGAGGTGCATACACCAGGATGCATCCAGTTTTACACGCAGTCCACAATTTTCTTTTTACGAAGGTGTATAGTTAATTGAGAAAGATGGAAGAAGAATCAGAGAGGAGGGCAGCTGCCCTCAGTCTCTTTGCCAGAGCTCCTAACAAGGGACAAGTAAGGATGGAAACAAAACCCAAAGACACCACACTACAGGACAAACTCAGAAGATTGGAAAAGATCAAAAAGGCAGAGACATCACAGTGGTGGAAGCTATCTCACTACAAGACTATATAGATAAGGATATGGTGCCTAGAGGACTACAAATATATATGTATATCACTCCCTCCTACGAACACCCTAATCCTAGAATGCTTGAAGAATGGTCAGAAAATTCGGCAAACTGCTCCAAACAAATGCTTAACATCTTGGCCAAGTATGTCTGGGAGGACAGGAAATCACTTACAGGAACTAAAAACACTTGAAGATGAACTCAAGAACCATAAAGAGTAAGAAATAATAAAAAAATGTAGACCTTAAATTGAGACTGAAAACATATGAAGAAGACATTAAAGCACGTAAGCAGGCAAACTCCATTGCGACTGCATAGATTAAGAAAGCGGCCGAATACTGACATATTCACCTAAATATGATCATTTATATGAGAAATTATCTCTAGGGGAACCCCTTGAAAGCGAGACAGAATATGCTTGCAGGACTGACTCCGTAGTAAGCAGTGATGCAGAGGTGGAAGAGCAACGAGTACAAACCCTGCAGACAGCAAGAGAAGAGGGACAGAGAATCCAACCAACTTTTTGGGACGAATTCCGTGGCCTGAGGAATCAGAGGGAAATACCACGGACCATCCAACCGACAAAGACAGGAGGGAGAAAAAGGGGATGGGGGAGCGGATGAGGAAGAAACCAGGACGTAATTGTCGAAGAAGGAAACTCCAATGGCAGAGAGAACAAAAGAGGCAGAGGACGAGGCTTATAGGAACAAAGCAAATGGGCCAAAAGAATCAGAAATGATGAAAGATGATATGATAAATAGAACAATCATAAACTTATCGTACAGACTGTTATCCATGCTAGAAAAACAAACACTCTGCCTAGGACTCTCCTTTTGCCCCACCAACCCCTTGAATTATCCAGAAACGAGAGTAGACATGTTCAAGGAAGGTCAAACTAAAAAAATGGCACATGTTAAAAGATACCCCAGCTATTTCCCAGTAAAGACTGAATAATGATCAGAACATATATCTCAGCATAAGGGACAGGGAAACATTGATGGCCATGCAGGATCTCTACCAAGAACTGATCGACCGGTGAATACCAAGTTCAGACCCAAACCGATCTTTTTACCACTCATGCCACATGATAATATAGATGCCTTTCATGAAACTACCATCCAAGATCTCATGAAATTTCGCAAATGCAAAAACAATACAAAACACTAATTCCACCAACTTTACCAAGAAACAATGGCAATTCATCAAATCCCTCAAAGAAGATGAGAACATCATTATTGTTCCGGTTAGATAATGCAAGGGTTCTTCACGGGGGGAGGGGCACTCAACATGGGTGGGTGAGTGCTAAGGGGTGGCAAAAATATAAAAAAGTCCTCAATAACCTAATCAGCACTCTTAGGAATGGTAATTTGTATATTATTTACAATTGTTGTAAGGAAGATATGATGGTGAACTCAAATATTCTTGTAAGGTATAGTATTTTTACTCGCTTTGGAATTTTGGAAGTGAGATGAGTAGCATTGGTCTTTTTTCCTGGAACGTCAATGGCCTGCGCACCAACCCTCGAGCTAATAGAATCTTACAATATTTTAGAGATTTGGATGTGCAGGTCATTGTGTTGCAGGAAACCCACTTAACACATAGAGAAATGATCACATTGACTAAAAAGAACAGATGGATTGACTTTGTCGTAACCACTACTCAGACATCTCACACTAGAGGGGTTGCGATTATTTTTAAGAAAAAAGCTAAAGCCGAGCTGACCTGGCAAGCTGTTGATTCTGCTGGTAGATGGGCCATGGCCTCAATTCTCATGGCTGGGTTCTCAGCCACCATCGTCGGTTATTATGGTCCGAACCAAGACGATCCATCTAGTTTGGAAACTGTCTTCTCGCAGTTACTAAATGTCTCAGGACCTATAATATTGGCCGGCGATTTTAATATCGTGTTGGACCCTGTTCTGGACAAGTCTCCCAATAATAGATCTTTGGGCTTGTCTAAGACTAGATCCTTTTTATTGGATGCTATGAGGCAATATGGTTTTATTGATATCTGGCGACAAAGGTCGGGCCAACAACAAGGGGTTTCTTTTCGAAATCTCAAATATCATCATAAGTCAAGGAAAGACTTTATTCTAATAACTCAAAGACTGGCCGATTCTGTTAACACAATAGACTACCTTCCCTCTCATCTTTCCGACCATTCGGCGATTAAACTGGAATTATGTCTCTGTTCTAAGAAACCGTCGAATACATGGTCTTTTGATCGTTCACTCCTTACCAATGACGAAGATATTTCATATCTCAAATTGGAGACACAGAACTTCTTTCTATCAAACAATGGTTCAGCTTCACACAGAACTATCTTGGACTCTTATAAGCTACCTTAAGAGGGCTTATAACTGCTAAAGTTGCCTATCGCAGGAAAAGTTACAATGAAAAAATGTCCTCTATTGAAGCAGAAATGGCCCGTGTCCAACACGATATTGATATCAACAGCACAGCCTCGGGTTCTATGTTAGACCCTCTTCTAGATCAACTGATGATTTTAAGAGGAAACCTTGCATCAACGTTAAACTTGAGAGTTCAACAAAGATGGGAAGCCAGTAAGCTGGCTCATTTTGAATATAGTGAAGGTGCTGGTAGATTACTGGCTTGGAAGACCAAAGTAGACCAGGTCCGGAACAACATAGCATTCATAAAAGTAGGAGATAACATCTACTCCTCAGATGATGAAATTAGGACAGCTTTTAGGGAATTCCTCCAAGAGATATATCAGGAAGACAAGGTTATTACATCTGAAGCCATTAAGAGCTGGTTGAATAACATTACTTTACCCTCTTTTTCACTGGAGCAATCACAATATCTGGATAAGCCCATTACAGAAGAAGAGGTGAGATCAGCCATTAGGAAGGGTAAGAAAGGAAAGGCTTACGGACCGGATGGGCTGCCATCCGAATTATATAAAACCCTGGAATCAGAAATTGTTCCCTTCCTCACGATTTTGTTCAACCAAATCCTTGTAGAAGGAGTATCCCCTCCGACATCATGGGATAATGCCTCGATCACCCTTATTTTAAAAGCTGGTAAACCTAAAGAGACCTGTGGCTCTATAGGCCAATTTCCATTTTGAATGTGGATTATAAAATCTTTACCACAGTTTTATCAACTAGACTAGCCTCTATCGCCCCTTCGGTCCTTCATTCGGATCAAAAGGGTTTTTTGAAAGGGAGACAACTCTAGGAACTAACTTATGATCTGATTGGAGCCATAGATATGGCAACAACAAATAATCTACCATTGGCCGCCCTTACGCTAGATGCAACCAAGGCTTTCGACAGGGTTAATTGGGGATACCTGTCGGAGGCCTTGACTAAGTCTGGTGTGGGGGAAAGGTTTCGTAAGGTGATAGGCCTCTTGTACAGTAATCCATCTGCCTGTCTCCTCGTTAATGGTGACCTGTCAAGCCCTTTTTCCATCTCTAGGGGAACCCGGCAGGGGTGACCGCTCTCTCCCTTGCTTTTTGATTTTTACATTGAGCCCTTTGCGCAACATCTAAGGGAGGAGGCCGCCATTAAACCTTTTTGCTATCAAGGTTGGATGAGAAAGGTAGCATTATACGCCGATGACGTGCTTATATTAACATCAGAGGTCACCACTGCCTTTCCGGCAATCTTGAAACTAGCTAACGCATTTGGACAAATTTTGGGCTATGAGATTAATGCCGCGAAGACAGAAATGCTTATATGGAATGATGAGAATGCTGTAACCGAGTTGCAAGTAGGCAATTCTCTGCGTTATCTAGGCTTGACGATAGTTAAGGATATTATTAAACTCGTCCAAGTAAATCTATCTTCATTTCTTAAAGAGTGCCGCAAGCTTCTCCAATCATGGTCACATTTGCCCCTCTCATTACTTGGTAGAGTTAATCTTATAAAAATGTAAATTCTTCCTAAAATTTCTTTTTTATTTAACACCATTCCTTTATATTTTGATCATACTATCTTAACTAAATTCCAATCCAACATCTCATCCTTTATTTGGAATAACCATCTTCCACGTATTGCTTGGAAAAAATTAAGACGGCGACGCGATAAGGGTGGTTTAGCGGCACCAGATCTAAAAATTTATGCATGGGTCTTTCAATTATCCCATTCTCGAATGCTGCTGAAGGTTCCTTTAGGTTCTGGGGTAGGCCTTATGTATGCGGCTATGCTGGATGGGGAAAAAATTAATTGTTCTGGTTTTCTTTTTAAGTTTGATAATCCTAAGGGGCATATTACCAACAACTAGCGATAATTTTTGTCTCTAACTTGTTTAGAGACAAAAATTATCGCCGCACATCGGCGATTTTTATCGCAGATAAACCTTGCTATTAGCAAGGTTTATCGCAAATGCGATAAAAAACGGCCGCAATGCATGAATATAGCTGAAAAGTCCGCGATATTCATGCATTATCGAGCAAATGCTCTTAGCCATGTTATCCACCTCCCATTGGATAACATGGTGAAGAACTGCTCAGGGCAGGTGTTAGCTTTTGGAGATATTCGCGCTTAGCGCGAATATCTCCAAAAGTTGGTAATAGGAGATAGCGATGTTAGCGACTGTTTCCAGTCGCTAACATCTTGGCACGCCCACTTTGCATGTCATTAGTGATAAATATCACTGACATGCAAAGCGGGGCCCAAGATGGTCACTATCTCCTATTAGCTGTCACTAACTGGTGTTAGCGACAGCTTGGTGATAGGGAGATAATTTTATCTCCGCTTTCTTGGCTTTTAAAGCCAAAAAAGCGGAGATAAACCCCTTGATAATATACCCCTAAATTCTTTAAAAAAATTAAACTGAAGATTTTACAAGGTCTGGCAAAAACTTGGGCTGAAGTCACGAAATCTATAAAACTAAATTATTTTTGTGAAAAAACACCGTTGTGGGGGCTGCCTGAAAATCCTACTTTGCTTGATGATACTTTAGCTATCCCTCCCAGACAGGCAGGTCTTGAAGTCTGGGGAGACCTCTTCTTCGAGGGGGACCTACTTTCATGGGAACACTTGCAAGCTAAGGTTGGCCCCAATCTTTCAAGATTTAAATACCTACAGATTCATGGTTGGACTGTGGCCTATAAAACCTCTACCGCTAATAGGAACAAACTTAAACTTGGAGGGCACAGCCAATTTGTTTCTGACTTAGTAGTCTGTGAGCCAGTAAAAAAAGAAGTATCTAAATGGTATAACTTTATTCTGGAGGAGTCGGATGGAGACTTTACTCTACCGGAGTCAACATGGGCCTCCGTTGTGATGGATCAAAACTTACAAAATCTTTGGATAACTTCTTTTGAACTTTTGTGGAAGATTGTTAAACCATCCTGGCTTCGCAGAAACCATATCTTTACCCTCCATAGGGCATATTATTCCCCTCTTAGGTTATCTAAGTTTGTAGGAGGAGAGCTAGTGTCTTGTGCTAGATGTGGGTTGACTGCTGTATCAGACACACATATGTTTTTTGAATGCCCACTATTAATTACATGCTGGGAGGACATCAGAAACTACCTTACAGAATCACTGGGTAGCCCGGTTACCATAGATCTGCCTTTAGTGATATTTGGGGTTTCAGAAGGTCTACAAGATCCAGCTAAGTTTCTAGTATTCTATGCTATGCTGCTTGCAAGAAGGGAGATATGCAGAAAATGGAAAGACTCTTCACCCCCTACATTTAGGGATTGGCAATCTTCAGTCTTGCAGACCTCCCGCATGGATTTGGCTAGATCTGGCAATCATAGCAAAAGGGAGTTTTGGTATCTACTTTCTTGGCTTTATTGATTCATCCGGGGTTTTTTTTCTCTTTTTTTTTCCCCAGGTCCTATGATTGATCTCCTATGGTACTTAAATATTTTGTACCTATGGAACAGCCGCTAAACGGTTCATGCCCGGCCCCACTTGGCTGCTAAATTACCCCGAGGTTTGCCGCAGACCGGTAAATCATTGACTTTGTGCCTACCTGGAATACGGATGACAGCTGAGGGAAAAATGGCCCCCAGAATTCTCGTGTCCCTCCCAGTTTACGAAATAAACTGAGACAGCTGTTTTTGTAAATTCCTTTTGGTACTTTGTCTATATGGTGGTTATGAGGACAATAAAAAAAAAGAAAAAAAAGAGAACATCATTATTCGCCCGTCAATAAGGGAGGGAACATTGTACTCTGGGACAGGGAACGTACATTTCAGAAGCCAACAGACAACTCACAGACATCAGATTCTATGTAACCACAGACATACATGAATACAATGCGAGTATTATAAACGTATGGGACACACTTACTCAGTACAAACACAAAGGGATTCTTCAATGGGAAGAATATTGTTACTTGAAGTGTAATTACTCTAGAACTCCCATTTTTTATCTGCTATCCAAGGTGCATAAAGATCCCAGGGACCCACCTGGAAGACTTATTGTTTCATCTATTGGCTGTGTCACTGAAAACATCTCTAAGTATATAGATCATTTTCTTCTGGACTATGTAGAGAAACTCCCGTCACATATCATAGACACAATATATTTTTTGGGGCAAAATCAAAGACATTGTATGGGAAGATGACTATCACATGATCTCTCTTGATGTGAACTCACTGTACTCCATAATTGATCATTCCCTGGGTATTCAATGTTGGTAACAGTACTTAAACACACATGAAATATGTTACCTAGAACAAACCAAAATGCGACTAGCCCTGATGAAGTTCTGTCTCCTGTCAGACAAAGTCTTCCTCGGGATCTGATGTGAAGATATAAGGGCCCACCTCTCGATACCTCCAATTCTGATTGTAATAATTACACAGAATATTGAAGTGATCAAGCGGGGGGAATTAGGGAATTAGGAAGGGAACAGCGGGGAGGGAGATCTGAAAAGGAAGAGTTATTGTTGCGAGTTTTCTTAATGCTTCACTCGACTCTTAGACAATTATAAAAATAATATTTTGGGAACAATAGTATTTCTGTTGTCAATAAAAAGATTGTTATCACCTTTGCACTTTAACTAACAACTTGTTCCCAAAAGAAATAATAACAAAGAAACTTGCGACTGATCTATCTTGTAAATAGACTCTTTACAATCTGTGCAACCTCTTTTTGTTGTATCTTAAACACATCAGCAAATAATCACTTTCATTAAATCTCTTATTTTCCTCAAAAGAGACAATCTCAGCATAAATGGCAAATAACTGTTCAGAATTTGCGACCATTCAATTCTGAATTGCGACCAAGCAAATTAGCAAGCGTCTCGATTTATCCATAGAACCATGAATTAGAAAAATCTAAACATCTTTTAAACTTTAACTAAGACGAATATTTGCTCTCTTATATTTTTTTAACATGAAATATCTCAAAGAACCTTTGCGCTAAGAATTTCCAAAAATCAGAATAAATATACTCTTTTTTCCACTTTGATGATTTAAGTTAACCTTAAAATTGAAAGTTTTCACTTTCTCCTACCTGTAGAGTACGACCTACTCTACTAACTGGCAGGGTGTGTCAGCCTCTCTGGATTCCCGGAATCAGCCTTCCTCTTACTGCAGCTCTTGTTAGGAAAACGGCTCTCCAAACTGGTTACCTGCTGCCAAAGACACAAACGATCTGCAAAAGACTGCCAAAAACTCCTTCTAGAAAATTCCCCAACTTGGAGCACCTGGGAACAGCTGCAACACCACCAAGATCCTCAGAATAGTGAGCAAAGGGGATTGGGTGTGGTCGCGTACATCAACGTGACCACGTTCCGTGTTTTCCCGTAAGCGATGCGACGTCTTGCCAAATCTCACGCATCTCGCGGACGCGTTCAGGTTGCCAAACCTCACGCATCTCGCGGACGCGTTCAGGTTGCCGAACCTCACGCATTAGGCGGACAGAGGTACATTAAACTGTTATACAAGTTATACAAAGTGTGCGTAGCATTATAGGGTTAAACACTTGTGCCACCAACGACCCCCCAAAGGTGAATAGTGCACTTTACCACACAGGAAGTGCTTGGGACACCTGAATGGGGCGGGCCCTAGACCGCAAGCCGCCCTAGTCCTGACAGTATTCCCCCCTCCCAAGAGCGGTCTAGGGCCCGGCTTCGAAGGATGAAGGAGGTGGAATCGTCGCACAATGCGAGGCGCATGAATGTTCTCAGCTGGTTCCCAAGAATCATTCTCGGATCCATACCCTTTCCAGGACACAAGATACCACAGCTTTGCACCCCTGCGCTTAGAGTCCAGTATAGCCTGCACTTCGTACTCCCAATTGCCATGAACCAAAATCGGAGCCGGTCTGAGTTTTATATCCTGTCTAGCTGGTTTTAACAAGGACGTGTGAAACACAGGATGAATTCGCAAGTTTTTGGGAAGTTCTAATTTATATGTCACTAGATTAACTTGACGAAGTACTGGATATGGGCCGATAAATTTGGGATGAAACATGTTTTTGTGTTTAAAATGCAAATTCTTTGTAGACAGCCATACTTTTTCTCCAGAAGTATACACTGGTCCTGAACTATGATGTTTATCATATTGTGTTTTGTATTTATCTTTACTTTGTAATAACCGTTTGTGAATCTTCTGGTGAACAGTCTGCATAAGTTGTACTGTATCTTGTACCGCAGGTGCACTAGTCTCATCTTTGGGCAGGGTTAAAGGAATAGTCTTTGGTAGGTATCCATAAAGAGCTTCAAAAGGAGAAGATCCAGTAGAAGAATGAGGTGAAGAATTATAGGCTACCTCAGCAATCCACAGCAAATCCAACCAGGACCTTTTGGAATCTTCAACATAACATCTTAAGTATTGTTTTAGTGTTTGATTTAATCGTTCTGTTTGGCCGTCAGTTTGCGGATGATAACTGGTAGACATGTTTGATGTGATTTGTAAACTATGACACCATTGCTGCCAAATTTTAGATGAAAACTGAGATCCTCGGTCAGATAACAACACTGAAGGCAAACCATGTAATCGCACTACTTCTTTAAGGAAAATTTGTGCTAATTGTCCTGCTGTGGGCAATCTTTTACAAGCTATAAAGTGTGCGTACTTAGTTAGACTATCCACTACAACCAGAACGACTGAATGTTGATTGACCTGTGGAAGATTTGTAATAAAGTCCAACGAAATATATTCCCATGGTCTGGTTGGTGTTGGTAAAATCTGTAACAAACCCTTTGGTTTACTATGATCTGTCTTAAATCTTGCACAAGTTTCACAATTTTGAGTCCTTTTTGTAACATCTTTCTGTAAATTTGGCCACCAGAACAACCTTTGTATTTTTTCCACAGTCTTTTTGGGACCAGGATGTCCAGCCATAGGATGGGAGTGCAACCAATTGAACACTGTTTCTTGCAATTCTTTGGTAGGAAGGTAAACCTGCTTTCCGTGGAAAGGTATGCCTTCTTTGATTGTCTGATTTTCTTCTTTATTCTCCCATTTCTTCCATTGCGACGGAGGAAAATTTTCATTAATATTTTCTAGAAATTGGTCTGCAGACAATAAACAGATTACTTTGTCGGGATCTATTATAGCTTGTGGTGCACCTTCAACTCTGTGCAAAGAAGAATCCTTTCTGGAAAGAGCATCAGCTTTTTTATTGTCTTGTCCTGGACGATAAGTTACTATGAAATCATATTCTGCAAAGAACATCATCCATCTTAGTTGACGAGGTGTCAACATTCTAGCAGAACTCATAAATTGCAAATTTCGATGGTCCGTATATACTGTTACAGTGAACTTTGCTCCCATTATATAATGTCCCCACTCTTTGAAGGCTTCTAGTATGGCAAGCAATTCTTTCTCTGCAATGATGTAGTTTTGTTCTGCTGAGTTCAGTTTTCGAGACATATATGCAACTGGATGCATCTGACCTGTTTTATGATGCCTCTGAGACAAAATGGCTGCTATTGCTACATCTGAAGCATCTGCTTCAATTATGAAAGGTTCATTTACATCAGGATGCTGTAGAATTGGTGCGGCAGTAAAAGCCTTTTTCAAATTCTGAAATGCATTGTTGGCTTCAGAAGTCCATTCAAATTTCACCTTTTTCCTTAGTAATCGAGTGATGGGAGCGACCACTGCAGAGAAATGATCAATAAAACGGCGATAAAAATTTGCAAAGCCTAAAAAACATTGTACATCCCGAACTGAAGTTGGGATGGGCCACTCCGCAACTGCCTGGATTTTTCTATCTGTCATTTTCATGCCTGTTGGTGTGAGTAACACTCCCAAGAATTCCACTTCAAAAACATGAAAATCGCATTTAGATAATTTGCAATATAGATTGTGTGATTACAAAGTGCTCAAAACCTTTTTGACATGTCCTTCATGTTTTTCCACTGAATCTGAATAGATTAAAATATCATCTATGTAGACGATAACGAACAGATCCAAAAATTCTCTCAAGACATCGTTTAAGAAAAATTGAAATGCCGCTGGTGCGTTACATAGGCCAAATGGCATTACCAAATATTCAAATAATCCATATCGAGTTTTAAATGCAGTTTTCCACTCGTCGCCTTGTCTGATTCGCACCAAATGGTAAGCTCCTCTCAGATCGAGCTTTGTATAGATTACTGCGGTCTTAACTTGATCCAAGAGGACGGGAATGAGTGGCAAAGGGTATTTATTTTTGATCGTTATTTTATTCAACGCCCTATAATCGATGCAAGTTCTCGATTCCCCATTTGCTTTTGGGATAAAAAACAAAGGGGAGGCTGCTGGTGACTTAGAAGGGCGGATAAAACCATTCTCCAAATACTGATCCAGATATTGTCTTAAATGCTGATTTTCATTTTCCGACAGAGCATATATTCTACAATTTGGTACACAAGACCCTGGTATAAGATCAATTTGACAATCGTAACCGCGATGAGGAGGAAGAATTGCTGCCTTTTCTTCACTGAAGACTTCTTGATATTTTTTATATACTGTGGGTAGAATTGTTTCTTTTTCTTCTGCCGTCGCGATTTGACTAACAATTGCTTTGAAGGAATTTAAACAGGTAGAATGACAAAATTCAGAGTGAAATACAAGTTCTCTTTTTTGCCAATCAATCAAAGGATTATGTAGACAAAGCCAAGGCATTCCTAGAATGAATCCATACTGAGGAGCTTGGATGTTGTCAAATTGAACCTCCTCCAAATGTCTTTTTTTTTTGAGTCTTCACAAATCATAGTCACTTTTGACGTCTGCATAGTTATTGGCCCTCCGGACAAGATTTTCCCATCTACTGCCTGAACGATTTCTGGTGTTTCTTTTTCCTCACAGATTATGCTTAATCGTAGCGCAGTTTCCAAATCTACAAAGTTTCCTGTGGCTCCTGAATCTATTAATACTTCCATTTGCCAGATCTTTTGAGTTACCTGTATTTGGACCGCTAAACGAAAGTGAGCTTTATAATTGGTCACACAAGAGTTTATAGAAGGGTAAGCAATGGTTCCCAAGAGATCCCCCTCTAAACATCTTGGGCATGCTAGTTTTCCGACTGTTGATTTGTTTTTTCAATAGCTGCCACCTTGTTGACATTTGAAAACTTGTTCTTAGGCTTCACCATACAGTCTTTCACAAAGTGTCCTTTTCGACCACAGTAGAGACATTGACCATGTCTGTTGTCCTTTTCCTCTTTTGACAGTGGTTGTCGAAGGGTTCCTATCTCCATAGGCACAGGACTTGATTTGGACTGTACAAACTGTGTTCTAGATCTACTATCAGTTTTCCAAATAGGTTTGTCACCTTTTTTGTTATCAGTTCTTCTTTCAGAAAGTCGGTGATCTACACGTAAAGTTAAATTTATCAAATCTGAACAAGCTGTAGGTTGTGGGTCAATTTGGGCTGGAACATCCTTTAATTCGTCTTTCAATCCCTGATAGAAAAGAGCTGCTCTCTTTTCCTCCGGCCAAGAAGTTTCTGCTACAAGTCTATTAAAGTGTGATAGATAAGTGATGAGGTCTCTGTTTCCTTGTTTTAACTGAAGTAGTTCTCGATCTGCAGATAATGTTACTGTTCGTCTATCAAACACCTTCTCGAATTCTTCTATAAAGCGCTTCCAATTATACAATAATGTGCTGTCTTGTCTAACAAATGGAACAGCCCAATTAGCTGCATCTCCGGACAAATAAGAGATTAGAAACGCTATTCTAGATTGTGGGGTTGGAAACGCAGAAGGCCTACAAGAAATGTGTAACTCAATTTGTGTTAGAAAGGTTTGCACCTTAGAAGGGTCCCCAGAGAAACGTTCCGGATTAGCCAAAGGAATCTGTGGTGGAACAGTCACTGATATGTTTGTGGAAGCCCTTGCTCCTAAGTCTTGAACATCCTCTGGAAGGGGAGTGTTCTGAAGTTGTATATTATCTACCTTGTTTGCTAATAACGCGGTTGCATTCATAGTATTTTTTAAATCAGCCTGCATTTTAATAATTACAGCCATTAAGTCATCGATGGTGGCCATTATGGCAACACAATCAGATCAGGAGGAAAATGATTTGTGGGCTCACTATTCTGTCAGACGAAGTCTTCCTCGGGATCTGATGTGAAGATATAAGGGCCCACCTCTCGATACCTCCAATTCTGATTGTAATAATTACACAGAATATTGAAGTGATCAAGCGGGGGGAATTAGGGAATTAGGAAGGGAACTGCGGGGAGGGAAATCTGAAAAGGAAGAGTTATTGTTGCGAGTTTTCTTAATGCTTCACTCGACTCTTAGACAATTATAAAAATAATATTTTGGGAACAATAGTATTTCTGTTGTCAATAAAAAGATTGTTATCACCTTTGCACTTTAACTAACAACTTGTTCCCAAAAGAAATAATAACAAAGAAACTTGCGACTGATCTATCTTGTAAATAGACTCTTTACAATCTGTGCAACCTCTTTATGTTGTATCTTAAACACATCAGCAAATAATCACTTTCATTAAATCTCTTATTTTCCTCAAAAGAGACAATCTCAGCATAAATGGCAAATAACTGTTCAGAATTTGCGACCATTCAATTCTGAATTGCGACCAAGCAAATTTGCAAGCGTCTCGATTTATCCATAGAACCATGAATTAGAAAAATCTAAACATCTTTTAAACTTGAACTAAGACGAATATTTGCTCTCTTATATTTTTTAACATGAAATATCTCAAAGAACCTTTGCGCTAAGAATTTCCAAAAATCAGAATAAATATACTCTTTTTTCCACTTTGATGATTTAAGTTAACCTTAAAATTGAAAGTTTTCACTTTCTCCTACCTGTAGAGTACGACCTACTCTACTAACTGGAAGGGTGTGTCAGCCTCTCTGGATTCCCGGAATCAGCCTTCCTCTTACTGCAGCTCTTGTTAGGAAAACGGCTCTCCAAACTGGTTACCTGCTGCCAAAGACACAAACGATCTGCAAAAGACTGCCAAAAACTCCTTCTAGAAAATTCCCCAAGTTGGAGCACCTGGGAACAGCTGCAACACCACCAAGATCCCCAGAATAGTGAGCAAAGGGGATTGGGTGTGGTCGCGTACATCAACGTGACCACGTTCCGTGTTTTCCCGTAAGCGATGCGACGTCTTGCCAAATCTCACGCATCTCGCGGACGCGTTCAGGTTGCCAAACCTCACGCATCTCGCGGACGCGTTCAGGTTGCCGAACCTCACGCATTAGGCGGACAGAGGTACATTAAACTGTTATACAAGTTATACAAAGTGTGCATAGCATTATAGGGTTAAACACTTGTGCCACCAACGACCCCCCAAAGGAGAATAGTGCACTTTACCACACAGGAAGTGCTTGGGACACCTGAATGGGGCGGGCCCTAGACCGCAAGCCGCCCTAGTCCTGACACGCCTCAATAACATGTTTTTATTCAATGGTACCTGTTTAAACAAATACTTGGTACTGCAATGGGTACTTGTTTTGCCCCAAGTTTTGCTAATCTGTTTCTGGGGTATAGGAAGGGAAGGTCCTAAGAAAACTGGAACATGACCCCGGTGGCAACAGGGTTATAAGGTGGTGTAGGTACATTGACAACCTTTTTGTGATGTGGAAAGGCAGTGAAGGCAGAGCCAGAGACATGATCAGAGAATTGAACAACAATGATTGTAATCTTACCCTGACTTACTCCATAAGTGGAAAGCAGATTGAATTTCTAGACGTAGTGGTGGAGATCACAGATAACAGGATAACCACCAAACTCCATCGAAAAATTACTGCCGGGAACAGCCTGCTTCACGCTCTCAGCAGCCACCCAGAAACACTGAAATAGAGCATTCCATTTGGAGAACTGTTGAGAGCAAGAACAAACTGCAGCACCCAAGAACGTTTTCTTAATGAACAAGAGAACATGATGAAAAGGTTCAGAGAGAGAGGGTATCCTAACTGGGTCTTACAAAGAGCTAAAGATAAAATTGATAAAATTGAGAGAAATGAAACGCTGAGAGACAAAAAGACGATTGAGGAAGATACAACAACTAGAGTGATCCTTACGTAGAATAAGGAGTCAAAGGCCATATCCAAAATCCTGACACGTAACCTGAATATCTTGGCCAGTGATCCAGTGATAGGCCACACCATATAGGAGAGACCACAGATAACCTACAGGAAGGGGAGCAATCTTAAAGATTTCCTAGTCAAAGGGGCTATCACCAACAAAAACCTGAACTCTCAGATTAATCTCCAAGGGTTCTTCCCCTGTGGCCACTGCAATGCCTGCAGGAACAGTTCCATGAGGAAGATCTATACTACTCCAACAGGAGAAAAAAACATAAAACAATTTCTTACATGTGGCACAATAATCACCATCTATATTCGTGAATGCCCATGTAAGAAAAAATACGTAGGCAGTACAACCCTAGCCACCAAGAAACGGGTGTTGGAACATATGAGGGCCATAACCAACAAAGACCCCCATTACCATGTAGCCAGACATTTCGCTGAGTACCATCTTTCCAATAGTTCCCTCCTTACTTTATTTGCAATAAAACAGATTGAATACACACAGAGAGGGGGCAACAGAGATTTGAGACTTGAGATGAGCGCATTAGTCTCAGGTACAGGGCTAATCCTGGCACCAGGCCAAACATAGAATATTACAATGGGTCTATCAGACCCAACAGAATGGCTCACCTAGGCACTAAGCCGAAGGGATTCCTTTAGAACGAGGTAGAATGTAGCTTTTAGACTGCCACATAACGGAGAGCAACGAGGTACACCTCACTGCTCAGGGGAGTGCATGAGTCTCATATAAAGGGCTAAACCTGACACCGGGCAAGAAGATTAACATCACATTGGCTTATGCCGATCTAATAAGCCGGCTCACCCAGGCACTATGCAGAATGGATATCATTCACTCTTTCCCTCTGCCGCATACTGTATAATCCACACCCTGGGCACCAATGCATTGATACTATACTCTACTAGCTCAACAGTTTGATGACAAACATACCCCTACACAACTATGTAGTGTAACTGCATATGCACAAGAAGATGATACACTTTATTCACTAGGTAGCGCACATGCACGTTATAACATGGCTTCTAGAGACGCTTAGGTTTGAGAACAAACACTATTAAACACAGGTCAGACCTAGCCGCTCATTTGACCACTTAAGTTTATAATTTAATTATTACTTAATTTGTACACGGAAGGACCATTTTACCAGCTGGATTTGGAGTATGAAGTAATACACCTTCTAGAACCATTAAAGGTAACCCACTCTAAAATGGATAACAGTTCGGCTGAAAAAAACGTACCTTTTATTGATCCTCTGTTTATGTTTACACCATCTATGTATTGATTGTGTTGCCCCAAGTTTCATTGTGCGACCAAGCTCGCTGTGTGAGTGAAACGCGTAACCTGGAATACATTTCAACCAAGGGTGTATGCCAAACTCTGAGTGATCGCTTTACTGGTACGGAACAAGTTTATATCGATGTTGGCGCTCTCCGCCAACCACAAGCAAACCTCTGCATAGGGCGAGAGAAGGCAGAAGGAGCAAATACTAAGGAAACATGTGAGCATGACTCCACGGAGCCGAAACGTCATGCGGCATAATTCTGCTACTGAGGAATACATTTTAAGCACTAACTTTAATGGTCCGTGTCCGAAAGTTTTTTGTGGCAGGGCGGGAGCTGCTTACTGCTGCTGAAGCACAGTTGAAAAAAATATATATATAACGCTCAATTTCCCACCTTTCAATGTCCAGGAAAAGGCACTCACAGGGTTTACTGCATCCAAAATGGGTTTATTTCCCAAAAATAATTCATGGACGCAAACATGAAAAAGACGCGTTTTGCCTATGGCTTAGTCTCGTATTTCATAAAAGTCGCCATTAAAACATATTCTTTTAAGCTATTGGCTGTACAAAAGGTCACATGATCACATTGTGTCATGAAAATCAAGAAAGGCCTTAACATTCATTTCGCGGCGGCCATCTTAACACTATACAATCAAACTTTATAATTTTTTATGTTAACAGTGACACAAGTTCAGGTAAATAACTTGATACTGACACTATTAAACAACGGATATACATAGCAATTTCAGCTTTGTCCCGTTTCAATACCAGCAATAATAAACTGTTATCGTAACCATTATGCCGTGTATCGGCTAAGTTTGTAAAGTTAAATGATGATGCAGCCATGTATCGGCAAACCCTCTTGATAAAGACACAAATAATATACATTTCCAATATGACTCAATAATAAACTCTGTAACTGATAACATGCAATTCTTGCACTATATTAATCTTCTAAATGGACCATCATTTCTTCACCCATGTTAAGTCCATTCGGTGTCTTAGTTCCCAGATCTATTATATATCTTGATTCCAGCCTTCTGAGCTTCCTGACTCTGTCTCCCCCTCTAATTTGTACTGGTACCTGATCTAGACCATAATAACGCCATTGGTCCCTATTGCTGTTATGCTTCTCAGCGAAGTGCCTCGCTACCGGGTAATTAACATGACCTTTAGCGATTGTCCTCATGTGTTCCAATATTCTAAGTTTCACAGAGTTGATTGTACTCCCTATGTAGCGTAAGCCACACGGACACTGTAGGCAATACACCACATAGTTGGTGTGACATGAGAGAAATTTTGAAATGGGTCTAGGTCTAGGTAATCCTGCTACTTCATAGGACAATGTGCGTTTGCTGTTTATGCAAGCCTTGCATTTACTGCATGGGTAGAAACCATTAAGCTCCCTTAGGGTTCCTAACTTCTTATTTTCTGCTTGCAAGTGACTCTGCACCAAATCATCTTTTATTGATCGTGCCCTTCTGAAGGTAATCAGGGGAGCCGATGGAATATCGTCCCCATTACACTATCAGTTTTTAGGATATGCCAATTGCGCATCAGTATTGATCTTAAATCTTTGGCATTAGGGGGGCGTGGCTTGGACGCGAGGCGGAATGGCTGCTTGATCTCGCAGCTCTGCCGACCGAGCACATAAATCCGCAATTTATTCGCAATTCTGGTGTGATAACCCGGACCTTTCCCCCTCAGGTGAACTGCACGTGACGGGGAAGCTTACCGGTGGCGAAAAGCTGAGCGGATTGAGAGCCTGACTACTGTGACAGCGGACTACCTACGTGCGGAGTGGCGGCCTGGTTACAAAACGGAAGCCGGGACCTCGCGTGAGTCCGGGCCCGGACGTGAGCGGCGAGACGCAGAGGGAATCGGGCGCCGGACGCAAGGGGCCGGTGCATGAGCTCCACAATCGCTTGCCAGGCTGCGGGAGACATCGTTGTGAGTGACTGCACGCTTCGCAGATCCGGAGGGAAGATACCGAGAGGGACTGTCCCGCGGCGGAGGCACAACACGTGGACGAGCGGCCAGGTCGCAGCTCTGACCGTCCGCTCGGCGGCCGGCCCGGTGAGGTCCTTGACGGGGAAGGCTGGAAGTGGGACTAGAACCTGATGTGCCCAGCGAGGTTGAGCCTGTGATAACGTCTCTGCGCAGAGCCCGACATATTGGCAGGGCGGGCGGACGTTCTGAGTGACAGCGGCGATTGCACAAGACCTGATCCCTATAGAAATTCTCATTCGCCTTGCCGCCCCCTGGGGTCACAGTTCACCCGCTGAAGTGGGAAGTGGAAAGTGACATAGCCTCGGCCCTAGCCATCGAAATCAGTGGGACGGGGCATAGTGTTGAGGCACAGGACGCCATTTTGTACTACTGGAGCCCCAGTGCAATATCCCACAGACACAGCCTGTGTGCAAGTGGGAACACCGGGGGTTGAATCGACCCTGCACCACTGAATCGAAGACTGTTTCCACTGTGTGACCCTGTAGAGGCATTGGAGCTTGGTCGGATTGGCGCTGAATCGCTGGCTGCTGTTCGCCCGGACGACGAGGGGTGATTTGATAAACCGCGTGTGCCATTGCTAGTGACCTGGGGTGAATCTGAAGCTCCCCCTATCGCGGTTGGTAGCAGCGATGGGGAAACCCGACACGAGGCAGCCGAGGCTCACATTCGACAAGACCAAACAAAAGACCATTGGCCAGGAACAGTCGGAGGAGGAGGCCGCGAAGAGCGATCAAGGGGGCTCGCAAACATCGGAAATAAAGTCCATGTTTCAGGAGCTAAAAACGAGTCTCCAAGGAATAGACCACAAGATGGATGACTTGGCAGCTCGCATGGACAGTCTGACCAGGCGGATAGACAAACAGGACGGCAGAGTGGGCGTGCTGGAAACGCGTGTGTCCGAAACGGAGGAGGGTCACACTGCCATGGATAGGAAATTACGCGGCATGGACAAGGTACTGACGCTAATCCAGCAGAAGAACGAAGATTTGGAGGCCCGCTCAAGACGCAACAACGTCCGCATCACGGGTGTGGCGGAATCGACCAATATCGTAAAAATGGAAGTATATGTAGAGACTATGATGTCGGAACTTTTCGGGACGGGTCTCTCTCAAATGTTCCTGGTCGAAAGGGCGCACAGGACATTGGGCCCCCAGCCCAAGCCGGGTGCAATGCCAAGAGCAATAATAGCGCGCATCCTGAACTATAGGGACCGTGATACCATTCTACGCATGGCGAGGGACGTGAAAGATCTTCAGTATCAGGGCAATCACATATCGATCTTCCCAGACTTCACCATGCAGGTTCAGGCAGCAAGGAGAGAATTTGTCCCGGCCAAAAAGATATTTCAGCAAATTGGAACCAAATATTCGCTAATCTACCCTGCCAAACTGAGGGTACAGGGTCCAGGCAAACCTTACTTTTTTGTGGACGCTAAGGCGGCGTTGCAATATGCGAAGCAATTGTCACGGGACCAGAAAAACCAGTTACCACCCGAGGAGCCGGAAGCGCAAGCCAGACTAAGTGACATTGAGTGACAGGGATATGGACTTCGAATTATCTGCGGTGCCACCAACGAAGTGGAAGCCGGAAGGGTCAGCTGCCGAATTGAGACACTGCTAACCTTCCCTATACAGATAAGTGGACCTATGTAGTTGCGTGTGGGGAGCAGGGGGAGGTCCTCGCGGGATCACTGCCAGGCTGGCGCTCGGTCGCCCTGGCAAAAGTACAGGGTTAGTGAGCGTACGACCTGCGTTCCCCGAGGGATGATTCCCACTGGACTGGTTCTATTGAGATGCCCTATAGGGTGCTTGATGTCTGGGTGGGAGGGGGGGTGGATCTGCACGACCTGATTGGGGGGTTGGAGCGGGAGGGGGTTGGGGGGGTTTGGGATTGAATTGCACTGTTGTTTTTTGTTATGTTGAGAGTGTTGAGAAGCATGCAGCGACTGCCAGCGCAGACAAATACACTGGGCTCCAGGGGTCGCTTGTTGGCCGGAGGTGTCAGGTGCCTGATCGCTTTAGATTGTACTCTGTCCTGATGTGTAAAAAAGCTGCAGGGAGTAAAATTACCCACTTGACGCTGTGGATATGGCTCACATTAAACTGTTAACCTGGAACGTGCGCGGATTGAATGACAGGCGTAAAATCAGGCTGGTCCAGGCCTTCTTACTGAGGAAGGCTATAGACATATGTTTTCTGCAAGAGACCCACCTGACTGCTAATGCTAATGCGCTGCTCCGACATAGTAGGTGGGGAGAGGTTATACATGCGCCCTACTCCAACTACTCTCGTGGGGTGGCGATCCTGGTTAGGAGAGGCCTCCACTGGAAAACGTCTGAGGTGGTACTAGATGCTGAGGGGAGGTATATATTACTGGTGGGGAATTTCTGTGGCATGCGGATGATATTGGTGAATGTGTATGGACCTAATGATGACAACCGTGAGTTCTACAGTGACCTTTGGTACAAAATACAGGCCCGAGGACAGGCCGCGGTTGTGTGGGGAGGAGATTACAATGTGGTACTATCAGATACATTGGACAGACAGGGGACGACCAGGGAACATCACCCCAAGGCGGCGGCAACACTCTGGGACATAATCTCTGATGCTCAGTTGGTCGACTCATGGAGGGTACTGCACCCAGGGGCCCGAGAGGGCACATGTCTAACAATACATAGAGCCGCGTGGTCCAGATTGGACTACTGGCTACTATCCGGGGATGTCCACACACTGACGACTGATGTGACACACCTGCCAAGGTCACTTTCTGATCATGCCCCGGTCTGTCTTACTTTGTCCACCCCAGCGCAGTACATTCAGCCCTTCAGCTGGAGATTCCCCTCCCGGGCGCTTCGAGACCAGGTATTCAAGCAGGAATTGAGGGAAAAACTGGAGGAATACTTTGAACTAAATGAGGGCTCGGTGGACTCCCCAGGCACACTCTGGGAGGCATGTAAAGTGGTGACGAGGTGATGCTGCATGTCTCTGAAAACAGGGGTACTCCGTTCCATCAGGGGCACCTTACAAACACTAGAAACCGAATTGGCAGCGCTTGAGGCATTACTTCAGGAGACGCCTACAGACAGGGTCAGGGCCGAGTTTCGAGCGAAACTCACGCAATACCAGGAAGAGGCAGATAGGGAGGTGTCCTTTCTAGCGAGAGATGGTCAGGCCCGGAGATACGGGGAGGGAGACAGGGCAGGCCGGACACTGGCCAACATGCTTCGAACACCGAGGGGGGCGGCCTATGTACTGGAACTAAGGGACGAGAGAGGGGACATGGTGAGGGAACCCCAGGCCATCCTCAAGGTCATGACTGACTACTACCGCACACTCTACACGTCCAAGATCACGCCGGACGACCAAACACTTACGGACTACCTAGACACAATCGCTCTGGCTTGGTTTAACAATGGGGCCAGACAATACATGGACCTACCGTTCTCACAGGAGGACATAAGGGCAATAATAGCGAGTATGCCGCCTGGTAAAGCACCAGGACCAGACGGTTTGACGTCAGATTTCTACAAGGAGTATGCCGATATTTTAGTACCTTGACTATACAAGGTCTTCGAGGAGGCGGTTGAAACAGAGATACTTCCACAATCAATGCGTGAGGCGCTGATCATTACCTTACTCAAGCCCGATAAGGACCCCACCGATCCAGACTCCTACCGTCCCCTTTCGCTCATCAACGTAGACGCCAAGATTTATGCGAAACTGTTGGCGGACCGACTCAAATATATGCTGCCACAAATAGCACTCTCAGACCAGTCGGGTTTCGTCCTAGAGAGATCCACATCGCATAACCTGAGAGTACTTTTCGGGTTACTCCACTAACTGGACCCCAAGGCGAAGGCCGCTGCCGCGCTACTCGATGCGACTAAAGCATTCGACTCTCTCGAATGGAAGTTCCTGAACGCCCTCTTTACCCGAATGGGGTTTAGCCCACTGTTTGCCAAGCGCATAGGCATTCTATATAATAGCCCGACTGCAAGGGTTCGTGTGAACGGTCAGACCTCAGACTCTATCCGAATTACGAGAGGGACGAGGCAGGGATGTCCGCTTTCTCCCTTACTATTTGCCATAGCTATGGAACCGCTTGCGGCACGAATGAGGCAACACCATACCCAGAGAAGCATCGGCTTCACGTCGCGTGGTCTGCTTATCTCCCTGTACGCGGACGACGTTACAATTTATATGATGAATCCGGAGGAGAATTTTGACCCACTGATGAGGGAGGTGCTTCGATATAGCGGCCTCACTGGGATCAATATCAATTGGTCAAAGTCAACCATGCTACCGCTAACAGACAGCACGATCAAGTGCCATACTGAATTTCCGATAGACTGGGTAATGGAGGACGTCAAATACTTGGGTATTAGAGTGAGCCGCACTATACATGACATCTGGCTCTCCAACTTTGGTGTGGCAATGGACTGGCTGGAGGGCAAAGTAAAAAAATGGAAGACGCTCCCGCTTTCGCTGACGGGTCGCATTGCTATAGCCAAAATGGTGGTGGTCCCCAAATTCCTATATCTATTCATAAACATACCCCTGCCACTAACGGTGGCATTTTTTCGCAGGATTCGGTCTGCTATCATAGAACTGGTCTGGGCGGGTAGGCAACCTAGAGTGGCCTGGAACCTCCTTACTCTCCCGTTCCGCCAGGGGGGTCTGGCTGCGCCAGACTTTGAGCTTTATGCCTATAGTGCGCAGGCCCAGTATCTATATTACTGGCACCACCCGATCCCGTACCAACCGCACGTGGCCATAGAGACGGACGTGGCAACCCCCTGCCCCCTCAAGGCGGCGGTGTACAAAAAGTATAAACGATCCCAGGAGGACATCGACACCGTGGAGGTGGTGCGCTGGGCTTGGGCGGGTATTGCCAAACGAGCGGGCGTGAGCGAGCTGTATGCACCGAGCATGCCACTAGACGGCAACCCACTACTGGAACCGCTCATGGACGCGGCAGTGGTCCGTAGGGCGAGTGAGAGAGGCCTGAAGGTGGCGGGCGATCTGTACCCGGATGACGTTTTTATAGCGCTACAAGACATGACTGAATCCACGAACCCGACGGCTTCGGAACTCTTACTGTATTACCAACTGCGGGCTGCGTGCAAGCGTAGATACCCGGTCTTCCCGGAGGTCCCGCCGACACTAGCGGCATTGGAAGATGTACTATCGAATGCCTCCTCGCATAAATTGATCACGAGGATCTACAGGGCTACACAAAACGCGACACCTGTCCCTCACACTGACTCGAGGATGGCCTGGGAGAGGGAGGCGGGTATCAGCATATCGGAAAAACAATGGACGTTCTGTTGCACGCAACTAGAACACCTATCGCCCAACTATAGGCTGAGGCACATACACTTTAATTATTTGCACAGAACGTACCGCACACCCCTACAACTGGTTAAGATGGGACTGATGACTGATGCCTTTTGTTGGAGATGTGGTGAGAGAGAGGCTACATTAATTCACTTGTCTTGGGACTGTGGCCAAATACGCACATACTGGGAGAACATTTTTCGTACTATAGGTCAGATGGTGGATATACGCATGGGTCTTGACCCACTCGTGGGACTACTGGGATTTGTGCTGCCTGTGCCTGGCGCATCCAGAAAGCTGGTGGCCCTACTGCTCTTACTCGCCAAGCGACAGATAGCACTCAAATGGAAGCAGAAGTCCCCGCCTACGATATCTGGTTGGATAAAATCTGCAATGTACTGCAAAGACCAGCTGTCGGCGTATTGGGAATTGATGCCACTCCGCTCTAGGCCTGCCGACATCTGGCAACCATTGGTGGACTGGCTAGCTAGTTCAGAAGGTGGTGAGAGTGACTGAGGGTAGAGATTGGGGCAACTATAGATGGAGGGATGGGGGGGCGGAGAGATGGGCTCCATGTTTCGAACCAGAGACTGCGGGCAACGGGACTCAGGGACAATTAATTGGATCAGATTATGCTGACTTGTGACAATCTCTCACGTATGTTATTGTTAGTTGTTGAATATAGTAATAAGTCGATTATCTGCGCAAGAGTACACAAATTAATATCTTGCTGTGTTCTGATGTAACCTGTGCTGCCTGCCTCAGGGTTGTTGGCTGAATAGCGGTGTACTCTTTGAGGATACAAATAAAGGTTTTTGAAAAATCAAAAAAAAAAAAATCTTTGGCATTATCCGAAAAGGTAGTAATCATTCTGAAATTATTTTTACCCTCATTGGCTCTGTCCTGTCTTTTCTCTTTAGTGAGAAGAGTCTTTCTCGTTAATTTCCTCACTCTATTGAGAGTATCTGCTATTGCTATTATAGCCTCTTTTGAGAAATCTATCTCCAATAAAACAGGCAGCCCAAAGTTCTGAAGTTTGTGATTTAATCCACACAACGCGTTTCGGCACAGAGCCTTGATCACGTGTAAAAGTGCACGTCATTACATTCGCTTAATAAAGTTTCACGAGCAAATAATAAACACAGACAGAGGACAATGTTACTACACATTCTTCTGGTGATGGCGTACATCTTGAAACGGTATTTTTACCACAGTGGAAAACGTATATGTCATATGTATATTCATCCAACAATATAAAGAAAGACAATTTTAAGCAAAATTGGGCTGGCAATGTTCGGCATACGTAAGTCAACATGATAATACATACACGGAAGTTCTACATTGCGGCATAGGGCTATATTCCTATTGTTAGGTAATGGCTGACATCTTGGAATGGCGATGTACCCATCTTGGTGTGCAAATATGACAACTTAAATACGTCATATTGTGTAAAGCATCTAATGCTATTAAGGGATAAAATAAAGTTGTACAATTGCAGCTCATAATGTGTATCAACATGAACAATGGGCATCGCGTAGCCAACTAGGCGGGAGCTCTCTGTAAGTTTCACTCCGCAAATGCTGTGTACCTGTCAAATGACTTAATGGCATTGTCTTGCTGTGGGTAGATCGCTCTTGCATACTCATTATTAAAATTCAACCAGCAGGTTGTAGCATGACATTCAAGTTACAAACTCAAGCGTTCTCAAAATATTTTGTCTACTCCCTGATTATATAAACAGCGTTACATGTGCCCGCTCTGTAGAGACCACAAACAGTGAGCTGTATTATTTCAACTTGCACAGATGTCCTTGTGCCGTTACCTGGATCTTACATTGACAAGTGCCAGAATAAACCATGTCCCTAGAATAAATGTGAGAGTATGCAGCAAGTGATAGGGAATAGTGGGTGAAGGGGCTAGCGAAAGAAAACAGGAACAAAGGGGGTTTAGAAGACACAGCGAGGGTGCTATCCTAGATGGACATGGAGATCCTCATCCTGGATGAGGCCTCCCAGGTGTTTGCTATTGAGACTGATTATGTATCGGAATTCCAGTTTTCTGAGTGGCCGTTCTCTGTCGCAACCTCGCGTCTTGGCCGGAACCCTGTCAATTCCAAAAAAGGAGAATTTAAGATTCTCTGTATTAATGGAACTATGTAAGGTGTTACAATGCCTGGCCATGGGATATGCCACATCATTATTCCTAATGGCCCTGAGATGCTCCACGACTTGTTCTTTAACCGAAAATATTGTGCTTCCCACATATTTCAGGCCACACACACAAATCAAAACAGAAACTACGTATTCACTATTGCAGTTAATGAAAGGCCTAATCTTGTGTTGTTGCCATTATGCTCAGACGTGAGTCCCTTGTTCACTTGGTCACTGGATTCAAGATAGCCTGGCTGATTATGATTATGAATCCGAAACCGGTCCCAGGATGCTTGTTTCCGGTCCAGGGAAGACATGGGCTTGGCAGTTCGGGCTGGACTGTTCCCATGGGGCACAGGGTCAGACTGATTTGCATAAAGCCATGTCTGAACTGGGGTGGCTGAGTGAACTAAAGAATGGTGATGGATTAAACCCAGATCAGTTGACTGGGGGTGAGTGTTTGATTTGTTCAAACACCCCGTCCATCATCCCCTTTTGTATCGCTTTGTTCACCCTAAGTGTGGCAGGGTATGCTCAGACGGGAGTCCCTTGTTCACTTGGCCACTGGATTCAAGATAGCCTGGCTGATGAGGATTATGAATCCGAAACCGGTCCCAGGATGCTTGTTTCCGGTCCAGGGAAGACATGGCTTGGCTGTTCGGGCTGGACTGTTCCCATGGCGCACAGGGTCAGACTGATTTGCATATAGCCATGTCTGAACTGGGGTGGCTGAGTGAACTAAAGAATGGTGATGGAATAAACCCAGATCAGTTGACTGGGGGTGAGTGTTTGATTTGTTCAAACACTCCGTCCATCATCCCCTTTTGTATCGCTTTGTTCGCCCTAAGTGTGGCAGGGTATGCTCAGACGTGAGTCCCTTGTTCACTTGGCCACTGGATTCAAGATAGCCTGGCTGATGAGGATTATGAATCCGAAACCGGTCCCAGGATGCTTGTTTCCGGTCCAGGGAAGACATGGCTTGGCAGTTCGGGCTGGACTGTTCCCATGGGGCACAGGGTCAGACTGATTTGCATATAGCCATGTTTGAACTGGGGTGGCTGAGTGAACTAAAGAATGGTGATGGATTAAACCCAGATCAGTTGACTGGGGGTGAGTGTTTGATTTGTTCAAACACTCCATCCATCATCCCCTTTTGTATCGGTTTGCCATTAGGCAAGGGAACAACCTTGACATTGGTGCTATGGTTGCACGCCTTGCATCTTCCACATTTGTGGAACACAGGGAGTTCCCTCAACCATGTACTGCTTTGCACTTGGCCTGGTTCAATCGAGGTGTATACCAGCATGTCTCTCAGTGAGTTGCTTCTCCGATATGTGATCTATGGGCTCCGGCTCACCAGTTTGCAGATGGAGGGGTCCAATCTGACTAAATGCCAGTGTTTCCTGACTATGGCTTAGACCTCAGTGCAATTAGAGTTATGGGTGGTGATGAGCCTGATCTCAGGTTTGGTGTTCCTATGTGATTTGTGTTTAAGCAAGGTTTCTGTCTTCACTCCACTAACTTTATGTCTAGCATCTTCCAAAACCTTGCGTGTGTAACCTCTCTGCAGGAATCTGCCTACCATCTTACCCTCCTCTAGTTTGTAAGCTACAAATGTGCTACAGTTTCTCCTCGTGTGAAGGAGTTCCCGGTAGGGAATGCTGCATTTAAGTTGGGGGGGGGGTGGCTTCTAGCAAGAAGGATGCTGTTGCTGGCCGTCTCCTTTCTGTGTAAGCTCATCTGTATGGTGTCATTGAGCACTACCACCAGTACATCTAGGAAATCAATCCTGTTGGTGCTGGTTTTGCTTGTGAACTTAAGGTTCAGATCATTGATGGATATAGCATCCAGGAACTAATCTAAGATCAGTTGAGGGCCATCCCAAATGAGAAAAATATCATAAATGTATCTGGTCCAAAGGACCAGATGTTTTTTGTATTGATCAACACCCTTAGACCCGACACATTCCGATTCCCACCAACCCATGAACATACAGGCATAGCTCAGCACGAAGCAACTGCTCATAGCAGTCCTGGTGAGTTGCCTATACCACTGCTTGCCAAACAGGAAATAGTTGTTTTCCAGGCAGAACTAGAGCATATCAAGCAAAATGTTAGTGTGGTTGTATGTAGCTATGGGTCTGTCCCTAAAGAAATGGTTGCAGGTTTTAATACCCAGATCATGCTGGATGCACGTGTACAGTGAGACGACATCCACTGTGGAAAAGATATTGTTTGATTGTCATGGAATGCCCGAGACCTTAGATATAAAATCCATACTGTCTCAGCAGTAAGAGGGTAAGCCGCAAACATAAGGGAATAGGAAGTAGTCTAGATTAATTGAGGCCTTCTCTAAGAGACTGTCATTGGCTGAAATGATAGGCCTGCCTGGTGAGTTGGTGCCGTGTTTATGTACTTTAGGCAACATATAAAAGCAGGGAGTGACAGGTTTCTTAACTATTAAAAGCAATCGTTCATCATGACTCAAAAGTCAAAAGCCCAAGGGTGTTCCATTTGGAAAGTATATTGTGAACACAATGGTGAAATCATATTGGCCGGCATTGGTCTTAGTGTAGCTGCCGGAAAAATCAAGCTGTCTCTTGGCTTCAGCCATATATTTCTTGACATCCAACAGCACATTCCCCCCTTTGTCGGAAGAGTTAATCACAAAGGAAGTCGCTTGTTAAAGGGATTCCAGTGCTGCTTCTTGGCCTTTAGTTAGATTTGCGGCAGCATGATTTGTATTTCTACCTTCCAGTTCTAAAATGTCACGTACCACCGCCTCATGGAAGGAGTCAATGTTATCATGGGGTTGTTGGGATTAAATCTGGATTTCGGCTTAAAATTACTACATCTTCTCCTCTCACTCTTCAGATCAAGGATATTTAAGAGTCCCTCTCAGAGGCTCAATCCCTATTGCCTAGTTCCAATTCCCTAAGGGAAGCCAAGCCCCCAAAATCTCTAATGGATAGGAGATTAGAGGGCGTGTCAGATTGGGTAGCGTTGTACTCCATCATAGTTCCCTCTCACACCCCCCTGGACCCTTGCAAAGTATTGATATTTAGGAGTTTGAGTTTTCTGACAAACAAAAACATGTCCATGCTGGGGCGCGAGTAGTCAAGATTGTCCGTGGGGCAGAAAGAGAGACCTAATTCCAGCAGTGATTGTTCATCAGGAGTAAAAGTATTGGAGTATAAATTGATAACTTGAAAACTGTAAAAGTTGCCTCACCCATCACTTGCTTCTCTTGCTGTACCGAACTCCTTTCCCATGCAGCTTCTGTGTTTTCTTATCCTCCTCTGCCCCTTTCCTTTTGCATTGTTTTCTTCTTTTTCTTTGTCTTTTCGTGGTTTTTTTCTTGGTCCCTGGTTCTGATGTAAAAAAACGACATTCCTCCAATGTTGTAAATGGAGCGGGCCACTCCCAGAAGCAATTTGTCTTTCGTCCAAATCCGAGCTATCGGAGCTAGACTCTGATGTTGCTGCCTCTTGTTGTATGAGGGCACATGTGCACCTGAATTCTTTTCTCGCAAAGTCACACTTTCTGCTTAAAGTCAGGATGCGACCTGAAGCATAATCTATCTTGTCTCGTGTAAATTTCCATTTCTTTTTCAGTCTTTATTTCCTCCTCATACTTGGAGAGTATCCAATCCATCTCTTTGTAGAAGTTCTGTATATCCTCCTGCTGTGGATGTGTGGTCAGCATTTCCTTCATGTTCTTTAAATCCTCTGTCACCTGCTCCAATTCCATGGCTGCATATTTTGAGAGCAGACCCACATCTGTTTGCATGTACAGGCCATCAAAGCTGACTATTCTTCCAAAAGCCTTGGATGTGGGTCCTGATATGTTGGTGTGATCAGGATGCGCAACCCTCTTGGGACTCTTCCCACTTCTATGTAGTTGTCAAGCAAAATCACTTTCCAGATGCGATTGATTTCTTTTTTGCGGAGCTTCTCTTAAACCCCTAGTGTTTGTTTCACAGTTTTATTGTAATTGCGAATACCCACTGCTTCGGCAGTGATATCCGCACTCCTCACATCTTCCTCCTCTTTAAGTAGGTATTTTGTGAGGCCCTGTCGCTTGCGTATGGTCTCGCACATCGTGAAGTGCCCGCTTATGCCGGCACCCTCTTTGGAAATGGATGTGCTACGTTTCTCTCCTGGCACGTAAAAAACAAACAATGTTTCAATGTCCCAAACAAACGTGCTGATTCACCTAACTGATAACAAACAATCTGCCGTCTTAATCGTGTAGTGGATATCACGCTGCAGTAGGGACCTCTGCAGTGAAAGATAGTTACAGTGTCGGATGCGTTTCCACGGTGTGCTGCCTCCGGGATGAGACGTGCAACAGTAGCAGCTCTCCAGTTGACGCGTGCTTCGGAAGCCAGATCAGTGTCACTTCTTCAACGGTGGCAGGAATCGGAAATCGGATACCTCTGCGAAAGAAAATTCCTGCTCTGCTCTGATCACATCCACCTCTTGAGGTTGGTGCTGGGCAGACAGGTGCAGGACCCATCAAGCATATCGAAATCCCCTGCTGATGCAGCCATGCTGCAAGGATAGCCCGGACTGCAGGTTAGTCCAAAAGATTATTTATTCACTGCTGACGCAATTCAACCAAAAGGTCTTTGTCAAAGCTGGTGAAACATTGTGACAGTGTGCTCTATATACTCCAGAGAGACACTGTTGCATTAACTATAAACATAGGAAAAAGACTTAAGTACTTTACATAATTCCTGCTCATCATTAATAGAAAAACAGACTTCAATGGGTCCGACACAACAAATGTTTCATCCCTAAAAAATAAATTAACAAGGTGTCTCACAAAGATATAGAAAAATAAAATATAGAAACAAATTAAAAGAAAATGCAAATGCCTGTAGTCAAAAGGCTCTACAGTCTCTCATTAGGTGCCCGGAAGACAGACATGCATATCTTTTCCTGACGGTCAAGTGACCAATGGGATTATTCACAGGGGAAAAGAACCCAAATACAACTGGTCATGTGACCAAAGTCAGCGCACAAATGGGGAAACCGAACCTGGAAACAACTCTTAATGTGTCCAGGAATGCCGGGGAAGTGAAAGCCAGTGTTGTGGTGGTATATGTCTTGAAGTGATGTCATCAGAAATCCACGGAAAAAAAACAAGGTCAAATGAAATTATAGTAAGGTGATAAAGTCAGTTTAAACGTAACATTTTAAACAAAAAAAAACCCACTGAAATCTGAGCCTAACTATAACATCGCTGTAACCTTTGGTTTTTTAACTATATATATTACCTACTGACGGTCGCCAGTAGCTAGTTATAGTTAGGACCTAGTTTCCATAGGAAAAGCATTTTTTGATTTGCCAATATCTTAGGCGCCGTTTGGCAAATCTTCGCGAACTTTTCAAAACTAATGGGGCGCTCTGGTCAACTCCTGTCTTAAAAGTTTCGGGGTGATTCGCCAAGCGGGGGCTGAGAAAAAAGTGAGGTCCCAAAACACATTTTCCCCATGTTAATTTCCATAGGAACTTTAGACACGGCTACAGCCTGAACTGGTGAATGGAATTACACCAAATTTGGCAAAAAGGTAGGTCTTGAAAGCACTCTTTTTTTTAAATGCTGTAAATCCGTTCAGTAGTTGCAGAGAAATTCAAAAATTAAAAATATCGATATCTGAGCATGAGGAGGAGTTACCACTCCTCCCGAGCATGAGCTGACTTTTGATTGGCTGCCAACACTCCAAACCAGGAAGTGTTGGCAGCCATCTTCTGACTCGGTAACCGAGTCACAGAAAAACAGTACAGAAAAAGGTGAAAAACAAGAAAAGGGGGCAGGGTAGAAACACCCTGACCCCCTAGGTCTGCTCAGAGGGTCCAACAAAGACCCCCAGGCCCGAAAAAAGCATTTTTTAAAGAAACATCAGATTTCGCTTTGGGTGCGCCAATCAGGATGATAAATTCTTTTTTTAAGCGAAGCGGGGCTCTCACGCTTCATTTTTGAAAGCCCCCGGGTGGGCCAGTTCCTGGGGGCAATGCTGTTTCATGTAGCAGGGGCCCATGGGGGCCCCCGCAGCCCCTGGAACTGCCACCTCCCTGGGGCTTTATTATTTAGGCGCAGGAGCACGTGGACCCCTGCAGCCCCGGGGACTCCCACCTCCCCGGGGCTTCATTTAAAAAATGCGTGAGTGGGGCTACTGCCCCCCACACTGCCCCGGGGACCGCCGCCTCCGTGGGTCTTCAATAATTAAAATTTGTGCGGGGGTCTCCTGCACCTCCCCACACTGTTCCGGGGGCCACCACCTCCCCGGGGCACAAATTATGTTAATGTGGGGGTCTGTTACGGCCCCCCCCCCCCGCCCCGGGGACCACCACCTTTCCGGGGCTATGCAAATGTAGGGAGGGGGGCCATGCGGCCCCCCTCCTGAAGCCCTTAAAGGCCCTGGGGACCGCCACCTCCGAGGGCTTGCTCCTGCAATGTCCCGGGGTGCCCACCGGATCCTGCCCTGCCATAGCAAACCCTGCCTTGCTTCGCTGACGCAATGAAGCAAAGCAGGATTGCTTTTGAGCAAGGGGAGCTGCATGTCAGCAGCATCCCTTGCTCAAAAGAAATGCCGGCTCCCGCAGGAGGTGAGGAGCCGGCTGGGAGCCCCAATGCCCCCATGGTCCCCAATGGTGAGACCAGGCCCAGGGGGATGTGGTTCCCGGGGCCAAAAGTGGCCCAGGAGGGGGCCACTCATCCCCCTTCCCCTTTAATTTAAGAATTATAAAAAATGGAAGGCTGGCCCGGGGCATCCCCGGGATCCTAATTGGCCTCAGGAGTAGGGCCACATGGCCCCCTCCCAAAAATATTTTTAAAAAACAAGGTTGGCTAGGCCCCAGGGGATAGGGTTCCAGGGGCCATAATTGGCCCAGCGGAGGGGGGCCACACGGTCCCCCTCCAGGGAAAGTGTTTTTTTTTTTTTTTTATTAAAACCAGGCCAGGCCCTGGGGGATTGGGTCCCCAGGGCCAATAGTGGTTCAGGGAAGGGGTGGGGGGCGGGGGGGGACGCTGCCCCCCTTCCCATTTTTTTATTTAAAAAACACAAAATAATGCTTAGGCCCTGGGGGATGGGTTTCCCGGGGCACAAAAATAATTATGCAAAGGGGGGCCACTCAGCCCAAAAAACAAAAGCTGGCATTACCCAGAGGCCCAGCCCCCTCCATGTCCCTCTGCCCATATGCACCTCTGGGTATGTTCTAAATTGGGGTTTTAAGTTCCCTTGATTCCTGAGGGTCCCTGGGGGCCAACTAGCCCCACAGGTACCTCCAGTAAGCTCCGCACAGCTGGATTGCAGAGAGGAGGTCCGAGGCCATGCCCCTTTTTACACCACTCTGCAAACGTGCCTCTTGGTACACTGCTGGTGGTACGATGAGGTCCTCTTGTGTCCTGAGGACCTCAGGACACAAGTGGACTTTATCCCCCAAGCAGCAATGCGCCAGGAGCCGCATTTGCAGAGTGGTGTAAAAAGGGGGGGTTGCCTTTGAGCACTCTCTGCAATCCAGCTGTATGGTGCTTACTGGAGGAAACAGGAGGGCTAGTTGGCCCACAGGGAATTTTATCACCAACCAAGAGCACACCAGGAGGCGTGTTTGCAGAGTGGTGGAGAAAGGAGGCGTGGCCTGCGTCCACCTCTCAGCAATCCCACTGTGTGTGGCTTACTGGAGGTAAGAGGTAGGCCAGTTGGCCCCTAAAGGGCCCCCAGCAGCGAAGGAGACTTCAATCCCCATCCAAGGGCGCATCAGGGAGCGCATTTGCAGAGTGGTGGTCAAAGAGGGCATGGCCTGCTATGAGAATTTAGCAATCCTGCTGTGTGGGACTTACTGGAGGTAATAGGAGGTATAGTTGCCCCCCAAGGATGTCCTTGGGGGCCAACTACCCCTCTTGTTACCTCCAGTAAGTCCAACACAGTGGGATTGCAAAAAAATCTTCGGTGGCTATGCCCCCCCCCCCCTTTCTTCACCACTCTGAAAATGCACTTCCTGGCAGACTAAGGGATTGGGGATGAAGTCCAATGTACTCCTGAGGATCTTTGGGGGCTCCTGTAAATCCTACGCAGCGGAATTCCTGAGCGCTGGTCGGAGGCCAAGCACCCTTTCTCCACTACTGCATACGTGACTACTAGTTAAAGAAGTGTTTGCAATGTAATATGTTCGCATTTGCTAGAGTTAGAGCTATTGGCGTTGTAAATGTAAAAATGTTTTACTAATGTTTTTTGGAGTGGAGTGGATGTATGTTGTGTGTAGTGGAATTATGTGTTATGTTGTGCAGTGAAATTATGTGGATAGAAAGTATGTGGTATTTAGTGTATAGGAATTATGTAGAGTGGGATTATGTGTTATGGAGAGGAATTATGTGATATGGTAGTCTGTGTTGTGGAGTGGTAACCTCAGGTTTAGTCTTCTTCATTTCCATAGAAGCTCAACTATGAACTCAGTGAGACTAAAAAAGAAGGAATTCATGAGGAGCACTTGTGGATCTAGACAGAGGTATGAGCAGGGCCACTGGAATTTTGTGACTGTTTGGCTGCGCCGACTTTCGCACAATTATTCATTTTCTGTATTAGCCACATCATTCATCATCTGCTCCCTAATCTGCAGATATGAACAAAAAAGCCTTGTTTCTAGCTCAAACGGCTGAAACGTTACCAAAAATGCAGGGACAAGTGTTACAGCGTGGTGGAAAGCCCTTTACTAACTTAGAATGGTCACCTGTTACTTATTGTTAAATGTGGATGGTAAATTGGTACTAATGGTGTGCAAGCCACTCTTACTTCCTTCTGGGCCTCTCTTGCCTCTTTCTGCATTTCTGTTGCTTCTTTCTGCACATTTCATTCTTTTTCTGTACTTCCCTTGCCTCTTTTTGCAAATCTCTTCTACTTTATGCACCTCTCTTCCCTCTTTATGCACATCTGTTGCCTCTTTCTGCACCTCAATTGCTTCTTTCTGTAAGCCCTCTTCCCTGTTTCTGCACGTTTTATGCCTGTGTCTGCACCTATCTTGCCACTTCCAGTACCCCTGTTGCCTCTTTATGCACTTGATTGATTCTTTTTGCACCTCTTTCGGCACCTCTGTTACTTCTTTTTGCATCCTTTCTGCACCTCTCTTCCCTTTTTGTGCAACTCTCCTGACTCTCTCCACACATCTCTGACCTCTTTCTGCACCACTCTTGCCTCTTTCTTTACTTCTGTTGCTTCTTTCTGCACTGCTCTTGCCTCTTTCTGCATCCCTCATGCTCCTTTGAGCACCTCTTTTGCTTCTTTCTGCACCTCTCTCCACTTTTCCTCTACCCCTCTTGCCTCTTTCTGCACCTCTGTTGCTTCTTTCTACACTTCTATTGCCTCTTTATGCACCGTTCTAGGTTCTTTCTGCACCTCACATGCCTCTTTCAGCAGCTCTGTTGCTTTTTTCTGCAGATCTCTTGCCTCTTTCTGCACCCCTCTTTTCTATTTCTGCACCTCTCTCGCCCTTTTCTGTACCCCTGTTCCCTGTTTCTGCACCTTTCCTGCCTGTTTCTGCAAATCTCTTGTCTCTTTCTGTACCTCTGTTGCCACTTTCTGCACTTCTCTTGCCCCTTCTGCACCCTTCGCGCCTCTTTCAGCACCTCTGTTGGTTCTTTCTGCACTGCTCTTGCTTTTTTCTGCACCTCACTTGCCTCTTTCTGCACTTCTCTTGCTTCATTCTACACCGCTGTTGCTTCTTTCAGCAATTCTCTTGCCTCTTTCTGTACTTCTCTTCCTTTATTCTGCACCCCTCCGGCCTCTTTTATACCTCTCTTGCCTCTTTGTGCACCCCTCCTACCTTTTTCTGCACCGCTCTTGCCTCTTTTTGCACCTCTGTTGGTTCTTTCTGCACTGCTCTTGCTGCTTTCTGTACCTCACTTGCCTCTTTCTGTACATCTCTTGTGTCTTTCTACAACGCTGTTGCTTCTTTCAGCAACTCTGTTGCCTTTTCTACAGTTCTCTTGCTTCTTTCTACACCTCTGTTGCTTCTTTCAGCAATTCTCTTTCTTCTTTCTGTACCCCTTTGGCTTCTTTCTGTATCTCTCTTGCCTCTTTGTGCACCCCTCCTACCTTTTTCTGCACCTTTTGCTTCTTTTTGCACCTCTGTTGGTTATTTCTGCACTGCTATTGCTTCTTTCTGCACCACACGTGTCTTTTTCTGCACTTCTCTTGCTTCTTTCTACACCTCTATTGCTACTTTCTGCAATCATCTTGCCTCTGTCTGCACTTCTTTTCCTTCTTTGGCACCCCACTTGCCTCTTTTTGCACCTCTGTTGGTTCATTCTGCACTGCACACACTTCTTTCTGCACCTCACTTGCCTCTTTCTGTACTTCTCTTGCTTCTTTCTTCAGCTATTTTGCACATTTCTGTATCCCTGTTGTCTCTTACCCTCGTCGTGATTTCTCCACCTCTCTTGCTTCTTTCTGCACTTCTCTTGGTTCTTTCTGTAGCTCTCTTGCAAATGTATGTATCCCTCTTGCCTCTTTCTCCACCCCGTTCCCTCTTTCTGCACCTTTCTTGCCTGTTTCTGCACCTCTCTTGCCGCTTTCAGCACTTCTGTTGATGTCTTTCTGCAATTCTCTTGCCTCTTTCTGCACCTCTAACTTAGGGGTAGTTTTAATCCCCCTGCCCTATTATGTACTAGGGCCTTACAGAGGAGGTCATGCCAATCACAGTGGTACCCTAACCATGGTATACCCTAGTGTATATAGGTGTTTTTACTGTATTCTAAGTTGCTTTCTGGATAGCACTGGCTCCGGGCCTGGTCAGTCAGAGTCAGTTACCACCAGTACCAGTCAGTAAAAAGTTAGGGGCACAGGATGACTTTGCAACAAGGCCTCTTTCTGCACCTCTGTTGGTTATTTCTGCATATCTTTTGCTTCTTTCTCTACCTTTCTTTGTCTTTCTGGACTTCTGTTGCATCTTTCTGCATTTCTCTCTCTTCTTTCTGCGCTTGTCTTCCTCTTTCTGCACAGGAATAGTTAGGAATTAGCATTTAAAAGACCTTTGAAATTCACTGAAAAAAATAGGTTTCAGGGAAGTTACAGTTACAAATCATCATTTAAAAAGCCTTTCAAATTCACTGAAAAAAACAATAGGTTTCAGGGACTTTATAGTTAGCTGAACATTTCACTCGTGCAAAACCAGAGAAATTCGGCCATTAAAGTTAGTTGAGCTAACTATAACTCGAGCCCCTGCAATGCTCTGCTGATGACGTCACATATTTCATCATTCATGACATGGTCAGTAACATCACTGATGACATCTCAAATTACATCACTGATGACACCATCCATGTGATAATCTGGTGCACCTCATCATACTCTAATATAACTTTTGATACACCCCCTCTAATATACAGGCTACCATTTTCGAAATCATAGACACACCATTACCAGTTACCACATACGCACTCACGGATTCCTAGGTCTATACACATATCCATTCATTCACCCATACAGTCACTCATACATGCAGTCACTCATCAATACAGCACTATCATATCCACTCATACACCTATACAGACACTCACACACTGCCACTCATCCATAGAGTTACTCACACACCTAGTCAATCATGCAAAGAATCAATCACACTCCCATTTACCCACCTATACAGTTAACACATATGTATTCTCTTGTACAATCACTGAAACAAGCACACACTCATCCATACAGCCACTCCCACAATCACTCACTCTCACATTAAATAATTTATATACTCAACACTCACATATACTGCCTCTCACACATGTACCACTGAGACATTCATTCACTCACCAACACACCTACACACACCCACCCACCCATACAGCCCTTCAAACATGCAGTCTTGAACCCATATACCCAGTGAATCACCCACTCACACATCTATGTACAGTCACACACCCCCACCCGCCCACACAGAAACTCAGGTACCCATACAGATCCTCAGACAAACAATCAATAACGGAACACGACATTTACTACGTGGGAGTTTCACTGCGGTTGTTTTACAATACGGGGTTTACAACGCGGTGCAAGCTAAGGAAAAGTACAATTTACTATCCAACACCTTCCCTACTGTATGTAGACTGGTGTTGGAATAGTTAATCATACTGTCTCTAAGTCCAGCGGCCTCCAGAGCAAGTGGTTGAAAAGACTTGCGTTGTAAAACCGGCGTTGTAAGATACCGCGATCAACATGATCGCGTTGTATCATCATATATTCTCAATAACCCATATAGACACTCATGTAGCTACTCACCAACCCATGCAGCTGCTTACACACCAACAGACAGACTGATAGAGACATTCACACAGTTTAAATAAACACAGAGAATCCACAGAGGGTGGTCCCTACAGTGGTGGGGAGCACACAGTGTTTTTTAAATACCCCTCACACACCAAAAGGACCCTTGGTGTCATGCTTCATAATTGGGATTTTCGCACCCCTCTATGGGGTGCCGTGGCTCAGCAAGATGGAGGGCGCAATCCAGCGGTCGCAGCCAATCCTCCACCATGAGTGTACACCCACATGGCAGTTGCACCACTATCCCCTTTCAGCGAAGCCTCGGACCCCGCCATGGCTGCGCCGAGGTGGAAGGCCTGGGCCGGACTGCTCAACCACTACTTCAAGGGGAACCCTTAAACCGATGGGACTGTCAAGCTGTCACTGCTCATCTACTACGGCGGTGCAGAGATCTCTGATCTGTTCGAGATGCTCCCCAATACCGGAACCAGTGAGGACTACGAGGCGGCGGTCGCCGCGCTCAACAGACACTTCAACCCACAGCTCAATCACGACTTTGAGAAGTTCAAGTTCAAGAGGGCGTGGCAAACCGAGACCGAATCTATGGATATGTTCTATGCGCGACTACGCCAGCTGGCCAGCACGTGCCCCTTCATGGACCAGAGGGACGAAATCCAGGACCAGATCATCCTAGGATACCGCTCAAAACTCCTGCGGAAGCTAATCCTCCGGCAACCTGGAATCTCGCTGGACGAGATCCTGATCCTAGCCCGCTCCCACGAACTGTTGGACGCCAGGGCAGAGGAGATGGAAGCCGCCCTGCACTCAGCAGTAACTGCATCACCGACCCCCAGGCACACGCTAATCAAGGAGGAAAAGGTGGATGCCATCCAGAGATGGCCGGAAGCCTCGCCAGGCACCTAGGCCGCCACCAGGTGGACCATGTGGCTACTGTGGCGAGGATCACCCCGCGATGGCCGTCTGCGGGGCGAAAGGAAAAACATGCTTTCTTTGCGGAAGGCTAAACCATTACGCCAGAGTGTGCCGCATGGGAAGTTCCAATCGACAGTGTCAAGGCCTAGAAGTGTGTCCCAGCGCATTTGCCAAATCTCCCTTGATGACTCAACGCAGGTGCCAGATGACCAGCTCCAGGAGCGACGCCCCATGTATGAGGATGAGGACGACGACGACGACGAAGTGTTCGTGGTATCATACGTCAGCTGGACGGGGACTCGCCAAAGGCCACCTCTCATGTGCTCAGTCTCCATCGACGGCACTGATGTATAAGCCCTCATCGACACTGGGGCCTCCGTCAATGTGATGGACTCCGACCAATATGATCACCTATCACCGCAACCTCCTCTCGCACTATCCACTGCAAGGATCTACACGTATGGAGGGACAGACCCGCTCCCTCTCTGGGGCGTCATTCAGACCACGGTCGCTAGTGGGAGCTACTCCACCGAAGCGACGTTCCACATCACAGAGGGTAAGAAGGGGACTTTGCTCAGCTGCCACAAAGCCAAAGATTTCAGACTTGTCTTCTTCGCCAATCAAGTTCATGAGTCCCATGAGGAGGCAATGTTAAAGGAGTTTCCAGCGCTCTTTGAAGGACTGGGGAAACTCAAAGGCAAGAGGTTCAAGCTCCATATTGACCCTTCCGTGCGACCAGTGGCCCTCCAGGTGCCCTTCAACTTATGCCCGCAAGTGGAGGAGGAGCTTAGGAAGCTCGAAGAGTTAGGGTAATCGAGAAGGTGTCTGGGCCTACACCATGGGTGTCCCTGCTGGTTGTGGCACCCAAAACCAAGCAACCAGAAGCGATTTGACTCTGTGTCGATATGAGACTACCGAATACAGCTGTGAAGAGGGAATGCCACATCACCCCCACAATGGATGACATTGTGGCTGACTTAAATGGAGCAAAGTGGTTCTGCAAACTAGACTTGAACGCTGGCTACCATCAGCTGGAACTGGAGCCGGAGAGCCGGTACATTACCACCTTTTCGACGCATGTGGGCCAACGCAGGTACAAGAGGCTCAGCTTCGGAGTATCCTCAGCTGCCGAAGTCTTCCAAAATGCCATCCGGGAAGCACTGTTGGGGCTGCAGGGAGTGATAAACCTCAGCAATGAAATCCTTGTGTACTCCACCACGCTCAAGGAACATCACTCGCACCTCAGGGCCACGCTGAAAAGGCTATTGGACTGCAGGCTAACTCTGCACAAATCCATGTGCTCATTCTATCAGGAGAGCATTGACTTCTTTGGCTATACGTTCACCCGTGAGGGACTCCTGGTAGATCCGAAGAAAGCAAAAGACATCCGAGCGACCAGCAGCCCTCGAAACCCCACCGAGGTGAGGAGCTTCCTCAGCATGGCCACGTACTGTGGACAGTTTATTCCCAATCTGGCATCCAAATCCGAGTCACTGCGTGCACTCACGCGCCAAGACCACAAGTGGGAATGGACGCTGGCGGCCAACAAGGCTTTCCAAGACATCAAGGCGGGACTGCTGGACAAGACCGTAATGGCCTACTTCCATCCACATCCCAGAACGGAATTGGTCGTCGACGCCAGCCCGTGGGCCTTGGAGCGGTCCTTCTTTAAGAACATGGCCCGGAAGTGTGGAAGCCAGTTGCCTACGCCAGCAAAGCCCTCACCGACAGAGAGACCAGATACGCCCACATCGAGAGGGAGGCGTTGGCGATCAAGTGGGCGTGCCAGCATTTTCACTTGTATCTATGCGGCCAAGAATTCAGTGTCATGACCGACCACAAGCCGTTACTCCTGCTGTTTGCTGTCTCATCCCGATTAGCACCCCCGAGGATTGAACGGTGGGCCGTGCAGCTGCAAGGATACAACTTCAAGGTGGTTTTCCGCCCAGGGGCGCACAATCTTGATGACTACCTGTCTCGACACCCGGAATCTCTTACACCCATCGACCCGTCTGCGGATGCCTGCAGCACGGAGGCGTTTGTTCACATGGTGTCGCAAGGTGCTTGTGTCCCAAGGCCATGACGCTCAAAGAAATTGACCAAGCCACCCAAGAAGACCACACTCTCTCCCAAATCTGAGGAGCCTTGAAGAATAACGGTTTGGCCCAATTCATGAACGGTGCCCGGTTCCTCCGGTCGGAGGTCAGCCATGCCCGTCAACAACTGTGGCATGTTCGGAGCAAGCTTAGTGTGAGGGAAGGAGGAGTCGCCCTGAGGGGACATCTCATTGTGGTCCCAGAAAGCCTACAGAGTAGGATCCTCGGGTTGGCCCATGTTGGTCACCAGGGAATGGCCAAGACCAAGGCAAGGTTGAGGTACAAGGTTTGGTTCCCGGCCATGGACTCCATGGTAGAGGAGATGGCACGGCAGTGCCATGCCTGCACGGTCACCGGGGGAGACCCAGCGCCAGAACCGGTGAATACGGACGAACCGTGCAGGACTCCTTGGACACATCTTAGTGTGGAATTTGGGAGCTTTCCGGACGGTCATCACATGCTGGTCATGATTGACTCATTCTTGAAGTTTCCCACCGTTGAAGTCATCGTGTCAACAGCCTTCCCACAGGTGAAGAAAATCCTGGATCGAGCCTTTGCAATGATGGGGCTGCCCTGAAAAAGTCAAGTCCGACAACAGACCCCCCTTCCAGGGGCGGGAGTTCCAGGAGTATCTTGAGAACCTAGCTGTGCGCAACAGGAAGATCACCCCGCTATGGCCCCAAGCGAACGGGGAAGTAGAAAGACTGATGAGGACAATTAACCATGCATTACGCATCGCAGTGTATAACGGGGAAGATCCTGAAGTAGCCCTCGACCAATTCCTTGGTGCGTTCCGTCAGACTCCTCCTAGCACCACTAAGTGAACTCTGGCTCATCTCCTGTTCAAGCGAGCCTCACAAGACAGTATCCCATCTGACTCGACGTGGGTGCCCGTGGAGCGGGATGATGCAGATGTCCAGTCGAGGAGGGAGACAACGAACCGGAAGGCGAGTGAGGCCCGAAGAGCTCAGGAACCGCAGCTCAGAGTGGGAGACTGGGTGGTGATCAAAGACCGACACCCCGGGTGGAAGTTCCGGACTCCCTACTAGCCGGAGGCGTGGGTTGTCGTAAGTGTCCAAGGGACCACTATAGCCGCTCAACAGGGACAACAATCTGTCACGAGGAATGTGCCCAGCTTCAAGAAGACAACGGAGGCGGAACTAGACCCCGAGGCTTCTGGGTTTCGGGACTCTTAGCCCTACTTCTCTCCCTCTGTATCGCAGGATGTGAGGAACGCCTTGCCGGAGTCACCGAGGCAAGCCAGCCAAGGAAGCACATATCCCTGTACCCGGAGCCATAAGTATGGTCTCCGACCAAATCCGGTGCCGAGTCAGCAGCTGAGGGACTTTGTATATACGTCTCCCTGAACTGAGAGAACTTGATGATCTAGAACCATAAGAAAGGAGAGATGTAGAGAGCCACCCGGGCCCTCTTTTACTATGTTGCCATGCATCCATGCATCCCCACACCCCTCGGGCAGGCTCGCCCCGAGGGTATAAATAAAAGGGCCGGAGACCGCTCGTGGTCTTCCGGCTGATAGTGAAAGTATCGACTCCCGTGTATTTTTTCAAGCACTGCTGCGGCCTACTCAGACACCTGGGCCCGCCACGCTACAGGCAGGGAGTAACCCTGCTTCATGCCAATCCTGCCTGTGAGACCTGATATCATTGGCGCGAGTCTCCCTTCCATTTTTTGACGGATTGCCTCCTCTGTTTTAAACTATTGTTGCTGGTTGTATGTTTTGGGCCCTGTGCCACTGCTAATCCGTGCCACAGTGCAAGTGCTCCCTATGTTAAATAGATATACTGATTGGATTCCATGATTGGCTTATTTGATCTACTGTCACCCCCTAGTACAGTGCACCAGGTGTGCCCAGGGCTTGTAGAGCAAATTCTGCTGGTGGGCTTGCAGCACTGGTTGTGCCATCCACAGAAGCAGCTTGTAAAGTGTGTCTCAGGCCTGCCATTGCAAGGCCTGTGTGTAGTCTGTGACTACCATGTCGGCTTGGCCAAGTGTACCCACTTGCCAGTCTAAACCTTCCCTTTGCTTCATATTAGACATCCCTATGGTAGGCCCAAGGGCAGGGTGCATTGTAAGTATAAGGTAGGACATGCTCGAATGTGCGTAGCATGTTCTAGTAGTGAATTACAGCCATTTTCGTTTTTCACTATTGAAGGCTACCTGTACTCATAGACTAGAATGGGCAGTGAAGATTGTTATATCCCTACAATCCTAACTGACTCAGGGAACATGGTAGAAATTCGAGTTTAGTATGCCTGAACTCAGGATAATAAAATACATCTTTTAGTAAAGTTTATTTTAATATTCTGTGTTTGCAAATACCACTTTTAGAAAGTAGGTATTTGCTTGCCTAACCATTTGAGCCCGCCTCTGCTGACTTGTGTATTCCTTGTCTGGGTTTGTGTGTGACAGGGCTGGGGAAATTCCAGGAGACAGTCTGGGACAGCCCAGTGGTGAATAGGGAGATTTACCTCCAGATGGGAGGGGGAGAGTGCACCTGGGACCTGAATAGGGCTGGGCCTTCCCCCCACAATGCTGGCTCCACCCCCTGTGGCTTGTCTGATGTCTCTGCCCTGCACAGTGAAAGGAGGAGGGGAATCCTGTCAACAGAGTACTCCAGAGCTGCATCTTCCCTCCCCTGTGCTGGCTCCACCTCCTGTGGGGTGTCTGATGTTTCTGCCCTGCACAGTGAAAGGAAGAGAAGAGTCATGTAAACACAGTGCTCAGGAACTGGTTTGAACTAGGCAGAGGCCTCTCTGCCTTCAGAGAAGAAAGGATTTTGGGGTAGAAATATTGGGACCCAGTCCCACAGACTTTAGATCACTTCTGGAACAAGAAACCTTTCTGCCAAGGAGAAGAACCAAGGAAGCTGCAGTAGTTTGGACTGCCCCTCTGCCAGTGTGCTGTTTGCTGGGTTGGCCTGCAGTGGGTGCTTCATTGCCAAGGGAAAGGAGAAGGAACTTTGTAAGGACCTTCATCCACAGAATATTCTCCATGGGCTTCAACTGTGCTTGCCTCCTGCTGAAGTCTCAGGGCCAAAAGACTTCACCCCCAGCTCCCTCCTGAATTCCCTTGCTGGGAATTCTGACTCCAGTCACTTGCGTGCCACTGGGAGCTGGAAGCGCGATGCTTCGAGAAGAAGCGTGTCGCCGCCGCAGCTGAAATCATCGCAACGCCGGAGAAGCGAGAATTTGTCGCATCTCCCTGGAAGCGTGTGTTCATCAAAGCTGTCTGCTGTCGCATCGCCGGAGAAGCGCGACGCATCAAGAGAGCTGTCATCGCATCACCGGAGAAGCGCATCGCAGGATCTGCCGCGGCTCCAAATTACAGAGTCGTCGCAAGGCGGCCAGGGCGTCATCCCATCGTCATCGCATCGCCGCATCAAGGGCGCCATCTTCTCACATCGCAACTGGATCATCGCATCGGCATCGCATCGCATCAAGGCGCCATCTTGCGTACCGCAACAGGTCGAGAATCTACGCATCACCTTCGCACCGGTAAGGCTCACGACGAGTCCCCTACTCTGCGCAAGAATTGAGAAAGCACGCAACCGTTCCCCCGGGTCACGGAACCGATGCATCTCCCCTTCTGCGAGCCTTTTGTTTACTTTGCGTGCCGCATCCAAGAACTATGCTGAGAACTTTGTCGCATTTACCAACCACTTGAACTAAGAGACTTTTATCATCCTTTAAGTAATCTTTAGTATAGTATTGTGGATTTTTGTCGTTTGTGGTCTTGTGTTTAAGTCTATATAAAGAATACCTATTTTTTATAAAACCTGTGCTGTGTCCATTTTTTTTTTTTTTTTTTTTTTTGCTGTGTTGTGTTACCCTGATTCAGGTTCTCAATAAAGGCGCCGGGACACTCTTTTTGAGACTATAAAAGACAATATATAACATAACATAACATAACATCTGTAGTGCTATCACTGTATTACTGTGTATATTCACAAATGTTTAACAGACTGCCTCTGAGATAAGCCTGTCTGCTCGTGCCAAGCTACCAAGGGGGTGAGCAGGGGTTATCAAGGAGAGTAATCCCATCCCCTTGTCCTGACTTAGAAGTAAGGGTCCCTATTTCGACAAAGGTGATAACCATTGCCAACTAGAGACCCCCAGATCTAACACTGCCGCTGCTGGACTCTGGAGCAGCGTTTGGATTGGCTGAGAGCCTGAGAGGGATTGCCAGCCACAGCCACTCACGCTGAACGATGGTGAAGGTGCCAAATGCGGACCCCGGCCCAGAAGCAGACAGCAGAGGCGGCCGACCCGGTCAGGTAAGTTTAAGCTTCTTTGTTTATTCTAATCAAACCTCGTGGCCCTACCCCCATGTTAGCCCCCCCCCGCAAGTATTGCGAGACGTGCCCGCGACTGTTGTAATTAATAAACATTATTATATTGCGCAGCCATGTTCACTGTGGGTAGATGTTATGTGCTGAGATGTCTCAGTCAACAACCGGAGGTAGCTGTACGGCTTCAGGCTGTGGCTTTCTCTGCGCTGTGGAAGTCATTAGCTCCCGTCTTAAGAGGCTTTTAGCTGTATTTTTGTTCACAGTTTTAACTTTTTGGTACGCACTGACACTCCGAACACAGACCTGCTTGTGCTCCACACTTTCTCAGTGAATGCCCTGCGTCCCGAGGGCCAGAGCCCGAGCCCCGGTCTGTGCACTGTTTTTAAAGATGAAACGGTCTTTGAAAATAAAAAAGATCCACAAACAAACCTTGAGTACAGTTGTACTGACACCTACGTTAGTTTGTGCAAAATTCCTCAAAGTTCGAAAAAATTGTAAACCTGTGAGGTGACTTGGCCTCTCAAACATTCCAATTAGTACATTTATACACAGAGAATATCAAACTATTAGTGCAGGATTTTATGATCCTTCTGGCAAAAACATATACATAAAGGAAAATAAAGGAATTGTCACCTTACAAAACGGTCACTGTATGCAGCTGAGCAAAAGAGCAGTAAGCAAAATTCACTACACACATTCTCCAGAAGTGGTTCCAACTGTGACTTTATTTGGCATAAGGAGGTGACACGCATGGCATTCTAGCAGTTGAGAATTCAGGTCTAATCTGGGTCCACCCCCTTTGAAAATGTGTGTGTGAGCCAACTGAAAATATTACATGTTATGTAAACTGAGCCATGGCCTGCTGATAGGAAACGAGACCACCCCACCAGGTCACATCACAACTGGAGGATGCAAATAGTACAGTAGATGTAAAACTAGGCCCTTGCAACCAAACAGAGGCCACTAAGCTGAAATCGAGCAAACAATATTCTCAGTTAGCAAGACAAAATTTGCCCTACTGGTGCACTGCTTTAAAGATTAGAAAACATGTTACACTTTAAGACATACCAGACACACGGGCCTCTCAGACCATTGGATGTCTCTTTCTACCAATGCCAGTAAAAGGTGTGATGTGGCAGGGAAAAGCATCCTCACAAGCTTGGAACAATCGAGCATGGATGTAAAGATTGGGGTAACTATAGGCCAGCTGGCTGAGCCTGACCATATACACGGGGTCACAACAGCACAGCAGACGGTAACTCAGTAAAAGGCTTCCATATTGCCTATTAAACCTGAAACAATAGGCAACCACGTTCCATAATGTCTATCATTTATTTTGCAGCACATGATCCCGTTTGCTCAATGTTGGTGTCCATTGGACAGAAAAGAATATCCCTTCATAGTATCATAACTGTCTTCCCTCCTACAGGTTAAATGTACTAGCAGCAACAGGGCAAGTCTATACTGAGGTCCCTGCCCAAAGAGTTTGTAAATAATCTACTCCTTGTAACTGGATGTCCAACCCTATTTCATAAACCAGTATGTAAAAGTAAATCTCAGATAGCTGGCATCCTTCTCAGCTTGAGATCTAGGCTGGAATGTAATGATTTCCCCACCCTGGTGGCTGCAGGTGCTTTTTCCATAAGCATTCAAAGGGCATATTTGATCAGAACCAACATGGCTTTCTAGTAAACATCAGCAGTCATTCCACATTTGGGTATTACTTTTAAAGTCAGCTGCAATCCCCACATTGCAGACTCTCTGGTTTATCTCTATAGTGTGAGTTGCTCGAGCAGTCCTTTGCTGATATCTGATAACCAGACAAGGAAGCTCGAAGGACTGCTCATACCCTGAGCACAAAGGAAAAAGCGCACCACAGCTTGTAGATAAATGACCCTTGCTTTAGGTGGTGCAAAATTAAAAGATTACTTATTAGAACTGAGGATGTTTGAAACTTATATGGAGGTGATGGTTTTACCCGAGCTGGGGAGACACAGCAAAGATAAAGAAGGTTTTCATTTCAATCTGTGACAGCTATACACCCCGCCTGGATTAAAATGTAAACTACAGTGCAGAGCAGAAAAAAGACAATATGTGGCAGGCGGCTAACAATGCTCTTAAAACCACACAACTGATAAAAAACAGTCCAAATATTAATAGCCGACCACAATACCCATAAAAATGTGATAGGGCTGTGGGTTTCTACATATCGGTTTATAAAGAACTGACACTGCTATTAAGGTATAATGGACACGATAACAGGTGGCACGTGCCAGGTGCACCTCATCTTTGCCACAGAATGATTGCTTTGCAAGTATAGGCCAAGAGGTTCATCTCAAACTAAAGATGTTTCTTGAAGCGCGATTGGTTTACCGTAGGTATGCACTGCTCTTGTTGTTTGATGATCACATCGCATAACCTGGCAGTTTGCACAGGCACTGTGGCCCTTTTTACGTGATATTAAACAAAAAGGCACTTCTAGGAAGCATTTGCTTACTTCACGTGGACACAGGTGTGCTGACATCAACATTGCGCATATCCATGAGGGAATAGCATAGTGAGCAGCAGCTGACACCGCCTGCCTACTGGAGCAATGCTACTGTCTACACCTGATTTATGGCACAGTGCAAAGAACACGGCGACAGTGGCTGGCACATTAACCTGTTTTGTTACTTGCAGTTTGTAACTTAAAATCCTAACATACAACAGTGAGCTATTTACTGTCATCTAAGAGCTGCATGCAAACTGCTTTAATGTAATGACTGCTTTAATGTAATAACTGCACTTTCACAATTGCTTTATTAACCTTCCTGCTTTCTCAAATTTGCTTGAAAATGCACAATTTTTCTACTCTGTTTTCAAAATTTTCTCGGGGGAGAACCCCCCCAAACACCCCTTATGTTGTTGGGGCTCTCTCGCTACACTCTCTCGCTATGGTGCAGTATGACCAGCATTTTATGCCCCACCACTTTCAAATGTCACCATCTGCCAGGTAGCTTAAGTAATTATAACTGCCGAATTTTAATGGTTTTGTACAAGTTAAATATGAACCTAACTACAACAACCCTGTAACCTTTGCTTTTTTCAGTGTATTTCAAAGGTTTAATTAATTTCTATTTCCTAACTATGAAATCCCTGTAACCTTTGTAATTATTATATTTCCTAACTAGTGGAGAAAGGGGGTGGGGCCTCCTATAAGTTCTCAGCAATTCCGCTATGTGGGACTTCCTAGAGGTAACAGGAGGGGTTCTTGGCATCCCAGGACCTTCAGCATTCAAGGGGCTTCATCCCCCAACAAGGCGTGTTTGCAGAGTGGTGGAGAAAGGGGGCGGGCCTCCGATGAGGTCTCAGCAATCCTTCTATGTGGGACATACGGGAGGTAACAGGAGGGGTTGTTGGCCTCCAAGAACCCTCAGCACCAAGGGGACTTCACCGCACAACCAGTAGTATGCCAGGAGACGTGTTTGCAGAGTGGTGTAGAAAGGGGCAGGCCTCAGTTGAGCTCTCAGCAAGCCAGCTGTGTGAGACGTACTGGAGGTAACAGGAGGGGTTGTTGGACTCCAAGAACCCTCAGCAAACAAGGGGCTTCATCCCCCAACAAGTAATGCACCTGGAGGTGCATTTGCAGAGTGGTGGAGAAAGGGTGTGTGCACTCCCACAAGCCCTCAGTAATCCCGCTGTGTGAGACTTACTGGAGGTAACAGGAGGAGTTCTTGGCCCCCAAGGACCCTCAGCACCCAAGAGGACTTCATCCCCCGGGGCCCAGCCTTTTCAATAATATATTTTAAATAGGGGGTCCCCCTCCCCGGGTCAATTTTGGACCCAGGGACACAATCCCCCAGGACTCGGGTGTTGCACTATGGGGAGGGGAGTCATGCAGCCCCCCTCCCGAGGCCAATTTTAACCCCTTGGGGCCTGGCCTCTTAATTATGGGTACCCCCAGGACACCTAATGAGGTCTGGGGGAGCCTTAAGCCCCCTGTGGTACCTGCCAGGTCCCTACCTACTGCGTGAGATGGCATTGTTCTGAAATACAGGGGGCTGCTGAAAAGCAGCATCCTGTGTGTCAGATTAATGTTTTCATCTGTTTTCATGCACGCATATTTGTGTGCAGGGAAACAGATGAAACACCACTTCCTGCAAGCTGGAGCTGTCAAACAGCTATAGCTTGCAGAAAGCGGAGTTATGTTTGCTTTTGTTTGGTGGGAGCTATCAGCTTCTGCTAAGCAAAAGCAAACATCTACCTCCTGAGTGTGGGCATGTTGGGAGGTAGCAGCAGGGGTCCTTGGGGGGTGTCAGTCTCCAGGGCCATCCATGGCTCCATGAGGGGGGCCAAGTGGCCCCCATGATTGCACTACATAGCCCCGAGGATGTGGTGGTCTCTGGGCTGTAGCAGAACTCCTCTGCCCACCCTCAATGTGAACAAATTGCCCTGGGCTGGTGGTGGTCCCCGGGGCTGCAGGGGTGCTCTGCGGGCCACCTGTATTAATTTCATGGTTCGCCTCAGGTAGGTGGCGATCCCTGGGCCAGAGGGGGAATGCAGACCCACCACATTACTTAATATGAATTTGCCGTGGGGAGATGGTGGTGCCCACGGTGTGGGGGGTGCCACATGGGCACTTCCTGCATACATAAAACCAATGCCCTGGGAAGGTTGTGGTCCCTGGAGATTTCCTAAGCCCTAGGAGGGGGTCCTGTGCACCACCTCCTATTTCAATGATATGCCTCCAGTACTAGGCCCACCTGGGAGTTATTTCAAAGCAAGCCAGCGCTTGCTTTTTGAAAAATTAAATAAAAATCCAGCGAATATCACGATTTTGCTGAACTATTTTTTTAAGACCTTTTTTTGGCCTTGCGGGGTCCCAGGGGTCCCTAAAACCAAGGATTGGGCTATGGGTATTCCTACCTTGCTTTTTATGTTTTATTGTGGGACTCTGCTGAAGCCAAGTTTCAAGATGGCTGCCAACACTTCCTGGTTAAAATTTTGGCAGCCAATCAGAGCTCTACATTTCCCTGCACAAGCTCATAATTTTTCATGATTAATTGCCAAGGACCAACATCTACAGATATCATTAACTGGATTCTCTTAAATTGCTCAACATCTACTGAATGGATTTGTACCAAACAACAAAAAGCACATTCTACGGACCAAAAGCTAGTTTACTGCCAAATTTGGTGTAATTCAGTCTAGCAGTTCTAGCTGTAGTCGAGTTCAAAGATTCTATGGGAATTAACATGGGAAAACACACTTCTTTTGACCCCTTTTTCTTGGCCCTTGCTTGACAGATCACCCTGAAACTTTCCATGCACTCCAAGACTCACAATGACACATTTTGTGGAAAATTCGTCAACTAGCGTTAGAGGTATAGACCAGTCAAATGATCCTTTTTCTATGGAAACATGGTCCTACTGCAACCACCGTAGTGAGTGTGAATATATATATATATTTATATATATATATATTCAAACTGTGTTTCGCGTGTTTCCTCTGCCACCCGATGGTGGCGGGCTGCCGGCAAGGTCGCGACCCTTCAATTTCACCACAATCAATCCTACAGTAAAAGATTGCGCCGAGCCCAAAATCTTTTTCTTCAGTGTGCTTTATTCAATTCAAAAAGCAATGGCAAACACTGCCCGATGGCGTTTCAGAACAGCAGTTCCTTTGTCACGAGTCAATCAGGAGTTCGCGTTTGTCACGTGATATAGTGCACCCCAGTGTAATCAATACTAACAAAGGACTACATCGCTGTCTTAAATGTATGACTACAGAAGCCTCCATTTTGTAACGGTTATTTTGTACCACACATCGCATACTTGTTAGTATAAATACATGTGAGCATTTATATTTTGACACATACTTTTAACAGAATCAAATCATTTTCTGTAATAAATTAAACCCTACTGGAAACCAAATTAAGTTTTCTTAAATTAACTTGAAAACAATTCTACCCTAGTGGGTTAATTTTCACAATTAATTGATAAAGTGTCACTTTATATTCTGCTCATTCCAATTCTGCCCCAGTGGGCTAATACCCAATTCAAACATGCATGTTTTCAATTCATCAAATAACACCGTCTCAGGTTGCTTATTCTGCATTTCTCCAGAACAAGGCATAAGCTCCGTCTCCTACAAAATATTTAAAACCAAGTGCACCAATCAATAAATGGTCTCTTACCTAATTTAAAAACATAAACATCATTTACAAGGGGCAACCTTGCGGGTTTTCACATATCAAACATCATTTCATTAGCCCAGGTTTTTGTACATCTCAGCCAAGATGTACTGATAGCTCCTCATCTTTATTAATCCCCTCAGGATACCTGGTTTCGTATTTTATAATCATTCGTGATTCTAATCTTTGAAACTCTTGGATCCTATTCCCACCTCTCTTTGAAATGGGAATTCTATCAAGGGCACAGTATCTCAGCAAACTTACATCTTTGTTGTGGCATTCTTTAAAATGCCGAGCAATGGGATATTGCCTATCTTAATTTGTTATTGCCCGCATGTGTTCCAAAATATGCCGCTTAACTTGGTGGATGGTACTACCAATATAAACCAACTGGCAAGGACACATTAGGGCATACACACAGAAATCGGACATGTAATTTAAATGTTTTGTGAGAATGAATGGTTTCAGACATTTTTATAGTATTATCTGTTGGCAATTTGTGCTATTCCTACATGCTTTGCATGATGTGCAAGTGTAGAACCCTTGAATTTTCAGTTGTACCTCTTTCTCAGCGGGTAAAAGACTTTAGCACAACATATCTTTTAATGCTGGGCATCTTCGGAATGTCATTTTAGGATTACTATTGATACATTTCACCAAAGTTGCATCCGTGCTTAGCACATTCCAAAATTTGTTTAAACATTTCCGCACTTCTCCTGCCTGATTGCTAAAAGAAGTAATGAATCTTATGGACTCATCTTCTGAACGGACATCATCTTTGATTTTGAGCAGTTCCTTTCTTTTACCTTTTTTCACCTTATCACTGGCTTTTTAATTACTTTTTGGGAATATCCTCTTTCTTCAAATCTACTCCTCATAGTTTTAATTTCTTCCACAAATGCAATCTCTGAACTACAATTGCGTCGTGCCCATAGTTGTTTCGCATAGGGTATACTGTTTATGAGATTGGTGGGATGACAACTTTTGGCATGTAATATGTTGATTCCAGCTGTGCCTTTTCGAAACAGCTTTTTTTCTAGCCGATTTCCATTCACTTTTACCTCTACGTCTAAGAATTCAATAGTATTCTTATCAGCTGAGCAGGTCCACTTAAGATTTAATATGTTGTCATTAAGGGAGTCCACAAATTTGACTGCGTCCCCTTCCTCCCCTCTCCAAATGCAGAATATATCATCGAATAATTTTTTCATTTTTGATCATATGATCTACTGTCAGGCCCAGGAAACGGCGATGGGAACCTGCTTCGCCCCCAGCCTTGCGGGTTTTGGGGGCAAAGCTCATGCATGGCAGGGGGTGGGAGTTTGACTGTTGCACAGGCTTTATTTCCCATGGGGGTTAGCCACAGAGCCTGACCTTGGCCAGGTCCTGTGGCCAACCCCACTATGTGCCTGGCCTCTCGGTTGACTGATCACGGGCTGTGCGTGGTGCTGGATGGCCACCAGCAAAGTTGTGTATAGTAATAAGTTATTTGTATGTGTTAGGAAAAGCCCAGAAAGGCACTGAAAAAATGAAGGTTAACGTGATGTTATAGTTAGGTATATAATATCTGACTTTATATTCTTTTAAAAACATCAAATTCACTGGAAAATCCAAAGCCTACAGTCACCAATAACAGTTCACAGAGCTAACTATAACTTGCTCCACCAACCATGCCCTGTTTATAGCAGTAACTCTTGCATAATCATGTATATCATTCATTACTCTTTACACACACTGACTCACCTAGGTGAACCAAGATCCTCCTATGCCCAACCTTTGCCTTGTACCGAGCCCTTTTTAGGCAGCTAAACTCATTTGGCAACTAGAGAGACATGAGTCGACTCGCCGAGCCTGTGTTACAGACATTCTTCGGGCTGTGACATGTAATAAATATATTACCTAGTAGCGGTCACCACTGGGTAGCTATAATTAGGATTCTGTTTCCATTGGAAATGTCTTTTTGTGTTGCTGATAGACAGTAAGTCTATAAAACCCTGCTGCTTTATTTTAATTACTGACTTCCTGCCCTTTTATTTTCATTACTTTGCACCTGTTTTTAATCCATTTCTATTGTGTGAAAACTTTGGGGCTTAAATGGTGGGGGGCTTAAGTGCTGTATTTAGTGCACGTTGCTCTGAATGGCATCGGAGTGATCACTTTATCTTCTTGTTTACCCACTCTAGCTATAGTGTGAGCGGGCCACTTTCTCGCTTAGGTAGCACCATAGGCTCTCCCTGTTTATTGCTGACTGAGGCACGTACTCGTGCAGTCAGCCTCTAAAACTCTGCTGCTTTATTTTAAATACTGAGTTCTTGTGTTTTTATATTCATTGTGTGTACCTGCTTTAATCAATTTTTATTCAGTAGGGAACTTTGGGGCTTGATTTGTGGCATATGTGCACTGTTTATTGCACGTCTCTCTTAATGGCATTGGAGTAGTCACTTCGCCTTGTTGCTCACCCACTCTATTTGTGGTGTGGGCCGGTGCTTGTTCTATTTGGAAGCACCATAGGCTCTCCCTATTTAATGCTCACGGCAGCGCAAACTAGCATGGTCAGTCTCTGTGTAGGACGCTGGCTCTCTATATAGTGCACTAAAATTAAGTACACTGTGCAGAGACTCCAGTGATATACAGATTGGTATACAGAGGCAAATGTACATAATACTAGCACTCTATTAGTCTTAGTGTGAGCGAGATGTTAGGCTTATCAGAGGGTAGTGCTAAGCTAATGAGACACACATTCAATAATAAATCATACAACAATTTACAAAAATGACACCAATTTATATGTAACTTTTCAGACCAAGAACTTAATTCTACAGTAAGTACTTTTTAAGATATGATTTTTTAAAGTTCGCTAACAGACATGTTAGATGCAGAAGGACTTGAATTTTGTCTCACTGAATGCATAACAGTCGGTAGGAGGTCTTCTGATTTATAGAATGCCAGTTCCGTCCGGCTCCTTCCCGAATTCACTTTCTGAAGCTATCTCTCAAGCTTCTTTACGTTTTCCCCACTGTATTGTTCTTGGTGATATTAATATTCACTGGGACCTCTCCAAAGACCCTGCACTCTAAAAGACATTTTTCCCCTGCTTGGGCTTTTTCAATGGGTCACGAATGCCACTCATTGCGGGCATCATATAATTAACCTAATCTTCTCTAACTTTATTCTTTCCATGCTGGACCCCACTCCCTTAGTCTGGACGGATCATACTGTGGTCCAGTTTAATCGGACTTCTTCCCATCATGGACCAGCTGATGATTCTGTTACTCCTTACCATACCAGACCCTTCTCCAAAATTTCTCATAATATTCTAAGGTCCACCTTGTTAAACAACCTACAGACCCGTTCAAGCACCATTGATTCTGATATGCAGGAGTATGATGGCTGGCTGAGTACTTCAGTGGAGAACCTTGCCCCTCTTCCAACTCAGATGAGAGAAAACGATTTCTAGTCCCTGTGATGGAGCAAGGACTCGCAGAACAGAGACTTGCTTGTACGCAATCTGCTCCTTCAACTCACTAAATTGTCATTGAATAGGTTTTGTGAATATCTAATGCGCACCACACAAACACACGGGTTAGTGAAGCTTGCATATGTGCTTGCTAACGTTAACAACTTGAACGAATTACTAAAACTTCTTTAACAGGGAAATCTTTACTGTGCAAGCGTCAACTGCATCTACGCAGTGTCGTGAAATAATGCTTGTAGCAGAACGTACTAAAACGGAGTCTTAAAGACTCACGTGTATGGCACCTGCTTAGCTGAAGCAAAAACAAGCTATTTTACTAATGCTAATGCAGAGAAAGTATTAATAAGTAAAGGGGAATAGAGTAGAGACGGGTGGTACACAGTGAAACCATTTATTGTGTGAATGCAAGATTTGTCTTTCTGACTTTATTACTAGAGTGCATTGGGGCCTCTCATGCTTAACTGAAGTAAGCTGAGTCAGATGATAGCCACGCATGACTATTAAGAGTGGACCCGGAAGGATAACATAAGGGTAGGAAGAAGGACAAAGGTTGCAGAGTGTCCGAGCATGTGAACCGGCAGCGAAACGTTTAAATGAATGAGTCTACTTGTTAGATTTTTAACAAGTGTTGCAGTTTAAATCTGAATGCGGGTGGGAAAGAAAAATCATGGATAAAAATTAAGAGGGTGGGTCTATGAACAATGGGCTAACTGAAAACGTGATATGTAAGCATGGTGTGATGATTTTCCCCCTTGCCTGACCAATTAGATTTTGTATTTTTACAACATTGAAACTGTAGTGGTTGGTACATGATGAAAGAAAGGTATAATTGAGATAGCTATAGTTAGTTAGTTAGTGCGACTTGGGATGCTGTTGCTGCGGGAGGTGCTGAAGCTGGGAGATATGTTGTGAGATGCTGATGAAGTGGCCGAATGCAGAGGCCTCTATCCTAATTTAATTAGGTTAGATAAGAAGATCGCGGAAGAATCTCGAGTAGGAAGAGAGTGTGCTACGCAAGCGTCGGTGTTAGAGAGGTCATCTATCCTGTCCTGAATCCTGTCCTAAAGTCTTTGTCTCCAGAACTATCCCGGGGGACCCTTACCAGCCCTTTTGCCAGGGAGTTGGTCTTCACACCATTCTAGGTAAATATAACTTCATGCATTTGCAGATGTTCTTTTCTCTCTGTCCTCTACCTTTCTGAGCATAAGTCATTGCAAGAGTTTGAGTATGTGTTTGATGATTGATTAATTGAATTCTCTCCCCTATGAGTGATGGTGCCTGTACTCTATTTTTGAAGTGGTTCACATGCATTTAATTTAGATAAAGACTTAAAACTTTCCTGAGTCTCTGGTTATTTACTTCTAAGTATAGAAAGGTTAGAGTTATGTACATTATAATCATCAATTAGTTCAACTAATGGTATATCGACCAGGGGAAAGAACTTTTTGATCACTAAGAAGTTAGTTAGGAATGATGAATAACTGATCTTGAAATTGTGATCACACATATACACTTTGACTCCTGCGGTTTACTCAATTATGTTTTTATGGGCCCAGGTGAGTATATGGTAGTAGAGTATCTGTTGTTGGTATGCCGCTGGTTCAGTTTTCTGGTAGCAGAGTTATGGTTATTATTGACTAGTTTGGTGATAAGTTTTGATTATTGATTATTGATTTATGTTTAACAAAAAGAGTTAGCGTCTTGTTTTTTGGTGTCTGGAAATTCCTGGGTAAGGAATAGCGTGTGGTGACAGAAGCCACACTGCGCTGAGGTTACACGTCTGTTGGAATAGCACTAAGAAGCTACGCAGGGCTGGCAGTGTTAAATTAGGGACTATTTCGTATAAAAGTTGAGCGTGAGTAAAAGTAAAAGGTTCACTAGTGAAACTTTGGTCTTATATTTCCTAGTAAGGGCATCACTGATTGAGTAACAGGTTTTCTCGAGCTTGAATGAAGGGTAAAACAGAGGGTTTTACTTGCAGTAGAAGAGGACCAATTCGGAAACACCAGATTAAGCTGAAATCTATATTTTGTTTAGCGGAACATGCAGAGTAGCAAATGTTTCTATATTGTTACTAACGGATTTCACTTTAAAGAAAAGACATACATTTTTCGGATTACCTTGTGAAGGGAGGGTCAGTCGCCGGAGTAGTGCGGACGTCACAGAGACCCACGCTGGGATTGGTTCAAACTGAGGGCATGAGACAGAAGCAGATTGTAAAGGAGGGGTTAGTAGTAAATTGAGTAAAACTGACGTCACAAAAGGCCGAGCAGGCATTGGTCAGACCATAGCTTGAGCCAGAATCTGATTGGTTGATTGGATAGAAGCTACGTTAGGATTGGTTGATGAAGATTTATATGTTGAACTCTGATTTGACTGCTGGTGTGAGTTGCCCTGACAGAAAAGCTCAAGGGTTTGCGGATTATTGTTTCCTATATTAAGCATCTACAGCGTATGGAGAAAAGAGGAAAATGTTGTTCATAAAGAACATTAGGAATTTATTTAAGAAAGATAAGCCTGTGTTGACTTGAGAAGGATTTCCTTTTCTGCCACCAAAGATGCCTGCTTCATTTATGATGATAGAGAGAGGGCATCATTCTTGTGTATGGTTGGAAAATGGGATAGAATATACGAAAGGTAATGGTGTTCTAGCTTTCCTTAAAAATGGTATGTTTAATGGGAGAATTCTTCAGAATTTGAGGATGAGGATGAATGGTTTGGACCCAAGCCCCAATATGAGGCTTTAGAAGCATGGTAGACTGAATCATATGAACGAGAATAGTGCAGAGGTGGGAGATATAAAGTATTTTTCCCCGATATTAGCGTGCGTCACATGAAGGTCAGATGAAGCAATGGAGAAGAGCTATGGTATCAGAAGGTTTATACCGAGTGTTAATGGCTGAGGAACAGTCAGGAACCAAGTGTAAGGAGAAAACAAAACATATGAATGTGACAGGATATGGTGAATCAGATGATGAGTTGTTAGAGGACATTTTAATTAAAAACCCTCCACCGTATCAAGAAGGAGCCAGTTACGTCACCCCAAGTGCACCAATGATAGGAACACCCTTAATACCTCAAATTTTACATGATACATCAATTAATAGGGTGCTTCAAGATAAAGAAAGAGAAACATTCAATAGAAACAGAGAAGAATTGATACAGAAAATAGGCCAATTGAATGTAAACCCTTACATTACCAGTGACTAAAGGTCCTGTTATTCCATTATATGGAGATAAAATAGGTTGCCCAAAACCCCAAGCTGTAACAACTCTTTTGAGTAATCCTAGAAAAGAGATAGTAATATCTGACGATCAAGCCAGTGAGTGCGATTAAGTAATTTCATTAATGGACCTTCCGATAAGAGAACCCAAAACGAGTCACACCCAGTAGTTTAAAAGAAAAAGGGTCTATGGTACCTATAGTAACCAGGAGCACCACAGTGGTCACTCCAGAAGATTAAAAAAGGTGGACACAGGGAATAGAAAAGCAAAGCTCAACTCCAAAGATCTCTAATATTTACAAATTGAAAGTGGAATTGGAAGAGATGATAGCTGGAAATGTGGGAATAGAAAGATTGAACCATTACAATGAAGAAGAGTTGTTGCTTATATATAGGAGTATCAGCAGATATGCAAAATTAGTTCAGGAGAAATTGACAGAGCTTGCTTCAGAGATTGGAGTAGATATAGGGAGATCAAAACTGTTACAGAAACCATATCGAGTGGAGTTTACTGACAAGGATTTAGAGAATATGAATGTGTCTTGTAAGAAACTACAGGTAAAGGAGTTAATGAATATTTTGCAAAAATATGGAGACATTGATAAGTGGAGAACTAGGTGGACAAGAAAGAAGGAAAAGGCACAGGCAAAGATAGCATCATCTGCATTCCTGTTAAAAGAATTAGAAAAGGCAGAAAGATTGTGTCCCATGATAGAGGTACCTGGTGGTTGATATGTTCATGTTCCGTGGAGCAGACAGGATATTTGGTCATTTACTAACGATTTCCCTAGGTTGAGAGAGAAATCAGTTGAATGGTACAAACAGGTTGAAAGATTTGTGAAAGTTTCGAAGGTTTTATTAAAGGATCTGGATGGTCTGTTTGATATAGTGGTACCTGCTGATTTATGGACAGAGTGTAAGATTGCAGTTGATTGGCCAAGTGAGGAGTATCCAAGAGACTCGAAAACAGGAACCCCCTCAGATGAGATGATGAAGAAATATCACCAAGTAATTACTTTTCTGAAAGGGAAAATCCCTCAGAAAGAAACAGATTGAGTAAAGATAGATAGAACAACTCAAGAGCCAAATGAGTTTGTACATGCATATTATGAGCAGTTGCCACAGGTGTTTAAGCAGTATAGTGTTTTTGAGAACATTGGAGATAAGGATATGGGACATTTTGTGTATCGGTTTGTGTATGGTCTGAAACCAGAGATTAGTCAGATGAGTAAGCCGATCAACGACATTTTGAAATATGCAAAATATTGTGGGCATGACATTGAGGCGAGGCGTAGAAAACTAAAAGAGAAAATGATGTGGGCACAAGTGAAATTGGCAGAACAGCAGGAGAGTAAATTAAATACCCAAACTGATAGTCAGGTGAAAGAGCAGAATCAGAATGATAATGTGGCGAATGGTGGTAAATTAAGAGGAAAAATGAATAGAGAGGAAGCGAAGAAGTTTCCTTGTCATGCGTGCGGAATTGAATGAATTTAATTTATTACATTTGCATAGTTACTTAAAACAATTGCAATACGAGTTTCAGATAATACAATAAAATCATGATAAGATAAAATTACATATTTCCAAAAATTCATAGTTCCTTAAAAGGTTAAAACAGTTCAATTGCTATCAGGTAAAAATTGCTTTGTTCTTCATACTCAGAGTTCTCAATTTAATTTATGCGTTCTGCCCGGCTTCATACGCTGTCTGGGCGGTACTACTATTCGAAAGGAGACGTTATGGAGAACCCAGTCCAAGTACTTATATGGAGATTTCCCAGGTCGACCTTAATGGTGGCAGTCTCGTATCATGATTAGGAGTGCGCACAGTATCGCGGCTTCCCCTTGGCCTGGGTGGAGTTTAAGCTTTCGATGGCATTTTTTTCCCGGCTGCACCTAGGAATCTCACTAGTCTGCAGTTTAATTGAGGCGTTGTTGGGTCAAAGCATGCCAAGACTGCTTGTCTCCTTGAGCGAATATTCCTTTGGTTTAAGGGGACTCTTAGAAGCTGTCTCCTTTCCTGTGTCAGCTCCTTGCAGGAGCATAGTAAATGAGTAATATCGCCCTGGCCATTTTTACACAGACTACAAGATGTTCGAGATGGCTCCCTCTTCCATGGTGGAAGGTTCTCAGTGCACGGGATCAAGCCAAGGCGAAATGTTAAGAATTTTAGTTTCTGTGATTTCGAGTAGCCCAGATTGAAATATTTTTGAGGGGCCAAGGCTTTGTAGTTGTTCAGAGTCATCCAGGCATGCGATCTTACTGAAAAAGCTGCTGTGTCTTCCACCAAAGCCAGCTTTTTCAAGGATTTCCACACTAATTTCTTGAAAGCTGAATGGTGGATCTGCATGTTCCAAATGGCCAAGAGTCCAGTGCATGCTAGATCCTCCTGAAGATAGCATATTGCAGGTGAATCCTCCCTCTGCTGAAGATCTTGCCATAGAAGGTTATTTAGAGTTTTGGGAGCCGATAGTCTAATTTTGTTCCAGGAGTTGATATATGCACAGTATCTGGCCCATGATTGCTTCAGTAGGCCAAATTCCAGTATAATTTGTGCCGGGGAAGTGTAGATTGGGAGGTTAAAGGTGGCTCTGTATGCTTTTACTAAGGTTATGTCCAGCAGTTTTGCATTTCTCCCTCTTAAGGCTTAAGTACCATAAGTAATTGTGGGAAGAATTTTGGCCTGTGCTACTTTTAGTAGCGGGCTTAATGTTGGGCCCAATAGTTTAGATGTTAAACTTTTCATGGTTAATGCTAGCACCAACCCCTTTCTTTTAATCTCCTCTAGGTGTCGGACAAATGATGCTTCCTTATCAATGTAAAAACCTAGGTGCTTATAGAGTCCCGCTGAGTCTATACGTGTGCAGCCAAGCAGCCAGCTTCTCTCTGGCTTCCTTTTATTGTTAATTGACATAGTTCTGGTTTTCTTTAAGTTGATTGACAACTTATTTGCTTCCGCGTAGTCCTGCATGCTGTTGAGAAGATGTTGCAAGCCTACTACTGTATGGCTGAGCAAGATTACGTCGTCTGCATAAAGGGGATTGGACAAAATTATGCCCCCCATCCTGGGTGCGTGAGAGTGGCTGGTGTTGAGTAATTGCGGGAGGTCTGCCATAAATAAATTAAACAGCATGGGTGGTAGCACGCAACCTTGTTTGAGGCCCTTTGTTGTATTTACTTTCCTTGTCAAATGCATCCCTGTGCCAAGTTTGACCTGTACCCAGGTATCAGTGTGTAGGAGCATTATAATTTTTAAGAGAGCGTTTGGGATCCCCCAACTTGCCAGCTTTACCCATAGCCTTGATCTGTCCACATTATCGAAGGTGGCACTAAGATCATTAAAACAAAGGTGCAGCTGCATTTTCTTCGAGATTGTGGCATCTATGAGCAGAGATAATGTTAAGATGTTTGCTGTTGTGCCAGTTTCCTTACGAAAGCCTGTCTGATTTAATGGAATTATGTTGTTCATTTCCACCCAGGCTGTAAGCTCTTCCAACAGCTTGCCGGCAAAGTATTTAGCCTCATTATCAATTAGTGCCACCAGCCAATAATTGCCGGGCGAGGCCTTGTCGCCCCTTTTGTGGATGGGAACGATCGTGGGGCCTTTCCATGAATCAGGGATGACGCCCCGTTGTCTCACTTCCAGGAATATTGGATAAAGTATTCTTGCCCACTCTGATGCCCTTTGTTTAAACAGAGCGGGCGGGATTCCATTCGGGCCTGGTGCCCCTTCCCGTCTTCCATTTATGATCTGCTGCTTGATTGATAGGTGCGCAGGTTCATCTGTCGCTTCCTCCGGAAGTTGATTTATGATAGAGAGTGAATGTGAGACTCTGTCATTTGATACATTCTCTGCATTATGGTCAGTTGGAGCTGCCCTGTTCTGGTCCTGGAGAAGGGAGTCTGCTGTAAAGTTGTTGAAGTGAGTGTGCAGATAATTGGCCCAGGTTTCCTCTAATATGTGTGATGAAATTCCCCCACATTGCGGGTTGATGATTACATTCACCATTTTCCAGAAGCGGGCGCTGTCATTTTGTTTTATGTTTTGAAGAAGTTTGGCCCAGGTGTCATCTTCATGGTTTTTGTTCTTTTTGTTAGGTTATTTCTTTGTTGACGCAGAGAGGAGAGTATCAAGAGGTTCCCAGGATCATTGCGCAAGGATCTTATTGAGCTGTTTATGGTTCTTTTGAGACTTTTAATTTGCATGCCTTGTGCTGCAGTAAGCCTTTTCACTTGGTCAAATGGCAGAGTGTGCTTCATTTTTATTTGCGATGCATGTAGTTCGCTGAGCGTCTTTGTGAAGCGTTCCCAGATTTGAAAGTAATCCATATTTGTCAGATAGGAAAGTAGGAGATTCAATGCCAATTCTGACAGGGATTTGATGTTATTTGCTGTCAATTTAATTCTCTTGTAGTCTGTCGTATAGATGGTGCACAAGATTGGAGCAAACTGGATACCAGAGGGAACAGTTGCGGCTAAAATTATTTCTTGTGGGCGATGATCACTATCTCCCTTGTCCCCCATTCTGAAATTAATGATAGATGAAAACAACGAGAGACTACTAAAGGTATAGTCCAGTATCAAGGAAGTTGTTGCAGTGTAATTACTGGCTACAGGAGGAGTGTCGCCTGCAAATCTTCCATTAAGAGCCCTACGATTGAAGTGTTCCAGGTCCTCAAGAAGGCTTCTGCTTGTTTTATTGATTTTCCCGTGAGTGATGACACCTTGTGTCGGTATATTGCAATGTGAAGTTTGGAATCTTGCTTCGTATTCGTCTGATGATCCCAGTAAGTATTGATTCAAGTCCCCCGATAGGATGATATTTGATGTTTCAGTGCTGCCTATATAAGTGATTATTTGGCCAAATAGCTTCACCGAATCTGTTGCTAGACGTTTAGGGTGGATATATGCGTTGATAATCGTTACTTCTTTTTGTTCACCTGCCAGAGAGAAAATGAGTTTAGTTGCTAAGGCAACCTCTGTTCCTGGTTCGATTGTGGCTGCTGTAGGTATGGCAGTTGTTGATATATAAGTTGCCAGCCCACCAGAACAATGACCAGTTTTTCCGCCTTTTGTGGCTGGTAGGGTGAAACAGTAGAACCCGTGCATTTGTAACGGTTCAGTCAGCCATCTTTCCCGAACAATATTAGGTTGAACGTTTTGAAATATTGCAGAAAGTCAGGTTCAGAAGCTTTTGAGGCTAGGCCATTGATGTTCCATGAGCAAATGCTGAACATGCTTTCTTTTTTTGGTTGTTGCCCCTGTGCATTTGGCTATGCTGTCATTGAATTGATGGAAAGAGGTTTAAGGTTCTTGTAATTGGTTCCACCAGCTGACGGCCCTCTCCGGGTGCGGCTATTTCACCATAAGATGCACGGATGGAAGCCAGGAAAAGAGTCCTTAATTGAGGAGAGGGGCAGAGTGCCCCTCTAAGGATGGAGATTGTGGGCTTTGGCCAGTGACTGAGGCCAGCCCTTGGGCTAAAGCTTAGAAGAGGTGCTGGGTAGGCTGGATTTTGGTACGAGGTGACCTTGATTCCCCAGGCTACAAAAGTGCGGTGCTCGTTTAAAACTCTTTGGGCAATAGCAGCTGTTTTTCACGACACCCTCGTTGCGTCATGCGTGCGGAAACTTTGGACATTGGAAGAACGAGTGTAAAAGTATAAAGAATGATAATGGGCAAAAACAAAATTTAAATCCACAGACGCAGAATGAAGTGATTATGAATCAGCCACAGCAGGTAGTTAATCCACAGTATCAGGTGCCACCAGCTCCTATTCCAAACTTTGTGAACCAACAAAAACACAATGCGGACGCTGGATTTCAAGAAGGAAGTGGTAAGAAAAATTCTGTGGTTTCTCAATATCTTTTACAGAATAATGATGACAAATTGAATTATTTGAAATGACGGTGCCTGAGGGGGGAGGAAGAGGAGTGTGTATTCACCGCATCCTTGCAGGTAGATCAGTCAGGTCCATTTATTGATGAGAAAGTGGAAGGCAGTGATATCACTTTTGTATTGGATACTGGTGCTACCCGTTCTACTGTGAGAACAGCAGACATCCCAAACCTACCCCTCTTGGGGGATTCCTTCCAAGTTGTAGGAGTTTCAAATCAACAGATTAGAACACCAAACACAATGCCAATGGAAGTGCACATTGGATATTTTAAAGACATGAACAAATTCGTAGTTTGTGATTCTAGCCCAGTAAATCTACTAGGAAGGAATCTGCTGTGCAAAATGAATTGCACAATCTACTGCACACCGGATGGTGTCGTGTTCCAAACCCCTGATGAAGATATTGTATATAAATTAATGCTTGCTAAACAAGGTACTGAAATTTATTCATTAAGGGCTGAAAATGAATTACCAGAAGAACTAAGAACCACAGTGAATCCAGAAGTGTGGGATTTTACAGGAAAGAAATTGGGCTAATGTCAAATGTAGATCCAGTGAAAGTGACAGTGAAAGAAGGTGCGGTTTATCCAAGCACATGACAATACAAAATGAGTCCAGAAGTGAAAGCAGGAGTTGCTTCAGAAAATTATCGAATGATTAAACAAGAAATTTTAAAGGAAATAATGAGTAGTTCTTGTAATTCGCCGATAATGGGACTTAAAAAAGCCTAGCGGAAAATATAGAATAGTGCAGGATCTGAGAAAGATCAACAAAATTGTAGTGCCTTGTTGCCCCGTAGTGCCAAATCCAGCAGTGATGCTTTATCAGATACCCTGGAATGCGGGCTGGTTTACAGTAATTGATTTGTGCCAAGCCATTTTCTCTATTTCTTTACACCCAGACAGTCAGTATTAATTTGCATTTAAGTTTGAAGACCGCATCTTGGCATGGTGCAGAGTTCCTCAAGGGTATACAGAGAGCCCCTCGATTTTTCATCAAATCCTGAAAAAGTGTCTAGAGAAATTAGTCATGCCCAGAAATTCAGTCCTGGTACAATGCATTGATGACCTACTAGTGGCATCAAAATCATGAGAAGATTGGGTCACTGACTCAATTGTATTACTGAACCATTTGGCCGACGGAAGACACAAGGTGTCTCCAGAAAAATTGCAATTTTGTCGACAAGAAGTTACATATCTAGGCCACAAAATAGAAAGAGGAGTTAGAAAAGGGAACCCAGAAAGAATAAAGATAATCAAACAAATGCAGTTACCTCAGACACAAAGGGAGATAAGAATGTTTCTCGGACTAGTTGGGTACTGAAGGCAGTGGATTGTTGGGTTTTCCCTGCTGGCAAGGCCTTTGATTCAATTAACTCAAAAAAGAGCAAAGGATCCAATTGTCTGGAATGATGAATGCGTGGAAGCATTTGTGAAACTGCGGAATTGTCTGTGTGAGGCCCCTGCCTTAGGCATGCCTGATTATACGAAAGAATTTGCACTGTTCTCTTGTGAAAGAGAAAGTTGTGCACTTTCAGTTTTGACTCAAAGGCATGGATTAAGCCAACGTCCAGTGGCATATTTTTTTGCTACCTTGGATCCTGTGGCTTCAGCTTTACCTGGCTGCTTAAAAGCAGTAGCTACTACTTGTATGAGTCTGGAACAAAGTGAGGCAATTGTGATGGGACATCCAGTCAAGGTTTATGTCCTACGTTCAGTCAAGATTCTTTTAACAATAACTCGAACACAGCACCTTACCCCTAGTCAGAGGACTAAGAAGGAACGAGTGATCCTGGGAGCAGAAAATGTGACAGTGATTACATGTACCATGGTGAATCCTGACACATTATTGCCAGATCCACGTTGTGAAGAAGTGAAAGATGAAGTGGAGCATGACTGCTTGGATGCGACTGAGATGTGTACCAAGCCCCGTCCTGACATAAAAGAAGAGCCCCTGAAAGAGCCAGATCATGAACTATTTGTAGAGGGCTCATGCCTGAGAATAGAGGGAGGAGGACTCAGTGCAGATTATGCTGTATGCAAAATATCTGGGGTTGTTGAAGCATCCTGTTTACCGGGAGTCAAGTCTGCACAAGTAAGTATGGGCGCAAAATCCGTTCAACTCGAGAAATTTGCGAATTTTTGGCAATTTCGCGTTCCGCGAATCTCGGGAAATAGCCGCAAAATTCGCAAATTCACTCGTGGTGGATTTTTTTTATTTTTTATGGCCAGCTCACTCAAGGGACCAAAGTTATAGGTACACACTGTCACTAAAGGCAAATCTTCTGACCCTTTACGCAGCTGCAGTGTAGGAAAAGCACTATACATTTACCCAACGAGGTAGCACTTACTGATTAGCCAGTAGAAAGTACTCCAGTTGAGTAGAGGTATTGCACATGACAAAACGGTGGCATCTTCGTGGATAACTATGCAGGGCAGGATTCATTCTGGCACGAGGCTCCTGTCACAAAAATTAAACCTCAACAGGAAGCACTTACAGATATAAATAAAGCAGGTGCCCGAGTTGAAGGTCAAATTCAGTAACGTTTTAATCAGCCCAAAACATTAGTGAGCACCAACGAGGTAGCACTTACTGGATTAGCCAGTAGAAAGCACCAAGTAGCCGAACCGGTGGCCTTAACAAAGGCAAGCAAATTGGGGAAAAATGGAGAATAACCATATTGACTGACAATCAATATAGTTTTGGGGTTGTGCATGACTTTGGCCAGCTCTGGAAGCAGAGGGGATTTCTGACTTCTTTAGGGTCTCCCATCAGGAATGGGAAAATGTGTAAGAATTATTGGAAGCAATACAATTGCCAAAAGAATAGCACTGGTCAAGTGTGCTGCTCACCAGTCAGGAAATAACTATGTGGCGGCAGGTAACAGAAACGCTGACCAAATTGCTCAATACTGTGCAAGAAATAACATGGCATTGAACAGGAAAATTGAAACAAATGAAATCATCTGCCAACTTATGTTTTTCTCAGCTCTAGGGACATGGGATGGGGTTAGACAATTGCAGGATGAATTTGACGTAAGCGAAAAGGAAATCTGGATAAAATCAGATTGTGAAAGTAGGGCAGAGGATGATGTATGGGTGTACACTGATGGCAGACTAGTCATGCCAGACTACCTGCTTTCCCAAATGGCATGAATGTATCATGGGGACACACATATTGGTAGGGATTCCATGATCAGACTATTCAGACAGAATTGGTACTTTCCAAAGTTTAGGGTAGTCGCAGAGAGCCTTTGCCAAAGATGCTTAATTTGTCAGCATCAAAATCCAGGCAGGAAAACAGTGGTCATTTGGGGGAAAATTGGAAAGGCAGAAGGACCATTCAAAAGATTGCAGCTTGACTTCATAGTTGCCTCCAAGAAACGAATAAAGTATATCCTTGTCATAGTGTGTTTGTTTTCACGATTGGTGGAAGCATACCCCACACGAAGAAATTATAGCCTTACAGTTGCTAAACTACTGTTGAGGGAGTTGATACCTCGTTTTGGTTTTCCAGTCACTTTGGAATCAGATAGAGGACCTAATTTTAATAATTAAATAATTTGTTTAATCTGTGAAGCATTCAAAATTGAACAAAAACTGCACTGTGCATACCACCCAGAGGCTTCTGGAGTGGTTGAGCAATTAAATGGCACAATCAAATCAAGGTTAGGGAAAGCGTGTGCATCCAAATTACTGAAATGGCCAGATGCATTGCCTCTTGTCTTGATGGGACTCCGAAGTATTCCTGACAGAAAAACAGGATTAAGTCGACATGAGAGTCTCATGGGAAGGGCAATGAGACAAGCATTTATTCCTGGATATAAATTAATGAATATAGCTGATGATCTGGTATTGGACTATTGCAAAGGATTGGCTGACCTAGTGCGTTCTGTCTCTCACCAGTTTGGAGAAGATGCAGTTGCCAGGCAGCCAACGCAAGCACATGTTTGAATCCTGGAGACTGGGTGGTAGTGAAGAAACACGTCAGAATGTCATGCTTAGCACCCTACTGGTCACTACTACAGCAGTGAAGTGTGCAGGTTTACCTAACTGGATACATGCAAGTCATATCAAAAGAGTTCCAGACCCCACTGAGGAAGAACAACAACTGACTGAACCAGTTGAAACAGCTGAAGGTTATGAAGTCCGAAGAAACTAGAGTGATAGATTCTGAAGTGATAGATGACGAAAAACTGAGCACAAGTCAGGGGGGATGGATACCAGTGATTGACATACCTGAGGTTGTTATTCAATTCAATTCAATAGGCTTTATTCGATTTTCACAGTATTAAAAATCATAAAAGCAAATACATACAAAAATACATCTATACAGACCAACACCAATAAATAACTTCTTAGATTAAAAAAGTATTAAATCCTTAAGGTGAATCTATCGAATAGTTAGCAGTTCACAATAAGTTCCGTGATCTTAAAACATTTTTTAAAAACATTGTCATAAACATTATGCATGCAGGGTTCCCCAGTTGCTGCAAGTTCAAATACGCTGGCCTACATTGCCGCCATGCACCACCTCTCACGTATTGCTTAATCCATCTACAGCGTTCTTTTTTATATAGTTTGCAGAACATAACCAGATGGAAAGTAGATTGAGATGACATGTCGTCACATGGGCATGCGGCCAGGGTTCTATGCCAGTCGTTTTTAGCTGGGAACGTCACTAGACGGTGGAATAGATTAAATCTAAATCTGGTCAGAATGAAGCGTTCAAACCCCAAGGTCACAAGGTTTAGGTAAGGTTGTATTCTATGGGTGGTCAACAGCAATTGATGTTCGGGAACAGTTTTCCTAATGACCTCCCCTCCAATTCTTATTGTATTAAAGTGCTCCATGCATAGATGTTTCAAAACTTTCTTTGGGATTTCCCCTATTAATTTAGGGTTACTGTACCATTCTGACCTTTGAATATCGGTCAGCACCCGCCTGACATACTCAAGCCATTTAATTCGCTTTACATTATCCAGGGGCATAACATCTCTAATTATTCCCTGATTTAGGCCAAGTTCTTGTGTCGCCCAGACTCTGCGCCACAACAAAATTGGTTGGATTCTAATCACATCAGTTAAATGGTCCATACCTAATTCTGCGTGGCAATTATAAACCGATGTGCCCTTGGGAAGGGCCAACAGGTATCTGAAAAAATTATTTTCAGCAATTTGGAGTGATGTTTCATCCTTGTAACCCCAAATCCCTGCACCATACAGAGCAATGCTTCTGCATTTTGCCACGTATATATTGAGCATAATTTCAGGCTGTTTTTTACCCAATTTACTTGCGAAGTTTATAACAGCCGCGATCGATCGCTTAAAGGCCAGGGTCCTATTTTTCACTTCTGGGCCCCAAGCACCCGTTCTTTCAATTACAACCCCCAGGTATGGGAATGTTTTAGTATCTTCTACTTGGAGGCCTACCACTTTAAGTTGTTTGCACCTGCCACCACCTTTGCCACAGCACATCACAAAAGACTTCTTAGCGTTAACTCTCAGGCCTCTAGCCTCCATGAATTCTACATACTTAGTCAGGGCCTTTTGTGCACCCACCTTAGTCCTAGCCATCAACACTGCGTCATCCGCATACAGGAGCAAAACTATCTGCCTATTGCCATAGCTCGGTGAGTCGATGTTACTGGCCACCAATTCCTTCTCTAGACTGTTCGTATATAATGAGAAAAGGAGTGGGGCCAGCACACAGCCTTGTCTCACCCCCTTCTGTATGCGGAAGGACCCAGTGCATTCCCCCCCCAATCCATACCTTACTTTGGCAGTTGCACCTGAGTATAATTGTCTCAGAAAAAGAACTATAGCTGGGTCCACATTCATCTCCTCTAATATTTCCCAAAGTTTTGTGTGTACTACACAATCAAAGGCAGAGGAGAGGTCGACAAATATTGCATACAAGCAACCATCTTTGGCCCTGGTGTACTTGCCTTGTAGCAATACAAAATTTAGAACCTGCTCAACCGTGCCCATCCCTGACCGGAACCCATATTGTACAGGGGTTAGAATATCGTGTTCCTTGGCCCACGTCTGTATTTTAGTCAGGACCACTCTCCCTGCGATTTTCATTAATGAGTCCAGGAGAGATATAGGTCTATAGTTTGATGGGCTTTCCCTATCACCCTTTTTATAGATGGGAATTATCACTGATTCTGCCCATGTTTTGATAAAACCTTTGGCACAACATGCACCCAAGACCCTCAAGCAAAGTGGTGCCAATAGATCAGTATTCATCTTGTAGAGATCACTAGGGATACCGTCTGGTCCCGGGGCTTTATTATTCTGGGTTGAGCTTATGGCCATTTGTACCTCCACATGGGTAAACTCAAGTGGGATGGGGAGAAAACTAAGGGTGGGCGCCCGATTCGGCTACGCCCACGGAGTAGGCGTAGTGTTGCCTTCTACGCATTTTGCGTAGACAGCGTAGCCGGCAACACTACGCCCACTCCGTGGGCGTAGCCGAGTCGGCCGCCACCCGCCTCCCTCCCGCCCTCCCCTAGATACATTATTTAAGCTATTACAGTGATTAAAACAATATTAAAGCACTTACCTTGTCCGGGGCTCGTCCGGGGCTCCCTCTTTGAATAGCGTCCTTTTCCTGGAAACAAATGCGCATGCGCGGCAGCCCGCGCATGCGCATTTCTCGGGAGAAATGCGCATGCGCGGCCGCCCGCGCATGCGCATTGGTATCCAGGAAAGGACGCTATTCAAAGAGGGAGCCCCGGACGAGCCCCGGACAAGGTAAGTGCTTTAATATTGTTTTAATCACTGTAATTCCTTAAATAATGTATGTAGGGGAGAGCGGGAGGGAGGTGCGTAGTGGGGCTACGCGGAGTGCGGGAGTGGGCGTAGCTTCTCGCCCTCTCCGCGTAGCTCCGCGGAGCCCCACTACGCCCCACTACGCCCAGGGTTAGAGAAAACTACTCTCTGTTTGCGATTCCTCTTGGCTACTGCTATAGACATTGGAAAAAAATTCTATCCAGGATTTTTGATCAATGGCTATTTCCATCCTAGCCATCTCTTTATTGTTGAGGAAAGGTGTGTTAACTACCTGCCAAAATAATTTCGCATCTTTACTCTCGGCGGCCTTCAGTAGATCCTGCCATGCTTTATCTTTGATTGTTTTCTTTCGTTGGCACCTAGCTAAATTATATGCCTTCCTATGTGCCCTTATTGCCTCTTGATCCCTCGGTTTGTTGCTTAGTGCTAACTTAAGGGCCGTATGCGCCTTTGTGCATTGAGAATCAAACCAGCCCTTAGTTTTTATTACTTTTTTTGGTACAGGTCCTGGTTAAGGCACTCTGAATAGTAGTAGTGATAATACTAAATGCCTCCATAATTTCACCATTTGAGGACTTCTCCTCTTAACATACAAAAATGGGAAGTAAGGCATTTTCTACTATTTTCTTGAAAGTTTTTGTTTGGTCTACCGAGCTCCATTTCAGAGCGAGACCATTTTGCCGTGCCACTACTAGGTCTTGTGACCATGCCAGAGTCTCAATAGTGGGGGTATTTTTATTTCCTGGGGCACTAACAAGCATTTTCAAAGGTAAATGGTCGCTCAGTCCGATGGTAGGGATCTCATACTTAACCACCCGACCGGCAAACCTGTTTGGCATGATGATAAAGTCAATGACAGAATGAGACCCCCTTGCTAAAAAGGAAGAGGTGAACTCCATCTTGGGAGAGCACAACCTGTTTGCAAAGCCAAGGTCAAGGTTGGCCATGATGTTATTTAGTATTTCCCCTTTCTCATTATGCTGAAAGTGAATCCCACCCACAGTCTCACCCACCCCATATTCCTGAAACCCACATGTTTCACTGTCACATAGGTTTAAGTTAAAATCACCTACCCAAGCCCATATTAAATCTTTCCCTTTCACACTTTTTATGCCCCTTAATTCACTTGTCAGACTTGCTAATACTTCCATAAAGTCAGAGTTTTTAATATTGTTATAGAAGTTAACCACAACCAGCACATCAGAAGAATTTAGTGAAATGGTGACCAATTGGAAATAATGTGAGCTTATTCTTCCCGGGGTAATGCTAGCGTTCAGAAGGTTGGAAACATAAACACATAGCCCCCCCTTATGCCTGCCATGGCTAGAACGTACCGCTAGAACATGGAAGGTTCTGAATCCATCTAGGTGTATTTCAGTTAAGACCCAGGTCTCCTGAACGCAAAGAATATCAATGTTATTAACAAATTCTCCCCACACTATTTCTTGTACTTTGTTCACTAGCCCACACACGTTCCAGGACACTACACTTACTTGACAGATTGTTGTTTTGGTGCTTTTAGGTTTAGGTGAATTTTTGTCTATAACAAGTTCAGATATACAATGCAAATTGTCTTGTAATATTGTGGGATTCAAGGGCTCAGTACAAGTCCTTAGACTCACATTCATGTCTAATTTGGATACACAATAATCCCCCCCATATCTCGTAAAGGCTCAGACACTTTGCTAATGGGAATGGGAGAAGAGAAAAAGAGTTCCTCTCTTGTTTTGCGGTTGTTCGGATATTCACATGTCCTTCCTGTTTGAGGAGCGGATGGGATAAGTCATTCATTTACATCTAAGCCTGAGAGGGGTTCAAATAAGTTGTGCAAAGGAATGTTTCAGTACTCATTTGGATTTGTAGGGCAATGACCATTTCCAAAAGGAGGAAAAAACCTATTTGGGCATTGAAGCGAAGGAAAATGCGGGTGATTGTTTGTATACTGTCTTGGGGCAGCAAAATGCGGTTTACGATAGGAAAATTGGAGGGAATCAGGGCGGCCCAGTGTTGATGGATAGGTCGGAGGCATCATCAGAGCTTCAGGATAAAAATAACTCAGGTTGCGAGATGATACACTACCCTCCTTTTTTCCTGGAAACCAATCGCTGATGTGTGTGACTACTCTGTGGTCCTTGAAATTTATTATCACCACGTCCCCCTCAATATCTTTAGGTCGCACACCCACCCAGCTGCACCGTCTTACAGATATTATATCTCCGTTTAGATATGATGGAAGGGGTCTATTATTTCGCAACCAGTGGATAACTTTGTTTTTAAGGCTGATGTCGGATTCTATGCTTCCTACTGGCACGACGGGAACTCCGGTCAAAATAATAACGTAGTTAGATGATTCTGGTGGTAAATCTACGTTATTTCTGTAAATTGATTTTACTTGGTTGGTTTTTGGTGCCTTCGTTAGGGGAGGATTTCTGGTGACAGAGGTTTTCAGGGGACCTGGTTTAACCTTCTCTTTATGTGAACCTTGCATGACCACTGGTCTGTGGAGGTTATTATCTAATGTCGTTTTTTTTGGTATAGAATTAACCACTTGTGGCAAGGGTGTTTTCTGTATTGAATGTTTAGTTGCTATGTGGGTTTCCCTTAGATTGGTTTCTTTTGGGGTTTCACTTAAACTTAGAGCTGCTACGATACGATCCATATTTTCCCCTAACCTTTTGACTCTCTCTAAGAGTGGCAAATAATAAGATTTTAGGAGGCGTTCAATATCCTCCATCATCCCTTTTGCCGACAGGGCTTCTGGCAACATAGTTGTTTTTGTTTTGAGCCCTTTTAGTGCATCCTTCTCTGCCTCCTTAGATATCTTATTTGTTGTAATCACAGGTGATAGAGATGTGTTTGAGGTGTTACCCCCTTTTCTAACCCCTCCCTTTCTCCTTCTTTTTCTGGGTGGGGAACAATGTGCTCCCTTGTATCTCTTAGTTTGTGTCTTTTCTTTAGATTTGCTGACTGCTGTCAGCAATTGAGTCTCCATTGGTATCACCACCTCCACAGGTAAATTAGATGCGGGAGGTGTAGCGTTTAAGTTAGACTGAGAAACTACATCTAACACTATTGGTGAGTTTAGATCAATTAGAGAGTTCGATATAGCGGGAGGCCCATCGAAAGTAATATCATCATTTATTTCCGTGATAGGAAAAGGGGGTGACCTAACTTGAAAGATTAAAGGGATGTTTTCAGTGTTAAATAACTCTGCGTCTGCATCCGTGGCCAATGAGGTATTGTTACATAATTGTGGAATTGGTGACTCTTTCTGGGCCAAAATTAGGGGCTTATTTTGAAGAAGTTCGATAGAAAAGCGGCGCTCAGCACGCTTCTCGGCCATCGCAATCTCCCTATCTATTTCCTTTGTAGCCCTAGCAAAGTACTTATCTAGGGGTCCAAGTATGGAAACCCCTACAATAGGGGGGTAAAGAATTCTCCACACATATAGACATCCTGGTGTCTAAATTGTAGGTCAATAGTGAGGGATAATCAAATCCAAAACAAGTTAACAAAGAGCCCCCAAATAGTAATTTTTAGATTTTCCAGATGGCAGAAGATAATAAAAGTCAGTCGCCAAAACAGCTTACTAGTGTGGAGTCGTAAGGGCAAGGTGGAGTCGTGGACAAAAAGTTAGAGGATGGGCCCAGCCCAGCCCAGCCTCCTGCAGCCTCTGACGGCCACAGACGGCCCCGCCCTTGTCCCGGGCTTCCCCCAGGGCGCTCAGCAGAAGAACAGCCCAGCACAAAAGATCCAGAGGGAGAGGTCCGCTCAGGGCAGAGTCAGTGCGCTTTCAATCCCGCAGTAGTGAGGGTCAGGGGAGTTTTTCAAAGTGACCTGTGCGCAGGGGCGGGGCAAGCAGGGAGAGCGGGCCAGGTGGTACGAATTGGCCAAGCAGGGACTCCTGGGAGATAGAGTCCCTGCAGTATCGCTCGCAGCCCTGCTGCAAAGCCCCAAGACTCCCCAGCTGTCACAAGTGGCCACAAAGTACAGTTCCCCCGCTGTCTTCCTCGGCGAAAATATTTCAAAAAGGGGGTGGTGATGGACAGAGTATCTGAGTTAATCAGAATACTCCTACCCAGTCAACAGATCAGGGCTTGATCCATCACCGTTTTTTAGCTCACTGCACCATCCCAGTTCAGAACCTGGCTATATGCAAATTAGTCTGTCCCTGGCCCAGTGCATCATGGGAACAAGGCAGACCAAACTACCAAGCCAATTCTTCACTGGAAAGGAAACAAGCTTCCGGAGACCGGTTTCTGGCATTACAGCCGTCTTCGGCCCGGCTTGCTTGAATCCTGATGGTGCAGTGAGCAAGGGACTCATGTCTAAGCATACCCTTCCACACTTGTGGTGGCCAAAATATTTCAAAAAGGGGGTGGTGATGGACAGAGTATCTGAGTTAATCAGTACACTCCTACCCAGTCAACAGATCAGGGCTTGATCCATCACCGTTTTTTAGCTCACTGCACCATCCCAGTTCAGAACCTGGCTATATGCAAATTAGTCTGTCCCTGGCCCAGTGCATCATGGGAACAGGGCAGACCAAATTACCAAGCCAATTCTTCACTGGAAAGGAAACAAGCTTCCGGGGACCGGTTTCTGGCATTACAGCCGTCTTCGGCCCGGCTTGCTTGAATCCTGATGGTGCAGTGAGCAAGGGACTCATGTCTGAGCATATCCTTCCACACTTGTGGTGGCCAAAATATTTCAAAAAGGAGGTGGTGATGGACAGAGTATCTGAGTTAATCAGAACACTCCTACCCAGTCAACAGATCAGGGCTTGATCCATCACCGTTTTTTAGCTCACTGCACCATCCCAGTTCAGAACCTGGCTATATGGAAATTAGTCTGTCCCTGGCCCAGTGCATCATGGGAACAGGGCAGACCAAACTACCAAGCCAATTCTTCACTGTAAAAGAAACAAGCTTCCGGGGACCGGTTTCTGGCATTACAGCCGTCTTCGGCACGGCTTGCTTGAATCCTGATGGTGCAGTGAGCAAGGGACTCATGACTGAGCATACCCTTTCACACTTGTGGTGGCCAAAATATTTCAAAAAGGGGGTGGTGATGGACAGAGTATCTGAGTTAATCAGAACACTCCTACCCAGTCAACAGATCAGGGCTTGATCCATCACTGTTTTTTAGCTCACTGCACCATCCCAGTTCAGAACCTGGCTATATGCAAATTAGTCTGTCCCTGGCCCAGTGCATCATAGGAACAGGGCAGACCAAACTACCAAGCCAATTCTTCACTGGAAAGGAAACAAGCTTCCGGGGACCGGTTTCTGGAATTACAGCCGTCTTCGGCCTGGCTTGCTTGAATCCTGATGGTGCAGTGAGCAAGGGACTCATGTCTGAGCATACCCTTCCACACTTGTGGAGGCCAAAATATTTCAAAAAGGGGGTGGTGATGGACAGAGTATCTGAGTTAATCAGAACACTCCTACCCAGTCAACAGATCAGGGCTTGATCCATCACCGTTTTTTAGCTCACTGCACCATCCCAGTTCAGACCCTGGCTATATGCAAATTAGTCTGTCCCTGGCCCAGTGCATCATGGGAACAGGGCAGACCAAATTACCAAGCCAATTCTTCACTGGAAAGGAAACCAGTTTCCGGGGACCGGTTTCTGGCATCACAGCCGTCTTCGGCCCGGCTTGCTTGAATCCTAATGGTGCAGTGAGCAAGGGACTCATGTCTGAGCATACCCTTCCACACTTGTGGTGGCCAAAATATTTCAAAAAGGGGGTTGTGATGGACAGAGTATCTGAGGTAATCAGAACACTCCTACTCAGTCAACAGATCAGGGCTTGATCCATCACCGTTTTTTAGCTCACTGCACCATCCCAGTTCAGAACCTGGCTATATGCAAATTAGTCTGTCCCTGGCCCAGTGCATCATGGGAACAGGGCAGACCAAACCACCAAGCCAATTCTTCACTGGAAAGGAAACAAGCTTCCGGGGACCGGTTTCTGGCATTACAGCCGTCTTCGGCCCGGCTTGCTTGAATCCTGATGGTGCAGTGAGCAAGGGACTCATGTCTGAGCATACCCTTCCACACTTGTGGTGGCCAAAATATTTCAAAAAGGGGGTGGTGATGGACAGGGTATCTGAGTTAATCCTAACACTCCTACCCAGTCAACAGATCAGGGCTTGATCCATCACCGTTTTTTAGCTCACTGCACCATCCCAGTTCAGAACCTGGCTATATGCAAATTAGTCTGTCCCTGGCCCAGTGCATCATGGGAACAGGGCAGACCAAACTACCAAGCCAATTCTTCACTGGAAAGGAAACAAGCTTCCGGGGACCGGTTTCTGGCATTACAGCCGTCTTCGGCCCGGCTTGCTTGAATCCTGATGGTGCAGTGAGCAAGGGACTCATGTCTGAGCATACCCTTCCACACTTGTGGTGGCCAAAATATTTCAAAAAGGGGGTGGTGATGGACAGAGTATCTGAGTTAATCAGAACACTCCTACCCAGTCAACAGATCAGGGCTTGATCCATCACCGTTTTTTAGCTCACTGCACCATCCCAGTTCAGAACCTGGCTATACGCAAATTAGTCTGTCCCTGGCCCAGTGCATCATGGGAACAGAGCAGACCAAACTACCAAGCCAATTCTTCACTGGAAAGGAAACAAGCTTCCGGGGACCGGTTTTTGGCATTACAGCCGTCTTCGGCCCGGCTTGCTTGAATCCTGATGGTGCAGTGAGAAAGGGACTCATGTCTGAGCATACCCTTCCACACTTGTGGTGGCCAAAATATTTCAAAAAGGGGGTGGTGATGGACAGAGTATCTGAGTTAATCAGAACACTCCTACCCAGTCAACAGATCAGGGCTTGATCCATCACCGTTTTTTAGCTCACTGCACCATCCCAGTTCAGAACCTGGCTATATGCAAATTAGTCTGTCCCTGGTCCAGTGCATCATAGGAACAGGGCAGACCAAACTACCAAGCCAATTCTTCACTGGAAAGGAAACAAGCTTCCGGGGACCGGTTTCGGGCATTACAGCTGTCTTCGGCCCGGCTTGCTTGAATCCTGATGGTGCAGTGAGCAAGGGACTTATGTCTTAGCATACCCTTCCACACTTGTGGTGGCCAAAATATTTCAAAAAGGGGGTGGTGATGGACAGAGTATCTGAGTTAATCAGAACACTCCTACCCAGTCAACAGATCAGGGCTTGATCCATCACAGTTTTTTAGCTCACTGCACCATCCCAGTTCAGAACCTGGCTATATGCAAATTAGTCTGTCCCTGGCCCAGTGCATCATGGGAACAGGGCAGACCAAACTACCAAGCCAATTCTTCACTGGAAAGGAAACAAGCTTCCGGGGACCGGTTTCTGGCATTACAGCCGTCTTCGGCCCGGCTTGCTTGAATCCTGATGGTTCAGTGAGCAAGGGACTCATGTCTGAGCATACCCTACCACACTTGTGGTGGCCAAAATATTTCAAAAAGGGGGTGGTGATGGACAGAGTATCTGAGTTAATCAGAACACTCCTACCCAGTCAACAGATCAGGGCTTGATCCATCACCGTTTTTTAGCTCACTGCACCATCCCAGTTCAGAACCTGGCTATATGCAAATTAGTCTGTCCCTGGCCCAGTGCATCATGGGAACAGGGCAGACCAAACTACCAAGCCAATTCTTCACTGGAAAGGAAACAAGCTTCCGGGTACCGGTTTCTGGCATTACAGCCGTCTTCGGCCCGGCTTGCTTGAATCCTGATGGTGCAGTGAGCAATGGACTCATGTCTGAGCATACCCTTCCACACTTGTGGTGGCCAAAATATTTCAAAAAGGGGGTGGTGGTGATGGACAGAGTATCTGAGTTAATCAGAACACTCCTACCCAGTCAACAGATCAGGGCTTGATCCATCACCGTTTTTTAGCTCACTGCACCATCCCAGTTCAGAACCTGGCTATATGCAAATTAGTCTGTCCCTGGCCCAGTGCATCATGGGAACGGGGCAGACCAAACTACCAAGCCAATTCTTCTCTGGAAAGGAAACAAGCTTCCAGGGACCGGTTTCTGGCATTACAGCCGTCTTCGGCCCAGCTTGCTTGAATCCTGATGGTGCAGTGAGCAAGGGACTCATGTCTGAGCATACCCTTCCACACTTGTGGTGGCCAGAATATTTCAAAAAGGGGGTGGTGATGGACAGAGTATCTGAGTTAATCAGAACACTCCTACCCAGTCAACAGATCAGGGCTTGATCCATCACCGTTTTTTAGCTCACTGCACCATCCCAGTTCAGAACCTGGCTATATGCAAATTAGTCTGTCCCTGGCCCAGTGCATGCATCATGGGAACAGGGCAGACCAAACTACCAAGCCAATTCTTCACTGGAAAGGAAACAAGCTTCCGGGGACCGGTTTCTGGCATTACAGCCGTCTTCGGCCCGGCTTGCTTGAATCCTGATGGTGCAGTGAGCAAGGGACTCATGTCTGAGCATACCCTTCCACACTTGTGGTGGCCAAAATATTTCAAAAAGGGGGTGGTGATGGACAGAGTATCTGAGTTATTCAGAACACTCCTACCCAGTCAACAGATCAGGGCTTGATCCATCACCGTTTTTTAGCTCACTGCACCATCCCAGTTTAGAACCTGGCTATATGCAAATTAGTCTGTCCCTGGCCCAGTGCATCATGGGAACAGGGCAGACCAAACTACCAAGCCAATTCTTCACTGGAAAGGAAACAAGCTTCCGGGGACCGGTTTCTGGCATTACAGCCGTCTTCGGCCCGGCTTGCTTGAATCCTGATGGTGCAGTGAGCAAGGGACTCATGTCTGAGCATACCCTTCCACACTTGTGGTGGCCAAAATATTTCAAAAAGGGGGTGGTGATGGACAGAGTATCTGAGTTAATCAGAACACTCCTACCCAGTCAACAGATCAGGGCTTGATCCATCACCGTTTTTTAGCTCACTGCACCATCCCAGTTCAGAACCTGGCTATATGCAAATTAGTCTGTCCCTGGCCCAGTGCATCATGGGAACAGGGCAGACCAAACTACCAAGCCAATTCTTCACTGGAAAGGAAACAAGCTTCCGGGGATCGGTTTCTGGCATTACAGCCGTCTTCGGCCGGGCTTGCTTGAATCCTGATGGTGCAGTGAGCAAGGGACTCATGTCTGAGCATACCCTTCCACACTTGTGGTGGCCAAAATATTTCAAAAAGGGGGTGGTGATGGACAGGGTATCTGAGTTAATCAGAACACTCCTACCCAGTCAACAGATCAGGGCTTGATCCATCACTGTTTTTTAGCTCACTGCACCATCCCAGTTCAGAACCTGGCTATATGCAAATTAGTCTGTCCCTGGCCCAGTGCATCATGGGAACAGGGCAGACCAAACTACCAAGCCAATTCTTCACTAGAAAGGAAACAAGCTTCCGGGGACCGGTTTCTGGCATTACAGCCGTCTTCGGCCCGGCTTGCTTGAATCCTGATGGTGCAGTGAGCAAGGGACTCATGTCTGAGCATACCCTTCCACACTTGTGGTGGCCAAAATATTTCAAAAAGGGGGTGGTGATGGACAGAGTATCTGAGTTAATCAGAACACTCCTACCCAGTCAACAGATCAGGGCATGATCCATCACGTTTTTTAGCTCACTGCACCATCCCAGTTTAGAACCTGGCTATATTCAAATTAGTCTGTCCCTGGCCCAGTGCATGCATCATGGGAACAGGGCAGACCAAACTACCAAGCCAATTCTTCACTGGAAAGGAAACAAGCTTCCGGGGACCGGTTTCTGGCATTTAAGCCGTCTTCGGCCCGGCTTGCTTGAATCCTGATGGTGCAGTGAGCAAGGGACTCATGTCTGAGCATACCCTTCCACACTTGTGGTGGCCAAAATATTTCAAAAAGGGGGTGGTGATGGACAGAGTATCTGAGTTAATCAGAACACTCCTACCCAGTCAACAGATCAGGGCTTGATCCATCACCGTTTTTTAGCTCACTGCACCATCCCAGTTCAGAACCTGGCTATATGCAAATTAGTCTGTCCCTGGCCCAGTGCATCATGGGAACAGGGCAGACCAAACTACCAAGCCAATTCTTCACTGGAAAGGAAACAAGCTTCCGGGGACCAGTTTCTGGCATTACAGCCGTCTTCAGCCTGGCTTGCTTGAATCCTGATGGTGCAGTGAGCAAGGGACTCATGTCTGAGCATACCCTTCCACACTTGTGGTGGCCAAAATATTTCAAAAAGGGGGGTGGTGATGGACAGAGTATCTGAGTTAATCAGAACACTCCTACCCAGTCAACAGATCAGGGCTTGATCCATCACCGTTTTTTAGCTCACTGCACCATCCCAGTTCAGAACCTGGCTATATGCAAACTAGTCTGTCCCTGGACCAGTGCATCATGGGAACAGGGCAGACCAAACTACCAAGCCAATTCTTCACTAGAAAGGAAACAAGCTTCCGGGGACCGGTTTCTGGCATTACAGCCGTCTTCGGCCCGGCTTGCTTGAATCCTGATGGTTCAGTGAGCAAGGGACTCATGTCTGAGCATACCCTTCCACACTTGTGGTGGCCAAAATATTTCAAAAAGGGGGTGGTGATGGACAGAGTATCTGAGTTAATCAGAACACTCCTACCCAGTCAACAGATCAGGGCTTGATCCATCACCGTTTTTTAGCTCACTGCACCATCCCAGTTCAGAACCTGGCTATATGCAAATTAGTCTGTCCCTGGCCCAGTGCATCATGGGAACAGGGCAGACCAAACTACCAAGCCAATTCTTCACTGGAAAGGAAACAAGCTTCCGGGGACCGGTTTCTGGCATTACAGCCGTCTTCGGCCCGGCTTGCTTGAATCCTCATGGTGCAGTGAGCAATGGACTCATGTCTGAGCATACCCTTCCACACTTGTGGTGGCCAAAATATTTCAAAAAGGGGGTGGTGATGGACAGAGTATCTGAGTTAATCAGAACACTCCTACCCAGTCAACAGATCAGGGCTTGATCCATCACCGTTTTTTAGCTCACTGCACCATCCCAGTTCAGAACCTGGCTATATGCAAATTAGTCTGTCCCTGGCCCAATGCATCATGGGAACAGGGCAGACCAAACTACCAAGCCAATTCTTCACTGGAAAGGAAACAAGCTTCCGGGGACCGGTTTCTGGCATTACAGCTGTCTTCGGCCCGGCTTGCTTGAATCCTGATGGTGCAGTGAGCAAGGGACTCATGTCTGAGCATACCCTTCCACACTTGCGGTGGCCAAAATATTTCAAAAAGGGGGTGGTGATGGACAGAGTATCTGAGTTAATCAGAACACTCCTACCCAGTCAACAGATCAGGGCTTGATCCATCATCGTTTTTTAGCTCACTGCACCATCCCAGTTCAGAACCTGGCTATATGCAAATTAGTCTGTCCCTGGCCCAGTGCATCATGGGAACGGGGCAGACCAAACTACCAAGCCAATTCTTCTCTGGAAAGGAAACAAGCTTCCAGGGACCGGTTTCTGGCATTACAGCCGTCTTCGGCCCGGCTTGCTTGAATCCTGATGGTGCAGTGAGCAAGGGACTCATGTCTGAGCATACCCTTCCACACTTGTGGTGGCCAAAATATTTCAAAAAGGGGGTGGTGATGGACAGAGTATCTGAGTTAATCAGAACACTCCTACCCAGTCAACAGATCAGGGCTTGATCCATCACCGTTTTTTAGCTCACTGCACCATCCCAGTTCAGAACCTGGTTATATGCAAAGTAGTCTGTCCCTGGCCCAGTGCATCATTGGAACAGGGCAGACCAAACTACCAAGCCAATTCTTCACTGGAAAGGAAACAAGCTTCCGGGGACCGGTTTCTGGCATTACAGCCGTCTTCGGCCCGGCTTGCTTGAATCCTGATGGTGCAGTGAGCAAGGGACTCATGTCTGAGCATACCCTTCCACACTTGTGGTGGCCAACATATTTCAAAAAGGGGGTGGTGATGGACAGAGTATCTTAGGTAATCAGAACACTCCTACCCAGTCAACAGATCAGGGCTTGATCCATCACCGTTTTTTAGCTCACTGCACCGTCCCAGTTCAGAACCTGGCTATATGCAAATTAGTCTCTCCCTGGCCCAGTGCATCATGAGAACAGGGCAGACCAAACTACCAAGCCAATTCTTCACTGGAAAGGAAACAAGCTTCCGGGGACCGGTTTCTGGCATTACAGCCGTCTTCGGCCCGGCTTGCTTGAATCCTAATTTGCATGTAGCCAGGTTCTGAACTCGGATGGTGCAGTGAGCTAAAAAACGGTGATGGATCAAGCCCTGATCTGTTGACTGGGTAGGAGTGTTCTGCTTAATTTAGATACTCTGTCCATCACCACCCCCTTTTCTGAATCGTCTTCCTCGGCGATGCGGGACCCGCGAAGCGGGTCCGGCAAGCAGTTGGCAAGTGGACCAGAGTCAGCAGAAGAACAGCCCAGCACAAAAGATCCAGAGGGAGAGGTCCGCTCAGGGCAGAGTTAGTGCGCTTTCAATCCCGCAGTAGCGAGGGTCAGGGGAGTTTTTCAAAGTGACCTGTGCGCAGGGGGCGGGGCAAGCAGAGAGAGCGGGCCAGGTGGTACGAATTGGCCAAGCAGGGACTCCTGGGAGATAGAGTCCCTGCAGTCCTGCTCGCAGCCCTGCTGCAAAGCCCCAAGACTCCCCAGCTGTCACAAGCCGCCACAAAGTACAGTTTCCCCGCTGTCTTCCTCGGCGAAGCGGGTCCGGCGAGCAATTGGCAAGTGGACCAGAGTCAGCAGAAGAACAGCCCAGCACAAAAGATCCAGAGGGAGAGGTCCGCTCAGGGCAGAGTCAGTGCGCTTTCAATCCCGCAGTAGCGAGGGTCAGGGGAGATTTTCAAAGTGACCTGTGCGCAGGTGGCGGGGCAAGCAGAGAGAGCGGGCCAGGTGGTACAAATTGGCCAAGCAGGGACTCCTGGGAGATAGAGTCCCTGCAGTCCCGCTCGCAGCCCTGCTGCAAAGCCCCAAGACTCCCCAGCTGTCACAAGCCGCCACAAAGTACAGTTCCCCCGCTGTCTTCCTCAGCGATGCGGGACCCCCGAAGCGGGTCCGGCGAGCAGTTGGCAAGTGGACCAGAGTCAGCAGAAGAACAGCCCAGCACAAACTATCCAGAGGGAGAGGTCCGCTCAGGGCAGAGTCAGTGTGCTTTCAATCCCGCAGTAGCGAGGGTCAGAGGAGTTTTTCAAAGTGACCTGTGCGCAGGGGGCGGGGCAAGCAGGGAGAGCGGGCGAGGTGGTACGAATTGGCCAAGCAGGGACTCCTGGGAGATAGAGTCCCTGCAGTAATGCTCGCAACCCTGCTGCAAAGCCCCAAGACTCCCCAGCTGTCACAAGCCGCCACAAAGTACAGTTCCCCCGCTGTCTTCCTCGGCGATGCGGGACCCGCGAAGCGGGTCCGGCGAGCAGTTGGCAAGTGGACCAGAGTCAGCAGAAGAACAGCCCAGCACAAAAGATCCAGAGGGAGAGGTCCGCTCAGGGCAGAGTCAGTGCGCTTTCAATCCCGCAGTAGCGAGGATCAGAGGAGTTTTTCAAAGTGACCTGTGCGCAGGGGGCGGGGCAAGCAGGGAGAGCGGGCCAGGTGGTACGAATTGGCCAAGCAGGGACTCCTGGGTGATAGAGTCCCTGCAGTACCGCTCGCAGCCCTGCTGCAAAGCCCCAAGACTCCCCAGCTGTCACAAGCGGCCACAAAGTACAGTTCCCCCGCTGTCTTCCTCGGCGATGCGGGACCCGCGAAGCAGGTCCGGCGAGCAGTTGGCAAGTGGACCAGAGTCAGCAGAAGAACATCCCAGCACAAAAGATCCAGAGGGAGAGGTCCGCTCAGGGCAGAGTCAGTGCGCTTTCAAATAAGAAGAAGAACAAGATTAGAGAGACAGGAAAGTAGACAGGATCAGATAGGTGTAGAAGAACATGCTCAGGAAGAAGTGAACAGAGCTACCCGAAACCCTGAGCAGGACCAGACAGGGAAAGAAGAACATACTCAGGCAAAGAGACCTAACCAAAGAACTGAGCAGGGACAGACAGGAATAGAAGAACACGTCCAGGCAGCAGAAGAGTCAATTGCAGTAAGACCTGAACAGGACAAGTTAGGAGAAGAACAACAAGTTTGGGCAGAAGAAGGAAATCAATTTGAAATAAGACACGAACAGGATCAGATAGAGGAAGAAGAACAAGTTCAGGTGGATGAAACAAGACCTGAACAGGAACAGGTATAGAGTGATTCGGAAGAAGAAGAACGGATTGTGCCTAGACACCCTGAAAATAAAAAAACTTTAGAAAAAGACGGAGAGGGTGAAAGTGCAGTTCAAATTAAAAGGGTCAGAAAAGGTAACAATTGGCCAGGTGGAGTCAAAAGATTGAGATTGTATCTGAGAAAAACAGACAAAAGACCTGAGCAGGTGAATGAGGTTACTAGTCAAACTCAGTCTAAACAGTCGATTGTTAAAAACACTCGAAGAATTCCAAGACTGAGAATTCTGAAGAAAGGAAAAGAAGAGAAATCTTCTTGAAATAAAATGGCTAAAAACAAAGTTACTGAGCGACCAAAACGAAGTTTTAAACGAAGATGCTGTAGAGCTTGAATATGTAGCATTTTATTAGTGATCTCAGTATGGCTATTTTTAACAGTAGCAGTTCCTTATTTCATTCTAACAAACAAGAAGAATGATACAGATACTAATGAGAAAACAGCTACCATGAAAGGAGATAGAGTAGAATTATAAGCAGCAGATGAGATAGATTTGCATCAAACAGTATTAGACAATGATACATCTTTAAACGTTTTCACTTTTTATTATTTCAGTATGTAGATACAATCGAGCTTAGTGATTGTTACGTCTGTATGAAATTACCAGCTTCAGTATCAGAAGGAGTTACATACCATCAACATATGGTATTTCATGTAGTGTACTAGCAAGTCTGTTTTATAGAACAGGAACACTTCCGTATTATTATTCAAACTTAGATGAAGCATTTTCAGAACTTCCTATTCGAAAGAAGATGAATCCAATACTTAGTAGTCCAGATGCACAGTTTATGGGTGAATTTTCTAACAATAAAGTCAATAGATAATGTAAAGGCACACAAAAATAATTTAGCATGTATATTACGTGAAGAAGAGAAAGTGTTTTTGAATATAGTTGAAGAAAGGAAACAAAAAGAAAGACGCTGAACAGAAAACCCATGTACCTCCATGGGCTGAGAAAGAGGGAATTTATACAGCTGGCAGAGCTCATGCTGCGATGTCCCTAGACTTTGTGAAGAAAGGGAAAACCTGCCTCCATAGATTAAAGACAGATTATAATAACATATTTATTGGTTCCAGTGAATGTGAACATAACTTCCTAATATTGGGAGATTGGAGACTGAAAGGGGGAACAGATCCAGAATTTCCTGGGGTTTACTAAGTGTGTGGAAATAATGCTTACTATCAGTTGCCTGCATGGTGGTACGGAAGCTGCTACTTTGGGATAGTATTTCTGAAAATATATCATGAAAAAGAATCACTGGAAGCAATGAAAATACTAATGAACTAACACAAAGAATTTTATTTTTTTCATTTAATCAGTTTATATAGCGCTGGCTAGACCCGAAGGTATCAGAGCGCTTTACATGAGAATCAACAATGTAACAGAGAAAGTTCAACAATTACACAATACTTCCAAAAAAATAGGCAATACAATTAGGAGAGGAGAGTTAACCACTTCGACGCTAATGACAAAGCCAGCTCGTCATGGGCGTTACCTGCCCTGCGCTCATGACGAGCTGGCTTTGTCACAAACAAGCCATTTACTCCTTTCTCAGCGCACAGCAGGTAAACGCGGTAGCGCTGAAGCAGTTAAAGGAGAGAGAAAAGTAGTCGAGGGGCCAGGGGAGGTGAGAAAGGGAGGATAAGGGAAGAGACAATAAGGAGAGACAAAAAGAAGTCTGTCTAAAAAACGACTGGGTAGTGTAGAAATGTGAGCAGTCTAGTAGATGGGATGGGCGGAGTCAAGGGGTTGGAGGAAGGGGAAGGGCGAACACAGGAAAGGGGCAGTTAGAGTAGGGAAAGGGACAAGAGTGGAAGCCAGGAATAAAGCTCCTCAAATATATACATCTGTGTCTGTCGTTATTCCAATCACGATACGACAACTGGCGACGAGGGTGGGATAGGTGTAGCTACCTCCCACAGAACCCTGAAGGAGTGTCCTGTCCCGTGCAGCGTGAAGAGAGAAAAGAAGACGCTGTTGAAAAAAAAAACGAGACCGCCGCCCAGATCGAGAGGCCAGCGGTGACTGCCCCTGCTCCACAGTCTGACTGCTGTGTAGAGCTCAGCGAGAGCGGCGATCAACAAGCGCTGGGGCGTCTGGACGAGGTATGCCCGGTTGCGCCAAAAACGTGGCTCACCCCTGATGCGTGTGAGTTGGAACGTGCTGCATGTGGAGTGGTCGGGAGCTCACCCCGATTCTGCCGGGTGCTCCAGCGCATGAGAGTGTAGCACTGATGCTGCCTGGCATCCCAAGATATTCCCCGGTGGTTTGTGCGTGTGAGCGCCAGTGAAAACGGACTTTGGCGCCGGCATCGAGATCTCACCCCCGATGCGTGAGGGTTGGCGAGCTGTCGCCGAGTGAGCGTGTGGCCCGGAGTAACAAGACGAGAGCCCACCTCGACCTCACCTGAACGTGGCAGCGCTGGAATCAGCGTAGGGATCTGGAGAGGCACTGCCGCCTCGAAGACCGGCTGTTGGTGAGTCCTGTTTGATTCAGCCCGGTTTGGAATAAGCAAAGTGAAAATCTCGTGTGAACCGAGATTTCAGTGACGGCGGCCATCTTGAAGTCAGGCAGCCATAAGGACAGATCCCCTGTGAAAATTACAAGTGGCCATCTTGAAGTCAGGCAGCAGTGGAAATTGAAAAACAAACATTGGAAGTTGCACAACAAGCATTGGAAATTGCAAAACAAGCATTGGAAGTTGCAAGACAAGCATTGAAAGTTGCAAAACAAGCATTGAAAGTTGCAAAACAAGCATTGCAAACAAGCATTGGAATTTGCAAAACAAGCATTGGAAGTTGCAAAACAAGCATTGGAAGTGCAAGACAAGCATTGAAAGTTGCAAAACAAGCATTGACAGTTGCAAAACAAGCATTGCAAACAAGCTTTGGAAGTTGCAAAACAAGCATTGGAAGTTGCAAAACAAGCATAGGAAGTTGCAAAACAAGCATTGGAAGTTGCCAACACCAGCGTTGTAAGTTGCAAAACAAATTTTGGACATTGCAAACAGATCCTGCCGAGCATAAGGAAGTGATAGTGAGACGACAGTTCCACAATGTCGACCTCCCCGCACGGGGCCGGTGGCGGTGCGGCGGCGGCTGTCCCTGTAGTGCCTGGAGTTTCGCATCTGCGCCCCCCAGAAGCACTGACTTTAGTGGCGGGCGGAAGTATGGGTCCCAGATGGCAGGAGTGGCTGGAAGAGTTGGAAGACTATCTTGAAGGATCTAAAGTCACGGGCGATAGAGACAAGCTGATTGCATTACGCAACCTAGTTGGCAAAGAGATATGCAAAGTGATTAAAGAATTGCCGACCGATGATCAAGGAACTTATGTCAAGGTGCACGATGCGCTGAACAGGAAGTTTGTGCACAAAAGAAATGTGGACTATGAGAGGCATGTGTTCCATCAAGCCCGTCAAGACAAAGAAGAGATGATGAGCACGTTCTTATCCAGACTGAGACGACTGTCTCAGTACTGTAATTTTGACACTTTCTCGACAGAAGATGCCATCTGACTCAGAGTCATCAGGGGTTGCCATTCAGAGACACTTCGCAGGAGGTTACTGAGAAAGAGTCACAATCTTGACGAGATAGAGGAAATGATGAGAGTTCATGATCAAGCAGAGGAGCACGCTAAAGACATGGAGACAGGGCGCAGTGACAGAAAAGAACACGCATACTGGACACAAAACAGCAACACTCAGAAGAAATCAAAAGACCAGTCAAGAAGGTCGCGACCAACCTCTCGTCATCACCAAAAGGGTCGTAGACATTATGAGTCCGGAAGGAGGGACAAGAACTCATATCGTACCAGAATACCAGAGCGCTCTCGGAAATGCTACAGGTGTGGATACGATTTCCCGCATGATGCTGTATGTCCAGCCATGGGCCAACAATGCCGAAAATGTGGACGACACAATCATTTTGAGGCAATGTGCGGGATCTACAACAAAGAGAGAAAAAGTGAGCCGACGAAGTCACAACACCCAGAAAACAAGAGACATCATGTGAAAGCTGTACAGGACAGAGCAATATCGCCCTCTGGTTCGTCACACTCTAGCAGGGAATCGCGCAGATCTCAATGGACCAGACGGTCACTGAAGCGGTCGCCGTCGAGTAGATCAAGGTCAATGTCACAAGAGTCAGTATATACTGATGAATACATTTGCATGGTGGCTGACCCGGACCAACTCAAGAAGTATCCTCCACTAGACATTAAAGTAGGGACGCATGCAACCAAATTCGTATTAGACAGCGGAGCGTCCCTGAATTACATGCCTGTAACTAAATATAATAAGATGAAACCACCACCCCTCCTGAGTCCGGCACATGTAAGGGTGTTCACCTGGATGTCAAAAAAACCCCTTCCGTGCCTGGGCAAATTTGCAACAACACTCAAGCATGAATCTACTTCAGTGTCGGCGTACATCCATGTTATCGAGGGCCCCGAGGCCGATTGCCTGCTCAGTTTGCCGACAGCTGAGCGTCTACGACTGGTGGAATTTCTGTACCGAGTCAATGACAACCCGGATGTAGTCCGCAAATTCCCCAAATTATTCACCGGATTGGGAAAGATGAACAAGTGTCTAATATGCCTGCACATCAATGACCAGGTGTGCCCGGTGGCTCAACATCCCAGGAGAGTACCGTTTCATCTGCAGCAAGCAGTGGAGGACGAAATCCAGGAACTGCTGCTGGCAGACATCATCGAAAAAACAGAGAGTCCCACACCATGGGTGTCACCAGTTGTTATAGTTCCAAATAAGGGCACCCCTGACAAAGTACGCTTGTGTGTGGACATGAGACTTCCCAACACAGCGATAGAAAGAGAGCGTCACCCCGGACCCCACCTGGGTGACATGATTGCAGCACTGAATGGAGCCAAGGTATTCTCCAAACTTGACTTAAATGAGGGATACCATCAGTTAGAATTACATGAAAAATCAAGGTACATAACGACCTTTGCCACTCATCTGGGTCTGTTTCGGTACAAAGATTAAGTTTTGGTGTCTCCTCTGCGGCGGAAATATTTCAGGAGATCATTCGACAAACAATCAGACACATACCCAACTCACTGAACTACAGTGATGATATTCTAGTATATGGATCGAACACACAAGAACACGACACAGCGTTGGATCGAGTGTGCCACGCTTTACTTGAAGCCAACTTAACCCTAAATAAGGACAAGTGTGAATTTCATCAATCCACTCTCAAGTTTTTTGGGCATGTGTTCTCAGGTGACGGGATGAAACCCGATCCTGACAAAGTAAGTGCGCTCAATACCACTAAATGCCCCCAAGATGTCAGTGACATTCGATCATTTCTGGGAATGGCCAGTTATTGCGCCAGATATATTAAAGACTATGCTACTATCAGCCACCCCCTCCGTGTCCTCACTAAACAAGGACAACCATTTGTGTGGAGCACCCAGTGTGAACAGGCATTCAGAGAAATTAAGCAGGCGGTGGAGTCTGCGGACAATTTAGCATTTTTTCACCCCAGGAGAAAGACGGAGATCACGGTGGACGCCAGTCCAGTGGGACTGGGTGCCATCCTGGCACAATATGATAATGACACTGATCGAAGACACATTGTGGCCTATGCCAGTCGCAGCCTGTCGGATACCGAGAAGGCTTACTCCCAGCCGGAGAAGGAAAGCCTTGCGGTCGTGTGGGCCTGCGAGCACTTTCATGTGTGCATTTACGGCAAACATTTCACCATGGTTACAGATCACCAGGCGCTTGTTACCTTCTTTGGCAATCCCAGAGCAAAGATGCCTCCTCGCATTGAGAGGTGGGGTTTACGCCTGCAGGAATATACCTACACAATTGTCCATAAACCCGGGAAAGGGGAGAATCCCACGGATTACATGTCTCGACACCCTCAGCCATCACAGGTTTCGTCTCCGTCAATAGCAGACGAATATATACACTTTGTAGTAGGGGTAGCCCGACCATCGGCAGTCCCTTTGGAAGCCATTCAAGAAGCCACGGCTCAAGATGCCCTTCTCCAGAAAGTATTGCGACGACTGCGCACACATCGCGGGAGACATGATAGTGAAGATGACCAGGGTGATCCGCAAAGTCGGCAGGAAATGCAAGCCTTCAAGAACATGAACGAAGAACTATCTGCCACCTCAGAGGGGCTCCTACTGAGAGATCATCGGATTGTCATCCCGAGGCAATTACGTCAAGGTGTTGTCAACTTAGCGCATGAGGGTCATCGAGGAGTTGTGGCAACAAAAAGAGCGCTCCGGGAGCGTGTGTGGTTTCCATTACTCGACCAAATGGTGGAATTAACTTTGAAGGATTGTCCCCAATGTCAACTGGTGAGGCCAGGTGATCCCCCAGCTCCCCTTCAAATGACCAAACTGCCCAGTGGGGTGTGGCAGGAACTTGCCATGGACTTCTATGGACCTCTGCAGTCAGGCAAATATGTGGTGGCTATCATGGATGAGTACTCAAGGTTTCCAATAGCTCAGTTCGTGTCTTCCACAAATGCGTCTAGCACGATTGCTGTATTGGATGAGGTGTTTGCTGCCTGGGGCGTTCCTAAGGAACTTAAAACTTGAACGGTTTATGGCCACTCTAAAGAGGACATTTCAACAAGCCACTGTGGAAAAGAAAGATTTTCAAGAGGCTCTCAACGAGGTCCTAAGGGCCTATCGGACAACACCTCATGCCACTACTGGAAAGTGCCCTGCAACACTCATGCTGGGGCGACCCATCCGGACAAGGATCCCAACCTGGGAAGGGGCACTACGACCGGTGTCTCCAACACGCATCCATCAGGAACTAGTGGCGACTGATCAAGTGTACAGGCACTTTGTGTTCCCTGAACCTTGCCCCATTCTATCAGCTGATTGATTAATAATCGTGTCTGAAATATTTCTTTTTTAAATACTGTACCATATTTTAAACAGTGTGATTTTATACTCTGTGCTCACCTCGAGACGAGACTACTTCGCCGCCGAGGCTTATTTACTGGTACCACGCCGACTTAGCCAGGCGCTGGGAAACCCCAGGCACAATTTCAGGGGCCATATTGGGAAGGGAAGGCTGAACCGAGACCTCGGCGCCCCTCCCGCCCTCCGTGTGATTCTGTTATTGTTATTCCTCTGAGGCGGAAAGCCGGAGGCACTTTGTGTTCCCTGTACCTTGCCCCATTCTATCAGCTGATTGATTAATAATCGTGTCTGAAATATTTCTTTTTTAAATACTGTACCATATTTTAAACAGTGTGATTTTATACTCTGTGCTCACCTCGAGACGAGACTACTTCGCCGCCGAGGCTTATTTACTGGTACCACGCCGACTTAGCCAGGCGCTGGGAAACCCCAGGCACAATTTCAGGGGCCATCTTGGGAAGGGAAGGCTGAACCGAGACCTCGGCGCCCCTCCCGCCCTCCGTGGTTACTTAAGGGCGAGTCCTCCCTGTTCCCAGTGATTCTGTAATTGTTATTCCTCTGAGGCGGAAAGCCGGAGGCACTTTGTGTTCCCTGTACCTTGCCCCATTCTATCAGCTGATTGATTAATAATCGTGTCTGAAATATTTCTTTTTTAAATACTGTACCATATTTTAAACAGTGTGATTTTATACTCTGTGCTCACCTCGAGACGAGACTACTTCGCCGCCGAGGCTTATTTACTGGTACCACGCCGACTTAGCCAGGCGCTGGGAAACCCCAGGCACAATTTCAGGGGCCATCTTGGGAAGGGAAGGCTGAACCGAGACCTCGGCGCCCCTCCCGCCCTCCGTGGTTACTTAAGGGCGAGTCCTCCCTGTTCCCAGTGATTCTGTTATTGTTATTCCTCTGAGGCGGAAAGCCGGAGGCACTTTGTGTTCCCTGTACCTTGCCCCATTCTATCAGCTGATTGATTAATAATCGTGTCTGAAATATTTCTTTTTTAAATACTGTACCATATTTTAAACAGTGTGATTTTATACTCTGTGCTCACCTCGAGACGAGACTACTTCGCCGCCGAGGCTTATTTACTGGTACCACGCCGACTTAGCCAGGCGCTGGGAAACCCCAGGCACAATTTCAGGGGCCATCTTGGGAAGGGAAGGCTGAACCGAGACCTCGGCGCCCCTCCCACCCTCCTCCGTCACCATCTCTATGTATATAAACAAAGGACCTACCCGACCGCGCAGCGGGCGGGCGCAGCGGGTGCGCCGATGGCGCGCCGAAGGCGCGCCTAAGGCAAGCCCGTCTGCGCCCGTCCGCGCCTGGCCCGGGCCTAGGGCCACCCCCCCTGGTTCACTTAACTCGCCTCACCGCATTATTTACTCCGCCGCTCAGCTCCAGCGTCTCCGCCCGTTGAGCAATCGAACCTGTTCGATTTTTCACCCTATTACCTTGTCCACCAGCACAGTCACATACTGTCCTAGCTGTCATAATATGATCCCCTCTAAACCTTCGGATAGCAAGCCTCACATTCTGAAACCCCATGTTATAGCCCTTACGAATGTCCGCTCGCTGGGCAAACACAGCCAGGATATTCATGACTTGATCCAAGATTATAAAATTGACCTTTTATTTATGACCGAAACATGGATGGGCCAAGCTTCCGATCCGGACTTAGTCATAGCTGTTCCGTTGGGATACACCACCCACAGACTAGATAGGCAAATCAAGAAAAAGGGAGGTGGTATCGCCATTATTGCCCGTGACACTTACACTGTAAGGTTTACTATTATCCCACAGATTTTTTGTGAAGCCATTGAGTTTGCTATTAAAATGTCTCCATCCTACACTTTTAGAGGGATCCTCCTCTATCGCCCCCCAGGGCCAAGAATTGATTTTATCGATGCATTTAGGTCGACTCTGGAAGTATCTGCACTAGATAACCCTTTCACCATTTTGGGTGATTTTAATTTCCATTTTGACGACCTTGATAACTCTGACTCAGCAACATTATTAGCTGATCTATCTACATTTGGCCTTGCCCCCCTGGTTCATGCCCCCACGCATGATGGAGGTCACATGTTAGACGGCATCTTTACCAATGCTACAGGTTTTCAAGCTACACAAATACTCCCGTTAACTTGGTCTGACCACCATCTTATTCTGACATCGTTACAAATACGTGACCCTCCATCCAATCAATCGAATTGCACCCCTCGTCAATCATATCTGGCTTGGGAGGATATGGATGAATGTAGGTTTAAAAATCTCCTTACAGCTACCACTCCCCTGCTATCTACCGACCCTAATACTGCTACTTCCCAATTTAACAACTGGGTCAGTTTAGCAGCCAAGGATCTGGTTCCCGTTAAGCAACGCTCACGGAACAGATCCACCCCTTCGGCCCCATGGTACACGGACGATTTACGCAAACAAAAACAACAGTGCCGTAACAGAGAGAGACACTGGAGGAAAGACTACTCTCAGGAGTCAAAAGTCCTGTACAAAGAGTCAGTGGCCTCATACAAAAATCTCATTATAGAAGCCAAGAAAATGTACTATTGTCACAAAATTGAATCTGCACAAAACTCCAATAAATGTCTATACGAAACCACCAAACAGCTTGCCGGCTCTTCTGTTGATCTTACTCCCCCCCCGTCTCAAATGATCTGTGATGCTTTGTCTAAGTTTTTTTTTAGCAAGGTTGACGACATTTATCAAATCTTTGCAAATACTACCATTAGCTCCCACGACGCCTTTGTTCAGCTAGATGGACCTGCTTTTCACCAGTTCAGTGAGGTTACAGGCCCACAGGTACTAGACACTATATCCTCCATTAAATCAGGGTCGGCTTTGGACCCGTGCCCGTTGAAGGTTATGCGGCCCATCATGGATGTAGTTTTTACATCCATAACAGAGATTTGTAATTCCATGTTCTCTACGGGTATCTTTCCGGACATCCTCAAGAGAACAATTATAAAACCTCTCCTTAAGAAACCCACCCTAGATAAAGAAGAACTTAAAAGTTATCGGCCTATTGCCAGCTTGCCACTACTGGCGAAAATAGCGGAAAAAACCATGAATACCCAACTCTCCTTCTTTATCGAGGAGAATAAAAAGCTGGATGAATCGCAGTTTGGCTTTCGCCGATATCATGGAACTGAGACCGCTCTGGTCAAAGCGGCGGATGATATTAGATCCATCCGGGATGCAGGAGGTTCGGCCATCCTGATCCTATTGGACCTATCGGCAGCCTTCGACATGGTCGACCATGTTATCCTGGTCGACCGTGTCGAGAAAATGGGCATCCGAGGCAATGCCAAAAATCTTATTGCCTCTTTCCTGGCTAATAGGACCCAGATTGTCACTGTGGGACCTTTTGAATCCTCTCCCTTGTCATTACCTTGTGGAGTTCCTCAGGGCTCATCCCTCAGTCCGACACTCTTTAATATTTATGTGTCGGACCTTGCCAAAGTCATCAGGGCACACGGGATGAGCCTGACGTCCTACGCTGATGATACCCAATTGGTCCTAGCTGTCAAGAACGATGGGCCACAAAGAGCCAACATGCTTACTCAGGGCATGCAGGCAATTAGCAGTTGGATGGCCCACAACTGCTTGAAACTAAATTCTGAGAAATCTGAAGTGGTAGTTTTCGGCAATCTTTCCCCAGAGTGGTCTTCTTCATGGTGGCCTTCGTCTATGGGCCAGCCTCCAGACCCGGTTGACAAGGTCAGGAACCTGGGTGTCATGTTTGACAACCGTTTGAATTTCCTACCTCATGCCAACCAGATCTCCTCCTCTGCCTTTTACAAACTTCGGCTCATTAAGAAAATTATGCCCTTTCTGCCTGAACATCTTGCTAAAACCTTGGTGAGCGCTCTGGTCCTCTCCACCCTAGATTATTGTAACGCCTTGTTTCTAGGTGCTCAGGAGAGAGTGCTTGCCAAAATGCAGGCTATTCAGAACGCAGCGGCAAGGCTACTAGGGCGTATTCCGAAATTTCAACCGGTCTCACCAACCATAAGACAACTTCACTGGCTCCCGGTGAAAAAGAGGATAAAGTTTAAGGCATTGTGTTTGATATACAAGGCCTTACATAACGCTGGACCAGCGTTCTTCACCCAGAACTTAATCCCCTACTGTCCGTCTAGAACACTGCGATCCTCTAGCTCCCTTGATCTGGTGGTCCCCCGCACTAGAACTGTCAACTGGGGTGACAGACGATTTCTGGTGGCTGCACCAAGACTGTGGAACACACTCCCTCAATCGATAAGGACCAGCTCCTCCCTCTGGTCTTTCCGAAAAAGCGTTAAAACCTGGCTTTTTAACATCTGATGTCCCCTTGCAGTTTTTTTTTAGCGTCTTTATGGGAAAAACATATCAGTTATCTAGCGCCGAGATGCCTAAGGGCCTTTGTTCGCGCTTTACAAGTGTTATAATAAATAAAATAAATAAATAAATAAATAAATAAATCCAACAAGACCAAGATGAAGGTGTATGCAGATGCTAGGAGGAGGGCAAAGTCTCCCTCTCTGGAAACTGGAGACTGTGTAGTAGTCAAACAAGGACAATCAAAAAAGACAGACTGCAGATTTAAAGATGAACCCTTGACTATCACTCGACAGAAAGGTACTATGATTACTGCAGAATCTGAGAATCGGCGAGTCACTCGGAATGTATCCCATTTTCAGAAATGTACCCCAGCCATGAAAGAGGCTCTTGACAGAGTCCATGATCACCAAGGTGCAGCAGGGTTTAGCCAAGTGGAACCAATACAGAGGCCTGATCACCAACAGGCACCTTTGGTCATAGACAATGGAGTGGATCTCCGACCTAGAAGGGACATTCGCAAGCCTAAAAGACTAATCGAAGAAATATAAACATTCTAGTTGTACTGTTTTGTTAACAAAGGGGGAGATGTAGAAATGTGAGCAGTCTAGTAGATGGGATGGGCGGAGTCAAGGGGTTGGAGGAAGGGGAAGGGCGAACACAGGAAAGGGGCAGTTAGAGTAGGGACAGGGGCAAGAGTGGAAGCCAGGAATAAAGCTCCTCAAATATATACATCTGTGTCTGTCGTTATTCCAATCACGATACGACAGGTAGGTGACGACCAAGGAGGGAATCCACGGCCCATCTCCCCTATAGCTAAACCAAGTAGCTCCATCGGGCATAAGACAAAATAGTTCAGTCTCAATACATAGCGAGAGGAGGGAAGGAGAGACATAAATAGGGGGAGGATGCGGGAGGAGATGACAGGAGAGACGAAAGGAAGTGCAACAATGTGGTTCAACAATATACCAGAAAAAGATCAACAAGTAAACATTATATCAAACAATCAGCAATACATTAGGGGAGGAGAGAAAGGAGAGAGAAAGTAGTGGGGGGTAGGGAAGGAGAGAAAGTGAGGATAAGGGAAGAGACAACTGTAGAGATGAAAAGAAGTCTGTCTAAAGACCGACTGGGTAGGTGACGACCAAGGAGGGAATGCACGGCCCATCTCCCCTATAGCTAAACCAGGTAGCTCCATCGGGCATCAGACAAAATAGTTCGGTCTCAAGTGGCGAGGGAAGAGGTTCACAGAAAAACAGGGTGGGGACAAAGGGCAAGGGCATGTGAGGGCAGAGGACAGAAGCTGGAAAGAGTAGGAGCGGAGAGGGGGAGGGTTGGGGAAGGGAGAGGGGGAAGATAAGGTCAGGAGAGATGCGGGAGCTTTAGCCCGAAGACCGGCTGGGTAGGTGATAGTCAAAAGAGGGAGCCCAAAGTCAATCTCCCCCATAGCTAGCGAGGTAGCTCCACCGGGCATCATACAAAAGTAGCTAGGTCTCAGTTTTTCTCCCCGGGGCTGTCATAGTCGCCATCATGGGATGTTTCAGCCTAGATGAGTTTGCAGCATTGGATCTCCCAGCAGGGGTGGTGTACACGCAGGGACACATCAAAGCTAGTACAAGCCAGTACAATCCAGTACAACCTTAAAGTACAGGCAGGAACGTTAGCTTTTAAAATCCGGGTGCAAGCAGTCTGAGGTAGCTCGAGTCCATTAAAATCCAAGTATTTATAAGTCACGTAGGGGCAATTTGGAGACCAAAACAGAGGCCTTAAAAAGTTAAGGTAATCTTTAGAAAAGTAGCGCCGCCATTTTAAAGTCAGGCAATTTAAAGCTGAGGCAGTGTCCCCATTAAATCAGCCATTTGAAGGTCAGGCGGAGAAATAACAATAGAGTTTAGGAAGTATATTAGAACCTCAGCCAGATGATCATGCCGCCACAGAGATCAGCAGGAGTCCCCATGAGGGAGAACAGGGTCTCGCCCACAGCGGAAAGCAGCCCAAATAGTAGCATCAAGCCACCGAAGAAATCCTCCCCCAGCAGGACCCCAGCGCCGCCCGGCAGTACAGTGCTCGGCGCCGGTGGACAGAGCGGGTCGAGAGGCAGATAAGCACAGGAACGACCGCCTGGCTTCAAGCCTGATAGCATCAGCATCGGATTGTGGCATAAAAAGAACCACAACGTGAAGTCCAGCAATAACAAAAAAAAATAGCAACAAAACAAAAATGGCGTCACAGAGAGCTAGTTTTTCTGAAATAGTAGGTGACATCTTTGGTGCATTGATACCTTCAATCAATCAATCAATCAATCATTTGTAGAGCCCGCTACTCACCCGTTAGGGTCTCAAGGCGCTGGGGGGGGCGGGGCGCTGCTATTGCTCGAAGAGCCAGGTCTTGAGGTGCTTCCTGAAGCGGAGATGGTCCTGGGTCAGTCGTAGGTGGGTGGGAAGGGAGTTCCAGGTCTTTGCTGCCCGGTAGGAGAATGATTGTCCTCCGGCGGTGGTTATGCGGATTCGTGGGACGATGGCGAGGGCGAGGTTGGTGGATCGGAGCTGGTGGGTGGGGGTGTAGAACGCGAGTCGGCTGTTGAGGTATTCTGGGCCCATGTTGTGGAGTGCTTTGTGTGCGTGGGTGAGGAGTCTGAACGTGATTCTTTTGCTGACGGGGAGCCAGTGGAGTTTTCTCAGGTGGGTTGAGATGTGGCAGCAGCGGGGGATGTTGAGGATGAGTCGTGCAGTGGCATTTTGTATGCGTTGGAGACGGTTCTGAAGTTTGGCGGTGGTTCCAGCATAGAGGGCGTTCCAGTAGTCCAGTCGGCTGGTGACGAGGGCCTGGGTGACTGTACTTCTGGTTTCGGTGGGGATCCATCGGAAGATCTTTCGGAGCATGCGTAGGGTGTTGAAGCATGAGGATGAGACGGCGTTGAATTGTTTGGTCATTGTGAGCGAGTTCAAGTTCAAGTTCAAGAATTTGTATAGCGCACTACTCACCCAGAGGGTCTCAAGGCACTTGAGGGAGGGGGGTACTTTACTTATCGAATAACCAAGTTTTAAGTTGCTTTCTGAAGGAGAGGTGGTTCTGTGTAAGGCGGAGGTGGGTGGGGAGAGAATTCCAGGTTTTGGCCGCTAAATAGGAGAAGGATCTTCCCCCATGGTGGATCTATAGATGCGCGGAATTGCGGCGAAGGCTTGGTTGGACGATTGTAGTTGGCGGGTGGGGGTGTAAAAGGACAGGCGAGTGTTGAGGCATTCGGGTCCTAGGTCGTAGAGGGCTTTGTGTGCGTGGGTGAGGAGACGGAACGTTATTCTTTTGTTGACGGGGAGCCAGTGGAGGTCTTTCAGGTGACCGGAGATGTGAGCTTGGCGGGGGATGTCTAGTATGAGTCTGGCTGAGGCGTTTTGGATGCGTTGGAGTTTTTTCTGTAGTTTGGCTGTGGTTCCGGCGTAGAGGGTGTTTCCGTAATCCAGTCGGCTTGTGACCAGTGCGTGGGTGACCGTTTTTCTTGTTTCGGTGGGGATCCGACTGAAGATTTTTTTGAGCATGCGTAGGGTGTTGTAGCATGATGATAAGACAGCGTTGACTTGTCTGGTCACCGAGAGGGAGAGTCCAGGATGAAGCCCAGGTTACATGCGTGGTCCGTAGGTATGGGTGCGGTTCCCAAGGCCGGTGGCCACCATGAGTCGTCCCATGCAGTGGGGGATGAACCTAAGATGAGGAGTTCCGTTTTGTCCGAGTTGAGTTTTAAACGGCTGTTCTTCATCCACTCGGCTACTTCTTTCATTCCTTCGTGTAAGTTGGCTTTGGCGGTGTTTGGGTCTTTGGTGAGGGAGAGGATCAGCTGGGTGTCGTCTGCGTAGGAGATGATGTTGAGGTTGTGCTGGCGCGCAATGGATGCGAGTGGACTCATGTATACGTTGAAGAGGGTGGGACTGAGTGATGATCCTTGTGGTACGCCGCAGATGACTTCGGTGGCCTCGGATCTAAAAGGGGGGAGGCGGACTCTCTGGGTTCTTCCGGCGAGGAACGAGATGATCCAGTCCAATGCTTTTCCTTGAATTCCGACGTTGCTGAGTCGTTGTATGAGGGTGCTATGACAGACTGTGTCGAAGGCAGCGGAGAGGTCAAGTAGGATGAGGGCAACTGTTTCTCCGTTGTCCAGTAGTGTTTGCCGCGATGAGGGCGGTTTCGGTGCTGTGTTTGGCTCGGAAGCCGGACTGTGAGGGGTCGAGGTATTTGTTGGATTCGAGGAAGGCGGGGAGCTGACTGTTGACGGCTTTCTCAATGACTTTGGCAGGGAATGGGAGGAGCGAGATGGGGCGGTAGTTCTTAAGTTCAGTGGGGTCTGCTGTGGGTTTCTTCAGAAGGGCGCTGAGTTCGGCATGTTTCCAGCTTTCCGGGAAGGTAGCAGAGTTGAGGGAGCAGTTGATGACGTCTCGGAGATGGGGTGCGATGATGGAGTCTGCTTTGTTGAAAATGTGGTGGGGACATGGGTCGGTTGGTGATCCTGAGTGGATGGAGTTCATCAAGCGGATGGTGTCTTCAGTGGTGATAGGGTTCCAGGCGCAAAGGTTGTTAGAGGGGGGTTTTGGTTCAGAGGTGGGTGGGGAGGATTGGTCTCCGGACTGGTTTTCAAAGCTGTTATGTATGTCGGCGATTTTGTTGTGGAAGAATGAGGCTAGGGAGTCGCAGAGGTCTTGGGAGGGGGTGATGTCGTTGGTGCCGGAGGTGGAGGTTGGTAAATTCTTTGACGATGTTGAATAGTTCCTTGCTGTTGTGGGCGTTGTTGTCGAGTCGATCCTTGAATGCTGATTTCTTGGTGGATCGGATCAGTTGGTGGTGTTTGCGGGTGGCGTTCTTGAAGGTGGCCAGGTTGTCAGTGGTAGGGTTTCTTGGATTTCTTAAGGTCATCGTTGATCCAGGGGGCTTTTTTGCTACCTTGCTTGATTTGGTGGTTTTTCAAGGGTGCTAGTTCGTCAGCGCTGTGGGTGATCCATTGTGTGAGGTTGGTGGCTGCTTGGTTTGGGTCCGATGATTTGGCAGGAGGGTTTTGGTGTAGCGATGTGAAGAGTTGGTCGGTGGTAATTTTGTTTCAGTTTCTTCGGAGAATTGGTTGTGGGAGGTTGTGGGTTGTGGTCTTGTTGTAGTTGAAGTGAACGCAGCTGTGGTCTGTCCAATGGAGAGTTGTGGTGTGGTTGAAGGAGATGTGCTTGCTGGAGGTGAAGATTGTGTCGAGCGTGTGCCCGGCATAGTGAGTGGGGGTATCAACAAGTTGTTCGAGTCCGAGGTTGGCCAGGTTGTCCAAAAGGGTGGTGGTGTTGCTGTCGTTTTTCTTTTCCAGGTGGAAGTTGAGGTCTCCCAGTAGAATGTAGTTCTTGGAGGGGAGGGCGTGAGGGCTGATGAAGTCAGTGAAGTCTTCGCTGAATTGTGTGCGGGGTCCAGGTGGCCTGTAGATGAGGGTGCCTCTGAGTGTGGTTTTGGGGTCGGTGTGGATCTGGAAGTGAAGGTGTTCGGCGGAAGCGAGGTTATTGTCGGAACTGGTCGTGATGCGGATGGTGTTCTTATGGACGATGGCGATACCTCCTCTGGTTTGGTTGGTGCGGTCCTTTCGGATGATCTTGTAGCCGTCCGGGATGGCTATGGCGATGTCGGTAGCTGATGAGGCGTTCATCTAGGTTTCTGTAAGGAAGGCGACGTCCGGTGATGAAGTGTGGAGTAGGTTCCAAAGATCAATGGCGTGTATGTGGACCGAGCGGGTGTTGAGCAGGATGCATTTTAGGTGGTTATTGTCGGAGTTCTGTATGGAGTTTGTGGATTTGGTGTGGGTCCTGATGCAGTCGAACTTGCAGGAGTGGCAGGTGAAGGGTCCATGGGTGTGTCCTGGGGCGGCTTGGTAGCAGTTTGGTGGTCATCCGGGGTTAAGGGCTGAGAGGGTTGTGGCGTCGTACGTTATGCGGGTGGAGTGGATTTTGCGGGGTCAGGGGGTGTGGCGCTGGGCGCGGTCCAGGCGCGGACGGGCGTAGACGGGCTTACCTTTGGCGCACCTTCGGCGTGCATGGGGCACGACCGCTGCGCGTGAACGCTGCGCGCGAAGGCATCTGTCATATGTGGATAGTGGAGGGGGGAGGGGCGAGGGAGGAGCAGCTGGGAGGCGGGAGCGAGGTGGAGAGCCGGGCAGGGAAACACAACAAACAAAATGGCAATGAAAGCAGAACTGAGCGATAGCGCTACGATACCCAGGCACTACAATTCTTCACAGGCAAGCAGTGTGAGCCAAGCGCTGCAATATCCAGGCAGGGAGCGTGGGGAGCGACCGCTTCTCAGCAGAGTCAGCGAGGTCACAGCGCTACTTCGAACGGGACGAGCCTAATCAGTCAGTGGGAGGGAGGAGCAGCTGGGAGGCGGGAGCGGGGTGGAGAGCCGGGCAGGGAAACACAACAAACAAAATGGCAACGAAAGCAGAACTGAGCAATAGCGCTACGATACCCAGGCACTACAATTCTTCACAGGTAAGCAGTGTGAGCCAAGCGCTGCAATATCCAGGCAGGTAGCGTGGGGAGCGACCGCTTCTCAGCAGAGTCAGCGAGGTCACAGCGCTACTTCGAACGGGACGAGCCTAATCAGTCAGTGGGAGGGAGGAGCAGCTGGGAGGTGGGAGCGGGGTGGAGAGCCGGGCAGGGAAACACAACAAACAAAATGGCAACGAAAGCAGAACTGAGCAATAGCGCTACGATACCCAGGCACTACAATTCTTCACAGGCAAGCAGTGTGAGCCAAGCGCTGCAATATCCAGGCAGGGAGCGTGGGGAGCGACCGCTTCTCAGCGGAGTCAGCGAGGTCACAGCGCTACTTCGAACGGGACGAGCCTAATCAGTCAGTGGGAGGGAGGAGCAGCTGGGAGGCGGGACCGGGGTGGAGAGCCGGGCAGGGAAACACAACAAACAAAATGGCAACGAAAGCAGAACTGAGCAATAGCGCTACGATACCCAGGCACTACAATTCTTCACAGGCAAGCAGTGTGAGCCAAGCGCTGCAATATCCAGGCAGGGAGCGTGGGGAGCGACCGCTTCTCAGCAGAGGAGTCTAGGATGAAGCCCAGGTTGCGTGCGTGGTCCGTGGGTATCGGTGCGGTGCCCAGCACCGAGGGCCACCAGGAGTTGTCCCACGCAGAGGTGGATTGTCCGAGGATGAGGACCTCCATCTTGTCCGAGTTGAGCTTGAGATGGCTGTACTTCATCCAGTCTGCTACCTCTTTCATTCTCTCCTGGAGGTTTATTTTGGCGGTGGCTGGGTCCTTGGTGGGGGAGAGTATCAGCTGGGTGTCGTCGGCGTAGGAGATGATGTTGATGTTGTGTTTTCGTGCGATGGCGGCGAGGGGACTCATGTAGATATTGAAGAGTGTTGAGCTGAGTGATGATACTTGAGGTACACCGCAGATGGTTTCGGTGGCTGAGGAGCAGAAGGGGGGAGGCGGACTCTCTGAGTTCTGCCAGTGAGGAACGAGGTGACCCATTCCAGGGCCTTCCCCTGGATTCCCGTGTTGTTGAGGCGGTGTACTAGGGTGCGATGGCATACGGTGTCAAAGGCAGCTGAGAGGTCTAGGAGGATGAGGGCGGCTGTTTCTCCCTTGTCCATTAGGGTTCTGATGTCGTCTGTGGCTGCGATGAGGGCGGTCTCGGTGCGGTGATTTGCTCGAAATCCGGACTGAGAAGGGTCGAGCAAGTTGTTGTTCTCGAGGAAGGTAGTCAGCTGCTTATTGACGGTCTTCTCGATGACTTTAGCTGGAAAGGGGAGAAGTGAGATGGGTCAGAAGTTCTTGAGGTCCCTGGGGTCTGCGGTGGGTTTTTTCAGGAGGGCGTTGATCTCTGCATGCTTCCAGCTCTCAGGGAAGGTAGCTGACGTGAAGGAGCTGTTTATGACATTCCGCAGGTGGGGTGCGATGGTGGTGATGGCTCTGTTGAAGATGTGATGGGGGCATGGGTCGGAGGGTGATCCGGAGTGGATGGTGCTCATGACGTGGATGGTCTCTTCAATGCTGATGGGGGTCCAGGTGTTGACGGTGATGGTGGGGTTCGCTCGGCTGGTGTCCGGAGGTGGAGTTTGGGGTCCGAAGCTGTCGTGTATGTCTGCGATTTTGCGGTGAAAGGAGGTGCCGAGGGAGTTGCAGAGGTCTTGTGAAGGGGTGATGTCGTTGTTTCTGGCGTTGGGGTTGGAGAACTCTTTGACGATGCTGAAGAGTTCCTTGCTGTTGTGGGTGTTGTTATCTAGTCGCTCCTTGAGCAATGTCCTCTTGGTGTTCCGGATCTGTTGATGGTATTCGCGGGTGGCGATTTTGAGGGCTGTTATGTTTTCCGTTGTCCGTTCTTGGCGCCAGGTTTTTTCGAGGGTTCGGCAGGATTTCTTTGCGGCTTTGAGGGCGTCTGTGAACCATGAGGGTTTCCTGGTGGTGGTCTTACTGTGGGTGTTCTTTAGTGGGGCGAGGTCGTCGGCGCAGTTGGTGATCCATTGTGCGAGGTTGAGCGCTGCGATGTTGGTGAGGGGTATGTTGGTGTCGGGAGGTGGGTTCCGGCTCAGTGATGTGGTGAGCTGGTCCGTGGAGATTTTGTTCCAGCATCTGTGGGGGATCCGGGGCATGTGGTGGTGGGATGAGGTCCTCTTGAAGGTGAAGTGTACGCAGCTGTGGTCGGTCCAGTGTAGTCCTGTGGCGTGGTTGAAGGTGATGTGGTTGCTGGCTGAGAAGATGGCATCGAGGGTGTGGCCGGCGAGGTGCATGGGGGAGTCCACTAGTTGCTTGAGTCCGAGGCAGACGAGGTTGTTGAGCAGGGTGGCGGTGGCGTTGTCGTTGTTGTTATCCAGGTGAAAGTTCAGGTCACCTAGGAGGATGTATTCTGGTGAGGCTAGGGCGTGCGGACTGATGAAGTCGGCGATGGTTTCGCTGAATTGTGCGTGTGAACCCGGGGGTCTGTAGATGAGTGTTCCTCTGAGGGTGGTCTGGGGGTCGGTGTGGATCTGGAAGTGTAGGTGTTCGGCGGTGGGGATGGTGTCTTCGGTGTTGGTCGTGACGCTGATGGTGGTCCTGTAGATGATGGCGATCCCTCCTCCTGTTTTATTGATGCGGTCCCTCCGTGTGATTTTGTAGCCGTCCGGGATGGCTATGGCGATGTCGGGGGCTGAGGAGGCGTTCATCCAGGTCTCCGTGAGGAAGGCGAAGTCAGGTGCTGTTGTGTCGAGGAGGTCCCAGAGGTCGATGGTGTGCTTGTGTACGGAGCGGGTGTTGAGGAGGATGCACTTGAGGTGGTTGTTATTGCTGCTTGGTTTGGCGGGCGTGGTGCGGGTTTGAAGGCAGGTGAATTTGCAGGCTTGGCAGGTGAAGGGTCCGTGGTGTGCTTGGGGGTGGCTTGATAGCAGGCGGGTGTTAGTCCGGTGTTGAGTGCGTTGAGGGCGGCGGTGTTGTAGCTCAGTCGGTTGGTCTGGGTCCGGCGAGGTCCAGGGGTTCTGGCGTTGGGCGTGGTCCAGGCGTGGAAGGGCGTAGACGGGCTTGCCTTCGGCGCGCCTTAGGCGCGTAATTTGCATGACCGCGGTCTTTGCCATAAATGACGAAGTGGGAGGGAGGAGCAGCTGGGAGGCGGGAACGGGGCGGCGAATGGGGAGCGGGATCCGGTACAGAAGAGAAAAAAGGGGGCGGGGCGAGCAGCGGCGGGGAGCGGGGGGGACACAGAGCAGGAAACAATCACGGGGAGAGCGGCGAGGGGGCAAGCCTCGAAATAAGCAGTGGCACAGGCAAAAATACAGTAATCAAAACAGTAGCACAAGCAGAATTAAAAGGGCACAGAGCAGAGAAATGCACAAAATACTCAGGGCAGCAGGAGCAGCGGCGAACTCGCGGCAGCAGCGGTGAAGAGCAGGATACACACGGGGGGCCGTGCTGTGAGTGGAGCAACCGGCCCTGCAAACAGGGTCAAGGGTCACCTTCAGTGGGAGTACATAGAATTTGTCAACAGTAGTTGATCGTTTTTCGACTGATACTGCTGGGAGTTTCTTAATGATTAATACGGAGACATTGCAATTAGGTCTATGATTTTACAAAACCGATTTGCAATTGATATCTTATTGCCAAAAGAGGGCGACGTCTGTAAAATGGTTTAAGTGGTATAAAGAAGGAAATCAGAGGGTACATTAAGAATATTACAAAACTTCATGAAGATTTGAAACCATTGGAAGTTGACAGTGTATGGGAAAGACTAACAAAGAGTATTTCTTCAATAGGGACTTGGTTTTCTGATTTAGGGAAACGTATTTTATGTCAAATAATTCTTCCAATAGTTGGAATAGCAATAATAGTTTTAACAGTAATGATTTGGTGTAAGTGTTGCAGAAACAAAGGAAAGGGAAGGAAATATGAAGTTAATAGGAAAGGAAAGAAAAAAAGAGAGAATACGATGAGATACAGATGGAAGAAATGAAAGGGAGAATTTACAAAAAGATGAGAGATTTAGAAAATAAAGATGAAGATGAGAAGGCAAAAGAGGAGAATGAAATTGAGAAGTACTGAAAGTTAGCATCTGATTAGGATGGGTAATTTTGTGATGGCTCAGAATGCCATCTGAGAGGGATTGATGGAGCAAAGACTCGCAGAAAAGAGACTTGCTTGTACGCGATCCGCTCCTTTAACTCACTAACATGTCATTAGATACGTTTTGTGAATAACTAATGTGCACCATACAAACACGAGTCAGTGAAGCTTGCATATTTGTTTGCTAACATTACATCTCAAACAAATGACTAAAACTGCTTTAACAGGGAAATCTGTATTGCGCATGCGTCAACTGCATCTACGCAGTGTGACGAAATAATGCTTGAAGGGAAATTCTTGCGCATGAGCAGAAGGCACTAAAATGGAGTCTTAAAGACTCGGGTGTATGGCACCTGCTTAGCTGAAGCAAAAACGAGCTATTTTACTAATACTAATGCTGGGAAAGTATTACTAAGTAAAGGGGAATAGAGTAGAGATCGGTGGTATACAATGAAACCATTTTGTGAAAATAACAATTGTCTTTCTGACTTTATCACTAATGTGCACTTGGGCCTCTTGTGCGTAACTGAAGTAAGCCGAGTCAGATGACAGCCGCGCATGACTAATGAGAGTGGACCCGGAAGGATGACATAAGTGTCGGAAGAAGGACAAGGTCGCAGTGTCCGAGCCTGAGAACCGGCAGTGAAAAGTTTAAATGAATCAGTCTACATGTTAGATTTTTAACATTTGTTGCAGATGAAATGTGAATGCGCGTGGGAAATAAAAATCATGAATAAAAATTAAGGGGATGGGTCTATGAACAATGAGCTAACTGAAAAAGGGATATGTAAGCATGGTGTGATGATTTTCCCCCTTGCCTGACCAATTAGATTTCGTATTTTTACGACATTGAAACTTTAGTGGGTGTTACATAAGGAACGAAATGTATAATTGAGATAGCTTTAGTTAGTTAGTTAGCACGACTTGGGATGCTATTGCTGTGGGAGGAGCTGATGCTGGAAGAGATGCTGTGAGATGCTGATGAAGAAGCCGAATGCAGAGCCCTCTATCCTAATTTAACCCCTTTGCTGCGGGGGTTATTCCCCCGCTGTGCTGGGGGGATAGGGGGACGCGCACATCGCCCGCATGCTCATGACGAGCTGAGCCCGTCATGAGGCACGGCGCTCCTGTGCTCATGACGAGCTCAGCTCGTCACAGGTGCATTACCTCCCGTGGAACGCTCAGCACAGGAGGGGAATTCTCCCCGCACCTGAGCGTTCCATGGCTCATGACGAGCTGAGCTCGTCATGAGCACCGGAGCGCCGTGGCTCATGACGAGCTCAGCTCGTCATGAGCCTCGAAGAGGTTAATAAGGTTAGATAAGAAGATCGCTGAAGAATTTCGAGGAAGAAGAGAGTGTCAGAGAGGGGTGCTATGGAAGTGTCAGTGTTAGAGAGGTCATCTATCCTGTCCTCAATCCTGTCCTGAAGTCTTTGTCTCCTGAACTACCCTCGGGCCCCTTACCAGCCCTTTTGCCAGGGGGTTGGTCTTCACACCATTCTAGGTAAATATAACTTCATGCATTTGCAGATGTTCTTTTCTCTCTGTCCTCTCCCTTTCTGAGCATAAGTCATTGCAAGAGTTGGATGTATGCGTCTGATGATTGATTAATCAAAACCTCTCCCCTATGAGTGATGGTGCCTCTACTGTATTTTTGAAGTGGTTCACATGCATTTAATTTGGATAAAGACTTAAAACTTTGCTGAGTCAGTGGTTATTTACTTCTAAGTATAGAAAGTTTAGAGTTATGTACATTATCACCATCAATTAGTTCAACTAATGGTCCATCGACCAGAGGAAAGAATTTTTTCATCAGTGAGAGGTTAGTTAGTAATGATGAATTGTGATCACACATATGAACTTTGACTCCAGCGGTTTACTCAATTGTGTGTTTATGGGCCCAGGTGAGTATATGGTAGCAGAGTATCTGTTGTTGGTACGCCGCTGGATCACCTGGTTCAGCGAGGCCCTAATACATGAGAAAACAACATGCATAAGGGCGGAGAGGGCAGAAAGGGCATGGAGAAAATATTACAGTTTAGAATCGAAAGAATTGTATGAAATGGCTTTGAAAAAATATGTAGCCATGACAATATCAACAAAGAGAGAGTTCTATGAAAGTAGGATAGAAAGGGCAGGGAATGAATCAAGAGAAATCTTTAACATTGTAAAGGACTTTGCAGACCCTGCTACCTGCCACGGAAGTAAGTCTCCATCGGGGTAGGGGTGCAACCAACTTGGCACATTTTTCCACCACCACATTTTGGACATCCATTATAGTCTTTCTGCCGCTTTGAGTACTCAAGTGGATGATTCTGATTTTTATCCATCCCCACTTTGACATCTTTTTCTCTGCCTGAGTTCAACACTATTTCCTTAGAAGACTTTAGATGTGCTATATTATACATTAAGTCTGGTTTTGCCGATGATCCGTGCACCCCCCCTACTTTGATGTTGGGAGTAGGCTTCATCAACCCCATCCTGAATGTGCTGCTAAATGAATCTTTAGTCGCCACTACAGTCCTTTCATGCTGGAAGAGGGCAAAATGTGCTCTTCTTTTAAAAATGCCAATGCTGATCTTGATATTCCAGGCAACTATAGGCCCATTTCCCTTCTACCTACACATGCTAAGATATTCAGAAAATGTGTGAATTGTGGCTTTCAAAATAACTAGAGACCAAAAGTCTACTCCATCCTAGGCAATCACGCTTTAAGCCAAGGCACAGTACTAAGGCTTCCTTGTTAGAGGTTTCTGAATTGATTAAAAGCACTATTGATGTGGGCAGTAGGGCAATCCTGGTATAGGTGGACCTGTAGACTACATTCAACACTGTTCCACATGCCAGGTTATTATCCCGCTGTCTTGAGATTTACATTAGGGATAAGGCATGGAACTGGCTGAAGTCTTTTCTGGAGGACAGGAGTCAAAATGTCTGGCTTCCTTCTTACTCCTCCGATAGCCGATGGGTCTCAGTTGAAGTTCCTCAGGGGTCAGCACTTAGTCCCACAATGTTTAATATCTATATGTCGCCCCTGGCTATGGCGGTGGAATAATTTGTGTTGAAGATAATTTGATAAACGGATGAAACCCAGATCTTCTTTACCTTCGGTAAAGGGATGCCCATTGATCAGGTAGTCTTTTGGTGGATGACCTACAAACATCTTAAATGCATCATGGAAAAGACTGAGGTGCTCAGTTTGAGATACAATTTTGTTCTTAACTTGGTTGTCCATTGGCTGGTAGGGTTGTCTCCACCACATACCTAAGAAGATTCTGTAAAGAACCTGGGGATCAAGTTTGACAATAAAATGATCTTTCATAATCACATTGTCTCGGTGGTAGGCTATGCTTTGGCATTTTACACATGGCAAAGAAATTTCTGCATTTCCTTTCCCTTCCAATTAGGATACAGTGGTACTGGCTTTGGTTATGTGCATACTGGACTATGCCAACGCATTATATGCTAGCATGCCTAAATTCCTGTTGAAAAAATGTCAGACTGTCCAAAATGCAGCAGCCAGGTTGGCTTTGGGCCTCCCTAGACCAGAGCACGCATGTTTTGCATCTGCGCAATTTGCAGTGACTTGTCGTGGAAAAACAGATTCTTTTCAAGACCTCTCTGCTAATGCACAGAGCGTTCCTTCATTCTGGAACTATCCATCTGCAAAGATTGCCTCCTGGCAGAGTCTTACAGTGTTAAATTAATCATTTTATATAAGACAGTAATTAAATGATTAATTAAATTGAATTAATTAAATTGATTAATTAAATTAATCATTTAATTTAAGACCGTAAGAGTCTTACGGTCTTGAATTAATCATTCGGCCACGATCCCAAGAGTTCATCTTGGCAAATCTGGCAGACGTACATTTTCGTTCTTGGGCCTAGTGGGCTGGAATAATCTCCCATTGGATTTGCAACAGATTAATGATGAAGCACTGTTTAAGAAAAGGCTCAAGGCACTGCTTTTTACATTGTAGAGGGCTTCAGCCTTTCTCTATGTTGCAGGGTTTTTTATGCAGTAATGGATAGCTACCTCTCTTTCCTCTGGTTTTCCGCATAGCGCTGGGACAGACTTCTGAGTAGCTGTGCTCTCTATAAATCTCTTAACATTAATATTAACATTCATAACTTTGGCGCCGTTTGGCGAATCTCCACAAAACCTTCCAAAAAGTGTTATTTTCGACAAGATTGTTCATGGCAGGTTTCGGGGTGATCCGTCAAACAAGGGCCAAGAAAAATGGGAGGTACCACAACACGTTTTTCCCAATCATTTTTCCATAAGAATTTTAGACACAGCTAAAGATCAAACCACTGGATTTACACTACATTTGGCAGAAAGCTAGATCTTGACCAGAAGGAGTGCTTGTTTTGATTTGATGTAAATCCATTGAGTAATTTTTAAGCAAATAATACTCAAAACCTTTGCATATATTTAAGGACTCCTAGCCTCCACGGATCCAACAGATCTCAAGTTGAGGTCTGGTTGGATGCCACCACATCAGCCAGGAAGTGGTGGCAGCCATCTTAGGGCTCTGTATTCAGTCTTGAGTCCTACAACAATAAAAATAGAAAATACATAGGAGGCAGGGTTGGGATAACCTGACCCCTAGGCCTGGCTGTGGAGTCTCAGAGGGACCCAACGAGGAGCCAGAAACATTTTTGTTAAATGTTGCTGAGAAGTCGCAGAGGATCTGCAAATCCACTGCAAAATCTTTTTTAAAAAGAAGTGTGTGCTCCCAAAGTAAGCCAGGGCCTAGGGGTCTTCCTTGCATCTCTTTCACTTCACCAATTCCCCCACACACTCCTATTTAGGCGCTGCATTTTCTTTAACTTTCACCCTGTCAATGTTTAGGGTCTGATTACGAGTTTTGAGGTGCAGGTGCTGGCGGCACACTACCGCCAGGCTTCTGCGCACCCACCAGATTATATGTTTTTTGTGGTCTGGCAGACGGGCCACGCTTCTGCAGCGGTTTTGTTTAAAAGGCTCATTCTGAGCCTGAAACAGCACCGCCGCGGGAGCACCAGTGCACATTCCTGTACAGGAAGAAATGCACCATGTCGTGCATTTCTTCCTGTGCAGGACCTGGGGTGCATAAATACAGGGGGGCAAAATATGTGCCCCTCTGCATGCAGCCCCGTGCACAGGGACAAGAAGGGGTCCATGCAGGGCCCCCTTCATTTACTCACCACCCACCAGCATTCTCACGGAGGAAGAACCGTGGAGTCGAAAATGGGGGCGGGCGGTCTGCTATGTGCGGCATGGGATTTATGGTAGCCGGCTGCCCTTGCTCTTACCTGCAGTCTTGGGGCAGGCATCAATACCCCCTGGCTCTAAAATCACCCGCCGCGGGCGGCAAATGAAAGAGTGATCTCACCAGCAACCCCCCTCCTGTTCAATCCGGCTGCCGTGGGGCGGCAACTCAGGGACCACCAGAGGCGGCCAAAGGGCTACCTAAGCCACTTGGAAAAACCTCCATGACACCGCTGGCGGTGAGAAAAGTCGTAATATGCTGGGTTGTGGCTCAGGGCATAACCAAGTATATTTCAGCCCTCAGACCGCTGCGCCACCTCCAGTGAGCGCAGTTCCTGGGTGGTGGCGGCAGAGCAGTGGCAGTCGGTACGCTCTAGTTGCAATCTGGTGCTCAGACCGCTGGTGTGGCAGTTGCTACCGTGAGTCTTGCAGTCCGTGGACTGCCTGACTCATTATCAGGCCCTTAGACTGTTGTGATCCTCCTTCACACATTTTTTTATATAATCACAATGTTAACTGTCACATCTGACCATTGCTCTGTGCACTCTGCAGAGGGGACATATATTTTATAAGCATGTATTACAGACTGGAGTGTGTAGAACTCACAGAGTTTCACTCTGCAGAATTCCACAGAGTTACATTAAAACTTAGCGAGGTTTTGCAGCGTTCCGACAATGAGTTTAAAATAGGCAATTTAGTGCCAGTAGCACAAGCAGCGCAAAATATGAGTATTGAACAGCACTATGCCTTGAGTTGGTTTTGCTGCAGCTCAAGGGTAAAATCTTCTTGAGCGGCAGCAAGTCTACTGGAACGGCAGCCCCCTGACCGCGATTGTCTGCATTAGAAGATTGGGCAAGGGAATACTAAATCTTACTCCCCATCTCACTTTTCTGTAGCTTCTCAGGAGAAAAATTCTACCACACAGCGATTGGCCGAATTTGGCCAGAACTCCATGTTAAAGAGTAAGGCAGAGTGATCAAAATTCCACCTACTCCACAGTCCGAGCGAAACATTCAGTTCACCATTATTTTCCGACCTCTTTATGACCCACTGACAGGCACCGAGAGAAATTCACACTGCGTTCTGACTCAACTCCACAGCTCTCAATTGTGGCCCATCCATAACCTTAATTCATTCAGACACACAAGAGCAAATCTGTTCACACAATGCTTGAGTAAACTGCTTCATCAAAAAACGACACACACTCACCAACCTGGATCAAGCTTTGGCAAAATAGAAACGTCTGATACTGGTTGCAGAGCTATTGGAAATTGCCAATAGTTGTTTCCTTTGAAAATTTTACAAAAGAAAAGAAACCATTAAAGACTACCACTTGTGTGCACACATGCATTGTCATATAGTTATGCTTTGCCTATATGCTGTGTTAAGTTAGCATGAGCTTATTAGGAGTTTAAACGCCATTTTACCTTTCTGCTGCTTCTGCACATGACACATAACTGTTATTGTAGCTTTGAGCCTAGTAGAGCGTTTTGATTCACACACGAATAATATGTTGTTACTCTGACATCAGCTTTGCTTAGTGAGCCGTGTCTGTACAGTGAGTGCTGAAGCCTTCAAGGATATCTCGACACAGTCGTTGTGAGGTCTGATCTTCGCACCTTCCTAGACATAACATACATGCAGCTGCGGCCAAATTCAGGCTTTAGGCGCGTTTTATATTGCTTTGCACAGAGCATACACACACACTTGAACCATGCATGCATGCAGAGAGCTGGTGGAAGATGATGTGATCCCTTACCACTAAGATCTGAGGTATGGGCCCGCCCTGCTAAAACCCAAAGAGACCTTCTTATATATATAATATAATATTCTAGCTAGGGAGGGTGAGAATTAGGTGTTGTTTAAACCTATTAATTTTAGCATTTTAATATGCTTTCACCTTTTGTTTTCTATGGACTCGTAACTATGCTGATTACTTTGTTTCTTATAATATGTCTGCTTGTATTAGCTAAGATACTGCGTTTGAGAACACTGCATTAGTAAATAAACATTTCAAATGTGCACGCGTCCTCTTTTACTCCTTGTTCTGGATAGAACTGATTGTACAACGAAAGAGTGTTCATGTGTTCCACGTTACCTGAGGTATTCTAATTCCATGTTCTGGTTTGTCTAAGCATTGGGAGTTTGTAATGACCAATGAGACACTGTAGCTAGTATGGTAGGGCATTTTGGGTACTAAGGTGAGTTTTGGCACACCCTAACTCACTGAGGTTCCAAGTCTCTATGCACAGTTCTATAGGAGAACGGAATCCCTGCGACATGGTGCCCAATGTTTTGGTGGTCTTATTACATGACGCTTGAGTAGTACATCATTTAGTCCTTAACCCCTTCACTATTGTTTCCGGATAACGGTGGTGTCGGACAAACCTACCTATTTTTTAAATAGGTCTTTTCAAGCTTTATTCTTTCTAAACGGTTTCCTTGAATTACAACCCAGTTGTGCTACATAGTTTACTTTGTACCTATTTCTGTGTCGTTATGGCCGCAGTGAACATTCCGCAGCATAGTCGCATTGCGGTGCGCAACCATTTGCAGCATTATAATGTTCCCGTGGATGGCATGGCCATGATTATGGTGGTGAGTGCAGAGGTAGCTTACTCTTACGAAATCTTTTACTCGTGGGTGACCTTCCCAGCTGTGGACGCAAATACTGGTGTGTTCCATGCGTACACTGCCACTGCTGTGCCATTGGAATATACTCCATATAGGGCACAGGAAGTTCCTATTGATGCTTGGCAGCACCGAGTTTGGTTTGATGGCGCCCTACCCCACTCCTTAACAGCCCTGAGGATAGGTCCTTTTTCCATTCCAGGCGCAAATTGGCCTGTTTTGGCTGGATTTACACCTCATCCTCAACACGGCGCATGTGCCGTTGTTGAACTAAGACGACTACATGTAGTCGCAATTAGCGTGATTAGGTCGTTAGTGCAATACATAACCAGTAATCTCCCGGGCGGGGCCCCAGGAGCTGCGACGATTCCTGCTGGACAGGGCGGTATGAAGCTCAGTCCAGTGATGGTCAACGCTGTGATGGGCAAGCGCCCCCAGGATAGGGATGATTTTCCTTTCTGGCTTGCCGAAAAGTTTGACCAGTTGGAAGAAGTATTTCCTAACACGACTCCTGGTGAGAAACACAGGATTCTGACAATTAGCATTCCGAAAGACTTGACCCCTGACATCGGTGACTGTGAGACCTGGGGTAGAACATTTGCGGAAGTCTATGCGAGGTGTTACGGCACACCGTCTATGACTGTTTTGCCGACGGTCCTTAAGCGTGTTCAGGATGAGCACGGACCTGAGGCTGCTGTTCAATTGGGTATGCGCCTTTGTGGCTCCTTTGATGTGGTTTACGATCTCATACTTGCTAATGTCAAGGGGGATGCGGTGAACCTTCAGGTAGCCAATGCTTTGCAGGCGATACCCGAGGTCAAGAAACCCCGACAGTTAGCACGAATTATTGTGGCGGCTTATAAAACCGTGGGCCGCAATAGTAGGGGTCTCAAGCCTTTTTCTACAAAAGAGAAAAAACAACCCCAAGGGCAAAAGTCAGAAATTGACAAACAGCCCAAGACCAAAAAACTAAATTGGCCCAAAAAACAAAAACAGGGTAAGCAACAACAACAGAGACAGGAGTCTCGTCCTGCGTCTCCTTTGCCTGCGCCCACAGAACGTGTTTATGACTTGCACGATCGCGCGGCGATAAACTCACCTGATCGATTTCAGGTTTCTGATCAACGCTCTCCTCGTTCTTTTCAGGAGTCATCGGCCTCAACGACCGGTGGAGGAGGAGGCGGCAGGGGTCGGGGTGGTCAGCAAGGACGCGACCAGCCCCGCCCGAAAGACGGTAAAGGCAAGCAAGACGATTCTACACCGAAAAGACCCCAGTTTCAGAAAAAGAAAGTCGCCGCTTTAACAGCGAGATATGCCACAGATAGTGAGAACGCAGCTTCGCAATAAGACGTCGCATCTGACCTTGCTGGACAGCGCGGCGGAGATCACCATTGTACGAGAGGCGCTCCGTCCACTACTGAAGGTGACAGCGACTGACCGTTATGTTGTTGTGGAGACAGCTGACACTAGGGTTGCTCCCCCTGACAGACTTTATGAAATAGTCCTGTTTATTAAAGGTGAGATACAACGTACTATAAAAGGTGTATTTGGGGAAAATCTTACAACTACCTATGACATTTTGTTAGCGGAGCCTGACTGGCCCCCACCTTTTGTTCTCGCAGCTCCAAGAGGGGAGAAGGTCATCCTCCCTAGTTTCGCGCACACGGTCTAAAAGGAGCATGCGCTGAATTTTGCAGAAGATTGGGCTAGAGCCCTTGGGCCGGCTCTGTACTGTACACACTGTGGTTGGGATAAATTTTCCCCGCACCATGAAATACCTTTGCGGTCACAGCCACAGCCTCAACCACAATATCCCATTAGACGTGAAGCTAAGGCAATTTTGCAGAAGATTGGGCTAGAGCCCTTGCGCCAGCTCTGTACTGTACACACTGTGGTTGGGATAAATTTTCCCCGCACCATGAAATTCCTTTGCGGTCACAGCCACAGCCTCAACCACAATATCCCATTAGACGTGAAGCTAAGGCTTCCGTTGCGGAAATCCTTGAACAATTGGAATATCAAGGTGTGATTGAAACGTGTGTGTCACCAATGAATAACCCTCTTTTTACTGTGACCAAGCCTGACGGATCATATTGTTTGGTATTGTCTTACCGGCATTTAAACTCGTATTGCCGTACCTGTGCAGTACAGAATACTCACGGATCTGCCTTAGTGGATAGTCTAGTCTTGTGCGTAAGCGGTTTAAGACCAAGTTTGACATTTCCAATGGTTTTTATGCCCACCATTTGGATGGTCTGAGTTCCCAATGGTCCAGTTTTATATGCGCGGCGTCCAAAAACAATTCAGGCGTTTACCGATGGGCTTTAAAAATAGTCCTGCGGTATTTTCTGCCCGCATAGTCTCTCTGTTAGAGAGAATCGACCCTGATGCATACTCGTATGTGGATGATATTTATCTCACAGACGACGAACTTTGGGAGCATCTGTGTCAAGTTGACCGCATAATTTGGAGCTTTGCTGACTTTGGTTACAAATTCAACTTTGCAAAGTCGCACATTGCAGAGTATACAGTGTTGTTCCTGGGCTATGAGCTCAACAATGAAGGTCGAGGATTGGCTCCTCACTTCTTGGAGAAATGTGCACAGCTGTGCGCTCCGACAACTCTGAAAAAATTACAGTCTTTGCTGGGATTTTTCAAATTTCGGAAGGACATACATTCCGGAATATGCCCAGCGTATCGAGCCTTTGTATGCTTTGATACTACCTACTTTCACCAAATCGTGCTGGCTGCCTTAGCACTCGGCTATACTGCAATCTTTGCAGGCTGATCTGCTCGCTTCTAAATACTTACTGACTCGTGATAACCACACCAACCTGGTGATAAGAATCGTCCCTGGGACAGTGGGTTTCACGTACCTTACTTTTAATGAAGGAGACACAGTACCTATTGCCTACAAGTCACACTTGTACACTTCGGCAGAAATGCGGTTTTCCACTGTGGAGAAAGTTTTAACGGCTGTACAGATGGCGATTCTTAAGGAACGTGCTCTGTCACAGGGAAAACGCATGTTGGTTGTTACCCCGTGTCCTGCTTTGGAGGCAGTCACGAAAGCCAGTGTACCTAATTCTAAAGCTTAGCACCCTCGGTGGGTAGAATGAGCTGCTTCATTGACATCTCCGGATGTCACATTCATTTTTTATGCCTCCATACAGTCGCAGGAGTTTTTACAGTATGAATTTGTTCATCCTGCGCCTTTGGCTATGCGGCCTTTGGAGGATTTCCCTTGTATCATATACACTGATGGTTCGGCGCAGGTTGCACATGGTTCTAAACATGCCTACGTTTCCGCATGCGCCATTGTGGTAGGTGCCATGGTGAACGATGAGTTCAAGTCCAGAGTTGTGCACACACAGACTCTAGGGGACTGTACCGTACAATTGGCAGAGCTTCGTGCTTTGATGCTTGCATTGCAGTACGCTGATCCTAGTGTGATGGCTCTTATTGTGAGTGATTCGTGCTACTGTGTCCAGTCTTACAATGAGAACTTGTTCTTTTGGATTCAGAATGACTTTTGTGATTCCAAAGGTAGCACAATAAAACATAAAATGATCTGGGTCCGAGTGGCTGAACTCAGAGAGCAGTTGCCTCTCATGTTTGTAATTCACACTCTTGGTCATCAGCGCGTTGGAGTCCACGCTCTTGGCAACTCGCTTGCTGATGAGGCAGCGAAATCAGCGGTATCGACATATTTAGTTGCAGCTGTTACACGGTCCAAAAGTAAGATTGATGATGATACCTTGGCGGCTGTTGCTGCCACTGAGAAGGGAGGTAAATATCCTAAAGGGTGCCCTTCGAAGTACACATACCACTTATGCCCCGATAAGGTTCTTTATGTGAAAATACCTGACGTTGGGGAGAGATTGATTCCCAACGCGGATCGCAGAAATATATTGATCACAGCGGCTCATGAAGGTGTTGCGTTTGCGCATGCGGGCATTTCGGCCACTGTGTCTCAATTACAACAGCGTTTTTGGTGGCGGGGACTGTACAAACAGACGCATGATTATGTCCTTCAATGTGACATTTGCCAGCAGATTAAACCTTCAACTGCTGCGCGTCCGCCCCAAACACAGTTGGTCATATCTAATAATCCCCTAGGTTGTGTTTACTTAGATCACTGCAGTCCTTTTTCTTCTGATGCTGCATATAAGTACGTCTTAGTAGCAGTTGATTCATGCACACACTTTGTATGGGTGTGGCGGCACCGCAGCGCTGATTCACGGAATGTCATAAGGGATTTGCGTGTCTTTGTAGGGATTTTTGCCTGTGGTACCTTTCATTCGGATCAGGGTCCTGCTTTCGCCTCTAAGGCGTATAAGGATTCCATGACTTCGTTTGGGGTCCAAGTCAAATTTTCGTCTCCATACAGGCCTGAGGGCAACAGTGTAGTGGAACGAATGAACCGTGACTTAAAGCAATCATTGACAGCTCGAGTTATAGGCACTGGCAGGAACTGGCTGGCCCATCTCAATGGCATACAGGGTGCTCTTAATATTCTCCCTAGAAGGCCTCTGGGTGGGCGGACCCCATACGAAATGCTCTTTGGTATCAAGATGTATGTACCGGACCTTGACGGTCTAGACTCGGTGGCTGATGCTATCTCCTTTGACGTAGATAAACATTGCAATGTTTTACAGACCCTACAAAAGACAAGAGACAGTCTTGCAAAGGAACATTTGCCCTCCACTTCGGATGATGCGTTGCAGATCCCGGAAGTTGGCTGGCCGCCCCAAGTTGGAGAACTGGTTCGGTAGAAGATCGAGAGCAAGAAAGAAATTGGTCCCACTTACCGTGCTCCAGTTCCTGTGCTTGGTGTGAAGGGCACAAGAACAGTCAATTTACCACCACTTCCAGGTCATAAGGAAAACAGGTATATCTTCATTGACAATGTCAAGATACACAGAGTGGCCGATTCTTCTTAGTATGACACCGGCAGTCTCCTGTCCATCGATTGTGAGAAATTCTGTTTTGGCCACTGCTTCTAGTCCTGAGCCGGAGGTGGCCATCGAGATGCCTACAATTTCCAGTCCTTTATTGAGTACATTGCCTGGTACTCACCTTGATTAAATTGACTACACTTACCCAACTGACTTATCGATGCCTGATTTGCAAACCCGTTTGGCCACAGAATCCAGATTTTCATTTGACACTGTCTCACACACATCAGGAAAGCCCTCACGGATTGCAGTATATACAAGTTTATTTAAAAAACACTGTTTAATTCCGCCTTGGACATATGTTTGGCTGGTACTTTTTTCAGTTTACCTTTATATGTCAATTGGTTTTGTGTTTTATTTTTTCCGAATTGTCAACGGACACTATGTCGAAGAGAGAACATGCATTCGGCATCTCAATGGAACATTGGCACCCCTTTCCTCGTCACATTCTGCCCACAGACTGAAGAGAGACTTGGCATTTGTTAACATCACTGCTTGGCCTGTCCTAGATAGGATTGTATGGTATGCTGTTAAATTTCAAATCCATGGCCCCACTGAAGTCATTAACGTCCCTAATATGCTTAGAGTTAACATGGGGAATGTAGTTAAACAAAACATACGTTCTGATGATTGGGATGTTCAGGCCGTAGAGGCATTGTTTTCTGATTTAAAATATTATGCTGCCTTTGATGCTGAAGATTTGTATTTAGAATCTGCTAATTATGGTGATTTATTTGGCAACCACTACCTCCATAAAACTAATTCCAGAAGGAGTGCGGTCAATTATACACAGTGGGAGCATTGCCCAGCCCCTTTGCAAGGCAGTTCGAGTACCTTTTTGAAAAAGTACACGTATTTTACCGACTTTAATCAGTCCAATCCCGCTTCATTTTATTTTAAAATGACAGAAAAGTCCATGTCCAAAGTTAGACTTACCGATACTAAGTTATTGTACTCGAAGTCCTTTCTAGACCAGCTAGCTGTTGGAGGCTACGAGTTATGGAAGGAAACAGTTGACCTTAAATCAGTTTGGGGTTCTAAAAGTTGGCAGGTACAAGGCACTTAGGCTTTGCACCGTGCATGTCTGATCCTGAATGATATGTTGTTTTTGAATTCTACTATTTCACAGACAACGTTCTTTGGATTGGCTACTTCTAAAAAATTAAATACTCCTTCCTTCCCTGATTTAGAAGAATATTCAGGTTGGAGTAATACTACAACATTTTCGGTTAGAGAGTTGCAAACTCTATTGCAAAATTCAACCTTTAATATATCCAGTTTGGATCCCAAGGGATGGTTGATGTGGCACAGAAGTGCGGATTCGTGCCAACATCGTTTTCTGGGTTTAGCTGATGGTTTTACACAAGTCAGGGCCGATCCCCGTTTTGAGAATGACCATTCTGTCACCACTTATTCAGTAGGCAAATGATGTCAGAATTGGCTCAAACATTCTACCTTGGCATCAGTTAAACTGCATCTATCTAAGCTGACTCACGATGTGGATTTAAATGATTTCATAAAAGGCCCGGCTAGTGGTAGATCAAAGAGATGGATATATGCGGTTTATAATGAAATCTGGAAAACATCACAAATTGAGGCGGCTACCCGCCTTAGAGCTATTGATCAAGCTAACTTAGAGAAAGTGCTTGCAGTTGTAGACAATAGCATTTACACATTGGATAATATTGTGTCATCTGTTGTTGATATTGTGGAAGATGAAGTGTCTGTAATATACCATGGTCAGAATCAATTGCGTTCCATTATTCAGTTTGCGTGGACCCTGCAGACCCTTAAGGCCGGAAAAGTGCCTTGGAATTCTTCAATGAAAGATGCATCTTTTTCAATGTTACACATTGAACGATTGGAGTCTTTACCATTCTCTGTGGCAGAGGCTGCTGCTGCAACGTGGTTTATCCACGGTTTAATAACTTTACCGTTTGCTCTGCTTAAATGTACAAATTGTGTGAAATATTTTGCCATTTGTAGATACGAGCCTCTTGGTAGTTCCTACCTTCATGAAGCCTGGTCGCTTCCTTTTACATACAGATGCCTTAGGGAAGGAAAGGAAGTTTATCTCAAAGGTGCAAAGTGCACGGAAACACCAGATCACTCATTAATGTGTAGACATATACAATTACACGGCACTTGCAAACAAGAACAGCCTAATTTAGCCTGTGTTTTGAAAGGTACCGCCGTTCCCGCAATCATCCCCACGTTCATACTACTGGCAAATGGTGGTTATTTTAATTTTTTTTTTATTTTTAGTGTTTTCTATAGCGCGAACATGACCCAGTGTAGGGTATCAGAGCCCTTTACAGTAGGGCTTCATCAGTCATTAATGTTTCACACTTCAGATTAGCATATAGACATATATACATACAATAATACAGTTGACGTGGCACAGTTAAAGTACCGGATCACCTTATAGCATGACCCAGTGTGTGTAGCGGGGCTCTTTAAAATAGTGTTTCATCTGTCATAAAGTTTTACGCTTCAATTTCGCATATGGACATATATACATTCAGTAATACAAATTGGGCAGTTTATAGATAGCAGGCCTCCAATATAGTCTTTATGAAAGAAATTTGCTCATATAGTACGATTTTGCTTCCTTTTTGAAGGTTGCAGTGGATGTAATTCTTCTGATGTTTGGTGGGAGTGTATTCCAAATTCTCGGTGCAGCTCCTGAGAATGCTCGGTCATAAGTCTTTTTCCTGCGGAAGCGAGCCGGTTTCAAAAGAAAGTCTGATTTGCACATAGAAGGTCGGTTACCTCCGGATGGCGTACGTTTCTGGGTCAGGTAACCTGGAGTTTTGTGGTGTATTGCATTATGAGTGATGCATGCCAATTTGAATTGAATTCTCGCATCGAAAGGCAGCCAGTTTAGCATTTTCAGGTGAGGGGAGATGTGGTCGAATTTTTTGGATCCCGCTATCAGTCTAGTGGCTGCATTAAGACAAGCTTTCAATGGGGCAGTTGAGATCTTAGATAGCCCAGCCAGGGTAGTGCACCCATATTCGATCCTTGATATGACCAGCGCTTGAACTGCAGTTTTAAGATCTGTTTTGCTCAGGAAAGGTTTAAGTTTTCGCAAATAGCTCAAGTGGAACCTGGCGTTTTTTGCCATTGTATTAATATGTGCTAACATATTCAGGTTTTTATCGAGGGTAATTCCCAGTGATTTGGTGGAATCTACGATCTTTGGAGTACAGTTTAGAGCAGTGATAAGGTTGTTCCATTCTGTTGAATTTAGTTTTCTTTTATGTTATTTACTTTTAAATAATGAGGATTGCTGTGGGTCAATAAAAGGCGTTGCTTATGTGGTTACAGTCAGTGAACAGGTGGTTTGCTGTAAAAATGTTTTGTATCCACCCCCTCATGTGAATTTGGATGTTTCCATCTGGCCGAGGATTCCGACCCCGAAGGCAGAGTTCAATGGAATGAGTAGAATAAGAGCTCTATTGTCACAAAACGAAGTTGCCCTGACTTCAGCTCGTGAAACATTTGTCCTTCACGTAGCTAACACCCGCACAGAGGTGCAAGCTTTATTAAATACAGACCTACCGTTACATTTCAGTGAACTGATTCATACAATCTTTAGCGCGTCCTCCACATCGGGGCTGGCGCATTTTTTTAAAGTAGTTAGCAGTGGTCTTGTGACTTCTTTTGAAAAGATATTTGGAGTCATTCCTGCTTTATTCCATTCAATCTTTTCCAGCCTATTTGGTGGATTTCCCGTTTTACTGGTGCAGGCTGCGGCCATTCTGGTTCTATTTTGTTTCATTAAAAATGGATGCACATCCTGTGTTCCAAAACGAACTGTCATTGCTGGCACTGTTTCGCAACAGGATGCTTGAATACTATGGCACACTGCCGCTCGCCACCTTAAGTGCAGCATATGGATTATCGTTTCGATTTTCCTATTTTACATGTGTCCAGCCTGTCTTTCATTGCCTGAGCTGCGATTTTGACTGGGCCCTGGATTTGTGTCTCTGCAAGATGGTGTCTCCTGACGTGGATTTTAATCATCTCATAAGTCCCTTAGTTGCTCATGAGTTGCTTTGTTCCGACGAAGGGATTATGGCCTTGGCAGCGATGCATGGAGTACTGGGTCATTGGAATATATTTGCAGCGGCGCAAGATTTCTTGGCACACAGCTTCATTGAAACACCGCCGAGTTGTCCTCTGATGGTGCTAGAGGCTCCGGTAAATGAAGAGCATGAATGTTATTTCCCGCTATTGAATTGGATGGCTGAATTATTTTCGGATGATAACAGTGACTTCCTTTTGGAAGCTGTTGCTGCTTATTTTTCATATTCATTCCTGGGCTGAGACTAATCGAGGCATTTGTTGACATTGAACTTTTTGTTATATATATTTTTTATGAAATTATGAATAACTTTACATGTCCCAGACCCTTTGACTTTGATCGAATTGAACGCTAAATGGTCATGATGGTGACATTTTGTTTTTTTGGGTGTCGAAAATATTTTTTTCTCACTTCCTCAAATTTGAACTGACTCTCGTTCTTGAACTCTGCATTTAAAAAATGAGCCCCTTATCTTATCTCATCTTTTTTATCCGTGCTCGGATCATGGGGGGTGTCATATAGCTATGCTTTACCTATATGCTGTGTTAAGTTAGCATGAGCTTATTAGGAGTTTAAACGCCATTTTACCTTTCTGCTGCTTCTGCACACGACACATAACTGTTATTGTAGCTTTGAGCCTAGTAGAGTGTTTTGATTCACACACGAATAATATGTTGTTACTCTGACATCAGCTTTGCTTAGTGAGCCGTGTCTGTACAGTGAGTGCTGAAGCCTTCAAGGATATCTCGACACAGTTGTTGTGAGGTCTGATCTTCGCACCTTCCTAGACATAACATACATGCAGCTGCGGCCAAATTCAGGCTTTAGGCGCGTTTTATATTGCTTTGCACAGAGCATACACACACACTTGATGGTGCTTCGCATGCAGAGAGCTGGTGGAAGATGATGTGATCCCTTACCACTAAGATCTGAGGTATGGGCCCGCCCTGCTAAAACCCAAAGAGACCTTCTTATATATATTATAATATTCTAGCTAAGGGTGGGCGGAGTGTACGGAGTGCCGTCTCCTACGCATTTTGCGTAGCGGATGTAGCCAGGCGGCACTACGCGCGCTCCGCAGACGGTGCGTAGCCGGCCGCCAACCGCCTCCCTCCCGCCCTCCCTAAATACATAAATATAAGTATAAAAAGCTTTTAAAAACACTTACCTTGTCTGCCGCGTCCCCGGGGCTCCCTCTCGCCGTCCCGCGATTCGCGCCGCCATTTCGGATCCTAATGCGCATGGGCAGGCGGCCGCGCCTGCGCATTTCTCATGAGGAATGCGCATGCGCGGCCGCCCGCGCATGCGCATTAGGATCCGAATCGGTGGCGGCGCGAATCGCGGGACGGCGAGAGGGAGCCCCGGGGACGCGGCAGACAAGGTAAGTGTTTTTAAAAGGTTTTTATACTTTTATTTATGTATTTAGGGAGGGCAGGAGGGAGGCGGGCGGCGCGGAGTGGGGCTACGCGGAGTGCGCGGGTGGGCGTAGTTGTGCGCCCACTTCGCGTAGCTCCGCGGAGCCCCACTCTGCAAACTACGCCCAGGGTTAATTCTAGCTAGGGAGGGTGAGAATTAGGTGTTGTTTAAACCTATTAATTTTAGCATTTTAATATGCTTTCACCTTTTGTTTTCTATGGACTAGTAACTATGCTGATTACTTTGTTTCTTATAATATGTCTGCTTGTATTAGCTAAGATACTGCGTTTGAGAACACTGCATTAGTAAATAAACATTTCAAATGTGCACGCGTCCTCTTTTACTCCTTGTTCTGGATTGAACTGATTGTACAACGAAAGAGTGTTCGTGTGTTCCACGTTACCTGAGGTATTCTAAGTCCATGTTCTGGTTTGTCTAAGCATTGGGAGTTTGTAATGACCAATGAGACACTGTAGCTAGTATGGTAGGGGAATTTGGGTACTAAGGTGGATTTTGGCACACCCTAACTCACTGAGGTTCCAAGTCTCTATGCACAGTTCTATAGGAGAACGGAATCCCTGCGACATGGCGGCCAACGTTTTGGTGGTCGTATTACATGACGCTTGAGTAGTACATCATTTAGTCCTTAACCCCTTCACTATTGTTTCCGGATAACGGTGGTGTCGGACAAACCTACCTTTTTTTTAAATAGGTCTTTTCAAGCTTGAATCTTTATAAACGGTTTCCTTGAATTACAACCCAGTTGTGCTACATAGTTTACTTTGTACCTCTTTCTTTCTGTGTCGTTATGGCCGCGGTGAACATTCCGCAGCATAGTCGCATTTCGGTGCGCAACCATTTGCAGCATTATAATGTTCCCGTGGAAGGCATGGCCGTGATTATGGTGGTGAGTGCAGAGGTAGCTTACTCTAACGAAATCTTTTACTCGTGGGTGACCTTCCCAGCTGTGGACGCAAATACTGGTGTGTTCCATGCGTACACTGCCACTGCTGTGCCATTGGAATATACTCCATATAGGGCACAGGAAGTTCCTATTGATGCTTGGCAGCACCGAGTTTGGTTTGATGGCGCCCTACCCCACTCCTTAACAGCCCTGAGGTTAGGTCCTTTTTCCATTCCAGGCGCAAATTGGCCTGTTTTGGCTGGATTTACGCCTCATCCTCAACACGGCGCATGTACCGTTGTTGAACTAAGACGACTACATGTAGTCGCAATTAGCGTGATTAGGTCGTTAGTGCAATACATAACCAGTAATCTCCCGGGCGGGGCCCCAGGAGCTGCGACGATTCCTGCTGGACAGGGCGGTATGAAGCTCAGTCCAGTGATGGTCAACGCTGTGATGGGCAAGCGCCCCCAGGATTGGATGATTTTCCTTTCTGGCTTGCCGAAAAGTTTGACCAGTTGGAAGAAGTATTTCCTAACCCGACTCCTGGTGAGAAACACAGGATTCTGACAACTAGCATTCCGAAAGACTTGACCCCTGAAATCGGTGACTGTGAGACCTGGGGTAGAACATTTGCGGCAGTCTATGCGAGGTGTTACGGCACACCGTCTATGACTGTTTTGCCGACGGTCCTTAAGCGTGTTCAGGATGAGCACGGACCTGAGGCTGCTGTTGAATTGGGTATGCGCCTTTGTGGCTCCTTTGATGTGGTTTACGATCTCATACTTGCTAATGTCAAGGGGGATGCGGTGAACTTTCAGGTAGCCAATGCTTTGCAGGCGATACCCGAGGTCGAGAAACCCCGACAGTTAGCACAAATTATTGTGGCGGCTTATAAAACCGTGGGCCGCAATAGTAGGGGTCTCAAGCCTTTTTCTACAAAAGAGAAAAAACAACCCCAAGGGCAAAAGTCAGAAACTGACAAACAGCCCAAGACCAAAAAACAAAATTGGCCGAAAAAACAAAAACAGGGTAAGCAACAACAACAGAGACAGGAGTCTCGTCCTGCGTCTCCTTTGCCTGCGCCCACAGAACGTGTTTATGACTTGCGCGATCGCGCGGCGATAAAATCACCTGATCGATTTCAGGTTTCTGATCAATGCTCTCCTCGTTCTTTTCAGGAGTCATCGGCCTCAACGACCGGTGGAGGAGGAGGCAGCAGGGGTCGGGGTGGTCAGCAAGGATGCAACCAGCCCCGCCCGAAAGACGGTAAAGGCAAGCAGGACGATTCTACACCGAAAAGACCCCAGTTTCAGAAAAAGAAAGTCGCCGCTTTAACAGCGAGATATGCCACAGATAGTGAGAACGCAGCTTAGCAATAAGACATGGCATCTGACCTTGCTGGACAGCGCGGCGGAGATCACCACTGTACGAGAGGCGCTCCGTCCACTACTGAAGGTGACAGCGACTGAACGTTATGTTGTTGTGGAGACAGCTGACACTAGGGTTGCTCCCCCTGACAGACTTTATGAAATAGTCCTGTTTATTAAAGGTGACATACAACGTACCATAAAAGGGGTATTTGGGGAAGATCTTACAACTACCTATGACATTTTGTTAGCGGAGCCTGACTGGCCCCCACCTTTTGTTCTCGCAGCTCCAAGAGGGGAGGAGGTCATCCTCCCTAGTTTCGCGCACACGGTCTAAACGGAGCATGCGCTGAATTTTGCAGAAGAATGGGCTAGAGCCCTTGCGCCGGCTCTGTACTGTACACACTGTGGTTGGGATAAATTTTCCCCGCACCATGAAATACCTTTGCGGTCACAGCCACAGCCTCAACCACAATATCCCATTAGACGTGAAGCTAAGGCAATTTTGCAGAAGATTGGGCTAGAGCCCTTGCGCCGGCTCTGTACTGTACACACTGTGGTTGGGATAAATTTTCCCCGCACCATGAAATTCCTTTGCGGTCACAACCACAGCCTCAACCACAATATCCCATTAGACGTGAAGCTACGGCTTCCGTTGCGGAAATCCTTGAACAATTGGAATATCAAGGTGTGATTGAAACGTGTGTGTTACCAACGAATAACCCTCTTTTTACTGTGACCAAGCCTGACGGATCATATCGTTTGGTATTGTATTACCGGCATTTAAACTCGCATTGCCGTACCTGTGCAGTACAGAATACTCACGGATCTGCCTTAGTGGATAGTCTTGTGCGTAAGCGGTTTAAGACCACGTTTGACATTTCCAACGGTTTTTATGCCCACCATTTGGATGGTCTGAGTTCCCAATGGTCCAGTTTCATATGCGGCGGCGTCCAAAAACAATTCAGGCGTTTACCAATGGGCTTTAAAAATAGTCCTGGGGTACTTGCTGCCCGCATAGTCTCTCTGTTAGAGAGAATCGACCCTGATGCATACTCGTATGTGGATGATATTTATCTCACAGACGACGAACTTTGGGAGCATCTGTGTCAAGTTGATCGCATAATTTGGAGCTTTGCGGACTTTGGTTACAAATTCAACTTTGCAAAGTTGCACATTGCAGAGTATACAGTGTTGTTCCTGGGCTATGATCTCAACAATGAAGGTCGAGGATTGGCTCCTCACTTCTTGGAGAAATGCGCACAGCTGCGCGCTCCGACAACTCTGAAAAAAATTACAGTCTTTGCTGGGATTTTTCAATTTCAGAAGGACATACATTCCAGAATATGCCCAGCGTATCGAGCCTTTGTATGCTTTGATACTATCTACTTTCACCAAATCGGGCTGGCTGCCTGAGCACTCGGCTATACTGCAATCTTTGCAGGCTGATCTGCTCGCTTCTAAATACTTACTGACTCGTGATAACCACACCAACCTGGTGATAAGAATCATCCCTGGGACAGTGGGTTTCACGTACCTTACTTTTAACGAAGGAGACAGAGTACCTATTGCCTACAAGTCACACTTGTACACTTCGGCAGAAATGCGGTTTTCCACTGTGGAGAAAGTTTTAACGGCTGTACAGATGGCAATTCTTAAGGAACGTGATCTGTCACAGGGAAAACGCATGCTGGTTGTTACCCCGTGTCCTGCTTTGGAGGCAGTCACGAAAGCCAGTGTACCTAATTCTAAAGCTTAGCACCCTCGGTGGGTAGAATGGGCTGCTTCATTGACATCTCCGGATGTCACATTCATTTTTTATGCCTCCATACGGTCGCAGGAGTTTTTACACTATGAATTTGTTCATCCTGCGCCTTTGGCTATGCGGCCTTTGGAGGATTTCCCTGGTATCATATACACTGATGGTTCGGCGCAGGTTGCGCATGGTTCTAAACATGCCTACGTTTCCGCATGCGCCATTTTGGTAGGTGCCATGGTGAACGATGAGTTCAAGTCCAGAGTTGGGCACACACAGACTCTAGGGGACTGTACCGTACAATTGGCATAGCTTCGTGCTTTGATGCTTGCATTGGAGTACGCTGATCCTAGTGTGACGACTCTTATTGTGAGTGATTCGTGCTACTGTGTCCAGTCTTACAATGAGAACTTGTTCTTTTGGATTCAGAATGACTTTTGTGATTCCAAAGGTAGCACAATAAAACATAAAATTATCTGGGTCCGAGTGGCTGAACTCAGAGAGCAGTTGCCTCTCATGTTTGTAATTCACACTCTTGGTCATCAGCGCGTTGGAGTCCACGCTCTTGGCAACTCGCTTGCTGATGAGGCAGCAAAATCCGCGGTATCGACATATTTAGCTGCAGCTGTTACACGGTCCAAAAGTAAGATGGATGATGATACCTTGGCGGCTGTTGCTGCCACTGAGAAGGGAGGTAAATATCCTAAAGGGTGCCCTTCGAAGTACACATACCACTTAAGCCCCGATAAGGTTCTTTATGTGAAAATACCTGACGTTGGGGAGAGATTGATTCTCAACGCGGATTGCAGAAATATATTTATCACAGCGGCTCATGAAGGTGTTGCGTCTGAGCATGCGGGCGTTTCGGCCACTGTGTCTCAATTACAACAGCGTTTTTGGTGGCGGAGACTGTACAAACAGACGCACGATTATGTCCTTCAATGTGACAGTTGCCAGCAGATTTAACCTTCAACTGCTGCGCGTCCGCCCCAAACACAGTTGTTCATATCTAATAAACCCCTAGGTTGTGTTTACTTAGATCACGGCGGTCCTTTTTCTTCTGATACTGCATATAAGTACGTCTTAGTAGCAGTTGATTCATGCACACGCTTTGTATGGGTGTGGCTGCACCGCAGCGCTGATTCACGGACTGTCATAAGGGATTTGCTGGTCTTTGTAGGGATTTTTGCCTGTGGTACCTTCCATTCGGATCAGGGTCCTGCTTTCGCCTCTAAGGCGTATAAGGATTCCATGACTTCGTTTGGGGTCCAAGTCAAGTTTTCGTCTCCATACAGGCCTGAGGGCAACAGTGTAGTGGAACGAATGAACCGTGACTTAAAGCAATCATTGACAGCTCGAGTTATAGGCACTGGCAGGAACTAAATGCTCTTTGGTATCAAGATGTATGTACCGGACCTTGACGGTCTAGACTCGGTGGCTGATGCTATCTCCTTTGACGTAGATAAACATTGCAATGTTTTACAGACCCTACAAAAGGCAAGAGACAGTCTTGCAAAGGAACATTTGCCCTCCACTTCGGATGATGCGTTGCAGATCCCGGTAGTTGGCTGGCTGCCCCAAGTTGGAGAACTGGTTCGGGAGAAGATCGAGAACAAGAAAGAACAAGAAAGAATTTGGTCCCTCTTACCGTGCTCCAGTTCCTGTGCTTGGTGTGAAGGGCACAAGAACAGTCATGTTACCACCACTTCCAGGTCGTAAGGAAAACAGGTATATCTCCATTGACAATGTCAAGATACACAGAGTGGCCGATTCTTCTTAGTATGACACCGACAGTCTCTTGTCCATCGATTGTGAGAAATTCTGTTTGGCCACTGCTTCTAGTCCTGAGCCGGAGGTGGCAATCGAGATGCCTACAATTTATAGTCCTTCATTGAGTACATTGCCTGGTACTCACCTTGATGAAATTGACTACACTTACCCAACTGACTTATCGATGCCTGATTTGCAAACCCGTTTGGCCACAGAATCCAGATTTTCATTTGACACTGTCTCACACACATCAGGAAAGCCCTCACGGATTGCAGTATATACAAGTTTATTTAAAAAACATTTTTTAATTCCGCCTTGGACATATGTTTGGCTGGTACTTTTTTCAGTTTACCTTTTTATGTCAATTGGTTTTGTGATTTATTTTTTCCGAATTGTCAACGGACACTATGTCGAAGAGAGAACATGCATTCGGCATCTCAATGGAACATTGGCACCCCTTTCCTCGTCACATTCTGCCCACAGACTGAAGAGAGACTTGGCATTTGTTAACATCACTGCTTGGCCTGTCCTAGATGGGATTGTATGGTATGCTGTTAAATTTCGAATCCATGGCCCCACTGAAGTCATTAACGTCCCTAATGTGCTTAGAGTTAACATGGGGGATGTAGTTAAACAAAACATACGTTCTGATGATTGGGATGTTCAGGCCGTAGAGGCATTGTTTTCTGATTTGAAATATTATGCTGCCTTTGATGCTGAAGATTTGTATTTAGAATCTGCTAATTATGGTGACTTATTTTGTTTCCAGAATTTTGGCAACCACTACCTCCATAAAACTAATTCCAGAAGGAGTGCGGTCAATTATACACAGTGGGAGCATTGCCCAGCCCCTTTGCAAGGCAATTCGAGTACCTTTTTGAAAAAGTACACGTATTTTACCGACTTTAATCAGTCCAATCCCGCTTCATTTTATTTTATAATGACAGAAAAGTCCATGTCCAAAGTTAGACTTACCGATACTAAGTTATTGTACTCGAAGTCCTTTCTAGACCAGCTAGCTGTTGGAGGCTACGAGTTATGGAAGGAAACAGTTGACCTTAAATCAGTTTGGGGTTCTAAAAGTTGGCAGGTACAAGGCACTTAGGCTTTGCACCGTGCATGTCTGATCCTGAATGATATGTTGTTTTTGAATTCTACTATTTCACAGACAACGTTCTTTGGATTGGCTACTTCTAAAAAATTAAATACTCCTTCCTTCCCTGATTAAGAAGAATATTCAGGTTGGAGTAATACTACAAAATTTTCGGTTAGAGAGTTGCAAACTCTATTGCAAAATTCAACCTTTAACATATCCAGTTTGGATCCCAAGGGATGGTTGATGTGGCACAGAAGTGCGGATTCGTGCCAACATCGTTTTCTGGGTTTAGCTGATGGTTTTACACAAGTCAGGGCCGATCCCCGTTTTGAGAATGACCATTCTGTCACCACTTATTCAGTAGGCAAATGATGTCAGAATTGGCTCAAACATTCTACCTTGGCATCAGTTAAACTGCATCTATCTAAGCTGACTCACGATGTGGATTTAAATGATTTCATAAAAGGCCCGGCTAGTGGTAGATCAAAGAGATGGATATGGACGGTTTATAATGAAATCTGGAAAACATCACAAATTGAGGCGGCTACCCGCCTTAGAGCTATTGATCAAGCTAACTTAGAGAAAGTGCTTGCAGTTGTAGACAATAGCATTAACACGCTGTCTTCACGCATTTACACATTGGATAATATTGTGTCATCTGTTGTTGATATTGTGGAAGATGAAGTGTCTGTAATATACCATGGTCAGAATCAATTGCGTTCCATTATTCAGTTTGCGTGGACCCTGCAGACCCTTAAGGCCGGAAAAGTGCCTTGGAATTACATGAATGTCTCCTCTCTCTTTGCCCGTTTAATTTGACTGACAAGCAGCGTTTGCTTTCAATGAAAGATGCATCTTTTTCAATGTTACACATTGAACGATTGGAGTCTTTACCATTCTCTGTGGCAGAGGCTGCTGCTGCAACGTGGCTTATCCACGGTTTAATAACTTTACCGTTTGCTCTGCTTAAATTTACAAATTGTGTGAAATATTTTGCCCTTTGTAGATACGAGCCTCTTGGTAGTTCCTACCTTCATGAAGCCTGGTCGCTTCCTTTTACATACAGATGCCTTAGGGAAGGAAAGGAAGTTTATCTCAAAGGTGCAAAGTGCACGGAAACACCAGATCACTCATTAATGTGTAGACATATACAATTACACGGCACTTGCAAACAAGAACAGCCTAATTTAGCCTGTGTTTTGAAAGGTACCGCCGTTCCCGCAATCATCCCCACGTTCACACTACTGGCAAATGGTGGTTATTTTTTAATTTTTTTTATTTTTAGTGTTTTCTATAGCGCGAACATGACCCAGTGTAGGGTATCAGAGCACTTTACAGTAGGGCTTCATCAGTCATTAATGTTTCACACTTCAGATTAGCATATAGACATATTTACATACAATAATACAGTTGACGTGGCACCGTTAAAGTACCGGATCACCTTATAGCATGGCCCAGTGTGTGTAGCGGGGCTCTTTAAAATAGTGTTTCATCTGTCATAAAGTTTTACGCTTCAATTTCGCATATGGACATATATACATTCAGTAATAAAAATTGGGCAGTTTATAGATAGCAGGCCTCCAATATAGTCTTTATGAAAGAAATTTGCTCATATAGTACGATTTTGCTTCCTTTTTGAAGGTTGCAGTGGATGTAATTCTTCTGATGTTTGGTGGGAGTGTATTCCAAATTCTCGGTGCAGCTCCTGAGAATGCTCGGTCATAAGTCTTTTTCCTGCGGAAGCGAGCCGGTTTCAAAAGAAAGTCTGATTTGCACATAGAAGGTTGGTTACCTCCGGACGGCGTAAGTTTCTGGGCCAGGTAACCTGGTGTTTTGTGGTGTATTGCATTATGAGTGATGCATGCCAATTTGAATTGAATTCTCTCATCGAAAGGCAGCCAGTTTAGCATTTTCAGGTGAGGGGAGATGTGGTTGAATTTTTTGGATCCCGCTATCAGTCTAGTGGCTGCATTAAGACAAGCTTTCAATGGGGCAGTTGAGATCTTAGGTAGCCCAGCCAGGGTAGTGCACCCATATTCGATCCTTGATATGACCAGCGCTTGAACTGCAGTTTTAAGATCTGTTTTGTTCAGGAAAGGTTTAAGTTTTCGCAAATAGCTCAAGTGGAACCTGGCGTTTTTTGCCATTGTATTAATATGTGCTAACATATTCAGGTTTTTATCGAGGGTAATTCCCAGTGATTTGGTGGAATCTACGATCTTTGGAATACAGTTTAGAGCAGTGATAAGGTTGTTCCATTCTGTTGAATTTAGTTTTCTTTTATGTTATTTACTTTTAAATAATGAGGATTGCTGTGGGTCAATAAAAGGCGTTGCTTATGTGGTTACAGTCAGTGAACGAGTGGTTTGCTGTAAAAATGTTTTGTATCCACCCCCACTTGGGAATCTGAATATTTCCATCAGGCCGAGGATTCCGACCATGAAGGCAGAGTTCAATGGAATGAGTAGAATAAGAGCTCTATTGTCACAAAACGAAGTTGCCCTGACTTCAGCTCGTGAAACATTTGTCCTTCACGTAGCTAACACCCGCACAGAGGTGCAAGCTTTATTAAATACAGACCTACCGTTACATTTCAGTGAACTGTATCATACAATCTTTAACGCGTCCTCCACATCGGGGCTGGCACATATTTTTTAAAGTAGTTAGCAGTGGTCTTGTGACTTCTTTTGAAAAGATATTTGGAGTCATTCCTGCTTTCTTCCATTCAATCTTTTCCAGCCTATTTGGTGGATTTCCCATTTTACTGGTGCAGGCTGCGGCCATTCTGGTGCTATTTTGTTTCATTAAAAATGGATGCACATCCTGTGTTCCAAAACGAACTGTCATTGCTGGCACTGTTTCGCAACAGGATGCTTGAATACTATGGCACACTGCCGCTCGCCACCTAAAGTGCAGCATATGGATTATCGTTTCGATTTTCCTATTTTACATGTGTCCAGCCTGTCTTTCATTGCCTGAGCTGCGATTTTGACTGGGCCCTGGATTTGTGTCTCTGCAAGATGGTGTCTCCTGACGTGGATTTTAATCATCTCATATGTCCCTTAGTTGCTCATGAGTTGCTTTGTTCCGACGAAGGGATTATGGCCTTGGCAGCGATGCATGGAGTACTGGGTCATTGGAATATATTTGCAGCGGCGTAAGATTTCTTGGCACACAGCTTCATTGAAACACAGCCGAGTTGTCCTTTGATGGTGCTAGAGGCTCCGGTAAATGAAGAGCATGAATGTTCTTTCCCGCTATTGAATTGGATGGCTGAATTATTTTCGGATGATAACAGTGACTTCCTTTTGGAAGCTGTTACTGCTTATTTTTCATATTCAGTCCTGGGCTGAGACTAATCGAGGCCTTTGTTGACATTGAACTTTTTGTTATATATATATTTTTTTAAATTATGAATAACTTTACATGTCCCAGACCTATTGACTTTGATCGAATTGAACGCTAAATGGTCATGATGGTGACATTGTGGTTTTTTGGGTGTCGAAAATATTTTTTTCTCACTTCCTCAAATTTGAACTGACTCTCGTTCTTGAACCCCTTATCTTATCTTATCTTTTTTTATCCGTGCTCGGATCATGGGGGGTGTCATATAGTTATGCTTTGCCTATATGCTGTGTTAAGTTAGCATGAGCTTATTAGGAGTTTAAACACCATTTTACCTTTCTGCTGCTTCTGCACACGACACATAACTGTTATTGTAGCTTTGAGCCTAGTAGAGTGGTTTGATTCACACACGAATAATATGTTGTTACTCTGACATCAGCTTTGCTTAGTGAGCCGTGTCTGTACAGTGACTGCTGAAGCCTTCAATGATATCTGGACACAGTTGTTGTGAGGTCTGATCTTCGCACCTTCCTAAACATAACATACATGCAGCTGCGGCCAAATTCAGGCTTTAGGCGCGTTTTATATTGCTTTGCACGAGGCATACACACACACTTGATGGTGCTTCGCATGCAGAGAGCTGGTGGAAGATGATGTGATCCCTTTACTTCAGTAAAGCCATCTCTCTGAGGCTAGGGACCCACCAGGGCATAAATAGCGATAAAAGGAGATCACTTAGTGACTACATTTATGCTGAAGAGTTTGGTTTGGGGAATAAAGAATAACATGCATACCCCACACCATCCTCCAACTTGAGGCCAGGAGGAGAAAAATAAAAGCTGTTTCTTTTAGTTTTAGGTGGACTGGACCAAAGACGGTGAACCAACGCCATGAATGGATTGAAGATGCAAGGCTGCGCCTCAATGCCTGAGAGGACAGTACCAGAAAGTGATGACCATCTGTCACCAGAGGACCTGAGCAACACAGCAGTCAAGAAGAGGACAGACTAGACTGATGCTGTTGAGTGAAGTACACATGATGGTCTGCACCTGCAGAAAAAATAGACTGAAGAGGACAACGCAGGGCAGGTCCGTGACACTGCCCCTGAACAAGACGACTGCGGACCAAGAGGAGAAGAAGATGACCGCTCACTGCATGCCTTTAAATTACTGACACTTGCAAAAAGGTCCCCACTAACTGCGTGACTAAAGTGTCACTGTAGCACTATGCATTGCACAGAGAAAATATTTGTTGGACACTTACTGCTGGTATCACAACAGCCTGCTGATATAATACTGATCTCATCAAGATGTATCAATGTGACAATACATGCATTGTATGCAAACACAGTGTAATGCCATCCAAAGATATGTAACTAATGTTCCTTTTTGGTTTTACACTAATGTTGGATAGGTCTATCCAAAAGGGGGGATTGTTACAAAATATATATAAATATCCATATAAATTCATTTGTATGTACTTCCAAAGATGTCATACTTATATCAGAACACATTAACATGAGGCCTAGAGCTCAAAAGGGCTTCCTATCTGACCTTGACTGAACAAGCTTCAACAAGCTATTCTACACCCCCCTACAGGTCACTTTGCTTGTCTTTGACTACATGATATGCAAGGGTTACACAGTACAGAACCTGCCTTTCTGGTCTGCCCATATCTGGCTGTTTTGCATGGCGCAGACATTGCACATCCATGTCAGCCATATTTGGCTTGGTGCCTTATTCTAGTTCTGCTGACATGGCATTAATTTAGGTATATAGCACCTAGAAATCTGGCACTCTGGGAAGAATCGGTCTGAGAGCCCCTAAGGTGGCAGATCTGACTTCTTCCTTGCTAATTAGCAATGATGCATGATTTTGGTACCATTAAATAAATTACACTCTGTTTCTGAGCAAACCTGCTATGTCTGGTGAGTTTCATTCATATGCTCCTGGGAGGGTGCCAGTATTTTCCCATCAATACTAATAAACCTTTTGCAAATAAAATAACAGTGCTCAAAGCAAATCACACAGTCTACAAAGCTTCCATTTGTAAAGACTGCAGAATTGCAGACACCAGTTTTACAAATGCATATATGACCATTTCAAGCCAATTATATAAAACATTAGTTCTTAATTACGCACCCAGGAGCTTTTCTGCATTGAGCTTTTTGCTCAATACGTCAAACCCGGCACCTTTCAGGTATAAATATACCAACGTTGCCTTAAGCAAACACACAGTGGTTTGGAGCAGAGCGGCTATCTACTTGCCCGAGAGCCCAGCTGATGCGAGAGCCCACGGACGCCGCCCCTCCCTTTTGACGCACTGAGAAAGACGCTGTCTTTTTCTCCAGATGAGAAAATCCAGCTCTGGTGTTTCCAGATACCCTTGCGGGTTGATGGGATATCGAGTCCTGGGAGAGAGATACCAGACCTCCTGCTTTCTATTACCAAGGTACGGAGCTGACTAAACCCTTAAAGAGAATTCTTGACTCAGATTCTTGGCAAAAACCAACTTAACTTAAACTGCTACTTACTTACTCCTTCCCACGTATTAGGCTTAGGTCAGGTACACCGGGGTAGGCGTATTTAGAAGCACCAGTTGAGTACGTTACTCAATGTATATTTTATCCATTTTAAAGTATCATATGGCTAAGAAACCATATCAATGCTTTTACAGTATTATTTCATAATACTCCTTTTACTGTACGCACTTTACTTTATGATAAGTATTGCACTTGTGGCAATTCATTTCTCTTGCATGAGAAAGAAGACTGCTCAATAAATAACACCTTTTATTGAAAACGCCCGTCTCTCTTTTCTCTGCACTCTGGTGAAACTAAGTATGCATGATTGACTGAGTGAAATAGCGGTCTATTGTTTTCACACGACTCTAGAGATACACTCTTATTCTGAGGGAGCAAAGTTGTCATGTTTATGGTTGTCAGAAGCAAATCCCGTTTTGTCTATCCAGGGAAGTTAAACTCCTCCTTGTTTATTCGAGAAAGTTTCTAGTGACTTCTGAGCTAGCTGGCAAAACTAATTAAGTCTAATATAGTCAGTAGAGACCTAGTCGACCTCAGTCCTACGTCTACACTGCTGTTTATATTATTCCAATGCGCAGAGCCTATTGGGAATATAGGAACTACACTACATGGCGCCCAACGTTTGGTAAGGCGATAATCTAACGCAATACACTAGAGTAACTCAGTCGTGCTTTTTCACACAGAACCCTTTTTCCCGTAAATACTCCAAAAGACGTCTGGAGTGGGTAAAAGGTTGAAATCCGCCGGAACTTAGTAGGAAGAGATTCCTATGAATAGTTTTGGTTTAGTCAACATTGAAGGATACAGTGTTCCAAAATATTGTGCACCTAATCTTTGTTTCCCTTGAAACTTGATCTGCAACAAAAAACTTTCTGTCAGTAAAATGCCTGACGGAGACGAAGAAAGAGATGCTACAGCGTCTCCACAGTTGTTGGATGACACGAATATCCAACAGAATGACCCGAATGCTATTTACATTCCGGCAAATATAAGAAGAACTATAACTATTAAACTTATAGAAAATGGACTGACATCACGAGGTGGTACAGTCATATTCATGGTAGAGGCCCATGAATATCGGCAGACAGAGGTATTCTATTCATGGATACACTTTCCAGCAGCAAACGCTGTAACAAGAGAATTCCACTATTACAAAATAGAGGAACCTCCGGATGAATACACTCCTTTCGAGGAGGTTGAAATCCCATTAAATTACCAAGAGCACCTGCTCTGGTTTAAAGGCGCCCTAAAACTTAAAAATCACATCACCAGGCTCGGTCCACTAGGTAGACCAGGAGCAACGTGGCCGGTTCTAGCAAGCTACACACCACATCCAGACATTGATAAAATGTCAGACCGGGAACTTTTAGCTCAGCTAAAAATACTAATTAAAATATATAGACAATTGGTCCAATATGTAATGCGGACTTCAACAGTCCAACCAGCAATTAACATTCCACAGCTGACCCCTCATCAGGGGAACACAAACAAAATTACACCACAGAACATACAATCATGTCTTGGTAAAACACCCGCAAAACGAGAACAAATTCCATTCTGGTTAGCACAAAAAATCACTCAAATAGAGGCAGTATTTCCTGATACTACAGCCAATGAGAAACACAGAATTCTGACTATCTGTCTTCCAATGGGGATCGCACCACATGTGGAGGACTGTGACACTTGGGGCACAGTCTTTGCTTCCATCCACACAAAAACACACGGTGTTCCGTCCATGGCGGTAATACCAGATGTGTTAAGACAAATTCAAAATGAATACGGTCCAGAACCTGCTTTAACTCTGGGTATGAAATTACTGAATGACTTCAAGCAGGTCTCGGCTATATTACTAGCCAACATAAAAGGAGAAGCAGCATCTGTGGCGATCCGCCAGAAACTGAAAGAAACAGATATAGCAGAACAACCTTTTGAACTTGCCAGAATCATAGAAAAATCCTATGAAGAACTAGGAAGAGATAGTTTGGGTGGGAAACCAGTAAATCCCCAACTAACTGAAAATCTTGAAAAAACTTTTATTAAAAATAATCTAATACTCCAAAAAAGAGTTGGTATGGTAATAAACCATCCACTCCCAAAGAAAAACAATTCCAGTCCAGAGGAAGGTCTCCTCAACTGAGAGAAAGATCTCCAGAGCAAGGAAACAAGTCTCCCCAGAGGGAGCCCTCTGAGAAAAGATACAACCTTAGAAATAGGGATAATTTGAAAAAACCTGATAGATATCAAGATATTGATACACGTCCCTTTCGATCTTTTCAGACTTCCTCACAGAAATCGGAAAGAAGAGGATGGTCAGAACACAGGGAAGAGCACGTCAAGTCCAAAGACAAGGAACCTGCTCATCAAAGTAAAAAATTACAATTTCCAAGAAAGAAGGTAGCCAGTATTAAAATAATTAAACATGCCGAGGATACTGAGGACACAACTGAAAAATGGAGAGTGGGCCCAGACAATGCTAGACAGCGCAGCTGAAGTGACCATAGCTCGCAAGATCCTGATGAATCTTCTGGAGACAGTGGACACGAATGAATACATTCAAGTGGAAAGTGCAGATACCAGAGTTAGCAAACCTCATACAATATATGAAATAACACTGGGTATAGAGGGGGACAAGACTAGGAAAGTAAGGGGTCTCTTTTGGGATAACCTTTCGAAAGGCTATGACATCCTGTTAGCTGAGAAAGACTGGCCACCAGAGTTTGTCAGGGAATGCCCTCATGGTGAAGAAATGATTATGCCTGCCTTCTCAAATCATATTCCGATTCATAAACAAATATACACTTGCAAGAAAATGGGCAGTGGCCCAAGCTCCTGCATTATATAAAAATCATGTAGGATTGGATGAGGACTCTCCTCCTCACAAAATCCAGTTAAAATGTCAACCCACTGCACAAAGGCAGTATCCCGTTAAGCAAGAAGCTAAAAAACAAGTCAGGGAGATCCTAGATCAACTTGAATACCAGGGGGTGATTGAAACATGCACCTCACAAATGAACAATCCTTTGTTTCCTGTCTCCAAGCCAGACGATTCATATCGTCTAGTTTTGGACTACAGACACCTAAACTCATGTTGCAAAACATTTGCAGTACAAAACTCACACAGTGCAGCACTAATGAATAACATCGTGCGCAACAAATATAAAACGACATTAGACATCTCTAATGGATTCTTTTGTCAGAACATTGCACCTGAGAGCAGGTATTTGACAGCGTTCTCAATAATGGGGTCGCAAAAACACTTCTGTCGACTCCCACAGGGATTCAAGAATAGCCCAGGATTATTCTCAGCAAGAGTAACAGAGTTACTACAGATATATGACGATGAAGCATTATCTTATGTCGATGACATCTATCTAACAGATGATGACCTGGAGACTCACTTGAAAAGAGTGAACACCATAATACTTGGTTTCGCAGCAGAGGGTTACAAATTAAACTTTAAAAAGTCACGAATTGCCCATCTAACTGTCCTGTTTTTAGGATACGAATTATCAAGTGAAGGCAAAAGCCTAGCAGACAACTTCTTAAAGAAGTGTGCGGTACTCCAAGCACCTAAAACGCTGAAGAACTTACAATCAATACTAGGTTTCCTGAATTTCGGAAGAACATACATTCTAAATTATGAAGAGAGGGTTAAACCTCTCTATGAATTAATAAAACCTGATTTCAAACCAATCAATTGGACTCAGACACACACAGAAATGTTAAGATCATTGCAAACAGACATGTTAGCTAAAACAAAATTGCAAACACGCGAAAACGTACGCAACCTTGTAATCCGAGTCATCCCAGGAAGATGCGGATTCAGGTACCTAACCTCTAATGAGGGAGAAACGGTACCAATAGCTTACAAATCACACTTGTACACACAAGCCGAAATGAAATTCAGTTCTACTGAAAAAATTCTAATAGCGGTTCATACTGCTGTAGCAAAAGAAAGAGCCCAAGCCCAAGGCAGAAAAATTACTGTTTTAACAGCAGAATCGGCCCTTGAGGCACTAACAAGCCCACGCAATTCGACTACCGTGGCATTAGATCCAAAATGGATACAATGGGAAAATTCTCTTGCTGCAGAAGATGTGAAATACTATTTTGACCCGAAAATGAAAAAAACGAGAAAATCTAGAATACGAAGAAGAATATCCTCTGCCAATCGAAATTCTGCCTCTCGAACAATACACATGTGTAATCTACATGGACAGATTTGCACAACACTACGATATAGAGGAAAAATCCTACAACGCAGTGTGCGCAATTGTTAAAGGTCGCTGGCGCTTTGGTAAATTCAGACCGTTAATTACCAAAACTGAATCACTCAGAAACTGCTCAACTCAACGAGCTGAAATAAGATCTTTAAAGATGGCGCTTGAAAATGCCGATCGCGAATTCCCCACACTAATAGTGTGCGATTCGCATTACTGCGTCAAGTCTTACAATAATGACATGCAGACCTGGATTCAACATGATTACAAAGGTGACACAGGTGCCACAATAAAGCATAAGAAGCTTTGGGAACAGGTAGTTCTTTTGCAGAAAGAACTACGAAAGACTCACGTGATACATACACTGAGTCATCAACGTGATGGTGTTCACGTTGCAGGGAATTCATTGGCTCACAGAGCCACAGCGGAAGCAGCTCAACCGTCTTCCGTAGCCACAAAAAAGCGTTCAGAAAAATACATAGACGGAGAAACTATGCTGGCGGTAAGAGCGTCTTTAAAAGGCGACTATGCAGCATTACCTCTGAACTATCCACTCAGTAATACATACATAATTGCTGCAAACTCCATTCCTTTTGCTCAAATCCCTGGAGTGGGGGATAGAGTAATTCCAAACACGAACAGGAGAGTCTTTTTAATAGCAGACGCACACATGGGATTGGGTCTAAGGCACCGAGAGATCAAGGAATCTCAGAAAGAATTACAATCAGAATATTGGTGGCCGGGAATGAGCCTGCAACATTACAAATTTGCAATGGGCTGTCCAAACTGCAACAGAGATCGCAGTCATGAACCGACCGGAGTATTGCCAGGACCCTTCTATTAGAAAGCATAGGACTATCTATACGCAAGAATCCAGCAGGAGAAATCCGTCCCATTAATGTTTAAGACTAGATTCACTTAAAATGTAGACCCCAGCGCTCGGCTGACGCCAGAACTGTTATAAAAGATTTGCGAGTCTTTATCGGCACATACGCAATTGGCATGCTACATTCTGACCAGGGTCCTGCGTTTAGCTCTAGGGCATGCAAGGAGGCCATGGCCAGCATGGGCATTGCATTGCGGTACTCTTGTCCCTCCCATCCTGAGGGAAATGCGGTAGTAGAAAGAAAAAAACGGGACATAAAGCAATCTATAACGGCGAGGGTATTAGGTTCGGGTGATGGGTGGGTCCAACATTTAACAAGTGTCCAACGTAGTCTTAATAATCTGCCAAGAAATTCTCTAAAAGGTCTCAGTCCGTACGAACTATTGTTCGGTACTAGAATGCATATTCAGGACCTTGATAGTCACACTTCAGTGGTAGAAGAGAAATGCTTTGATATCAAAGACCGTTTGGCTGTTTTGCAGGACTTAAATGAAACAAGACGAAACCTGAGCAACATAAAGTTAAAACAACAGCCAACAGCCACTGAAGAAAAACCACCTGTCCCAGCAAGACCTGTCTGGATTCCAAAGATTGGGGATCTGGTCAGAGAGAAGATCGCGGTGAAGAAGGAATTTGGGCCTTCTTACAGAAAAGCAGTACCTGTCTTAGCTGTCAGCGGAACAAGATCAGTTGTACTACCGCCCCTTGCTGGTAAAAAGGAAAACCGAGTTGTATCCATCGACCTGGTAAAACCACAATCATGTGGCCAATAATAAGTAGTAGGCCCAGTGGACTCCCAAGAACTAGCAGAGTACCAAAATGTGCTACAATACAAGAGGTTCAAACTGAGAGACTAATCACATTCGATAAACCTGCAGTGAATAAAAAAGGACTATGCAACAAAGCCATGGAACTTGTGCCTCTTGAAACCCAAATTGCAACAGTTCATCAAGAAACACCAGTCTACAACGATGTAGCCTCAGACTATACTAATGAAACAAAGAAAACTCCAAAAGCAACTGAAAATCCGGAAGCAATTCCAACAATTGACAGATCTGCATCTGGCTACTTCGTCAATTTCGATGACTTTTCTGAAGATCCAAGCAAGCCTGAAGAAAAGCCAGCCACAAAAACTTTCAAAGAAAAAGTAACAGAACTATTTCATCAACTCAAAGAAACCTATCTGATTTCTCCATGGATTGAATTTTGGATTGTGTTAGGTGTACTTTTCCTCCTGCTTTGGCTCATCATGGTTCTTTGTTTGGGAAAATTCATTGAAGGAAAATACAGTACAATGGACACAGCAAGTCAGAACATCAACTTGGTCCTAAAGCCTCACAAATCATCTCACATCGAGAAAAGAGAACTATCATCAGTAAACATCACAGCCAATCCAATACCCGGTGGGGTAGCATGGGACAAAACGGATTATGAAATCTATGGCCCGATTGAGCTCTTGAAATATCCACACCAGTTTAAGGTTTCATTAAGTGACTTTGTAAAACCAAGTACTTTCTCTGATGATTGGGACTTTGAAAATATTAATAATATGATGTCAGATTTAGTAATGTCAGCAAAATGTACAGAACATGATTATTTACAGGGTTCATCAAATTATGAAGAAATGTATTGCTACAATCATTTTGGTCATCACTATTTGCATAAATCTGCTCAACCTAGAAATGTTTTCAAGTATAACCAATGGGAACATTGTGCAACACCACCTAAAAGCAGCTCTAAAACATTTTATGAGAAATTCCCATACTTCTCAGGGTTTAACACAAGTGATGCAGAAGTGTTTTATTTTAAAATGATGAATAAGACAGGAATGAAAACAATGCTGACTAATACCAAATTGATTTATTCTGAAGCATTTTATGAAAAAATGATTACATTTGGTTTTGAATTCTGGAACAAAAACATTGAAACAAAAACTATCTGGGGTACAAAAGAATGGCAGGTCCAAGGTTTGAATTGAATTGAAATTGAAAAGAGATTCATAAAGCGCAAAACAATAACCCGCAGGTATCAAGGCGCCTAGCAAAAATGATCAGAGAATGATCAGGAAAAAGACATGAAGCCCTACACATATGCTTGCTGAAAGAGAAGGGTTTTTAAAGCAGTGCGGAAGTTCTGTAAGGACGGGAGAGATCTCAGATCCGGAGGAAGTTCATTCCACCACTTAGGAGCAAGAGTGGAGAAGGCTCTGCCACCCCATTTGGCTCTTCGTACACGGGGGGCTGCCAGAAGCAGTTTCCCAGAGGAACGCAAGTTCCTTCGGGGGACATAGTGGGAGATGATGGATCCTATTCCAGTGTCGCTCTTTTTGGCGATGGCTCTGTAGGTCATACATAGAACTTTAAACCGGATTCGGTGTTCTACCGGCAGCCAGTGCAGCGTTTTCCTGGCTGCAGTGGCCGAGGAGCGTCTGGGAATATCCAGGACAAATCTGGCTATGGCGTTTTGGACTACCTGTAAGCGCTGCAGCTGTCCTTTGTTAAGTCCAGCATACAGCGCATTACAGTAGTCCAGACGCGAGCCGATGAGAGCAACAGCTATTTGTTTTCTTGCCTGGAAAGAGAGATATTTCCTGATCCTTCGTAGGGTATGAATCAGGCCCCAACAGGTGGAAATGGTTCTGCTCACCTGGCTGCCTAAGTCAAGGGCAGGGTCTATTAGCACCCCGAGATTCTTAGCAGAAGATGTGAGGGAAGGGCATGTTCCAAGTGAGTCGGGCCACCAATTGGCTGACCAGATGTTTTCTTTCCCCCCAAACACCATCACCTCCGTCTTCTCCCCATTCAGTTTCAGAGAGTTCTGGATCATCCATTGACCAACCGCCTCCATAGACGATCTAAACTTGGAGGCGATTAGTTCATCTGAATAGGGAAAAGAGACGAGGATTTGAGTGTCGTCTGCGTACGAGACTACCTCCATCCCGAACGATCTTATTAATTTGGCTAGTGGGGTAACATAGATATTAAAAAGGGTCGGGCTAAGTGCTGACCCTTGAGGAACCCCACATAGCACAGGTCGGGATGGAGATAGGAACTCCCCAAGCTTGACTCTTTGTTCCCTCCCCGTGAGGAAAGAGGTCAAAAGATCCAGAGCTGCGTTCTTCACCCCCACCTCCCTCAGCCGCGATGTAAGTACTGAGGGGGAGAGGGTATCGAAAGCCGCAGTTAGATCTAGCAGGACCAGGAGAGAGGTCTGGCCCTCATCTACTGTCGTGCGGATCTTGTCGAGCACGATGGTGAGGGCTGACTCGGTGCTGAATTCTCTCCTGAATCCATGCTGGGAGGAGTCTAAGCATCCCGAACTTTCCACGAAGACGGCGAGATGCTTGTTAAGATGTGTCTCAAGCATCTTCGCTGGGGCAGGGAGTAGGGAGATAGGCCGGAAGTTTTTTAGGACCCCCGGATCCAGAGAGGCCTTTTTCAACAGGGGTTTTACTACCGCCTTCTTCCACTCTACAGGGAAAATACCATCTCTGATGGCTAGATTCATTACCTCTAGCAGCGGTGGTAAGAGGGTCTCCGTACACTGCTTGATGACTTTCAGTGGGCAGGTATCCAGAGGGGAACCAGACTTGGTCTTGGCTAGCAGTAGCTCGAGATCTTGCAAGGCCAGCGGGGGAAAAGAGTCCAGGGTGCATGGTGGGGAGATTTCTGTGGTGATCAAGCTCATCTCTACCCTAGGTGTAGATGCACTGAGAACAGCTCTTTGTTCCTCGAGGGCCAGGTGGATATCCTGAATTTTAGAATGGAAGAAGGAGGCAATCTTATCACAAAGATCCTGCGAAGGAATGACAGGGTCAGGGGCTTGCAATCTGACCAGGGAGTCAACAGTTTTAAAGAGCTCCTTCGGAGAGGAGAGCGAGGAAGTCGCGGTAACAAAGTATTCTTGTTTAGCCTGCACAATTTCAGCTTTGTATTTTTAGAAGCATTGTTTAGAGCCTGCATGATCCCAGAACAATTAATATTCCTGAATGACACCATTCAACAGACTACCTGTCTTGGCCTAGCCAAAATTAAGGACTTAAACAAACCGTCTATTCCAAAGCCCATACCTGATAGTAATAGCACTACTGATATGGAGATAGACGTATCCCATATTTTATACCAAAACAGAACACATCCTGATTGGAAAAAATGGTTGATCTGGCCCACAGACACAAATAACTGTCAAGATAGATTCCTGAACAAAATACAGGGGTTAAAACTGAACAGGCCAGACCCAAGATACTCCCAGAGACAACATCCAGGGATAGTTACAACATACAGTGTAGGGAAACTATGCCTCGAATGGCTACAAAAATCCACACTGGCTGAAATTAAGCAACACTTGACTTTACTTAAAGACGGTGCTGACTTGCGTGATTTCATACTGGGACCACGCAAACGGCGTCAAAAAAGTTTCATAGCGGCCGGTATATACGCTGCGTACAACGAAGCTTGGAAAGTAATGCAAATTGAAACAGCAGAAAAAATACGAGAAATTGATCGTATTAATTTGGAAAAATCACTTTCTATTGTGGACAATGGGTTAACGACTCTGTCCTACAGAATATATTCACTGGACAGTATTGTATCATCTGCTATTGATATAATACAGCAGGACTTACTAATGTTAAAACATGCTCAGTCCCAATTACGTTCTATTGTACAGCTTGGCTGGACGTTGCAAAATCTGCGTTCAGGCTACGTACCATGGCGTTTAATCAACTCAACGTCTTTATTCTCTATCTTTAACCTTACTGATAAACAAATCAGTTTGGCACAAAAAGGAGCAGACTATACGATTCTGAGCATTGAAAAACTTGAGAGATTACCATTGACAATGTCAGAAAGACCGGTCATTGAATGGATAATACACGGAATAATTACAATTCCGATAACAACTTTCCAATTTAAATATTGCCAAGAATATATGCCAGCGGGCCAGTATGAAAGGTTGGGTAAAGGGTACATCAAGTCAACATGGAAATTACTTATACACACACATGTTACAGTGAAAAGGAAAAGAATGTATTTCTTAGTGGTAAAAATTGTAAACGATCACTAAGCGGTACACTTCTGTGTCAAGGTATTAACTTGCATGGGGCCTGCGAAGGGTCTTCGAATAACCTTTCATGTCACCTGCACGGCACTCCTACAACACAGATAGAGCCATTCTTTAGACAGCTTTCTAACGGGAGCTATATTCTAATAAATGACCACAGCTGTTGTGGCATGGTGCCAGGGAAAGCCTATCTCGTCAGCGTTAGTTCCATGGTCACTTGCTGTATGCAAGTATTGTATCCAAACAGCACTCCAGACATGGAGGCGGCATGGCCTTATTTGAATATCTCTTCTATTCGAATTGATACTTTCAGCAGAATGAAATCCGTTCTTTTACAGACAACTGTGCCTTTGACCTCGTCCAGAGAAACGTATGATCTGCAAGTTGCAAGGACAACGGCAGAGATACATTCCCTTTTATCAACAAATTGCCCCGTGCATTTCGTAGAAATGCTAAGCCAAATCCTAAACATGCCAGATACCAGTGGCATCGCACATGCATTTAAGACAATTTGTTTGGGACTGTTAACACCCTTAGAAACAGTTCTGGGCATTTTTCCCAATTTTGTCCATTCTGTCTTTGGCAGCCTACCTCTACTTTTGGGACTCGTGGCAGGAATCTTATTTTTGATCCTTCTGCTCCGATATGGCAAGCCAAGTCGCAGACAAGACTCCAACAACGATGGAAGAAACCATCCTAGCTATACGCTATCGGGACCGCATAACTAAAGTCCTCGGATTAGCCCGGCTAAGAGATCTGAATATGACCTGGTTTCTTTCATTCAGACCTATCTGGCAAAATTGCATCTTGCCTGTGCTTCAATGTATGCTATGCGGAGAAGAATTCGTGTTGGACATCTGTCTTACACTACCATCAGCAGTACCATTGGATACAGATACTTTGTTAGGTCCCATTCTGATGACTGCATTCGTTGAGACTTCACCACTACGAGTATGTGGCAGTGGAGTACGAGATGAGAGCAGCATCACCCAGGTACAACCTTCTGTGAGCATTGCTGATCCTGACATCGATGTTCAGTATCGACCCCTTGTAATAGGGGAGATCTCTTAGATGTGACTGTATCTAGTGTAACCTGGAAACCCCTTTTCGCCAGGAAGGATCTCATCCAGCTCAGGGCCATGCCCCTGATTCCACAAGACTCTAACCTATAGAAGGAGATCATGGGAGACGGTGTCAAATGCTGCACTGAGATCCAACATGATCAGTGCAGCTGTGTGTCCTTTGTCCGCCCGTTGTCTTAGAGTTTCTGTGGCCAGGAGCAAGGCGGTTTCAGTGGATTATGCGGCACGGAAGCCTGATTGTGAGCAGTGTAGTAGGTCATTACTATCGCTGTGTTTTGTGAACTGTATGTTAACTATTTTTTCTGCAATTTTGGCAAAGAAAGGTAGGAGTGAAATGGGGCGTAGATTCTCTACTACCTCACAATCTATTTGTGTTTTTTTCCTTAATGGACGGACCACAGCTTGCTTCCATTCATAGGGAGCTTTGCTTCATTGGAAGGAACAGGAGATAAGTTCCGATATGAAAGGTAGAATACATTTTGCTCCTTGTAATAAGATTTCGGGATGAGCTGGGTCCCTAGGTGAACCTGATTTGAATCCTTTTGCTAGTTTCCTATTACATCTGGCTTTGGCACTTTGAATTCATCTAGGGTAGATGTAGTGCCTTTGGAGCCGGTGCACTGACGTGCTTCCCTAGGGAAAGTATCATAGATCTTTGCCACTTTCGCTACGAAGAAATTGGCAATTCTATTGCAGGATTCCTCTGATATCAAGGGGGGCTCTGTTAATTTATCCGCTGACTATAGGGATTTTAATACGGCAAACATTTCTTTTGAGGAGTTTTTTAGCCATTTCAATTGTGTAGAACTCACAGCGAGTTTTCTTTATCAAAGCATAATATGTTTTTTGTTGTTGTTTATATTCTCCTTTAATGTTTACACAGTAATTCTTACGCCACCTGCGTTCTAACTGTTTACATTTTTGTTTGGCTTTCATTAGGGTGTCATTGAACAATGGAGATGATATGTTCCCCCTCCTGGTATTTTGAAAAGGGATTATGTGGTGATCGGACCATGGGATTGGCCATGGTGCTCCCACTTCAATGTCAGTTATATTAGTAAAAATTGGATGTAAAATATGTCCTACTTGATGTGTAGTTTATACCTCTGGTTTTGTAGTTTCATCAAAATGTATATTGGGGTCCCCTAGAACAGGGAGTTTGCTGTGATGCATGCCTGTGTGTATAATTTTTTCACCTAGGCTGGTGATGAATTGTGTTTCTGGACTCGGAGGACGATAAATCCGGAAACCAGCCATACTGTTGTTACCTGATATGGAAAGCGTGAAAAGATCCCTTCACATTTGTCGAGTTCTGTTTCTTTAATGTCGCATTTTATCAGTGATTTAAAGATTATAGCAAACCCCATCCTGTTTTGCTATACCATAACCTTCAGGTAGGGCATCTAGGATATCTGGGGTAGAGCTGTCACTGAGCCAGGTTTCAGTCAAAAACATGGCATCAGGCTTTTTTCCCTCCAGTACATCATGGATTTCATGTTTATGTTTAGTTAAGGATCTACAAATCAACAGGAGGAAGGACAGTCTGTTGAGTATTCATTATTGTTGAGGTGAAGTCCTTACTGCAATTACCGCAGAACTGTGCCTCCATGGATATAATGCTTACATGCCTCCATAATGAGTGGCATCAGACTTCTCAGCTCATTTGCTGTGTATTTAAAATCATGATGGGGTAGCACACAGCCATGGGTCCTGGGCCCGGTTGGGTGCGGACAAGACTAGATGGGCGTAGATGGGCTTGCCTTTGGTGCTTTTAATTAATTGTAAGTATGTTTTACTAAATTACATTTATTATTTAATTATTTTTTATTACTTTTAAGACATTTTAAAAAGTTGATATTTTAGCAAACTATATTATTAACAACGATATTTAGACTTTGATATTTTTGTACTTACCTGTTTGTAGATAGGAAGTCGATATTCTGTCACTCTATATTTTTACTTCGATATTTTGGCAGCTCGATATTCTTCTCCTCGATTTTCTGGCAGTCATTCCTCGAATAGGTATTGCTTTGGTGTTGAAAGGTACTTTGTTAGTTCGGATCAGCACAAAGCCATCACTGCATCCATTTTTTGTAGAAAATCTCCTGCAGAACCCAATTTCAAGGGCCAGGACTGGATTGGTGCCTCTTGATAGGGCATGACTCACAGTTGGCAGAGTCCAGCAGCTGAAGCAGAGTTGAAGGAATCCTTTGATGGCACTGAGACTCTAAAACAGGAGGCAAGCCAGCAAGCCCTTGGAGTCACTTAAGTTCTTGGAGGATGTACAGATGCAGGTCCAGTCCTTCTCACTCCCAGGCAAGAAGGAGCAGGCAGCAGGCCAACACAGCAAAGCAGGTAACAGAGTGGCAGTCACTCCTGCAGCACAACAGCTCCTCTTACTGGCGGAATAGCCACAGATCCAGAAGAATACTGAGTTGGTGGCGTCAAGGGTCCAGTACTTATACCCAGTTGTGTGTCTTTGAAGTGGAGGAAACTTCAAATCGAGGCCTTCGAAGTCCACAAGGTCCCTGGCCTGGCTCAAGATTCACCAAAGGGGGGTGTGCAGCTCTTTGTATGTGAAAAAGCACAGCCCTATTCAGGTGCAAGTGTCGGAACAACCCTCCCATCTAGCCCAAGAAGACCCATCAGGATGTGAATGGCCCATCAGGGACACCTCAGCTCCCTTGATGTGTGTCTGTCTAGAGGGAATGCGCAAAGCCCAGCTGTCACCCACCCCAGACGTGTATTCAGAGACAGGCAGAGGCACAGAATTGTTAAAGTAAGAAAATGGTAGCTTTCTAAAAGTGGCATTTTCAGACTTACAATTTAAAATCTGACTTCACCATAAGTTGTGTTTTTAAACTGTGAGTCCAGAAACGCTAAACTTAAAATTTCTATCTTGACCCAATTGGGAATTTTACTTATAAGATGCAATAAGGCAATCCCAATGTTAACCTATGAGCAAGAGAGTCCTGTCAGTAATGAAAAACAAATGTTATACTTTTTCACTACCTGGACATGTAAAACTTAGACGTACATGTCCAATTTTTTTACATACACTACACTCTGCTCTTGGAGATGTCCAGGTCCTACTTTAGGGGTGACTAATAGGTTTTTAAAAGGAAGGGTTGGACTTGGCCATTGGATTAACTTGCCAGGTCGACATGGCAGTTTAAACTTCACACACAGGCTCTGCAATGGTAGGCATGAGACATGTTTAAAAGGGCTATGAAAGTGGGTGGCACAATCAGTTATGCAGACCCACTAGTAGCATTTAATTTACAGGCCCTACGCACATGTAGTGCACCTTACTACAGACTTATAAGTAAATTAAATATGCCAATTATGGGAACACCCATATTTCAATGTTTTCGGGAGAGAGCACGTGCACTTTTGCACTGGTTATCTGTGGTAAAGTCGCCAGGGTCCTAAAGCCAACAAAAACAAGGTCAGAAAAAAGGGAAGGAGAATGGCAAAAAGTCTGGAGGTGAATCTACAGAAAGGGCCATTTCCACTACTGGCTCTTCAGGGTGGTAGTGGGCATAAGTGCACTCCCAGGGTCTAGAAGTGGAGGGAGGGGGCCCATGGAAGTAGCGAGACCCCAGTGCACTTCCTTGGGGCAGCACACTCTATTAGAGATTGGGGTGGACTCTCCTGGTGAGTGGTATAGTAGAGGGAGCGAAGTGCACAATTTGGTACTTTAATTGTATATGGACCACCATGGTCTCTGGGTGGAAGAGACAGCAAAGTGCACACTGTTGAGAATGGAGTGTCTGTCTCTGGGGTGAGAGTGAAGTGCACTGCTTTACATCAGTGGGTGGATGGAAGTAGAAATGGAAGTGAACTCATTAGGATCCCGTACAAATTCCACTATCTACTGAAGCGCCATTAGAGGTGCCCCTTCATCAAGACATCGATATGTCTGAGGAGGAATCCAAAAGGATATATGAATTGGTCTTTTAAGAGACCAAATTGCCCGACAATAAAAACTGGCTACTGTTTTGATGGGTTCAGGAAGAAGAATCGTGGAATTTCAGCGCCTACGTTTATCACTCTCAGACAATCCGTCCCCAGCGCGACAATTTGGTCTGTGGTGTCCTTGAAATAGTTGAGCCCAGTCCACTGGCGACAAGAGAAATGCGCAGCGTCTCAGAAAGGACTGGCCTTGTGTACAGAGCAGTGATTGCCTGATAATATTATTCATCACCCGCTAAAGATAGATAGTAGAAGACAAAAATCTAGGGCAGAGGCGGCCTGGGCATGCAATTGTTGACGTTTTTTTTTTCCTTTTTAGCCATTGTGCTGAAAATTAAATTGAAAGTGTAGAGTCGTTGTAGCCGTGAATCGCAGACTGCAATGAAGGAGCTCTCTGAAGTAAGTAAAGCTGTTACATGTAATTATTTCTCAGAAACGCGGCAATATTCTTGCTGGAATATATCGATAGATTCCAACTGTGACGTCTTCTGAGGCTTCTCAGCTATTTCTGCCAACTCGTGCCACCCCCGGCGGTCCTTTTCTCACTCCATGGGCACTGGATACTGGCAGCACCCCTCACCTCTTCAAGGCCCCGATTCTTAATGCTTCGAATCGTTAGTGACGACCTTTCGACTTGACTGACACCTAGGGGGGCAACTTTCCATTATCACTTCGCAGGCACTTTGAGTATGTAGGCACTTTGCGTGCGCGGACTCCCCAGAAGAAGTTTATTGTTATCTGGTGAGGGGGTGGTAAGGAGGGGTGACAGCGATATGGCAGAATCTGTGTTAATAATTCCCAGAGCACCTTTTTGGGCTGCAATTCTGTGAAATTCTTCCTCTGCCTGTAATTTTCTGTTCAAGTGTATGAGTATTTATGATCAATAGAAAAGCCGCTAGGGATTTTGGGCCACTTGTATGAACATTCACATTTGGGAGTCACAAATTGCGGCTCACAAAAGTAAATGTACAACAGTGTCTCAGACACTGTTTGTGATTCCCAATGGGGTCGCAAATTGCATGCCTCACTAGTATTCATGAGGCAGGTACTGTTTGCAACCCCATTAGGAATGGCCAGTACTCACAGGGATGGTGGCCTGCTGGGGTCTGTGACTGTTTTTTTAATACAGCAGTTTTTTTTTAATGTAGCTCGTTTTCCTTAAAGGAAAAGTAAATGAAACTTTTCCGTTACATTTTTTAAGGGCAAGCAGTGGTCCCTTGGATATATAAATATTTTTGCCCGCATTCACAAAGGGGAGTTGCGAGTGGCTTGTTTTGCGACCACAAATTAGGTCGCAAAACAATCATACAATGCAGTCAAACTCGCTATTAGGAAGGGACGCCCTTGGCACGCTCCTTCCTAATAGCAAGCTGCAAACCATATTTTGTGAGTCGCTAATAGGTCAGTGACTCGCAAAATATGGTTTGTAAATAGGCTGACCAATTTTGCGGTCGCACAACGGTCTGAATTCCTGTTTGCGACCGCAGAAAACGGTTGTGCATCTGCCCCTTTGTGCTAAAAAACACACACAAAAAACTGGAATTGATATTGCCGTGGGTAAGGGTTGGTACTTAGTGTACATTCTTATGGTCAGACCTATCTTTCACAACTCATATATGACTAAAATAGTGAGAAGTGAACGCCCTGCCGGCCAGGGCACAAGTCTTTAAAAAAGAAGTGGGAGGACTACCAGGTTAGGCAGCATGCAAGTGAAATCATGACGCATGCCATCACAGGGCATGCTGTCTTGACGCGTGACATTGTACGTAACATAACAGGAAGTGCCCTCACTGGATGTGACATCAAAAGAAGTGACATGAGATATTAAGACCTAATACATGTTTATCAGGTATATCATGAGTACGTTTAAGCCTATTATGAAATTTAACAAATGAGATTTAGCATCAAGTTGTGCCAAAAAAAAGTGGCGCAATACAGACACAAAATCTGAGCCTCAACTAATAGCTATATATATTTTTTAAACCCTGTCACAATGAAATTGGCAACAAAGCGAACCTTGGCAGTAGATTTATTCTGCCTTATTAGTTGCAAAGTCTGCATTTTAAAATATTTTATAGGTGAAGGCATCTGCTATAAAAGAGCCCAGTAAATCTCAGGGAATAGTAATAATGGTGATATAACTCTGGAGGTTAACGTATTTGCTGGAGATATCCGTGTTTTGTGAAGTCCCAGAGTAGAATCAAAGTAGCACAGCAGATTAGTGCGTCTCCTGCAAAGCACATCATGTAACATGCAGATGACAGATTTTTATTTTATGTAGATAGTAAAGTGGGTTACTGCTATTAACACAGAGATCCTTTTGTTATCTGCAGTTCATAAATTGTAATCCTTGCAATATAGCACAGTGAACTATGAAGGACACGTGACTCTTACACCTGGTAACCCAGTCTTATGTTACTCATCTTGTACATTGATTTACACATGTACATGATTTATTGTCAACGTATAATGTCTATGTTACTGAAAGAGCTCCGACACCCTGCATTGGGTTGCATAGCGCTATAAAAGAAATAAAACAGTGCTCTTGAAAAAGTGTTTTTGTGTAAATACTGGGACAGACCAACACACCTACATTCTTACAGTGAATGCATCACTTTTATACAAGGACTGAACATAGGCAAAAGCATGCCTCTCTAAAGTGCCTGTGAAGAGATAAGCTGTGTGCCTTTGTTTCCCCACATTGCATTTACTTTTAAGTGTGAGGTTCCAGGCTGACTCCAGTCAGGATTTTCAAACAAAAGGAGCCCTGATGGCCCCTTAACTTGGCCCAGCTGGAGGTGAAAAAAAATCTCCCTCTCTGCCTGTACATTGCTGCTGGGAATGGAAAGCAGACAACGTACAGGCGCTGCTGAACGTGTCTGAAAATGACACAGGGACAAGTTCAGCATATTTCTGTAGGGCCGAAGCTCTTGGCAGGGGGTATGGCGTTCACTCTGTGAAAATAGTGGGTGGACACCATTTACCTGTGTGTACTGCCCCATTGTGCTCTGCTGCCAGCTCAAGGTGTCCTGTCAACAACTAGCAGTGTGCAGCCAAAAGCGGGACATTTGGCAAAAGTGAATGTAGTTTTCTCTCACAGTGTTTGCATCACTTAAATTTGTTGGTATAAGGACTTGTAATTAATCCTGCCGGATACACATTAAGGCTTATCTCCCCCTGTGCATACTCAGCCCTCTTCGGAAATAGGGATGCCTGGTACTTTTACAGAAATTTGCCGGAACAGACATTGAAAAAATGGGATTGCCCAGGTACATCCAGGATGTCTGGTCATGGTTTCCTCTAATAGGTGTTTATACATTTCACCTCAGATACCATATAACACATTATTTATGACACCCATTGAAGATCAATGTGCATCCAGAGGAAGTACTTGGAAAAGTAACATGTTTTTTGTGTGACGGTAGAAAAAGTGATGATAACCTGCAGTTCTTAGCAATTACAGTTATTTAAATGTGACCTCAAATGTATCCTAATGGGACTTAATGAGACTCAGCCTGCGTGACTCCCAACCACAAATGCAACGCAAAATGGACGTTGAGGATCTATGCGAAGCAACTCGCTTAATATCAGTGGTTCGAAGGGGTGGACTGATAAGATAAAAAAATTAGGGACCATATGTACAAAGCACTTTTCCAGTCTCAAATGGCATAATTTGCAGAATCAGGCCATTTGTGACCAGGAAAATGCTTTTTCACACAAACAAAATGTGATTCAGTAACTTTTTACCGAATAGCAATTTGCATTTGCAATTTGTTTGCAATTTGTTATTAGGAACAGATGCAGGTTGCCTGTGCACACGTGAAAATTAGAGGCAGAACAAATACTGCAAATCCAGCATACAGATATGTAAAAACACAACAATCACAGTAGTCCAATGATGCGTTTTGTTCTTGGATTAATGCCAACCAGATGCCCAGCCAACACGTGTTTCATCAGGGTGATGGACCCACGACTTCTTCAGGGCTAAGAGGGCTGATAAGCTGGGAGGGGATAATATCTCTCCACCGGTTGTACTTCCGTCCCGGCTGATGAAGGGCTGAATGGGCAGGGAGTGTCTGTTAATGCATTAAACAGGAATGAGGTGGATTTAGGACTACGCAGCCTTGGCACGTAGCACACCAACATTCAATGGCACAGACCACAGGCTCCGCTGCAGAGCCCTGGGCACCAGTACTACTTCTTTTACAAGTTAATTACTGTCTACATGTGAAGCCGAGTTCAGCCAAGTCACACTTTAGAATCTTTATGGCTAGAGCTTAATTAAGATGCCTGTTACCTGTCTACTTAGCAAGTGTAGTGTAATTCCCATGAGGATGAAGGAAAGCGGGTTTAGGATTATCAGTACAAGAGACACTAGAGGGGAGATTTACTAAGCTTTTGCGCTGTGTTTGCATCACAAAAGTGACGTAAAACAAGGCAAAATCTTTTTTTTAATGTACTTTCCACTCCAGGGCTAAACTTGTTTAGAGCTGGAAAAAGCGTAAAAGTAATGTGAAGCAGCGCATTGCGCTGATTCGTGTTACTTTGCGCCCTTGGGGCGTACCAAGGGCGGTGCCTGGGCATTCCTATGCAACCACCCAAGGGTTCTCACGCTAAACCAAATTTACTAAAAACAGTAGATAGGGTTTAGCATGAGCAAACTGTGCTCTTTTCGACTAGGCACGAAGGCCTTTTCTGACTTTCCATGTTTTTCTGGACTGTGCAGCACGCATACAAAGTGGGAAAAGATCTCCCTTGTGTCCAGCATAGTATTTTGTACAGGAACGGTATCCTTCCTGTACAAAACCTATGCTACACTCATGCACACGCCCCAGCGCTGCGGCGCTAAGGTGTGTGCATGGCGCATGGCAGCTGAAATCAGCGCTGGCGCAAGGGAAAGGGGAAGAGAGAGCCATATCTTCGAAGATATGGCACTCTCCTGCTCCCTCCCTGTCACGCAGCACAGCCTCACGGGGCGCTATGCTGCGTTGCGCGACAGTTTTGTAAATCTCCCCCAAAGTTTACTAGTGCCTGTTCATTTGAATATTGTAGACACTTTTAATATTTATCAAATGCACTATCACCCTGGGACAGCTTGGCCCTACAGAACATGAGAAATTATTGCATTCATAGGAATACAGGCAGGGTTTTAATGCTGGCTGAAATTTCTGAAAGCCTGGCTGCCTTAGCAAGTGCTGAAAAAATGTATTCCACAAGGAATTCTGGACGGAAAAGGACCTTCCACCAAGGACGTTTTTGTCTTGAAGGACATAATAGGCACTGAAGAGTTAAGACTGGCAGGAGTGTCGTTCCGAGATCTGATAGCAAGGAAAGAAGCTCTGGTGCACTTAATTATCTTCTATATGGCAATGAGCAGTTGCCTAATTGTGAGGAGGAAGTCAATTAAGGCAGGTGACAGCAGCAGCAGGTGTATGGTTGTATGATTAGACCAGTAGTGCCCTTCCGCCTCTTCTGGAGAGTTATGGTTTCGAACGCTAGATGACATTGCAAATCTCTACTATGAATGAAATCAATGTTTTAATAATAGTACGTATGTGAGAGAAACCGGAGAATTATAAGTTGCGATGTTTTAAGAAAGATGATTTTATTACAAAGCGAATCTGGGTTCCAAAAGAGAGTTCCCAGCAATTTTAAAGGCAATGGTTTTAACTACTGGGACAGACATTTGTGCATAATCCAGTTGAGTTTCCCAGATTGTTTGTGATCAGAGAGAAGGTAAAAGAGAACGGAATTCATTTTTACATTCATCTGTAAGTGATTATGACACACCCTAGCTCCACTGCTGACACATATACGGGACATTTCCCAATGGTTGCATTCAGATCCCCCTCCTCATGAAGGTGAACCCGACTGTCATGAGTGTGCATGAAATAGCTGTGCCCAGAGTAATACAAGTGAGGCCAGAGGGATCAAACTGATATTAAAAAGAATGAGGATGAGGGGACGCATAAGTGCCTGACTTAAAAATGGCAGTACATCCGGCATCATAAAGGCAGCTGGAGACGACTGGGTAGGGACTGCAACCGCTACTTCCCTGAAATTTGACCACCAGATGGCAGGAATAGCTGGCGGTGGCAAGCCAATAGGGACCACAGCTCGCACAATTGTGACATCCTGCCAGAGCCCAGTTGTCAGATAGCGCCACTACATCCAAAGAAGGGGTGCAGGCTGAAGGCCCAGACATAAAAAACTTCTGCTGCAACTGCAAAACAGCCTTACATATACAGACAACAAGCTAGATAAATTTGCTAGCTGAGTAGATAAAATATTTACTACTCTACATAAACACAGCAACCTCTCACCGCCTCCGAAACCCGCCTTTGCACACTAGGGGATAACACAATGAGAAGCTTCTAAATATGGTCAAAATCCTCTACATCATTAGAGCCAAAAATGAACATCTGGAGGCCAGGTGTAGGCGCAACAATTTGCGCTTGATGGGCGTCCGACAATCCACAAAGGTTAGCCATATGGCAGAATACATTGAGACATTTCATAATTATCTGTTTGGGCCAGGGAGCTTTTTCCCTCTTTTAATGTTGGAGAGGGCACATCGGTGCGTTGGGCCAAGACCACTTTCCCCCAGGATGCCACCACGCCCTATTATTGCTAGGCTATTACATTTTAAGGATTGAGATAGCGCACCGTCCCTATTCCAGGAGAAACAGTCACTGACATACGAAGGTAACTCCATCTCAATCTCCACTGACTTTTACTATTGTAGTGCAGGAGACACGCAGTGAGTTATTGCCTCCAAAACAAAAGCAACACCATGCAATGTACCATATGCCATGCTATACACTTCCCTCCCCAAAGTCACATATCGAGACAAACCTCATGCGTTCCCCAATATGCATCTCAATTCCAGGTCGGATTCAGCCAAGAAATTTATCATGTCAGAGGAGAGGCTGATTGATGTGGAATAACAGGGCTACAGGAGCAGGCTGGCCTGCAGTGTTTATCACATATGCTACCACAGTGGCATCTTTGCTTTTGTGTTTTCTCAAATGGATATAAGGCCCCTGAGTCAGGGAGAGACCACGTACCTAAGATTACTGGTCAGACTTGATGGTTACCTAGGATCTAAAAGTGGGGCACATGACAGTATCCTGGCTCTACAAACATTTCCTTTAGCACTAGCTGTCCGAATTCACGACCACCTCACCCGGCAAACAACGTGACCCTCAGTGGATACAGCTTAACAGTGAGTTAACTTACACCATAATCGATTCCAGGTTGAAGCACCAAAAACACCATAGATAGATGGGGTGACACCCTGCCCGATGCCTAGGAGTAATACCTGCCCAACGTTGTTTCAGTTTTTGACACGGAATGTCTAAAGGTTGAATAATTTCTACAAAGCACGAGTCCGCTTAGATATCTGGACAGGCACAAGATTGATACTGCCGTCCTACAGGAGACTCGCCTTGATGCATGGGTAATACCTTGCTTCACTTTTAGATGGAGCCGCAACACATCACTGACAAACTATTCTACCTTAGCTGAGGGAATGAAATGCTAGTTAAACAGGGCACACCATTCCAGATCCTCTAGAAGTTGAATGATACACAGGGCCGATATAATCTAATTCAAGTTCTCATAGGTGGTAAGCAAATCACCTTAATTAACAGTTATGGCTCCAATTCCAATGACCCAGTATTCCTGAGGAAGCTATGGGCTAAGACTACTGCAATATTCTCTCAAATGATATTATTATGGTGGTCGGCTAATTTCAACTTAGTCTTAGATAGTGATTTAGGAGGTTGACAGACGAGGTAGGACACTGGCCTCCCTCAACTCACCCTTAATGCTCCCACAAGACATTGGATTATTGATGAGGAATGATGATGCATGTGATATGAAGCTGAGACTATCCTAGCAGGGTTTGTAACATATTATATGGAATTATACACATCCTGCATACACGCCTCTACTGGAGACTACATTCCTACTTTGATTGCATAGCGCTGGCATGGTTGGAGGGACCCTGCATGCAGTCATTAAGGGCACCAATCACCAAAAAAGAGATTACATTTGTGATTTCTAGTCTTCCCACAAATAAATCCTAAGGGAACGAAGGGTTCCCCACTGAATTGTATTGATCATACCCAATACTACTGGCACCCAGAACTTTGCAAATTGACAATGAGGCGCTGGCTCAGGGCACACTACCCCCTTCTTTTATAAAAACTATACTCATCACACTCCTGATGCCAGATAACCCCCTGTGCAATGTGAATCCTATCAGCCACTGTCCCTTAATATTACAGATGCTCATATACTGGCCAAAGTTCTGGCTAACTGGCTGCTCCTCCTTCTCCCAAACCTGGTCCTCCCGGACGCAGTGGGATTCATACCGGGCAGGTCCACTGCTCACAACCTCAGGACGATCTTTGCTCTCCTTCACCAGTGAAATCCAGAGGTGTAGCTAGACCTTAAGCTGCCCATGGCGGTCCCTACTTATAACATTAAGAGCGGGGTATGGGCGAGTCCTGCCTTTACCGCCCCACGACGGCTGCAGGTAAAGGCAGTGGGGAACCGCTGCCAAAACTCATGCCACCCCTTGTTACGCCAGAACCGGAAGAACCGGGTTTTAGAACCCAGCGGCGCCAGGGACACGCCCAAAGTCTTCGGGTTCTCCTGTCTTGGCAAACAGAGACACGGAATACTTCTAGGTGGCATCAGAGATCAAATTTATTAGCTGCAGCTAGTAACAGTAATCTCAGCAATACAACACGGTGTACAACTCAAGAAACTGTTCAAATTTCATAGAGCAAGACATCACCTTTTATACACAATGTTCTCATTATAAATGTACACCCACTGCGCAAAATTCTGACCAATAGGACACATTTTCTAACTGAGTATCACATTAACAAAAACCCAATTTACAGTAACCCAACCCAAAAGTTAATTATTAGGACTGTCCCAATTTCAATCTTTGCAAGCCGGACAAATTTATAATTGAAAAGCACAACCCATGTAATGTCAGAACATAAAGGAAACAGTAATAGATGCTGGACAAGATAAAACATGTGCAAGGAAACTAAAGGTTAACGAGGTCCTGAACATTGATTGGCAATCTCAGACAACGATCAGCCAGAGAAATTGGCTTCATGAAGGGTCAGTTTCAGGTGAAGAGGTCAGCGTCCTGCAGTTCACTCACAAGTCAGAAAAGGGCCTGTTTAATGCATACATGAACAATGAGGCCCATGCAACTTTGTTCGTTCGGTTACCTCCACGGCCTACGTGAGGGCAATACAAAATGGCATTATGACCAATGCAAACAAAATGGAGTCCGGTCCCGTAAACCACGGAACCTCAGACCCTCCTTTTGCCATTACGTAGGCAATGACCTAAACTCACGTCAATCTGAATCCAGATCTATATCTATTCTCATCAGGTCATCAAGGTGTTGCTGTAACATCATCTTATTATCCTTCGCTTCTCTCGAGACTGGTCTTCTCACACAGATTGTAGCACAAAGACTACAAATGGCGGGACCACACTGGATGCATAAACAACACGAGAAAAGGGTCGCTAAAGTCATACCAAGGAACATCAGAATCTTCCATCCCCATTTGGACAGTAGTTCCCAAAACCATCCCATCAATGACCAGTTCCCTTCGTCTACATGTATAGACTCAGCGAACTTATGTAACCTCAAGATGGCTTGGTACACTGTCGGGCGTTATCTGGTATGAAAACGCAGCAACTAGACCCGATCAATTTACATACTCCACCTCTATCTGCAAGTATAATATCTAAAGCAAAGCGGTTCTGTAATGTCATAAGGCGATCCGCTTGAAGCTCGGCTGTAATATTGCTAAGAGCACCTGCAGTCTCATTGATAGTGGCCTCGACCACTCTCGTAAGCTGACGAATATTCCTACTATTAGCCATAGGACCCCAAAAGGGCAAGAAACCCTTAAAGAAGTCTCCAACTTCTTGTGCAGCAGTGTCTTTCACATCGATAACACCTCTACCATATCTTGTCTTATGGTAGTTGAAAGCAGCTGTGTATGTAGGGGGAAGCAAAAATGGCACATAACATGTGCCTGAAAAATCAGAAGGCAACCATGTATATGCTCTGTCATAACAAACAAAATACGTGCCTTTGACTGGCACGAACGGTGGAGATTTCTGGGACGTATAAACATAGGTGTGAACACACACACTCTTAGCTCTCGGATTCTGACCATTACCTTGCAGACAAAAATTATCTCGGTGGGGTACAATCCAAATAGGAGGAGACCTTTTCTGTCTCTCTTTCTCTGTCAGACTAATACTATATCTCGTCTTGTTCCAACCAACATATGCTCGTGTTTCATCTTTAGGGATAGCATTATATGCATCAATATCTCTGACCATATCTACTATTCCCTGTATCAAAGCATTATTATTCGCATTGTCTTTGACAGAACGTACAGGAGATGCTTCATTCGCATAGATAAACATTGACTGGAGTGCCCATACTGACCCATTAGGCGAAAAAGGCAAAACCAAATATGGTATTCCCTTATCAGTCGTATGTGGCATAAGACCACATACCCAACAATTCGTGGCATTTACAACTAGCTGATGCTGATGTAACATCTGTGTAAACAAATTGTTCACAAATTCTAATCTTCGTGTCTGTTCATGTTCAGGCAATGTATGAAACTCATGTGGGGAAACAGTAGGAAAAGAAAGAGCAGGTTGGGAGGTAGATGCAAGTGTCTGTTGTGATGCATGGAAAATCCAACCCACACAAACCAATGTAATGTTCAAAAGCATAAGAAAACACATTATTAAAAAACATTTGCTACGAACCAATATACACATTTGCACTCTGAAATCAACTCTTTTAACACCCTTGTTGGACTCAAAAGACTCCATCCTCTAACGTGCTGCTCACGGCAATTTTCCTTCTTCACTTAAGTGTGCGTCAAGATCGTACTAACGACCCTAAACCACAGACCTTGTGTCAATACGCGGCTCACCCCTTAAGAACTTATACCGTGACCCTGCAGCTGAGTCCGGATGGTGACTCGAAAAAGAAAAAGTAAAAAAAAGTCTCTTGATCTGACAAGGTGTAATTCACTACATAAAAAATTCAGATTTATTTGTCCATTTCAAACGTCCTTTTTCGATCTCAGATTGTAGCGCTCTTTGCCAGGCACAGTCTGATCCTTAAAGAGGAGTTCCGGATTCGTCGTGTCGAGTCTCAGAGACGGAGGCACAGCAGCTTGCAGAACATCATCATCCTCGCGTTCCGACTGAGTCCATGTCAAATGTGCATCACTAAAAGTTACGAATCTGGGAACCCTTTCGCATTCCGAGTCAGCTATTCCATCCCTCACCCACTTGTCATACGGTAAGGGCAAAGGGACTTTCTTAGTATGGGTGGCATGCACCCAATTCTTTTTACCAGCTACTCTAACAGCAGTCCGAGTTACTAACAAAACCAAATAAGGACCAGTCCATCTCGGCTCCAAATTCTTGGATCGCTGAAAATTCTTCGTCAAGATAAAATCACCAGGTTGGATCGTGTGCCCTGGATCTGCAGTAGCTGTCGGCAAACTGTCATAGACCTGTTGGTGGAGAACACGTAATTTAGCAGTCAAGTCATGTAAGTAATCCACCAACATAGGGTACTCAAGGTTACTGTATTTTTTAGGACGAGGCACACCCCAAACATTCGCTGGGCGACCAAAAACTATTTCGTATGGGCTAAGTCCCACACGAGAATGCACTGTCGTCCTTGTTGACAAAAGAGCCAACGGCAAGGCATCCGGCCATGTAAGACCAGTGCTCGCTTGAATCTTAGCGAGTTTCAGCTTTAATGTGCCATTATCGCATTGGACAAGACGTGCTGACTGGGGTTGATTCGCAGCGTGGAACTTCTGATTTATCCCTAATCCAATACACAATTTTTTCATGACTCGACCCACAAATTCACTCCCATTGTCCGACCATACAATTCTCGGCAAACCAAATCTAGGGAAATACTCTTTGAGCAAAACCTTAGCTGTGGACAAGGCAGTATTATCCTTTAGGGGGCAGGCCTCTATCCATCTGGAAAAGGCGCAAACAACCACAAGGACATACTTCAGATTGTTGCATCTCTCCATGTGAATGTAATCTAGCTGTATCACTTCAAATGGATACGTCGGAGGAGCAAAATGACCAGCTGGAGTTGGAGTTCCCTTGCCAGGATTATACTTCAGACAAATCATGCAATGCTTCACAACATTCTCAGCACATTTCGGTATTCCAGCATTCTGCCATACTGGAGCCAACAACTTGCATATTCCCTTCGAACTAATGTGAGCCATTCCATGAGCCATAGTAACCACTGGGAGCACATACACATCAGGCAACAACCATCGCTGGTGCTCCGACTACTCAACCCAACAGCCAGTCGAATCCAACATTCCCGTAGTCTCTCTCCACACATTCAATTCTTTCTCCGTAGCTTCTGCCTGAATCGATTTCACACTTTCTATTGTGTCTTCACACATTCCTCCTGCCATAACCCATATAGCAGGGCCTGCAACATACATACGACTCATCACATCTTTCGCCGTATCTCTCGCTACTTCATCTGCAAACGCATTGCCACGACCAACATCATCCGTAACTTTCCTATGTGCACTGCATTTCACAATCGCAACTTGTGTCGGCAAAGTAAGTGACTCAAGAGGTTCATTCACCAATTGTCCATGCTGAATTTTCGTACCATGGGAAGTAAAAAATCCTCTCTCTCTCCACAATCGTCCAAAGTTATGAGCCACACCAAATGCATATTGGCTATCAGTATACACATTCACTCTCTTTCCTTTCGACAACACACACGCTCTCGTCAGTGCAATCAACTCTGCTGCTTGAGCTGAATTCTGTGCAATACGTGCAGTTTCAACAATCGTGTGCAAAGTCGTAACCGCTTACGCTGCAGTCGTATCGCCATTCGGAAGCTTAAAGCATGAACCATCTACCCATAAGGTACCATCTGGATTCAAAAGAGGAGTATCTTTCAGATCAACTCTACCCTTCGTTTCCTCCTCTGTCCGGAGAAAACAATCATGCTGTTCCTGAGCATCTGTCTCTACAGAAGTCGGCAACAATGTAGCTGGATTCAATGTGTTGCACCGCTTCATGTGCACATGACTAGCCAAAAGCGTCAACTCATAACCTGACAAACGCGCACTAGTAAGGTGCTGAGTCCTTGTTTTATTCAATAAGGTATCCACTGCATGTGGGACCATCACAATCAATGTATTATCCAATACCAAACCAGCAGACTGTTGGATAGAAACAGCCGCTTCCGCTGTAGCTCTCAGACAACTAGGCAACGCCCTAGCTACCGGATCTAAAGAAGCTGAAAAATACGCACATGGGTGCTGCTTGTCTCCAAATTGTTGCATCAACACTGACAACGCACAACCTTCTCTCTCATGCACATAAAGTGTAAAAGGTTTACTGTAGTCGGGAGTACCCAACACCGGAGAAGAACACAATGCATCACGCAACTCAGAAAAACTCTTCTGACATTCGTCAGACCACGGAAGAGGGTTTGGTGTGTCCTTAAGGGTAAGTGCCAACAGAGGTTTCGCTAGCAATGAAAAGTTGGGAATCCACTGCCTATAATACGAGGTGATACCCAAAAAAGCACGCACCTCTCTCTGTGTGGATGGCGCAGTCATTTGAGCAATCGCTTGAATACGCTCTGGGGTCAATCGACTTCCCTCCTTCGACAAGAGATGACCTAAGTAGGTCACTTCTTGGCGGCAATACTGCAACTTCGAAGGTGACGGTCAGACAAATGTCGCAACAAAGAAAGCGTAGCTTCTTTACAAATCTCTTCATCATCAGCAGCGACCAACAAATCATCCACGTATTGGACAAGAGTCGCACCAGAAGGCAAGACAAAAGTATCAAGCTGAGTTTTCAAAGCCTGACTATAGATGGAGGGACTCTCACAATAACCTTGAGGAGCCCGCTTAAACCGGAAGCTTCGCCCTCCTAAAGAGAAGCCAAAAATATATCTACTTTCCTCAGCGATTGGAATACTAAAGAAAGCGTTCTTCAGATCAATAACAGAAAACCAAGCAGCTGAGGCAGGGATCATAGTCAACAAGGCAGTGATATCCGGGACAACAGGAAACTGTGGCACGACAATCTTATTGACTTCCCGAAGATCGATCACAAACCGATACACAGGTGGCTGGGAAGAATCAGTACGCTTAAGAACAGGCAGAACAGGACTGTTACACACATTACCTCTCGTTTCTTCAATCATATCTTTCTCAACCAAATCATAGATAATCGCTAAAAGTGCTCTTTCACCATCACTAGAGATCTTATATTGGGGAATGCGGGGTAGCTTAGCATTCGACTTGAGGGCAACAACATAGGGTGGAATCTGCAAAAGGCCAACGTCATTGGGACCTGTAGCCCAAAGAGTATCAGGGAGCGAACGCAATTCCGGTGGAAGCCGATCTTTAGACAAGTACATCAGAGAGATCACTCTCTTACCCAACGTGAGATGTACTCCTGAAGGAGAACAATGTAATGTCGCATGTAATCTTTTCAACAAATCCAAACCCAACAAATTCTCACCACAACCTGTTGTTAGAATAAGGGGTGCTTCCAATTCACAAGGACCAATAGAAAGAGGCAAAGGACAAGAGACCGGATTACGAACTGGGGCGCCAGATAATCCCACCGAAACATTCGACAAGCCAGACAAAGGTGCGCCAGGGAGTTTAGAGTGCATGATAGAACTCTTAGCCGCACCAGTATCCAAAAGAAAAGGTTCTGCCACACCTGATGTAATTACTTCAACATAAGGTCCACTCTGGTCTACTGGAACCGACACTACTCCCTCTCTTTGTCCATAGCTGTCCTAGCTATCATTATAACCAGCACTCTCGCTTTCAACTTAATAATCATCCGTGTAGTATTGAGCAGACCGAACAATCGGCACATTCTGTTGATCAAAATCATTCATAGAATTCTGAGGGGGAAAGGAACGTTCATTCTGAGGAAACGTACCACGTCCTCTACCCCTAGGTGCTTGTTGAGAATTTCCACGGCCTCTCAGACCAGACATACCATTCGTACGTTGTAGCAAAATCAGACAACTATTCTTGAAATGACCTTCTTCCCTACAATAAGCACACTGATTAGGGCCTAGCGGAAGTCGCGGAGGAAAAGACTCAGGCTTCTGCAACAATCTCTGAAACTGTGGGGGCTGCTGAAACTGGGAAGGTTCCTGAAACTGACGCTGATTAGGGCGAGGCGGATACGCCTGCTGTAAAAGAACCTTCATCTTCAATTCTTTAGTCTTCTTCTCTGCTTTATCCTTCTCATCTTTATCTCTATTCTCGTAGTATTGTGCAGTAGCCAATATCTGGGCCGACGAAGAAACAGCCCATGAACTCTCAGAGTCCTTTAACTTATTGGAAAGTTCGGGAAGCAAATTAAAGACAAATTTGTCCACGAACAACCTTTGACCACCTTCCGTACTCATGTCCTGACCACTATGATCGATAAACGTTTCTTCAAACCTCGTGAAGAAATCAGACACACTCTCGTATTTCTTTTGTTTGCATGCTGCTAACTTGTCCCAATTCACTCGTAAAGCAAGCATCATAGTTTTCATTAGATTAATAATCCTACCAGGTAATTCTGCAACTAAAGGCTCAGGTTTGGCACCTCCAACCTGTCGACCATCTGCAGCAACAATATTAGCCCACGTATCTCCTAATTCTGCCGCATGATTCTCATGACGAATCTTCGCCCACAAAGGTTGAGGAACTACATTACCCATTAACATATCTATGTTAGCTAAATTCATAATACACGCTTCAACTGTCTGGGACAACTCCTTGTAATAACCAGCAGGATTCTTACGAGGGTCAGGTAAGGTCTGCTTAAGAGCCAAGACCTCTGCTCTCTTCCAAGGGACATGTACCTACACTCGCTGAAAATGGGCCTCTACAGCCTGAATACCGTGATTAACATTAGCAGCAACTGCCTCTCTCCATACAGGGGGAACTTCTCTCATAGGATACTGCTTCACTTTCCTCCTAACAGAAGGATCAGGTTCGTACAATGGCTGAGAGGGGAGTCTAGTTCTGAAGGCAAGTATCGTCTCTACAGCATCAGTAACATCAGATTCCACTATCGTCCCTTTAGCAAACTCTGACTGAACATCAAGCACTTCCTGCGGAATCGGACCCAACTCATTATCTACCCATTCCTGCCGCAGAAAAGCACACATTACATCAAAAACATACCTTTGCTTAGGCGGCTCCCACTGAAAGAGAACATCCATAACTGCTGGAAAATTATACCTGGAAGCATATAAAATCCATCTACGAGCCAACAGATCCAACACTGCTCGCTCTTCGGAACTAGGAAGCTGGCTACGACTCTGCTTATGTTCCGAAACAGGGGTCATACTCAGTGACCCAAACAATGGAGACAACAGATTAACAACAGTTTCTGTCATTCGTTTTCGAGCAGAAGGGGAAGAAGTAGGCGTAAAAACAGGAAAGTTAAAATCTTGAGACAAAGTAGGAACAAGAGAAGTAGGAGTCTGAGATGCAGAAGCAGAAGGCAAAGGAGTTTGAGGCAAAGCTGGAAGCAAAGCTTGCGACCCTAGAGTGGGTTGCGCAGTAGGAGGCAAAACCATCTGTGGAGCACCGGGTGGCTGAACAACAGCAGGAGGTTGAACAACAAAGGGTAGAACAACCGGGGGTAATGGAGGCGCAGTAGCACCCTGCACATAAGGGGGTGGCAATCTCAGTAAATGAGACATCAAAGGATCTTTTTCAGGGTCCTCCGTCACTTTCGGAGGAGAAGACGGCAAGGCCGGATAACATTTATCTATGGCCATGCAACGCTGTCTATCTAAAACTTCACTCACTCGATCTTCCTCATCTGACTTAAACTGCCTAGCAGCTTGTAGTACTGACATATTCTTATCTTTCCAATCTCTTTTTGCTTGCTTAATTTCTTGCTGTTTGGCTTCCTTTCGCCAAAGGCGGAAAGAGTCAAACATTGCCGGCCGGGCTTTCTTCTTAAATAGCACAACTTCCAGATTATCTAAAACATTTACTTCAAAACTACCATGTTGGGTCCATCGTAAAACACCATCTTTCCTTGTATAGCGGACCCACACTTCATTATAAGTGATAGGACCCACTCCGTGTTTTGAATAGAGCTCATAAGTCGGAGTTCCAACCGGAGGTATCGGACACGAATTCTCCAATCGGGAATCCCTGTTGCAACCACAACTAAACCATTTCCCAATTTTGCTAAGACCAGGCATCTTATAGCTCACTAGTCTAGCTTCAAACTTCAAGGGGTTATCAACTATCGATACACTCGTAAATATACGAGCCCCTCGGCTTCGATTTTTGCAAAAATCAAATCAAAACCAAGAACCAAAACAAAGTAGTGGGAGCGACCCACTTATACTTAACCAAATATCTGTCACGCCACCAGAAGACCGTCTATCGTCTCGCTTTACAAAGGATCAATCAAGGGTCCAAGACAGGGCGACAGTCAGGGCAGCAGTCCTTGGTAGCCATTGAAAAGCGGGAAGCCTCGCAGAAAAGACCTTCGGTCCACGTCGACATGCAGGGGTCAATGAAGTGGCGGCCTTCCTCCAGAATTTCCTCACGTGGCTCCTCACGATCCTCGGGCTTGGACCGGTACCGCTGAAGTCGCCCGACATTGGGCGCCAACTGAAGAACCGGGTTTTAGAACCCACCGGCGCCAGGGACACACCCAAAGTCTTCGGGTTCTCCTGTCATGGCAAACAGAGACACGGAATAATTCTAGGTGGCATCAGAGATCAAATTTATTAGCTGCAGCTAGTAACAGTAATCTCAGCAATACAACACGGTGTACAACTCAAGAAACTGTTCAAATTTCATAGAGCAAGACATCACCTTTTATACACAATATTATCATTATAAATGTACACCCACTGCGCAAAATTCTGACCAATAGGACACATTTTCTAACTGAGTATCACATTAACAAAAACCCAATTTACAGTAACCCAACCCAAAAGTTAATTATTAGGACTGTCCCAAATTCAATCTTTGCAAGCCGGACAAATTTATAATTGAAAAGCACAACCCATGTAATGTCAGAACATAAAGGAAACAGTAATAGATGCTGGACAAGATAAAACATGTGCAAGGAAACTAAAGGTTAACGAGGTCCTGAACATTGATTGGCAATCTCAGACAACGATCAGCCAGAGAAATTGGCTTCGTGAAGGGTCAGTTTCAGGTGAAGAGGTCAGCGTCCTGCAGTTCACTCACAAGTCAGAAAAGGGCCTGTTTAATGCATACATGAACAATGAGGCCCATGCAACTTTGTTCGTTAGGTTACCTCCACGGCCTACGTGAGGGCAACACAAAATGGCGTTATGAACAACGCAAACAAAATGGAGTCCGGGCCCGAAAACCACAGAACCTCAACTGACTAAATCTGAAACAATGGTCCTGGACCAATTATTCAAGTAAGAGTTAGATTAACAGAATTATCAACTTATTTGAGCTTACATTAATCAGCTCACAAAAGCTGATTAAAGTAAGCTCAAATAAATTGATAATTCTGGTAATCTAACTATTCCTTGAATAATTGGTCCAGGACCATTGTTTCTTTATAATAACCGATACCCAGGTCCAGGGACCATTTGGGAATACCCCATTGTTTATAATGACTGACTAAATCTGGACATGGAGGAGGTAGGGGGGCTTACTAGATGCTACTAAGATGTTTGACTCTTTAGAGTGGGGCTTCCTCTTTGCAGTCATTTATAGAATGAGCATGCTGGTGAGCTTCCTGATTTGGATCAGGTTACTGTATACAGGTCCTACCACCAGGATTTGCCTCAATGGTCTCATGTCTGATCCCCTTTCCTGTAGGAGAGGCACCCGTCAGGGATGCCCTTTCTCCTCATTATTATATGCAGTAGAGACAGAAATACTGGCTTGTGGCTACATGGCAATAGAGAACTAAGGTTCTCTCTCAGGAATCTCATAATTTCATTTAACGGAGATGACATTACCTTGTACCTTTGTGACCCAGACCAAACCCTAAATCCAGTTATAAGGGAGTTTTCCTTATTTTATGGCACTAATGGGTATAATGATCAACTGAAATAAGTCTACGATATATTACCACTTACACCAACTACACAAGTTAGGGAGGATGAACTCCCCCTTCCAAGATATGTGTCATCAGTAAAATACTGAGGGTGTGGATTGCCAAAAACAAAGATGTGGTTATCTCTTAAAAATATGGAGTAGCCATGGAAAACATTGAGGAACAGGTGGGAAGTTGGATCCACCTTCCCCTGCCACTAAAGGGCAGAATAGTCCTCATGAAACTACTCTACCTGCTCTATTATATTGCTAAATAAACCATTCCCAGCGCTTCTCTGATGCTGGGAGTAATAGCATGAGAGAAGCTCAGGGATTGCTTGGTGAGCTGGAAGCCTGTGCTCATGGGAACTGCAGTGCTCGGAGCAGAGGATCAGCAAGGCGCGGTGCGGGAGCAGAAGGTAAGTGTATATATATATATTTTTTTTCCTGCATTGCCTCGTACTGCCCCACCACGTAGAATGGGCCGAGGCAGCGACAGGATTTTTAGCTATATTATCATTGCGCACTGGCCCGCTTTGGCCATTAATGGTCTAATCAGTCGCAACATATTGCACACAAGGCAATGGAATCTTATGCAACTCACCTGCTTCAACTGTCTGCTATGGTTGGTCAGACACCCAAGCACGGTTAATCTGAAATAAATACTGTTGCAAGTACGCAATTGGCCTAGGACTTGATATGTAGAAATATTAACTGCCCAATACGCTATTCCGCAGAGCAATCACTAACTCAGTACCCAACAATATATATTTTGACTTGGTACAAGCTAGTTATACAGACTCTTCCTAGATCATCCGGGACTAACGGCAAACAGGGAATTTACTACATTAGACACCTCTACATAGTATCATCTCAGAGCTCTAGGTAAAAGCCACCACCCATCGTATCCCCAGGAACCGATCCCCTTTAAAGCACTGACATTGCTCCTCAGCACTAGCGCTAATAAATATATTGTCTAGCACCAATAAATATATTGTCTAGCACTAATAAATATTGTTAACAGATTGCACTCTACCATGCAAACTGTGGGCTGTGGGGTGGTGCTGGAGACCAAAGAATGATGGGAGGGTAAATTGGGGAGTGACATCACCGAAAAATGAATGGAGCAATTGTTGCGACCAGATAAGTTGTCTCCCCCCCTCCAGTGGTCACCTGCCATACATTTGACATTTCTACAGCAGACCTAGTACACCCCATACTGTAGTGTATATGTACCAGCGACAGTGCGAACAAATGTGTCTCTAGCCCTACTACTCTCTTAAGGCAGGTGCCCTGGGGGAGACCGTGCTCCAACAGTGAAAGTGTGGATGGAGGACTTAGCCTTTTGAAATCAGCAGTTTTACTCCCCCTTCCCACTGCCCCACAGACCTACAGACATATGAAGCCCATTGCAGGCCTTCTTATATCATACACCCATGCACTGAATGGGGAGGTGGGGTATTCTATTCCAAAAGGCTGCTATCATTGCAGTCAATAGTTTCTCGACATTCATATCAACAGCTGAGGTCCATTGTAAGCGAGTTCTCCTATCTCTTTGATCTGAGGCCTAGTGAGAAGCAGTTGATGGTGTCAACGCAGCAATCCAATGGCGTAACATAGGCTCCCCGCAGTACCCTTGCCTGAGACCTTTTGTCTGAGTCCGGAGGGGGTTCTCCCTGCACTTTGCAGGGGGGCCCCCTCAAGTTTCGTTACACTACTGTATCAGTCTGAGAGCTTCGGTCGTCCATTGCAACAATCACCATTGACCAGGAGCCATTTTGAAGCGAAAGCCTGCATCATGGCATTTTGGCAAGGGGTGACTTGCTTTGACAGGCGTACCCCTCTGCGTGTGTCGTTTTAGGGACGGGAGCCACTGCTAGCAACTAGTCCGCAACTGGCACAACCTGCAAAAACACCCTCTCCATCATTGACCACCAGGAGACCTGGACCTGGAAGGCCATCCTATTTTAGTTTAGTGTATTGCATTTGGCAACCAGTGCTTTTTACAAACCGAAAAGAGAGCCCCAAAAAGTTAAACAATGCACATTAAAAAAAGGGAATACTTTGGGGTAAGTAATGTCCTGCCTTTTCTATGGTGGGCTTTCAACACGGTGTCAGTAATATGTTCACTGTATTGTGGCAGACCTAGGCAGGACAACACGAGCAATCTCCCTCCAGGCTCTGGGAGAATTTACCGTTATGGGCAATGGTTTTAATCTTTTCCAAAAACAAACTTTTGCTTTGGGATTTGTCTTTGGGAAATCAACACTAATGCCAACCTTCCAGTTGTGCCTCATAGGATCGGTGCCAACTGATGCCATCTTGTGAATGAGAGCAGTTTGAGGGGGTAATCTACTGCTGCTTAGCAAAGTGTCCTCCAGTGCATGTTGCCCATAATCAGGGCCACTGGAATTATGCGGCAGGAGACGGCCAAATTAAGCCGAAAGGCTGAGCAAATTATACGGCAAGAAAAGGCAAAATATTCAGCATAGTGTGTCACATTTTGTAATTGTATTACTTCATTATTTTGTCATTATAAAACCGAGTAACGCTGTCTGAGCATTGGCTGCGCCTCATTAGTACCAGTGAAACACCCACATATGGCAATAAGCAACAGAAAGGTAACCAGTCCAGCTTTGCAAAAGGCCTTGCACTGCGCAGTAACGCATGCTGCTGCATTTTTAGAAACATTTGAACTGTTTGAGCTTGAAACACATTTTTTTGTTTAAAATCTGCAGATTATGAAGCAGAGGATGGATTATATGGCAAATGCAGCAAATCTTTAATTATGTGAAAAAATGCAGTGGCCGCACAAACACATAATTCTAGTGCCCGTACCCATAATCAAATATTAAATAGTCTGATTAACTAGGGGTGGTCGTAACTGGAGTAATTCTCTGTAGCATAATTGCTTGTAATTGTAGCAGTTACTCATAATTATATGTAATACATGAAAAGCGCAATCCAGCATTTAGCTCTCTTTTCTTACTCCAAAATATACCCTCACGTCCAAAATGGGACAGAGGATGAAAATAGCACCAAATGCTACAGGACAAGGACAGCAGTAGCCAGAAGCCATTCACTCTATCTTTGTTCATTATTCATGTGCTCCTACAGTAGGATTTTTGCCCCAAATTAATCAAACTGGGATAATCACGTCAGTTAGTTAATTTCTCATTACAAGAGAAGTGCATAATCTAAATTACTTCAATTACTCAGTCATATTGGAATTTTTGCCCAGACCTACTATGAACTCACATTCTTTCATTCTCTTTCTCCCTCCCACCCTGAGGCTGACATTCTAACCCTTGCTCTTCTGCCTTTTGCCTTTGCCTTTTTCTTTCTTTGTCAGTAATGGTTCCTGTTTCTTGCCTTAGCCTGAGAAAGAGAGAGAGAGAGAGAGAGAGAGAGAGAAGAGAGAAGTGTGAGAGAGAGAGGAGAGATAGCGAGAGAGAGAGAGAGAGAGAGGGAGGGAGAGGGAGAGAGAGAGCGAGAGAGAGAAAGAGAGAAGTGAGAGAGAGAGAGAGAAGAGATAGAGAGAGAGAGGGGGGGGGAGGGAGGAGAGAGAGAGAGAGAGAGAGAGAGAGAGAGAGAGCTGTACCTTTACTAGTGATATCTTTCCTTCCATATTTCTTTCACCCGCGATGCATTTCTCTCTTCCCATTTAGCCATTCATCCAATTGTTGGCTTATCCATCCATGCACCTTACGAGCACAAACTCACACACCAAGGAAGGCATCTTGGCGCTATTGACGACAGGCATAAAGAAAATGAATGAAACGCAACCGGAGAAGGTCATCTCGTTTAACATTTTAATTTCCCACGATACATCGCGGATTTGCTAACATGTGATAAGCTGGTGAGACACTTACAGTTGAGATGGCCCTCTGTATTTTATTTTATTACACGTTCTCTATACCCATCATTGTTTATTTGAGTTCGACTCTCTCTACGGCTAAACGCTTCCTCTCTCCCTCGCTGTTATTCCCTTTCTCTGTCCCGTGCAACCTTTGATTTTCATGCATACTGACCCCCGCCTCCCCCACACAGGGTAATGAGATAGCTCTACAGGGCTATACAGGGGTAGCTGCAGGGTTAGCAGGCCTCGAGGCGAGGAGAGTTCGCAATATCCCCCTCTAACTAGGTATTAACTGAAGCAGATGCAGGCGTCCCTGGGCAGGTGCCTCCTGATGAGGCCCTGTGTAAAGAGCGCCCCCGCCCCCACTCCACACCCACCCAGACACATGAATACATACGTGCTTGTGCATCACTCAAGGTGGGGACCACATAGGAAAACACTCATGGCCTCATTTACAAAGAATTGGTGTGAGGCAGCGCCACAAGTCATTTTTCTGCGCTGCCATAACCCAATTCGAAAGGGCAGGAATGCACCATATTTAGAAGATATGGTGTAATCCATTTCCTTTCAGCCAGAGCAGGCAAACAATTTGCAGTTGAGTTCAAACACAGGCACCGGTGTCTGTGTTGTTGGCATGATTGTTTTATGTCGGAAGGGGCACCTTCCTGCACAAAAACAATCACAAGATGCGTTTTCCTTGTACTTCGTATGTAAGCAGCACATGGGTAAAGAATTAAAAATCATGAAAAATGTAAACATTTCTCCTTATTATGCCTGCTCTGGGGAGGCGTACGTTTTTGGCGCTGCCGCAGGTTTACACGATGTTGTAATCTGGTGCAGTGTCAAAATAGATGGGTGCTGAGTGGGAACACCCACAGCAACACCCATGGAACTCTTCCTTTTGCAATGCCTTGCCTTACTCCATATCCTTGAGGCCATGCAAAGCCACACAGGGTGGCTTTGCGTCGCATCATAGATAAGACTGAGAGGTTTGCGCCACAATAGCCTCAAAAAAGTGATGCTCTGGCAGCACAGTCATTTTGTAAATCATAGCCTAGACATTTAATGAGTTCGAACCAATCTCTGTCTCTCCACTGCTGGGGGTGGAGGGGCGGCTCCCTACTTTAGCAACAGGAATATAGATAAAAGCCCAGTGGGGTGGGTTGTGGTTAAGGAAGGGGCAGATATGCACAGTAGCCGAGATAAAAAGGGGCAAGACAGGGCACGAGTTGAGGGTACACGTGGGTAGATGGCCTCTACCCACTTTTTTCACAGGGAGGACACCGTCTACCCTACCAAGAGAATATAGAACCAAAGTCCTGTGCACAGGTATGCGGGTGACCGTTTTAGTGTAAAAACTAGAATTCAATAGCTCTTCTTGCAAACATTAACAGGTTGACATCAGATTTGTCTTAATGGGGATTTTTAATCCGGATCAATACAGAATGAACAACCAGCCGACACGTGTTTCGTCACAACGTGGTACACTGGACCTGAAACCCGAATCCCACACGTCCGATTCAGAAGCTTACATTGCCTTTGGTCACGGACTCACACGTCCGTCTGCCAGCATCCCATTAACCTTTGGGACACCGTGAATAATCTACTTCTACCTTCCCGAGACCTTTGTTTGACTGCCCGTGTCGCTACCGGGTCGGAAGTATCACTGGTATAGCGATTACATTGATCCTTCACCAATTAAACAACCCTGAAGAGTCACAATTGTACCACCTTGTGACGAAACACGTGTCGGCTTGTTGTTCATTCTGTATTGATCCTGATAAAAAATCCCCATTAAAGACAAGTTTGATGTTGACCTGTTTAATGTTTGCAAGAAGAGCTATTGAATTTTGTTTTTTACACTAAAACCGTCACCCGCTTACGTGTGCACAGGACTTCGGTTCTATATTCACTGTGTAGGTCTTGACTTACACACTCGCAGGGGTTGTTTTGTTCGGGTTTGTTTTCCCCTGACCTGTTTGCACCGTTCATATTCATTTGCATCTTAGAATATTTGCGTACTTGCCAGAGCGCCACTTCTTCCTGTCTTTAATCTAAACCCACTACCGATAAAGATTTTTTTTTTTGTATGTTCTTATATAGCGCTCGAATCACCGGGAGGCATCTCGGCGCTTGCCTTGGGAACCCGTCCTGGTTTTTCCCTGTGAGATAGCCCCTACAGGGCATCCCCAAGGTGAAAGCCAGGCATCCCGCCGCGGGGGGCCGTTGTGGAGATTAAGCAAGCTTAATGCTCAGAGTTGCAGAGTGTGAACCCATGATTAGGGCAGGCACCGAAGCGAGAATTATCGAGTCCGTGGACATTTGAGCTCAAGACCCTGCCGCGTCGGGAATTGAACCCTGGTCCCGGGTCTGACCTCTGCTTCAGGGTATGCCTGCTCTAACCAGTGAGCCACACTTCTCCACCAAGAGTTTGGGCGCACAGAAATATGCTAAACGTCTCCCAATGTAGTTTTCAAATACTGGGACACATTCAGCAGTGTCTGCATGTTGTCTGCCTTGTTCCAAGCACCAACCTGCAGGCGGGGCAGGGGCTAATCAGATTTCAACTGGGCACATAAGAAAAGCCGAAGTTAAGGGACCATCAGGCCTCCTTTTGTTGGAGTATCCTGTCAGGGAGCCTCACACCTAAATGCATTGGTGAGGAAATAAAGGCACACAGCCTATCACTTGACAGGTACTTAAGAGATGCAAAATGCACCAAACTGGGGTGGTGTAGTGGGCAAAAGAACGATGGATTCAACCCAGATCTCTTGACTGGGGGAGAATGTTTGAATCACTCAGCATTCCGTCCATCATTTGTTGCAGGTACTTAAGAGAAGCAAGCTTTTGTCTTTGTTCAGTCCCTGCATATAAGAAATATGCATGCACTGTAAGAATGTCATATGAGTTGGTCTGTCCCAGTATTTACACAAATAACAATTTAAATACAACTATTGTTTAATTTCTTTTATAGCAATTGCAGTGTTGAGATTGGTCAGGGGAGTCTGGCTGTTATACCTATCGTCCCTTTCCTCAAGTCCTACGAGGAGAGCAGGAGGAGAGATGCAGGACCCGGCGGCAAGGTAAGAGTATTTTTTATTAAAATTAATTTTTTTTACTATTGTGCTGCCCTGTGCCACCCTGCGCTCATTCGTGCCCCAACCGTGCCCGACTCGCCACCCGCGAGTCATGCCACCACAGCTGTATGAACATAGCTCTTTCTCTGTGCTGTGCAAAAACCTGACAGGCCAGATATATATATAAGTAAAACTCGAAGCTTTAGTACTCCTTTTATGTCTGACCTGACTCGTTTTATCGATCACTTGAAAAACACTCATGTTGCAGAGATTCCGGTGTAACCTGTGGGTCACTTGTTCCAACTTTAATGAGGAAGTTCTGTGGCTAAATGGCCCTGCAGTTGAGAGATGTGTATACATTTACCTCTGAATTACATGCTTTTACATCCAGAAGTATTCAAGGTTTGCAGCTAATGTGGAGAGGAATGGAGAACAGAAGAAGCGGAATGAGTAAGCATGTAATTTTAAATGAACTATTTACCACCATCTTTTCTTAAAACACATAAAGGAGGCTCCACCGCAAATAACAATTGGTAAAAAAAATGTTAAATGTATAATCATCAAAATCTACGCAAAAAACCACCAAAAACTGCTTTGTTGCACATATTAATATGTGCTATTATTAGTTTATTATTCAGCTCAAAATGATGAAAAGCTGAGTGAGACATTCGGGGAGTTGTGGGAAACATAGACATCCCAACAGCAGGCGGAGTACCAGGCCCGGCTCCAGGAATTTTGATTTGGGTGGGCCACTGCGGGCTCAATTTGTTGCACATATGTCTAGGCAGGCCTGCTTCAGGGTCCTCCTTTATCTCTTCTTAGTCTTACAAGGCCCAGTAAAACGCACTCTTTCCCAAATCTCTTTCTAAACGTGATCACTCTCAAAAAGTGTTTTTTCCATGTAATGTCCATTTGATGGGAAGAGGAGATTTCTGAGGTGGGAGTGTCAGGTAAGTGACACTTCTCCCTCTGTGCGAGCCTTGAGGGAGAATCCCTCTTCATTAGTACCTCCACCTGACTACGGACTCTGCAACATGCTCTATTACAGGCTTGTTTATCCACTACTCCTCTCCAGTGCACCTTATCTCACAGATGACCTTGTCCCCTATCAGACACCATTGGGCTCCACTTTCATTTTTCCCGGTAAAAACATTAGTACAATCACCTTCAAACTTAAAACATTGAATATAGCAGAAATATAATTAGCACGCACTTTAAAGTATGTTCCACAGTAGCCCTTATGACCCGACTGCTAATTAAATAAACAAAAACAGAAAGTCCGGCTTCAGCGCTGATGAAAAAGTATTTTTTGGCGCCACACCAAGAACCTCTTTCTCCATAAATACCTTTACTCCCACCTTCCAACAGTGCCCATCACCTCCCAATGACCCCCTCTTTTGACCTCCTCCTCGGATTCCCTCACAGCCACACACCACAAGTGCCCCTCATCTCCCCACAGCCCCTCCCCCTATTGACCTCCTCCTCGGATTCCCTCACTGCCACCCCCCACCAGTGCCCCTCATCTCTCCCGAACTCCCCCTCCTCCCCATGACCTCTTCCTCGGATTCCCTCGCTACCATCCTCCACCAGTGCCCCTCATCTCACCATAGCCCCTCCCACTACCGCCTCCTCGGATTCCCTCACTGCCACCCTCCAACAGTGCCCCTCATCTCTCCGTAGCCACTCCCACTACCTCCTCCTCGGATTCCCTCACTGCCACCCTCCAACAGTGCCCCTTATCTTTACGTAGCCCCTCTCTCATACGCATTTCATTTGTTGTATAGCGCAACTCATATCAGTGTTGTGTGTGTCAGAACTTTACACCACACACACATTATACAGAGACAACGAATCATACAAGTATGTAAATCAGTCTATAGGGAATGTCACATAAGGCAAATGAGGATTACAAGGCATATGAATCACATATCATCCATACTGGTGGGCAGGATATTTTAAGAGGGTTTGGTCTGGGAAAACACAACCTTAGGCTTTAAAGAGTATTCCATGGGGGTCAGCTTTACTGATAAAAAAGTATATCTGCCCAAACATACTCATTTTAGCAACATTAGAATAGTGAAAGACTGAGGAAGTTCTAACTATGGAAAAATCAATGTGGACTAGGCCACTGTAAGCTTAGAATGTGTGCTGTTTATTCTAGGTCACTTGTAATTATGGCCTTGAGGCTGGACCCAATTGGTCTTGTTTATGAACCTCTCACACACCAACGTGGTTGGTGTCATGCTTCATCATCGGGGTTCAACCAGGCAGCCGAGTGCCGCCTGGTTGTGCTTCCACGCCTGACTACAGCGGAGCGGATGTCGTGCAATTGTGTGATGTTGGAGACTATCACCTGTGGCACCACTTTTGCCACTCACTTCACGTTTTTCCTGGTCCTGACGAAAGTCCCGCCTAATTGTTTAAGGGACTGAAACATGTAGACCGCATCACATAAGCCAACTCAGAGTAATATTTTTACTATTTGTAGTTGCATCACATATTTTTAACTGATACCCAGGGCCGCCAAGAATAAAACAATAGGTAAGGATCCCCAGAGGTATATTTTAACACTCACCTTCATCCACATCACACAATTGCACGACACCCGCTCCGCTGTAGTCAGGCGTGGAAGCACAACCAGGTGGCACTCGGCTGCCTGGTTGGACCCCGATGATGAAGCATGACACCAACCAGGTTGGTGTGTGAGGGGTTCATAAACAAGACCAATTGGGTCCAGCTTCAAGGCCATAATTACAAGTGACCTAGAATAAACAGCACACATTCTAAGCTTACAGTGGCCTAGTCCACATAGATTTTTCCATATCACACTCGGGGACAGGACAGGCCTCTAAAAACCCTCGCTCTCTCTATTGTTTATCAAGAAGTTCTAACTATATCACAAAACAAAAAAAGTGAAGTTCTAACTATACCATTCATGTTCGTATGCAGCTCTTTGATGACAGTTCATTGGTTACTGTCCTATGTTAGGATTGTTACTTCTGAACTGCAAGTAACACAAGGATCTCTGTGACAAAGGCAGTAACCCACTGAGCTGTCCAGGGCTTTAAGTGGGCCGAGTCTTACTAGGTCCGAGCACTGGCGTTTTTTTTAAGGGGGCCTCGAAACGGGTCTCTATCGGGCTCTGTTTTGTGCCCTGGTCACAGGTAGTCCGTTTTTTTCCGAACTGCAGTGATAGCAATCTGCTGTCACTGCAGTCCGGAAAAAAGTGCCAGTGCACAAAACAGAGCCCGATAGAGACCCGTTTAGAGACAGCGGGCACATCGGTGTACCCTGCTCACACTACTCACAAGTGGAAAGTTACGGCATGATGTCATGCCAGGTGAGCGTTGTAGGGGGAAGGGAAATCCTCTAAAGAAAGTCATTGTCTCTCTGGATTTCCCTTCTCTTTTTGAAATTTAGGAGCAGCAACATTGTTGTGATGTCACCAGTGCTTTAAGTGGAAGCTTTTGCAATATTATATACAAGCCATAGTTGCTGTTATATATCTAATGCAACTAACAACCATTGATAAAGCCAATAGACCTGACTGGTGTGTGTGATGTTACTTATTGTATCATATACCTGGATGCAATGACAGAAATAGCAAAATACAAGTCAGGCCACACACTGCTAAACACAGATTTTTAACGTATTGTATTTAGGCCGCAATTACATTGGCCACGCCCCTTAGAGAGACCCCCAGTTTTTTCATCCTAATTACAGCCCTGGAGCTATCCACATAAAATGCAGTTCATCTGCATTTAAAAACTACTAACAGACAAACGATTGCTCTCCAGCAGGATCACTGATCACCAGCGTTATCTGGGCATTTTGTATTCTTATTGTTGTCCTGCATCGGCCATGATAATGATAAAAACTTTTTAAATGAAGCACATACGAAGTATGTGTCCTGCTGTTTGCCAGTGCAGATTTTAAAAAGTGTAGTAACACATTCTCTTACCTACTCCATTAGTCAAACTTTGTGTCACAGCCTTATGTGATAAGTCACTAGAGGGGTCAGGAAAGGTAAATAGGAATAAACAAACTTCTTTTCTCCTGTGCTGCACAGAAAAAGAAATATCAACGCAGCAGGACAGTAGGCAAAGGTTACCAAAGGTTACCGTTGTCAAAGAAAGGATTTGTTGCCTTTTGCAATGCAGAGATGAAGGGGTGAAAAAATAAACAAACCCTCATTAACATGTACATGGTCTTTTAAAGACATGTGAAGTACTCGGGTGCCGCTGCGATAATCTCTATAACTGTTTGTGTGTGTGTGCACGCCCGGGAAGCTGTCTCTGCCCGGACTGACACACATGACGGGGGAGGGTTGAAGCACTTTGATCCCAAAGGCGTTGCACCCCTGCCTTCAAGCCCTCACTGCGAGGGCCAAGGATCCTGTTTGGGTGGGCCTGGCCCACCCGGCCTGTCGTGTTTTGGCAGCTCCTGAGTTAGCGTTTAGCACAGCTACACGGTCTTTTCTGTTAACTTGACCAAAACGAACGGGGGCCATTTTGAATCCTTCTGCCTTCCGTTTCCTATGAACACGCTGCCTCGTGGTCAGTATGCCCTTTTGTCCTTTCTCGATACCCATGGTCACTAGTCTGCTCGGCAACAGGCTATTTTTAGTACTGGTCAAGCGCACATGCGCATTACGCACCAATTGGTCACTCTTCAGGAATGTTCATGCTAACTGACCAGTGCTGTCGAAACTCCTCCCACGTGTTGGCTGTGTTCCAAAAATGACCTTATATGTACCTAAAATGTGTAAACTTGTAACCGCCTATCTTTTTATTGCTATTAAACTATATAAAAGAGGTCGCACACCGATTTTCGGTGTGCTACTTCTTACATTACCGAAGGGTGCTGTTGGAATGTATCACCACCCCATGGGGTCTTAATAAACTTGTCTTTTACCTTTTCCAGTGTCCGTGCCAACTTCTATACTAAGGTGTTCGAGAGTTTAGCAGAGTATGTAGGCCTGATTTGAACCCAATACCACAATTGGCGACCACGAAGGGACTCATCGGCGACTCGGAGGCCCGAAGGAGAGGTCGTGACGAAGGTTAGGAAACTCGCCATGGACGCGATCGCTGCCATTGAGTGACCCGAGTCTCGGCACCCACGGTGTGTTTTCCCTTCCTTCCGATCTGACCTTCCAGGTGGCGCCGGTCCTCGACTGAGATTCTGATCTTGGATTGTCGTGATGTGCCGTTTTTGCTGATTTGACCACAGAACTTGGCAGTTGGACTTTGGACGTTTGAAAATATTTGGTAAGCTTTTGAGTGGTGAAGTAGTCTACTGACACTTACTGTGGCTTTTTGAAACTTTTAATTTGAATTTGAATTTGTTAGCTAACAGTTTGAATCTATGAATTTGAATTTGAATATGTGGAGTGCACCTCACATAGGCAGGCATGTAGGGATATTTCTCTGATTTATTTGATTTGAACAGTGCACCGTGTTAGGTGGCATTTTTGTAGTATCACGTTTTCGTGGTACTTTTTGAAACATGCCTGTTTTTAGCACACTCCGTAGGATGTGCTGTTCTGAAAATGGTACCAATTATCGATTAAGTGAAAAACAGCCGGCTCCCCCAGAGGGGACTCCAAATCGTGAAATGTATATTAAATTCGGTATTCCACCTATAATGTATAGTACATTATGGCATAAGTATACTAAGACTGATCGTGAATTACAGTGGCCACTATATGGGTCGTTTGACCTTCGAAAGGTACAGTATGTAGAGCAGTGTTTGTTTCAGCGAAGGTCTAGACAAGATATGTTCGATTGTGTGCGTATGTGGGAGAAGGAGGTGCGTGAACGAGTGAAGCGTGAGGAAGCCTTGGCGGAGAAAGTGCAGCGGAAGGCTGCACATGACAAAGCTTTACAGCTACAGGAGAAGGAATTACAGGAAAAGAAAGAGAGGGAGAGACGAGAACGTAATTTACAGGTTAATGGTCAATTCCCTATCAGGCGTCCTCTCTATCCAGTCCTTACTAATGAAACGGATGATTTTTCATTACTAGATCGTTGTCCGCCTCCGTACGTCGTACCTACGGCTCCGAACGAGGACTCGGACGAGGATAGTGATCGAACACAGCGTACCAGGTTATATACGGAACGAGCTGCGGAATTGCGCTCAATTGCGCGAAAGCTAAATAATAATACTGTTACTGTTTCTGATGTTACTAAACAAATGGAACAGTGGTCTGATAAGGAACGACTGTATTTTTTTGATCATTTTGGAGATGAAGTTGTTGAGCGGTATAGAAAATATTCTCTCGAGTTAGAACCTAAGGAGATATCCAAGGATCGTGAGAATTTTCGTAAAGGTCTTTTTGTTCTTTCAGATGCGGACGACTTCTTCAAGCGTTTGCTTGAACTGCGTAATGAGACGACACGGCTACGGGAGTTGGAAAAGTCGAAGAATTCGTCTACGTCCGGAGCGACGGGGATATCCAAAGAATGCCCTATCTTTGAAACAGATAAGATCGCTGCGATTAATGTTAGACCTATGCGAGAAGCTGCGCCTTTATATGTCCCTCATAAAGGGGATGGCACAGATGATGATAAAAGCTCCAAAGACGCGAAAGGGTATTTTGTATATAATTGGGTTTATACGCCTTGGAATAGAGCAGATGTCATGGCGCTTAAGAATGCTTTACCTGATCCCCGTAAAAACCCTGCGGCTTTTTATGAAAATGTTGAAAGTGCAATTTCTTCATGTATCATGACGTTAGTTGATATTGATCTATTTTTCGGGTTGATATTGCCCCCTGATATGTGGAGAGCCATTCGTAGGTTTGATGACCTCACGACTCTCGGGGCCACTTGGAAAGATCTTGTTCAGGCTGATTTAGATAGAGAACCAGCATGTAAGCCGTGTCAGTTAATATTAGACCTTCCAGGGGCCATACTAACAAAACTAAAGACTCTTGCTCCCGCTAAAAAGATTGATTGGACTATATTAGCCTCTTGTAAGCAGAAAGCGGATGAATCAGTTTCCGATTTTTTCTCTCGCTTCGAGGAAGCGTTCCATGATTACAGTGGTCAATTATTGACAGAAGATACTGGCAGGCATCTATTCGTTGATAAGTATGTAGCTAATCTCCTACCGGAGATTGCGAAACGATTAAAAGCGAGTGAAAGTTCATGGACCACAGCAACCCCTGCTTCTTTATTGACTATGGCTCAATATTATGAAAGACAGGAATTGGAGGCGAAAGAAAGTAGTGAAAAGAAGGCGAAGGAATTGAAAACGAAGGTAATGTTAGCTCAGGTTCAGGCTACGAGAGGGAACAATAGAGGGGGGCGAGGATCGTACAGTAATGCTCCTCCCCCTCGTTCTGACATTTCTGTGAATCAATGTGCATACTGCAAACAGTTTGGGCATTGGATTGCAGACTGTCCGGTGTTTCGAGAGCAGCGTAATTTGAGGGGACGAGGAAGTGGGAGATCTAGGAATTATTATGGAGGGTCAAGAGGAGGTTATGGCACGAACGATCGTGGAGGAGATGGAGCAAGGGGTCGTGGTCAGTCAGATTATAATATGTTTGATAACCGCAATCAATATCAGATAAATGAGGGTGATCCTGCTGAACCACGGGATGAGCATTACGCATAGGATTGCGTAGGATGGGGTGTGGAATCGGTTGAGGTACCAGTTGATCAGAGGGGTCCATACATAGAAGCACATGTTTTGGGTTCTACTGATCAATTTCTGGTCGATACAGGAGCTACTCGTAGCGCTTTGTCCAAACACTTGGTTCCAAGGGCTCCCCTGTCTGGCGAGGTAATTACAGCAATAGGGTTCGATGGAACACCTACTTCTAGCCCACTGTCTCAACCAGTTGCATTTCATGTTGATAAATTTGCTGCCCCTTGTCCCTTTTTGTTGTCTCCAAATACACCCGATAATATTATTGGACTCGATATGTTGAAACACTTTCGAGCTACCATTCGCTGTGCCCCAGAAGGAGTGCGAGTTGTGCTGAATGAGAATTACCCAGACTTTGAGCGAGTGTGTTTTCTCCATGAATCTGAAGTATTGGCCTCCTTACCAAACACGTTGTGGGCCACTTCAGACACGGATGTGGGGCAGATGTTAATCCCTCCAGTACATATTACTGTAAAGGAGGGAGTATCTCTACCACGTGTCCCGCAATATAAGATTTCTAGAGAAGGTGAACTTGCTTTAATACACATTGTAAATGATTTGATTTCGGCAGGAGTAGTCGAGGAAGTTCCTTACAATGTTTGTAATAGTCCAATTTTACCGATCCTTAAGAGAGATACCGATACTAAAGTTTACCGTTTCATTATTGATTTGAGGGAAATAAACAAGATAGTAGTGCCTCAGTATCCAGTGGTATCTGACATCACCACATTGCTTACGTTGGTTCCACCGACGGCGACTACTTTTACGGTCATTGATTTGAAGAACGCCTTCTTTTCGATCCCTGTACATCCTGACAGTCGATATCTATTCGGCTTTACATTAAATAATAAATCGTACAGATTCTGTCGAATTCCTCAAGGCTATACTGAAAGTCCTAGCATTTATAGTCAGGCATTAAAAAGGCAGCTTGATTCCTTTGACCTACAAGAGGGAGTGGTTCTCATTCAATATGTAGACGATATCTTACTTGCTGCAGACACGCCAGAACAATGTGAGAAGAGTACCTTTTCCTTGCTTTCCTTCCTGGCCAAACATAATCATAAAGTTTCGAAGAAAAAGCTGCAATATTGTAGACCAAAGGTGACCTACCTCGGTCATCTTTTGTCTAAGGAGGGCCGTGCGTTGACACCAGATCGAATTCAAGCAATATTAGACACCCCAGTTCCTCGCACTCAGAAAGATGTTCGCGCCTTTATAGGTTTGACGTCTTTTTGTAGGCAATGGATATTGGGTTTTTCACATATCGTTAAACCATTGTTAGCATTGTTGTCTAAAGATACACCGATTCCCATTGAATGGACGGATGAATGTCAGAATGCTTTTGAACAATTGAGACAAGCTCTTTGTTCTGCACCAGTGTTAGGTACACCTGATTACACGAAGATTTTTACATTATATGTACACGAGAAGGATGGGTGTGCATTGTCAATGTTAGTGCAGACACACGGAGATAAACAGAGGCCTTGTGCATACTTCTCGGCGGTACTCGACCCTGTGGCTCGAGGATTGCCTGGATGTTTTCGAGCAGTTGCAGCAACAGCAGTTGCGATACGACAAAGTGAGGGAATAGTTTTGTCACACAAATTGTTGGTGCTAGTTCCCCATGCAGTAGATGCGTTACTGAATCAAACGAAAACACAGCATCTAACTAGTGCCCGTTTGACAGGATATGAGCTAACGTTGTTGGCGCCGCACATCACACTAAAACGATGTGCAACACTAAATCCTGCTACTTTATTGCCGGATCCTGTTGCTGAGACCCAGAAGGAAGAACAACATGATTGTGTTTTTCTGACTGAGGAACAGACAAAGGGTCGTATCGATTTACAGGATACGCCATTTCCAGATGTAGATGGGGAACTGTGGGTTGATGGGTCATGTGTGAGGCTACCAGATGGTACGACTTCCGCAGCTTATGCGATCACGACACTTAAGACTGTGGTAGAAGCAGCACGGATACCCCAAAAATCGGCTCAAGCGGCTGAGTTAATAGCCTTAACGAAGGCATGTGAGTTAAGTGCTGGATTATGTGTGAACATTTACACGGATAGTCGTTACGCTTTTGGAGTAGTGCATGATTTTGGCCTACTTTGGAAGGAACGAGGATTCCTGACTTCACACGGAGTACACATCATGCATGGAGAGTTGGTGCGCGATCTCCTGAATGCACTGTTATGCCCAAAGAAAGTTGCAATAGTCAAGTGCAGTGCACATAAAAAGGTGACGGACAAAATAGGGCAAGGCAATGCCTTTGCAGACCGCATTGCGAGAGAGACCGCTATGCTGCAAAATAATTGCCCCATGTATGTGGTGAAGTCACAAGCTGAGCGGTGGCATGATGCTAGAGAAGAAATACTAGATATACAGAAGTCAGCATCAGAGGCAGAACTTGCGAAATGGGCCACTGAAGGAGTATTGGATGATGAGGGTTGCTGGCGTAGTAAAGATATGGAGAAATGGAAACTACCCATGGCCTATTTACAAACAATGGTGCAAATGACACATGGACTGGCACACATTGGAGCTCTCGCAATTACTAAATTGCTTACACGAGTTTGGGAAAATGCTGACATTGCTAGCACGGCTAAGAGAGTAGTGCAGACCTGTCTGATATGTTTGCAGCACAATCCTGGACAAGGGACTCATACTCCTAAAGGTGGGTTTGTTCCACCTACTGCACCATTCGAAGTACTACAAATGGATTACATCCAGCTGGAACGCTGTAATAATCTCAAGTATGTCCTAGTAGTGGTGTGTGCCTTCAGCAAATGGATTGAGGCTTACCCTACGAAAGACAATACAGCATTGACAACAGCTAAGGTGCTACTCAAGGAGTACTTCCCGCGCTACGGTGTTTGTAAACTTATGTGGAGTGATAATGGCCCTCATTTCATTGGAAAAGTAGTGGAATATGTCTTGAAAGGATTGGGAATCAAACAACGATTCCATGCTGTTTTTCATCCGCAATCAGCAGGTTTAGTGGAGAGATATAATGCAACTCTGAAGCTGAAGCTAGCAAAGATAGTGGCATCGACATCTCTGAAATGGCCGGACGCTTTGCCTCTGGCATTGCTGTCCATTCGATCAGTGCCCCATTCTCGGTCTGGCCTCACACCCTATGAAGTAGTGTTTGGAAGGCCTATGAATATCTGGGGAGTTCCGAAACCTCGTTTGATACATGATATGCCTTGTATAATGATGAACGATTATCTGGCACGATTAACAAATGATTTGCTTTCTATTCATCAACAGGTTCGAGAGGCGCTCCCTGATAACTCCGCTGGTGAGGCTCACGATCTCCGTCCTGGGGACCACGTGATGGTCAAAATCTTTGAGCGATCCAGCAGTTTGGAACCGAGATGGCATGGCCCTGAGCAAGTGCTGCTGGCTACGCGAACTGCTGTGAGAGTCACCAACAAGAAGCGGTGGATTCATTCAACGCACTGCCGACGCGTCTCTCCGGATCTGGTGAGCCCTGTGGTGCTATCCGACTACAGAAAGATTTTGGATACAGAAAAGAGCCCAGCTGTCACGCCTGATGAATTGGAGGGAGCCTTCCCGGACCACGTTGTTTCTGATAAAGTGAAGTACAATCTACGCCCCAGGAAATAAGATTTCTTTTGTGCTCTTTTTGAAACTGGTTGGTGACCGCTCTGAGGTTTGTGAAACGGAAGCCGGGAATATCAAGGGGGGGGGATCACTTCTGCCCAGTGTAGCGACACCCGTCTTGAATCCCGGAGAACAAATCAACGGCAGCCTCGGTTCAGAACCATCGTTTTAATTTTTCTCGCTTAGTGTTGCTTTTGAAGAGTATTGTTTTGTGAACTATGGCATCTCCTTCGACACGAAGAGGGAGAATTCTTGGTGCTGTTTTGTTTGTCTTGACCGTAGTGGTGATCGCAGTATTAGCTTGGACTATAGAACTGTTGTTTCCTGCACGAGAACATTTACTGCCCACCACTCCAAGTCCGTCTGAACATTTTCATTTCACTCTGCCTTTTCACGAAGAAAGGCATAGGCAGACTTATTTGAATAACAGTTTTATTAAGATTCTGCATCATACTCATAACATGACCAACACGTCCAATTGTTGGGTATGTGGGATGTTGCCCGGACATCAGAAGAAGGGAGGAACACCACTCATTCCTCTCCCGTTTTCTCATAATGGTTCTTGTCATGCTTGGTACACTCTTCTTTTTACTCTGCGATGGCCAACGAAAGGTGGATTACTTTTTCGGTTGAATAAAATATGCTATAACGATAAAGATGGCTATCCACATGCTGAAGGAACTAAATTCGAATGGGAAGAATATCGTCCGGACAATATTTCTACACCTCGTGTATATACGAATCAAAGACTCATAAATGTGACGAACATGCATATAATAACCGTGATCGATACAAAAGCAGATTTGTGTATTAGAAATAAAGGTACAATCCCCGTAGGTCGCAGTGAATGTAATATTACACTTACCTTTGATACACCAACTGGAATTGCATTTGTGGCTTCGCATAACACATATTTTATTTGTGGAAATAAGGGATATCACCGTCTACCTTTGGGATGGTTAGGAACGTGTTATGTAGCATTTGTATTACCACCTGTGTTTATTGCTCCTCCCATGTATCACAATGATTATGTTTTGTACCATGATTTCATATTGAATAGAGTGAAACGAACAATAGATCTTGATGAAATAGACCAGACTGATACCACTTTACAACAGTATGTAGATTTCAATTTGGGGTTATTTTCATTCGTAGGAGCTGCATTAAATAGCAGAAAGATAAGGCGGCTTACACGTGTGGTGGAAGCCGTTGCCAACGAAACTGCCTCTGCTTTAGGGAATATTACTGAGGAATTGCAAATTACCAGAATTGTGGCGCTCCAGAATCGAATGGTTCTAGATGTGATACTAGCTGATAGGGGTGGAGCATGCCGCGTCATCGGAAGTAGTTGTTGCGTGTACGTACCAGATAACTCACCTTCTGTATATGATTCGATTACAAAATTACATAAGATAGCTGCTGAGATCCACCCAGAAAATGGAACATGGACTTTTTCTGGTTGGTTCTGGACTCTGCTTAGTACTTGGGGTTGGAAATTATTAACGATTCTCTGTGTTTTTATTGGAGTATTATTTTTCCTTTGTCTATGTATTCAATGTGGCCCTACATTATGTTCTGTATGTATCACAGCCTGTATTCCGTCCAAACGAGCTATTGTCAAACAAGAGAAACTGATCAGTGACGAAGTATTGAAAATAATGGCTATTGACATTGAGGATGAACATTCTGACTATGTCCACTATGAGGTAGCTTTTGCTAAACGCTAAAAGGGCCGTCTGTCGTGTTTTGGCAGCTCCTGAGTTAGCGTTTAGCACAGCTACACGGTCTTTTCTGTTAACTTGACCAAAACGAACGGGGGCCATTTTGAATCCTTCTGCCTTCCGTTTCCTATGAACACGCTGCCTCGTGGTCAGTATGCCCTTTTGTCCTTTCTCGATACCCATGGTCACTAGTCTGCTCGGCAACAGGCTATTTTTAGTACTGGTTAAGCGCACATGCGCATTACGCACCAATTGGTCACTCTTCAGGAATGTTCATGCTAACTGACCAGTGCTGTCGAAACTCCTCCCACGTGTTGGCTATGTTCCAAAAATGACCTTATATGTACCTAAAATGTGTAAACTTGTAACCGCCTATCTTTTTATTGCTATTAAACTATATAAAAGAGGTCGCACACCGATTTTCGGTGTGCTACTTCTTACATTACCGAAGGCTGCTGTTGGAATGTATCACCACCCAATGGGGTCTTAATAAACTTGTCTTTTACCTTTTCCAGTGTCCGTGCCAACTTCTATACTAAGGTGTTCGAGAGTTTAGCAGAGTATGTAGGCCTGATTTGAACCCAATACCACAGGCCCACCCGCTAGAACCCGGCCCACCCGCTAGAACCCGGCCTGCGGAGTACCCCACTGAAATATCATGCCAGGTGGAGTGTTGCTTTTACTTCTTGTTTATACTGTGTGTCCCATGTTTTGTGCACGGTATCCAGCTCCTGGTCCACGTCAGAGATTCTATTCTAGATCTGTGACGTTAGGAGCTGGACGAAGGTAGAAGATCTTCCCTTTCGTGCTGCAGACCGGTGTTTCTTACTAAAATAAAGGTACTTGTTCTACTTCAACTGTGTCCGGCTCGACTTTACAAGTGGCGACGAGGGTGGGATACTGGTGAACCTACACGTGATTCGGATCAGATTTGCACCTCCTTTTAAGATTTTGTGAGGAGGATCTTTCAGAGGAACTGGGCAAATTACACCTTCGAGACTTTGTGCTGGAGTATTGTTTGAAAGCTATTCCTGCATCCGTCTGTGCTGTTCTACACTTCAGGAGTTCATTTACAGGTCATATTACAGTGTACTGTCTTTACGTGATATCCCACCATTGTGAAAGCAGCCCTTGGAGTTTAAATGATACGTGTGGTCGTGCTTACCATTAAGTTCTTTAGCACGCTGACATTTTGCCTCCACGATCCATGGAACCTTTAAGCCGCGCAACGCTGGTGCCTTGATTCCGGCTGTTCTCCTCTGCGGTGCATTGTTGGACACGCTCATCCTGATTGAGGTCATGCAGCCTGACCTACGTGCTGCCATCTTGGGTGGAAAATTTGGAGCATTATTCACAAAGATTACAACTGATGCTTCCCTCATTAGTGCGAGAGCCAATAGCAACGTACGGTGAAGTGCACACCTTACATGTGGATTTGTGTGCTTCTGTAATAACACACGGTGATGCGCACACCAGTACTCCTTTTATGTCTGACCTGACTCGTTTTATCGATCACTTGAAAAACACTCATGTTGCAGAGATTCCGGTGTAACCTGTGGGTCACTTGTTCCAACTTTAATGAGGAAGTTCTGTGGCTAAATGGCCCTGCAGTTGAGAGATGTGTATACATTTACCTCTGAATTACATGCTTTTACATCCAGAAGTATTCAAGGTTTGCAGCTAATGTGGAGAGGAATGGAGAACAGAAGAAGCGGAATGAGTAAGCATGTAATTTTAAATGAACTATTTACCACCATCTTTTCTTAAAACACATAAAGGAGGCTCCACCGCAAATAACAATTGGTAAAAAAAATGTTAAATGTATAATCATCAAAATCTACGCAGAAACCACCAAAAACTGCTTTGTTGCACATATTAATATGTGCTATTATTAGTTTATTATTCAGCTCAAAATGATGAAAAGCTGAGTGAGACATTCGGGGAGTTGTGGGAAACATAGACATCCCAACAGCAGGCGGAGTACCAGGCCCGGCTCCAGGAATTTTGATTTGGGTGGGCCACTGCGGGCTCAATTTGTTGCAAATATGTCTAGGCAGGCCTGCTTCAGGGTCCTCCTTTATCTCTTCTTAGTCTTACAAGGCCCAGTAAAATGCACTCTTTCCCAAATCTCTTTCTAAACGTGATCACTCTCAAAAAGTGTTTTTTCCATGTAATGTCCATTTGATGGGAAGAGGAGATTTCTGAGGTGGGAGTGTCAGGTAAGTGACACTTCTCCCTCTGTGCGAGCCTTCAGGGAGAATCCCTCTTCATTAGTACCTCCACCTGACTACGGACTCTGCAACATGCTCTATTACAGGCTTGATTATCCACTACTCCTCTCCAGTGCACCTTATCTCACAGATGACCTTGTCCCCTATCAGACACCATTGGGCTCCACTTTCATTTTTCCCGGTAAAAACATTAGTACAATCACCTTCAAACTTAAAACATTGAATATAGCAGAAATATAATTAGCACGCACTTTAAAGTATGTTCCACAGTAGCCCTTATGACCCGACTGCTAATTAAATAAACAAAAACAGAAAGTCCGGCTTCAGCGCTGATGAAAAAGTATTTTTTGGCGCCACACCAAGAACCTCTTTCTCCATAAATACCTTTACTCCCACCTTCCAACAGTGCCCATCACCTCCCAATGACCCCCTCTTTTGACCTCCTCCTCGGATTCCCTCACAGCCACACACCACAAGTGCCCCTCATCTCCCCACAGCCCCTCCCCTATTGACCTCCTCCTCGGATTCCCTCACTGCCACCCCCCACTAGTGCCCCTCATCTCTCCCGAACTCCCCCTCCTCCCCATGACCTCTTCCTCGGATTCCCTCGCTACCATCCTCCACCAGTGCTCCTCATCTCACCATAGCCCCTCCCACTACCGCCTCCTCGGATTCCCTCACTGCCACCCTCCAACAGTGCCCCTCATCTCTCCGTAGCCACTCCCACTACCTCCTCCTCGGATTCCCTCACTGCCACCCTCCAACAGTGCCCCTTATCTTTACGTAGCCCCTCTCTCATACGCATTTCATTTGTTGTATAGCGCAACTCATATCAGTGTTGTGTGTGTCAGAACTTTACACCACACACACATTATACAGAGACAACGAATCATACAAGTATGTAAATCAGTCTATAGGGAATGTCACATAAGGCAAATGAGGATTACAAGGCATATGAATCACATATCATCCATACTGGTGGGCAGGATATTTTAAGAGGGTTTGGTCTGGGAAAACACAACCTTAGGCTTTAAAGAGTATTCCATGGGGGTCAGCTTTACTGATAAAAAAGTATATCTGCCCAAACATACTCATTTTAGCAACATTAGAATAATGAAAGACTGAGGAAGTTCTAACTATGGAAAAATCAATGTGGACTAGGCCACTGTAAGCTTAGAATGTGTGATGTTTATTCTAGGTCACTTGTAATTATGGCCTTGAGGCTGGACCCAATTGGTCTTGTTTATGAACCTCTCACACACCAACGTGGTTGGTGTCATGCTTCATCATCGGGGTTCAACCAGGCAGCCGAGTGCCGCCTGGTTGTGCTTCCACGCCTGACTACAGCGGAGCGGATGTCGTGCAATTGTGTGATGTTGGAGACTATCACCTGTGGCACCACTTTTGCCACTCACTTCACGTTTTTCCTGGTCCTGACGAAAGTCCCGCCTAATTGTTTAAGGGACTGAAACATGTAGACCGCATCACATAAGCCAACTCAGAGTAATATTTTTACTATTTGTAGTTGCATCACATATTTTTAACTGATAGCCAGGGCCGCCAAGAATAAAACAATAGGTAAGGATCCCCAGAGGTATATTTTAACACTCACCTTCATCCACATCACACAATTGCACGACACCCGCTCCGCTGTAGTCAGGCGTGGAAGCACAACCAGGTGGCACTCGGCTGCCTGGTTGGACCCCGATGATGAAGCATGACACCAACCAGGTTGGTGTGTGAGGGGTTCATAAACAAGACCAATTGGGTCCAGCTTCAAGGCCATAATTACAAGTGACCTAGAATAAACAGCACACATTCTAAGCTTACAGTGGCCTAGTCCACATAGATTTTTCCATATCACACTCGGGGACAGGACAGGCCTCTAAAAACCCTCGCTCTCTCTATTGTTTATCAAGAAGTTCTAACTATATCACAAAACAAAAAAAGTGAAGTTCTAACTATACCATTCATGTTCGTATGCAGCTCTTTGATGACAGTTCATTGGTTACTGTCCTATGTTAGGATTGTTACTTCTGAACTGCAAGTAACACAAGGATCTCTGTGACAAAGGCAGTAACCCACTGAGCTGTCCAGGGCTTTAAGTGGGCCGAGTCTTACTAGGTCCGAGCACTGGCGGTTTTTTTAAGGGGGCCTCGAAACGGGTCTCTATCGGGCTCTGTTTTGTGCCCTGGTCACAGGTAGTCCGTTTTTTTCCGAACTGCAGTGATAGCAATCTGCTGTCACTGCAGTCCGGAAAAAAGTGCCAGTGCACAAAACAGAGCCCGATAGAGACCCATTTAGAGACAGCGGGCACATCGGTGTACCCTGCTCACACTACTCACAAGTGGAAAGTTACGGCATGATGTCATGCCAGGTGAGCGTTGTAGGGGGAAGGGAAATCCTCTAAAGAAAGTCATTGTCTCTCTGGATTTCCCTTCTCTTTTTGAAATTTAGGAGCAGCAACATTGTTGTGATGTCACCAGTGCTTTAAGTGGAAGCTTTTGCAATATTATATACAAGCCATAGTTGCTGTTATATATCTAATGCAACTAACAACCATTGATAAAGCCAATAGACCTGACTGGTGTGTGTGATGTTACTTATTGTATCATATACCTGGATGCAATGACAGAAATAGCAAAATACAAGTCAGGCCACACACTGCTAAACACAGATTTTTAACGTATTGTATTTAGGCCGCAATTACATTGGCCACGCCCCTTAGAGAGACCCCCAGTTTTTTCATCCTAATTACAGCCCTGGAGCTATCCACATAAAATGCAGTTCATCTGCATTTAAAAACTACTAACAGACAAACGATTGCTCTCCAGCAGGATCACTGATCACCAGCGTTATCTGGGCATTTTGTATTCTTATTGTTGTCCTGCATCGGCCATGATAATGATAAAAACTTTTTAAATGAAGCACATACGAAGTATGTGTCCTGCTGTTTGCCAGTGCAGATTTTAAAAAGTGTATTTATTTATTTCTGAATTTGTAAAGCGCATGGTTACACTTTCAGTGTGTCCCCGCGCTGTCAGAAGAGCCATCTACTCCGTCAGTAAGACAAGACGGGTTAATCTTTAGGGAAGAGGAAAGTTTTGAGCTTTCTACGGAAGATGAGCTCCGATGTTTCCAGTCTTAAGCTCAGGGGGAGAGTGTTCCATTTCTGTGCCGCCAATGTACGAAAGGATCTTCCTCCCATTCTGGCTTTCTTGTGTCTGGGGACAGCGAGGAGGCCTGCTCCTAGCGAGCGGAGTTGTCGAGTGGGCGTATAGGGGCAAAGAAGGTTCCGCAGGAAGGCTGGGCCCTTGCCATGTACGATCCTGTGACCAATACAAAGGACCTTGAAATCAATTCTTTCATTGATCGGAAGCCAATGTAGGGTTTGTAGGGATTTTTTTGAAGGGGCTCTTCTGGGCAGCCGGAGGACCAGGCGAGCGGCAGCATTCTGAATTGTCTGCAGTCGCCGCCGGCTAGTGGCATTGGCTCCCAGATAAAGGGCATTGCCGTAGTCCAGTCTTGACGTGATAAGGGCGTGGACCAGGGTCTTCCTAGATGATTCTGGGAGCAGGTCGATAGTTTTGCGGAGTTTCCGTAGAATCGAGAAGCACGTACCGGCTACCCGTCTAGTATGGTAGTCGTAGTCCAGCTTTGAGTCCACCCATACTCCCAGATTCTTTACCTGATCACTGGGGGTAGGAAGGGGCCCCAGGGTCTGCGGCCACCAAGCAGATGACCAGACTGAGGGGGGTTTTCCCACAATCAGCACCTCAGTCTTGTCACCATTAAGGCGGAGGCAATTCTTCGCCATCCATCCCGCCATATCCTGGAGGCAAGCTGAGAAGTTAGCGGCGACTTGTTCAGCAGGTTGGGTCAGAGCGACCACCAACTGTGTGTCGTCTGCGTATGTCACTACTTCTACCCCGTATCGTTCCGCAGTAGTAGCCACTGGGGTGACATATAAATTAAAAAGGGTTGGACTGAGGCTTGAGCCCTGCGGCACTCCTTGACCGAGGTCAAAGGTGTCAGAGCGTGCTCCTCCTTGCTCTACCGAGAAGCTGCGGTTGGTGAGAAAGGATTCCAGCCATGACCAGGCCAGGCCTGTCACCCCTCCTTTCTTCAGACACTGTAGCAGCGTATGATGTGCCACAGTGTCGAAGGCTGCACTGAGGTCCAGGAGCACCAGTGCTGCCACATGTCCTGCATCTACGTGCTTCCTCAGTGCCTCAGTCGAAAAAAGGAGGGCTGATTCCGTGGAGTGGCGTGCTCGGAATCCCGATTGGTTGGTATGCAGGAGGCCTCTGGACTCTATGTGCGCGGATAGTTGCTGGTTAACCAGTTTTTCCGCCAGTTTAGAAAAGAAGGGTAGAAGCGAAATGGGGCGTAAATTGCTGAGCTGGGACGCACTGATGTTGGGTTTTTTCTTCAGAGGCAGTACGACTGCCTGTTTCCACCGGTGAGGGACCTTGCCAGTGTTGAAAGAGGTAGATAGTATGTGGCCAACGTAAGGTGCCAGATGACTCATGGCGCTGGCCAGGAATTTAGCAGGGGCAGGGTCGTGCGGAGAGCCTGATTTAATGCCTTTGGCTAAGGCTATCAGGAAGTCCTCTGACGGAACTTGGTAAACTGTGAGGCAGTCTTCGATCTTTGCCTCCCACATTGCTTCTTCCTGAGAAGGAGGAAGGTTGGGGCCAGTTCTTGCATCATCCGGAAAACTGTGGTAAATGTCGCGTACTTTTTTATGAAAAAATTCTGCGACGGCGTTACATGATTGTGCTGATGTGTCAGTCTGCTCTATAGCGGGGGGAGGTGAAGTAATCTCTTTATAAATCCTGAAGAGTTCCTTGGATGAGCAGTTAGCACTATCTATTCGATCCGCATAGAAGGTCGCTTTGGCTTTCCTAATTTGGAGGTGGTATTTTTTTATGCTAGCTCTGTATACATCTCTTGCCTCTGGTGAATAGTTCTTCCTCCAGGCTCGTTCAAGTCTCTTACAAGCTGCCTTGGTTTCTCTAAGAGTTGTGCTGAACCAAGGTGCAGTTTTAGTTTGTCGCTCCGGGCCCTTATTGGCCCAAGGGGCAGTGATGTCCAGGGCTTTAGTAATGTGTCCGTCCAGGGCTAAGCAAGCTCTGTTAACGTCCACTCCTAAGTCTGCGGGGGAACCGTTTAGTCGGAGGTGGTGCTCAAAAGAGTCCATGGAGAACCGGGCCCATTTCCTTTGTCGTTTATTGGCGCAATGGTGAGTTTTTATATGATGAGTCATGACTGGGAAATGGAAAGGGACTAGGAAGTGGTCTGTCCACAGCAAAGGAATGGGGGTATCCTGTTTCAAATCCTCCAAATTATTAAAAATAGGGTCAAGAAGGTGCCCCTGACGGTGAGTCGGGAGGAGGGAGGGAGTTACTAATTGTAAGGTTAGCAGCTCTTGGCACAATTCTTGAGCAGCTGAGTTGTTAAGGTCTTCAATGTGGAGATTAAGATCCCCTAATACAAGGAACTTCCTGTATCTCAAAGCCAATGGGGTGACGTTCTGGATAAGACTTTCCGTAAAGTTTCTACTACCTCCAGGGGGTCTATATATCAGTAGTCCTTTGATGACCGTATTTTTGTCAATACCGATGGAGAAAGCTCCAGTTTCGCTATCTGTTATAGTAACAGGTTCGAGGGAGCATGTCATATTCATTCTGTAGATTATGGCAATGCCACCTCCCCTTCCCTTAGGTCTATCCTGCCTGCAAATTGCATATCCAGGGGGCAGGGCTTCCCTGACTTCAGGGTCTGATTGGCGTGTAGTAACACATTCTCTTACCTACTCCATTAGTCAAACTTTGTGTCACAGCCTTATGTGATAAGTCACTAGAGGGGTCAGGAAAGGTAAATAGGAATAAACAAACTTCTTTTCTCCTGTGCTGCACAGAAAAAGAAATATCAACGCAGCAGGACAGTAGGCAAAGGTTACCAAAGGTTACCGTTGTCAAAGAAAGGATTTGTTGCCTTTTGCAATGCAGAGATGAAGGGGTGAAAAAATAAACAAACCCTCATTAACATGTACATGGTCTTTTAAAGACATGTGAAGTACTCGGGTGCCGCTGCGATAATCTCTATAACTGTTTGTGTGTGTGTGCACGCCCGGGAAGCTGTCTCTGCCCGGACTGACACACATGACGGGGGAGGGTTGAAGCACTTTGATCCCAAAGGCGTTGCACCCCTGCCTTCAAGCCCTCACTGCGAGGGCCAAGGATCCTGTTTGGGTGGGCCTGGCCCACCCGGCCCACCCGCTAGAACCCGGCCTGCGGAGTACCCCACTGAAATATCATGCCAGGTGGAGTGTTGCTTTTACTTCTTGTTTATACTGTGTGTCCCATGTTTTGTGCACGGTATCCAGCTCCTGGTCCACGTCAGAGATTCTATTCTAGATCTGTGACGTTAGGAGCTGGACGAAGGTAGAAGATTTTCCCTTTCGTGCTGCAGACCGGTGTTTCTTACTAAAATAAAGGTACTTGTTCTACTTCAACTGTGTCCGGCTCGACTTTACAAGTGGCGACGAGGGTGGGATACTGGTGAACCTACACGTGATTCGGATCAGATTTGCACCTCCTTTTAAGATTTTGTGAGGAGGATCTTTCAGAGGAACTGGGCAAATTACACCTTCGAGACTTTGTGCTGGAGTATTGTTTGAAAGCTATTCCTGCATCCGTCTGTGCTGTTCTACACTTCAGGAGTTCATTTACAGGTCATATTACAGTGTACTGTCTTTACGTGATATCCCACCATTGTGAAAGCAGCCCTTGGAGTTTAAATGATACGTGTGGTCGTGCTTACCATTAAGTTCTTTAGCACGCTGACATTTTGCCTCCACGATCCATGGAACCTTTAAGCCGCGCAACGCTGGTGCCTTGATTCCGGCTGTTCTCCTCTGCGGTGCATTGTTGGACACGCTCATCCTGATTGAGGTCATGCAGCCTGACCTACGTGCTGCCATCTTGGGTGGAAAATTTGGAGCATTATTCACAAAGATTACAACTGATGCTTCCCTCATTAGTGCGAGAGCCAATAGCAACGTACGGTGAAGTGCACACCTTACATGTGGATTTGTGTGCTTCTGTAATAACACACGGTGATGCGCACACCTCAGTTATGAATATAAAGAATCAACATGCGGTGATGCACACACCTCAGCAGGGGTCCTTAATGTTCTAGTGGCAGCGTGCGGTGATGCGCAATATAAAGTATGTCATTTCACTGTTTAGCATGATGTTGCTCACGCATGGAATTGTGACAGGCTGACTTCGCAAGTAGTCCTGTTATTTTTTTTAATCTTACGTTAGGACACTGCAGACCCTCCTTGGCACATACTGTTTTATCCTTACAGTGAACTAGTTCTTCCTTAGGTGAAGGAAGGATACTGTGTTTTTAGGTTTCGCCTCGCCGAAAAAACTTTTTTTGTTTAGAGTATGCTGTGTGTAGTCCCGCCCCTCTGTTCCATTGGCTAGCTCCATAAATGGAGGCTAGCCATTGGACCAGACATCTGTCCGTCATTGCCGGAGCAGATTCGTGGGCGTTCTCGTGATTTTTACTCATCCCACCCCTTTTCCTATGTCATGTGGCTGTGGGCGTGTTTATTTATTTATTTTTTTTACAGCTTTGTTTTCGCCATTTCGGAAGTGTCCTTTGCAGGGGTGGGTTGCGCGATGTCCCGCTGTCCGTTCCCCCTCCTCCCGCTGTCCGTGAGCCCATTCCTGCCCCCCCTCCCGCTGTTTGTGTTCCAGCCCCCCTCCCGCTGTCCGTTCCACCCCCCCTCCCGCTGTCCGTGTGCCCGTAGGTGCTTGTTGTGTGTTGTTTTCCCTTCTGTTTCCACGTTTAAAAAAAACGAGGTCGATCCGAGCCTTCTTCCTCCTCCCTTCACTCAGCCTGGCAGCAAGAATGCAAATAAAACAAGCATTTACAATGCAATGGTTTTGCCTTTGTTAAAGTTTGAGCTATTGGCAAAGCTTGTGACCATTTTTTTTTTAAACATAAATAAATGGCATTGTTATTTGCAATGCCACTAGCTTTATCTTTCACAAATGTCCCCCAACACATACCCACACAGAGCCCCCCCACACACTGCGAGCCCCACCACACACTGCGAGCCCCACCACACACACTGCGAGCCTCCCCTATACACTGCGAGCCACCCCCTACACAGAGAGCCCGCACACACCGAGAGCCTCTTCCACACACTGAAAGCCCCCCCTACACACTGAAAGCCCCCCCCACACACAGAGCCCCCCGCCCACACACAGAGAGCCCTCCCCTTGTTTGACAATGTACACTAAGCCGTAGAGTTTTATAAAGCTTTGGAGAGAGTTATTTGCAACTGTTCATTATAAAGAATATATTCCTTTCTAACTATACAATGGTGGACAATATATCTTATTGAAGCCACTCTCAGATGGACGCAGGCAGCTGCTTAGAAACTTTTTTAAACAACATACACAATGAGGTCAAGGTCTTAGAATGTGAGTGCATGCACTGTTGTAAAACACTAATAAGGCACATGTGGATGACACACAGAACCATGCATAGGCACAATATTGCACAGTGACTTTACTAGTTTAAATAACCCCATAACTTATGAAGAATATGAAGATTGATGTATAAAATGTTGCATGGATGAATGGATGTGTGAAAATGTGGGTGGATGATTGATGGGTGGATGGATAGAAATGTGGATGTCCAAAGGATGGATGTATGGATGGAAGGATGAAAGGGTGGATGGATGCAGGATGGATTGTTGAAAGTGTGGATGAATGGATGAAAGGATGCGTGGAAGGATAAAAGGGTGGATGGAAGAAGGACGGATGGAAGAAAAGGTGGATGTATGGATGGATATGGCTTCCTGTGTAATTACTGAAAGGCAGGGGTAGACATTAATTATTGAAATACACGTTTCACTGCAGCCTGTCATGCTTTGCTTGACAATGGAGGGTTTTTTGCATCACAAGCGAGCCAAGTATGCGCAAAGTTCTCTTAAACCAAATAATCGGTTTAACAGATACCAGCTTCTGGTGTAGCCAGATTAATATGCCATGTAATTTTCCTAGACCACTTTATATAGACGTTTGCAATTAAAACAAATTCGTTTTGTATTTTCTAAAAGGTAACATTGTAATAGGGCACATATGGATTTTATATGCTTACATGTACTTTTCGAAATTCATCAATATAGTATATAATCTTTACACATCAACACCATAAAAATGCACTTTCTAGAGTTCTGCAAATAATAAAACATTAGAATGAAGTGTCACATCTGTTGTTGGTGGATCCGACACTGCGATAAGTCCTACCATTAATTAAAAGGACACGTTGTATTACTTTCTTAAATATGGTATAATTGGTCTAAGTACAGATGATTTAGTAAAAAGGGATGGACTCAAATTCTTGAATCAATATTGAATCAGTCGATTCCGCAGGTTTCCATTCCATTGTTTTGATTTTGCCTGCGACGGTATAAGACGGTAGCAACCTGTCATTCGAGACAGAAAATATCGTGTGCACTTTTAAATTGAGCAAACTCGAATACTGCGAAAGCCTATTTGTGTGTCTTCCTCAGCATTAACTGTGCCTCTCCACCCTCAACCCGTCCACGCCTAGGCAAGATTATGAGTTTTATCTTGTCCAGCACCCTTAGACACTCTCCTATCTCATGCCAGACACCGACACGGTCGTTTATACCTGCGTGGTAATCACGGACACAAAATCACCTGGTGGTCTATACTATATGCATAGGTTAGGGAGGACAGGAGTAGTGGCATAACTATTAACAAAGGGGTTAAATGGTGAATGAGGCGGGAAAAGGGCAATTCTGACAATTTGGTGTGTATTACAAAAATAAAACAAACTTTTCTTTATGACCAGTTATCAACAGAAAACAGGAGCAGTAATTTGACTCAAGGATTAGTAGGCCATGTGGTACAGCGGAAGACTAAAGTGTTTGAGCTACTTTTCGCTGTACCACATGGGCCAATTGACTTCGCAAGTATAAACATTGTCTGCTACGCACTAGTAAGCAAGTAGAAACGTTTTCTGCTACACACTAGTAACACACAAACTCTTCAGGACGGTGAATTAAAAAATCAAATTATATATATCACACCGGGATGTCTACCATCGCAAGCGAGAAATATCAATACGCCCCCGTGTTCACTGGGTAGTGCTCACCAAACACACTCGAGAGGTTTTCCTTTAACCTACTAGCAACGCTGTTCGGGAATACTCCACCTATTTCAATTTTAGTTGTGCGATTTAAGTGCACCCACAGATGTCAGCTACTACATCATGAAAAAAATGATGTTCCTCCCCACCACTCCTTATCCACGGATATTTGAACTCGTGTTTAAATTTGGACGTGTATAGAAGGCCACACAAGTTGTATTGTTTGCCCCGCCGAAGGCTACACCTCTCACAATCCTCTATCAAGGCCACGGATATATATCCTTAGTACCCCACTGTAAATTTAATTGGCTTTAATTAAAGACACTCCGCTCTAATTAACTCTGAAACCCGAGCCTGCTCGGGGACGCCGCTGTCTGCTTTGATATTGTCAGTCCAGATGTCCTAATAAAACCCCCTCCTCCGCCCAAATCCCAGGCGCCGAACTAGAAACAAAATGCAAATGAAATGTAAAAGCTAAAGTAGCGCCGGCGGTGCCATCAAGAAAGGTACCTCTAAACTTCCCTCTTTTATGGCACTGCGAGAAGACCTCTCCGGGATAAGGGAATGCAAGCTGAGGAGCACAGATCTTTCACACTGTAACCCAACCTCCCTCCACCCACCAACATGTCCAGGACTAGGTAGGCCACGAGCAACCAATATTACCTCCCATAAGCAAAAGGCTCGCCTTTCAAGCGTTTGTGACTTCACAAAGTCTATAGCGCCCCGACGAGTTAAGGATGTTATTAGTAATAATGGCCCTAAAATTCCTCAAACAGAAGGCGGAAATAAATCTCCCGGTGCCACAACACTCCACCGCCCTAGCACCCCAGCCTCAAACCACTAAAAGGCAGAGATTGCTTATTTAAAGGGTGATTTCACCACGCTTTGTCTAATAATGGTTCCAACAAGCAGCACGCTACAGAAAGTGTACACACATTAACGCATTGGCGCTATGTCCCTTCCACTACTCGTACAGGGGGGTCTCAAAACACGGCCGGCTACTATTGTTGTACTGCGCTTCCTTTGCATCGCTGACTCTTCTAGCGCCTAATAAATAATTAAGCGCAGCGGCAGAGCCGAGACAGTGAAAAGCGGCCCTAGGCGCTGCGCCCACCCAGCCCCCCTGCCTGCGCCCACCCAGCCCCCCTGCCTGCCCGGGAACCTTGTGCGAGCTGCGAAGGGCACACGAGGCTTCCTTCCGCGAAAGCTATTCCCACACTAAGCATTAGGGTGTTTTCCATGCTAATTGAGTCACTTAAAGCGCTTTCTAATTTAACTTTACAAAAAATAAAAAAAAGCCACACTGCGGCGATTTACATTTTTTTTTAGGATATTGAAATGAAGACGAAAAACTGCCGGGTGGTGAGGCCGCCCTGAGGGGGGCGGGAACGGCGCACGGATAGCGGGAGGGGGGGGTTAATTAACCCTTTGTGGGTTCTCCGTGCAGCGCTCATTGTAGCAAATAAGTTTCGGTGACACAACCTGGCTAACAACCCTGTTTCAATATGCACGAGGTAAACGGAGGGGGGGGCGGAAAGGCACGGAGAGCGGGAGGGGGGTCGGGAACGGCCACACACTGACAGCGGGAGGGGGAGGGGGGCGGGAACAGACACGGACAAAGCAATAAACAAAAAAAAAAGCACCCACCTGGACATCTTCCGGCAGATCTCTTGCTTCCTGCTCTCCACTCCTCCTCCCGATGACGTGGTGGAGGCTCGGCCGGCTGGGCCAATCCCAGCGCGGCCCTGGCTGGAGGCGGACGGCTGCTTCTTTCGGCTGGCCGGCCTGAGGAGAGGGAGGGAAACGGGCTGCCACGGAGCGGGAGGGAGGGGCTATCGAGCGACTTTTGTGCAATCGTCCCGAGCAGGAAGGCAGAGGCAGGTGCCGGCAATGCCGGACCAGATTCGGGGGCGTTCCCGGCTTTCGGCTGACGTCGCGTGACGTAGCCAAAAGGGAAAAATTCTCGGGAACGCCCCCGAATCTGGTCTGGGATTGACAGACAGAGCCCTCTACCAATGGCTAGCCTCCATTTATGGAGCTAGCCAATGGGAGGAGGGGGCGGATACCCGACCCCACATAGAGATATCATTAGATTTTGCTAGCGCATGCGTACTTCGTACGCATTGCGTAGGCAAAACCTAAAAAAGAGAGGGAGTGAGGAGACACACACACACCGGATGGTAAATGTCAGTCACTCCTCCTCCGCCTCCCAGTCACAGATCAAACAGTCTGCTGGGCACAGCCACTTCTGCTTCCCCTTCGCCCCCCATCCGAGCCTGCGACGTCTTCAGACGCTGCACGCAGCTCTATCTGGTCTTCGGGTTTTTTTTCTTTCGTTCTGTCCACCTTGCTAGATCGTGACAAAAAAAACGACACGAAAAAAAAAATAAACCGGCGAGAAGCATAAAGATAAAAATAAAAAGCCACGCCTGCGTGGAGAAGAAAGCGTCTCTCGCCCGAGGATGAACCTGTCCACTGTTTGTTTCTTGAAACAAACTCCTGGGAGAGGTAGGGATGCACTTCTCTCCTCTCTCGCAGCTTTCGGTGAAATATAGCACACGCCAAGAGATCCCAGGGCTTTCAGACAGCCTCAACTGATAGACAGACACATCGAGCTGCTTTTCCTGCTCACGCCTCCTCCCCTAACAACGTCACCCTGACAATTACAAATAGGTCTCACACAAACCCCCGTGCCTGTCAATCTTTTTAATTGCTTTGTTTTCATTTCTTTCTCTCCCCTCTCTCTTTCCTTGTCAGGGCTAAATAATGTGCCAGGGAAGAGGTCTTCATACAGGATTATACTTCTAAGGCACAGGCACCGTTTTTTTTTTGTTCATGCAATTCCCTTGCATGTGCAGTGTGTGTGCTTGGATCCTGCGCCTCGAACCTACCTGGCGAGTTCAAGTCGGGGGCACGGCAGCGCTGTGGAGTCCACTGACACGCATTAGGCACAAAGGACCTGAGGGGAACCAACGCGGGTGAGATGTACATTTTTAGTTCCCACAGGATGGACTGTCGCGCCCAGTAGCTGCACTTGGAAGCCCTCGCTAACTTCAAGCCCAGGCATGGCATTTCTAGTGCGCAAAAACATCCGGTCAAGCTCACCTCCGCATGCACGGATAGCATCCTAGAGCCCGCGTTGGGGATTTTTCAGGGGGGTTCAAGCTCCAGCTGCTGAAACGGCTGCCTTTCCTTGCAGGTCAGTGCTGACCAATAGAAAGAAATGAGGCAAAGCGCCTCCAAAGGCGGACCCCCTTATGTGTATGCACAAACCGTACCAACAACCAGGCTTGTGTTGTTATCAATAAAGATGTAAAATTATAAGTATATTCCTAAAAAGCACAAGGCTCTGAAACTGACTGTACAAAAGTGTGCAAGCGGGCAGTTTATATTTAGAGGATGTTTGCATGGCCACAGCAGTGTTATTCTGGAGCTCTCTTTAGTAGTCATGGGCTATGTAACTGACCTACGTGTGCACAGTGTATGAGCTTGAAAAGAAGTGCCCAGTATAGGTTCAGGAGGACTAGACCCAATCCAGATTTTCAACTTTCCCCCATGAAATAAATATACATACAATTAATCTAAATTAACTAATTTATCCTGCAACCCCTCCTGACCATACACTGGATACCCCTGAATTATTTCATTCTAACATGCAAGCAACGGCGAGAGTCAGCATGTGCAGTGGAGTGAGGATCAAGCCTTCTCTGTATCACTGCAATCATAATATTACTTAGACATTAAGGGAACCCTGCTGTCTGTTCAGGGGCCGACTGATGTCTGACTTCCAGTGTTTCAGTATCTATGTAGCCTCTTACAAAATCAGCTACGGACATGGCCCCTGCAGTTATGCAATTTTGTGGCATAGGCATTTCCCACATAATTATTGATTGCCGCTTTTGCCACATAATCCATTGTCTGCATCATATTTCAGCAGAGTACCACAACAAATGTTGTTTCTAGCTCAGACACACCAAAAGTTCCTGTAAATGCAACATGTGTTTCCATACAGTGTCAAGCCTTTCGCACAGGTTTACAGCTCACCTTTCTGTTGCTCATTTCTGTATTTGGCTGTTAAAGTGGTGCTAATGAGGTGAAACCTTTGCCCAGATAGAGTTAACGTGTTAAATTTCCTGAATAATGAGGTAATACTGACAGAAAATATGCTACATTGTGCTGCATAATTTTGTGTCCCAAGGCAAGTCTTGAAGCTTTTCAAGCATAGGTAAAATATCACTTGTGTGCCAATCTGAGTATCCTCAAGATACTGATGTTTGCCAGATTGTGATACGTCATTTTTTTGCCTAGAAGTTGCACATAACATGGTTGAGTGTTCTGGGCCCTGAGATACAACCTCAAAACTAATAGGGAGTTTATATACGGATGGAAGAGTTGAAAACTGTACAAAACTTTAGCTTAGATTCCTTTAAAAGTTCCACATAGCCAGTGCCACTGGAATTATGCCGCAGAGAAGGAACAACTTATATAGTAGAGTTGGCGAAATTATGTGGTAAGAAGAGGCAAATTATGAATGAATCCTTTCACTAAAGTACCCCTCGCCCCCAAAGACTGAATGGCAGGTACTCTGTAACTCAGATGGGAATCACAGACAGCAGAGAAAGACTGAACAATGACAATTATGAGAAAAGCAACATTGCCATTGCAAGCACATCATTCCTGGTAGGAAAATGAAACATTTGCCAGCTCTGCTCCACATGATCATCGACTTAATGGTTGAGTAGATGTAACATGGATCTAGCTAGGCGACCAAAAGTACAAAAGGCTTAAATAAAAAAAATGCACAAAAGGCTCTTTGAACACTTTTGTAGTCAATTCTACCAGACCGGTGTCTGAAGTAAAAAGAAAGTGTAGGGTTTTCATGCCCATCTTCATTGAAAACTATTGGCTTCCATTACAGGGGAGGAAGATTAACTTACTCCAAATCATTACGCATGAAGCACTCTACAGGGAGTTCCCTGCTTAACCAGCTAAAAAAGAGGCGTGCAAAGCACACCCACAGAAGCATAAGCCTAGACCATTTTACTATACATATTATGCTACTCTCCATGTTTATAGTGGAAAGCGTATTCAACACCACTGCTCTCGTGTTACATACTTGCGCCTGTATAATGCATTAGATGCCCTGTCCCACACTGCAGTCTCCCTGAACTGGGTGTGCTAGGTGCCACTGGGACAGTACTCCCTTCTACAGTCCAGGCACATCCTTACCCCTCCCTATCTTCCTGCACGACTGACCAGCGTATTAGTGACTGGGGTACTAGCCCCTTGGTGGCTCTGGTCAGCCTTTCACTGCCATCCTGAGTTTGAAAGAGGGGGCAGTGATTCCCACGGCAAGCAGGTATTGTCAGTGAGTCAGTGTGTGCACATGACTGAGGGTCCTTGGGAACTCCTTGCATCCTTCAAAGCCCTCGGGAGTGCACTGGCCAGCTCTCTTTGGCTCACAATCATTGCACCAGTGCCCGAGGGTTCTCATTTCCATGGGCCCATGCCTACAAACTCATGAGGGAAGAACATTTGTGATCATGCTGTGCATATTGCTGTTACTGCACCTATTATCTCCTCAAATGGTTACAGTAATATGTGCTTTGTGGGGCTCGCAGTGTGTGGGGGGCTCGCAGTGTTTGTGGGGGGCTCTGTGTGGGTGTGTGGGGGGCTCGCAGTGTGTGGGGTGCTCGCAGTGTGTGGGGGGCTCTGTGTGGGTGTGTGGGGGGGACTCTGTGTGGGGGTGTGGGGGGGCTCTGTGTGGGTGTGTGGAGGGGGCTCTGTGGGGGTGTGTGGGGGGCTCTGTGTTGTGTGTGTGGGGGGCTCTGGGTGTGTGTGTGTGTGACTGAGTGTGTATGTGTGTGTGTGGTTCTGGGTGTGTGTGTGGCTCTGGGTGTGTGTGTGTGTGGCTCTGGGTGTGTGGCTGGCTCTGGGTGTGTGTGTGTGGCTGGCTCTGGGTGTGTGTGTGTGGTAGTAATTGCTGTCTGCTGAGCTCATCCGTAGGGTACAATAGGTGTCACATTTGCGAGAGATAAAGCTAATGGCAATGTAAATAACAATACCATTTATTTATCTGTTTTCAAAGCCAACACATAAATACAAATTTTGTCATTTACAATGCAGATAGCTCAAACTTTTCCAAAGGCGAAACCATTGCATAGTAAATGCTTGTTTTTAATCCTTTCTCTATCATCCTTGTTCTCCTGGTACACTTGTCACTGCTCTGACATGGCTAGTCATTACCTCCTCGTCCTGTCTTCCTCGCCACAGTAATTACCCATGAGCCTCCGGCTCCAGACAGAACTCCAAGTCTAAAAAAGTGCTCTAGTCTCCCTCTCCCTTCACCAAGATGGCCCCCAGTGGCTTCAGCCAATCCCATAAAGGGACACAGAACACACAGCACAACCTGTTCTTTTTTTCTGCACTACTCCGAGTGCTGTGTTCCCTGCTGGTCAGGTGAGTGGGGCTGGGGTCCTGCTTGAGCGGTCCCCTTATGTCCTTGGGTATCGAGTTGGGGGAAGTAGTTTTTGTGTATATGTTGCTGCTTCATGTTTTACATGGTTATTGTTTTATGAGGTTTAAAATTTGTTTTTCCCCCTTCTCCTGCCTCCACGCCTCTTGTCCTGTTATAGCGGACTTTCGTGGCGTTTCTTTTCGGCTGGGGTCGTTTGATGCCTCGTTATACAGGACGCCTGGAGTCCTGCTCTGCCCTCGGGAGCGCTTGCTGTGGGGGCCGGAGGCTCCCGGTCGCTTTCTTACCTGTTGCCGATTCTGGGCTTTCTATTGCTGCGGTTGGAGCGCCTTCGGGTCTCCGTTACTCCTGCCACCCACGACGGTCTATGGCTGTCTTTGCGCGTGCGCGCGGCTCTCCACGTGGCATTTATGTTATTTGGAGTCGGAAGTTGGTTGGTTTACATGGTTACCTGGCAACCTCGGGACCTTTTTATACCAGGCATGTTGTCCTGTTCTTTGCCTGTGTTTTTATGGTAGTTCACTCGTATGTGGCTGTGTTGGACCGTGGTACTCCGGTGATTCCTGCTGACTTGGAGGTGGCTTCTGGTTCAGGGGTGGCAATTTCTTCTATGGAGTTATTTCAGCAGTTGTTTGATTCTGCTGTGGCTGCGGCTTTGCAGGGTCAGGTGCCTGTTCCTCCTGGTGATAAGGCAAGGTTTATTGACGCTGCTGATGCTGGTTCTGACAATGTGGAGGACGTTGATGTCTGGGGTCACTTTGTACCAGGTGCCGGCCTGAAGGAGGTGCTGGGTCACATTCGCTGTTGCTTGGTGTTTCCTTCTTTTGTACCTCTGGTGGACGATCTGTTTTTCACAGTATCGGCGTCCTGAGCCTGATTCTTTGACTATCCATTCTTCTGTTTTATGGGAATTGGATATTGAATGGTATGATGTGTACAACGGCTCTTTTCCGTGTTTTTTGTATGAACGCTGTCCTCTGCTGGCCTTTGCTGTTGAATTTCCGTCCTCAGTTGGGGTTGATTCCTTGATGGCCAGTTTGTCCTCTCAGGGGGCTGTTGTTTCTGGGGATTTCTCTCCTGCGGATCCTGTGGATCGTGTGGTGGATGGTGCGGTTAAGCGCACTTTTTCGGCTGCTTTCAGTCTTTGGCAGGATTGTTGGCCCGCGGGATGGATGTATCTGCTACTTTGTCGAGGATGGCGCAGCAGGTTTGTCTGCTTTCTGATGTCTCTTTTGATTCATTGGGGGCGGCGGCCTCTGCGGCTGGGTCTTCAATTGCTGCGAGACGTCTATTGTGGCTCCGCTCCTGGAAGTTTGATGCGGCACAGAAGGGTCTCCTGATGGTGATCCAGTTTTTCTGGGGTCTAGTTGTTTGGGTCCCCTTTGGGGGACATGGTGATGATGACGGCGGAAGACCATAAGCTCCTTGCTCCTGCACGTGCTGGTCGATTCCAAGCCTTTGGTAACCAGAGGGTTTTTTTTGTCATTCTCATGGGGGCCGTGCTGGTCAGCCCTTTCGTGAGAGGGGGCGTGGCCGGGATGATCCATCATTTGTCTAAACACGGTTCTCCGGTGCTTCTGCCTCCTCCGCTCCCGCTTCGAACTCCTGACTGTTTTGCACCTGGAGTGGTTCCGGTTGGGGGTCGCCTCGCTTGCTTCATGGTCTCTTGGCGCGAGACTGTGTCTGTTCTGTGAGTGCTACAGGTGGTGTCCGGAGGTGTGCGTCTTGGATTTACCCTGACTCCCCCTGTCTGTTTCAGGTCCACTCCTTGTCCCAGGGTCGCTCTGAGGCAGGTGGTTCTCTTTGAGGGTGTCAAGTCCCTTGTTCTGTGGACTGCCTTGATTCCCGTACCCGTAGATCTGTTGGGGTTGGGGGTTTATTCCTTCCTCTTCCTGGTGACACGACATACTGAGGTTCTCCGTTCTCCTGGGGATTTTCTGGCCTCCATTGGCTTGAATGGTGCCTTCTGCATATGCCTGTTCACCCGGATTCTCAGAGGTTTCTCTGTTTCTGCATCCTGGGTCATCGGTATCTGTTCCAGGTTTTGCCTTTTGGCCTCTGCTCTTCGCCCAGAATTTTTACTGCGGTTCTGGCTCCTCTTATTGGACATTTACATGGGGAGGGCATTGGTGTTTTTCCTTTTCTGGACGTTTTTTTTTTTTGCTTTCCTGCTTCTTCTCTTCGGGGCAGAGTTGCATGTCCGGAGGGTGTGCCTTGTCCTTACGCATCACGGCTTCCTGGTGAATGTTCCAAAGTCCTCCCTGGTTCCTGCGCGGGACTTGACTTTCATTGGGGCTCTGTTCATGACTCCGTTGGGTATGATGTTCCTGCCCCCTGCTCGGATTCTGTCACTGTTGTCTGCTGTGCAGTCCATGTTTTCGGGGCCTTCTCATCCTGTGAGCGTGTGGTTACGGGTTCGGGGCTGATGTCTGCATCCTTGTTGGCCGTACCATGGGCTCGCCTTCACTTGTATCCAGTGATGTCCCTCTATTTGTTGCTTGGGACCCCTGTTCCCTGGATATGTGTGTTTTGATTCCTGTGTCCGCGGATGTTCGAGTGGTCCTGGATTGTTGCTCGGACGAGGGTCATCTGTCCAGGGGCTGCCCATTTCTGGTGGTTCCCACCCGGGTTCTCGCTACCGTTGCCGGCCTGCTGGGGTGGGGGCTACTCTGGGGGATTCAACGACTCAGGGGGTTTGGCCTCGGTCTGTATTGTCTTGTTCTTCCAACTACAAGGGGCTAATGGCCGTCCTTTTGGGTCTGTTGGCCTTCTCTGTTGTTCTTCTTCCGGTTCGCCATGTGCGAGTCCGGACGGACACTCAGGTGGTGTCATCAAGGGGGGTGCGGGGTTCGTTCCCTCGGTTGCCTCGACCGTCGGTTTTGTTGTTGAGCGGGGTTGATCCTGGCATCCCTATCTGCGATTTCCCTGCCGGGTCCGGTGCACTCTGTGTTTCCTTCCATGGGGTCTTTGTCCCTCACACGATTGATGTTCGGGGGGTTTCGGAGGATGTTTGGTTCTCCGATTGTGGACCTGTTTGCTTCCCAGTACAATGCCCAGTTCCGCTGCTTTTGCACGGTTATGCTTTGCCGGGATGCCTGGTGGATGGACGTTCTGTCGTTCCTTTGGCCAGAGGGTCTGTTGTATGCTTTCCCCCTGTTCCCCTGCTTCTGAAGTCTTGCAGATGATCAGGTGGGAGGGGTCGTTTGTCCTTCTGATTGCTCCAGGTTGGATACGTCGCCCTTGGTGTCCCCTATTGCTGGAATTGGCTGTATCTCCAGGCTGGACGTTACCGTTCATGCCTTATCCTCTGTTTGGGTCATCTTCTACCTCTGCCTGTGTTCCGGTCCCTGGGTCTGCAGGCCTGGCTCTTGGGAGGGGATCACTGATGCGTGCAGGTTGTTCTTTACGGTTGCTGGCGTCATTCCGCAATCTCGAAGGCCTTCTACTCATAAGTCCTACACTTCGCATTGGGATAACTTTGCCTCATGGTGTGTGTGTCACGAGCGGTCATTGGATTCTTTGGTCCCTGCTCGTTTTTTTGGTATTTTTACGTGATGGTTTCCTTTTGGGCTTGGCCGTTTCCACTCTCAGGGCTCTATGGGCCGCCATTCGGGCATTTCATGTCCTGCCTTTGGTTCGGATTCTCCTTGGTGGCTCGTCTTTTTGAGTCGCTTTCTTTGCAACATCCCCGTCCTCTCTTATGTTCTCCTTGGGACCTTCCTCTGGTGTTGCGTTCCTTGCAGTCGGCTCCTTTTGAACCTTTGAGATCGGTGGGCCTGCAGTTCTTGACACTCAATGTGGTGTTTCTTGTGGCTATTGCATCTGCCAGGCGTATTGGAGTGCTGGGTGCCTTCCTGCGGTCTGCTCCAATTTGGTCATTGTCTGATCGTGTGGTATTGCGCCCTCATCCTACGTTTATTCCTGAGGTGGATTCTTCTTTTCACCGTTCTGCTGATGTGGTTCTTCCAATTCTTTGTCCTGATCCTTCCTCGGCTGTGGATTGCCTTCTCCACCTGTTGGATGCGCATCGTGCGTTGTTGGTTTATTTTTCACCCACTTATTCCTTTTGTAGGGTTGACATATTTTATTTGTCATTTTTGGTTTGTCTCGTCAGGGCCTGAAGCCCTCCCTGTCCACTGTCAGTCGTTGGATTAAGGAGACCATGCTGTTGGCTTATGGTTCTGTTTCTGAACTTCCCCCTCTTCCTGTTCAGGGTCGGTCCACCTGATCTGTTTCTGTATCGTGGGCCGCTTTTTAGGGGGTGTCCGTGGAGGATGTTTGCCGGGCTGCCACTTGGTCGTCCCCGCATACTTTCATGTCCCATTATCGCCTTCAGATTGGGGATGGGGGCTCTGTTTCCTTTGCCTCTTCTGTACTGTCGGCTGGGATTCCTTGAGGTGTATGTTTCTGTGGAATGTTGTGCCTCTTGTGATTGAAATATGTTTCTCTGCATGATTTCTGTGGAGTGTTTTCCTTGCATGAAGCTGATTGCTTTGGTATCCACTTATGGGTAATTACTGTGGCGAGGAAGACAGGACGAGGAGGTAATGCCCCGGTTACTTACCGGTAATCTTCATTACTCCGAGTCCATGTCAGTATAGTTTCCCTTACCTCCCGGCCCTGGTGGTGGCTTCATGTCTGCGGCTTGGTTTCTCAGGTCGTGCTGTGTGTTCTGTGTCCCTTTATGGGATTGGCTGAAGCCACTGGGGGCCATCTTGGTGGAGGGAGAGGGAGACTAGAGCACTTTTTTAGACTTGGAGTTCTGTGTGGAGCCGGAGGCTCATGGGTAATTACTGTGGCGAGGAAGACATGGACTCGGAGTAATGAAGATTACCGGTAAGTAACCGGGGCAATACTTTTCACAGCAACCACCTTAAGCATTCTGGCCAACATGAGGGAATCCATGCATGAAGTGGACAGAGTGGAAGGCTTATTTCTTTAATTTGTATATGGGAAGATGACACCAGAAAGGAAAAACATGATTGTATTACATTCTTTTGGTCAAGTGGATTGAAAGCATCTGAAGAAATTACAAAAATTCTAGCGGGTGGTGGTTTCAATATTTTTGATGCCATTTTGAAAAATGTTGATAATTATTTTGCACCTAAAGTGTGCATTGTTATCGTTAGGTACAAATTCTTTCATGGAAAACAAGAGGTGAATGAAACTGTGGATGAGAATGTGTCGGCTCTGAGGAAGTTAGCTACTGATTGTAAATGTTATCATTTACAGGATCAATTTATCAATGATCAGGTGGTGATGCATGCGAAAGATCCTGCTATCCAGGAGAGGTTATGGATAAATGGTGACGCAAATTTAAAAGATATTTTAAACATTGTTAGGAAGGCTGAAATATCTAACCACAGGCTAAATTACTCAAGCAAGGAGCCAGAGAAATCTCAGATGAGGTTAGTAAAACTAAAGCTAAAGGTATGACCAAGTCCAAGAAAGAGTTAGTTAAAAACCAAGACTTCATCAGAAAAGGGAATTTGAGATGTTTTTCCGCTGTGATTATGTGTCACACTTACCATCGATTAAATCCTGTCCTGCTATCAAGCAGAACTGTTCTAGTTGCGGTGTGGTTGGTCACTTTGCAAAACTTTGTAGGAGGAAGGGGGCAGGAGAGTGAAGTGTGTGGATGATGCAGAAAGTAATTTGAGTGATGAAGAGTCCAGAAGTGGCCGAAGTGGTCGAAGTATTGAAACTCACAACTTTTATTCAAAGAATTGTTTATTTTAAACATTAGTGACAATGGTGCCATACACAGGAAGAAGCCCTATGTTCCATGTCTTTTGGTGGAGTTGTTGTGCAAATGTTTGCGGACTCTGGTTCGCCATATACCATTGTTGATGAGGAAACATGCAAACCCCTATTTGTCAAACATTTAGGTTGTGGTAAATAAATAAATAATACCCTATTTTTGAATGTATAAATGAATAACAGATAGCTCAATAAATAAGAGTCAAGATTCGAGGTAGTAGGAGTTTGCAGGTTTATTACAGCATAAAGGGCAGGAACAGGATGGTAAGGCCCAGCAGCGCTGCTGGGGGCAGGATCGGGACAAGGGGAACAACTTTTTGATAACAGTGCATGAGCATATATACATAACGCAAACACATAGCATTACATTGCAATAGGCGTAGCAGTGGGTGGAGCAGAAGGTGTGACGCGTAGCAGTCGCGAAAGATAAGGGTGAAAAGAGGTGTAACAGGGCGTATACATAGACATGTGATGCAAACGTAACAGAATATGTCATGAATGGGGCGGAAACCATGGAGGGGGCTACCTAAGGAGCCGGGACCTCTAACCTGATGGTGCGCGCAAACTAGCAATGACGTATCACTAGGAGAAGCTGGGGGCTATGAACTCTGTGCTAGGAGCAGAGACTGAAGTCTGGAGAGTCAGGGCGACATGTACCTAAACAGTATCTAGTATCTGATGTTTAGAGAACATGTTGATATAAACTAGAAGTCAGGAGGGGAAAGGCTAACTTGATTCTAAGACTGGACCATGCATTATTCTACATGTAGTGCGTGATGAAGAATATTAAATGACCATTAATACAGTATTTCTCTAACGTGGAGACGTGAAGGCTAGACAATGACGGAAACTATTGATGCGATTCAGTAATTTAGGAATGCAGAGAAGGAGGACTGAACTGATAACTGGAATCATAACATATTTTTGGCAGACTCAAAGGCAGAGCCAGCCTGAACCGGGCACTGTGAGGCAGGAAGTAAGTGAAGGGTCGAGGATACAGGTGGGGGCTGTATCGCTCCTCAGCGAGGTTTCAGGAGACAGGAGCTGAATCTGGTGTCCAGGCCCTTTTGAGGCCTAGAGACGGGGACTTTATAATGGAATAACGTGCACACTGAGAAACGTGGCAACGTAGCTTTACATATACCTGATATTCGTAGTATTCACGAGAACTGGAAACTGGTATACTAGAGGTGGACACAACTATAATTGCGTCTTGAATCGAACATAGGGAATACATATGCATATTTAATCATGCACACATAACATATGATGGATGACACGTAGTGACACAGAACATGGCAAAATTTACTTTTCCACATTCCCTCCTTGTCACTACGTTTCCATCAGGAAACATCAATATTCATGATACCATCTATCATTTCATACAGTATCATTTGCTCGTCTCGAATTATCCTGGAACGGGATTTAGAACGGGGCTTGGGACTAGGAATACAAGAGGTAGCACAAATGCCGCAAATCGCAGGGCCACATTGTATACAGAGACAGCAGCTGAATATGATCGCTACTGCAATACCTAGGAAGGACAATATTTTCCATCCCCAGGCGGAAATTATATTCCAGAACCAACCGGACCATGTCCAGGTGCCTGGATCTTGGTGTATCAGATGGGCAATTTTATGGAGTCTGGTTATAGCTGAATAAACAGACGGTGCGTTATTTGGAATGAAAATGCAGCAACTAGATCCGATGACTCTACAGGCCCCGCCCCTATCGGCCAGTATGACGTCAAGAACGAGACGATTCTGTAAAACGACAAATCTCATAGCAGATTGCTCTTCAGTTAAATTACCTAGAGCAGAAGCAGTCTCATTGACTACTGCTTCAAGGGTTCTGGTTAACCTACGGATTAGCTTACTATTCTGGATAGGTCCGATAAAGAAAAAGAAACCTCTGTTGAAATCTGTATACTGTTCTAGAGCAGTTTCAGTATAATCGACAATTGGGGACTCCCTTCTATGTCTAATGTGTACTAGATGTGTGTTTCTATGATAATCAGATGGGGCTAGGAAAACTGGTGGCAGTAGGAAGGCAATGTAACAGGTTCCCTCCCAATCGAGGGGCAGACGAACATATGCAGTTTGACCACAAATAAAATAAGAATGACGTGAAGCTTTGAAAATAGATTTCCCACTGTCACTATACTTGACAATAGTAGTACAATCACTATGTCCTACATGTACGGAACCATAATTTCGGACACATAATTCACCTCTGACTGGCAGTACTGAAATAGCAGGTAAGTCTGGAGTAGTATCAGACTGAACATTCAGGACCATGAAATTCGAAGAATAGTTACCTAAATTATACACTTCATTTTCTAGATCTAACCCTGTTCTGTGGGGAAGACCTTGCTTGTCTGGAAAACATGTACTGTTAAGAAAAGACATATCTGTTGAGGATGACGTTAACGTGGACCATGCTCCACACGAACCATTATGTGAAAAAGGATAAGGAAAAAGTGGCAGAACTCCCTTCGGTGTCTGGAAAGGGGGGAGTCGACCACACACCCAACAATTAGTGGCATTGCTGGTCTGGTGTGAGTAATGTAACATGCGGATAAATGAGTTATTTCGCATAGCGAGGCGGTAAGAGAGTTCATGAGGAGGCAGATCACTAAACGTGTGCTCTACTGTAGCATTAGCAGACATATTTACATGAAGAACTGGGAAATACAAGAAAAATGCATAACTGGTGCAGGAAATCATAATGCTGAGAAATAATATGAAACATAGAAAAATGATACATCGGATTGAGTTTTGACTAACTCTCTCACTATGGGGGTCTATTTTATACATGTCAGAAACAGTCTAACCGTTTCACCTAGGGGAGGACTTAGACAATCAAACTGACTGACTTATTTTACTAGACCTTAACTTGAGTTTATACTCCTGTTGCGGAGTTTTCTCTAACAGGGGGGGTGTAGTAACATTGTCATTTGCGGGACAGTCCTTGAGAACAATGCTTTGGCAATCCTTCAAATCCTGGGAAATGTTCTTTGGGACGGGTTTTAGTCCATTAAACTGTTTTACATCAGAAAGGTGCACCCAGCCTTTGCGACCTTCCAACTTCACTGCTGTATGGGTGGTGAGGAGGACCTGTCGGGGCTCTTTCCAGCGAGGCTCCAGCGGACTTGATCTGTCAAAATTCCTCACCAACACCATGGATCCTGGAACGATTTCATGCGGTGCCACCTCGGTATTGTCTGGAAATGCGGCGGCAACCTGTGAACGACATGAGTTGAGGGCAGACATCAAGGAAGCTAGGTAATCTGTCAGCATATTACTTGAAACATCGGTAATACTTCGGGGTCTAGGAGTACCCCACATGTTAGGGGGGCGGCCGAAAACGACCTCATACGGGGACAGACCTGATCTGGAATGTGCGACCATGCGCATATAAAATAAAGCGACTGGCAGAGCTACTAGCCAGTCCACACCTTTCTCTTTACACACTTTGGCAATTCGTATTTTCAGGGTCTGGTTATGTCTCTCTACGAGACCGGCTGCTTCAGGATGGCGTACACAATGGAACTTCCACTGGTACCCCAACAAAAGGGAAACATGCTTCATTAACTCAGATGAGAATGGCTGGCCGTTGTCAGAATATACGACTCTAGGGAGTCCATAACGGGGGAAGAACTCACGAACCAACTGCTTAGCAGTGGTCGCGGCTGTGTAATCTGGGACTGGATATGCTTCTGTCCACCTGGACAAAGCGCATACAACTACAAGGACATACTTGAAACCTCGACATCGCTCCATCTGAATATAATCCATCTGGAGGACTTCAAAAGGGTGGTCAGGGGGCTGGAATCCACCTTGTTCCACCGGGACACTTTTACCTGGATTAAACTGACAACATATCATACAGGTACGGACTTTCTGCTTGGCTGCAGCTCGTAAATGCTTGTTGAACCAAATGTTCTGGATACTGTCTAACATAGCTTTTTCTCCTAAATGTGCTGGACTATGTGCGGTATTAATAATGACTTGAACCATAGAGTCGGGGAGAAACCAGGTGGCTCTACCCTTCGTTAACCATCCTTGATCTGTCTGGACCCCTCCTTGTTCGGACCATTTCTTGATTTCTTCGGGAGTAGCATGTAACTGGATATCTATGACATCTTGTGTAGGGTCCTTAACTGTCATGCATGTGGTCGGATCTGGAGTATGTGTCTGATTAACTGGAATGTCTGGAGTCTGTGCTGTAAACTTGGCTGTGCGATCTGCTAGATCATTACCTTGGGAAATAATGTCAGTAACTTTCGTATGTGCTTTACATTTCATGATAGCAATAGATGTCGGTAAATGTATGGCATCTAACAGAGTTTGAATAAGGAGACCATGCTGAATCTTGGTTCCATGAGAAGTCATGAAACCTCTCTCCTGCCAGAGCACTCCGAAGTCGTGTACAACTCCAAATGCGTAGCGTGAATCTGTGTAAACATTAACTTTCAAGTTCTTGGCGTGTATGCAGGCTTGGGTCAGAGCAACTAGCTCTGCTGCTTGAGCGGACAGGGTGTCAATGCGGTGTGTCTCAATAACTTCAGTATCAGTAGTCACTGCATACGCGGCGACTAGTTCTCCTGTACTTGTTCTCATACATGAACCATCCACATAAAGTGTCAGGTCGGGGTCTGGTAACGGAATATCTGTCAGATCTTGTCTTGGCTTTGTCGTAATGTTAACTACTTCCACACAGTCATGTGTGGCAGAATTCGGAGTAACTGATGGTAACAGTGTAGCAGGATTTAAAATGTTGCAGCGTCTGATTTCTATGTGTGGCTGGAACAGTGTCAATTCATAACCTGTTAAACGTGCAATTGTCAAGTGCTGAGTCTGTGTTCGGTTTAAAAGAACTTCCACGGAATGTGGAACTTGTACTGTCAAGGAGTGTCCTAAGACTATGGAATCACTTTGTCTGATAGCTAGTGCTGTGGCTGCAACTGACTTGAGGCACGCAGGCAGAGCCTGGGCTACAGGATCTAATGTGCTCGAAAAATAAGCACAGGGCTTGTATTGTCCTGCTTGATCTTGTGTGAGAACAGATAATGCTGTACCTTCCCGTTCAGTTACGAAAAGTGTAAAAGACTTACTGTAGTTCGGTGTCGCTAGAACTGGAGCTTGGCATAGAGCTTTCTTTAACTCATTGAAACTAAGTGTATGTTCAGATGTCCAAGGGAGGACAGTCGGTACGGCTGCCTCCTGTGTCGTTAACTGTATCAGTGGCTTGGCTAGAAATGCATACTGGGGAATCCATTGTCTGCAGTAAGAAGTAAGGCCAATAAAAGCACGTACCTCCTTCTGGGTCTTGGGCTGAGGAAGACTCGCTATTAACTGGATACGGTCTGGTGTCAACTGCCTACCCCTCTTGGACAGTAAGTGTCCTAAGTAGACCACTTGCTGGACACAGAATTGAAGCTTAGAAGGGGACACCTTGTGCCCCATCTCGGCTAGGAAATACAAGACTGTAAGGGATGCTCGCTCGCAAGCACGTTCAGAACGGGCTGTGATCAGGAGATCATCGACATACTGGAGCAGGGCAGTGTCAGTTGGCATGTGAATGTTGTCTAGTTGTCTCTTAAGTGCTTGACTGTAAATACTAGGACTTTCTGTGAAACCTTGAGGAGCTCGTGTGAACATATAGCTCCTTCCATTTAAACAAAATCCGAAAAGGAACTGGCTGTCTGGATGAATAGGGACACTGAAAAACGCGTTCTTGAGGTCTATGACAGTAAAGAACGTGGCTTCGGAATCAATGGCTGTCAATAGGGAAGAGATGTCTGGGACAACTGGGTACTGCGGAATAATACATTTATTAAGTTCTCGTAGGTCAATCACTAATCGATATACTGGGGGTGCATTTGGATCAGTACGTTTCATGACTGGAATGATCGGAGAATTACATACATTGGAGTCAGTTTCTACAACCACTCCTTGAGCCATGAGCTCGTCAATAATTTTGGATAAGGCTGCTACAGCCTCAGGTGGCAATCTGTACTGTCTGATTCGTGGTAACACTACACCTGGCTTGAGAGTCACACGATAGGGTGTGATTTGCATATAACCAACATCAGTTGGACCTTGCGCCCATAGATGCTGTGGAACATTAGACAGTCTTGAATCAAAATCTCGTAATACATAGTGACCCTTAAAGTCACGTAGGAACAATCGTATTCCCTCTGGTGAACAGCATATAACTGCACCTAACTCTTTCAGTGTTTTAATGCCTAATAGATTTTCTGGACATGACTTAGTAAGTAACAGATCAGTAGTGCGGGACAATGGACCTACTTCTAGAGAAACTGGCTTTGAGATCTCATTTACGATAGGCTTTCCTGAAAATCCAAGGGAAACATTTCTTGAGCCTGAGAGCGGAGCCCCTGGAACTTCGGCATGACTAATTGTGGTCCTACTTGCCCCTGTATCAATCAAAAACTTTCTGTCTTTACCTAATACTTGACTGTGAACATAGGGACCTTCTTGATCTACAGGTATCTCGATGAGAGGCAAGCCTACCTCCCTCTCTAGGCTGTTTCATGAATACTGCTGGTACTCTGGATACTCAGACTGTGCATACTGGTACATCTGCTGTGTAACGTGCTGTGTTGCAGCAATAGGCTGCGGTGCGGTAACTGTCGGTGGTGCATTCTGTGGCTGAGGAATCTGTGAAACTTGTTCTTGTCTAGGCGGACGTGGTCTTTCTTTAGTTTTACCAGTAGCTATGTTGTGTTTCAGAACTGCACACTCATTTATAAAATGACCTGGCTGTTTACAATAATTGCAGTTCCCTTTAACGGGAGCTGCAGGATGACTGGCTTGATTTGGACCCCTCTTCTGACTGTCTTGAGGAACAGATTGTGCAACTAGTACTTTCATTTTCGTGTCTTTCATACGTTTTCTTTCGTGTTCTTGTTCTTCTCTGATTCTATTCTGGTGGTATTGAAGCATCTGCAACATCTGGGACGGGGTATTAGCTTGCCAGGTACTTTCGACTTTCAAAACTCGATTTTTAATTTGTGGACTTGAATTCTCGACTAATTTAGTAACAAAAAGGTGAGGGTATGACTCACTACTCGTCTTGAGGCCACTGTTGATGCTAAAACATTTTTCAAATCTAGAATAAAAATCACTAATATCTTCGTCTTGTTTCTGTTTACAGGCTGAGATTGCATCCCAGTCTTCTTTTCTAGTTGTCAATAATCTGGGTAAAACTTGTATTAATAATTCCGGTAATTCTTTACATTTATCTCCAAGACCGGTACCTGGTACTCGTGCCTTATCTTCAGCTTCTAGAACTGCCCAATCGATCTTTTTCTCTCCCACCTCCCATTCTTTTTCCTTGAGCTTTTCATACACCCCTGCGGGCAGCAGAACCTTTAACATTTTAATTATATCTGGATACGTGTATTCTCCCATACGGAGCATGTCTTTTAATTCTCTATGGAACCCTGCTGGATCTTTATCATGACAGGGAATTAATTTCTTCATCTCGAGGAGCTCCATCTTTGTGATCGGAGTGTAAACAAACACTCGCTGCATTTCGCCACCCGTTCCTCTAACTGGGTGGACTTCTCGTAACGGATTCTGTCTCTCCATGTAAAATGGTTTACTTTCTGGGGGTGAGACATGAACAAAATGCGGGTTCAGAAACGTTCTATATTTGTGGCGCTGTTCTAGAATGACACTAATTAAATCGGTACCTAGACCTCTCCATCTATACTGGAGTAACTCGTTCAGGATATCATGTAACGGACCTGGATCAGAGTGTTGACCCTCATACAAAGTAATGAGGTGCTGAATCATATACATACCCACCAGTCGTTGTTCGGCTGGGGGCATTTTCAGAAACATTTGTGCCACTATTTCGTCTGGAAAAGTGGTAGAATCAGTAATCCATCGGACTTCTGATCGGGCTAGTTCTTGTTCATGCATGGTACTTAACTCACTGTAACCGATTCGTGATTTCAGAATGTGATCGGTAGCTTGAAACACTTGTTCTAGTGAACCTTGTTCTGGTGCTGGAGAATGAAAAATAGACTTGTGTTCTAGGCGTAAATGGCGATCTGGAAATCTAGATTTTCCTACATACGCTATTCTGTCGGGATTCTCGTCCTCAACCTCTTCCGGATCAGAGTTACTTTCTTTCTCGCTTACTGGTGCTGCTTTACGCTGTTCGTGTAACTTTATTATTTCTTTACGGATTTTCTTGTACATACTCTCCATAGCACCGACGGTCTTGTGCTTACCCTCGGCTATATTATCACTCCACCTTGTCAGGGTTCTCATTTCAGCCGGATCTTTAGACGGGTAATCTTGTTCTCTTATTAGACAATTGATCAGAAACTTTAATATCATGAGCTGGATCTCGGCTTTCCTTTGAGACATGGCCTCGCTAATGCTTTCTGGATCATCCCCTGTACGGATGAAACGATATATTCTGTCTAGATCTTCTTTCATATTCGGTAAGGTGACTAGATACTCGGCCACCTTTCTTACGCGGAATGAATATAAAACCATATTATCCTCGCCTGGGACTGGATCATAGCCGCATTCGGCAAGGGATTTTCTTATTTCTGCTACAGTCTGATGTCTGGGCGTACGCTGTGACGCTTGTGCATGTAATTCGGCTGACGTTAAACGCTTGTGTGGCGGCGGGGTTTGAGGAGTACCTCCCCCTGCGGCCCCTAAACTAGAGTCCTCTACTGAGGCTCTTCGTCCTGGCAGAGTGGGAAATGGAAATGTAGGCTGGACTTGTATGGCGGGCTGGACCGGGGGGACCGTAGCAGGTACTCCGGTGTCTGGAGGAGCGGGAAGTGCCTGATTTACAGGGACTGGCGGAGCGCGAACAGGATTTGCATATTCTGGGACTGTGTCCTCCAAATAGGACGAAATAAAAATATCAGCTGCGGTCTGTTTGTGACGTAGCTTGGTCGGAACTAATGGTGGCAGGAAATTACTGGATGCCTCTGGGGTCGCTTTTGGCAAGCCCTCGGCAAAGAGAGGATACATACCCCTAATAAGGGCATGCCTCTGTCTGTCTGACTGTTCGGCTTTGACTTGTTCACCTATCTCGATTAGTTCTTTTTCTTGTGCTCGTTCTAAGGATTCTCTACTTAATTCTGACTTTCTGATTTCCTTTTCAGTTCTTTTATGAGCTTCTTTGCGCCATAACTCGATGGCATCTTTCTGTGACTGTCTGGCTTTCTTTTTCCATAATGCTTCTTCTACTCGCATGATGCATTCGGCATCCCATGTACCCGATACGGGCCATCTATACTTTTCTTCTAACTGTTTGGTATACTCTACCCATAAATCTAGATACAGTACGGCGCTTATGCCATGCTTCTGATACATAAAATGACCTGGACTGTCCCTAGGCGGAACTGGAACTGCTGCTTCCAGCAGACCCTTTCTGGTTTTTAACTGACGTAATTTCGAAAAGAGCGGCATGACCGAACTATAATCTAGACACAATACAATACACAATAAACACGATACTTATTCCCCATTCATACCACGACATTAAAATACATGAAGAACATTTAAAAATAACAGTTCGAACAGAATACTACCTGGAATACGGAACACAGAATACATGAATTTTCTCGAGAACAGAACTGACTAGAACAGGAACTAGATGCACTGCTGAAACAGTACGAAACTTACCGGTCTCATAAAGAGACACGTCAGGACCCGCATCCACCGAAGTGGACACTTCGTTTGTGGGTCTGTGTACCACCAACCCACGGACCAGAGTCAATTAGATTGACCCTGTCTAGATACCACCCCAGTAACGGTACTCACCGGGCAGCAAGAACGGAAGGCCTCAGACTGGACTGGACTGCTACGACGACGGACGACGAACTTCGGACTTCAGTTACGGGTGGACCTCCGGATACCTCGGACCTTGGACTCTCGGCTTGGGCTCTGGTCGAAACTCGCCGCGTTCCTCCACCGTCTCGTCTGGATGCTGGACCGCCTCCTCCGTCTCCTCCGTGGGCCTGAGGGATACTTGAAGCAGAAATATCTGCCGGTGCGCAGAAGAGTTCCGTCACGACTGCAGAGGGTCAGGGGGTCGGCGTGGCTTCACCGACGCGTGGGGAAAGGGCAAGTCCCTGTTCGGGCGCCATTATGTGGTAAATAAATAAATAATACCCTATTTTTGAATGTATAAATGAATAACAGATAGCTCAATAAATAAGAGTCAAGATTCGAGGTAGTAGGAGTTTGCAGGTTTATTACAGCATAAAGGGCAGGAACAGGATGGTAAGGCCCAGCAGCGCTGCTGGGGGCAGGATCGGGACAAGGGGAACAACTTTTTGATAACAGTGCATGAGCATATATACATAACGCAAACACATAGCATTACATTGCAATAGGCGTAGCAGTGGGTGGAGCAGAAGGTGTGACGCGTAGCAGTCGCGAAAGATAAGGGTGAAAAGAGGTGTAACAGGGCGTATACATAGACATGTGATGCAAACGTAACAGAATATGTCATGAATGGGGCGGAAACCATGGAGGGGGCTACCTAAGGAGCCGGGACCTCTAACCTGATGGTGCGCGCAAACTAGCAATGACGTATCACTAGGAGAAGCTGGGGGCTATGAACTCTGTGCTAGGAGCAGAGACTGAAGTCTGGAGAGTCAGGGCGACATGTACCTAAACAGTATCTAGTATCTGATGTTTAGAGAACATGTTGATATAAACTAGAAGTCAGGAGGGGAAAGGCTAACTTGATTCTAAGACTGGACCATGCATTATTCTACATGTAGTGCGTGATGAAGAATATTAAATGACCATTAATACAGTATTTCTCTAACGTGGAGACGTGAAGGCTAGACAATGACGGAAACTATTGATGCGATTCAGTAATTTAGGAATGCAGAGAAGGAGGACTGAACTGATAACTGGAATCATAACATATTTTTGGCAGACTCAAAGGCAGAGCCAGCCTGAACCGGGCACTGTGAGGCAGGAAGTAAGTGAAGGGTCGAGGATACAGGTGGGGGCTGTATCGCTCCTCAGCGAGGTTTCAGGAGACAGGAGCTGAATCTGGTGTCCAGGCCCTTTTGAGGCCTAGAGACGGGGACTTTATAATGGAATAACGTGCACTCTGAGAAACGTGGCAACGTAGCTTTACATAGACCTGATATTCGTAGTATTCACGAGAACTGGAAACTGGTATACTAGAGGTGGACACAACTATAATTGCGTCTTGAATCGAACATAGGGAATACATATGCATATTTAATCATGCACACATAACATATGATGGATGACACGTAGTGACACAGAACATGGCAAAATTTACTTTTCCACAAGGTGACAGATTGTTGGAACCTGATATTTATCAGGAAGGTTTTTCTGGAGAGAAGATTGACGTGGTGGTTTACAGATTGTTAGCATTCAGATTTAAAAACAGTGAATCAAAATGCAAATTGTATGTTGCTAAAAGAGGGCCTGCAATTCTTCGTTGGAAGGATCAAGGGAATTTAGACATACTTCTAAACCTTAATAACCATGATCCTGTCATGGTTTTAACTGAAAGCGAGTTGCTTTGCAATGAGATTTTGAGGACATTTCCCACATTTTTTAGTGGTGGCATTGGAAAACTTAATGACTTTGAGCATTACATTGTTTTAAAAACTGACGCATACCCTAAGGTACATGAAGTGAGACACATGCCTGTTTTACTTAGAGAATATGTGGTGAAGGAGTTAGAGAGGTTAATTGGAGCAGATATTATCAAACCCATTGAAGCTGGTGAATGGATTTCTCTGATTGTCGTCATAGCGAGACGTAGTAATGGCAAGCTGAGATTTTGCATTGACTTAACAACATTGTGGTGGACAAATTTCACCTTCCAAAAATTTCTGAGATTTTATCCCTTGTCAAGAATGCCAAATGGTTGTCGTCCATTGATCTATCTGCTGCTTATCATCAGATTTTGTTAAGTGAGGGGAGTAAACCGTCTACTGCATTCATTACACCATTCAGGTGTTACCAGAACAAGAGGCTTCCTTTTGGTTTAGCCTCTGCTGCCCCAATTTTCCAAAAGCTTATCTATCAAATATTTTGTATGAGGAAGAATGTAAGGTGTTTCCAGGATGATATCCTAATATTTGGAGAAGACAGGCAAGAACACAACCGGATTTTGGAAGAGATTTTAGGAATTTTGGAAGCGAAGGGCTTGACAGTGGAATATTTGAATTGCAAGTTTGCTGTAAAGTCTATCACGTATTTATGTCATGTACTTTATGGTGATGGTGTTTCTCCTAAGCCCTCGTTAATAGATGCAATTCAGAATGCACCTAGTCTGAAGAATAGAGAGAAAGTGAGATCCTTCCTTGGACTTGTGGAATTTTATTCCAAATTTCTAAAGGATTTTTCTAGCAAGGTTTTTTGCATTAGGCAATTTCTCAAGAGTAGAATAAGATTTTTATGGAGTGAGGAGCGCCAATGGGAATTTGAAGATATTCATAAAGCAATTGTTCAAGATCCTGAGCTTAAAGGATTTGATCCTGCATTGGATAAAATGTTTACTGTAGATGCTAGTAATAAGGGGCTTGGGGGTGTCTTATCTTAAATACATGTTGATGGTAAGGAGAATGCAACAGCATATGCTTCTCATGCTTTATCTCCTACTGAAGAGAAATTCTCTGTTATTGAGAAAGAACCCTAGCATGCGTTTCAGCTTTGGAACATTTCCACTCATTCGTGTTGGGAAAACCTTGTGAGGTATGTCGCAACCACAAACCATTGGTTAAACTTCTGACTACAGAGGGACTTTTCAAAGCATCTGCTAGGATTGCGAGAATGTCAATGCGTTTGTAAGACTTTATCTATAAGGTTGCATATGTTCCAGGGAAGAAAAAAACGTCATTGCTGATTTTTTTTCACAGTTGCTAATTGATTTGCAGGAATGTGATGGTCATGACTGGAATGAAATGCAAATTGCATTATTCATGATAAAGGTTTGCATAATATTAATGAGAAAGATTGGGAAAGAGGGTACATCTTAGACAAAGATTTACAAAAACTGTTTGTAGAATGTGGTTGGCCAAATAAATCAGGAGTCTCTGAAGTTTTTAAATCCTTTTGGGAAACTCGACATGAGCTCTCTTTGATCAAAGGTTCTATCCAACTGGGGTGACATGATAGTACCTCTTAACTGTTTGAGAGTTGACATTGTAAAACTGTGTCACAATGAACATTGTGGAATTGTCAAGACCAAACATCGAGTGAAACAATGGTATTGGTGGCCAGGCATGGATGTGTATATTGAGACGATTGTCAGTTATTGAGTATGATGTGCTAATTCAGATAAGTCCTTAGTCACCCTAAGGCCAAACATGTGTGAATTATTTGTTCCCATCAAGCCATGGCACACGGTGGCTGTAGGTATTATGGGGCCCATTGGAGATGAGGCGAAGTATTCATTGCTCTCATTGATGTGTTTTCAAGGTGGTCTGTTTTGCACATTGTGAACAAGATAATCTCAGAAAAAGTTTTGACATTTCATCTAATAATGAGGTTCAATTCTTGTCAAATGCCTCCAAGGAGTATTTTGACATAGTGGGGATTAAACGCAGAATGACTTCTTTATATAGTCCGAGTGACAATGTCATGATTGAGAGATTCAATAGTATGTTGAAGAGTGCTATACAAGTGGCTGTCAAGAATGACAAGGATTGGGAAGTTCAGGTCTTCATGACTTTGTGGATGTACAGAACTACACCCCATGATGCATTAGAAGTAGCCCCATTTGAGGTCATGAGAGGTCATGGTGCGAGAACTAAGTGTAACCCTCAGTGGATGTGGGAGGCTGCTGTCAGCACGTTCCTGTGGAGGTTGTGAGATCCAGAACTGTGAATAAGCACAAGAAATATAAGGAGACATTTGATCTAAAACGAGGATCAAAGGGAGCGGTTATCAATGTGGGATGTTGGGTCAAGATTTAAAAAACTTGGAAAGTAAAGAAAGGTGAGAGTCAATTCTCAGAACCTCTGAAGGTGACGAAAGTGCTGAGAAATGCTGTTCAGTGAAGTGATGGCAATGTCTGGAATTTGAGATGCGTAGCTATTTTTCATGGTTTTGTGATGTATTCCTATAGGTTCTGTATCGATCCCCCTATTCCTGACCCTATTCTGGTTAACAAGTTAACTAGCAGCCATCCCATGAGGCAGAAAACCCCCATGATGCAGGAACCGTTATCTGATTAAGCCACACTACGGCACAGGAAAGTGTTATCTGATTAGGTCATAACGCTTGCCATCTAATTAGACAAGCGATATTCCTCCAGCCCCTGATAAGGCATACGGAGTTCTCAAAACAAATCAAACCTATGACAGACCTGGGAAAAACCCTGCGGCCATTGTTTTGATTTCACCGAGAACTTCAGCAAAAGAATGTGCTAACGACCAGGTCGTATGACATCCTTATTGACGTATCTATGTCCATCCTTACGTCAATCTCGGCACCTTAAAGGTATAAATATTACCGATATTGCCCTATGCAAACACACGCGGTGGTGACGAGATCGGAGCAGCCAGACTTGCCGAAGCCCAGAGCAGAGCAGACCCCGCTGGCGCAGCCCCGCCTTTCTGACGCAATGAGAACGAGAAGCTGCCTTTTCTCCTGCCGAGAAATCCAGCTCCGGCGCTTCCGGGTAGCCCTCGCGGGCAGCCTGGAATATCGAGACCAGAGACGAGAGATACCATCCCTCATTCATCCTAGATTCCAGGTACAGAACTGAATAACCCCTTGCAGAGAATTCTTTAGTCAGTCACTTGGCAAAACAAACTTAACTTAAACTGTAACTTTCTATTCCCGCCCACGTATTAGGCTTAGGTCAGGTACACGAGGTAGGCGTAGTTAGAAACACCAGTTGAGTACGATTAGTCAAATGTATATGTGTATGTATTCATTTTATTCATTTTAAACCTTCATATGGCTTAGAAACCATATCAATGTTTTTACAGTATTATTTTATACTTCTGCTTTTAATGTATGCACTTTACTTAACCATAAGTATTGCAATAATATCGATCCATTTCTCTTGTATGAGAAAAGAGACTGATCAATAAATAACATCTTTTATTGAACACGCCCGTCTCTTCCTTTTCTCTACAATCTGGTGAGACTAAGAATGCACGTACTGACTGAGTAAAATAAGTCGTCTTTTGTTCACACGACTCTAGAGATACACTCTTGATTAGGGGAGAGCAACGTTGTCATGTTCTATGGTTGTCAGAAACTAAATCCCTTCTTGTCTATCCAGGGAGGTTCAACTCCTCCTTGCCTATTCGAGAAAGTTTCTAGTGAACTCTGAGCTAGCTGGCAAACCCAAAACTTTAAGTCTAATATCGACAGTAGTAGACCTAGTTAACGTCTGGTCTAGGCCTATACTATTGAAGGTATTATTCCAATGCGCAGAGCCTATTGGGATAATAGGAACTACACTACATGGCGCCCAACGCGTTTGGAAGGGCGATAAAACTAACGTAAGACATTTAGAGTAACTCAGTCGTGCTTTTTCACTCAGACCCCTTTTTTCCCATAATACTCCAAAGACGTCTGGAGTGGGTGAAAGGTAATATCCGCCAGACCTCGCAGGAGGAAACTCCTATGTATGGTTCTTGGTTTAGTCAACGTTGAAGGATACACTGTTCCAAAATATTGTGCATCTAATCTTTGTTTCCATAAGAACCTGATCTGCAAACAAACAAAATAACCTTCTGGACAGTACAATGTCAGACAGTGAAGGAGAAAGAGAGGCAGTTAGATTAGCAGCTGAAATAGTAGCAGCTGATAATACTATGCAAGAAACAGACCCGGATATAATACTCATCCCGGTCATCAAAAGGAGATCTATAACCTTAAAACTTATAGAAAATGGACTGACACCTAGAGGTGGCACAGTCATATTCGTAATTGAGGCACACGAATATCGGCAGACAGAGGTATACTATTCATGGATACATTTTCCAGCAGCAAATGCTGTAACAAAGTACTTCCACTATTACAAAACAGAGGAACCTCCTAATGAGTACACTCCTTTCGAGGAGGTGGAAGTACCACTTAAATTTCAAGAGCACCTGCTCTTATTTAATGGCGCCCTAAAACATAATAATCACATCACCAGGCTCGGTCCCTTAGGTAGACCAGGAGCAACGTGGCCGGTCCTAGCCGGATACACACCACATCCAGACATCGAAAGAATGCCTGCACCAGAGCTTTTAATACAGCTAAAACAATTAATAAAAGTACATAGACAATTAGTCCAATATGTGATGCGGACTTCAACAATTCAACCAGCAATTAAAATTCCACAGCTGACCCCTCACCAGGGGAACACAAATAAAATTACACCACAGAACATACAATCCTGCCTAGGTAAAGTACCAGCTAAACGGGAACAAATACCATTCTGGTTAGCACAAAAAATCACCCAAATAGAGGCGGTGTTTCCAGACACCACCCCGTTAGAAAAACACAGGATTCTGACTATCTGTCTTCCAATGGGAATCGCACCACACGTGGAGGACTGTGACACTTGGGGTACAGTCTTTGCTTCCATCTACACAAAAACGCACGGTGTTCCATCCATCTCGGTAATACCAGATGTGCTAAAACAAATTCAAGACGAATACGGTCCAGAACCCGCTTTAACTCTTGGTATGAAATTACTAAAAGACTTCAAGCAGGTCTCGGCTATATTATTAGCCAACATAAAGGGAGAAGCAGCAAACGTGGCGATCCGCCAGAGGTTAAAAGAGACAGATATAGCAGACCAACCAGCTGAAATTGCCAGAATTATAGAAAAATCCTATGAGGAACTAGGTAGAGATAGTTTAGGTGGAATACCAGTAAAACCACAACTGATTGAAAGTCCTGAAAAAATATTTTTTAATAATAATTCAACATCACAAAAAAAGAGCTGGGATGGAAACAAACAATCCAATCCTAAAGAAAAGAAATTCCAGTCCAGAGGAAGGTCTCCTAGGCGGAGAGAAAAATCTCCGAACCAAAGACACAGGTCACCCCAAAGTGACCCCTCTGGGAAAAGATATAACCTTAGAAATAGGGATAATATAAAGAAGCCTGATAGATATCAAGACATTGATACACGTCCCTCTCAATCTTTTCAGACTTCCTCGCAGAAATCGGAAAGAAGAGGACGATCAGAACAAAGAGAAGAGCACGCCAAGTCCAAAGACAAGGAACCTGCTCATCTAAAAAAGAAATTACAATTTCCAAAAAAGAAGGTAGCCAGTATTAAAGTAGTTAACAATGCCGAGAATACTGAGGACACAACTGAAAAACGGAGAATGGGCTCAGACAATGCTAGACAGCGCAGCAGAAGTGAGCATAGCTCGCAAAGTCCTTATGAATCATCTGGAGACAGTGGACACGAATGAATATCTTCAAGTGGAAACTGCAGACACCAGAGTTAGCAAACCTCACAAAATATATGAAATAACATTACGTATAGAAGGGGATAAGACTAGAAAAATAAGGGGACTCTTTTGGGATAATCTCTCCAAGGGCTATGACATCCTTCTAGCTGAAAAAGACTGGCCACCAGAGTTTGTCAGGGACTGCCCTCATGGCGAAGAAATAATTATGCCTGCCTTCTCAAATCATATCCCAATTCATAAAAAATACACACTTGCCAGAAAGTGGGCAGTAGCGCAAGCTCCTGCTTTATATAAAAATCATGTAGGATGGGATGAGGACTCTCCTCCTCACAAAATCCAGTTAAAATCACAACCTACTGCACAAAGACAGTACCCAATTAAGCAAGAAGCTAAAAAACAGGTAAAAGAAATTCTAGATCAATTAGAATACCAGGGGGTGATTGAAACTTGCACCTCACAAATGAACAACCCTTTGTTTCCGGTCTCCAAACCAGACAATTCATATCGTCTAGTTTTGGATTACCGACACCTTAACTCATGTTGCAAAACTTTTGCAGTGCAAAACTCGCATAGTGCTGCACTAATGAATAACATAGTGCGCAAAAAATACAAAACAACATTAGACATCTCTAATGGATTCTTTTGTCAAAACATAGCACCAGAGAGCAGATATTTGTCTGCGTTCTCAATAAATGGCACTCAAAAACAATTCTGTCGGTTAGCCCAGGGGTACAAGAATAGCCCAGGGGTATTCTCAGCGAGAGTAACAGAATTACTACAAACATATAATGACGAAGCATTATCGTATGTCGACGACATATACTTAACAGATGATGACTTGGATACTCACTTGAAGAGAGTGAACACCATAATACTTGGGTTCGCAGCAGAGGGTTACAAATTCAACTTTAAAAAATCCAGAATTGCCCATCTAACAGTCCTGTTCTTAGGATATGAATTATCAAGTGAAGGCAAAAGCCTGGCTGACAATTTCCTAGAGAAATGTGCCGTACTCCAAGCACCTAGAACACTAAAAAACCTACAGTCAATTCTAGGCTTCCTAAATTTCGGAAGAACATACATTGCAAATTACGCAGAAAGGGTCAAACCCCTTTATGATCTAATAAAACCAGATTTTAAAAGAACCAATTGGACTCAAATACATACAGAAATTTTGAGATCCTTACAAACAGACATGTTAATTAAAACAAAATTAGAAACACGTGATAACACACGCAATCTTGTGATTCGAGTCATCCCAGGAAGATGCGGATTCACATACCTGACCTCTAATGAGGGAGAAAAGGTACCAATTGCATTCAAATCACACTTGTACACTAAGGCTGAAATGAAATTTAGCCCAACGGAAAAAATTCTTACTGCAACACAGACAGCTATAGCAAAAGAACGAGCCCTGGCACAAGGTAAACGAATAATAATCGTGACACCGATAACAGCCCTAGAGGCTGTAACAAAAGCAAGCATTCCAAATGCTAAAGCGCTCCATCCGAGATGGATACAATGGGCTAATTCTCTTGCTGCAACAGACGTGGCATACGAATTTGATCCTAACTTAAAAACACAAGAATTTCTCCAATATGAATTTGAATGTCCTCCGCCGACCGAAATTCTGCCTCTAGAACATTACGGCTGTATAATATATACAGACGGATCAGCACAACCCGCAGTAGGGGGTAAACAAGCTTACAGTGCTGCGTGCGCGATTGTTAAAGGTCGCTGGCACGAAGGGAAATTCAAACCAGCTATCACTAAAACACAATCTCTAGGAGATTGTACAGCTCAGCGAGCTGAACTACTGGCGTTCAAGATGGCGCTTGACAATACCGATCGAGAATTCCCCACACTCATAGTGTGCGATTTGTATTACTGCGTTCAGTCTTACAATGAATACTTGCAGATCTGGCTTCAGAATGGATTTAAGGATGCAAAAGGAGGCACAATCAAGCATAAGATGCTCTGGGAACAAATAGTTCTATTACAAGAAGAACTACCAAAGACTCACGTGATACATACGCTGAGTCATCAACGTGATGGCGTTCACGTTGCAGGGAATTCATTGGCTGATGAGGCCGCGAAGGCAGCTGTGCAAACGGCTTCCGTAGCTGCCATCACGCGGTCAAAAACAAAAATAGACAGCGAAATATTACAGGCTGTCAGCGCTACAGAAAAGGATTCGATAGAAACACTCCCGAAAGGCTTTCCAATAAAATACTCATACATAACTGATGCAAACAATGTTCCTTTTGCTCGAATCCCTGGAGTGGGGGATAGGGCAATTCCAAACATGGAACATAGGTTAGGACTGATAATAGCTGCACACGAAGGGCTTGCTTCTATACATTCTGGCGTCTCAGCCACAGTATCATTATTAAAACAGAGATACTGGTGGCCACAAATGAGAAGACAAACAAGGAACTATGTTTTAGAATGTGAAATATGTCAAAGAATGAAAGTATCAACGGTGAGACGTCCAGCGCAGACGCCCCTTCTAATCTCGGATAAACCATTAGCCTGTGTTTACCTAGACCACTGTGGTCCCTTACAAAGGGATGGTAACTATAAATATATCTTGGTTGCAGTGGACTCATGCACGAGATTCATATGGATGTGGCCCCAGCGAACGGCTGACGCCAGAACTGTTATAAAAGATTTGCGAGTCTTTATCGGCACATACGCAATTGGCATGCTACATTCGGACCAGGGTCCTGCTTTTAGCTCTAGAGCTTATAAGGAGGCCATGGTCAGCATGGGCGTTACATTGCGGTACTCTTGTCCATTTCACCCTGAGGGGAACGGAATTGTTGAAAGAAAAAACCGTGACATAAAGCAATCTATAACGGCAAAGGTATTAGGTTCGGGAGCTGGGTGGGTCAAACATCTAATAAGTGTCCAACGTAGTCTAAATAACTTGCCAAGAAATTCTCTGAAGGGATTCAGTCCGTACGAATTATTATTTGGAACTAGGATGTTAGTCTTAGACCTCGACAGTCAGACTTCAGTGGTAAAGGAAAAAAGCTTTGATATCAAAGATCGTTTGGCTATTTTGCAGGACTTAAACGAAACAAGAAAAGACCTGAGCAACATAAAGTTGAAACAGCAGCCAACAACCACTGAAGAACCACCACCTGTCCCAGCAAGACCTGTCTGGATTCCAAAAGTCGGGGATCTAGTCAGAGAAAAGATTGCGGTAAAGAAGGAATTTGGGCCTTCTTACAGAAAAGCAGTTCCTGTCTTGTCTGTCAACGGGACAAGATCAGTTGTACTACCGCCGCTTGCTGGTAAAAAGGAGAACCGAGTTGTATCCATCGACCTGGTAAAACCACAATCATGTGGCCGATAACAAATAGTAGGCCAAGTGGACTCCCGATAAGTAGTAGAACACCAAGATTTGCTACAAACACAGAGGTTCAATCTAAGAGGCTAATCACATTCGAAACGCCTACAGAACTACAACAAGGACTATGCAACAATGCAATGGAACTTAGACCTCTGAAAACCCAAATAAAAACATTTAGCAGAGACACACCAATCTACAATGAAGTAACAAACGAATATGCAAGAAACAGTAATCCTGAAGCAATTGGAACTATTGACAGAACTGCATCCGGCTACTTCATAAACTTCGATGATTCCTCTGAAGGCTTCACTGAATCAAACACACAGCCATCAACAAAAACCTTTAAAGATAAAGTTAAAGTACTTTTGAAACAACTGAAAGAAACATATCTGATTTCTCCATGGATTGAATTTTGGGTGGGTTTTGGTGCATTTGTCCTCATACTTTGGCTCATCATGGTACTAACTTTGGGACGCTGCATTGAGGGAACATATGCTAAAATGGACACAGCAAGTCAGAAAATCAACTTGATCCTCAAACCACACACATCTTCACACGTCGAGAAAAGAGAACTTTCTTCAGTCAACTTCACAGCAAATCCTATACCGGGTGGGGTAGCATGGGACAACACTGACTACGAAATTTATGGTCCGGTTGAAATCCTGAAATATCCACACCAAATTAAGATCTCGTTGAGTGACTTTGTAAAACCAAGCTCATTTGCTGATGATTGGGACTTTGAAAGTATAAACAATATGATGTCTGACTTAGTGATGTCTGCTAAATTTACCAAACATGATTATTTGCAGGGTTCGACAAATTATGATAGTATGTACTGTTATAACCACTATGGTAACCATTTTCTACATAGATCTGCACAACCTAGAAATGTTTTAAATTATAATCAATGGGAACATTGTGCAACCCCTCCAAAAGGAAGCTCAAGAACCGTTTACGACAAATATTCATACTTTTCAGGTTTTAACACAAGTAATGCTGAAACATTTTATTTCAAATTGTCAAATAAGACAGGGACAAAGACCATGATAACAAACACGAAATTGATATATTCAGACTCATTCTTTGAACAAATGAATACTTTTGGTTTTGATTATTGGGACAAAAATGTTGAAGTAAAGAGTGTTTGGGGTACAAAAGAATGGCAAGTACAGGGTATAGAATCTTTGTTTAGAGCCTGCATGATCCCAGAACAAATTATATTTTTAAATGACACTGTTCAACAAACTACCTGTCTTGGCTTAGCCAAAATCAAAGACTTAAATAAACCGTCTATTCCAAAACCAACAATGAACAGCAATAGCTCTACAGATGAAGAGATAGACGTAAATTATGTATTAAACCAAAACAGAACAAATCCTGGTTGGAAACAGTGGTTGATCTGGCCCACAGATACTAATAACTGTCAAGACAGATTCCTGAACAAAACACAGGGGTTCAAAATGACCAGGCCAGACCCTAGATATTCCCAAAGACAACACCCAGGGATAATAACCACCTACAGTGTGGGCAAATTATGCCTTCAGTGGCTACAAACTTCCACACTGGCAGAAATTAAGCAACACCTAACTTTACTTACTGATGGTGCTGACTTGCGTGATTTCATTATGGGACCGCGCAAACAGCGTCAGAAACGTTTCATAGCAGCCTCTGTATATGCAGCATACAACGAGGCCTGGAAGGTGACTCAAATTGAGACAGCAGAAAGTATACGGGAAATTAACCGTATTAATTTGGAAAAATCACTTTCTGTAGTGGACAATGGGTTAATGACTCTGTCCTCCAGAATTTTTTCTTTGGACAGCATTGTGTCTTCAGCAATCGACATATTATCGCAAGACTTACTGTTGTTACAACACGGTCAGTCCCAATTGCGTTCTATTGTACAGCTTGGCTGGACGTTACAAAATCTGCGTTCAGGCTATGTGCCTTGGTGTTTAATCAACACAACGTCACTATTCAATATCTTTAACCTTACTGATAAACAAATCAGTATGGCACAAAAGGGTGCTGATTATACAATCCTGAGCATTGAGAAACTCGAGAGATTACCAGTGACAATGTCAGAACGACCTGTCAGTGAATGGATAATACATGGGATAATTAATATTCCAATATCAACCTTCAGGTTTCAATACTGCCAAAAATATATACAGGCTGGCATGTACGAAAAATTGGGGAAAGGGTACATTAAAACAACATGGAACTTGCCCTATTCACATGCATGTGTCAGTAATAAAGGACAGAAAGTGTTTCTTAGTGGCAATAATTGTGCGATGTCACTAAGCGGTACACTTCTGTGTAATGGAATTAGTTTGCATGGAGCCTGTGAAGGGAACTCAAATAACCTTTCATGTCACCAGCTAGGCACACCTGCAACAGAGATAGAACCATTCTTTCAAAGACTCTATAATGGGAGTTACATTCTGATTGTGGACCGCAGATGCTGTAGTCTTATGCCCGGGACTCCTTATCTCGTAACTACGACTGCGAAGGTCAAGTGCTGTGGACGCTTATTGTTCCCCAGCTCCCTTCCAGACAGGGAGGCAAGGGCATGGCCCAACTTGAAAATTACTTCTATTCGAATAGATACTTTAAGCAGAATGAAAACAGTGCTTCTTCAGACGCCGACAAGGCTCACGTCATCAAAAGAAACGTATGATCTCCTAGTCGCAAGGACGACTGCAGAGATTCACTCCTTATTATCAACTAATTCCCCCATACATTTCGCAGAAATCCTGAATGAAATCTTAAATATTTCTGATACCAGTGGAGTCTCAAAAGTATTTAAGACAGTATTTTCGATGGCATTAACACCATTCAAAGCCATACTGGGTATTTTTCCAGATTTCGTCCATTCGATTTTTGGCGGACTTCCCCTCATTTTAGGACTAATTGCAGGAATCCTATTCTTACTCCTTATATTTCGTTATGGCAAACCATGTCACAGACAAAACACCTGCGACAAGGGAAGAAACAATCCTAGCCATTGGATACCGGGACCGGATATCAAAAATCCTGGGACTATCCCGGCTTAGAGACCTGAACATGACTTGGTTTCTTTCATTTCGACCAATGTGGCATCGATGTGTTTTACCTGTATTAAGGTGCTTGCTATGCGGAGAAGAATGCGTGTTAGACACCTGTCTGACGCTACAATCGGATGCGCCAATGGATGCAGAAACATTGTTGAGTCCAATAAAGGCTCATGCTTTGTGCTGCCCTCAACGGCTACCAATCCTGATGACGGCATTCGTGGAAACTTCACCACTACGATTAAGGGGTAGTGAAGTTCAAGATGAAAGCAGCATTGATCAGGTACGACCTTCTGTCAGCAATACTAATCAAAATGTCAAAGGAGACAATCATGCGCACGAATGCATGGTTACACCTTTTTCCGAGTTAGTGGAACTCTCCCAGGAAGCTGTTGACAACTTTTTCGAGAGTCTAAATGATATGATGTTCTCACCAGAGCAGAAATAAAGACTTTTGAGCAAGCTCGTACACGGCGTTCCCTGAATTTGGCCTTCAACTAGAAAAGCAAAATACCATGAACAATTTTCCCTCCAGTTCACGGACAGCAATTTTTTCAGCAGCCCCAAAATATTTTTGCATATTTTTCGGGACACTATCTTCTGCTTAAAGTAAGAACTATTCTTAGAGAACTAACATTTCTAATTTTAGATAGTTTATAGACATTAGCTGCCCGCTGGTATGTTCATAATTATTTTATTCTGTGATGGAATGGTCTCGAACCTTTTTTCTGTATTAAGAGCCATTTCATGTGTAAATTCTCATATACAAATTAGTGATAATGTATAGATATGCGTGATTACTTTAGCATTATTCTACAGCTTGAGTGCATATATTACATGTGACTGTTTTTTCCGTATATTTGATAATTTCAAAATGCATTTATGTATTTTGGGGTGGTAAGGTATACACGATACTCTACAGTATGTTTTACTATGCATAGATTCGGAAATATGTCCATAGTTAGCGTGGAGTGGGTGTGATGTATTCCTATAGGTTCTGTATCGATGCCCCTATTCCTGACCCTATTCTGGTTAACAAGTTAACTAGCAGCCATCCCATGAGGCAGAAAACCCCCATGATGCAGGAACCGTTATCTGATTAAGCCACACTACGGCACAGGAACGTGTTATCTGATTAGGTCATAACGCTTGCCATCTAATTAGACAAGCGATATTCCTCCAGCCCCTGATAAGGCATACGGAGTTCTCAAAACAAATCAAACCTATGACAGACCTGGGAAAAACCCTGCGGCCATTGTTTTGATTTCACCGAGAACTTCAGCAAAAGAATGTGCTAACGACCAGGTCGTATGACATCCTTATTGACGTATCTATGTCCATCCTTACGTCAATCTCGGCACCTTAAAGGTATAAATATTACCGATATTGCCCTATGCAAACACACGCAGTGGTGACGAGATCGGAGCAGGCAGACTTGCCGAAGCCCAGAGCAGAGCAGACCCCGCTGGCGCAGCCCCGCCTTCCTGACGCGCTGAGAACGAGAAGCTGCCTTTTCTCCTGCCGAGAAATCCAGCTCCGGCGCTTCCGGGTAGCCCTCGCGGGCAGCCTGGAATATCGAGACCAGAGACGAGAGATACCATCCCTCATTCATCCTAGATTCCAGGTACAGAACTGAATAACCCCTTGCAGAGAATTCTTTAGTCAGTCACTTGGCAAAACAAACTTAACTTAAACTGTAACTTTCTATTCCCGCCCACGTATTAGGCTTAGGTCAGGTACACGGGGTAGGCGTAGTTAGAAACACCAGTTGAGTACGATTAGTCAAATGTATATGTGTATGTATTCATTTTATTCATTTTAAACCTTCATATGGCTTAGAAACCATATCAATGTTTTTACAGTATTATTTTATACTTCTGCTTTTAATGTATGCACTTTACTTAACCATAAGTATTGCAATAATATCGATCCATTTCTCTTGTATGAGAAAAGAGACTGATCAATAAATAACATCTTTTATTGAACACGCCCGTCTCTTCCTTTTCTCTACAATCTGGTGAGACTAAGAATGCACGTACTGACTGAGTAAAATAAGTCGTCTTTTGTTCACACGACTCTAGAGATACACTCTTGATTAGGGGAGAGCAAAGTTGTCATGTTCTATGGTTGTCAGAAACTAAATCCCTTCTTGTCTATCCAGGGAGGTTCAACTCCTCCTTGCCTATTCGAGAAAGTTTCTAGTGAACTCTGAGCTAGCTGGCAAACCCAAAACTTTAAGTCTAATATCGACAGTAGTAGACCTAGTTAACGTCTGGTCTAGGCCTATACTATTGAAGGTATTATTCCAATGCGCAGAGCCTATTGGGATAATAGGAACTACACTACAGTTTGAGTCCCATGGGGAATTGTGACAGCAGAAGTGATAGCAATAATGTTACTAGCAGTGCGAATCTGGATTGGGATGAGTGTGTGGATGGTGTTTAAAGATGGTACAAATGCGCATTCAGGTTTGGTGCCAAAAATAACAATGATGAAGATTTAGTAAGGGCCAGGAGTGAAGGAGTAGAAGGTTGTGCCGGTGGAGATGGTGGAACAGTGGAGGATCTATGTGTGTAAGGGTGTTCTGGAAGTGTGGTTGTTGAAGAGGGCAAGCGTATAGAAGGTTGTGACAAAAGTGTACGTTCTAAACCTAAATGGATGTCAGGCTTTATCTGTGAGGAGATATTTAGATAGGTTTCTTATAGTAGCCTTAATTTTAAAACGTTTGTTTTGTTTTAGGGGGGAAGATGTGTTCTGTTTACTTCTTGTTTATACTGTGTGTTTCATGTTCTGTGCACAGTATCCAGCTCCCAGTCCACGTCAGAGATTCTATTCTAGATCTTTGACAGTGGACATTAGGACATGGACAAAGATAGAAGGTTTCCTCCTTCTTGCTGCATACGTGTTTCTTACTAAAATAAAGGAGCTTGTTCTACTTCAACTGAGTCCGGCTTGACTTTACATGGAGCCCTGGTCTATGTAAAGGTTGCATTAATTTTCAGAGATACCCAAAGACATTTTAAAATAATAAAGAAACAATGTTAACATTTCACAGACTCAACATTCCGGTTTAACTTGCATCAGCTCCATTTGTTTCTTTTTTCAGCGTGGTTTGCGTAGCACTTCCTACAAAAGAAACTGTTACAACGTGTTTAGCTCAGCCCTCACATCCGGGTCGAAAATTAGTGGGAGGATGGGGTGACCACTGCCATGAATCACAGTCTTAATGGCCGAATAAAACCATGTTCCTTCACTGTGCCCGCCAGTCAAAGCTTTTTTGCCAACCAACAGTTGCATTTTGGGACTTGTAGTCAGGGCAGCCATTTGCATATATGAGCTGGGCCCAGGACACCGACTTCCAGAGCGGTACAGGTGCTGCCTGCAAGAAGCCTCACTTCGACCTGGACACAGAGATAAATAAATAAGATGAGTAGGAGGGCAGCCAACTGTGGTTTCACCCAGGGCGCTATCCGATCAAAGGTCCATCTCTGGTGGTCCATTATAAACGCTATTCCAGATATCATTGACGCTGCTGGCTAAAAAGCCTTGATGGTCTGATGTTGGTGCACATTTCATAGCCCCATTTGGTAGCCCTGGCGGGTTGATGAGGTTTGTGATAACTCTGTTTCATTACTTTTCTTACTTTGCTGAATGAGGGAGAAGCAGCTCAGCTGTTCGTTTCTGCTGGGGGGGACGAGGCCTGATGGGGTGGATGATTGAGGGGGTGTTAGCCAAACTATAGTGTAATTTCACCAGTTGTAATTGGGAATGGTTACTAGATGATTGAGTCCATTTCACTAGAACATTAACCCCCATACCTCGGATTTCAAATCCATTCTGTTGGATTATGTAGCTGTAGTCTCATACTTGCCAGGAGGGCCACAGGTGACGCCATAAGTCAGTTCTAGCTATTTACTCAACGACTTTGCATTCTGGGTTGTGTAGTTCGCTTCCTTCCACTGGACGAGTGGGCTAAATGTCAGCATTGGCTCAGTGTCACTCAGGGCATGGGACTATTTAACAGCTGTTGGATTTTGTTTAATTTGAAGTGTAACCAGAATATGTATAATTTGTTAGTAGTTTGTAAAATGCCAGCGACCCAGGACTGAAACATAGTTGCCTTGTGACATAGAGACATCAGGCAGCTACATGAGTGAAGAATGGGGCGTTAAAAAGGTGGTCAGGCTGTTGCAATCTCACTATCTTCTTCCCTTGTTTTAATGAAATCATTTACTTTATCGCAATTTTATCAATTACTTTTTCTTAAAGTCGAGGGGAAACAGCCCATTATTGTAATAAACTTCTATAATAACATCTTTGACAACACAAGATCCAAGGTAATTAATTCTCTAGAAAAGGATCTTGATGATTTCCTGATAGGGATAGGGGGTGACTTTATGCTCATATGGGCCGGTGATTTTAATATTGGAAAATGTGGAATTTCGGCCAGGAAACAGTGTGGGCATTTAAATGACAACAGAGATCAATTTTTACAATTTCCCCATGATAATTATGCCGAAGCTACAAATTCCATCATCTACATATATGATTTAGTAATTTTGGATTTAAAGGCTGTAGATGAACAATCGCCTGCCCTTACATATATGGGCGCAATATCATCCTCGCCCATAGACCATTTTATTGTAACAGCGCAACATAGGGACTTGTTGGGTTCCTTTATAGTTTGTGCATGTTTATTTAGTGATCATTACCCCCTAGTATTGACTCTAAAGATAAATACATCTAGGACTAAAAGAGGGAAGACAGTCGATGAAAATATATCGATTAAAGGTAATAATGGGGTCTCTCTATAATGGTCAGGGGTAAATCCCTCCCTGTTTATGGAAAATCTCCTAGGAAAAAGACCCTGTGATATAGACACCTGTCTAGATAGTACATCAACTAACTTAGATATTATTGGTGCTTTCTCTAATATCATCACTGAAGTAGCTGATGATTTATAAATAAAAGAGAAGAGCAAAGCCCACAATCCTGAACCAAGATGGTTCAATCAGGAATGTTCAAGGCTAAATAGGGAATTGAAAACTTTTTTTAAAAATGAAACCTAGGAAAAATATAGAAATAAGAGATTTACGTAGAAAGTATAATTTAGCTCTGAACGCTAGAAAAATTGAGATCCGAGAAGAGGCCTGGGACAAACTAACCCAAGCTGCTGCAACTCAAGATACTTTTCGGAATATCACGAACCATCCATTTTTTAGAGATAGCACGGCATCAAAAATAGATGTCCTAGCGCCTTTGGAGGAGTGAATAAGTCATTTTGGAATTATCTTTAATCCAGGAGGGATACATACCTCTAAAAATGAGAGGAATAATTTTATAACAGTTGAACCCGTAGGGCTATCCCTGATCACTCTAGAAGAAATTAAAGGAGTGCTTGATAAAAGCGCCAATGGTAAAGCCGCTGGCCCCGATGGGGTCCCAATTGATGTATTTAAGCACAACACTGAATTCTGGTCACCTATCCTTTTGAATTTTTTTGATGCAACTCTCGATGGAAAATTGCCTTCATCCTGGGTTGAAAGCATTGTAGTGCCAATATTCAAAAAAGGGGATAGAGGAAATGCCAAGTGTTATCGCCCGATATCACTCCTTGACTCTACATCAAAACTAATGGGGAGAGTTCTATTGGGACGATTAGAGACCTGGGCTTCTGAGAACAACATTCTCTCAGAGGCCCAATATGGGTTTAGGAGAGGCATCGGGACAATAGAACAATGTGTAAATCTGGATCTTCTGGTGGGAAAATACACCCTAGCCAGGGCGGGGGTCTTTATACCTTTGTTTTGTGGAACTCACCAGTGCCTTTGACCTTGTAAACCATGACAAATTGTGGCAAGCACTGGTCGAGATAGGTGCCCCCAAGGATATTGTTGTTTATTTATCCCAGATTTACACTTTTTTGTTGTTCGTTTTGGTCTTAAAGGAGAATGCATGCCAGATTTTAGGGTAACCCGTGGGATAAGACTGCGGTACGTTTTAGCACCCCTCTTATTCTCAGTATATATAAATAATGTTAATTGTTGCCTACAAAATCTTAAGGCTGATGCACTGAAAGTAGGTCCCCGTCTAACACCAGTGCTTCTTTATGCAGATGATGCCGTGCTTATTTCAAGGACGGCAAACGGTTTGCAATGCTTGATTGAAAAGTTTGCTCATTTTATGACTGAAAAGGATCCAAAACTAAATTTAGCAAAAACTTTTGTCATGCCTTGTGACAGTATTAGAAAAGGGATAAAAAAGCATTCTGTGGATGGTATTGTGATTGAGAGAGTTTCAAGTTTTACCTATTTGGGGTTATTATTTAATGAAAAGGGTACATGGGGCGCACATATAAACTTATCAAATTTAAAGTTCTCACGTTGTGTAGAGGGTATTTTAAGATTGTCAAAAAAAAATCAGAAATAAACCAGTAAGGGAAATGCTCACCCTCTATAGAAGCAAAGCGATTTCTACTGCATGTTATGGTGCAGCATTATGGGGGAGGGCCAATACTGCCACTCTACAAACGCAAGAGAACACATTTTTAAAACGTCTTTTAGCAGTCCCAGGCTCTACATCAAACTGTTTAGTTCACAGAGAACTGTCTATCCCAAATATTGGTGATTTTATAAAAACAGCTGGTTCAACATTACGGCATGGGATTTGGAAAAGCGAAGAAGCAAGGTTTACCAAGAGCATAATACTTGATTGTTTGGCTCTAGATAATAGTAGGAAAATGTTGTGGCTTGAATATACACAAACTTTATTAAAAAGCTGCAATTTAAAACTAGATCCAAAAGAACCTATGTCCATCCAAGATTATAGCAAGAAAGAACTGAAGACAAGGTTTATTACTGCTATGGACCTAATACGGGAGGGTGAATACAGTACAAAGCAAAGTATTATCTCTTATTATGAATGCCCAACCTTACTACTGTCAGAATAGTCCAGCACAGGTCAAGATTAAGACTTGGTACCCTCCATTATCTAGTCGCATTTCCCAAAACGAGAAAAACGTACCATTTATTACCAAATTGTCCATGTGATGGGAAATCTCCTCAAACCACGCTGCATTTTTTATTATTTTGTGATTTTTATAGGGTTATTCGCAAATTCACGTTGAAACCACTTTTTAAATTAAATACATATTATCATTATAAACAAGCATTTAATATTATATGTAGCTTGGAGGATGAAAAAATTATGACTGCAGCTTGTACTTTTATTCAAATGTCTATTAGCAAAAGAAAGACCTATTCTCATTTGATGAAATGAAATGATGATGATGATTACGCACTTGTATAGCGCACAACTACCCGTAGGCATCTCGGCGCTTGTACGAATACTGCCGAGGAACCCTGCCTTTCCCTGTGTGGAGCCCACTCCTGGGCACCCCCAAGGTGAAGTCAGGCATCCTCAGCGTTGTTGGGGCAGTTGTAGAGATTAAGCAAGCTATTGCCCAGAGGTGGACTCATGATTAGAATAGGCACCAAGGCGAGAATTATCAGGTCCGAGGAAATTGAGCCCGAGACCCGGAATTGAACCCTGGTCCCAGGTCTGCCGCTCTAACCATTGAGCCACACTTCTCTACTCTATTTGGAGGCACTAAACTTTGAAAACTATGAGAATTGAAATAATGGGAAAATATAATGCACATTTTTTTTAAATATATGTGATTAGGACAATTGAACGCACTTTAATGTACCATTTGAGATGATTTTTAAGATTTAGGAATTTATATGTTTTAATGAATTAATTGCCCTCTTGGATCTCTATCTGTATGGACTGTATTTGCAAATTAACAGTGAGTGTATAAATAATGTGTAATTCCTTTTATACATGTTTTTTAGCATGCTTTTATGGTCATATGAAATGCACCGAATAAAGCTTTTTTGATTTGATTTTGATTTGAGTGAAGGAGGGTGGGTGGTGGGGAGAGCACATTTATCTGCTTTCCAGATTGGTTTTAGACCAGGGGCAAGCACAACTCGGCAAATATATTTATCCCATCCTCCTTTAGTTTCTACCGTTATACAGTGCAGGACTACAAGTACGAAAAAGCAAAAGGAAAACCAAGCCTGGGCGAAAAACCCGCAACTGAGAAGAGGCACCTTCAGTCAAATGCTGAGTCAAATGTAAACGTTTGGACTATGAGAGTCATTCTGTCTGTTACCAGACATGAAATCTGCTTGCCTACATCCTTTCCCCTGCAGAACACAAATCCGAATTTAAGAGGCAAATTAATTTTGAATGAAGTTACAAAACAAGGTATACAGAACGCATCGCTAGTGACACCGGAAACCAATTCCTGGCTCTTAATCAAGAGTATTGTTGCATGCTTGGATTTGTAGTGTCAGTTTTCTTTACCATGATACGAATGGAATTCAAAACCCAGAAAAAAATGTGCTGCTGGCTGAAATGCGAGGCTTAGATGAAAGTGTCACAATGGCTCATGCCACTCGACTCTGCATGTGATCTTGGGCGACTCCTCCGCTAAGGTCATGCGCACTTTGCATGTTACCCACCACGATGTATTACACAGCCTTGTAGGGAACATGCACAGTTCCCATCTGAGCGCCGTTATTGACTATGGGGAGCCTGGGTGCTACATGAATTGGGGATGGAGAACCGGAGGAAAGACGTGGAAAAGGTAAGTGTTTTCTTTTTAGTTTGTACCCCCTGTCAGCCCCTGCCCCTCTACCCGAAATTCCCTGCCAGTTGCAACTGCATGTCGTTTACACGCAGTAAAGACACTTAAAAATAGCAGATGAAAAATCCCACAGAAAGTGACGTTTGCTGGAGAAAACATTTTTTTGGGCACAGCAAATCTCATAAGAAAAAAACTGCAGCTAAGAATTTTTTTTCAGGGAACATTTTGTCCGTAGGCGAAATACTTGCATAGTGACAGAGTGTGCTTTTCGTAATGTTATAAAGTTTATCAATTTTGTAGGATTGCTCTTTCATATTTCCAGTTTCAGGAAGCCCTTACTTATGAACATTCTTTTCTCAACAATCAAAGTTTTCTTCAGCCAATTAGGGTCAAATGGAGCTTTTGTGCTTGTCAGAAACATTATTTGAATTAATTATGCTGTGATTGGCGATGAGATAAATATTCATAGAAAAAAGGAAGGTGCACTCCAATGAAGTCAGTTGTATCCAACTGTGCTTTAAGCGTGATGCATTTATGTTTGGCTACCGACCATTGGTACTTTAACAGTACAATTCCAACAGTTAACCTTGCTCTAGGATATCAGGACAACTTACTTATATTCATATGTTCCTCCTTTTATACTGTGTTTTAAATCTTTGTTACTCTTATCATTACTGTCATAACCCATGCTGAACTAAACTTCATCACAAGGATTTGACAATCTAAAATGTATTTTAAATGTATGGGTCTTGTCTTTCTGCGCATATTCTTGCTTATATTTTGTCTTCGGTTTTTCTTTGTGTCTAAATGTATATGGCGTCAAGTAATATATATGGTGTTATTTTGAATGTTGAATCTTATTTTTTGTGTATTTTTGTCTTTTATATGTATTTTCATATGTATATTGATGTCCTTTATGTGTTATGATTATTACAGCCCTGACGAAGTTCCCATGGCACAAAGGGAACGAAACGCGCTGGCTGTGCCGGCAGTTCTAATGAAATGAATAAAGAAAAGAATTTTCAAAAAGTACTTTCGCGCAACTGACTTCATTGGAGTGCACCTTCCTTTTTTTTATGAATCTATGCCTTTCGATCATCCCTTGGCAGCGGATGTTGGGAGAAGTTGCACCAACTAATATCATTTGAAACAGACAGAATTAACGTGCTTGACCTTGGTCTGCTGCTGTTCCTTTTTGTATCTCGATGAGATAAATATGTTAGATTTTATTAAAAACTTGATTACAGGGTGATGCAGATAAGGAATAGGTGGACACTGCCATGTCGCCAAGGGCATCACCAGCTCCAGAGAGCCTACCTAAATCACGAGTGTAAAAGGCACTTCTTAAGGGACAGCCAGTTCAGAGCGACAGTGCCTATGGAAAAAAGCCAGCTGCAGAAGAGCATTGCTCCGTCCTGATCTGATTTGACTTTTATAAAGTTTGACTGTTAAGAAGAGGAGCATCCTGGTGTGATGGATAAGCAGCAAAATGGGAAGGAATAGTTCCGTGGAAATTACCATGTTTTCAGTTTTTTATGTCTCACCTGTCTGTTGGTGAAAATACCTATGTCCAGCTTACAGTAGGCTCAGAACCTGCCTTTTGCTTATCATTGGTTGGCTTTACCATCACTCTCAGTAACTTGCTTTTGATTTGTTAGCTTGTGTGGACTTTCTTTCCTCTTCTTGAGTTTGTCCAGTGCTTTAAATGGGTAAAAATAAGTGCAGGTACTCATTAAAATAGAGGTGCGGCAAGTGGGCGGTGCTAAGGGCGGGGATAAGGGCAAAATATGATCATACATAATTACTTCTGTACAAGTTGCAGCACATATTAAAACACATGAGGAGTGTGTTTCTGTAAAAAAAAAAAAAAGATTAACTCCTTACACAAGATAAAAGTCATGATGGCACTTTCACCCCAATGGTCGCTCGCACCCGATTCACAGTGCAAGGTCTGTCTAGAGACCCTGTCCTGTTAACACAGTGTGACACAAGCCCTCTCAACCCCCTGCAGTTTGGCCCATTGAAATGGGCGCTGCTGGAATCCTCGCCAGCAAATCTGCAAAAGGCTGCTTCAGCCGTGTTTATTACCAGCTCCTCGGAAGCAGAGTGGCCTCTGCCCTGGAGGAGAAACCTAACCTGAGCCTGCTGTGCTGTCGATCAGAGTACCGGTACTCTCCCTGGCTCCAGAGAAGTGCCGGTACTGACGGCAAAAAAATTAGGAAGTGCCGGTACTCAGTTTCGGCGAGTACTGGCACATTTGAAGCGCTGAGTTTGTCCCTTCTCCTAAGCATGGAAACTTTACTTGTATCCTTCAACTGCCTGTTCCTCAACCACTACTTATTGGGGCTGGGCTCTGGACTGCACGTATGTGCTGTCTCGAGGAGGCATGCTGTATCTACTTTGTGGGCTTCAGCCTGCCTATAGGCATGCCATTTGCTGGCTCTCAAGTCGTTCAATTATTCCTTCTCCCCATTTGTCCATGGCATGCCTGTGTCATGCCTCTTCCAGGGTTCAGGCCTCCCGGAAAGCAGCTACCAACTGCTCATAAACATAAGCAGAGGCCATTGAAGGGCATTGTTTCAGGACTACTTTTTACAAGAGCTCCTTCTCTAGAAACAGATCACGACTTGGAAGAAATCACCAGCCCAAACAGGAAAAGGAAAAGGCAATTTCTCTCCTCCCCCTTCCCCGGTCCTCATGCTCAGACTTCATCTCCTTGGTTTTACATAAGACGTTGTGAACGTGCTTTTTAGGTCGAGGGACCGTAGGCTTGGCCGTAAGCCAAGCCGGAAGTCCGGAGAATTATTGATTCTTAGAGTGGCTTCTTTATCCCGCCTCTCTTTTCGTCTCTACTCCATTGGCTGGCTTCCTAAACGGAGGCCAGCCATTGGAGGAGAGGGGCGTCACTTGAAACAAGCTCCGTCTTTTTCGGATTCGGGGGCGTACATTTTGCTGTTCTTTCGCCAGTGAAAGGGCGAGATTTTGATCGATACCTTATATCTATTGATCCAAACCTCGATCTGGTCGACTGAACCTTTATTGCCTGTCTTGGAAGGAAACAGTACACCTATCTGCAAGTTAGTTCACCCAATAAAGGACTCTACTCTTAAAGATCACGGACAACTTCTAGGTTTCAAAAGTTTATTGTAAAGATATAATGAGCTGCAAATACAAGCATCTCAGAATGAGATTCACGAGATACACAGGTCCAATTACATACATGTGCTCTCGAAAAGCCCTCAGACGAGCAACAGAAATCACTAACACAAGTTCTAAAAATAGCAAAGCTATCAGCATAGACGCATATCTCTCCTTCATTTAGGTTGGAGGAAAACAAACACAGGTTAGGCGTCCCTACCCTGTTCTAGATGGTATCCCTACTTAACCAAATCCCAACCTAACAAAGGTGTCAGCAATGAATGACCCCCAAGGGAAGTCACCCACTCTAAGTCTCTTGGTGAAAACCTAAAGTTCTCCAGTCATGACCCCTCACTGCCTACCCATCCGCTCTCTAAAGGGTCCTCAGGTCTCTGCTCTAACTCCACCCAGGGGTGCTGTCCCTAATACAAAACAGTCAACAACATTTGAGACGCCCCTTGCGAAACGCCTCTCACGTGGTGCAACTTCAGGCTTTTTCCATGATGCTTTGTATTGGGCCTCAGACGTTAGAGTTGACCTTGCTTCTCAGTCTCTTCTCCGGCCCGCTGATACCCCTTAAACATTCCAGAACCCTCCTCCATGTCTGGGCCGTCTACTGAACAGACCTCTATTCATTCACTTATAATTGGATCCCCCCTTTCCTGTTGCAGACAGATATCTGCCGCCAAGAACCCAACTCTCATAGACTTCTAAAAAGGCTTGCAACATTTCTCAGCCCAGACATGTACGTGTAAATCACTGCTAAAACATTTCAGGCCTACAATATTTCACATTATGATTATAGCATTCAAATTCTTCATTTAATTAAAGCATGTTAAACTCTTATTCTATTATTTAGAAAACATTATTCTAAATCACGGCCCATTAATGCAATGACCAAAAACGTTAAACAATCTGTGTCGTGAAAAGAAACACCTTCCCTTTTAGCTCCAGCTCTGGCCCTGAGGCCTACCACGTTCTGCGTTTTACCACAGACCATCTTATATGTTAACAGCTACACGACATAGATTCAAAATAATCACGTCTAATAAAATCATATAATGTCACACATTTCTGTATTAGTTCCACTTCTACTTAAATCTCTATATTAGCTATACATTTAGAATATAATTTCAGATACTATTAGCACTCATGGCATTTCTCATCATGACTTGTGCTTACTATAGGTAAGTGTGATGTACTCATACATTTATATCAGTTTGCGCTCTCTCAGTTCCCCCCTTTGATGACCTCTCGGGGTCATCACTAACATTTAAACTGCAGTTATTGCTGGCATTCTCTGCGCTTCCAGAGCTCTCAGGCTCCTGTACTGATTATCTTGTATGGCAGCCAATCTCTGCAACTGTTCTCTTTGGGCCCTTTCTGACCTTCTTGCTCTGTACCATTTGAATACCCTCACCAATCCCCACAATATTATCCCACAGATCAATATTATGATGATAGGCTTTAGGATATACCAAATAAAGCTTTTGCCTAAGGTGGAAAACCACCCTCCAACTGTACTCATTCCATGGCCCACCTTTTCCCAGACATTTTCTCTACTCAAGTCTTCGATCTCTTTGTGTATATTAGTTATGTTCTTAATAACTTTCTCAAGGGGTTTTGAAAGGTCTGGAATGTAAGTGCAACATTCCTGAACCTTCAAAGCCTTACAGACTCCGCCCTCTTTTGCTAATAAGACATCTAATGCAAGCCGATTTTGAAGAACCATAGCCCTTATCGATTGCATCTCTCCTTCTACCAGCATTAAGGACTGAGCAGTGCTGGCAGACAACCTGTCGACAACTGTTGCCAGTCGTCTAATTTTAACATCATTAAGGATTATTCCCAAAAGAGGGAACATAGCTCCAAAGACATCTCCAACCATTTCTGCATCGCCTAAATCTCTCCTTCCCCTCGATGATGTCTGGCCCTCAATGATCAATAAGTCTTGTGCATGATATATTTTGGGGAAGACAATTGCCAAGTAACATGATCCATACCAGTTGTCAGGTAGTCTCACGTAAGCATTTCTTCCACATACAAAATACACATTTGGAATCACTTGCATTCCCTTCAGGAAATCCTTAGTGTAGTACTCTAAATTAAAAGCATGTTCACAGTCAACTTCACCCACGTATACATTTTCATAATACGTTTTGGCTCGGTGAAGACATAACTTTCCTCTCTGAGCTTTATCTAAAGCTATTGGACCACTACTACCCTTTCTCTTGTGTGACTTCTCTTCCTCGGTCCAATCTAATTTCCCTTGTCCTGATTTTTTCAAAATCTTTTGTCTCCTGTAACGATCATCCACCTGCCCTATGAACTTTTTCTCGACTTCTGACACCTTGCATGTCAGATTATTTCTACGGGCATGTGAAGTATCTAAGGTAATCCAAGGAATGAAGAATTTGGCCAATCTGTCTTCACTCTTCCAGTAATCCCATTTATTCATCTGCTTATAATTCGGGACTTCTGGCAACACAGAATCATAATTGGAGAAATAGTATTCAAAACTATCTCTCTCATAAAATATACTAAGCAATAAGCTACATGTAATGCCATATGTCAGAGGGAGGTGATGATATCGAATTCCTTCATCTACAGACGCAGGCAACTGCATGCAGACGTAGCAATCCTTAACCTCCATGGCATCCACGTATTCATACAAAAGTTTAGCATAAGCATTTGACCTAAAGTCTCCTTGGGACTCGTCTACATGTAACCTGCGGGCTTCTGCAGCCAATAACGCTTTCTCTTGAGTGTTTTCCCTTTTCTCACCTGCAACAGTGGGTGTAAGTGTTACTACAGAATTCGCATCAGTTACCTTTACCTCTTCCTCATGTCCCTTTACATAAGAAATTGTTACCACTAAAGCTATTAATATTATCACTCCTACTATTAGTGTACCTATTATACATTTAGCTCTGCGGTTCGGGGTGCCGGCCTCCATTTCGTCAGACAATCTAGCTTTCCCTTTCTCTTTGCAAAAAAAAGTTCTTTTCCTCTCGTTCCTTTACAGTCTCTTTCAATCCCTTTTTTGTCTTTAGAATCCACACAGCTGGAGGCTGACAGCCTTTTTCGCAAAAAAGTCCTTTCACAGTTCAAAAAGACAACCCTAGCCCTTCTCCATCCACTCAAGGGGTTCCCTAAAATTCTCTGCTTCCTGGGCGCTAGGTAATCTTCTTTTCTTCTACTTGCTTTATTTACAAAGTCCTTTAACAATCGACTATTAGATTTGTGGTTGCAGCTTCAATAGCATAGTTCAATATTTCCATGCGAAGAGTATGCTCTTCATGTGCTGTTATCGTGGTACCAAAGTCGGGGAATTTCAATTCTGTAAGAAACATGTGTTTTAACTTGCTGAGGCGGGGAGGTCTGGGGAGCACGAATGTTAGTGACCCTTCTTGTTCGACACCGGGTACCAACAGTTGTATTTCCACGGTGATAATGGGCTCAGAACTGGACACCACCACCGCTCGGATCCTCCCTGTCTCCGGTTTCACAGACATTTGTCGCCAGATATGTCCACTCAGGTGTGGAGTATCTTCTGTTAGGCACACGCACTCTTCTTGACCTTCTTCGGTCTGGTGCTTCAGCGCCCTGAGCACCTTCTTCTGGGTCTGAGTCTTCTGATATCGGAGGAAGGGTTGCTTCTGGAGTTGACCTCAGGCTAGAACTTCTTCTTTGCGGCCAATTTGCTTCTCCACGTGCCCTTCTACTCCTTCTCCTTCTGGTCTGTTCTCGCTCTCTTTCAGACCTGTCAGGGTCAGACTCGTACTCCCAGCTGTCTTCTCCTTCTGTAGCGTCTTCTGTTTCGCTGTTGTACTGACCGTCCTCAGCTTGGTCAGACTCGTTCCCTGCTTCCACTGGCACCTCTACAGCTTGGCTAGCCCCCTCTATGGCTTCTTGGTCCTCAGCTGGACGTCCATCCGAGAGAGGAGCTGTTTCCAGAGGTGCTGGAACCCTTTTCGTATGCGACGCGTGTATCCAGTTGGGCAGGCCTCCCACCTTTACAGCTGTACTTGTGATCAGGATAACCTGGTAGGGCCCACGCCAACGAATATCCAAGCAGCTTCTTCTCACATGTTTCTTCACCAGGACCCAGTCCCCCGGATACAGGTCATGGCAAGGGCCCTGGCACGCTGGAACCTCTGCAGCCTGCACCTGAAGGGACACAGAACGCATGGCGTCAGACAGCCCCTTACAATAGTCCAGGATCATATCATCTGTGATATTTAACAGTGCAGTAGCTGGAATAGATGGCAGTCTCATTGCTCTCCCCATTAACACCTCATGTGGTGACAACCCTGTTCTTCTGTCTGGGGTACTACGAAGGCTCATGAGTACCAATGGCAGGGCGTCAGGCCAATTCAGGGTCGTTGAGGAGCAAACTTTCGCTATTCTGGACTTGATCGTGCCATTAATTTGTTCCACAATTCCTGAGGCTTCTGGTCGGTAACTGCAATGGAGCTTTTGGTCGATATTCAGTGCAACACAAATCATCTTCACAAGCTCGCTGTTAAAATGTGTTCCCCTATCTGATTCCAAAAAGGCCGGCACCCCGAACCGAGGGATAAGTTCTCTAAGCAGTAACTTAGCCACTGTGAGGGTGTCGCACCTACGTGTAGGGTATGCCTCAACCCATCTGGAGAACACACAAACAACCACCAGGACATAGCGGAGGCGGTTGCATCTTGGCATTTCAATGAAATCTATCTGCATTCTGTTGAATGGACCTCCAGACCTTCCTATGTGACTTAGTGCAACTGGTGTTCTTTTCCCTACATTCAGCTGCTGGCAGGTCACACAACGCTGGCACACTGCTTCTGCTGCTATTCTAAACTTAGGATTGTACCAAGTCTGTCTAAACACTCTCAGCATAGCATCTCTCCCTAAGTGTACGGGACCATGTATGAGTCTAGCCATTGGACTCACCATCTCATTGGGCAACACTGCTCTGCCGTCTGCTGAGACCCAAAAATGAGTCTCACCCATTACACATCCTGCCTTTTCCCATGTTTCTTTCTCAGAATCAGGAGCATTTTCTTGCATGGTTGACAATTCATCCCAAGTATCAACAGTTTCCAGTATCATGGCTAATTCAGTTCTTACATTTATTCCACCCACATCCACCTCTGTGAAAGAGTAACCTTGTTCTGCGCAATACCGCGCAACTTCATCAGCATATCTATTGCCTTTCGAAACAAAGTCCTCATTTTTGGTATGTGCGATGCACTTTACAACTGCGATACTTGCTGGACATTGCAATGCTTCTAACAACAAGCGCACAAACTCTCCATTGCGAATGGGAGAGCCTGAAGAAGTCATGAACCCTCTTTGAGACCATAACTGCCCGTAATCATGAACTACCCCAAACCCGTATTGGCTGTCGGTGTAGATGGTGACTCGAATTTGATTGCCTGCTAAGCAAGCACGTGTTAGGGCAATAATCTCGGCTACCTGAGCGGAGTGTACTCCTTCCAGGCACCCAGCTTCCACAACTCCTTCAATTGTACAAACAGCATAAGCTGCTCTCAACTGCCCAACTTCGTCTCTTACACATGAGCCATCGACAAAGAAAACTTCATCTGGGTCCGTCAGTGGCTCATCCACGATGTCGGGTCTGGGTTTGGTGCATAGTTCAGTCACATCGAGACAGTCATGGTCTGTATATTCATCATCATCATCAATATCATTTGGAAGTGGCATTAAGGTAGCAGGGTTCAAAACAGAGCATCTCTTGAGGGTCACGTTCTCTGCAGCAAGAATAACTTGCTCATAGCGCGTGAGCCTGCTATTGGTCAGATGCTGTGTTTTGGTCCTGGTCATCAACAGTTCAACAGAATGTGGCACGCACACCTCTAACGGGTGCCCCATAACGATATTTTCACATCTCTCAATGCTGACACCCGTTGCAGCAACGGATTTGAGACATCCGGGCAACGCTGCGGCTACTGGGTCTAAAGTAGCTGAAAAATAAGCAACTGGTCTACGGGCATTCCCATGGATTTGGACCAACACAGACAACGCACAACCTTCTCTCTCACAACAGTAAAGAAAGAATTGTTTATTGTAATCAGGCATTCCCAATGCCGGAGCACGACACAGGTCCTCTCGCAACTGTAGGAACGCCATCAAACAGTCTTTGTCCCATGGTACCGGATCACTCACCTCTTTGTGCGTCAGTTTTTGCAAGGGCTTTGCTTTCAGTGAAAAGTTCACGATCCACTGTCGGCAATAACCCACCATCCCTAGGAACATCCTGACCTCTCTCTGTGTCTGAGGCGCGTTCATTTTCATGATCGCCTCTATCCTGTCTGGTGACACCTTTCGTTTGCCTTTCTCAATTCTGTGTCCTAAGTACTGTACTTCTGTCAGGCAGTACTGCAATTTTCCCGGGGACACCTTGTGCCCATTGGCAGCTAGGTGATTTAACAAAGCAATGGAATCTTCCCTGCAAGCTTCTTCTGTTTCTGACGCCACAAGGAGGTCGTCTATGTACTGGACCAGAACTGACTTCTGGGGCAGCACTAGACTTTCAAGATTTTTCTTCAGAAGCTGGTTAAAGATCGATGGACTCTCTGTATACCCCTGAGGGATACGACACCATGTTAGGACGCGATTTTCCAGCTTAAATGCGAAAAGAAAATGGCTATCTTCGTCCAAAGGGATCGAAAAGAAAGCCTGACAAAGATCTATCACAGTGAACCACTCTGCTTGGAATGGAATCTGAAACAGTATCACTGATGGATTCGGTACCACTGGACAACATGAAACGACTATGTTATTAATCTTTCGAAGGTCCTGCACTATCCGAAATTTCCCATTTGGTTTCTGCAGACCCATAATCGGGGAGTTACATGGACTACCCACGATTTCTTTCAGTATTCCCTGTTTAATCATGGACTCGATCACGGGTTTTATGCCTGCAATCGTTTCTGGAGTCAATTTATACTGGGGTGTTCTTGGGAACTCAGCATGCGGTTTCACTACAATTTTCACTGGGTCCACCCCTTTGACTAATCCAATCTCTTCCCCAGTGAAATCCCATACCTCTGATGCCACTGTCTCTCTCAAATCCCAGGGAAGCTCGTCTACTGTCAAAGTAGGGTACAGCTCCACACATATTCTTGAGTTTGCAACTTTGAAATCTGCATCATCATCATTAGTCAATACCTCCACTCCCTGGGGTGTACAATATATAGTACAATTCAATTTGCACAACAGGTCTCTTCCTAGCAGACACACAGGGCTTGAATCGCAAACCACAAATTGGTGCTCATCGCTGTACTTCCCTATTTTCACCTGTACCGGTTCTGTCAATTGGCTGGTTATTCTCCTGTTTGCGACCCCTACCACCTGTATGGTCTCTCCAGACATGGGCAGGTCTGGAACTGCAGCTGATCTGATCGTGGATCTAGTGGCTCCTGTGTCCACCAGAAATGTCGTAGGGCACCCTGCTACTTCTGCTTCCACATAGGGTCCCCTCTGATCTACCTCTAAGGCTGCCCCAAGGGTGCAGTCTTCTCTTTCCACTCTCTGTCCGGTTAATGGGTCCACATAATAGCATTCTTCACCTTCCACAAACAGGGGCATTTGTCTATAGGTCTTACCCATACTCCCTACTCGAGGAGGTTGCGGGAACTGGGCTCGGGGAGGAGCCCCCCCCCCTTTGAGCACCTTTCCTTGGTATGGCGTCGCCCCTCTCATAGGTGCGCTCTGGACCTCTTCCTCCTCTATCTCTTGCTCTCCGATCTCTACATTGTAAGGGCACTCGCGTTTCCAATGCCCCAACTCGTTGCACTGGTGGCACCTAGTCGTTTTCTTCAAGGTAGCTATGTCTACTCTGGGTCTGAAGGTAGTACTCTCCTCATTACCCTTGTTCTGACTGTACTGCTTCTTACCTCCTGTACCTGTCCCTTGCTGCTGTTGTTGCGGTCCCCCCTTTCCTGCTGCCTGCAATTGTACCACCATCAGCTTCTCTTTTAGTTTCTTAGCCTTGGAGTCTACCTCATCACAGCAGTACCTGGCATATCTCAGTATTTCATCTAGGGGTCTACTTTGCCAACAAATCGAGTGTTGCTGAATCATTAAACTAATATCCGGTCTCAGTCCCAGGACGAACTTGGACACAAATTGCCCTATGTCCTTTGGATCCATTACATCCAAGCCGCTATACTGTTTAAACGCCTTCAGCAATCTCTCGTAATATTCATGGACTGTCTCTTTGGGTTCCTGTCTCGTTCTGTCTATTCTGACCCAATCTATGTCTTGCATTGGCACTTTTTCTTTCAGCCAAGTCATCACTCTCTCGAATTTTGCCATCACGATCTCGGACGGCCCATTAGTCCTAGCATCTCTCTCTGGCTCCGTTGTGGGCCACTCAGCGCTAACCTTGCATGCTGTCCACAGATCTCCTGGTACTACAATGTCAAACAGCGTGTTCAGATCTATCCATAGGACTTTTGAGATCTTTACAAACCTCTCGACCTGCTTGTACCACTCCACGGGGCTCTCTCGTAACTTGGGGAAAGATGTGGTAAAAGCAGCTAAATCTCCCCTACTCCAAGGGACATGTACATAGCTCCCATTGGCAACTTCACGCAAAGGGTAAGCTTCTATTCCCTGCTGTCCTGGTGTTATACCAATCATGCTTCTTCTGCCGGTCCCTTTCTTGGACCACCTCTCTTCCCATTTATCTAGTGCCCTCCATGTCCTTATTCCAGTAATCAGTTCCCTTATGTGTGTTTTCAGCCCAATCGTTCTCCTCTCATCTAGATCTCGATCTGAGTAATGTAGCCTGTGGTTACCCTGTAATGCTTTGGTTCTTGACAAGTCCACCATATATTTGCCTGCTAGTTCGACTAACTTCTCATGGACTGCTCTCGCCTTTCGTGTGATGTCCTTTGCCATATACAGTATTTCATCCTGTTCATACATTTCCATTCTTTCTAAAGGCAGGGTACCATCTACCATGTCATCCAGATCTGACCTTAAGCTGGAGACATCAAGTCTCTTGGCTTTTATCTCAGCTCGCAATATGTCTTTTGAAGGGGGCTCACTGGTCTCCCTCCCATCCCAACTTCGAGCTCTGCGTTTGGGCTCAGGAGAATTAATGGGTGGCCTCCCTTGCTCCCATCTCTCCAGGTCCCATGCTCGGCCATCCAATCTTGGAAGGTGATGGAACACGGGCCTTTTATCCCTACTCTCTCTCTGCCCACTCTCGTCTTCTTCTCTCCTCTCACCGCACATCTCTCTGTTATTTTCCCTCTGGTCGCTACACTCCCTTTGCCTCGTATCGCTCAGTATCCGATACGATCCTTCCTGGTTCCCCATATTCCCTGGGCTGCGCTCATTTCTGTCATCACAGGGACTATGGTGCGACCTCTCACAACTCCCATTCTGTTCTCTGGTGCCAGGCACACAGTGTGGACACTTAAAGCTGTTCCTGTACTCTTGCGCTCTCCTCTCCTCTTCACTGAGTATTGGGCACGCCACCCCTTCACTCCCGGGGCCCCCGTTTTCCAGGTCTGTTCTACCTCCATTCCGGGCCCAATGGGTGACTCCCCTACTCCCTCTACAGTCCCACTCCGGGCTACTCTCCCCAGCCCCGCAGTGAGTTCGTGCTCTGCTGTCCTGACTTTCCCTTTCTGCTTCTGCAGCATTGATGCACTTTTGAGCCTTCACTGCCTCATCCCACTGCTTCATGTACTCATTTAGCTCTTGAAAGGATTTTCGTCCAGATCCCCTCAGATCCATTGGCCATCTAGGGCCCCCAGGATCTCCTCCTGGGTCCCCTGCTGTGTGCATCGGGGTACTCCACTCTCTGGGTATTGGCATCTGACTTGGGGAATTAGTGGTATCGTTCCTCCTTGCCTGCTCTGCTCTTTCTCTGTCTTTCCGTTTCCGTTCTTCCCCTTTTGCTCTCTCTTGGTCATATATCGATATTATAGGACCTATGGTAACAGGTACCTGTAGTGCATCTGGCAATGGGTAGGATGTGGCGCTTTCCGTTTCCGGCGCTCTTTGTACCACAAACCTACCGACCACCTGTTGCACCTGACTAGGCTGGAGCAACTCTTTCTTTGGCTCAGGATCCCACTGTGAACTGGGAAGCGGTCTATGCTCTCCTGCATTGCCCCCCTTTTCTCCTTCAGTATTCTCGACCTCTCCCCCTGCTCTATTATACGGGGGTGGCCTGTCTGTCAGTAATCTGTTTATCAGGCTGTCCTCTGTTTCGCTCTCATCATCTTCTTCTAGGGGGCTTTTATTTACTGGCGCCTCTAACACTGGGTACAGTTTATTTATTTCCAAATTATGCACTCTCCATCTTTTAGCATCCGCATCCCACCTGGCATCCTGTACTGCCCTTACCGAGCGTTTCACCCTTTCTTGTCGTCTGTTCATATTCCTTTCATGCGCTGCCCTAAGCCATGCCTCAAGGGCTTCAAACTGGGTTGGTCTAGGCAAGGGTCTCTTTGAGGTCATGACTGATTTCAATCGATGTAACACCTCTAATCTGAACGTCCCGTACTTCGGGAACGTCAGTTCCTCGTTTCCTTCAGTAATCTTACTCCACTCTGATATCCAAAGGATCGTATGCAACCCAACATTTACTGCCATATAACGAGCTGGCGTACCCTCCGGCGGGGCTTCTTCCCCTTCATACGATCCTCGCCTCTCTTTCTTAAACAGCGCTTTCAACCATTTAAAACACTTCATAATTATGCGCACAAAATCCAGCCTCGCTACTCTGTTTACTTCCTGATGACAATCCACCAATCCTGTCGCGGCTTTGCTAGCTTGGCCTATCACAGCGCGGTCTTTCTCCTGTTGGCCAATCACGTCGCGACCCTGTATGACGTGTTCGCTAGCTGGCCTATCACAGCGCGGTCTTTCTCCGGTCAGCCAATCACTGCGCGACACCACCTGACGTCTCTTTTCTCCGCTTCGCAGCAGCACCCCTCCTTTCTCAACTCGTCTCCCGGTTATGCATGCGTCCCATTCATACACTGAAAAATGACTACTTCCGACCAAGCGGTCACTTCTCTCGACTGTACGTCCACAGTCTATCTGTAATTGTCAACACAACTGACGAGATGTCTATCGTCTTTCTGATAGGTTACTTACACACACAGTAACTTCCGACCAGCGTCCGTTACTCACGCACTCACTCTTACGTTCCCCCTATCTCGGTCTCTCGGGTGATCAATGGTACCTCATGACCCCCTTCACTCTAGTTGACAATTACTCTGGGTGTCCGATACACCCGAACCACTTAAGCTCTCCTTGAACTTAAGATTTCCACCGGTTGCGCGCGCTCACAACCTGTTCCACAGTCACTCTACAGACATTCAACTCCGCCAGACATTACAACATAGATACAATACAAAACACCGCAATCTAACACGCATAACCCTTTATACTCACTCTCTCTGATACTGCTGCTTTTTCTGTCTCACGTCATCCGGATCTTCATCTGCGGGCTGTTCTTCCGATCATCGATTTCTAGGGGCCTTGGGGTAAGCTAACCTGGCCTAGGTCACCGTCCTCAAGAAGGCAACCATCCTCTATAGCTACCAACTGAAAGGGCGAGATTTTGATCGATACCTTATATCTATTGATCCAAACCTCGATCTGGTCGACTGAACCTTTATTGCCTGTCTTGGAAGGAAACAGTACACCTATCTGCAAGTTAGTTCACCCAATAAAGGACTCTACTCTTAAAGATCACGGACAACTTCTAGGTTTCAAAAGTTTATTGTAAAGATATAATGAGCTGCAAATACAAGCATCTCAGAATGAGATTCACGAGATACACAGGTCCAATTACATACATGTGCTCTCGAAAAGCCCTCAGACGAGCAACAGAAATCACTAACACAAGTTCTAAAAATAGCAAAGCTATCAGCATAGACGCATATCTCTCCTTCATTTAGGTTGGAGGAAAACAAACACAGGTTAGGCGTCCCTACCCTGTTCTAGATGGTATCCCTACTTAACCAAATCCCAACCTAACAAAGGTGTCAGCAATGAATGACCCCCAAGGGAAGTCACCCACTCTAAGTCTCTTGGTGAAAACCTAAAGTTCTCCAGTCATGACCCCTCACTGCCTACCCATCCGCTCTCTAAAGGGTCCTCAGGTCTCTGCTCTAACTCCACCCAGGGGTGCTGTCCCTAATACAAAACAGTCAACAACATTTGAGACGCCCCTTGCGAAACGCCTCTCACGTGGTGCAACTTCAGGCTTTTTCCATGATGCTTTGTATTGGGCCTCAGACGTTAGAGTTGACCTTGCTTCTCAGTCTCTTCTCCGGCCCGCTGATACCCCTTAAACATTCCAGAACCCTCCTCCATGTCTGGGCCGTCTACTGAACAGACCTCTATTCATTCACTTATAATTGGATCCCCCCTTTCCTGTTGCAGACAGATATCTGCCGCCAAGAACCCAACTCTCATAGACTTCTAAAAAGGCTTGCAACATTTCTCAGCCCAGACATGTACGTGTAAATCACTGCTAAAACATTTCAGGCCTACAATATTTCACATTATGATTATAGCATTCAAATTCTTCATTTAATTAAAGCATGTTAAACTCTTATTCTATTATTTAGAAAACATTATTCTAAATCACGGCCCATTAATGCAATGACCAAAAACGTTAAACAATCTGTGTCGTGAAAAGAAACACCTTCCCTTTTAGCTCCAGCTCTGGCCCTGAGGCCTACCACGTTCTGCGTTTTACCACAGACCATCTTATATGTTAACAGCTACACGACATAGATTCAAAATAATCACGTCTAATAAAATCATATAATGTCACACATTTCTGTATTAGTTCCACTTCTACTTAAATCTCTATATTAGCTATACATTTAGAATATAATTTCAGATACTATTAGCACTCATGGCATTTCTCATCATGACTTGTGCTTACTATAGGTAAGTGTGATGTACTCATACATTTATATCAGTTTGCGCTCTCTCACCAGTGACGTCACCCGTCACTCAGAACAACAAAACACACGCCCCCGAATGCGAAAATTACCATGCTTTCTCCGAGGCATTTCTGCTTTGCCTCGGAGAAAGACGGTGGTGGTTTCCAGAGCTGCTCTGCTCGTCCCCCCTCCCTCTGCCCGCAGCTCTCCTTCGTCCTGCTCTGGCCCCCCTTCCCTCCGCCCTGAACTCTCCTTCGTACCACTCCCCCCCTCCCTCCGCCCGCAGCTCTCCTTCGTCCCGCTCCCCCCTCCCTCCGCCCGCAGCTCTCCTTCGTCCCGCTCCCCCCCTCCCTCCGCCCGCAGCTCTCCTTCGTCCAGCTCCCCACTCCCTCTGCCCGCAGCTCTCCTCCGTCCCGCTCCCCCCTCCCTCCGCCCGCAGCTCTCCTTTGTCCCGCTCCCCCCTCCCTCTGCCCGCAGCTCTCCTTCGACCCGCTCCTCCCCTCCCTCCGCCCTCCCTTCCGTCTCTCCTCTTCTGCTCATTTCTTCTCCCTCTGTGAATATTTATTTGCCCGAAGAATTAATGTTTTGGAGTTAGGGGCTTGGAACCCGCCTCTCTCCTCCATTGGCTGGCTTCCTAAACGGAGGCCAGCCATTGGAGGAGAAGGGCATCACTCCTGCCAAGCCCCGTCTTTTTCGGATTCGGGGGCATGTATTTTTAGGTTCTTTCTACCTGTGACCCATCCGTCACTCAAACCTAAAAACACACGCCCCGAATGCGAAAATTACCATGCTTTCTCCGAGGCATTTCTGCTTTGCCTCGGAGAAAGACGGTGGTGGTTTCCAGAGCTGCTCTGCTCGTCCCCCCTTCCCTCCGCCTTCAGCTCTCCTTCGTCCTGCTCTGGCCCCCCCTTCCCTCCGCCCGCAGCTCTCCTTTGTCCCGCTCCCCCCTCCCTCCGCCCGCAGCTCTCCTTCGTCCCGCTCCCCCCCTCCCTCCGCCCGCAGCTCTCCTTCGTCCCGCTCCCCCCTCCCTCCGCCAGCAGCTCTCCTTCGTCCCGCTCTCCCCCTCCCTCCACCCGCAGCTCTCCTTCGTCCCGCTCCCCCCACTCCCCCTCTCCCTCCGCCCGCAGCTCTCCTTCGTCCCGCTCTCGCAGCAGGCCCAGCTGTCCGCGTACAAGGGGTGTGGGGTGGTGCATTACGGCAGAAGTATAGCCAGCGGTGCGTGCAGTAGCTGGCCTCGGCAGTGGCAAATGTGCACATCTGTAGCAGCAGGTCCAGCTGCCAGCGTAGGGCAATACGAAAAGGCTGTCACAAAATGGCGGCTGACTACAAAGCAGAGTCGAAAATCACGGAACCTCACTTCCTGGTAGGGGCGTGCTCTTCTGGAAATACTGGCCAAACTATATGTAAGAGTAGCGCATTATTGCAACCAGGGACATCTTAAGGATTTCGGGGACCCTGGGCCAAAGTCATTTTATGGGCCCCTGTTCGGGACAATTTTGAATTTCAGCTCTTTCATGTCCACAGCATTTAAAATAATCTGTTTGAGAATTATTCGGTGTCATCAGGGCAAGACTCCCTGCAGAACAAAGCTAGCTTTATCTGGGGTCCCCCTGAATGACTGGGGCCCTAGGTCAGAGTCCACTTTGCCCATGCCTCAAACGACTATGATTGCAGCAGACCTAGCAGTGCACGCAAAAAGCAGAGAGGTGGATGCGAGTTGCTATGGGCATTTGAAACGGTCTGTGTAGCTTTGCCTGGAGGAGCTATGGGAGGGAAGTGCTGCAGTGACAGCATACGTGCAGCCGGATGTGAGAAGATAGGTCGCTAGCGCCTATGTCCAGTAGTAGGCCATGCTGTGTATGGGAGTAAGAGGGGGGGCCTGCACATCTGCTTGCTTGCTCATATATACACACATAGTGGCAGTTGCCACTGTGCAATTAGTCAGGTTAGTTTCTATAGGAAGAGTTTTTTCTGTTTTGCTAATAACTTAGCCACCCTTTCACAAATGTGCACAAAAAAATTTCACCCACCTCTGGCTCTTTAATGGAAAGTTTCATGCTAAACCGTCAAGTGGGAGCCGGGGTGAGGGGGGATTAAAAAAGTGCTATTTCCCATGCTGATTTCAATAGGAAACTTCACTCTCTGGTACAGAAAAAATGGCTGATTCCGATTTGACACAATGTTAGACCTTTACTTAGTGTGCTTTTTGAGATTTTGTGAAAATCTTTTCTGCTGTTTTTGAGAATTCTTTTTGTCCAGATATGCTCGGAATTGTCTAATTTAAAGGGGAAAAGTCAGCCTGATTGGCCGACCACAACAGGAACATTTTGTTGTGGCAGGACTCGGACATTTCTGCGTCATAAAAAAAAAAATAAGGGGCTAGATTGAGCACAGCATTAAACCCCAAGGGCTTAATTTGTAGATCATAACCAAAAACTTTGTTTCTTACTCACAGATTTAAAGTTACTATAAAAAAAGAAAAGTGCCACACATGATGCTGCCAGTGGCATGCCACATAATTTAGGTCATCCTGCCACACAAGGTGGTCGGTCCTCCGTTGCCATACATTTCTTGTGGCCTAAATTTCTGCTATGATTCATCCATTTTTTCTCGAACTGTTTCCCTCACATTCCTCTCACCCTCATTATTCGAACAGCAATCACATGAAAAAAAACAGCCACACACATACACACCAAAACTCAGAGAGAGCTAAAGAAACTCTCTCTCTCTCTCTCTCTCATAACCCCACAAATCTTGATCTGTTTGATACTGTGCACCTTCCCTGACAAGCCAATAACAAGTTCGGCTAGCAGAAGTGTCAATCAGGAACACAATTATAAAACGTATTCTTCTGTTTGAGTAATATTGTCTGCTACGGGACATGTGCTTCTGTCCTAATAGCGTGGCAACTCCTGTTTACATTAATTACGGACAGTGTTGTGCACACAAGGTTTTGTGATTTTCCATGTATGCTGTTTCAAGGCTTGTGGTTTTGGCATGAAGATGGGGATAGTTTATTGTTGAACACGGTGACCAGGTTGTTGGCAGCTGGCGCTTGTGTGTCAAAGTAATCATTCTGAGATAGATAGTGTGTGATTTGTGGTTTATCCACTTGTGTGCTCGGATTGATGATCTAAAGCATGTTGGACCGCTTTTATGAATCTTGAGGTTCTGGGCGGATGAGGTAGCCTTAGTTGTAGTACTTAGCATTGGTGCAGTTGGATGTCTGGGTAGGTTCGCTGTCGGGAAGGCAGACTTGTTGAGTTCCATGAGATCAAGAAGTAGATCTTCTGCCAGATATTAGGCCTTTCACAGAGCCAGAGCGGGAGATCTCTGGCCAAACAAACCTCTGCTGGCAGCTGCCCCCTGGCTGTGCTTGCTCCCCTGCCCCATGGCTGTGCTTGCTTCCCTGCCCCCTGGCTGTGCTTGCTCCCCTGCCCCCTGGCTGTGCTTGCTTCCCTGCCCCCTGGCTGTGCTTGCTTCCCTGCCCCCTGGCTGTGCTTGCTTCCGTCCCCCCTGGCTGTGCTTGCTTCCCTGCCCCCTGGCTGTACTTGCTTCCCTGCCCCCTGGCTGTGCTTGCTTCCCTTCCCCCTGGCTGTGCTTGCTTCCCTGCCCCTGGCTGTGCTTGCTTCCCTGCCCCCTCGCTGTGCTTGCTTGCTCGTGTGTGTATGTGGCTCTGGGTGTGTGTGGCTCTGGGTGTGTATGGCTCTGGGTGTGTGTGGCTCTGGGTGTGTGAGTGTGTCTCTGGGTGTGTGAGTGTGGCTATGGGTGTGTGTGTGTGTAGCTCTGGGTGTGTGTGTGTGTGGCTCTGGGTGTGTGTGTGGCTCTGGGTGTGTGTGTGTAGCTCTGGGTGTGTGTGTGTAGCTCTGTGTGTGTGTGGCTCTGTGTGTGTGTGTGGCTCTGTGTGTGTGGCTCTGTGTGTGTGTGTGTGGCTCTGTGTGGGTGTGTGTGGCTCTGTGGCTCCGTGTGCGTGGCTCTGTATGTGTGGCTCTGTGTGGGTGTAAATGCAATAGGTCATGCATTTGCGAGCTATTAAGCTATTGGCATTGTAAATGACAATGCCATGTATTTAACGATTAAGCTATTGACAATGTAAATGACAATGCCATTTATTTATGATTTAAAACAAAAAAAAAATGTCATGAGCAATGCCAATAGCTCTACCTTTAATAATGCCGAGACCATTGCATTGTAAATGCTTGTTTCATTGTGTGTCTGCACTGCAACTACAGGTTAGTTAATTGCTGTGTATTTTCAGTGGAGCTTTACACAGGTACACTGTACTTTACCAAACGCGTTCTCCTCTCCATCACTGAACCCGATGAGAAAACTTTCATATATTAACTGCAGTGCATCGTTAGTGTATGCAGTGCTGCAAAATTCAACTGCAGCAGTGTGAGGTGACCCTACGAATGTATTTCCTTCCTTATGAGTTGTAACTCTAGATAGAAAGCACACTGTTCGAAGCCAAGGATGTGCCATACTCCAAGTTGGGGTATTTATGGTTTTGTTAATTTTCAAATTAATCCCTTCATCCAACGACCACCAAAGCATTATGTTTTATTTTATCTGGAATCAACATTTACTCCATCTTCTATAGGACAGGGACTTACTTGGCTGCTCGACCACAGTATCCACAGAAGAGTCAAGGCAGTCATAAACCTGTATAACCATCAAAGGAATAGTCACCAGCCTGGCTGTCATTAGTGAACAGATACAATCTCAGCTTCAAAATTAGGGAGGCCAACTTTCCATCATCACCTCAAAGCACAGTTTCAATGCGTAGTGATACTTTGCATGAATTGAGACATTTTGCACGTACTGGCACATCACAAGCTGCTACAAACACGCATTTGGTTATACTTTTTTTAAACTGTATTCTGTCATTTTTAGTGCAAATTAAATAGAGCATCTGTATATCTTACACCATCTCTTTCCTCTTCATTATGGTCTGGACACCTTTATTTGACCCACCGATAGGCAGTGAGAAACCTCTTACTGCCTTGTTATGTTATGTTATGTTATGTTATTAGGATATTTGTCAAGCGCGCTGTCACCGATTGGTTTCCTGGCGCTGCGGTCAACAGTAACACAAGCGTGGATGAGGGGTGGCGGATTATAAAAATGCTTGTCTGAAGAGCCAGGTCTTCATGGCTTTCCGGAAAGAGAGAAGGTCTTGGCAGTTTCGAATCTCCAGAGGAAAGGTGTTCCATAAGCAAGGGGCAAGTGTTGCGAACCTACGGCCTCCGGCGCGCTTAAGTTTGAAGGGGGTGCGTCAGCAAGAGGCTCTGGTGGAGTGAGCGTAGGTTTCGAGGAGGGATGTATCTGATGATTAATTGGTCAATGAATTTAGGGCTTTTAGAGTGCAGGGATTTAAATATCATACAGCCAGTTTTGAATGCACAGCACTGGGTGACTGGAAGCCAGTGCAGTTTCCTGAGTAGGGGAGTAGCTGCCTGCCGCCTCGGCTGATTCAGAATTAGCCTCGCGGCGTAGTTCTGCACCATCTGGAGACATTTAGATAGGTAGTTGGGAGGACCTAGGTAGATGGCGTTCGTGTAGTCCAGATGGGACGGGACAGTAGAGATCACGACCTGGGTGATTGCCTCGGGTGTGAGTAGACGACAAACCTTCCGAATTTTTTTTAGCTGGAAGAAGCACTTGGAGACCACCTGGCCTTCAGCCTCAGCAACACACTTACTATCAAGCCCCATAATAGGCATCCACCCCAACCCTAATACCTGCACAAACACACGCTCCTATGCGACCTATACCATTGAGAAAGTTAATAGCTTGGAGCTCGGTCATTGCAGAGACCTGTTGGCTTTGCCAATGCTTGTTTATGACTTGTGCCTCGGGGCTAGCCCAGAACACCGCCTGTAGGGACGCAGCCAGGGCATCTTTGTGCCTGGCCTAGTTCGACATAATCCAGACATCTCGAGCTACACTCGGACAGTGTAAGGGGGCCTGTGAGGGGAGAAGGGTGGAGAGGATAGTGAACTTGCTTACTAGCATATGACACATGCTATGCAGAGACCCTTGGAACGTGGGGGAGGGTGGAATGTGTGTGTTTGGTGATGGAACACATTGGGACATTAGCGGATAACCGATAGGGGGCGCCCATACCATGTGCTAACAATATTTATTGGCATATAAAAAAAACGCTGCGTAGAGTCCTACGGAGCGGGTATTTCAGTACCACGGCGCGGGCCACTGCTAACCATTCCCCGGTCACAATAGTTAACCATGAGGGTCGCGGACTGTGTAATGCCCTGCGGCGCCAGGTAGCGGTCTAGCCTACCCACGCCTGTCAGGACACGTAAGCACGGGCGCGTTACGTAACGTGCCCGCTATTAAAATAAAGGGGGCGTGGCCGCGGAGTTAGTCCAGAGCCACAATCGAACTAACAACCGGCTCCGTGTATAATTCCGTGTTTATGCGCCGCTAATGAAAGCGCCAGCGCTATCACAAACACGACACTGGCGACGAGGGGCTTATTGACCCCATGCTGTGCCAAGTGGTCCCCCTCTACTGCAGTCTGGGAAGCAAGTTCTGAGAGCTGTGTTATCTAGGCCCAGGAAGACCACGAGGGCCTTGTGTGAGCCTGCTGCTGGCTCCAAGTGCCACATGCTGCTGCCAGTAAGCCTGAGGAGCCCCACTCGTACCAGTCATCATGGGAAGCCCCTGGCATCACAGTAAGGAGACCCTCACCACCCCCTGCGTCTAACCCACGCCGGAGTGCCACGTGAGCCCCCATTGAGGTCAGGGCTGTGCACCTAGCAGGCTACCATCTGTAAAGAAGGGAGGGAAGACGGCCACTCAAGTTTTGCCCGGCGCAGTCATCACTGACCCCGGCCAACCCCCGCCGACGCCCCGTGAGGTGGGTGAACAGCGCACGTGCCGCGGAGAGCACCACGCACGCGCCAAAATGGCGATGATTCCCGCCATAGAGCCATTTATCATCGACGGAGCTCCGTCATCCCTCGCTCCGTGATGGAGAGACTGGGTAGACCGCCTCCAAATCTATTTTGAAGGGGCGGGCACGGCCCGGGAGAAGCGCAGAGCATTACTACTTCACCTGGGAGGGAAAGATATCCACCGCATATACAAAACGATAGTGGAAGCCACACCGAAGACATACCACACCCTCCTCAATGCTTTGAACGCGCACTTCGAGCCTATGGCAAGTAAAGACTACGAGCGGTTCATCTTCCGCCAGGCGAAGCAGGACGCAGAAGAATCACTGGACGCCTTCCATGGGAGGTTGAAAGAATTGGCCAGCACGAGTGGTTTCCAGGATGAACAGGAAGAAATCCGAGGACAGATAATCCAAGGGTGCTACTCTTCCAAACTCAGAGTCACCATCCTCCAGGAAGACGGCAAACCGCTGGCGGACATCCTAAAACTCAGGCGATCCAAGGAACTGTCGCAGGCCAGAGCGTCCCATATATAAGCAGCCCTCCATCGGCCCATCAAGACAGAGCAAGTCAATAAGGCAGAGACAGCGAACGTCGTGAGGCAAGAGTGCGCCAATATGGCGGCAAGAAACAGCAGGACAAGTGCAAGGAATGTGGATACTGCGGAGGACCGCCCCACCGCATGCAAGATTGCCCGGCAAAAGGAAAGAGGTGTAGCGCATGTGGGTGGTTGACCCACTAGGCGGTGGTATGCAGGTCGACGAGATCAAAGAAAGAAGCTGCGCAAGCAGTCGTGGAGTAACGAGATAGTGAGGACATGGACGACGACACTAGTGACTATCCGGTTCACTATGTGTTTGCGATTGATCAACCACGGCAAAAGAAGCAACGCCTGCCAAAATGCTGAATCAATATTCTTCAGCAGGAGGTGAGAGCCACGATCGACACAGGAGCATCCATTGAACTGATGGCGGCCAACGTGTATAACCAGCTTAGCAATAAGCCCCCCCTCTGCGAAGCAAGAATCAGGGTATTCGCATATGGCCTGAAGACGCCCTTTCCACTTATAGGATGTTTCAAAACGGAGCTGCAACATCACGGCCTCAAGGTCCCCACCACTGTATACGTCACCAAGGAAGGCAGCGGCATGCTGCTTAGTGGACAAGCAACAGAAGAGCTGAGGCTCATATCATTCGCCATGGCAGTGCTGGAAGATGAACTAGAGGCCATCTTAGAGAAATTTTGAGATGTCTTCAAAGGCATCGGATGCCTGAAAGGAAAGGAAGTCTCTCTCCACATTGACCCATCGGTCCAACCGGTGGCACTGAGACACATACGCATCGCGTTTCACTTGAGGAAGAAGGTCGAGGAGGAATTGGAGGCACTGGAGAAGCAGGGCATTATCGAGAAAGTCAGCGGACCACCCCGTAGGTGTCCCCGATCATGGTGGCTCGGAAACCGAAACAGCCTGGACAGGTCCGAATCTGTGTGGATATGCGCCTCCCAAATGCGACAGTAAAGAGGGAACGTCACCTAACCCCAACCATTGATGACATCCTGGGAGAGCTGAACGGCGCAAAATGGTTCTCAAAGATGGACCTCCGGTCAGGGTATCATCAACTGCCGCTGCACCCGGACTCGTGGGGCCTCATTTATGATAAATAACGCATCACTGCGTGAAAGCAGCGATGCGTCACTTCTCAGTGCGCACTCCTTGCGACATTCCTGATGCGTCATATTTAATGTATGACGCATCATGTCGCAAGGAGTTACAGATACGTCAGTATTTCTGACGTATCTGCAAGCGCTAAAGTGACGCATTGCTGGAGTGTGTCACAAAAGTGACGCAACTCCAGCAATGCGTCCTTTCACATGGGGCTTGAAGGGCCTGCGTCAGTCTTACGCCTGCTGTGAGGCAGGCGCAAGATTTTGACGCAACGGCGTCCTAAAAGTGACGCAGTGAAATCTCATAGATTTCACTTCGTCACTTTTACGACCCTTCCTTGCGTCAATACGCCCCCCTTGCATACATTATACCTGGCGCAGGTATAATGTGGTGCAGGGGTTTACAAAGTGACGCATCTACCTAGATGCGTCACTTTGTAAATATGGCACAACAAGGCTCATTTTTTACGCCACTGGTGCGTCACAAAAAGTGACGCACCGGTGGCGTAAAAGTGACGCACAGCCTCATAAATGAGGCCCGTGATACATAACCACCTTTTCCACACACGTAGGCCTTCGAAGGTACCGACGCCTCAATTTTGGGATCTCGAGCACCGCTGAGGTGTTCCAAAACACCATTCGCGAAGTACTCAGTGGTCTCCCGGGAGTCTTGAACGTGAGCGATGACCTGCTCATCTATGCATCGTCAGTGGAAGATCACCATCAGAGGCTGAGGGGAGTCCTACAAAGGATCAAAGAGTCTGGCCTGACCCTACATCGGGAGAAGTGTCAATTCCTGAGAAACAAGATCAGCTTTTTTGGTTACACATTCTCAGATCAAGGAATCGCCCCGGAGCCCGAAAAGGTGAAGGACGTCCAAGAAGCCCCAGCCCCCACTAACATTTCTGATACCAGAAGTTTCCTAGGCATGGTGAACTTTTGCGGACGCTTAGTCCCCGATCTTTCCAACCTCACCAAACCGTTGAGGGAACTGACAAAATCCACCACGACGTGGCAGTGGGGCCCAGAGCAGGAACAAGCCTTCAATGCCACAAAACAGGCTCTGTCAGTGGATATGACACTGTCATACTTCGACCCGAACAAGTCCACCAACGTCGCAGTAGACGCCAGCCCATATGGATTGGGAGCAGTGCTCACGCAACTACAGGACAATGGAGAATGGGCCCCGATTGCATACGCGAGCCGCTCTCTAACAGACACAGAGCAGAGGTATTCACAGATAGAACGGGAAGCGATCGCCATCCACTGGGCCTGTCGACACTTCCACGTTTATGTTTATGGCCATCCCTTCACGTTGTCGACGGACCACAAACCACTCATACCCCTATTCCAAGGCTCAGTGTCCAAACCTCCACCTCAGATTGAAAAGTGGATACTCCAGCTCCAGGGCTATGACTACCGGGTCGAGTACAAACCTGGCTCGTCGAACCCTGCCGACTATCTCTCAAGACATCCTCGAAAGGCCACACAGAAGGAAAGAGAGGAGGCGGAAGATACCGAAGAGTATGTCCGGCTGGTACTAGAGAGAGCCAGGCCCCTGCCAATGAGGCTGGAATCCATCATTGAAGCAACCCAGAGAGATGATTGTCTACAACTAGTCGCCGCAGCGGTCCAAATGAACGATTGGCGTCTGATCCAAGCTACCCTGAACAGGCGGACGCCACAAGCAAAAGGGGCACTAGAGTCCATGATGCGGGTCAGGGACGAACTGTCGGTCGACAGCCAGGGCTGCCTCCTGCGGGGACCACGACTGGTAATGCCTTTCAGCCTGGCTCAGCAAGCCGTGGACCTGGCACACCGTGGACACCAAGGCATGGTAAAAACAAAGAGCAGGCTGAGGGCCAAAATGTGGTTCCCAGGAATGGACGCAATGGTGGAACAAACAGTCCGACTTGTACATGGTGTCAAGCAGCAGGACAACCTGACCGCCCTCACCCGATCATCACGGAGAAGAAGCCCAAAAGGCCGTGGGAATGTGTAAGCGCTGATTTCGGACACCTTCCGGACGGGCGCTATGCGCTGGTAATCATCGACGACTTCACAAAGTATCCCGAAGTGGAAATCGTAGCAAGCCAGGCAGCCACGGAAGTCATCACTGAGTTCGAAAAAACCATTGCCACGCACGGAATATTTGAGGTAGTCAAAACCGACAAAGGCCCACCTTTTCAGGGACAGGAGTTTGCGGACTACCTACAGAGCTGGGGAATCAACCACCGGAAAGTAACTCCCCGCTGGCCCCAAGCCAACGGGGAAGTAGAGAGATTCATGCGTACGCTCAACAAAACAATACGCATTGCACATGCAGACGGGTCACCTGTGGAAAGAGCCATATATAGCTTCCTGAGAGAGTACAGGCAGACACCCCATCTCACCACCGAAGCAGCCCCAGGCCCAGCAACCATGGGCCGAGCAGTGAAGGACACTCTCCCAAACCACCCTGACTGGATCCCCGCTAGAGTGGATGTAGACAAGACCCTGGCAAACAGGACCCGATCCAATGATCAAGCCAGTGCCAGAAGAGGGGCTAGAGAATCGGACATCCAAGAAGGGGACAGCGTATTTGTCAAAGACCGATATCCAGGAAGCAAATTCCCGCTCCCGTACGAGCACAAGCCCTGGACCGTTCTAGGCCGGACTGGCACCATGGTGACTGCACAGAGAGGATTAGAAGTTGTCACTAGGAACATTTCGTTCTTCAAAAAGGTACACCCCGGAGCACCAGATCGTCACGAACCAGGTCCCCCGCCAGCCAGGCCCAGCCAGCAAACTGACGAAGATGAATATGAGCTACCAAGGCAGTACCGCACCGAAAATGAGAACCGAATGGACCTGGACACCCAGTCGATGTCGGAGACGCCGTGGGAGAGCCTGCCCAGCTCTCCCGTGCAGTCTCCGACAATATGGGCCTCGCCGAGAGTGACACCGTCCGTGCCACTATCGCGAGGGGAGCAATCCAGGTATGGTTTGCGCCGGAATCCAGCCCCGTCATCCCGGCTAGCTGATTTCATGGTGTGACCACCCAGAGACTGAAACCAAGAAACTGGTAATAGACCCTCGTTTTTTTTCTATAATGCTGTTTGTATTTTTGTTCAAATAAAGGTTAGAAGGAATGTAATGTCCTGCGGCGCCAGGTAGCGGTCTAGCCTACCCGCGCCTGTCAGGACACGTAAGCGCGGGCGCGTGACGTAACACGCCCGCTATTAAAATAAAGGGGGCATGGCCGCGGAGTTAGTCCGGAAGCCGCGATCGAACTAACAACCGCCTCCGTGTATCATTGCGTGTTTATGCGCCGCTAATGAAAGCGCCAGCGCTATTACAAACACGACAGACTGGAAGAGCGGTGGGTCCGGCAGGGCGGGGCAGATGAGAGTGTCTGGGGTCCGTGTACTGGAATAACAGAGCCTGCTGGCGCTCCTGATTGAAGGGCTTCCTACAGCTGTGCACAAGCAACATTGATGGAACAGAAGCCGCCAATACAGAGTAGCAGATCAACATTGAGGTGCTCTGAAGGAGCAATGTATAACTCGGGGGTTCGGCGGGTCAGGATTGAGGTGGCCTAGCTTGTAGAGATGTGGATAAATCGCAGAAATGGAACTGCTGCAGGCCGTCAGGGGAGGGCACAGATGCACTGGCACAGGTGTGTGTAAGGGCCAATATTTGAACAGAGAGAGCTGCGGGTCAGGTTTGAAGTGCACTAGCTCGTAGAGCTGTGCGGTGGTCCCACAGATGGAGTAGGGGTGGCCGATGTAGGTCAGGCTTGAGGTGCATTTTTATTTTTTTGCATATTTTATATAGCGCCAACTCGACCCGAAGGTATTGGAGCGCTTTACATGAGCACCGTATTTACATTACACATTCAGGCACGGGGAGATTAAGTGATTTGCCCAGAATCAGGGAATGTGGACGCGACTTGAGGCTCGAACCCTGGTTTCCAGCACAGGCGTAGGGCGTTTACTGTGTTCAAGTTCCAGTAATTGAGTAGCAGAGCATGATGTTTGTCAGCACATGAAAAATACCTTATGCCGGTAGGCAGGGTGAGAACTGCTTTGTAGGACGGCCCAGATCATAGGTGTTGAAAGTAGGGGTGGCAGTGCTTAATTTGTAAAAAGTTAAGTGCCGGGGCCCCCTAGGAGGAGACTGAAGATTGTAGCACCTATTGCCCCTGCTAGTACTGCCAATGACGGAACCAACACTACAAGTAACCATGAAACTCCTGAAAGTGTGGCAATTCAAACTATCCCAGGCCATTCAATGCAATAAGAATGGCATAGGCCACATTTTAAACGTATATTGAATTATTAAACACTGTGTTAATCTCAAAATTAGACAAAAAGTGACACTGTGTGGTGGACTGCCGTAAGTGCTGTGTTACGAATTAAATGCTAGTTCCAAGCACCAAAAACCACCAGCTCAAATTAAGCCCCGGGTATTAAATGCTGTTTTTATCTAGCCACATTTGCTGTGTCCTCAAACACAGAGGTCGAATGCCAGGCACGCTATGTCTTCAGATTGGTGTTTCTTTCTCTTAATGCAAAGTGAGGGGATTTTATAAAATGAACTATGTGATAATCTTGCTAGGGTACAGGGAGTGTAAAAGAAAAGGCTTTAGGATTTTATTTTCTAACAACAACACAATGTAAAAGTAAATGAGCTGCACAAATATTTCAGAATTTATCAGCTGTTGGGAAAGCATAAAGGAAGCATAGATTTGTATAATTCTGAAATGTGGTGGAAACAAATATTTTTATAGGATCAAAACAATCAGACTTTATAGTAGTTGATGTGCAATTAATAAATATGCGGATGGAACTCGATTTCCACACATCATCGTTTGTGTTCTCTCCATACCATTTTATCAGTCTTCAATTTCGATAAATCTTCATTCAATCTTAAAAAGAACATAAAAGCACAAAGTAAAGGGGTACAATAAAATTAATATATAGCTCGTTCTCACAAATACCAAACGCAGTGCAATACAAATATTAAAAACATTGCAATCACAACAATTAATCAGATATCAATAAAAGAAATGAGTCCACAAACAGCTAAAACAACTAATAGATGCCCTAATACCCCCCTCCATTGACTTTCTACTGCGGGTGGCCATCTTAAAAAAACAACAAACTCTAAAACAAAGTTCTGGGCTTTAAACGTCAGAAGAAAAGTTAATGCCACCTTTACATTTCCAAAAGGCTAATTATCATAATAGGGGTTTAAGAAATAACTGAAAACACGATAATAAAAGCCACAGAAAAACATAAAATGTAACAGATTGTTCCTCCCTGCCATTGTAAGGGCACAGGGAAGCTCTTTTCTCCACCTGCCTTCCGGTTCTTAGAGAAAAACCAGATGCCAGCCCGACCCTGATCTAAATCTAAATAGGAGTGACATCTCCCAACGAATTAGCTCTAACATAAGGTAAAGTGGGATGTCACCCATAGCAAACATGGTGTTATAGTAACAAACAGTATGCTTGATCCCAATCTCCTAGTACCGCAGAGAAGACACATGGTCAATGAGGAACCAACTCATATTAAGTATGGGACATTACAGCACCCCCAAAAAAGCCAGGCTGGATTTCAGAAGATGACTGAATAATATATATGCTTTTAAATGTTGTTTTTATCTAGCCACTTTGCTGTGTGCTCAAACACAGAGCTCCAATGTCGGGCAGGCTATGTCTTCTGACAAATTGCTGCTCATTTTTTTTAGCATGAAGATTATTGTTTTCTTTCTCTGAATGCAAAGTGAGAGGATTTTGTAAAATAAACTAACAATCTTGCTAGTGTACAGGGAGTGTAAAAGACAAGGCTTTAGAATGTTTTTTTCTACCAACAAAATGTAAATGTCAATGAACTGTACACATATTTTAAACTATGTCAGCTGTTGTGAAAGCAATAATGAAGCATATCTTTTTTTATTACTGAAATGTGGTGGAAACAAATATTTTAATAGGATCGAAACAATCAGACTTTGTAGTGGGTGATGCTCAATTAGTAAATATTCGGTGGAACTCGATTTCCACACTTTATCGGTTGTGGTCTCTCAATACCATTTTATCAGTAAAAGTGTACCTCTGTGCAAATCCAGTGAACATTTCAATGGAAAGTTTGCTTTCTATTATTGATAGTTCATTACCGCACCATGCTTCAGTAATGTATTTGAGACAGTGCGGTCCAAAACGCACCACCAGTTACATGCTACACCCTTACCACTCTCTTGTTGAATACATGTGCTACACTTGTTCTATGTGTGATGTTTGGGTTTTTTATAAGTCTTGTGAGTTCAATGATGTAACATTGATGGCAGCACCCCACTCTGAAAACTGTTCCAGCTTCATTGGGGCAGAGGAAGGCCAGGAAGCCTGCACATTTACTGACACGTCTCATCACTAAGCTCCATGAATACAGTTCGACAAGACGTCTGCGACCTGCCGAGACCCGCCCCTCTTTAAAAGGTTTACAATGATTACTAAGAAGCTGTAGAGTATAAGGTCCTAATGCAATGGAAACCTCTTCACTTGTCTCCAATGCAAGAACAGCGCCATCTTCCGTTTAGAGACGATGAAACAATATCTTGTCTTCCAACGAGTCAGCCAGGGATGTCGAGGACTCTTGGTGATTTCTGTGAAGCGCCTAGACACGGTGTAACCTCTAGCAGCGTGCTCTAGATTCAGTTAGAATGGGGAGAGCAGAGACAGTCTGTCCTTCACACTCTCAGGTTCCTGTCCGGTCTCATTCCTTTGTTTGCGGACCCCGAGCCTCGGGCATCCTGCCCAGCTGGCATAGACCGTACTTGGGGAGGCAGAGAGAGGGAGGGGTGAAGGATGTCTTCTTGCCTGACCTTCCTGCTGGCATCGATTGTGTCTGCGGCAGTCTCAGGCGGCTGCTGACGGGAAGAACTTATGATGCAGGCGCCCACCTTCCCCAGTCAGACCCGGATTGGTCCATGCGGATATCATACCTGGAGACGTCCTTAGCACGGTGACTCGAGAGGCAAGAGACTCCGGGAGGCCGGTGCGGTTGGAGCAGTAGCAGTCACACGCCGGAAGAGACTGGCCTTCTACTGCAGCTCTCTCCAGAGCCGCCGCTCTCTCCTTAAAACTCTGATCTCTTTGGAGGATAACTAGGCCCTTCATTTCCCTAAACCCTCTTCCAATGTGTACCATCATTTTAAAAGCTGCACAGCGTAATGTCCCTCCAGGGAAACCAGATTGTCGATAGAGGATGGAACTGTGCTCTTTTACATGACATTTCAAGGGCACTGGAGGTCAGGGGCTGGGCCTGCGTGTCATAGTGAGGGTGCTACAGCTCAGGACTGATGTGCATTGGGAGAGCTGCACGTGGCAGCTCACAGTGGAGTTAAACGAGACCCTTTAAATGCGAGGATTCTCTTCATCTTGGAGTGCAAGGGTGCCTCGGACGAGCCCAGAGGCGCTTTATCAGAGCTGCGCACTGCGCCTCACACTGAAGGCAACGCTGGATTAAAGAGGATGATGCTGCTGATCAGCGGGGGCGGAGCCCACAAAATGAGTGCCGGTGGGCCCCACCAACAACCCCATCTCAAATCAAACCCAGGTAGCAGCAGTGCAAGCTTTCCTCACACACACAAAATGAACAGAAGGACCAGCAGCAGTGCAAACTCCTCTCTCTCACAAACATAAAGGACAGGCGCGGCATAAGCGGAAGCAATGCACAGTATCCTCACAGATCAAGCAAATCAGAGGCACCAATACTGAAATACCTCCTACAACAACAGAAGGGGAAGAAGCAATCCAAACTTGTATCACCTGACACAGCATAAAGAGCAGTAGTGCACGTTTTGCTTACTTATAGAGCTGGCGAAACATGAGCTGCGGAAACACAAGATTCCCTCGCACACAGAACAGGTGCAGTGCCAGCAACATCAGCAGCAATACAAGCTTCCCTCACACCAAGATCAGCTATAACATTGCCTGAAGTAGTGTGCGTGTGCACACACGTAAAGTGTGGCTGCACTGTACAAGTTTGCTTCACAAACATGCATCCAAATATGCATGACAAACATGTACCCACCCAAAACACTTCAGCGTATCTACCTGTGGCTCAGTGGACCTACCTGCAAAAATCAGGAGCACGTGTGAAAAGGCTAAATTTTGAGTTCAACAGGGACGGCTCCTCCGCTGAAGCGGAGTAGCGTCGCCCCACTTAAAATACCCCCAAAGCCCTAAAAGAGAAAAAATAAAATGGCAATTCATTCCCATTTTATTTTTCATCCCTCATCCCAAGCAGAGTGTCAGGACAGGGGCGGGGCTGGTGCTGAGTGACAGCAGCTGGGAGAAGATGGGCGGGATGAGCACTGTTTAAAGTGTGCATGTCTCTTTGGCCGGCCATCTTTCAATGGCCAGCCACACATGCTCACTTTAGACATATATAACTGGGCTGTCTAAAGACAGCTGGGTTAGAGAAATGAAGGCTTCCAGAGCACTGTGGAGAGCCGAGTGAGGCAGCTTCCACCAATCCTAGCACTGATCTCGTGGCATAGGAGACGCACCAGGATCGGTCAAGAGAGCTTCCTGGTGGCAGTGCTACAGTTCCATAAAGAAGAGGTCCGGTGCAGAGGATCGGTAAGTATTTATTTAATTTAATGTTTTAAACATTTTATTTGCTCCTGTGCCCACATGCCTCCCTGTAGAAGCCAGCCATTAAGTTTTTTATTTTGTCTGCGCTCGCGCACACCCCGTAGATGCCAGCTGCCACTGTTCAACACTGCAAATCGCTTTGGCTTTTGAAGTGTGAAAATATTTTTATTAGCTTCAGTCAGACAGAGAAAAGATAACACATGGCGATCATAAGTTCAAGCTTCCTTTGCAGACTCAAACAGGTACTCAAACAGCTTGGAATGCATGCTCTCAATCTAGAGAGCTGAGGTGCAGTTCATCCCTCAAGGTGCCTGCCACCAGGTGCAGGGATCAACAGGGGGGTACCATAGGTGCTGCTAGGCCACCATCCGGAGGCCTTGCACCCACAGGGCCCTGCTGGGGCCCCCAAAGTCGGATTCCCACAGCCTTTCTGTGTCAGAAAGGCCAGCACAGCAAGGGTGTGGGAATCTGCAATCGTAATCCCTCAGGCGAAAAGAGCCACCCTAGGGATTGCAGGCCCCTTTGCGAATGGTAGACAGGCTCTCCAAGCGCTTCGTAAGCCATTCAGAAATCCTGTTTGGAATAATTTCTGACCGACTCCATCCAAATGGGTCGGTCGGAAATGAATCTCAACAGATCACGATGCCATAGGAAAGGCTCGGACCGAGGGTTGGAGACATTTCCTATTGCATCGTAATCTGCCCCTTAGAGTTGATTGTCATGTCAGAAAAAATTATGATTGAAAATTCCTTATTTATTTCAAAAGTTTTTCCTGAATTGCTTTGCTCAATATTTTTTCCACCTAACTTACTATCCCTCCATTATTCTGACCTCATCTGTACTTGTGAGGATATGTGTGCACCCTGTATTACACCCACTGTCACAATGTTATTCCTAACGGAACTCACAATTTTAAAACAAATGCCAGGTGCAACACTTCTAAATACACAGGGAAACACATTATTCAATTAATTACTCAATAACAGTGTTCTTCAAAAATGTACTTTATTCAAATATCACACAGATTTTATAAAAACAAGGTCATGAGCATCACTTGTTGAAAGTGGAACAGCCGACACGTTTCGTCCTTGAAGCGGACTTCTTCATGGCAATTTATGCCAAAAACACATAAATATACATATCAATACACACGACTAGACATAAATACAAAACACATGTACTCATATTCTCAAATACAAAAAACAATATTTTAAAAACAAGTATGGACTCATCTTGTAGTCCAAGAGTTACGACCAAGAATCCATATATTATGTACTTAATTGAAAAGATACAGAAGACAGACTTGTTATAATATGATAAAGTGTAAATTAATGTTCCAAATCTTTATAAAATAAATAAATAACGAAATTTACAAAAACATGTCAAGTTGGACCAATCGGGCTTATATACATAAGAATCAGTATTATAAGATACGAGGGAAGGAAGGGAAGAGAAAGAAAAAAGAGTGAGAAGAGCGAAAAAAGTGGTGGAGTGAGGGAAAGAATTGGAGAAGCAGGTAGCCATCAAAATACATCAAACACCTGTCGCTGGATAAAAGCGGACAGCCATAGTAATAATTAACGTAATAATGATTATATCATATACCTCTTGTTTGCCTACCTCACTACAGTGGCAGTAAGAAGGGTCACCTAAAAAAAATAAAGGTGGCGTGCTAGCATAAGTCACGGACTGGACTACACAAACCAAAGGGGTTGAATACATAAAAGGATTACATAATATATCGTACATATGTTCAAAAAAGCTAACGCCAGAGACCCCAAAAAAATCACAGTTGAATTACTATGGAAACAAGAACTACTCATACACTTTGTTCCACGGACCCGCTGTGACCCAGTCCGCTTACCAATAGTTGCATCCCTTATTACATAGGGTAACTATGTCAACACATGTGTGGATCTGATCGCAAGAGGCAAAGATTCGAACCTCAAGTTCCCAAAATGATGGCGAGCCTTAAAGTGATCAAATGTAAAATCTGGAAAAAGATGAGGGGAACATACAGTAAATAATTGATTCCCCCCCAATTACGATGAGTAGCACGAAAACAGGTCTACATCTCAGATATACTCACTATATCTAATATTGTCTATTCATAATTCCAGAAACAGTATTTCAGCCAATAAGCACTTCCTTTCATAAATAATATTTCGTACTTCTTCCATAATATATGGATTCTTGGAAGTAACTCTTGGACTATAAGATGAGTCCATACTTCTTTTTAAAATATTGTTTTCTGTATGTGAAGAATATGAGTACATGTGTTTTCAATTTCTGTCTAGTCATGTGTATTGATATGTATATTTATGTGTTTTTGGCATCAACAGCCCTGAAGAAGTCCGCTTCAAGGACGAAACGTGTCGGCTGTTCCACTTTCAACAAGTGATGCTCATGACCTTGTTTTTATAAAATCTGTGTGATATTTGAATAAAGTAAATTTTTGAAGAACACTGTTATTGGGAAATTAATTGCATAATGTGTTTCCCTGTGTATTGAGAAGTGGTGCACCTGGGCATTTGTTTTATAGTTTTTCATCTCCTCCTTCTTATTTCATAGTACCCTCAAATCTTTTAAAATGTATCCACCACCACAGTGGTTTCTGAAAATGTAACTTCGCAATTTAAAATTTGTTGCTCCATTTACTCCGCTCTGTCCAGTACATGGGTGATTTTCTCATCTAATTTGGTTAAACGACCTGACATCTGCTTTGCAATTTCTTTCTGTGCAGCTTTGATCTGCTTCATTTCCCCTAATACCTCACACAGTATCTCTTGTACAGCACTAGGGATTTCATTTTTTACTTCCGCATTCCCTGTAGTATCCCTTGTCTCCCTCTGCTGGCTCTGCAAATCGAAAAAGTATTTTACTGTCCCAAAACGTTCCCTGTTCCCAATGTCATGTTTGTTGAAGCTGTATTTATTGGGGTGATGTCTTGTCTTTTTATTCACCGGTAGAGCTATGTCTAATCTGGTGTCCTCCACAGTATTAGTATTATTTGATTTATTAAGAATGAGGGGGGACAATTCTGAGGATTTATTAATTTGTGATGAACAATGCATCGCTTGGAGCTTATCTTGCCCTGTTAAACACAATGTAGAATATCTTTAGCGCATGAAGGACAAGAGGAGGCCCCATAGCATTTTTCTACTTTGCAAGCACATACCTACAAGCTGTCTACCCAACGAGTTTTTTACTCCTCTCTAAAAGTATTGTTTCCTTCGCTTCATTGTATTTACCATTTGTCCTTATTTCTTCCTGTACTACAACCATTGGTTGCATTATTAGTTGCATTATTTCTCCCTCCGCACATCCTTGTATTTCTGCTTTGGAGAATACACCTGTTTTTGAGCCTGGTACCACGCCTTGTAAGATTTACATATATTTCTCTTTTAAATAAGCTTCACAACCGATACTGCTCTCCTGAGAATTGCTCCCATATAATTGGGATTTGTTCCCGGTTAAACCAGCTTTACAAACTTTAGTTCTCCCTCTAAACAACTTTAAATATATAGATCATCGCTGTTTTAGGGACTTGCTAGCCTCGTGTGCAGGATATTTAGAGCGCTTTTTAGCCCCAGTGTCTATACGTAGCCTAGTAGTTATAATTTAAAGGTTCTGCAAAACAGTTCCACTCAGCGATGAATCAGCACATCAAGCAGAAAGCGCAGTATCAGAGTCACAGAGTCAAACTCAAAATCTTTTACCTCTGTGGTGCCCACACAGCACTTATTAATTTGATCACCCCTCACTTTCCTACTTCCTACTGATTCGCTACAGCCACTCTGAAGGAGCATTGAGGGAGCCCGCTCCTATTGCGGCTTGATATGGCTGCAATATTACTCTGGAGCCCCAAGCTAGCGTTGCTTCTCACCACTCCGATATCATCAGCGTTCTCGGCGTCTGCTTTGGCATTCTTCCAACCTGCTTTGAAGCCGCTACTCAGGCAGGTGGGGAGAGAGGAAACAGGACAGGGTCTGAAAACTACGTTCGGTGCATTGAGGGTAACGTATGCAAGAAGTTTCCCGAGCGAGAATATATCTTTGTATGGATCATAAAACTGCAACCAGAGTACTTCACAATACGTCTCTCGTCTCTTACTACATATAGTGTTGCTGGGCTGTGATAGGAGAGTTTATGGCCAAGTGGCTCCATCACACAGGGTGTTGTCATCCTGAGTTGAGAACAAGTCTACTTTCCAGCACCAATCATAGTCTCGTGGGTCACAGGGACCCTAAGCCTGCCTCTTGCAGGGACCACAGCTCACTCTGTACAAGCAGAGGCACAAATCCAGAAAATATTTACATTTCTATGCTCACTTAACTAGAGCCCAACCACGGGCAAGGGGAGGAAATATGCATCATCTGAAAACTTGTGGGGCATATTTACAAGCCACTATTGCCACAGGCGCATCACTTTTTCGGATGTTCCTGTAGCGATAGTGGCTTCGCCTTATTCACAAGGCAGCATTAAGCCACTTTAAATGGCTTAGCGCTGCTTGTGAATAAGACCCCTTCCACGCTACACTTAGAGGCCGATTACGATTTCATCTGGAAACTCTTCTGAAAAAATTAGTTTCTGAATCGTTTCAGACCGAATTGGGTTCTGCGAGTCCGACCGACCAATAACAATGCTTCCCAACATCGTTTGGTCGAACTCACATTGACTTCAATGGGAGCCTGTGATCCGACTGAATACACAGGCTCCCATTGAAGAAAGGGGTGGGTAGGGAAAATCATGCACCCTGTGGCGGGCACCCCATGGTGTCTACCACACAGTGCATGGTTGCAAAGAGGGGTCCCTTGGGTACCCCCACGAGCCCCATTCGGAAGCCTCCGGGTTAAGGGAGGCCTGCTATGGACCCCTAAGTGAGATCCGACAGCTGATCCATGTCAGAACAACTGATTCAGAATGGCTGCCTGAATCTGACATCGTATTTGCTCAGTCGGAAACGTGGACCATTGACCTGTACGAGTCGGCTCCATATGACTCGGTTCCTCCGAATGCATATTGGAAGGGACTCGGAAAGTCGAAACGCTTACCGAACATCGTAATCGGTCATTCAGAAATCTTTCCAAAGCGATCAGAAAGACGGGTTCCGAATCGGATTCGGCAGACCCGAATACAATTCAGAGCATTTCTGAACGACATTGTAATCGACCCATTAGCTTAAAAGGGCTAGGCAATGGGTGTTGTGGTGGTCATTCCACCACATCACCCATTGATTCTGACGCTGCCCCATATTTACAAGAGTGGTGTAAATATGGGACAGCGCCAAAATTAAGACCAGGGAATCCTGGTCTAAATGTGGTCGAAACATGGAGAAATGCTTTATTTCTCCTCGTTTTGCTGTTTCTATGTGTGTTGCATTGTACAGCACACAGAAACAACAAAACATCATGTGTAATCGTTTATGTGCAGGAAGGTGTCCCTTCGTGCACATAAACAATCATCTGAAAAATTGCGAGTTGCAACAAGCAGTACACATAGAAGTTACAATTCGTCATTTATGATTGTTGATGAGCAGGAAGGTGTCCCACCTTCCTGCACATAAACAATCATTTTCCACAATGCATAGTGCAATGGTGCCTGCATTGACGTTAGGCAGCTAAATTTAGTGCCAGTGCAGGGAAAAATGCAGAGCTGCACCGTATTGTTGTAAATACGGTGCAGCCCTGCATTTCTAAATTGATGGTGTGGCATTAGCCTTCTTGGCTTAACACTGCACTCAGCCACTATAGTGGTAAATAAACCCCAGGTTTTAACATGGCGAAACAAGGTGGAATGCTTTATTTTGTCTCGTTTTTTTCTGTTTCTATGTGTGCTGCATGTGCAGCAGACATGGAAACAGTAAAATGCCAAGAATGGTTGTTTATGCAAAGGAAGGTGTCCCTTCCTGCACATGAATAATATTTCCCTGCTGGCATTATTCCCGGGTGGCAGGGCGGGTGCAGGCTGGGGGGGGGGGGGGGGGGGGGGCATGGTGGGGTGCGGTGTAAACAAAAGCAAAACTTACCTTTGTGCGCTGGTTCCGTGTCTCTGCTCCTGCTGTCCTCATCAGACCGCGGCACGGGAAGCACAGCTAAGGCCAGTGGCGTCAATAGGGTTGGTGTCACCCGGTGCGGGTAACTCATGGTGTCACCCCCTCACGACTTACCGCATGGACCTCCTCCGCTCCGAGTCCGTCAGTGGTGTGCACTGCAGTATTTGGTGTAAGCAGGTGCGCTTGCACAGTGCACTAACATAACTGCACGTAATGAGTGCACTGTGCCGCCACGGCCCCCAAAATAGTGCAGTCTGGGGCGGAACGCCCCAACGCCCCCCTAGCTACGCCGCTCGTTCAGCTGTGATGGCAATAGGTAGATGATGGACGATGGGCTGTGATGGCAATAGGTAGAAGATGGACGATGAGCTGTGATGGCAATAGGCAGAAAATGAATGATGAGCTGTGATGGCAATAGGTAGATAATGGATGATGAGCTTTGATGGAAATAGGCAGAAGATGGACGATGAGCTGTGATGGCAATAGGTAGACAATGAGCTGTAATGGCAATAGGCAGAAAATGGATGATGAGCTGTGATGGCAATAGGCAGAAAATGGACGATGGGCTGTGGTGGCAATAGGTAGATAATGGATGATGAGCTTTGATGGAAATAGGCAGAAGATGGATGATGAACTGTGATGGCAATAGGTAGACAATGAGCTGTGATGGCAATAGGCAGAAAAGGGATGATGAGCTGTGATGGCAATAAGCAGACGGTGAGCTGTGATGGCAATAGGTAGATGATGGATAATGAGCTGTGATGGCAATAGGCAGAAGATGGACGATGAGCTGTGATGGCAATAGGCTGGTATGGGCAATAAACTGTAGAGACAATGGCCCAGATGCATCAAAGTAAAATCTGGTCGCAAAGGGGCAGATTCTCAGAATCTACCCCTTCGCGACCTGTATTTTTGCATTTGGGATGCATCATCCCAAATGCAAAAATCGCAATTTAAGGAATCTCTAAATTGAGATTCCTTAAATTGCGATTGCATTTAAGGAATCCCAAATTGAGATTCCTTAAATGCAATGCACCAAAGTAAAAAAAATTGCGATTTCGGTTAGGCACTTGCATTTCTACCAAAAAGAAGCGAAGTACCCACAGTAAACCTGTAAACCATGCTGACCCACCCTTGATATGTTGAAAAACCGTAACTGTACTGTATGTATATATATACCTTTCTTAATAAAAATTTGTGAAATAAAAAAAAAATTGCGATTTCGCTAACAGGGGGAGCAAATTACCATGAAGTTGAACTTCATGGTAATTTGCAAAAACTTTGAAAAATGCACTTTCGTGCATTTTTCAAAGTTTCTTGTTGCGCACACACATGCGGGCATGTGTGTGCGCAACATATGTGCACAGATTAATTTCAGGGGTGCAACAGGGTGTCCTTTGGACACCCCTGCACCCTTGAAATTGCATTCTCAATTTGCGATTCGCTAATTGCTAATAGCAAATTGAGAATGTCGTCCCATTCATTCCTATGGGCCTCTAGGCCCATAGGAATGAATGGGGAGGTATTCCTTAATTGCGATCCGCAATTTGAGAGTCGCAATTAAGGAATTTTAAGAAATCGCTATTTTTTAAGTGAGTTCTTCATGCATAGCATTTTGCTATTCCTTATTAGCGAATCCTTATTTTTCGCTAATAAGGAATCGCAAAATGGATGCTTGATGCATCTGGGGGAATATGTTGGTATAGACAATGAGCAATAATGCATTTAGCTGTGATAACAGGTTACCATGAACAATGAGCTGTAATGCAGTGTGCTGGGATGGTCAATGACCCATGATAACAATTAGCTATGATGATAATAGGTGGCGATGGAAAATGGCGTGTGATGGCAAAAAACTGGTGGGATTGACAACGAGCAATGAAGGCAATAGAGGTTGATGGACGAGGAGAGATGAGGGCATTATCCTGTGATGATTACAGGTTGCGATAGACAATGAGCTGTGATGTAATGAGCTGCGATGACGATGACAATATGTTTAAATTGCATTTATATAGTGCTTACTACCCCTGACGAGGGGTAGAAATATGTGCCATGGACAATGACTTGTATGGCATTGAACTGAGCAGAGTTAGAAATACGATTGAGCCCCCTCTGTGAGGGAGGGCTCTGGGAACAAAGATGCCTTTTTCTACAAACTATCAGTAGCTAGCATGGGAGAATGCTGTGTCTGCAGGCATTTCCTATTGGTTTCCTTTGGCAGCCAGATTAGAGACAATTATTTTCACAGCACCTTAAAAAACGCACTAGGCAAACTGTTCATGTCTGTATCCCCAAATGACGGATTCAAAAGGCTGTGTTCTGTGTTTAAACTATTTGAAGACTGCTAGAATTTTTAAACCATCATTGCAATTCCATGCAATTTACTATTTTTGACAACTAAGTGCTAGCTAACCCACTAAACAATGTGCAAAAGCTGTGATACGGTTTTTAATATATATTCAGGAGGCGCTAGATGGGTTAAAAATAACTAGCTGCTGTCTGTGCTTTGACAGCCAGGAAATGAATGCTGCATACACTCTGAACCCAGCAATAACGGAACGTGTCAAAGCAACTTAACATGTACATAAGGAGAAGCGTATTAACCAAAAGGTCAAACTTAGTTCGCATTAATTCAGAGTAAGGCGTTTGCCTTGCTGCTCACTCGGCTCTCACCTCAGGAACGACCAGCTTGTTCAGTCGTCTGTCGAGCATGCTAGAGGGGCTCCGAGTCCAGGTGGGCAGGCAGCACGGGGCTCACATGAAGAAATCCACGACTAGTGAATACTGAAAAGTAACATAGGCAAAGCGGCCTTCTGAGGCCTAGTCGGGCAACTTCCTGGGACCCTGTGACAGTGCTCTACAGCGTGCTGGTGGCTGCAGGAACTGACTGCGGCTGCGCTCATCTGTTCCGATCCCGGCCGGCTGATCTAGAGCCCATCAACATCATTTAACCAGCAGAGGGGGCGTGGCTGATAGTGATGACGTCAAGGAGCCTGGGAGAGCAGCCTCTGCGCTTGTTGTCAGAGAGGCAAAACGTCTTTTCATTAGACTCAGGGTCGATTATAAAGCAGAGCATAGGCGAGGCGGCAAAGCTGTATTATACAGCATAAACACATTGGTGTCACCCCAAGTGAAGGTGTCATTTGGTGCGGTCTTTTTTTTTTTGTGGGTATCAAGGACCCCCTGATGTGGATCGTACTCCTGGGTCAGGGAAAACAGTTTTTGTGCAAAGGTATCTACCCAGGCAGACAATTAAGACAAAAAGCTGGCTATTACAAAAAACACATAATCATAAACATATAATTGATAAAATTAAAGCAATGGACTGGAATGATATCAAAAGGTTAATTTTTAATATAATTATAAAAGATGTATGGATACATATGATTCAATAAAAAATGGTTACATGATATGAGTAAACATTACTTCATTGGACTTTTTATTAATGGATATAGAACAAACATATCGATATACATAAAATAAGGGGTGGGGGGCTTTTTCTTAAAAATAATTTCTCAAGTTTTATAAAAAATATAAGGCTGTATGTCAACGCGTTTCGACAAAGTCATTTGTCTTCATCAGGACAGATCGGTATTCAGCCACTTTTTCTAAATAAAATAAGATAAAACAAAATCACATATAAATCACAGTGCATTGCTATTACTAGTATTTACATAGATAGAACATGATTCAGATTAAAGATTTTTTTTTCCTTTTTTTCTTTTTTTTTCCCTTTACATAGCCAGATTTATATCGTAGTACAACATTGATTTAAGGACACAAAGTTGGAAAACACTTACATATTTCATAAACATCACAGTATTATCAGTAACGGGATTATTCCCAAAAATATTCGTTCGACAGAAATTGGCGTAACATTTTAGGAATCCTGTATCTCTAAACATACCTATAGTTCTAGATTAGTGGAGTAAACTATTACAAAAGGCTATGCGCTCATCTGTTCCGATCCCGGCCGGCTGATCTAGAGCCCATCAATATCATTTAACCAGCAGAGGGGGCGTGGCTGATAGTGATGACGTCAAGGAGCCTGGGAGAGCAGCCTCTGCGCTTGTTGTCAGAGAGGCAAAACGTCTTTTCATTAGACTCAGGGTCGATTATAAAGCAGAGCATAGGCGAGGCGGCAAAGCTGTATTATACAGCGTAAACACATTGGTGTCACCCCAAGTGAAGGTGTCACTTGGTGCGGTCCGCACCCCCCTGCACCCCCCTAGTGACGCCACTGGCTAAGGCTCCCCTGACCAATCACAACACTGCAATGCAGCGTTGGGATTGGTTTTGTGCATCCTGGTGTGATTCTCAACCAGGGAATGGGGCCTGGGATTGTTCTCCATGCAGGCTGTAATGCAGCCTGCATGGAGAATGGAAAAGTGCGCATGACTGGTTTGGAGGGACTGAGAGGGCTGACCAAACAGTTATTGTGCACATAGGAGTGGGCAGATCACTCCTTCCCTACCCTACTCCAGAGCAGAGCAGCCCCGCCCACCCGCCTGCAAAGGAATCATAAAATGATAATAACTTAGTTATTGTCATTGTATATTTCCTTTACTTCGCTGCTCAAAAGCAGTGGGGCAACACTCCTCCACCATAGCAGAGGAGCCACCTCTGGCTAAGGGAAAGGCAGGGTTTCACCGTATTCTTGTGAGTACGGCGCATCCCTGCATTTGGAAACTGTTGGAGCGAGGCGTTAGCCTTCTTGGCTTAATGCCATGCTCTGACAGTCTGGTAAATTTGAACACTACTTCATTACAGCCACTGAACAACTGTCAAGAGGTCCAAGCAGCAGTCATGTTGCCCCCTAGTTAAAGGAGAAATAATGGACAGTAAATAGATGTGGGCCTCAAATAACATCCAGGTAAATTCTGCACATGACACACAGGAGGAAGGCAAGGATAGGGGAGTTGGCCGGGCACTGACGAAGGTCCTCACTCCCACACATGAGGGGAGAAAAATATCTGGCCCCAGGGCCGGCCCTAGGCATGTGCAAAGTGTGCACCTGCACAGGGCCGCCAAACCTCAGGGGCCGCCACGACGAGGATCGGATGGGAAGGATCACTGGCACTGGCGGCCCCCTGGCAGGATTTGGCGGCCTCCGGCTCCGTCCCCGGTCCGCACTCTGCACCGTCACACACACTAAATCAGCCAGGTTGAATTCCCGAAGCCGGCGGCCCGACCCAGTTATACCACCAAGCAATGCCACTGCAGCGTTGTGGTGTTAATTAGTTACTTTCACTCTTGCCCAGCCAGCCAGCCAGCAGTTAAGTCTCGCATTTACGCAAGATTGAGCTCTTGGCATTGAAAATGACAATGCCTACTATTTATGTTTTAAATAACAATACATCAATAAAACGAGTGCTGTTAACAAGGATCTCTTTATCCTATACCCAGCTCTCTCAGTATTCAAGAATGGACGCTTGGCACCATGCTTATCTGGCGGTGGGGAGCACGTGAGAGTGACTCTCTTTCAGTTTATTACAAGCGAGCAGTTTCCTCATCCTGTTACACACCTCCTGTCTGCACCTGCCTTATCTGCGCTTCTTGTTAGATTCCAGGACAAGTCACAGTTGGAGGTCAAAGGCCACACATATCTGTCAAGAATCATTACAACACTTGTCTCTCAACGATTATCCGGAGAGGAATATTCCACTAATGGTGTGCAACAGTGTTTTACACATTTCTCTTGCATAAAGTGTATCTATAAAACAAATACTGTATATTTTTTTCCTCCAGAAAGATAATTTGTGATTCATTTGGCACCTGCTGGTCTATTGAGAGATGAACATTCTATCCGCACCTATATATTGTAAAAAAAAAATTAGATGTACCAGTGTCTCTGGAAACCCTCTAATTCTTGGGAAAGTATCAAAACTATGCATTTCTGCACATCATAGATGTACGCCTACACTTTGATCTAATTTACACTTTTCATGGGACTCTCAAAAATCCGCAGGAGTACACACACAAAAACGTACTTAAGTCCAACTCATTTACTATGTGGACGGTCTTAAGCGCAAACAATCTGCATGATTGTGTGGTGGAAATGGATATATGCACATTGTACACCTATTTTTTTCTCTTTTGCAAACTACGGGCCTAATTTAGAGTTTCTGGGAACAGAATTGTCCTGGCCCCCCTATTTTACAGATGCACTCTAAATTTCACACATAGGACGCCCCCGCTATTTGGCAGATGTCCCACATTCACCCAACTCTAAATCAGGCCCTATGCTTCCATGTAGAGAATTACTTCTTGCATGCCAAAGGAAAACATGTGGATTTTCTGATGATGTTTCACATGCAAGCATTTTATTCCATATAACACAAGCGTGCACATTGGGCGTGAAACGACATTGCGAATGACAGTGAATACCTACAAACCTATCACTGGGCATGTGCAGCGGGCTTGGGGGAATTCCAAAGGTTTCACAGAGCTCTAGGGTAGCCTACACCTCAAGGGTACATTCGATTCCTAAAGATTATTATCTTGGTGAGCACCACAAGCTTAAAACGGATACACATCTTGAGTTGGTGACAAACCGCTAAAATCAGACTTGTAAAATGCGAACTAAGCGGTTTAACAGAAGCAAAAGATTAAAGCGTTTTACTGTACATGCATGCACCCAAGAAGAAAGCAAAAAGACTAATAGTGAAACTCAGCTACGCGATGAGGGAATTGACGTGTGCACAGTGAGATATTTTTAACACATTATTTATATTTCCAACACAATTTCTTGCTAGTTTCTTAACACTACTACTTGGAGTGGTCCACCGCAAAAAACCACTAAAAAGATACATACACAATTTGACCCAAGGAGTGTCCAAATTAACGTTTTAAATATTTTAAAGCATGAATTTCTGCTATGTATTAGAAGAAAGAAGCTCCAAGCAGGCTTGCTTCGTCACTTCATCAAAAAGTTTTTCTATTTTCATTGCTTCATCATATCCACTTGTGTCGACGAACAAATTCTCATTAATTCAATTGACTTTTCAAATGATACAACTTTCCAACACCTACAGCTACACTTTTGATGAAGTGACGAAGCAAGCCTGCTTGGAGCTTTTTTCTTCTAATACATAGCAGAAATTCATGCTTTAAATTTCTTAAACAAAAAAAAAAATATTTAAAACGTTAATTTGGACACTCCTTGGGTCAAATTGTGTAAAAAGACTAATAGGTTCATTTTGAGTGTCAGCGTGTGCTCGCAGCAGAGGCATGTGCAAAGTTGCACCTGCACAGGGCCGCCAAACCCCAGGGGCCGCCACGACGAGGATCGGAAGGATCACTGGCACTGGCGGCCCCCTGGCAGGATTTGGCGGCCTCCGGCTCTGACCCCGGTCCGCAATCTGCACCGTCACACACACACTAATAAATCAGCCAGGTTGAATCCCCGAAGCCGGCGGCCCGACCCAGTTATACCACCAAGCAATGGCACTGCAGCGTTGTTGTTTTAATTAGTTACTTTCACTCTTGCCCAGCCAGCCAGCAGTTTGGGTCCCAGGGCCGTTAGTCTTAGCCCTACTACCAATGACGTGACGGCCCTGGGACAGTCAGCCCCCGCGCGCTGTGCGCAGTGTGCAACTCTGACGCGTCACGGTGGTCACGCTCCCGCCAGGGAGAGTGCGTGAGTGAGCGGTGGTGCCACTGTGACTGTGCGTCGTCATCGTCAGAGAACAATTAATTATACCAACGCCACCGTGACCGACGGAGGGGATGATCATCAGAGAACACCACACCTGTCCAACTCCGACACTATCTCGACTCTTCCCGGGAGTCCACTAGGACAACTGCAAGTGAGTGAAATGAACACAAGACTTTGTAAGGTTTGCTGATTATCACACACGCTTCAAGGCTCTACCACTGTGGGGGCAGGTGGCTTGGAGAAAGTATTCATCCAATAAGGGGCTGCTGGATTCCTGTGCCAGGGACCAGAGTTACAACCTCAACACAAAAAACGTCGCAATAGATATGACACTCTAATTGAGGTTACAGCAACCAACCACAGGGCTATACTACTATTAGTTAACATGCAAAACCCCCACGAAGGTAGGAACCAAGGGGTTGGTTTTAGAGGCGCATGGACAGGGGATCGCCAAGTATGTGGCACAGAAACCGCCTTGAGGAAAACCCCGCAATTTTCTTACGGCAACATGTATAGCTCCGCATTCCCGGCTGGAATCATTCGCTACACTAGTGGTGTAAACAACATTTTCCAGGGCTGCTTTTGACTCCAAGTCCCACACTGGCCGACCTTCATACAAACACACACACTGAACAATATCTGAGACAACTACACCAGAGTCGGGGGGCTGGGTGGGGCTCCATGTGAAGCGCTTAATCATTATGCATGTGTTATTCCACAAAGGCCGCAACTTCCTGCCTTTATGACAGGCATGCGATTCACTCTGTAGCCTCAAGATCCCATCAGCAAGGTGTGAACAGAACTACATATGAGGACAAGCCGCTCTCGGTTAGGGTTTAACAGCAGTCAGCCCTGACTGCCGGAAGTTCTAGGTGGGAGTTGGCTGAATTTTGTATTCCATCAGGAATGAGGCTTATGATTGTAAAGAGGGAGAAAACCTGTAACGAGGGTTACTGGAAGTATGCAATTGTGCAGCCGCAGCAATTTTAGCATTATAATAGATTTGCCACATTTGCCAAACAATTCATCACCTGTCGCATGATCCGCATATTTTAACAAAAATGTTGTTTGTAGCTCAAGCAGTTCAACATTTACAAAAAGTTCAGCAACATGTGTTGCCGTGCAGTGAAAGGTCATTTGAAAAGGTTGACTGGTCACCTTTGTTGCTTATTGCTATTTTTGGGTGTTAAACTGGTACGAATGAGGTGCAACCAATTTTCCAGACACTATTACCAAGTATAGCAATAACGAAATAATGAAGTACTATTATGCCGCATTATTTTCCTTTTCTTGCAGCATAATTCCAGTGGCCCTGCCTATAACTGGAATACTTAGTACTGAATACAAAGGTAACATCTAGGGTGCTGCTAATGTGAAAGATGTTTGTATGTGAGACAGATGTTCAAATTAGAAGTAGCCAAAGGATATAAAAGGCAAAGTGTGACAGTTCTGTTTGTGTGACTTGGTACAGGTTCCCCGGGCCCGACCCTTCAATTTGGAACGTATTATTAAAACACCTTCCTGAGCTCTGCCCGTCCGGACCCCCTCTTCCGGGGCCCCCACCTACACTCCCAGCACAGGGCCACCATGAGCCTAGAGCCGGCCCTGCTGGCCCTACAAATTCAGGTGAGCCGTAGAACATGTGCAAATGGAAAAATAGGAGCATTTGTTCCGTGGGCCTAGCTGGGATTGTGTGTTTCCACTTTCAAGATGCTGAGGTGCTGATTTGTATAAGAAGGATCCACAAGGCATGTGTGTACCGTCAGGGAAGCAATGCAAGGATTCTAGGCGTTTTAGGCAGAATAGAATCTTTCCAGTTTGAGCTCCCTTCAGACAATAAAAAAAAATGCAATGTAGCTGGCCTTTTTCAGTAATCTGTCTCCATCACCAGGCGACATACAAAGGCTATTGTTACCTTGCTTTATGGAAGCGTTGGCCAAGACCATCCGTTGCTCAGTACTTCATTTGTACAAAGAATCAGCGCTGGGGCCAAAGTTATTTCCTCAGGGATGGCTCCACCTTGCCCCACCTATTGTCCGTTCAGCGATGCCAGCGAAAATGCTACCCACGAACTATCACACTCCAACAAATGTGGTAATTTGTCCAGTCCATGTCATTCAAAGCTATAAGAATAGCATGGATGAGCTGGGTTTATTATTTTCAAATGTATTATTCATTTTAAAAACTCAGCTGATATGTTTTGCCTAAAAATAGACAGACAGTGCCACCATGTGCTGGACTGTCAGAACAATTTTTTTGGGGGGGTCGTCGGGGGTGGGGGGGGGATGTTTACATAGCACAAACTCGGCCAGAAGGTATCAGGTATAAGAGCTCCTTTTCATGAGCACCAGTTGTATTACAGATGGACACATTGATTTTTAGGCACGGGAAAATAATGGCCTATTTACAATGTCGGTTTGAAAGCCTCCGAACAACGACAGACATTGTAGTTTAAAGTCTGACCACTGTATTATGATGATAGTGGTCGGAGTTTAAACTGGCTGGGGAATCCACTACGGTTCTGACGGGCTCGCGTTGACCAGTCAGAAAGGCCTCATAATCCCTTATTTATAGCGTTTCCGCCGTCGGGATTATAATGTCCGTTTCGGTTAGCCAATCCATGTCAGCCTTGCCGACATGGATTGGCTCTCAGAAACTGACTTTGGTGGCCCCTAGCAGGTCCTCTTTCCCTCTGGCTCCTCATTTGGCCCTGGGGGCACCATCCATGCACCGTGTGGCAGACGCTGTGAGGTTCCTGCCATACATTTAGGAATGTTTTGAAACATCAATTTATCTATGGGAGCTTATGCTGCTGCCATTTTTCGCCTGCCACACAAGCTCCCATAGAAACAAGCATTGGAAATGCAATAGGTCTCGCATTAGAAAAGTTGGAGCTATTGGTCTTGTAAATGTAATAATTGTTTAAGTTATGTTTATGTTTTTATAATAGCAAATGTATTAATTTTGTTATTGTAAATGCCAATATTTATAGAATTTGCAAATGTGACGTGCAGAAGCGGTCGCTCCCCACGCTCCCTCCTGACTTGGTATCGTAGCGCTTTACCAGTCACTGCTGACAATACCTGCTCTGCTATTTTGCTCTGCTCTCACTGCTCTGGTATCGTAGCGCTTTGTTTGTAATCGTAGCGCTTTAGCTCAAAGGTCGCTTTGCTTGCTAATTGATTTTGTGCCTGATTGTGCTCTGCTCTCACTGCTCCATTTGTGACTATTGGTTATCGTAGCGCTTTGTTTGTAATCGTAGCGGTTTAGCTCAAAGGTCGCTTTGCTTATTATTTGATTTAGGGCCTGATTGTGCCGGTGCCTCTGCCCACATCATTGCGATATCCCTGCTTGTGCCAATCGCGTCCTGTTTCACTTTTGCTTTGCTGCCATTTTGTTGTTGTGACTCCCAGCCAGGCTCTCCACCCCGCTCCCGCCTCCCAGCTGCCCCTCCCTCCCACTGTAAGATTAGGACTGACCCGTGTGTTCCTGCGCTGTGACCGTCCTGACTCGTGCAGAAGTGGTCACTCCCCACGCTCCCTCCTGACTTGGTATCGTAGCGCTTTACCAGTCACTGCTGACAATACCTGCTCTGCTATTTTGCTCTGCTCTCACTGCTCTGTTTGTAATCGTAGCGCTTTGTTTGTAATCGTAGCGCTTTAGCTCAAAGGTCGCTTTGCTTGCTAATTGATTTTGTGCCTGATTGTGCTCTGCTCTCACTGCTCCATTTGTGACTATTGGTTATCGTAGCACTTTGTTTGTAATCGTAGCGCTTTAGCTTAAAGGTCGCTTTGCTTATTATTTGATTTAGGGCCTGATTGTGCCGGTGCCTCTGCCCACATCATTGCGATATCCCTGCTTGTGCCAATCGCGTCCTGTTTCACTTTTGCTTTGCTGCCATTTTGTTGTTGTGACTCCCAGCCAGGCTCTCCACCCCGCTCCCGCCTCCCAGCTGCCCCTCCCTCCCACTGTAAGATTAGGACTGACCCGTGTGTTCCTGCGCTGTGACCGTCCTGACTCGTGCAGAAGCGGTCGCTCCCCACGCTCCCTCCTGACTTGGTATCGTAGCGCTTTACCAGTCACTGCTGACAATACCTGCTCTGCTATTTTGCTCTGCTCTCACTGCTCTGTTTGTAATCGTAGCGCTTTGTTTGTAATCGTAGCGCTTTAGCTCAAAGGTCGCTTTGCTTGCTAATTGATTTTGTGCCTGATTGTGCTCTGCTCTCACTGCTCCATTTATGACTATTGGTTATTGTAGCGCTTTGTTTGTAATCGTAGCGCTTTAGCTCAAAGGTCGCTTTGCTTATTATTTGATTTAGGGCCTGATTGTGCCGGTGCCTCTGCCCACATCATTGCGATATCCCTGCTTGTGCCAATCGCGTCCTGTTTCACTTTTGCTTTGCTGCCATTTTGTTGTTGTGACTCCCAGCCAGGCTCTCCACCCCGCTCCTGCCTCCCAGCTGCCCCTCCCTCGCTCCACCCCCTTCCACTATCCACTTATGACAGATGCTCTTGCGCGCAGCGTTCACGCGCAGCGGATGCACCCTATGCGCGCCGAAGGCGCGCCAAAGGTAAGCCCGTCTACGCCCGTCCGTGCCTGGACTGCGCCCAGCGCCAAACCCCCTGGACCCCGCAAAATCCACTCCACCCGCATAACGTACGACGCCGCAACCCTCTCAGCACTCAACACCGGCCATCGCCCAGACCGCTACCAAGCCGTCCCAGGACACACCCATGGACCCTTCACCTGCCACCCCTGAAAGTTCGACTGCATCAGGACCCACACCAAATCCACAAACTCCAAACAGAGCTTCGACACTAACCACCTGAAGTGCATCCTGCTCAACACCCGCTCGGTCCACAGACATGCCATTGAACTTTGGAACCTACTCGACACCACATCGCCGGATGTCACCTTTCTTACAGAAACCTGGATGAACGCCTCATCAGCACCCGACATCGCCATAGCCATCCCGGACGGCTACAAGATCATCCGAAAGGACCGCATCAACCAAACAGGAGGAGGCATCGCCATCGTCCATAAGAACACCATCCGCATCACGACCAGTTCCGACGATAACCTCACAGCCGCCGAACACCTTCACTTCCAGATCCACACCGACCCAAAGACCACACTCAGAGGCACCCTAATCTACAGACCACCAGGACCCCGCACACAATTCAGCGAAGACATCACTGACTTCATCAGCCCACACGCCCTCCCCTCCGAGGACTACATTCTACTGGGAGACCTCAACTTCCACCTGGAAAAGAACAACAACAGCAACACCACCACCCTTCTGGACAACCTCGCCAATCTCGGACTCAAACAACTTGTTGACACCCCCACCCACTATGCCGGGCACACGCTCGACCCAATCTTCACCTCCAGCAAGCACATCTCCTTCAATCACACCACAGCTCTCCATTGGATGGACCACAGCTGCGTTCACTTCTACTACAAAAAGACTACGACCCACAACCACCCACTACCAATTCCCCGCAGAAACTGGAACAAAATCACCACTGACCAGCTCTTCACATCGCTTCACCAAAACCCTCCTACCAAATCATCGGACCCAAACCAAGCAGCCACCAACTTCACACAATGGATCACCCACAGCGCTGATGAATTAGCACCCTTGAAAAACCATCAAATCAAGCAAAGTAGCAAAAAAGCCCCCTGGTTCAATGATGACCTAAAGAAATCCAAGAAGATCTGTCGCACCCTCGAGAAAGCCTGGCGAAAAAACCCAACCACTGACAACCTAGCTACCTTCAAGAACGCCACCCGCAAACACCACCAACTGATCCGATCCACCAAGAAATCAGCATTCAAGGATCGACTCGACAACAACGCCCTCAACAGCAAGGAACTATTCAACATCGTCAAAAAGTTTACTAACCCTACCGCCGGTACCAACAAAATCACTCCCTCCCAAGACCTCTGCGACTCTCTAGCCTCGTTCTTCCACAACAAAATCGCTGACATACATAACAGCTTTGGAGACCAGTCCGTAGACCAGTCCACCCCACCCACCTCCGAACTTAAACCCCTCTCCAACAACCTTTGCGCCTGGAACCCACTCACCACTGAAGACACCATCCGCCTGATGAACTCCATCCACTCAGGATCGCCAACCGACCCATGTCCCTACCACATTTTCAACAAAGCAGACTCCATTATTGCACCCCATCTCCAAGACGTCATCAACTGCTCCCTCAACTCCGCTACCTTCCCGGAAAGCTGGAAGCATGCCGAACTCAGCGCCCTCCTGAAGAAACCCACAGCAGACCCCACTGAACTTAAGAACTACCGCCCCATTTCGCTCCTCCCATTCCCTGCCAAAGTCATTGAGAAAGCCGTCAACCGTCAGCTCGCCGCCTTCCTCGAATCCAACAAATCCCTCGACCCTTCACAGTCCGGCTTCCGAGCCAAACACAGCACCGAGACCGCCCTCATCGCAGCAACAGACGACATTCGAACTCTACTGGACAACGGAGAAACAGCTGCCCTCATCCTACTTGACCTCTCCGCAGCCTTCGACACAGTCTGTCACAGCACCCTTATACAACGCCTCAGCAACGTCGGAATACAAGGAAAAACATTGGACTGGATCATCTCGTTCCTCGCCGGAAGAACCCAGAGAGTCCGCCTCCCCCCTTTTATATCAAAGGCCACCGAAGTCATCTGCGGCATACCACAAGGATCATCACTCAGTCCCACCCTCTTCACCATATACATGAGTCCCCTGGCATCCATCGCGCGCCAACACAACCTCAACATCATCTCCTGCGCAGACGACACCCAGCTGATCCTCTCCCTCACCAAAGACCCAAACACCGCCAAAACCAACCTACATGAAGGGATGAAAGAAGTAGCCGAGTGGATGAAGAACAGCCGTTTAAAACTGAACTCGGACAAAACGGAAGTCCTCATCTTAGGATCATCCCCCTCCGCCTGGGACGACTCATGGTGGCCACTGGCCCTGGGAAACGCACCCATTCCAACGGACCACGCACGTAACCTTGGATTCATCCTGGACTCCTCCCTCTCGATGACCAGACAAGTCAACGCCGTCTCATCATCATGCTTCAACATCCGACGTATGCTCAAAAAAAGCTTCCATTGGATCCCCACCGAAACAAGAAAGACGGTCACCCATGCACTGGTCACAAGCCGACTGGACTACGGAAACACACTTTACGCCGGAACCACAGCCAAAATACAGAAAAAACTCCAACGCATCCAAAACGCCTCAGCCAGACTCATCCTAGACATCCCCCGCCAAGCTCACATTTCCGGTCACCTGAAAGACCTCCACTGGCTCCCCGTCAACAAAAGAATAACGTTCCATCTCCTCACCCACGCACACAAAGCACTCTACGACCTAGGACCCGAATACCTCAACACGCGCCTGTCCTTTTACACCCCCTCCCGCCAACTACGATCGTCCAATCAAGCCCTCGCTGCAATTCCACGCATCCAAAGATCCACCTTGGGGGGAAGATCCTTCTCCTACTTAGCGGCCAAGACCTGGAATTCTCTCCCCATCCACCTCCGCCTTACACAGAACCACCTCTCCTTCAGAAAACAACTAAAAACTTGGATATTTGACAAGTAAAGTACCTCCCCTCCCTCAAGCGCCTTGAGACCCTCTGGGTGAGTAGTGCGCTATACAAATTTTTGAACTTGAACTTTTTTAGTATTCCCCTGTCTTACATGTATTGATATGAAAAATCTTAATGGCTTATACATTTTATAAGTAATTATTAATTACATAATAATTTTTGTAATGTATAATGGCACTACATTTAAAAAAAAATTGTGAGAAGATTATGTATTGCGTATGTTATATTTAAAAAAAATCAAGATTAAAAGTGTAATATTAATTATTTTTGTACTTTTGTAATACAGCTTTAAACATTTATACATTGCATTTTTGCTGAGAACTGGGTAGAGTGAGGGTGTGAGGGTGGTAGAGTGAGGGAGGTAGCGTGAGGGTGGTAGAGTGGTATAGTGAGGGCGGTAGAGTGGTATAGTGAGGGTGGTAGAGTGGTATAGTCAGGGCGATAGATAGAGTGAGGGCAATAGATAGATAGAGTGAGGGTGATAGATAGAGTGAGGGTGATAGATAGATAGTGTAATTATGTGGTGTGTAATTATGAGGCACTGAGTGGTATTAGGAGTGTATGTTGCGTTGAGCGCAGTGTAAATATGTAGCATATAAATATGTGGCACAGAGTGGTATTTGGAGTGTATGTTCCATTGAGTGTAGGGTAATTATGTGGCATGTAATTATGTGACACTGACTGGTATTTGGAGTGTATGTTGCATTGAGTGCAGTGTAATTATGTGGTGTGTAACTATGTGGTAGTGAGTGGTATTTTGAGTGTATGTTGCGTTGAGCGCAGTGTAAATACGTAGCATAAAATGTTGTTGCACTGAGTGGGTGTTGTAGTGTATGTTGCATTGAGTGCAGTGTAATTATGTGGCGTGTAATTATGTGGCACTGAGTGCTATTTGGAGGGTATTTTGCGTTGAGCGCAGTGTAATATGTAGCATTTAATTATGTGGCACTGAGTGGTATTATGAGGAGTGTATGTTGTATTCAGTAGAGTGGAATTGTGGGGCGTCTAATTATGTGGCACTGAGTGTTATTGTTTGGAGTGTATGTTGTATTGTAATTATGTAGCATATAGTTATGTGGTATTGTGTGGAGTGTGTGTTGCATTTAATAGAGTGTAATTATGTGGTGTGTAATTATGTGGCACTGAGTGGTATTCGGAGTGTATGTTGCGTTGAGCGCAGTGTAATTATGTAGCATATAATTATGTGGCACTGAGTGGTATTGTGTGGAGTGTATGTTGTATTCAGTAGAGTGTAATTGTGTGGCATGTAATTATGTGGCGCTGAGTGGTATTGTTTGGAGTGTATGTTGCATTAAGTGCAGTGTAATTATGTAGCATATAATTATGTGGCACTGAGTGTGTGAGAGTGCAGTGTGTGTGAGGGTGTAGTAGGTGTGAGGGTGCAGGGTGTGTGAGGGTGCAGAGTGTGGGCGCAGTGTGTGAGAGCGCAGTGTGTGTGGCCTAAAGTAGTGTGAGGGTGCAGTGTGTGTGGGCTAAAGTAGTGAGAGGGTGCAGTGTGTGTGTGGCCTAAAGTAGTGTGAGGGCGCAATGTGTGTGGCCTAAAGTAGTGTGTGGGCTCAGTGTGTGTGTCATAAAGTAGTGTGAGTACGAGTGAGGACGAGTTCCAAGCCTGGTAGAGGAATGTTGGTTCGGTCATATTCCACAGCAGCCGCCCCAGCCAAGCTGGTGGTATGACACCAGCAGATGCAATATTTAGCAATCAGACAGTGTCAGAGAGGAAACAGACAGTCTGGCTGCGAGCAGAAGGCGGCAGAGGCATGGAGTGGGAAATCAACACTGGAGGAGACAGAACCCCGTGAAGAAAGCACACATGAGATGGAGGAGCAGAAATCCGGAGGAAGAAAGCTTGAGAAAGTTGAAGGATGGAAGGATAGGGAGAAAGATGCAGATAAAGTCAGTGAGGAAGGAAACGAACGGGAGAACGGAATGGACCTAGAGCAAGAAATATGGAGTTAAAAGCAGAGAGGAGGCTGAGAGCGCGTGGCTAACTGAGAACATCTAAGCGGCTGAAAGGGGATAAAGGAGGTGCGAGTGCACGCCGAGGTGAAGGACTGTGCGAGAAGGGAGGGGTTAATGCCAGCAGCAGAGGAGCCTGCAGGCTGTTTAAGGCAGATGTTGCCTGCGCGCAAAGGACTGGGCGAGAAGGGAGGGGGAAATGCCAGCAGCAGAGGAGCCTGCAAAAGCGTCAATTACAACCAGTCCCTAAGCCAGTTACAATATAGATAAAGCGCCACACAAATGTGCTCCGAAACTGCACATGCAACTCGTGTCCTCAGAGCGGCCCCGGAAACATATGACACGCTATACATAAGTCCCCAATTACGATCCAAAGTCACCATTATGCAGCAGGAGCCTGACCCTATCCAATGGAGATGCACTGTGTGAGTGTGTTTAGTGGCATTTGGACCTCCCACAGTCTAAACATCACATGAACAGTATTTGAAGTTTTTATCAAAAATTGTGCCAATTCCAGTTAAGGGACACTATCTGAAGTCAAAATACAACACAGTGCTCTTTGAAAAAAGCCTGCAACAAGCAGACAGCCTATTTAAAACATTAAGAAACAAATACGAACTCTGAAAGTAAAAAAAAAAAAATAATAATAAAAAAGGTGTGCCACGGAAAGGACACGTTGGATAAACCGGCCAGCGTTGTGTTATCTTCAAGAAAGAAGCCTTCATCCAGGATGAATGAGGAATTGGACAGGGCAATTTATTTGACAAAACCAGAGTGTGTGGATAAAGGGATACAAGAAGAAATGGAGCATGACTGTCATGTCAAAGTCAGTGAGGCAAGCACTACTTCACTTAAAGAACAGGCCTTATACACAATGCATGCTTCAGTTCGAGTATGGGCAGTGACGTTCAACTTCATGTGATTCTGCGCAAACCACTTAATCTACCCGTGCCTAAAAAAATGAATATGTCCGCCTGTAATGCAACAGGTGCTCAATGTACAGCGAGCTGATACCTTAAGGTCGAGTTCACGCTAAATAAAACTGCCAGCAAAAAAAAAATAGATCTCTGTAAGTACATAGTTTAATTGCTCACGTCTTGTGATTCAGTTAAGTTAATGTTACGCAAACAGACATGGAGACTTCGGCACGCTATTACAACATCGTTAAACTACATGCTTGGGCGCTGATCAATTAAATCTTTTTAAGTCCTGTGAGAAGCAGAATTGTTTTTACTGGGCAGTGCTTTGGTTACTAAACTGTGTGTGTTAGAACTACAGCACACCATTTGCAGGACAGCTAGGAGTATGACAGCGGAGGGAAGGCAACATGTTAAAAAAAGTGAAAGTACGGCCGGCCAGCCGTGAATAATTAGGGGAGGAGAAGAGCGCACGCTGGGGGAAGCTTTGGGAGGGAGGCTGGTGGCTTTGATGCAGCAAGGGGCGATGCGGATCCCTTTGAAGAGCTGCTGGAGGCACCAAGCTGGGGAACAGATGGCTGGCTTTGATGTGCACGCGCGTTTTATGTCAATGCGCATTGAGCTTGCTTTTCACGGGCACTGCATGAAATCGCCTGTTTGGATAAGCTCTGGATAAGCCCCTATATTCTCGCAAGGCGAGACATAAAAATGATGTTTCTGACCGCACTGTGTGCAGTCACATCCAAATGATGCGGTCGGTATCGCCGGCCTGAGGTCGGTCGGTTCCCATTCTGCAACAATGTCAAGTCCGCCTGACTCGTAATCAGGGACTAAGTGATTTGCCCAGAATCACAGCGTGTTGAGCGTCCCTGCAGAGACTCAAGCCCAGTTCCTCAGCTTCAAGGGGGACCACTATAGCTGTGAGGCCACATCTTAAGTGGCCACAGACTAAGTGCTGGGATTTAGAAATAAGTGCTGATGTTTAAAAATAAGTGTGGGTGCCAAGCACTGATAACGACCGGCACAAATTAAACACTGCAGTTGCTACAGCTCTATGTAATGCAGTGAAATCTCTAGGTTGAGAAGGTTATTGGCAGAATGATTGGGATCCATGTAACGAACTGATTTGATATGTTTTCCTAAAGGGAGTACTGTACAACTACTCTCAAAATCAGCCCTGACTAAAATGTTCAAATCACATCTGCACTGCAAGTGGTCTTGACTAGAGCGGTGCCGTGGAAGCATGGTCCGTCATGGCTGCTCATCCTGATTAGGGATGGATAAAAAGGTATTTTTCTCATCTGCCTGTCCCGGATTGGAACAAGGGGGGAATGTAAGCAAAATGCCCTGCAATACAAGAATTCCTCATTCCAGGCATTAGGAATTCATGTTCAAGTTCAGGCATTTATAAAGCGCGCTACTCACCCAGAGGGTCTCAAGGCGCTAGAGGGAGGGGTTCATTGTTTATCGAATAGCCAAGTTTTCAGTTCTTTTCTGAAGGAGATGTGATGGCTGATGTATGAGGAATTCATAGGTTGGCAATTGTATTTAGTTTAAGGTAATTATACTATGTTATTTACAATGGGCGGGTACTTGACACTGGTTTTCAAAACAACTTGCCTGCCATAAGGACCCTGCCGGCCGGCACTGCACACTGACCACAATGATGTAAGTTGCTTTGAAATACTCTGTCAGGGATCCAGGCAATGTATTTACCTTAACGCGGTCAAAATTTAGATATATACATGTCCCAGCCCCTTCACAGTGCTTCAAAAAGCTACTGCTCTTGGTTTCCGTCCAAAGAGCAGCAGCTCAAGTCTAATTCCTTTTTGTGGCTAAAATGACAGGCAAATGTATCGCTTTCCATAGGGTTATATCAGCCACCTCTGGACCAGCTCTAAAAGCAGCCCCTAGCCCGTAGCCCACTGAGGAAAGGCCAGGTGACCAGTGCGAGTTTTCCCATTTCACTTAGCTAAGTATGTTTATGTCTATAGTGCCATCTGGTGGTATAAGTAAAAACTGCACCACAGCATTTGAAAACGTGCTGTCTACGGCTAGGGTGTCCATGTTCAATGATTTTGCGGGTGAAACTGCTAAACAAGCATTTTCAATGAAAATTGGTCTCACATGTGTGAGAGTTAGAGATATTGGGGTTGTAAATGAGAATGTCTTTTATCCATGTGTTTTGTATTGGAACGAATGCATGTGGTGTGGAGTGTATTTATGTGCCTTGGAATTGTTAGCTGTGTAATGGTGTGTGGTGGAATTGTGTGGAGAGAATGTGTCTAGTTGAATTATGTGGCATGTTGTTTAATGGAAATATGAGGATAGTAATCATGTGGTATTGAGTATACTGTAATTATGTGGAGTGAGATTGTGTATCAGAGTTTATTTATGTGGAATGTCATTTTGTGTGGTAGAGTGGTATTTTGTGGAGTTTAATTATGCACTGTGCTGTTGAATTATGTGGCGTGCTGTGAAACTCTATGGTGTGGATTGGATGTATGGGGTGTGTTGTGTAATTGTGTTGTTGATTTGAAAAAAGTGGTGTGGTGTGGAATGGAAATGTATAGAATTGAATTGTGTGGCGTGGAAATGTGTGGCGCTGAGTGGAATAATGCTGAGTGCAATGCAATAGGTCTGGCATTTGCGAGATTTTGAGTTATTGGCATTGTAAATTACATTGCCTTTTATTTATGCAGCTGAAAAAACATGCAATCATAAAATGCATTGTCATTTACAATATCAATAGGTTAACATTTTGAAAATGCAAGACCTAGTGCACTGAAAATGCTTTTTTTCAAGGTGGCAGGTCTGATACAATGTCATAAAAGGAGTATGTTGTAACTGACGAAAACACTTTATTACCATAATAACACAACATCCGATAATTTCCTACATGTTAGATGCTTGAACAAAATTTGAAAATACATCCCGGCCAAGAAAACAGCATTTTGCAATTCTCATTTCTTTGGGGGACACGGTAGCTACTTAGCCATACAAATGTTAACACACGTGTAAAGATCCTCACTCAGTCTGTCATTCACGTCTCATTTCCGAGCACAAATGCAGCATGTTTTCTGCCGCACAAGTTTACAATGCTTCCTACCTCCCAGGAATGGACTCTTGACAAAGACACAATACAAGTGGTAGGACATAGCCCAGGTCACTGGAATAATGCAGCATGGGAGGGCCAACATATTGAGTAAATTATGCAGCAAGAAAAAGCAATTTAAGTGTAATGCTGCATATTTTTAGTTATTACTTAATTTTTCAATTTTAGCAGATTATGCGGAAAATGTTGGACTATGTGGCAAATGCGGCAAATCTTTTATTAAGCAAAGATCATTTTGGCTTCACAAGTGCATAATTCCTGAGGCCCTGGACATAGCCTCTAGGCGCGCCTAACAAACAGTTGAATAAAGGGGCCTGGTGACACCAAGGTGGGTCTTCTAGGGTGTGCTTGTGATTCGAATTCAGACACTTTGCCAAAGACAAACCTTCACTCCCTTACAGATATTTCCAAAACTGATGATGGGGCCACCCACATCTCAAACCCTTCAACCGCCGCAAGGCAGTAGCCACCTCACACCTAACTGCAAATGGAAGTCAGAGCCATCTCAGAGCCAGCCTGGGCAGCTTCAGAGATGCGCAGGACCACTGCCCGGGCATGCTTTGTACCATGTGCAGCGGAACAGCTCATCACAGGAACATCATTGCCACATGATAACCTGTTCCCGGCGCAGACATCTGAGATAATATTCATCCTGTGTAGTGATGCACTGAGCCTAAATAGGGTGTGCTGAACAAAGCAATATATGAGTGCTCTTTATTCCCTGCAGGTCAACACGGACGTTGAAGGAATGATACATTTATCGTCTATAGTTATGCACGGATACAGGGCGATGCTCTGCATTCATACTGTAACCTAGGAGAGATGCCACCTAGGATGCTATGCAGAAGTGCAAGGTAATAGGGCAATTTGTACGAAGAGTTATTAAATGCTATTAGAACAGGATTATTTTATGTATTTTACACAGTGACACTTGTCTTGGATGAATAAATTGCCTGGGCACGTAGTATTCTGTGCAGTGATACATTGCAAGGAGAGAACAGAAATTAACAGGAGAATACGTGATTGTTTGACTCCTGATCAGGGAGCACGCATGCTGTGAAGGTCTCTCCATATAATGATGGGCAATTTACATGTACCTCTGTGTATGATCTGGCTGCAAGTTTACGGAAAACCATAAACTGTGTGTCTGTCTCACCATTTCTTCATATACCACACTTTTAAGCACTAAGTCTAGTAACACAATAACCGCACATCGGTGGTCCTCAAGCACAAAATGCAAAAAAGATAGACAACACAATCACACAACGTACACAGCATGGCTTGCTGCTAATACAGACAAGCACCTAAGTGCCCCACATAGGGGTTTTAAACACTAAATATATGCTGAAATACAATACGGCGACCAAAGTGGATAATACTCTTTCTTATTTACAGCACTTAGAAACAGGCGTTAAATAAAATTTTTTTTATAAGAATGTCATTCACCAAATTGACCGCTGAACTTTTCCAAACCTCTAAAGAATATGTCCCTTAATCTCATTCCCCAAACCTACTCTCCTTCAGGTGAGCAGAGGTGCCGCCCACAATCCTCGAAGCACAATGCTGCGTGGACGTTTCTTCCGTAACAACAAAAACAAATTCTAAACTTAAATGCAGACTTATTTTATGAATACAAAAAGTTCCCACGCATAGCAAGCAACTGGACGGTACCTAATCTTGTGTTTTGCGTGCTGGAATCTGAAGCGGTATATAATGTAGGGGCAGTCTTAGGGTGCACAGGTTCCCAAACAGAAGCAGTGTCGCGAGGAAATGCATCGGGGCTAAGGACACAGGGGCTGTAGCCCGCAAAGCGTGCCTTGCATAAGGTCCCACCCTCTTTCATAACATCTGTGTTCTAGCTATGCAAAACATCAGGGGAGTTTGCAAACTACCCTGCGTAGTAAAGAAAAACTCCACCATGTAGCCTCTTCAGGTCATGCGCCCAGTCAGTGCTCTGCTCTGGACTCTGGTATATCTGTTTCCTCACAAACAGCGGGTCCCTGGTGCGCTTCTCCGAGTTGGACAGTGTTAGAAGGCGGTTCTGACACTATGGGCCACCCACATTTTTTGCATTTTGAGCACCTAATTGTTGAGCTTTAAATGTGGGGCTGCCTCATAAGTTGGGACTCACCCACAGTGATCGCATAATGAAAGACACTGTATGGGGATTTTACTGGTGTCCCCCTGGCTTGACCAGGCCGCTGCGCAGCAGCTAGAGTAAAGGACACCGGGCTGGTTACATGCAGAAACATGTGTACATGCATGTGCACACATGTACGGGCTGCGTAGAGGAAATTCCTGGCGTGCGCATTCCAGGAGCAGCTACGAAGTGAATGGTGTGGCAGGACTTATGCAGACTTGGGTGGTGACATGGATTAGGCTTTATACAGTGAGAAGAAACATGCCAGGGAAAGTCAGTGTGCTTTACAGTGTGTATTCCATTATTCTCTTATGGGGATAGTGAGCACATGGGCAAGTTTTCATTTCCTAAGGCCTACAAATTCCAAACACGCACTAAATTCCACTGTAACATGTTTGAGAAGAAGTATTCTCCAGAGTCCAAAGTCATATTTGTACTGCCTTTGGGTCATCCAGAAATTATATATTTCTCTGAGTCAGCCAATAACCAGGGCCTGGCTGGGGTTTGCCCTCAGTAGGCTGGATTGATAACCTTTCTTCCACGAGCTAAGGCCTCCTCTCCAAGGAAGAGAAGATGGGTGGAGCTACAGACTCATCCATCAGCAGCTATCACTGGATGCCAGGCACCAGGCTGCACCAGGGAGAAGGCAGCCCTGGGGGGAAGGGGCTGTTTCAGAGACCATGTGGCAGGAGACCCCGGACGACGCCATCTTGAACCAACCTAGAGGCCTGGACAGGAAGGAGGGAGCAGGGGCAGAGAAGCGATGTGTCGCTGTGTGATAGGGCAAACAGAGGCTTCCTGCCAGCCCCCTCCCCAACTTCTTAAAGGAACTTGCACAGGAAAAAGAGCTCTCTCTGGGGTGTGGTCTGCTGAGGCAGAGAGTGCTGGAGCCTGGCGCAATGGGCAGTTGGAAGGAGGAACCCCCTGACTGCTCGAGAATCCTGAACAGCGCCAGGAGAAGAGTCCAGGACCAGTGCGTAGAAGCAGAGGCCTCTGAGCGGGGAGAAGAGGCCCAGGGTGAGAGCCCAGCAAAAGGCTGGCGCAGGGAGCCAGTGAAGACAGCTCCCTGCAGAATCCACCCTCTGGGAGACCCAGAGGGCAAAGGAGAGTGCTCCCAGTGGCTGGGGAGTGCCACCAGTAGCAAGCAGAGGCAAAAATGTTGCAGATCGGTACCCTGGGGGCTGAGATATGCGCCCCAGAAGGTAGGAGATCTTTGACCTCCAAGAAGACCGATGACAAAGCACATAGGGCTCCGCTGCTGGTCTTTAATGGCCCCCCAGGGGGGGTCAGGTCCCGGTGCTGTCCTCAACAGCAGAAGTCAAGGCGAGGAGTGCAGTTGCACTCCCCATGAAGATGGTGCAAAGGGGGCACGGGATCCCAACTCCAAGCCCCGCTGATGGCGGGGGGGTGCTGTCGCACCCCAATGAAGATAAGTCAGGGAGCGCCATTGCGCTCCCCGTGAAGATGCCCCCGCGGGGTGCCTGGAGCCCACCCTGGCCCCCGCTGAAAATTAAGCCGGGAGCGCGATGGCGCTCCCTGGCTTCATTTTTGAAGATTGGCAGGGGGAGGAGCCGGGGATCCCATCACCGGGCCCGGAAGCCGGGGAGCGCCGTCGCGCACCCGAAGGAGATTCCAGGAGGCGGGGTGCCAGGATCCCACCCTGGCCCCTGGTGAAAAAGTGAAGACAGGGAGCGCCGGTGAGCTCCCCGTGAAGAGGAGGAGGGGGCGTAGGACCCTATCTCCGGGCCCCGGTGGCAAGAGAGACTCTCCCCCAATCCCCAACTGCCGCCGGAAGAATGCTCTCCCACACTCCCCCACGGTCCGGTCAGACATGGAAGAAGCTGCTTGTCTGCCCGCTGGAGCGAGCAGACGAGAAGAGTTGTGGCGGCTCCTGGGGCAGCATGCGAGGGTGCTGGCCAGGCGGGGAGCCGGCGGGGGCAGCCAGAGGTGGACTCCCTGGGCTGCCCTCCACCGTGGAGGCATGCAGGGTTCCCGGGTGGGACCGGGATCCCGACTGGACCGAAAAGGGGAGCCAGAGGCCCGGGTGTGACCGGACCCCGAAAAAATAAGCTGATCGGCCGGGGGTGGGTTCCCCGAGCCTTACACTCACCTGTGGGTCCGGGTGGGACCGGGCCCCCCACTGAGGAAGGAACAAGACACAAAGTGCCTGCCAGAATGGCAGCTCCGCTCTCCCCAGAGCAGCGGGGGAGCCGCTGCTGGAATATGCAAAAGTTCCTATAATGCCTTGCAGGCCAGAACCGGCCTGCAAGGGCAAACAGCGTTTTCTTGGCTTATGGTGGCCCCAGGAGAACGGGGTCACCAGCACACGGGTGCAAAGGTGCCGGGCGAGCTGCTTGAGTACTGGAAATGTAATTAATAGTAATTAATATTCTATGAGCCTATTATTATCAATTCATATATCACTTAATCCACATAAATGTATTTCACATGCAATAGTATCTTGACAATAGAATTCTTCCATTTCTGTTGCAGGATCAAACCCTCTTAATGCTCAATATTTAAAAGATTTTAGCAGTACTCAAATTTAAATATTCAAAATTGTTCTTTTTGCTTTCTCTACATGACTTACCCCTCTTCAGCAGGATAGCTTGATTCCAGTGGCATGGAGAGCACGGGACCACGTTTGGGCATACCCGGCCCACTCGGGTTGACAAATGCAAAAACAACAGTTGATGGACAGAATGCAGAACGATGTCATACATTCACCCCAGTACAGAGATCTGGGCCTAATTCCATCGTCTTTTTGCTCGCCATTCCAATTTCGAACCCAGCCATATGCAAATCAGTCTTGACCGTGTGCCTCATGGGAACAGTCCAGCCCAGACTGCCAAGCCAGGTACTTCCTGGACTGGAAACAAGCATGGTAGGACCGGTTTCGGAGTTTCACCCCTCTTCAGCCAGGATAGCTTGATTCTAGTGGAATGGAGAGCACGGGACCCACGTCTGGGCATACCCGTCCCACTCGGGGTGACAAATGTAAAAACAACAGTTGATGGACAGAATGCAGAACAATGTCATACATTCACCCCAGTACAGAGATCTTGGGTCTGCTTTGTTCGCCCCAAGTTGGCTGGGTATGCCCAGAAGTGAGTCCCCTGCTCACTTTGCCACTGGATTCAAGCTAGCCTAGCTGATGAAGGGTGTTACCCAGAAACCAGTCCCAGGATGCTTGTTTCCGGTCGAGGGAAGACATGGCTTGGCAGTTCGGGCTGGACTGTTCCCATGAGGCACAGGGTCAAGACTGATTTGCCATATAGCTGGTTCTGAACTGAGGTGGCAATTGAGCTAAAGAATGTTGATGGATTCAACCCAGAACTGTGACTGGGGGTGAGTGTCTGAAAAGTTTCAGCGATCCGTTCATCATCTCCTTGTGTTTGCTTTGCTTGCCCTAAGTTGGTAGGGTATGCCCAGACGTAGGTCCCTTGCTCACTTTGCCACTGGTTTCAAGTTAGCCTGTCTGATGAAGGGTGTTACCCAGAAGCTGGTCCCAGAATGCTTGTTTCTGTCCATCATCTCCTTGTGTTTGCTAAATGTCTTAACCAATTCTTGATTTTGAGAATGAACCACTCAAGTGAGTGTTATTTTGTGAAATGTAATCAGAATTGTGTAACAGTTCAAAAAGAAATCTTGTTCACTGGACATACTCAGAAAACAAACTGTAAATATATTTATTTATTATTTATTGCACCCATTTTAATATAAAATGAATCACAGAATATAACTGGGAAACTATAGGATAAATATATGAATTACTGTGTTGTAATTCAAAAATACAGTACAAACACCAATTAATAAAGCGTACATAAACAAGGGGTAACTTATATTGAGGAGTCATTTGGGTTAGGTGCTAAGAATAAGAAGGCTCCACTATCTTTTCTGTTTCAAATTATCAATTAATAAAGCATTTACCTATATTAAACTAGACATAAGATATCAACTGAATGCTAATTTAGTCCCACAAGCAAGTCCAAAGAACATATTTTAAAGACATGTGATAAATTATGGCCCAATAGGCAAATCAATTAGTGCAAGATATTGGGGCATATGCATCAAGCCCTTTTCCCGTTCGCAAACGGGCTGATCCTCAGAATCGGCCCAATTGCGAATGGGAAAAGGCCTTTTGGGATGTACCAACCCAAAAGGGCATTGCAAATTAGCGAATCGCAAAATTTGCGATTTTCTATTTTGCGATTACATTTGAGGAATTGCAAATTGCGATTCCTTAAATGCAATGTATGAAGCACAGAAAAAGTGCGATTTGGCCCTAAGAAATCAAAAATTACCACCAACTTCAAGTTGGTGGTAATTTGCGATTTCTTTGAAAAATTGACTTTTTTGCATTTTTCAAAGTGCCATGTGGCGCACAAACATGCCCTTAGGGCATGGATATGCGCCACATGTGTATGCATACATATTTCAGGGGTGCAACAGGGCAACAGGGTGTCCTTTTGACACCCTGGAAATTGCATTTTCAATTTGCGAGTCTCTTATTGCGAATCGCAAATTGAGGATGTCTTCCGATTCATTCGTATGGGCCTACTAGCCCATAGGAATGAATTGGAAGGTATTCCTTAATTGTGAATCGCGATTCACAGTTAAGGAATATTAAGGAATCGCAATTATTATTGCGATTCCTACATACATAGCATTTTGCGATTCCTTAATAGCAATTTGCTAAAAATCGCTATTAAGAAATCGCAAAAGGGCTTTTTCATACATATTCCCCATAGTGGGAGGTAAGACTTCAAATAATATCAATAATTAAATATTGTCTAGGTCTAAGGTTTTAAAGATTTAATAATCATAAAGTAATTGACAGACTTTTGATTCCGTAACAAGGTTTGATATGCTACCTGTGCATGTACATTATTGTTCAATTTGGGCTAGATTCACCATTTCCGATGTTCATCGTTCATTGTCAGATTTACATCTTGACTTTTAATTTCTGAAGATGGTTATCTTTCTAGACACTATGCACCGTATTTTCAGATTTTTATTTCTTATGATGACTCAAGATCTTTAAGGTCTTGTGTATAAACATGTGGATCTACAATGAATTTAAAATCCCTGTCAGTGTTTCCATAATGTCATTTCAGAAGGTTGCGAACCCAATGGAGCCCCCCAGCAATTTCAGCTCATCTATATTTCTTACAGCTTAGGGGCCGAATACAATTTGTCAGTCAGAAAGGCTCAGAACGGCTTACGGATTCTCCTAAACCTTTTCGGAACCTATGTTTCCAACCGACTCGGAAACCTTTCCTAACAACCGATTACATTAGCAGTTAACCGTTCTGGCTGTCCAAATTGGTTCCGATCGGCACTCGGAGCCCCCGAGTCGGTCAGAGACGATTCACACAGCTCTATGGACATCGTTTCCGCCAAGCGATTACGATTACAGGTTCTGACAGCTGTTTCAAGTCAGCCTGCTGACTCGAAACAGTTGTCCGACACTGACTTTGGGGGACCGTCGCAGGCACCCCTTCATCCTGAAGCACCCGGTTGGGATCCGTGGGGTTACCCTAGGAACTCCACCTTTCAAACCATGCACAGTGTGGCAGGCACCATGGAATGCCTACAACAGAGTGCAAGGTTTACCACACCAACCCTTTTTTCAATGGGAGCCTGTGTTTTTGTTCGGAACACAGGCTCCCATTGAAGTCAAGGGAGTCCGACCAAACGGTGTTCAGAAACATCATAATCGGTCGGGTCCGCCTAACCCAAGTCAGGCGGAACTGATTCCAAAACCAAGTCGGTAGGAAAAGTTTCTGACCGACATCGTAATCGGCCCCTTAGTTGGATTTGAAATTCTCAGATACTCCCCCAAATTCATCCTAAGCCACTATTACCTCATATTGTGGAACAGTTTGTTGCTACAAATTGGCTCTGTGTCTCATGAATGACCATCATTTAGTCATTGTTTTTAGCCTGCATGCTGGATCTTTTCGGCCTGCAGTAGAAATTCTGAGGCTGCTACGATGCAGTCAGAATGGTAAAAATAGACATATAGAAATCAATATGCTACACACATAGCAACACAACTAATTGATAGTACAAAATATTCAAACAGGCATTAAGGTGACACACATTTAATGAATAGCTTCTCAGTCGAGCGGCCAAGTGGTGGGGTTCTTTGACCAGAATATCTGTGGTTTTGACTAATATAATTTTCTTTACCGGCCATATAATTTGCGGCTCTTTCAGTAGTGATGCCCAGCCAGGTTTTACCTTGTTTCTTAAATCCTGGAAAAGCCAAGAGACTACATTGTGGTGCACCTGGCCTGCAAATAAATAACGGTCAGCATTATTTAGCAAGAAACTTCTGAAAAGTGGTGAGTATTTCTTGAGGTGGCCCTTCATTGTGAGTTGCATATGGCGTCAGATGCAGCTCACTAATATGGAAAACACATGTGAATTGTTTCATGAATCTCATATGTCATGCAATTGTGTTAAAGTGGTGACTGGCTTGGAGTTTCTGTCTTAGAGGCATAGCTTGAAGTTGTCATTGAGTGTTACCCCTACCTAGTAAATGCATCCTCTAGATGGTAGTTGGATTGAGGGACTCGCAGTATGTCAGTCCGGCTTCCCTGTAATCAGCAGCACTGGAGAAAGACACATCTCTCGTTGAAATGCTAAGTGTTTAATTAGGCACGTCCTATTCCTCGTCCTCCGACCCCCACACACTCTGGGCCACCCTTGGAAACAGTGATTTGCTGATTACACATAGATGGCTTCCACAGATACTGAAACCTCTGACCTCTTTCTTTGGAGCTGGAGCCTCCGACCTGCAATTAACAATGGCCTTGATTCAGACCTAGCTGGGGTCACCCCCACTCCAAAGCCTAAAGCCCGCCACTGCAGAAATTGTTGTCGTAGGAAAATGGGCTATGGAGGAGAAAAGTAGGGATGTGCGGACATCAGCTAATGGTGTTGCCTACTACCACCACCACCATGCTGATGTTCCTGTGCCACCTGGTGTCCATGCACCAGGAAAACACTGTTTGCAGTGACCCCTGGCATTTCCACTTGCAATGCTGAGCATGCATAGCAGAGTGGGAGATATTCCAGGCATTTTCAGGGCTCTCTGGGACTCAATGTGACTGTGGTCATTTTTGGATTACATTTCATTGGGCTTGCAACCATACCTCATAAAAGGGTATCCCTGCGGGATTCGTCAGCCCCGGTCTAGCTACCATATAGCAAGAAACAGTGGTTCCTGTGGAGACAATAGTGTGTAATACAGGTAATCAGAATGCACAATGGCAATGTACAAGGGTTAAGTGGATAACAGACAAAAAGTAGCCGAGTACATTGTAGTTGCGTATTTGTAGTTTATAATAAATATTCAGAAAAGTTTCAAAAAACATAACAAATGGTGCTTTGTGTCCCCAGTGCAAAATTGGAACCAAAAAAAGGGAATTTAAGTGACATCTAGTGACAATTATAGTATGGTTTCCATTACTTTGAAGAAACGACCATTTTAAGCTTTCAACAATTACAACACTGTAAACAATAGTCAATGTTGGGACATTGATTTGTTTCTTTTACTGTCAAAAAAGAAACGAATCATGGTTCCAATTTTGCACTGGGGACACAAAGCACCATTTGTTATGTATATTTGAAACATTGCCATTGTACATTCTGATTACCTGTATTACACACTATTGTCTCCATAAGAACCACTGTTTCTTGCTATATAATACGTACCCTGGTTCTTTGTGAGCAGGGTTTCCCTTGTGCTTGTCAAATACCGGTCTAGCTACCGGCATAGCTTTTAGCCGGTAGAGGCGCTCTAATCCTACGCTCTGTAGGATTAGAGCGCCCCTACCAGCTAAGCAGCCGCGGCCGTCAGTGGGAGGAAATGCAGGGCGGTGACGTGGGGTGGGGGACGGGAAGGTTGGGGGGAACTAATGTATGTATTACGGAGTTTTACAGGTAAGTAAACATTTAAATAAATAAAGCGAATTTCATTGTGCGCACTGCATCGCATTTTGGGATGCAGTGAACTCAACGAAATTCGTTTTATTTATTTAAATGTTTATTTACCTGTAAAACTCCGTAATCCATACATTACTACCCCCCACCCTGCCCCTCCCCCTCCCCACGTCACCGCCCTGCATTTCCTCCAACTGCCGGCCGTGGCTGCAGCTAAGAGCTATGCTCCCATCACTATGCTTCTTCCATGCCATGTAAAAACCCTGGGTGAATGCAACCTCCTGCTTCCTACATGTAGGAGGCTTGGTGAGATGTTGGACGTAGCAATGGCTGATAAAATGCCATTAGATGGCCATTATCCCAACTTCCACCACTGCCTTGTAACTGGAAGCCGATTAAACTATTTCAGTGGAGAGAGGCCTTTCCCAAGGTCCAAACCGGGGGCACAGTACCAGAGGGAGAGAATTTCGCACGCATTTTTGTACAACTCGGGGATCCCTTAGTACTTGAACAGATTTGTTTACTTTTTAAGGAATAGTTGCCCTCCATTCCACCACCAGGAACATACTAACAAACCTCTATATCACCATTTGCCATAAATCGATTATCCCCTCCTGGTTGAATCATGTTTTAACTGGGTAGCAAGAGTGATTATCGGGAAATATCTATTTCGTGAAAATGACAACTCGTAATTTATTCACCCATTTTTAGATAGTTACAGATAGTTGTCGTGATTCATTTAAGAATCTTGCATATTTTTATTGTCACTGTACAGCATATATTTCACAATCCATAATCCACGCATATGTTATACTTCTGAAATTCTTTTAGTAAATTAAGGGCAGTTGCAGGAGACCCATCAGGTACAGTCTGCTTTATAATGCTGCCCCTAGTTGCTCTGGGAATGGTGGATTTTAACTCATGAAAAAACGATTTTACTCGTGTTATGACAAATACATAACTAAGCACTATAATGAATCTCCTTCCATCCCGGCATCTCTCAGTTCATAATCATTGACATTGCTCCTTGATGACATTTTAGGATCGTAATAAAATGTAAAATGGTTATTGCCTCGTTTTCTTTGTTTTGCAAGACGCCGGTGAGCGCCTGGTGACCCTGCTTCCGGGCACTCAGATACATAATTCACATGCAGTGGAGCGTGTGTTCAATACTAGTTAAATTATGATAACGATCCCTTATGAAGTGCACGCCACAAGAAGAAATCACTATTGATGCTCGGTTGATAATCTTGTACCCTTACCCCTGTTTTCTGGAATTCATCCTCTGAGTGGATAATAGGCCCAATGTTAGGGACACCAGGGGCCGCATTTATGAAAAGTGACGCATCGATGCGTGAAAACAGCGATGCGTCAATTTTCAATGCGCCCTCCTTGCGACACCAATGATGCGTCATATTTACAGTATGACTTATCATTGCACAAGGAGTTACAGATACGTCAGTATTTTTGACGTATCTGTATGGCGCAAAAGTGACGCATTGCTGGGGTGTGTCACAAAAGTGACACAACTCCAGCAATGTGTCCTTTCACATAGGGCAAGCCCCATGTGAAAGGGCCTGCGTCAGTCTTACGCCTTCTGTGAGGCAGGCGTAAGAAATTGACGCATTTGCGTCCTAGAAGTGGCGCAGTGAAATCTTATAGATTTCACTGCGTCACTTCTGTGACCTTTTCTTGCGTCAGAACGCCCCGCTGCATACATTATACCTGGTGCAGGTATAATGTGGCGCAGGGGTTTACAAAGTGACGCATCTACCTAGATGCGTCACTTTGTAAATATGGCGCAACACGGCACATTTATTACGCTGCTGGTGCGTCACAAAAAGTGACGCCCCGGCGGCGTAAAACTGACGCACGGCCTCATAAATGAGGCGCCAGGAGTTCCATGTCGCCAGGACACCTTGTTTGCATTCATAGGCCTTTTAATGAACACATTGGTAAAATCTGGCAGTTGTTTTTGTTCAAAGGCTGAAATTAGGATGCGACACCTGAAAACAAAGTTTAGTAGAAGCAAGAGCAGTACTTCAGTGGGGTATGGGGTGACGAAGCCATCTGGTATCCCTCCACTTTTCCATCCATCTCAGATGTAACCATTAGGGTGCACGCAGATCTCTGTAGCATCCGCCTATTTCATGAAGAAGGGGGAAGGAGTGAGGAGAGAGAGATGCCGAGGCAATGAGAGAGCAAGAAACATAGTGCCAAAATCGGCCCGCACACCAACCCCCCAATAATCATGTTGTACATCAGTAAATAAACAGACAAGACAACTTGTTGTTGGGAAAAAGTAGCTGCAGGTTTATTAGCATAACTTATGCCAAAACATGGTGGGTTATCTTACAGATGATCCAAAGGCAAGCCGCCCCTCGCAGCTTGCCACCTGACAGGCCAAGTAGCCCGCGGCCTTGGCCAGACGGTGCTTCGCGGTTGTGGTGAGAGGATAGCCCCTCCCATGTCCGGTGAACCATTGGTCCACCCTCTAGCTCACGCCCCCCCCTACGAGGGGCGGAGCGTTCAAGCGACCCCCGGTTGTCCAGGTAACCAACCGCCCGTAGGATAACGGGGCGCCGTCGCACCCCAGGGTCCACCGCACAGATCTCCCGGGGATATTGGGCCTCAGCACCCTTTGTGCTTCTGCATAGGGTACTCCTGAGTACCTTTCGCCTCTGGATCATCCTGTAACTCCTCCTGCAACACAAATAACAAATATTAAAAGCATAGCACCCCCCCTGCCCCCTGAGATGTAGAGTAAGCGGCAGGGAGGGCAACATCGAGGGAAGTAGGGGACGACAAAGAGGCCGCCCAGAGAGAGGGGGAAGCCTAAATACCCCGATCCCCCCCCCACCGGAAGTGACGTGCCTGCAGCAAAAAACACAGTTGATGGACAGAATGTAGAACAATGTCATACATTCACCCCAGTACAAGGATCTGGGCCTAAATCCATCGTTTTTTGCACTCCACACCACCCTGGGTTGGACACTGGCTATATGCAAATCAGCTCTGACCCTGTGCCTCATGGGAACAGTCCAGTCCGAACTACCAAGCCATGTCTTTCCAAGACCGGAATCAAGCATCCAAGGACCGGTTTCTGGCTATCAGCCTTCATTCAGCCTGGATAGCTTGACTCCAGTGGTGTGGAGAGCCTGGGACTCACGTCTGAGCATACCCAGCCCACTCGGGGTGAAAATTGCAAAAAACACAGTTGATGGACAGAATGTAGAACAATGTCATACATTCACCCCAGTACAAGGATCTGGGCCTAAATCCATCGTTTTTTGCACTCCACACCACCCTGGGTTAGACACTGGCTATATGCAAATCAGCTCTGACCCTGTGCCTCATAGAAACAGTCCAGTCCGAACTACCAAGCCATGTCTTTCCCAGACCGGAATCAAGCATCCAAGGACCGGTTTCTGGCTATCAGCCTTCATTCAGCCTGGATAGCTTGACTCCAGTGGTGTGGAGAGCCTGGGACTCACGTCTGAGCATACCCAGCCCACTCGGGGTGAAAATTGCAAAAAACAAAGTTGGAACCCAAAAGGCTGGTGCGCTTGCCATCTTGTGGCACTACGGTGTCGACGAGTCGGGCGGCCTGCAGAGATAGAGGGAGAGAGCTCAAGAGAGGACCCCTAGAACATGTGATTAGTTTGATTGCTGAAGGCTGAAGCCTAAATGGCATAGAAACAGGGCCTAATTTGTAAAAATAAATAGTGCCAAGCCCTTGTCAGGAGAACACCACAGTTTGTACCATCCGTTGCCCCTGCCAGCACTCCCAGTGACAGTGCTAACACAATAACTAACCATCCCAACTTTACAAGTGTGACATTTCTTGGTATACCAGGCCTCCAAAGCTATAAGAATGGCTTTGCAGACAAGTATTAGCATTGTCTCCTTTACCCAACGGCTTACAGTAGAAATCTATCAATCAATCAATCATAGTACTTGTATAGCGTGCTACTCACCCGGGAGGGTCTCAAGGCGCTTGGGGGAAGGGGTCCGCTACTGCTCGAACAGCCAGGTCTTGAGTTGTCTCCTGAAGGCGAGATGGTCCTGGGTCAGCCGAAGGTGGATGGGGAGGGAGTTCCATGTCTTGGCCGCCAGGTAGGAGAAGGATCTGCCTCCGGCGGTGGCTCTTCGGATGCGTGGTACGGCGGCGAGGGCGAGGCTAGTAGATCGTAGCTGGCGGGTGGGCGTGTAGAAGGTCAGGCGGTCGTTGAGGTACTTGGGGCCCAGGTCGTGGAGAGACTTGTGTGCGTGGGTGAGGAGCCTGAACGTGATCCTCTTGTTGACGGGGAGCCAGTGCAGGTCCCTCAGGTGGCCGGAGATGTGGCTGCGTCGGGGGATGTCAAGGATGAGTCGGGCGGAGGCGTTCTGGATGCGTTGGAGTCTTTTCTGTAGCTTGGCTGTGGTTCCGGCGTAGAGGGTGTTTCCGTAGTCCAGTCGGCTGGTGACGAGTGCCTGGGTGACCGTCTTCCTGGTTTCGGTCGGGATCCATCGGGAGATCTTGCGGAGCATGTGTAGGGTATGAAAGCATGACGAGGAGACGGCGTTGACTTGTCTGGTCATCTAGAGGGAGGAGTCCAGGATGAAGCCCAGGTTGCGTGCGTGGTCTGTTGGCTTGGTGCCCAGGGTGGGGGGCCACCAGGAGTCGTCTCAGGCGGAGGACGATGGTCCCAGGATGAGGACTTCCGTCTTGTCTGAGTTCAGTTTCAGGCGGCTGTTCTTCATCCACTCGACGACGTCTTTCATCCCTTCGTGTAGGCTGGTTCTGGCAGTGTCGGGGTCTCTGGTGAGGAAGAGGATCAGCTGGGTGTCGTCGGCGTAGGAGATGATTTTGAGGTTGTGTTGGCGTGCGATGGCTGCAAGAGGTCTCATGTAGACGTTGAAGAGGGTGGGGCTGAGTGATGATCCTTGTGGTACGCCGCAGATGACTTCGGTGGCCTCGGATCGAAACGGTGGGAGGCGGACTCTCTGTGTTCTTCCGGCGAGGAACGAGATGATCCACTCCAGTGCCTTCTCTTGGATGCCGATGTTGCTGAGGCGTTGAACTAGGGTGCGGTGGCAGACAGTGTCGAACGCTGCAGAGAGGTCCAGGAGGATGAGTGCCGCTGATTCCCCGTTGTCGAGCAGGGCTCGGATGTCGTCGGTGGCTGCGATGAAGGCGGTCTCGGTGCTGTGGTTGGCTCTGAAACCGGACTACGAGGGGTCGAGGGATCCGTTCGTCTCGAGGAAGGCGGCCAGCTGTCTGTTGACGATCTTCTTGATGACTTTAGCAGGAAAAGGGAGGAGCGAGATGGGGCAGAAGTTCTTGAGGTCGGTGGGGTCCGCTGTTGGTTTCTTCAGTAGGGCGCTGAGCTCGGCATGCTTCCAGCTCTCCGGGAAGGTGGCGGTGTTGAAGGAGGTGTTGATGATGTTCCAGAGTTGGGGTGCGATGGTGGAGCCAGCCTTGTTGAACTCGTGGTGGGGGCAGGGGTCGGTCGGAGATCCGGAGTGGATGGTGTTCATCGTGCGGGCTGTGTCTTCGGTGGTCACCGTGGTCCAGGTGCGGAGGGTGGCCGTGGGGGGCGTTGGTTCGACGGTTGGGTGCGTGGATGGTGCGCCGAAGCTGTTGTGGATGTCGGCGATCTTGCGGTGGAAGAACGAGGCAAGAGAGTCGCAGAGATCTTGTGAAGGAGTAATGTCGTTGTTGCCGAAGCTGGGGTTGGAGAACTCCTTGACGATGCTGAAGAGTTCCTTGCTGTCGTGGGCGTTGTTGTCCAGTCGTTCCTTCAGTGATTTCTTCTTGGTGGTGCGGATAAGCTGGTGGTGCTTGCGGGTGGCGTGTTTGAGGGCGGTCATGTTGTCAGTGGTCTGGTCGAGGAGCCAGGCTTTCTCGAGGGTGCGGCACGTCTTCTTGGAGTCCTTGAGTTCGTCGGTGAACCAGGAGGCCTTCTCGCTTCTGGGTCTGCTGGGGGGGTTCTTCAGTGGTGCGAGGTCGTCGGCGCAGGCGGTCAGCCACTGGGGTCCGTTGTGCCGGCGGGTGGGTTCTGGCTGAGGGAGGTGGTGAGCTGGTCGGCGGTGATCTTGCTCCTGCTCCTGTGAGGAACCTGTTGCTGGTGGTGGTGGGTCGTGGTTCTTCTGAAGCTGAAGTGGACGCAGCTGTGGTCGGTCCAGTGGAGTTCGGTGGAGTGGCTGAAGGTGATGTGCTTGCTGGATGAGAAGATGGGATCAAGCGTGTGGCCGGCGTAGTGGGTGGGGGTGTTGACCAGTTGCTTGAGTCCGAGGTTGGCGAGGTTTTCCAGCAGGGCGGCGGTGTTGCTGTCCTTGTTGTTCTCCAGGTGGAAGTTGAGGTCCCCTAGGAGGATGTAGTCGGCGGAGGGGAGGGCGTGCGGGCTGATAAAGTCCGTGATGTCTTCGCTGAATTGTGTGCGTGGTCCCGGGGGCCTGTAGACGAGGGAGCCTCTGAAGGTCGTCTTTGGGTCGGTGTGTATCTGGAAGTGGAGGTGCTCTGCGGCGGCGAAGGTGTCGTTGGAGTCGGTCGTGATGCGGATGGTGTTCTTGTGGACGATGGCGATGCCTCCTCCGGTCTGGTTGACGCGGTCCCTCCTGATGATCTTGTACCCGTCCAGGATGGCGATGGCGGTGTCGGGGGCTGAGGAGACATTCATCCAGGTTTCCGTGAGGAAGGCGATGTCTGGTGATGTTGTGTCGAGGAGGTTCCAGAGATCAACGGCGTGTCTGTGGACAGAGCGGGTGTTGAGCAGGATGCACTTGAGGTGGTTGCTGCTGGTGTTTGGCTTGGCGGGTGCGGTGCAGGTTCGGAGGCAGGTGAACTTGCAGGTTTTGCAGGTGAAGGGTCCGTGGATGCGTTTCGGGGTGGCCCGGCAGCAGGCGGGGTTCTGGCCGGCATTGAGTGCGTTGAGGGCGGCGGCGTCGTAGGTCTGTCGGGTTGTCTTGCATCGGCGGGGGCCAGGGGGCCTTGTGCTGGGCACGGGCCAGGCGCGGACGGGCGCAGACGGGCTTGCCTTTGGCGCGCCTTTGGCGCACAATCGGCGCGCCCGCTGCTCGTGAACGCTGCGCGTACGTGCGAACTCTGCCATAAATGGAGAGTGAGGGGGCAGGGCGAGGGAGGAGCAGCTGGGAGGCGGCAGCGGGGTGGCGAGTGGGGGGGAGCGTGCGAGGATGCTGGAGGGAGCGGGGGTGGGGCCGCGGGGGAGCAGCGGCAGGGAGCGGGGTGGGTCAGGGAACAACGATGGGCAAAGGGAGAACGATAAACGGCAGAAAATAGACAACGAGAACCAAGCAGGCACAGGGACAGTCAGGGACAACAAGCAGGCACAGGGACAGTCAGGGACAGCTTACAAGTTACAGGGCAACACGAGGAAACGCGCAAACAGCGAGAAAACGGCAGCAGAAACACAGCTAACAACACAGGGACGGGCAAACCAAGACAGGGGCAGTCTTGACTCGGCTTAGCAGCGGCGGCGGCAGCGGGAGGAGAACGGGCACACTCGGGGTGGCCACCTGGCAAGAGGAGCGACCGGACTGACCAGGTCAGGTCAGGTAGGTCACAGCTCCTTGCCCCGTGAGCCTCTCCTTAAGTACCTTTGTGGGAGGGAGGAGCAGCTGGGAGGCGGGAGCGGGGTGGCGAGTGGGGGGGAGCGTGCGAGGATGCTGGAGGGAGCGGGGGTAGGGCCGCGGGGGAGCAGCGGCAGGGAGCGGGGTGGGTCACGGAACAACGATGGGCAAAGGGAGAATGATAAACGGCAGAAAATAGACACAAGAACCAAGCAGGCACAGGGACAGTCAGGGACAACAAGCAGGCACAGGGACAGTCAGGGACAGCTTACAAGTTACAGGGCAACACGAGGAAACGCGCAAACAGCGAGAAAACGGCAGCAGAAACACAGCTAACAACACAGGGATGGGCAAACCAAGACAGGGGCAGTCTTGACTCGGCTTAGCAGCGGCGGCGGCAGCGGGAGGAGAACGGGCACACTCGGGGTGGCCACGCGGCAGGAGGAGCGACCGGACTGACCAGGTCAGGTCAGGTAGGTCACAGCTCCTTGCCCCGTGAGCCTCTCCTTAAGTACCTTTGTGGGAGGGAGGAGCAGCTGGGAGGCGGGAGCGGGGTGGCGAGTGGGGGGGAGCGTGCGAGGATGCTGGAGGGAGCGGGGGTGGGGCCGCGGGGGAGCAGCGGCAGGGAGCGGGGTGGGTCAGGGAACAATGATGGGCAAAGTGAGAACGATAAACGGCAGAAAATAGACAATAGAAAGGGAAGATTCATCACCTTTATTAGCATGCACAAAATTAACAAACAACAAATCACTCTTTCTGTACTCCACTGTTTTGGAAACATGTATCTTAACAGCTTTGACAACATCAAGGGAATCCTTATGATCTGGATTAATGCTGGATAGTAGGACTGGAAGAAATATTTCCTGTGATCTGTAAAACAAAGAATTCACTTTTGGAAAATATTGCAGACTCAGTCTTAACAATATGTGATCCTCAAAAATCTTAGAGCGCATTAATGTTGTTAACTCCCCTACTCACCGGAGCTGTAACTATGGCTGCTCAAAACACCACCTTTAAGCTAAAAATGTATAGGAAACCTTCTCTAAAGGCTCAAATGGAGCATTGTATAATGTTTTAAAAACGAAAAGCAGATTCCAATTAGTTCTCAGAATCCAAAAAAACTTTAAAAAGTCAAGAAACCCAGGGGCATATTACCATGGAATAGCGATATTTATCGCAGAATGTGCTTAGCACATTTTTTTTTATCGCTGCCTATCACTGGATATGTTAGCGGAGAAAAACTGCAATTAGCAAGGTTTTTTTCCATTGTGCTAAAATATCCAGCGATAGCGGCGGAATGCGTGAATATCGCTGAGAATCCAGCGATATTCACGCATTAGCGACGAAATGCTCTTAGCCATGTTATCCACCTCCCTTTGGATAACATGGCTAAGAACTGGTCTGGGCAGGTGTTAGAATTTGGAGATATTTGCGCTTAGTGCGAATATTTCCATCGCTACGCCTGCCTTGCTAATAGGCGATAGCGGTGTTAGCAACTGCTTTCAGTCGCTAACTGGTTGGGTACGCCCACTTTGTATGTCATTAGCGATAAACATCGCTGACATGCAAAGCGGGCCCCAAACCGCTCACTATCACCTAAAAGCTGTCGCTAACATCAGTCAGCGACAGCTTGCTAATAGGGCGATAGAATTATCGCCGCTTAGCAGCCGAAAACGGCCGCTAAAGCAGCGATAATTGCCTATCGCCCTGCTTGATAATATGCCCCCCAATTTTCAATCTCATCTCTGACAGCGAACCGCAATGAGCACTGGGTGCATTAATGGCTGCACACTTTAGCCTTAGAGTTTAATTTGGAACACCTATTTAAAAACCTCTTGCAAAACCTGTAGAATGTCGCCTAGGGAAAAGAGAACAGGGGATAAACCTGTATCCTTACACCACTTTGGGTCGAACCTCAATTATAATTTTATGCCCACCTAGTGGATTTCTCCTGGAAATTTGTATAGATGTAGCAACTGAAAGGGAGAGCCCTATTTTCCAAGCCCCTCCCTTTCAACTTCCACACTGCCAGTCTTAACTGCTGCAGAACTAGAAGGGATAGAAGAGGTGGATGGACCAGAGGATAGGGATGCTGAAGAATAAACCATACCTGTTCCAACAACATCTCTTTCAGAAGCGGAACCCAACGCCTCTGGGTCACTATGGAAATGTCTCTATTGCCTTCTCATTCATAATCTTGGCTACTAGATGAAGAATAAGAGGAATGAGAAGAAACTCATGTAATAGATTTGTCTGCCACTAACACTTCAATACATCCAGCCTTGGAACTAGATGATCTTTGACTCTAAGAGCACCTGAGACAGAATTGCATTCTGATGGGCTGCAAGCAGTTCAACCTCTGGGATACCAACCCCCTCACAAACCTCCTGAAATGTCTGATTCGAGAGTTTGAGGTTTTGGTACTTAGGAAATACCCTGCTCACGGAATCTGCCACCTGATTTTTTCCCTTTATATGCATTTTTCTCAGTGAAAATAGATTTTATTCTGTTCAATTCCCAGGCCTCCAAACCCCATCAATAAGAGACGATGGTCCTGTGCTGAACTGCCTGTTCTACTAAAACATTGTTATTGAATTGTCTGTCCTGCTCCCAACATCAGACTCCCAAATCTTCTGGTGAGAAAAATGAAGGGGCATATTATCAAGAAGGGCGTTAAAATTAGAAAACTGCCGCTAAAGCAGCGTTCATGGGCTTGATAATATGCGTAGAGAATTCCCATAGAAGCCCACGTTCACATCAGAACATGGGCTTCTATGGGAATGCACAAGGGCATATTATCAAGCCCATTATCGCCGCTTTAGAGGCAGTTTCTTGCCGCTGAAGCGGCGATAATTTTAACGGTGTTTCTTGATAATATGCCCCAAAGGGTCTCCGTACTGCCTTCAGCTCTCTACAATTTAAGGAGTGAGGAAACTGATACACTGATCAACAACCTTGAGCTGTTTCAATGACCCCCCTACCTCTCTATCTGGGATCACCACCTATCGGAGTTTGATGTACACAGCAACTTCTTTCTCCAAATTAACTGGATTCAACCACAACTACATATCAAATTTCCGGCAATAATAATTCTTATATGTTATTAGTTATACAGAGCTAAATGCAATGTTAAGCTCAGTACGTAAATTAAGTAATGCCCAACCTTCACTCACACCTTCACTCACACCGTGGCTACATACACTAACTGCACTTGACGCAGTAGGTAATACCACGGGGTCAGGATCCTTGACAACTGTGAGACTACAGGACTGCCCTTTTGCCTGCACTCGTAGGAGGAGTGTGGCCTACCATAATTTGGTAGGACATATGCTTGATTTAACGCCAAACTGAGGATAAGTATATCCATAAGGCATATTCTTGGATGAATTGATTTTAATGATTTGATTTCATTGTGTTTACTTTTCCAGGGAGGGAATTTGCACTTTTGGTTTGCCCTGAAGAAAGTCACGAGCCATAGGGCTGCTCATTGGCTGGAACATGTTGGCAAGTACTTTAGGGTCATAGGACCATTGTATCCTGAGAACACCCTTCTTTTGTTTTAATAGCCACCACTACTCCATATTGAAGGGATACCAGGAGTTTCTGGTGTTTTTTTAATCTCTAGCCCCCCTGGCCTTTTCTCATATGCGCTCCTTGAAATACGGTCAAGCCCACCCTGGCCTTTAGGAGCCAGTGTGAACCCGATGATGAAGCATGACACTATTACAGTGTGTGAAGGTTACTATACAGAGAGGTACTGCTCCCAATAGTGGTAGTGGCAGTCAAATGAGATCACCTTTTGATAGAGAAATGTGCCTACACCTCACGTATTAGTCTCTACTGGGCTGGATACTTTTTGGTTACTGTACATACACTAAGCCAGATCTTGACAAAATTGCTACTCAGACTTCTGGACCATACAATACTATGCTCTTAACTTTTAGCTTAAACTTTTAATTACTGTTAACTTATCCAATCACTTCCTATCATCATTATTCTCCAAATGCCTCATTGGCAAACAATAGCCTATATTGATGAAACAAGTGTCAGCTGTTTCTGATACCTACTACAGCTGTTTTCATAGCACAGATGTTGTACTGCTGGTCTCTAATATCATTTGTATATGAAGAAATGGTCAAATAAACGATTTGATGCAGGAAATACTTTATTCCTGAGGAGCGCAGGTGGACGCTCCCTTCTTCTCGTCCACCCATTAACGATCTCCTGAACAACATGCATAGAACAAGAATGCACAACTGATTGAAAACATTCTCTCTACTAGGTTGCCTCATACCTTCTTGTGCAACCTAGTTGCTAAGCAACACAACACTTCTCCCTCTGTACAATAACAAAAAGAGAATAATTAACAATTTATAAAAGGAAACTTACTAAAAAGAGAGGAAAGAAAAGAAAAACAATAAAAATGATCTATTATTTATTACATGGTCTTTACGGATCATGAGCCCCAACAGACGGAACCACCCCTTCTCCCTCCTCAACAACAGAAAATTCTGCCGCAATATTCTCTGTAGGACTAGGAGAGGCAGGTGAATGATGTGCAACTTCCATATCATCTTCCAACCATTCAGAACACCCTGAACCACCGCTAGCTCTATTTGGTCAAATAGAGTGATCCATGGCAAATTCTTTTTAATTTCCAAACTTCCCTATTTCTCAATCTCACAGCATTCTGTAGAACCTCGATAACTTCTTCGGCATCGAAAAAGGCACTTTCTCCCTTGCAAACAAATCCTGTTTTTTTAACCCTTACTCAATCTCCAGTTTCAATAATTGCTGGTTTAGTGGAATGTTTAGAATTAAAATAATCTCTACTTTTTACATGAATGGGTTGCATCATGCTCCACACCTCATCTATGGACCAATTAATAGCACCAGAAGAACACAAACAACCTGGATTAAATTTGGATCCCGGTTTGCGGCCACGCATAATAATAAAAGGAGGTAAACCAGTAGCCTCAGTAGCAGTCACACGATAGGCCCAATCTGCGAAATCCAATCTTGAGAACCACCGGTGGCAATTTGAATAATACCTTTCAGCACACAGTTGAACCTCTCAACCATACCATTCCTGCTGGGATTATACAAGGAAGTAGTTCTGTGATTGATCCCTAGTTTTGCAAAATAGTTTTTAGCTTTAGTAGATACAAACTGGACTCCATCGTCACTAATCAAGGATGCTGGAATACCTTCAAAGGAAAAGATGTCATCTAGAAACTCAAGAACTGCAACAGTATCTGCCTTATCCACAATCTTGACTGCAGGCCAACGAGAGAATACATCCATAAGCACAATAACATGTGAATCGCTACACTGATCTCTTATAGACCCTAAAATGTCAATTGCCACTATATCCCATGGTTCATTAGCGACTAAAGTATCACAAATAGGAGGCCTGAAAGTCTTCAGAGACTTATCAGAATTGCCACAAGCTGTACAATTCCTGACCACTCTTTCAGTTTCAAAATCCAAACCCGGCCACCAGAATAACTTCTTAAGCACAGATTTTGTCCTAGTTATGGCAGAATGACCCTCATGGTATAATTCAATAATACAGGAGTGGAGATTCAAGGGAGGTACAATCCTCTCTCCTCTCAACAAAAAACCATCACAAAAGGAAAGTTCAGATCTAATCTCCCAAAAATGTTTAATCGCATCAGGAAGACTGTCCTTACGGAGCAAACCATTTAACACAAAAGACACCACTTTAGTTAGAGTTTCATCACATTGAAATTATGTTTCCAATTCTATCTTGTTAATTGAAGAACGACCTTGATCATGTACTAATGTCACTTGAAAACCATTCCACTTATCATCCTCGCATTTTTCCAACATAACTGGCATTCTTGACAAAAAATCAGCAACAAAATTATCTTTGCCAGGGGCATATACAATTCTGTAAGCAAGGTTCTGCATTCGCATTGAAATTCTCGCAAGCCTTGAAGAAATGTTAGAGGAACTCTCACTAGTTAAGATTTTAACTAAGGGCTTGTGGTCACATCTAATTGTGCAGATTTTTCCCCATGTGAATGACTTGAAATGATCGAGACCCCAAGCACATGCTAATGCTTCTCTCTCTATGATTGGGTATTTTTCTTCACATGGAGAGAGAGACCTAGACACAAATGCAATAATGTGTTCTTTGACATTAGAATCCAATTGTGATAACACAGCCCCCAATCCCTTATTAGTAGCGTCAGTAGTCACAATACTTTCAGCAGCAGGATCAAAACTACTGAGACTAGTTGCACCTGCAATGACAGTTTTAATGGCCTTAAAATCTCTCACACTTATTTGACCATAAAAAAACCACGTTATTTTTAAGCAGTTGGCGAATGTTGAAACATTTGTCTGCAAAATTAGAAATAAACTTAGCACAGAACTCCGCCATACCTAAGAAGGATATGACATCATCCTTGCTGGTGGGGGTTGGTGCCTTCTCAATAGATGTAACCAAGGAATGTGTAGGTCTGACACCGCTGCGATCAATAACATACCCCAAATATGTCACGCTTTCACATGCAAATTTACACTTAGAAAATTCAATGGTAAGTCCTCTGCTTCCTAGGATGCTCAAAACCTTAATTTGACTAGAGTCATGTTCCTCCTTAGCCCCGCCATAGATCAAGATATCATCTTAGAAGAATGTTACTCCTTCCAGTTTACTAAGCAAAGGAAACATTAAACACTGAAAAACAGCAGCAGCCAAAGCAAGGCCGAAGGGCATGCGGGCAAACTGATAACATCCAAATGGAGTTGGATCACTGACAGAATATCGACAGACAAAATTTCGACCTACCAAAATATCGAGGTAAAATATAGAATGCCAGAATATCGACTGCCTATCTACAAACAGGTAAGTACAAAAATATCGACTGTAAAAAATATAGACTGTCAAAATATCGAATTTTTAAAATGTCTTAAAATTAATTTAAAACTAATATAATGATAAATATAATTAATTTAAACATACTTAAAATAATTGAATAAATGTTAAATTAATAAATAATTAATGTAACTTAAATTTTTTTTTAATACATATCTATATATATATATATATATTACCTACTGGTGGTCACCAGTAGGTAGTTATAGTTAGGATTGTTTTCCATAGGGAAATCGCAACATTCTATTGGGAATAACTTTGGCGCCGGTTGAGGAATCTGCCTGAAATTTTCTTCAAATTTGCCTCACGGCGCTCCGCTCCTTCCCTGAAAAGGGGGGGGATTCGTCAAGCGGGGGCCGAGATAAAAGGGGGGTCCCAAAACGTGTTTTCCCCATGTTAATTTCCATAGGGCGGTTGGACTCACTTTTAGCCCGAACGGCTGAATGGATTTCCACCAAACTTGGCAAAATTGTAGGGACTGGTAGCCCAATGTGCCTTTGCTATGTCTCAAGATATGCGCTCCAGTGGATTTTGAGTAATTTAGGTAAAAAAATATATATATATCTATAAGCGCGCCCCGGTACATGCACCGGGGAGCGCACCCAGCGCGTAACGCGAGTTCGCGCGTGGAAAGCTGATTGGCTCTCGGGTGTCTGTCAATATTCCAAACAGTCCGGAGCGGCCGCCATCTTGTGTCTCGGTAGGATCGAAACACAAGAGGTGGCAAAAACAAAGGGGGCAGGGTAGACCCCCCTGACCCCCTAGGTTTGATGTGGGGGCCATAAAAGGGCCCCGCGGGGCAAAAAAAACCCCTTTTTTTCGAATTTTCGTGGGAGGGGTGCCCGGTACGCGCACCGGGGAGCGTACCGGGGAGCGTACCATGGGGAAAACCCAGTGAAACAGTAAAATAATAATTTAAGCCACTGCTCTTTTCTTACCCGTCCACACCCCTGTTCCTTTACTACATTTTCTTCGCATATCCACATTCCCCATGTTCACTCTCCTTCTCCTCACTCTCCTTCCCCACACTCACCTTCTTTCAGTCCCCCTAGTTCACTTCCCTTCTCCTCTCGTCCCTTTCTGTGCTTTCTCACTCATTTTCTTCTCGTTTATCAATGCACTCCACTTCACTTACTCTTTTTCATTTTTTTTTAGAACACAGCTCTTTGATGAGAATTGGAGGTAGTTCTGAAAAGAACTTTTTTTTCTTATTTTTTTCTTTTTTTAGAACAAAAACAAAAACAGGGAATGGGAAAGTGCTCAACAGGAGCAAAAAACGAAACAAAATTAGGGCTGGAAACGGCAGGGATGGTTATCCAATGCTCGAACCATGAGCAGAACACTTTGTTCCAAATAGAAAAGTAACTTATCGCAATATATGCATTTAATAACGCCTTTATTAAAAGCAGGTTGGATGTTGGGAATCTGCTCTTGTGATTGCTCCCTCCCTGATGCAGTTTGTCCTCCGGTTGAAGTAGAGGCCCCATCACTGCGAGCCTCTTGTGCCAGAGCCCTGACACTTTCCCGGGCAAAGTTCTGGGGGTGCCTCCTCTCGACATGTCGAATCATCGTCGAGTTTCCAAATGAATATTTCTTTCTGGGGTCACCCCGTGACAGGACAGTTTTACAAATCCTGCACTCCACCTTTGGAGCATTTACTTTTTTCTGATCAGGTGGAATGGAAAAAAACTTCCATATGAAATGTTCTTTTTTTTCCGGCTGAGGAACCTCTTCATCCAGAAATTCCTCTGACTCATCTTCACTGCTGGGTGCTCTGGCAGCCATGGTTATGCAAGATATTAATTCACCAAAGAGCCGACAGCAATAAGAGAGGTCTTGCAGTCAAAAAAGTGAAAGAAGAAGTAAAGGAAATGGGTGGGGATTTCATTCTTTCTAAAAAAACTGTTAGCAACCAATGAAAAGTGTTATTTTTGAGGTCACATGACCCGGTCTTTCATCATTTGGAAATCAAAAGTGTTCTGAACCAATAAATAGTGTTATTTTCAGGTCACATGACCCGACGCGCTTACGCTACGCACCCCGGGGCGCGCCCAGGGGCGCGTAGCGTAGGTGCATCGGGGCGCGCCCGGGGGCGCGTAGCGTAAACGCGTCGGGTCGCGCCCGGGGGCGCTTACGCCGTGCGTCATAAGACGCATCACGCGGCTGCGCGATACGTCACTATGATGTTTTCGTTCGCGGCAATAGCGCTAACGGGACGCTCACCGGTACGCGCACCGGGGCACGCTGTAACACTGCGCTTTCCGGTGCACTCACCGGTACGCGCACCGGGAGCGCCCCAAGGCAAAAAAGGAAAAATATAGATTAAAAAAATAGTATTACATAAATATACAATATTGATTATAAAAATATTACATTTCATACCTATAGAGATTTGCTATTAAAAAACGTTTGAAATTCAGTGAAAAAACCCTAGGTTTCACACCAGTTATAGTTAGGAATTAGCATTTAAAAAACCTATGAAATTCACTAAAAAAAACATAGGTTTCACCCCAGTTATAGTTAGGAATTAGCATTTAAAAAACCTATGAAATTCACTGAAAAAACCATAGGTTTCACACCAGTTATAGTTAGGAATTAGCATTTAAAAAACCTATTAAATTCACTAAAAAACCATAGGTTTCACACCAGTTATAGTTAGCTGGAAATTTTACTCGCATAAAACCATTGAAATTCCCACGTTATAGTTAGTTGGACTCACTATAACTTGCGCGTGCAATGCACTGCTGATGACGTCACATATTACATCACTCATGACATGGTTAGTGACATCACTCATGACATCACTGATGACACCATCCTTGTGACAGAGTGACAGACCTCTTTTCACTGTAATGTAACCCTTGAAACACATATTCAAAAATAGAAACTTAAATTTTCAAAAAAATTGAGATACCCATACCAGTTACAACAACCAATTCAATAATTCCACCATCTATATACACATCCACTCATTGGCCAACAGTTCTATATAGTCACTCATACATATACTCACTCATCATATGTAGTGATACACCTATACATCCTGTTACACACCGACAGTCATCCAAAGATACTCTCACACATACTCACACATGCAAATAAACTATTGAACATCCATTTATTTGCATATACAGCTATACACACACAACCACCTTACTTCTAAGGAAACTTACACATACTTACTCTCCTAAACAATCACTTATAGAAACACATACTTATTTAAACAGGAACTCTTACAATTTCTTACTCTCACATATACTCACCTATATACATCAATACTCACATATATTAGATTAAAACATATGTAGTTACTGATAAAGACACTAGTGAGACAGTCATTCAGTCACTAACACACACATATATACACTCATCCACCCATACAGTCCTGCACATATGCTGTCTTCAAACACATACAGAGAGTCAGTCACTCATGCATCTATGTGCTAAGTAATACCCCCACCAAACCATACAAACACTCATACTGATACTAAGAAAAACATCTAATAACGCATATACCTCCACATGTAGCTACTCACCAACCCATGCAGCCACTTATACACAAAGTGAAACACTAATCCATATATTTAAATATTTAAACATTACTCACTAATATATGTATTCACTAAGATGCACTTAATAAGCGAGTTAACCAATCAATTTTTTTTTTAAAAACATCCATGTAAACACTTATTCAAACATGTATTCTTCCATCAACTTTTACATATACATTTATAACACATAATTATATTTCAGAAAGACACACATTCACTGGATGGTGTCATCAGTGATGTCATGAGTGATGTCACTGACCATGTCATGAGTGATGTAATATGTGACGTCATCAGCAGTGTATTGCACGCACAAGTTATAGTGAGTCCAACTAACTATAACGTGGGAATTATAATGGTTTTATGCGAGTAAAATTTCCAGCTAACTATAACTGGTGTGAAACCTATGGTTTTTTAGGGAATTTAATAGGTTTTTTAAATGCTAATTCCTAACTATAACTGGTGTGAAACCTATGGTTTTTTCAGTGAATATATATAGATATATATGTATATATATATATATATATATATATATACACATATTATTAACAAAACATATACAATATTTTTACCGTAGGATAGCGAGAGGGTTACATCTAATACAATCACTCCAGTAAGTGCAACAGTAGGGAAAACATTGGATAGCGTGGAGGTAAAAATTACTATTTCAACTCCAGAGAGCGCAACAGTAGGGAAAACGTTGGATAGCGTAGGGGTAAAAATTACTATTCCCACTCCAAAGAATGCAACATTAGGGAAAGCGTTGGATAGCGTAGGGGTATAAATTACTATTCCCACTCCAGTGAGTGCAACAGTAGGGAAAGCGTTGGATAGCGTAGGGGTAAAAATTACTATTCCCACTCCAGTGAGTGCAACAGTAGGGAAAGCGTTGGATAGCGTAGGGTTAAAAATTTACTATTCCAACTCCAGAGAGTGCAACAGTAGGGAAAGCGTTGGATAGTGGGAGGGTAAAAATTACTATTCCCACTCCAGAGAGTGCAACAGTAGGGAAAGCGTTGGATACCGTAAGGGAAAAATTACTATTCCCACTCCAGAGAGTGCAACAGTAGGGAAAGCGTTGGATAGTGGGAGGGTAAAAATTACTATTCCCACTCCAGAGAGTGCAACAGTAGGGAAAGCGTTGGATAGCATAGGGGTAAAAATTACTATTCCCACTCCAGTGAGTGCAACAGTAGGGAAAACGTTGGATAGCGTAGGGGTAACAATTACTATTCCCACTCCAGAGAGTGCAACAGTAGGGAAAGCGTTGGATAGCGTAGGGGTAAAAATTACTATTCCCACTCCAGTGAGTGCAATAGTAGGGAAAGTAAATACTTCATATATAAATATAAATAACATAAATATTGATACCAATTACAAATTAATTAAAATATTTAACAATTCTATAAAAGATATTAATTAATCAATAAAAATTAAAAATAAAAAATTATTTAATAATAAAAATAACGTACTAATACTACTTATTTACCAATTAACCATAAATTAATTTACAATTTAAAAATATTTAAAAATTAGACACAAAATAAAATATTTAAAAAATGTCATTACTTACTATTACATTACTTTCAAAGCTGTTCCCCTATAAACCCACAACCCACTACAGAAAATAATTTAATAAAAGTAACATAATTATCAATTAATCAATTACAATAAATTACCAATTAAATTTTAATTAATTACCAATTAATAATTAATTAACAATTATTTCTAAATAAATACCAATAAATAAAATAATATATTTAATTAATTATAATTAAATTACTTCCCACCCTATTCCCCTATAAACCCACAACCTACTACAGAAAATAAATAAAAAATAAACAAATTATTAACATATTTATCAATTAATCAATTAAAATGAATTACCAAATTTATTTTAATTAATTACCAATTAATAATTAATTATCAATTAATTCTAAATAAATACTAATAAATAAAATAACATATTTAAGTAATTATAATTAAATTAGTTCTCACCCTATTCCCCTATAAACCCACAACCCTCTACAGAAAATAAATTACTAAAATTAACATATTTATCAATTAATCAATTAAAATTAATTACCAATTATATTTTAATTAATTACCAATTAATAATTAATTAACAAATAATTCTAAATAAATACCAATAAATAAAATAACATTTAATTAATTATATTTAAATTACTTCCCACCCTATTCCCCTATAAACCCACAACCCGCTACAGAATTATATTACACAAAAATAAAAAATTATTATTAACTTACCTTAATTTCGATATTTTGGCAGTCTATATTCTGTCTGGTCGATATTTTGTCTATTCTATATTTTTAACTCGATATTCTGTCTAGTGAAAATAAAAAACTCGATATTTTGACTCTATACCATGGATTTATGAATGATGTGAGTTGTTTAGAGTCTTGAGACAAGGAAATTTGATGATAGGCAGACGAGAGGTCGATCGCGGAGAACCACTTGGCTCCCTTGAGGCAACTTACCATCTCTTTTATTTTTGGGAGGTGAAACCTATCAATTATGATGTTATTAATAAGATGACGAAGGTCGACACAGAGTCTGATTTTTCCATTTGAACGCTTGCCGTTAACAACTGGAGAAATCCACTCCAAAGCCTCTATGGGCTCTATTACTTTTGCAGACACCAGTTTCTCGAGCTCTTTGGCTACGTCATCTTTAACCAAAATAGGTACGTTGCGACAACGATGAACCTTGGGAATGCCGTTCTCTTTAAGACGTATCTGGTGCTCAAAACCACGTAAGTTACCCAGATTGTTACTGAAACCCAAAGGGAACCTTTTTCTCATTTCCTCCCCTAATGAGGGCCCTTCGTTAACAATAAAAACCTGCTCTTTGCTGTTGGGATACACAATGATATGCAGTAATTTGTGGTCTAACTAACCTAATACAGGTGGACCATTCTTTGCAACATACAGTTTCCCACGACTGTGTCTGCCCTTGAATTCGAAAACAAACCACCCAGAACCTATGAGATCAATTTTGTCACCTCCATATCCTTCTGGGTGAACATCAGGTTCCATAAGTGTTCACCAACTTTACCAACGAACTTAGTGGGTCATTAGGATGGCGGGCGGACTTTGCCCGCCCGCCATCCTCGTGGTAATCGGGACCGCCCACCATAAGGGCGGGGGTCCTGTGGGGAGTATTAGGATGGCCCGCCACAGTGTCGGGCACATCCTGTAATTTTAGCATTGTGGCGGGCGGTGCTCTCTGCACCGCCCGCCACAATGCTAAAAAAGCATTTCAGCATTTGCATAATCAAAGCAGCAGGCACTGCGCTGTGCCTGCCGCTTTGATTATGCTAATGCAGGGGGTACCACAGGTACCCCCCGTGTGCACCCCCATACTCTCCTTCACTCTGGGGGCCTGCACGGGGCCCCCAGAGTGAAGTCCGCCTGCCGTGGCGGCAATTGCCGCCACGGAAATGCAACTGCAGACGCCCATCCAAATATGGCTGACGGTGTCTGATAGACACCGCCACCATAGGAACCCTTTTCCGCCCCGGCCGCAAGGCGACCGGGGCGGAAAAGTGGCGGGGGGTGTTTGCCTCCGCTGCGGTCCCCCCGCCATTGTAATGTGGCGGGGGGAAAAGGGTGGCAGGCGGGCATTTATGTCGGGCGATTCGCCACCGCCACCATGGCGGTGGCGATCTGCCCGACATTGTAATGGACCCCTTACTTTTCCATAGCTTTTCCTCAATGATGGTGTAATCGGCAATAATATCCACATTCACGCCCCCAATAATCATGTTACAAACAGGTTTGTTGGTGCAGGCCACACAATCAATATTCAACATCATGTTATTTCTAAGATTTGTGGATAAATCTTCATTAGAAATCTCATCAGTAATATCAGGAACAGAGTTGTCCATACTATCCTTAGGGCCATTCATATCAGTAGCATACTTGACTATTGAATTTCTTCTCTTACAAACCTTTGAAAAATTACCAATTAACCCACAATTGGAACATTTTTGCTTAATGGCAGGACAACTCTTACTGTGAGCAAGACGATCTAAGCTTCCACATCTTTTATATTTGGCACGTTCTTTAGTAACAGGTTTATCCTTAAATCTGAAGGAACCCTTACTGGGGTCATTGGGTATGTTAATTTTACCTACTAACGTTGTATCTTGGCTATCCTTTTTTTAAGCTGTAGCACAGCGACCCGATATTTCTGTTTTTCTCACAATGGCAAGTATGTCATCCAACGAAGCATTACCATTCACTCACAATCTATCCTGAATTGCAGGATTAGAGGTATGCCTGACGACCTGATCCCTGATAAGATCATCATGTAAGACCCAAAATTTACAATCAAGAGCTAATCTTTTTAATTCAGATACATAACTATCAATAGTCTCAGATTTAGCTTGCTTCCTCTGAAAAAATTGATATCTAGTAACACCAATGTACACTTTAGGCTTAAAATAGTTATCCAACTGCAATAAAGCGATTTAAAAAACTTTAAAATCCCCAGATGTTATAGTATTAGTCAGTTGATGGAATGCTTTGAGACCAATAGTACCAAGGGCATGCAAAAGTAATCTTTTCTTTTGTTCAGGAGCCATTTTTTTCACCTCATCGACTGCTTTAATGTAGTTTACAAAATAAGCTTTTCATTCAGACCACTTAAGAGGAGGTTCAACACCAGTGGACCAAAAAGGTTGAGGAGACGAAATACTGAAATTAGGGGGTCGATTCCGATCCGGTAAAATCACCGTCCGTACAACACGCATCCGGAGTCGTTTCCGAACGACTCCTACAGACGCCGTATGACCCGACGAGTACGATCCGGACCGGGGTACCAGGACGCGAGTCGTATGGTCCACGTCAGGTAAGGGCGATTCGTACGGAAAAGCGCACAATCACATACACACCGTACGGCGCGTACACCCCATGATCGCAGGGGTACGGGCCGTACCCCTGCAATCATGAGGGGTAGGCACCGTACACCAAGCGTACATGGGGTACGGTGCGTACCCCATGTATGCTGGGTGTACGGTGCATACCCCATGTACGCTGGGTACCCCTGCGATCATGGGGTGTACGCACCGTACCCGGGGGGGGGGGGCGTTCCGTACCTGTTTCGGGGCAAACTCTGCGTTTACGGCTGTTTTCAGCTCCCGTAGGAAAAGGGTCGTACGGTGAGTACCCAACACGAATCGTACTTGCCGGTTCGGAAAAATCGTCCGCGAACCGTACAGATGTCGCGTACAGCGGGTTCCGAGGGAGATTCGTACAGGGATTTTATTCGTACGGTCCCTGTACGATTCGTACGGAGTACGGCTCCTGGTATGGATCGTACTTCGTCGTTCGTACGGGGGACGTTGCAGGGTACGATTCGTATGGGAAAAACGCTCCGAACGGCAATTCGGAGCGCTTTTTACCGGATCGGAATCGACCCCATAGTGTGTTCACTGAAGTTGTGTTTGAACCCTCAGAAGTCATGCTGGTCGATGTAAGGTAGATCAAATAATATGATGCAGTACAAAAAGTACAGTTTCAAATACGAAATATCAGTTCCCAAAAGAAAAGAAATACCTAAAATAGGTGATGCAGTGCAGAGGGCAATGTAGAATCCGTCGAAATTCAACCGCTGATAGTATTATCATGCAAGTTAAGTGAATCGGCAACGAAACAGCACAGAACCTAGTTGCTAGGTAACAGTTGTGAGCATCGGAAGGAATTCCAAAATGGCCGAAATGGTTCACGCAGCATGATCTGCGTGATGATGCTACTCCGCTGATGACGTTGCACAAATTGTCAATGCAGACGGGTGTCACACGCTACTCACGCTATGTACGTTGCCAGAGCTCTATGATGGACGGCAGGTAAGCTGGTGGCGCCGGAACGTTGGAAGCACTCAAATGATGCGGTTTTCAAATGGTGTCCACATCTCAAAGTCCCAAAGTAGCACCAACCCAAAAATTAGATCCAAATAAGTCCACAAATCTGCCGGAACCGGAACAAATCCAACGTCCAGCAAAGTTAGGGATCACGAAGAAAACAGTAATAGTGTGCTCGTTTTGCCACAATGCCGATATCACAAAAAAAAATGGCATCCAGCACAAATTCCCAAACACGTAGGTTCACAGCTCCTCAGGTCCCTCGTCGCCACTGAAGAGATGGTCAAATAAACGATTTGATGCAGAAAATACTTTATTCCTGATGAGTGCAGGTTGGACGCTACCTTCTTCTCATCCACCCAGTAACGATCTCCTGAATCAAGAATGCACAATTGATTGGAAACATTCTCTCCAATCAATTGTGCATTCTTGATTCAGGAGATCGTTTCCTCATACCTTCTCGTGCAACCTAGTTGCTAAGCAACACAACACTTCCCCCTCTGTACAAAAACAAAAAGAAAATAATTAAATTTATAAAAGGAATTTACTAAAAAGAGAGGAAAGAAAAGAAAAACAATAAAAATGATCTATTATTTATTACATGGTCTTCAAGCCAAATTGGAGTCTTAATGTTACGGGAAGGTTTTTGACCGTGAGAAGCAATGCTTAAATCCTTAGCCAGAGTAGCTGAATGAGCCCCCAGTAACGATCTCCTGAACAATATGCATAGAACAAGAATTCACAATTGATTGGAAACATTCTCTCTACTAGGTTGCCTCATACGTTCTCGTGCAACCTAGTTGCTAAGCAACACAACAGTATACCTTATAAAATCACGGTACAAACATATTTGGAAGTCTTTTACTCTCCAGTTTATGGGATAATGTTTTACCACATCCCTTGTGTCAATTTAACATTGGATTAAGTTCTATAGTAGGTACAAAATAAATAAGACATTCCCATTAATTCTGTAATCTTTTACCAATTTCTGCATATGCATATTTTTGGATACTGCTAATCATTGTTACACTTTTGGTGTGCTTCGAGGAACGTAATAGCATCAAAATCCTTGTCATTAAAACAGCTCAAAGCCAAAACTCGCCACAGATTTTATTAGCCAAATTTTCAACAAGCAATAGAACAGACAACCAAAAAGAATTGCGGAGTCACACCAATCCACAAATGGGGATGAGGAGACAGGATTGACAGGTTTTATTTACAACAATAGGGAGTACCTGATGCAGGTGTTGCGCTTTTTTTTTTGTTGAGACGGATCCAGCTTTCTGCTTTGAGGTTTTATTCTTGGGTCACCTTTCCGGCAGTCGATGGAACGGACAATTTTTTCACGGGTATACTGCCACTGCGACTCCGTAGGAGTATAGACCATATAGTACTATTGAAGTTCCGCTCACAGCTTGGCAAAACCATATTTGGTTTAATGGTACTCTTTCTCACCCGGTAACGTCGGTCCGTTGAGGCCGCTTATCGACAGACGTTATTTAAGCTCCGCGTATTACATACTTCTTTAATACATGTGCATAGGGCTGTTATACAGTTCATGCCACGCAACTTCCAGTTGGGACCACGTGGTCCCAACCTTCTTATGGTTACGCAACCTTCTTATGGTTATGGTTAATTCAGTTATGGGCAATCGTCCACAAAATAATGATAAGTTCCCCTATTAGCTTCCTGAAAAATTTTGACAAATCGAGGCAGTTTTTCCAAATACCACTCCTGTATAGAAACACAGGATCCTAACCATAAGTTTGCCTAAAGACTTAGGGCCAGATGTAGGTAGCTAAATACCGGTCAGTAAAGGCCGAAAACTACCGACCGGTATTTAGCCCTTTCTAACGTAGCAGGCAGGAAATAAGGATTCAGTCATTTACCGATTGCTTAAGGAATCGGTAAATTACCGAATCCTTATTACCTATGTGGGTAGCACTCAAGTGAGTGCATTTTTGCTTTAAAAATTCGTTATTTACCACCCACTACAAGTAGGTGGTAAATACCAAATACCTTTAAAAAAGCAATATTTTGCTTTTTTCAAGGTGCCATGTCGCAGACATACATGTCCTTAGGGCATGTATGTGCGCCACATGTGCACACATGCACGATTCAGGGGTGCAACAGGGTGTCAATGTGACACCCTGCCACCCTTGAATATGCTCCCGCTATTACCGATTCGGTAAATACCGAATCGGTGATAGGGAATGGCTTTCCATTAATTCCTATGGGCCTGTAGGCCCATAGGATTGAATGGGATGGTATTTCTTATTACCAAATCGGTATTACCGAATCGGTAATAAGAAATATTACCGAATCGATACATTTTACCAAATTATTACCTACATCATATTTACCGATTCCTAAATACCGAATCAGTAAAATTCGGTATTTAGGAATCTGTAAAATGAGATTACCTACATCAAGCCCTTAGTTCCCGAATTAGCTGATTGTAACACTTGGGGTAAGGTGATTGCGGCGGTATATTCAAAGTGTTTTGACACCCCCTCCGTGACTGTACTCCCTTCCGTGATAAAACGTGTTCAGGTTGAACTCAGAGCCGAGGCGGCTCTGGAATTAGGGATGAGACTGGTGGGGGTGTTCGACGTGGTTGCTGATATGATCCTTGCTAATGTTAAGGTTGATGCTGTAAGCTTACAAGTGGCTAACCACATGGAGGCAGTAGCAGACGCAGACTAGCCGCACGAATTACTGGAGATTATTGCAAAGGCTTATACGACCATAGGTCGCAATAGTCTGGGAGTTAAGCCTTTTGCTCAAATGCAGACGCAATCTCAAATGCAGAAAAAAGCCCAGTCTGGTAAAGGCGGGCGCCCGTTGTTTCCTAAAAAGAACTGAAAAAAAAAAACTGGGACAGCAACAACAGAAGCAAGGTTTGCATGCTGGTTCACGACATCTGAATCTTCTGAGTGTGCTTATGACTTGCGCGACCGTGTGCAAATTAATTATCCTGATAGATTTAAAGTCCCTGATCAGCGCTCTCCTCATTCTTTACAGGACACATTAGACTTTCAAGTCGGTGGTGGGGAATGCCATGATCGTGGCAAGGGTTCAGCCACACAACAGAGACGGGATCAACCTTAACAGTTGGACGTTAAAGCCAAACAAGAGGACCTGCCTCATTTTCGACCCCTGTATCAGAAGAAAAAAGTTGCAGCTTTAACAGCGAGGTATGCCTCAGATGGTGAGAACACAACTCCTGCACTGGACTTGGGCAGTGACTCTGCTCGACAGCGCAGCGGAGGTAACCATAGTGTGGGAGGCACTGCGTCTCTGTCTGGAGGTGACAGCAACTGATACATTCATTACAGTAGAAACAGCAGATATCTGGGTTGCCCCCCGATAGACTCTATGAGATTATATTCCAAATTGAAGGTGATTTACAGCCTCCAATCACAGCAGTTTTCTGGGAAAATCTAACCTCCTTGTACGACATTTTGTTGGTGGAGGCAGATTGGCCCCCACACTTTGTGTTAGCCGCATCTAGAGGGGAGGACGTAATACTTCAGAGTTTTTCACATTACGTCCCTGTGGAACATGCAGCGGCTTTCGCTGCTGAGTGGTCTCTGGCCCTTGCCCCGGCGGTGTACTTTAATCAGGTAGGCTGGGATATTGATTGACCAGCTCATGAGATACCTTTAAGATCTATGCCACAGCCACAACCACAATATCCACTCAGATGTGAGGCTAAGGCTCACGTGTGTGACATTCTAACACAGTTAAGGTATCAAGGAGTGATTAAATCATGTACTTCACCGATGACTAATCCTCTATTTACGGTATTAAAACCTGATCGTTCATATCGCATTGTATTGGATTACCGAATAGTCATTGTTGCACTTTTGCAGGGCAAAACACACACAGCTCTGCGCTGGTGAACAATCTTGTTCGTAAAAACACAGTCCACAGTCACAAGTGCGGAGGCTCTTTGTGAATCATGCTCTTAGTTGGTATTTACTGGAGGCCCAAGCACAGCCTATTAAGGCTAGAACATGGGAACACCCTACATAGCCATTCAGCTCGGTCAAACACTAGCAAATCCAGAAAGCCTCAGCACAGCCATCCAACATGAGCAAATGCTGCCAGTCTCTGCGAGCATAATCACCAGCCACCTACGCACCTGCTGACAGCCAATGTGGATTAAAACTGACAGCACAGCCAGGTGCTGCTAGTTCTGCAAGCCTCACTACCACCACCAATGCGGTTAAAATGTGGTCAAAGTCCCACAGGTTAAGTACCGTCAGTTCACAGTCAAACCTGCTGGGACAAGCAGACCCTCCTCCACTGCTAAGAGAGTGGCTGTTGTGGCTAGGAGGATCTCCAGAAAAAGTAGCACTCAACACAAGAAAGAATCCATCATACCAAATAAGAAATTATGCTGTTCACATAGGCTGAGCACCAAGGAAAAGGAAAATCACTCCAGGAGCCTACAACAAAGAAAAGAAAAAAACAGAACGATCTATAGTAGTTATCCCTGTTAATAGCTGAAGGTGGTGGGCATTTTATTTTTATAAAATAGAGGAAAGTTACTTGGTCCGTGGGCCTGGGGTGAGGCCTCATAATTGCATTTAGTGAGTCTGCTCCAGCTTGAACTTGACTAGAAATGGGTTCTGGGGGGCAGTCGACCAAAGGGAGGTCTTCTCCCCGGGAATATTGGGGATTTGGATCTGTCAAATGACTGGTAGTTTGGGCTGTACTGGGCTATTTTATATCTTTTAAAAATTCATATTTTCTGGGACCAGCCACCATTTTGTCTTGGTGACACGGTGGCTGGTATTAGGGAGACCTTAGTCTTAATGTGTGGTGCCTTTTTGGCAGCTTTTGAGGTGTTTTAGATGGTGTAGCATGCAGGATTAATCTACTTCCTCATGTCTACACCAGATAAGATGGCCCAGGTGATGCAGAAGCTCGAGGAGGCAGGGCACCTAGACCGCCAGGTGGTAGTTGTCCAGCTGGGAGGAGGCCGGCCTGGGTGTGTGGCATCAGAGGGGGTTGCGGCTGAGGTAATGGGCATGTTCACCGCTGCACCGGATCCCTACTGTAAGCGTACGGGGGCAACTCACGATTGAGGAGAATGGCCTGAGGGGGCACAATGATGGCCATGGTGCAGGAACTGAGTCAGAGCGGGCCGCAGGTGATGAGAGCGCAGTAAAAATTTGCCAATGTGAGGTCCCAGGGAAAGGAAAAGGAGCAGATGATGGCAATTGGGAGAAAGAGCAGTTTTGAAAGAGACCTTGCGTTTACGAGCAGTGAGAGCTCTGCATCCAATGTTCACGTTGGAGCTGGGAAAGGGAGGGGGAATGGAGGCGCGCTATGAGCAGGCCATGGGGGCCGCATAGACTAGCACACATCAGTGAGCGCAGAGAGTTGGGATGGACCTGCATATGAAAGCTGGTGTGAATTGGGCGGAGGAGGAAGGGGAGGGGGAACATAATTCTGGGGATGTGGGAGCTTTTTGGTATATAAAGGGGACAGGCCCTGATGAAAATCAAAGCGGGCAAGGCAGGAAACAGGAGGAGTGACTGGGAGACACAAGACCCCCAATATTCCTGGAATGACAAGGGACTGCTGCAGGGGGTGCCAGCAGGTGTGAGGGCAATATGGGAACGGGAGAATACCAAAGCCGGTGGCAAAGCTACCAGGGTGAGCCATGAGGCTATTAACAAGGTGGTTGAGGAAAATGGGATGGTAGGAGCCCTGATACAGGGGGCCAGTAGGGGCCCGGGTTCGACATTAGTGGCAGCGATGCTGGGATAGAGCTAGAAGGAGGACGAAGCTCATGAGGGTGAGTCAGGAGAAGAGCAGGGGGTCTGGGATAGATGCAGATCAGTGGGCAATAAAGGGAGGCCCGTATGAAGGTATATGCCAGGGCAGGTCACAGTTGGGTACTACAGGGGTCATCAGGTGTGGAGAAGACAGGTGGGATATCTTTAGAGGCATGGTTGGGGAGCAGGACGGGGGCACAGGTAGTGACAGGAGGAGAGCAAAGCAGGCAGAAAGAATGGCCGGGCAATTGGCATTGGCTGCTGGATCTGGGGGTAGCTCAGGCGAGGCAATGGGGAGTTACCAGCACACCAAACCTGTTTTCTTTGTGCAGGGAGTGCATTCAAACAATGTGGTGGACTTGGGAGAGCACAGTGCCGCTCTGAGGAGAAGACAAGGCAAGGCCCCATGCAGCCAGCTGAAACTCAACTCGGAGAAGACAAAGGTCCTCGTCCTCGGTCCCTCGTCCTTGGCATGGGACAACACCTGGTAGCCCAGCGCCCTCTGGAGCCCTCCCACTCCCATGGACCACGCCCAAAAACACAACATCATACTCGACTCCTCCCTCTCCATGACCCAACAAGTCAATGCCGTCACTTCCAGCTGTTTCAACACCTTCGGCATCCTCCAAAAGATCTTCAAATTGATCCCCCAAATCAAGAATGACCGTCATCCACACACTCATAACCAGCAGACTGGACTATCCAAACACCCTCTTCGCCGGGATCAACAAGTCTATGCTCCACAAACTCCAGACCATGCAGAACGCCGCAGCCAGACTGGTCCTCGGCATCCATCAGCACACACCACCCAACACCTGCGGAACCTCCTCTGGCTCCCCGTCGAGAAGAGAGTTACCTTCAAGATACTCACCCACACCCACAAATGCCTCCACAACACGGGACCCTAATACTTCAATGAAAGAATTTCCTTCCACGTACCCAAGAGAAATCTCCGATCCGCCGACCTCGCCCTCGCTGAAACCCCGTGCATCCACAGATCCAGAACAGGTTGAAGAGCCTCCTCCTACATCGCAACCAAGACCTGGAACGAGCTCCCGATCGACATCAGAAACACCCCCTCCTTGAACATCTTTAGAACAGCACTAAAGGCCTGGCTGTATGACTGAGAGTAGCAGCCCCCCTCCAGCGCCTTGAGACCCTCTCGGGTGAGTAGCACGCTGACAATTCCCTGATTGATTGATTAATTAACAGCAGCGTTGGATGGCAGATCACTGCATCAAAAAGGTGTAGGGTGGCCGCGGCAGTGCAACCAGTGGGAGGGTTCCATACAACCCGCGGCAGCAGGAAGCGCTGCTTGAATCATCCCGCATCAGTGGAGAGGTTGAGAGGGTAAGGTCCGGCCCCTCAGCACATAGTAGAGAAAAGTGCGGTTGTTCAACATAATGTTTTTGCACAGTGGTGGGCAAAAAAGGACGCCTAAAAGGACAGAGGGTATAAAGGTATTAGATGTGACAATGTGAGACTATGTGAAAGTAAGTCTGGATAATCCTCAGGTAGAGGAGTCGGGTGGTGGAAGCTCGGGCGGGTGGATGGTAATCGGTCTTTACTTAGTGTCCTTCAGAGTTCAGGTGCTGGGCATTAGCATGGTTTTGCAGTACAAAGAGATCAGCTGGGGAGGTGACAGGCTACAGAGCAGGCCTTGACCTTGGTGCCAGGCAAGGAAGTGTGTGGCAGGGCAAACACTGCCACAATGGTGTCCATTTGGGTGGAGGCGAAAGAACCCCAAGAGAGTGGGGAGGCCTGTTTGAGGAAATGTTTATATGTAAAAGATACAGGCATAGGCACGGTGAACCACATTACGGGTGAGAAGTTTGATAGAGCAGTAGGCCAGGGGGATAGTAAGCAAAAGAGAAAGCAGGGGAGATCCCAGGGGCTACAAGCAAGGTGTTGGATAAGGGGAGGGGATCCGGGGGAAAGGAAGCTGAAGTGAGGACAGACAGCCCTGAAAGAAAAGAATTGAAGATTAGGAAGCTGCCTTACATGGGTGTGTCCAGACCTTTGGAGGTGCATCTCATGCTCACAACCTAAGAAAGAAGATTGAAAGGACAGTACATTGAGATGCTAAAGGGGCTGCATAGGGAGTTGAGGACCAAGGATGGTTCAAAGGAGGAAGAATATGAGTTATCCAAGCAGCCAAAAGTGCTGGTGACCATAGAAAACTGGAAGCAACCTTTCTCAATTATGCCAGTATATATTGTGAAATATATCCAGAGAGGTCTGTGGTGCTTTTTAAGTACATTGATATTTTCATGAAAGTGCAGATCAATTATGTGGGCTTTGCTTAAACCCAGTGTGATGAGGGGTTTCATGCTCGAATGGCCCTGAATCTTGAGGCCGAATGGGGGGAACTTGACTTCGAGCTTTTGCAGCATACAATGGCGCCTTCCAAGTTTGGTAATATGATTTTCACTGCCAGTAGGTTATCCATAGTGTATCGGCCCTTTCAGGGGAACTCCACCAGGGGAGAGGTTCCTCAGGTAAAGGACAGAGTATTCAGGCAGGAGTCTGCTGGGACTTTAATTAATGTTCTCTGCACAAGAGCTGCAGCGGATTCAAAATGCGACGGCACGGCTGGTTTTGAGGCTGCCCAGGAGAGCGCCCTCACGTAGGGCTTTGGAGACTTTACACTGGCTGCCTGTCACGAAGCGGGTAGAGTTCAAGGCCCTGTGTGTAAGCCACCGATTATTCAGGGGAAAGGCCCTCGCTTTCTTCGGAACCTGTTAGTGCCGCACATCCCGACTCGGCAAATAAGATCTAGCGGGGCGGGTCTTGTACAGGTGCCCAAGGTCAGCAGAGCCAGAATGGGGGGGAGATCATTCCGGTTACGGGCTGCGCAACTGTGGAATGGACTGCCCAGTAAGCTGCGCCTGGAAGTCTCGGAAACGGTATTCCGCAAAGAATTAAAAACCTTCTTTTTTTCAAAAGGATGCCTTTAGAGTCAGAATAGGTGGTGCTGGGTCGCCTGGGGACGCATGTGAGCTATGCACTAGCGCGGGGACAAACTGTTAGTGTAACCAGGCGCTTTAGAAATTCAGTTTACTTACTTACTTACAAGAGAAAATTGCAAATTCCAGCACAAATTATGCCGACAGACATCCCCTCATCCACTGCTGTGGGGCAGGTGGACACACAAATTCCTCACCAGGACAGTAGCAGCAACAGCAGGGGACCTCAGGAACCCAGCAGCACAGTCAGGTGACAGGTTTCAGGGCGAGAATGGGTGCACAAGGACCTGGGGGTAAGGGCTATTACACCTATTAAATTGGAGAGGCTGGAGTTTTGGCTAACACATTACAAGTGAAAAGAAGATGCCAGGCTATTAAAGGAAGAATTCACATAGGGGTTCAAACTGGGATACGAAGGGTCACGTTGCATAGGCGCGCTAACAATTTAAAATCGATCAGTGCACACAAACAGGTGTAGAGGGATAAGTTGTGAAAGGAGATACAGGCGGGTAGAATGGCGGACCCCTTTGATGATTGGCCATCAAGAACTTGATTGTGTACCCTATTGGGGTGGGTCTGAGAAAAAAGAAAGGACAATTCTGGTGGATACAATACTTATTGTGGCCTGAGGGAAGGTCTGTTAATGACTTTAACCCAGAGGATCAGGTTTTGGTGTTGCTGAGAATTAAGGGGGAGAAGCCGTGCCTGCAAGGACTGTACTGCTGGGGGAACTGTAATCCCCACAATCCACCACAACACAAGCAGATTAGAGCACGATGCAGACCGGCCGGGGCCAAGGGCGGGCCTGCTCATGCCCTTCGGAGCCCAGAAGAGGCTGGGCTGGGCCCACCCCTCTAACGCCTTGATCTTCACAGAAGGTAATGTTAAGACCATCATGGGGAAAAAGAAGATGCAATGAGCAGATTCAGATGGGGTAACTATTTCGACTCTAGATTAATTTCTCGTTGAGTCTACAATCGTGGTGTTAAATATAGAAAACCTTATGGAGAAAAGTATAGGCTCTAAACCAATACAGGAAATGGTAAAAATGTATCGAGCTAAAGCGATATCTATTGCAACCTATGGGGCAGCAATTTGGGGTATGGCGGACATTGCGGTATTGCAATTTGTATAAGATGCATTCTGAAAGAGATTAATTTCTGCGCCACGTGCTTGCTCTACTTCTGTTTGTCATACAGAATTGGGGCTATCTCATATTAGTGAGACCATCAAATTGGCTCCCCTATTGTTGTGGCTTTCAATATGTACAAGAAATTCAGTTAAAATAAACCAATTCATTTAAAAAGACATCCTGTGGTTATGGTATGTCCCTTTTTTTCCTTTTTTCCTTTTGCTTAGGTAAACTTTATGAAACCCCAATTTTTATGTGGTAGCGTTCCTAAATCAAAGCTGAAAGAGGTTTTTATGGAGAAAAAAAATGTGATAGAAGTGAAAGTAATAGAGGAAAAAGTATTATAACCGCATACCTGAAATTACCCCCTGTGATGTATAGACCCATGTCTTACCTGTCATTTGTTAAGAACCTACAGCACCTTTTTATCCTAATAAGGTTCTGATTAAATTGCATCCCACTTATGTTGGGCTATCCTGCAAACCTCTACTCAATTACCCATCTTCCCTCATGCCTATGTGATAGAAAGTCCAGACGGACAACCTTACATATTTTATTATCTGTTCTCTATATGTTCAGGAGCGGAAGAAATTTATAATTCGGTTATTGTGAAAATTTCACTTGAGACACCATCTTTTAGCCTTATCATTCATTCAACAATTGGAAACCCTGTATGTATGCTAAGTGCTTGCATCCTTTTTATGGGCAGCTGTAAAGAATCAAGAGGCTTTGCGGATAGGTATAACATTGTTTTTATAATATAATAAGTTAACAGTGACTAGGAATTTTAGATTTTAAATAATACGTGATTAATTGATAAAGATGAGATTTATTAGTAATGCACTGTACGATGTATTGTTAAGGTTATGGGGTAGGATTTCTGTAGTTTTTATTAACGTTTGAGTAATTGCCTGTGAATCGGAGCATTTTAAATATCATGATCTATTTATGTAAAGGAAAGGGAATTATTTTATGTGCCTTTTCTGTACTTTTATGCATTTTAACTAATGCGAATAAAGTTGATGATGATGATGATGAGGTTTTGGTGTCCTATTCATTAGTAGAAGTGGCTTTGTCCTTGATGGAAAGAGTGGGATGGGGGCACAAATGGCTAGGAGTGACATTAAGTCACCTTTCAACTTGATGCCAGTACACCCTGATGATTTTCAGATTTTGGGTATCCATTTTGAAGGACAATGGTATCTTGATAAGGCACTTGCGATGGTACTTTCATTATCTTGTGCTCTCTTTGAGCATTTTAGTACAGTCCTGCAATGGCTATTCTCTTGGTGAACAGGACATAAGCATGTCACACACCATTTGTAAGATTTCTTTTTTGTGGGTCACTCTGGCAGTGGCAAGGTGGTGCTCTACAGCAATGCACACTATCAGAGAGTGCTACCATATAGCAATGCACACTGTCAGAGAGCACTAGCATGATTGTTCCTTATAGCAATGTACACTGTCAGAGAGTGCTAGCATGATTGTACCTTATAGCAGTGCACACTGTCAGAGAGTGCTAGCATGATTGTACCTTATAGCAATGCACACTGTCGGAGTATCGTAGCAAGACAGTGTTCTGATGTAATGGCCACTATCAGAGAGCGATGAGATAAGTTAATCCTGCAGCAATGCACACCATCAGAGTGTGGTGGCAGGACGGTGCCCTGCATCAATGCACACTATTAGAGAACACTGACAGGAATGTGTCATGTACTAGTGCACAGTAATAGAAAGCAGAGGCAAGATAGTGCTCTATGGAAATGCACATGACCAAAAAGCACCCGCAGGACAGTATCTTGTACTTGTACTACTACGCACCGTCAGAAAGTGGAGGCAGGATGTGTGCTTTACTGCAGTTCCCACTATCAGAGAGTGGAGCCAGAAGGATGATGACGAGCCAGTCATCACGAACATCACTCCCGGCCCAGAGAAGATGGAGACCAACATTATTACCCTATCCAAAATCGCTGCAAGGGATGTAGCATGGATACCACCAAGACAGGTAACACCACCTCCAGCTTCCATATTTGCAAATGCTAAGGCCCAGCAGAGACCTAGTTCAAGTTCAACCACCACCTCAGGTAGTGGTACTGTAAGTGCACAGAGTCAAATTCCACGCCAACCCTCCAGTTCATCTGGCATTGAAAGTGGCACCTCCAGCAGCACCAGAAAGTAAATCTCACCAGTTTGGGACTTCTTTTCAGTTAGCAGTACAGAGGAGAACATTGCTATATGCTCAATTTGTCGAGACGCTGTTAGGCGGGGTAAGCTTGGTACAAACTATGGTACCGGAGGCCAAATAAGTCATCTACAAAAACAACACATGATCCTACTTCACTAAAATAAAACTGCACCCATTGCTATTCGTGGGGATGAAGAAGTAGAAGAAGATATGATCCCGGTGGTAGGGGAACAAGAGGAAGGCATTTCTAGCCCTGTCCCCAGCAGTATAGTGGTACCGCCCACATCCTCAGCAACATCTCAGTGGCACCATAGTAAGGGTCAGGCTGAGTCACCAAGGCAACAGAGTGCTCCAATGAAAAAAGTGTATTGTTGAGCCTAACTGGGTTCAAGAAGGCAGCTGCACCACAAAGGAAAATAGTCTAGCCTACCATGGACAGCATGCTTAGGCTGGAGGGGCAGTACGAACGCAACCACCCAACGGCACGTTTGTACAATGCAAAGTTGGCTAAAATGTTAGCGCTGGACCTTCTCTTTTTTTCTTTTATGGAAGGGGTGGGTTTCCTTAAAATTGTGTCAGCCATCTGCCCTAAATGGAAGGTTTCTCACGGGAGAGTTCGAACACCACACGCTGCTGATTACGGCGTTTTTTCGATTCACTTAGGCATGACGCTTTCCCCCTGAAGAAGAGCCCAGGCTCGAAATGCATTGGGGTGACTCTCATAACGTCATGCTACTGCAGTAATTCTTATTAATGCATTTATACAACTACTTTGGATTTGTGTATTTCCTGGATTTAACTTGGAACATATGAAGTAATATGACTCCAATCAAAGACTGAATAAAACTCTGAATACTCAGTCACATTACGTTTGGACATTTGAAATTCATTAACACAGTTGCAATTGAATTTGCATTTAGGTGTGCTCAAGTTTCTTCCCTTACACTTGTAAGGCATCATTTTTTTCCAATACATCCCTGCGTCTCTCTGGGCAGAAGGCGACCTTCTTGAGCACCCTCACCTTTGAAGTTTGATAAATTTGTTGATTCACCTTCTCACTAAATTGGAGTGCAGCGGTTTTCACTAACTTTGATTCTAAACGGAAGGTTCCCAGCCGGTCCTCTTTCGCCAGAGTTGCTGTTCCAGCACTACATCACAATGTGCTGGAATTGCTTGGACAAGCTTTGCAGCAGAGTGCTGTTCACAATATCCACCTGACAACAGACATGTGGACCAGTTGCCAAGCCACTGATTACATGTGCATCACTGCACACTGGATCTGTTTTGTGGGGGTTAGAGAAAAGATATCTGAAACAGGTGCTGTTGACACTGCTGAGATTTTTAATGCTACTTGGAAACATGCAACTGTAGCCATGTTCGCCATGGAGAAATCTCATACAGTTGCAAACATTTTGGAAGCGTTTAATAGCAAGTTCTTTGAATGGCTGCACCCAAGAGGGATTAACATTGGTTTTGTTGCCACGGATAATGGAAGTATTATACTTAAGGCCATGGAGGATGGTGCCTATTTCAGAGACCCGTGTTTGGCACAGTGCATTAATATTATTGTTCAAGACTTTCTGAAAAAAGAAGCCATAGTCAACAATTTACGGACCAGAATATAGTCTATTCTTGATTTATGTCAATACTTGCTATTACAGTATGATACACTAAGCTGCTTAACAGATCTTTCTCTCCAGATATCACAAAGACCATTTTGCACCATCATAGTCTGTAAATACACCTGTGACTTAGATGGAACAGTGGCTCTACTACTTATCAATTTTAGTATTAAGAACAATATTAAAATCCCCGGCCATTATAATGAGGTCTGGGAAATCTAGGAGATGCGAGAAGATGGTTTTTAGAAAAGAGGGCTCATCTTGATTTGGACCATAATAGCCTACCAAAGTAAACAGGCGACCCATGATAGTGACCTTCTAAATTTCCCATCTGCCACATGGGTCAACCAGGTAATGTAAAATGTGTAGCTTGTTTTTTTAAGAGAATAAGAACACCTCTAATATTCACAGTTTGGTTTGAACACACAAAGGAGTCCACCCATTTTTTATTTTTAAAAATGTTGATAGGCTCTTCATTAAGAAGATGTGTTTCCTGGAGGACAATGATCTGTGCGGGCGAATATTTTAGATATTGCAAGATTTTAACCCATCTGGACCTCACGCGCAAGCCATTGACATTCCAGGACAATATCTGAATTGTATTCATTCAAAACTCCTACCCAGTCAGAGGTAGGGAGAGACCATCATCAGAACAGTTGACATCCAACAGCTGCTAGCTGGGCTAACTCTGAAGCGAATGAGGACATTTTATGTTTTATGCCCCTGTGCTCCCCACCCCACCCCGTGTGTCCCCACCCACCCACCCCTGGAGAACCCCTCTCCCATGTGTCAGGACAGATGGAGTCCAGATGCTGCCACACGGAGCAGCCAGACCCGTCCTAATATGTGTAAATTTCGAATAAGTCAAGAAAGAAGATATTACAACCCCAACTAAGGAAAGAAAAGAGTGAGTGAATAAAAAGAGTTTTAAGTTATCATTATGTCATTCTAAATAAGAAACATATGAAAGGCAAATCTAGGGAGAGGAGGCTACGCCCAAACCTAACCTTGAGAGTGTAATACTACCATTAGGAAACCCCCTTCCCCTTAGTTTCGAGTAGCTCATCTACGCCTGAACTGATCTTATGTTATGCATTTTGTTATTATACATAACTTTCAGAGATGCTGGAAATTTCAATTGAGCAATGGCACCAGGTTTTTTAAAGTCGTCCAACTTCCTCCTCAACTCCCACTGCCTATTGAGGGTTACTCTGGCAAGGTTTGAATGAATTTCAAAGGAGAAGTCCCTGGCTTTCAGTGATTTTGCCTTTAAAGACATATTAAGGATCGAGGGGCATATTATCAAGGGGGTTTATCTCCGCTTTTTTGGCTTTAAAAGCCAAGAAAGCGGAGATAAAATGATCTCCCTATTACCTAGCTGTCGCTAACACCAGTTAGCGACAGCTTGTAGGAGATAGCGACCATCTTGGGCCCCACTTTGCATGTCAGTGATATTTATCACTAATGACATGCAAAGTGGGTGTGCCAAGATGTTAGCGACTGGAAACAGTCGCTAACATCGCTATCTCCTATTACCAACTTTTGGAGATATTCGCGCTAAGCGCGAATATCTCCAAAAACTAACACCTGCCCTGAGCAGTTCTTAGCCATGTTATCCAATGTGAGGTGGATAACATGGCTAAGAGCATTAGCTCGGTAATGCATGAATATCGCTGACTTTTCAGCGATATTCATGCATTGCGGCCGTTTTTTATCGCATTTGCGATAAACCTTGATAATAGCAAGGTTTATCTGCGATAATTTCTGACGATGCTTAGCGTTAAAAAAATCGTTGCTAAGCATCGTTAGCGATAAATATCGCTTAACGTTGGTAATATGCCCCCTTATCCTTTAAAGAGTAGGTAAAGAAGTTGATGAGAATTTTCCTTGGCTTGGTTCGATTGGAATTCCAGAAAAGACTCCAAAGCATACAGAACGCCTTCGCACGCCTCATCCTCGACATACTCCTCCACAACTACATCACCACCCACCTGAAAGACCTGCACTGGCTCCCAGTCAACAAGAGGATCACCTTCAGACTACTCACCCATGCTCACAAAGCTCTCCACAACGCCGGACCAGCATACCTCAACATACATCTCACCTTCTACATCCCGAACCGCCAGCTGCGCTACGCCCACCTCACCCTCGCCACCGTACCGGGGGCATTTCTCCACTAGTTGAAAACATACTCGTCTGGTGCCCCTTAAGACCCAGTTCACACCATTGTCCGCCATCCACTCCTTGTTTTTTTTATCCTATATTTTCTTTAGTGCTCCCATACAGTCAATTGAGAGCCACTACCCGCCCTCTCTGTCATCAGCCACCCGCTCCTTGTTTTTTTTATCCTTTATTTTTTTTAGTGTTCCCATACAGTCAATAGAGAGGCAGGCATATGTGGGTGAGAGACGTGAAGGGGGTTTATATTTGGGAGCCCGGGAGAGAGTCACACTGTCAGAATCCCTTTTCACCCTGGACGTGGTGCTTTTTAGCCACCCCTGGGGATTCTGTGAAAGAAAATTGAGCATTTTACTGCGCTGGTCAATTAATCAGAAGCAGTGTGCTCCTGCCACTTAATGAAGGTTTACTTCAGAATCTGTAAATGCATATCATTGAGCGGCTGCGCCGGGGCAAGGCTCCTTGGCTGCACGCAGCTGGGGAAATGCTGCATGCATGACCATGACCTTTGTAAGCATGTGCACACAAAGGTGGAGGGGTTGATTTGAGGCACACGGTGGTGCATAGCCCTGCAAAAATGGTCGAGTCTGGTTGGCTGTTTGGATACTATGGTAATAGGTCTCACCTACGAGGCAGCTCTTGACTTGGACAATGTTTTCAGTCATGTTGTGCAGCAGCGGGCTGCTGTGCAGCATGGGGGAAAGTTAAAAAAACAAGCATTTGCAATGCAATAGGTCTCGCATTTGCGAGAGTTTAAGCTATTGGCATTGTAAATGACAATGCATTTTATTTATGTTTGTAAAAACCAAAGCATAAATAAAAGGCATTGTCCTCTACAATGCCAATATCTCAAACTTGCGTAAATGGGAGACCTATTGCATTCCAAATGCTTTTTTGCTGCTGCTTTTACTCCATGACTGGAATTTATATGTTTTTTTTATCTTTACTCTATATCGTAATATGTATTTTCTTAATTGGATGCACTGCTGTTGCACTGAGTTCTACTCGAGAGCGGCTGACGCCCTCTTCTTCACAGTGTTAATGATGCCTTTAAGTGATTGTGCCAATTACTAATAAAAACATGTTTAAAAAAAGGAAGGCCGGGAAGATATTTGTCAAGTTTGCGTCAGGGAGGAGAGGGCACGTAATATGTAGCTCTCCCGTCATCATTTTGTGAATACATGCTGCGCAAATACATTCCTAATTTAGTCACAAAGTAAGCAACTCTCGAAACAAACACAGGGTGGAATATCATACTAAAGATGGGATCAGGCTTCCAGGGTGGGTGAGTAGTTCTGCGCCATAACACACAGCAAAAGAACGTCAATGCGCATTAAGACAAAAATGTTTTTAAATGCAACAAGCCCCTTAAAATGTTGGAGGCCACCTCTCGAGACTGCTGTGTGAAGAAAATCATCATTTTCAAGCTTATAGACAACAAAGGCTCTTGGTAAAACCATGCGCTCCCTAGGGGTACTGACAACAACCCATGAAAGCAGCATACTTTATCTATTTATTTATTTTAAATGTTTTATATAGCGCTAGGTTGACCCATAGGTATCAGAACGCTTTACATACACACTGTTAAAAACAGAAGGATATACATTACATAGTAGGCCAGCAGTATGGAAGCAAACCAGAGATAAAAGAAAAAGCATGAAAAATAAATAAACTGTGCATCGGAGGGGGAGAGAACAAAAAAGAAAAAGGTGATTAACATAGTCTGGTCAACAACTATCCTTGAATGTCAAGAGAGAGAGGAGTCAACTCTGATATTGAAGTCTAGGTTAGTTGACGTTGGTCAGGAAAGTATTTGCTAAGGAGATGGAGTTTCAGGTCCCTTTTGAAACAGGAGAAGGAGGGGTTGCATCTGAGGACTCCAGGTCCACATCCTGGGAACGTTGCCAGAAAACAATGGGTATTGGGTGGTTTTCTTTTTCAGTTTCAGAGGAATAAGAAGGAGTGAGTTGGAGCTTCTTAGAGTTCTGGATCGACCTGCTCTTACCAGTTTGTTGTTCAGGTAGTTGGGGGCCAGAGAGTGAAGGGTTTTGTCTGTGATGCAAGCCAGCTTGTAAATACACCTCCCTTCCATGGGAAGCCAATTGAGGGAGTTGAGAGCTGGAGTGGTGTGTTCAAATCTTTTTACTCCAGATACGAGTCGAGCGGCCATGTCTATATGGGATGTGAGGTGATTACTCAACCAAGGATGTCCTGCCTCGACCTTTCCATTTATCACTGTGAATGGTGTATGCTTTGATCCTAATGGAGCGATGGGAACCATTTTTAGAGATGCGCCACAAAGAATTGAATGTTTTTTATTTAATGTACAAATAATATGTTTTGTAGTCTGTTCCTTTAACGAGATGGAGATATCGCACCAGTGTAGGGGAGTTACCACCCAGCAGTTATTTTCAGATGAAAACTAGAAGTAGGAGTGCTTTCAAAAATAATTTATTATTATTTTTTTGCAGAATTATATAGCGCGAACTCGACTCAAAGGTATTTGAATGCTTTACATAAGCACCAGTTATGTTTACACAAGGACTCATTATATATATATATATATATATATATATATATATATATATATATATATATATATATATATATATATATATATGCAAAGAAACTCCTTCAAGATAAAGAAGAACAGAGACCCTCGGGGAGACGGTTTGGAGGCTTTTATTGTACATACATGGCGGATGCATTTCTGGCTGATGTATCGCCGTCTTCAGCGCCCAAAGCCTCCACAGGTAAGTATGCACACTAGCCACAGTTCCACCTCTCTTAAAACTTGCTGTTTCAAGTTCGCACCGCCCCCTGTAGTTCAACTCAGCACACCTGTGTAGCTTCCATTGTGTTCTAGGAAACTACATATCCCAGAAACCCCCGTAGAGAGTCCCTGGCGGTTGTTGCTGGGGGGGTGGATTGCTGTTACATACCCCAGTGCGTCCATACGGGAAGATGGCCAGAGTGCGCCCTGGGACACACCAACACCGTGCTGATGCGATTCCCGGCTTCAATGTCCAAATTAAAACCTCCTCCGTCTCCCCGTGACACCTCCGCCTCTGATTCCAGGAGTCAATGTGACAGGGGCTTTAGAACAGTGTCCGCAGCCCAATGCGAGGTCCGACTGGCCTCGCTACTGACCAACTTCTCCCCTTGGTCTCCGAGGCGGGCTTGAGACAAACCAAATACCTTTGGAAAAACGAAGAACTTAACAGTCCACGCCTGTGCAGTCCAAGCCCAAGATGATGAGGCGGGGTCTCTGTAAGCGCGCCACAGACAGACGCGTAGATACGTGCAAAGAAACTCCTTCAAGATAAAGAAGAACAGAGACCCTCGGGGAGACGGTTTGGAGGCTTTTATTGTACATACATGGCGGATGCATTTCTGGCTGATGTATCGCCGTCTTCAGCGCCCAAAGCCTCCACAGGTAAGTATGCACACTAGCCACAGTTCCACCTCTCTTAAAACTTGCTGTTTCAAGTTCGCACCGCCCCCTGTAGTTCAACTCAGCACACCTGTGTAGCTTCCATTGTGTTCTAGGAAACTACATATCCCAGAAACCCCCGTAGAGAGTCCCTGGCGGTTGTTGCTGGGGGGGTGGATTGCTGTTACATACCCCAGTGCGTCCATACGGGAAGATGGCCAGAGTGCGCCCTGGGACACACCAACACCGTGCTGATGCGATTCCCGGCTTCAATGTCCAAATTAAAACCTCCTCCGTCTCCCCGTGACACCTCCGCCTCTGATTCCAGGAGTCAATGTGACAGGGGCTTTAGAACAGTGTCCGCAGCCCAATGCGAGGTCCGACTGGCCTCGCTACTGACCAACTTCTCCCCTTGGTCTCCGAGGCGGGCTTGAGACAAACCAAATACCTTTGGAAAAACGAAGAACTTAACAGTCCACTCCTGTGCAGTCCAAGCCCAACATGATGAGGCGGGGTCTCTGTAAGCGCGCCACAGACAGACGCGTAGATACGTGCAAAGAAACTCCTTCAAGATAAAGAAGAACAGAGACCCTCGGGGAGACGGTTTGGAGGCTTTTATTGTACATACATGGCGGATGCATTTCTGGCTGATGTATCGCCGTCTTCAGCGCCCAAAGCCTCCACAGGTAAGTATGCACACTAGCCACAGTTCCACCTCTCTTAAAACTTGCTGTTTCAAGTTCGCACCGCCCCCTGTAGTTCAACTCAGCACACCTGTGTAGCTTCCATTGTGTTCTAGGAAACTACATATCCCAGAAACCCCCGTAGAGAGTCCCTGGCGGTTGTTGCTGGGGGGGTGGATTGCTGTTACATACCCCAGTGCGTCCATACGGGAAGATGGCCAGAGTGCGCCCTGGGACACACCAACACCGTGCTGATGCGATTCCCGGCTTCAATGTCCAAATTAAAACCTCCTCCGTCTCCCCGTGACACCGCCGCCTCTGATTCCAGGAGTCAATGTGACAGGGGCTTTAGAACAGTGTCCGCAGCCCAATGCGAGGTCCGACTGGCCTCGCTACTGACCAACTTCTCCCCTTGGTCTCCGAGGCGGGCTTGAGACAAACCAAATACCTTTGGAAAAACGAAGAACTTAACAGTCCACGCCTGTGCAGTCCAAGCCCAAGATGATGAGGCGGGGTCTCTGTAAGCGCGCAACAGACAGACGCGTAGATACGTGCAAAGAAACTCCTTCAAGATAAAGAAGAACAGAGACCCTCGGGGAGACGGTTTGGAGGCTTTTATTGTACATACATGGCGGATGCATTTCTGGCTGATGTATCGCCGTCTTCAGCGCCCAAAGCCTCCACAGGTAAGTATGCACACTAGCCACAGTTCCACCTCTCTTAAAACTTGCTGTTTCAAGTTCGCACCGCCCCCTGTAGTTCAACTCAGCACACCTGTGTAGCTTCCATTGTGTTCTAGGAAACTACATATCCCAGAAACCCCCGTAGAGAGTCCCTGGCGGTTGTTGCTGGGGGGGTGGATTGCTGTTACATACCCCAGTGCGTCCATACGGGAAGATGGCCAGAGTGCGCCCTGGGATATATAAAATGTTGGTAGGCGCGGGGAGATTACGTCATTTGCGCAGACTCACAGGATGTGGAGTCGACCCCGAGGCTCCTACCTTGGTTTCCCAGCTCCAAAGACGGCAGTAACCAGGAGTGGGCCTGTGATATCATCATGTTTTTATGATTTATAAGCCACTTTTGACCGCAATTTCCGCAACAAGGAGTCTCTAGAGACTCCTTGTTGCGTAAATTGCGGAGCTGGGGCCTCCCATCAAACCTATTGAAGCTATTGACCATCTGTAGTCGATTATGTGGGTAAAGCTAGAGGTTGACGGGTGCATCTCACGAAAGATCCCCACAAGCATCTGGCTGAAGCAAGGACGCGTGCTAGCCCCTCTACTATTCAATCTCTACATTGCCGATCTGCCGGAGGCCCTCACAACGCCATCCCCAAAACTGGGAGAGCAATGTATGACTCTCTACTACACGGTCGACCTCGATGTCGTGTCTTGCTGCAATTCTGCTGCTATTTCACATCTGCACCTCTTATCAGGCCCTTCTTTTCTGCCTAGGGGTGATGATCTTAAGGCGCAGGGAGACACTATGAATGATAATCGCAGAATTACATTTGGTTCGAGGTAACTGCACGTGTTCCTGCCTAATGAAGGCACTATTGCTACCTTGTCTATAACACAGCAGTGGACAGCATTACTGGCTCTACTGTCCATTAAACGTTGTTGGAAAGCTGTACTGGGCTACGTTGTGCATTACACGTTGGTGGGAGTGCTACTGTACTTTACACTGTCCATTAAATGTTGTTGGACAGCACTATTGGGCTCTACGTTGTCTATTACACATCGGTTGAGAGCACTACTGGCCCAGGAAGTGCTACTGGGCTCTACAATGCCCATTACACATTAGTGGAGAGTGCTACTGGACTCTACATTGTCTATTACACATTGTTGGAAAGCACTATTGGGCTCTACATTGTCCAATACACAGTGGTGGACAATGCTACTGGCTCCACGCTACCCATTACACATTGGCAGGGAGCGCTATGCACTCTGTGGGGCATATTCTCAAGCCCCTATCGCCACGGGAACATCACTTTTTCTGAAGTTCCCGTGGCGATAGGGTCAGCGCCTTATTCACAAGGCAGCATTACAGCCGCTAAACTTGGCTTTAAGCCATGTTAAGTGGCTTAACCCTGCCTTGTGAATAAAGCCCCTTTCACACTAAACTTAGCGCGAAAGGGGCGTGCAGTGACCATTGCGGTGGGTGTTCCACCGCAACACCCATTGTACACGACGCTGCCACCTATTCTCTAAGGCGGCCTTAATTGGTGGCAGCGATGAACTTAAGACCTGGAAAATCCTGGTCTTAAGTAGGAGAAATGAGGAGAAATGCTTTAATTCTCCACGTTTTCGCTTTTTCCTTGTGTGCTGCCTTGTGCAGCACACATGGGAAAAGCAAAATGGTACTTCAGGAATGTTCATGTGCAGGAAGGGGCACCTTCCTGTACATGAACAACTCCCCCCTGCACACAGACACTCTTGCACTCTGGTGCAAGGGTGCCTGCGTTGTCGCTAAGTCGTGAAACTTAGCGTCATTGCAAGGGGGAATGCCAGAATGCACCACATTCTTGAGAATAGGGTGCAGCCTTGCGTTTCCGAAGTGGTGATGAGAGGCGTTACGCCAAGGAAGCTAACGCCTCTCACCGCCACTTCATTGAGAAAAACCCCCTATATTTTCCATTACACATAGTTGAGGAGCGCTACAGGGTTCTACATTATCCATTCCACATTGGTGCAAAGCTCTACTGGGCTGTAAACTATTCTTCACCAGATGGTGGTGGGAGGACCCCCATTTCTGGAGGGCAGTAGAAGGGTTGTGCTCTACAATGATGTCCGTCTTCCAGAGCAGTGGCAGAACCATGTTCAATTGCGAAGTCCAGTGTTGAAACGCAATGGATGACTTTGCTCTACCGTGATGCCCATTTTAAGCGAGTGGTAGAAGCCATATGTCAGTGAGGCATCATCATGAGTCAGTATTGTAGAACTGTACCTAGGGAAAGTATCACTTCGAGAGACCAGTGGGAGGGCCATGCAGAAAAAGGATACACTTTATCAAAGATCAGCACAAGAAGAAGATTTACAGTGTTGCCCATTCCTGTAGGGCACTGGTAGAACCATGTCCTTCAGAAATGCCCACCATCGTAGAGCATGGGCTAAACCTTGGTTTACAAAAAAATTCAATTATTCAGCTGCTTGTGTCAGTCCATGGTTCAAGTCATTGCAATTGTGATTGTTATGAAGTCTCTTTAATGCAGGGTAGCGGTTGGACCACGCTCTGCAGTGATGAACATGGTTTGGGAACGTCCAGGTACAACAATGAATTGCACTTTAGAAATGTATTGGCAAATGTACAATGAAAATGAATAAGAAAAAGAATCAATAATTTTTCTTAGCAGCCGCGGCCCGTGGAGGGAGTTCGGTGGGGCAGGGAGGTGGTGTGGGGGAGGGGCAGGGTGGAGGGTGGTAAACAACGGAATGTGGATAATTGCAGGTAAGTATACATTTAATAAATAAAATGAATTTCGTAGCGCACCCTGCATCGCAAAATGTGACGCAGAGTCCACCGAGTGTGGTAGGCCCAGGGAGAAACTGAGTTTACAACCGTGTTTACATACTCTGTAGGCCTGTTGACATATGACTTTAAAAGCAGCTCGGTCGGTTTTGCTGCTCGGCGGTGCAATAGTACAGTGGGCCCCAATGAATGCAAGGAAAATAGCCCCTCCCTATCCTTTCCCAGGGTTTGTTAGTAAAAGAGAGTCATGATTGGTTTGCAGACCCAACCCACCTACAGGCCCTGGTATCACTGCACCTGTTGCACTACTGGTGTCTACTCCTCTTTTGCTGCTGTTTTTCTTGCTAGCTTGTTGACTATCCGAACGCCTCATTGTTAATAAATCAAATTATTTTCTCTATCAAATTACATCTGATTACAGAACATTTCGAGCTGGGTGTTGAGATTAATAGCAGATACTTAAAGACACGAGGCTGCAGCGGGGAACTGATGTGACAGCCAAGTGAAGCTAAACTCATCACAAAGTTATTAAATCTTAAACCATTGGACATTCCAAGGACCGACAGTTGTTTCTGCGTGAGTTCATGTAGGAACATCTCATAGGGAGGATATGGAAGACCGATAAAGATTGTACTGCAATCAGATGCCAATTAGTAATATGAGCGGGTAATGACTACAAGGCATGAGTGAGCAGGGAATAAGTGTTCGGTATTAATTTCCAGAGAAATATATCAGGCGACAACATTAGTCTGATGTTACCTTTCAGACAGAAGGGAGAAACGGTAAAATGGGACAAGTTTGCCACCTAGAGAGCTATAGGAGTATTGCAATAATAAAAAAAACTAAATACGAGAAATGTTTATGAGAAAAACTTGAGGCACATCCTGAAAACCTCTGCAGTTAAATACCCTGCGAGGGTCATCTCCCTGGCCGCGTTGCTTTACAGGTTGCAGACTGCCCAGAATATTTTTCATGTGTAAAACCTGCAATGGGAAAAGCGTTACTACCCATCCCTTTCCTCGGGTCTCCCATTGTATTTTGGGCACTGTAATCCTTTTGCTTAAAACACCTATAAATTAGGATATCAGTATATTCCTGGAGAAACAGCCTGTTCCATTTAGTGGAACGCAAGCACTGACACGTGGACCTGTCTTCGGGACCTTGTTGATCAAAGTACTGCTGCTGGCAGAAGCCAGCACTTCTACAGCCTGGGAACTGATAGAAGTTGCACCCAGCCTGAACAAAAAATGTAATGCATATTTGGGCAGGCAGCCATTGTAGGCATAAATACAATTTCAATTGCGTTTGTAAAGCGCCTCCTACCTCTTGCGAGGCACCTAAGCACGTCAGACAGGCAGCACGCCAAATGATGTGGAGGCCTGGTGTAGAGGATGGTGTATTTGTAAATTGGCTTTGTGTGGAGTGTTTTGGTGCTGTGAGAGATGATCAGAGCGGTGCTCGCCTCTAACCCTGTCTGGGACGGCGGTGCGCGACCTGTGCGGGCGTGAGAGAGTGGGAGCAGCGTATGAGTTACTCTGCGGGTCACGTGTGATTTGTAATGAGGATGCCTGCCATCAACCTTTCGAGGTAGTCATTCTGCATCATCTTGGCGGGGATTCGAGGAAAAGAGGAGAGACATCTCCCTGGACGATCTGCTAAGGAGTCTATGCCTGCAGCGACCTGTTACTGCGGTATTGCAATTCAGAGGGCTTAACAGTGTTTTACAGAGCCCCATTGTAAGGGTGGTTAGAGGCTGCTTTGCACCTGAGATGGACCATACTAGAGTCATCCAAGGTGGCAGCTAGTTGTATTATCGTCATTGCGCACGCTTTGCAGCTCCAGTTACAGTGGGGGTTGCAGATCTCTGTAAATTGGAATTACAGCCTCTCAATATTGTGTGAAAGACACTGGAAGGTTGTTAATTGTGATAGTCTGAAAGTACAGGTGTGTCCTATGGCTTGTATCCAGCAAAAGTATCCCACCTAGACTAGATGCATTTGGGCATCAGTCAAAACTCCTGGGGCACCAACCGCTCAAGCGCGGGAAAGGAAGCAATTATTTTTTCTTAAATAACCCTCACACTCTAGTGGTGTCATGCTTCATCAGTGTCTTATGGCTTTCCTGGTTACAGATGGCCCTGGCAGTTAGCTTCTTTATGTTCAAGTTGGTATTATTGTTTCTGCGTGCCCAATTTAGGGTATATTTTGGTAGGGTCTAGTTCGAGTGCAAGTGCTCTTAGGAAGGAACGCCCAGAGAAGTATAAGCTTACTCCAAAGCTAGCACTGAATGCAGACAGCCGTTGTAGTGCACAATTATGTTCAGGGAAGGGGAGATTTTTATGGGCTACATTTCCAAGAACACTGCGGAAAAGGGGCTTGAGGTGCCTGGATATACTTCCTCGCCCCAAACCAGACATGTAGAAGAGAATTACTGAAAGGCTTTTTTAACATAGTGTTGGCAGTGGCTGGATGGTGTGGGTCTGGCCAAAATCTGAACCACAAGTGAGTTTTAATACCAGACTCGTGTATCCCTCCAGAGGAGTCTTGGACTTTCATTTTCACATTGTTGCCATAAATTCAGGGACAAGGTGAAGGGCTTAAGTGCTTTACTGTAAGTGAACCCATGACGTTCTACGGATGGGCACCCGGGGATTACACTATAGTAGATGCACTCGAATTCTGGTAGATTGTCATCCATCTTGAAGTCTTTCTGTAGCCATGAAAGGAGGTTATTCTCTTGCCATCAATGAGGGCAGCCAGAGCACAGGCCTCGACTGGAAAACATATAGAGCTGTCATTATAGACCGCCAGAAGAAAAACAAACATCAAGAAATATTTAGGAGAACATGAAAAAAAAGATACAAAAATTGGCTTATGATAGACTTTCTCATTTCATTTTAGTTGTCCATAATCTTATTTCAAGATCTTGCACAATTTAGCTTTTTTGTATTTCACTGTTGCAAATCTGATCTGCACGGTCAGACCATTCAAGAAGACTCTATTGTTCAAATCCGGACCTGCACTATGAAAGTTCCCCTATAGTGATGGCAGACCACCTCGCTGTTTTTTGTTGGGAAGTCTGGTCGGTATTACAATGGCAGATCGGCACTCTGGGCCAGATGTATGACCCACCAATTTGCAACTCGCAAATTGCGTCGCCTATGCGACTTGCAATTTGTGACTTGCTAATTGGCATGTATAACAGTGTCTCAGATACTGTTAGCGATTCCTAATGGGGTCGCAAATTGCATGCCTAGGGAGTATTAATAAAGCTGTCGCAATTTGCAACCCCATTAGGAATGGCTGGCACACCCAGGGATGGTGGCCTGATGGGGTCAGGAGATCACCATGTCTAGGACTGGTTTTAAATAAAGCAGTCTTTTTTTAAAAAAAAATTCAGCCCGTTTTCCTTAAAGGTATACGGGATGTATTAAAAAAAAAGAAACATTAAACTTTTCAGTCTAATTTTTTTCAGGACAGGCAGTGATCCATGGGTGATCAAAATCAAAATGAAGAGAAAGGAAAAGGTTGAAGCCAGTTCACTTCCCCTGGGGTTATATGCATATATATATCAAAGGGAACTAGCTACGATGTAGAAGCTCCTAGTGTGTGTTTGCGAGACAACACATTTGCTGTTTAAGAAGACGCTCTCTCACCAACCTAGTTGGTGACATTCTTCATCATCGGGTCCCACCCAAGGTACCGAGTACACCTTGGGTGTGCTTCAACACCTGGATACAGCGGAGCTGGTTTTGTGCTGTGAGTGTGCAGTGAAGGTGGAATTAATGTGATTTAGCATGCTGTCCATAGGTTTCCAATTTAAAACAAAAGGCTATTTTAATGCATGGGCCCTCGGCAGTAGTTAAAAATGGGGGGTTGGATATGTGTGGATGTAATTAGGCTCAATCCTCTGTGGTCAACATGTTTCAGCCAGACTCTCACTACTTGGCTGGCTTCCCTCAGGAGGTTATGTGAGTGATAATTAAAAGGGCGGTCTAAAACTGTGTGTATTAGAGAACATTTATGTCGCGCACTTGCTAAGGTGCGTTATGTGATGGATGGTTTCTTCTAGAGGCGCAATCCTGTTAGGGGGTAAAAACAGAAGACAAACATACACACAATACATTTAGAAGGTGTCTTAAGGCACATCTAGAATTGTGACTCAGGAGCTTAGTGTCTGTGCTGTATGTGGATAAATATCAGAGTGAAAGATGGACTGTGGCGTAATTGTGCATTGTGCTGAAGTTGAAACAATGTATACACCTCATTTATATGTGTTACCGTGTGTTAATCAATATGCATTAATGCATGATAGTAGTGATTGATAAAGGATTAAAAAAAACATGTACTCCTTACTCAGAGATTCTTTGGAAAATGCCCCATGAGTTCCGCCTGGGGGCCTGATCTATTGTCACACTCTGTGCAAAAAAGAGAATGAGAGAGAAAGGTACATACAGCTTAAATAAGTTACGTGCCCTGAAACCAAGGACTTCATGTCTGACATGGGCTGGAACCCCAGTACACAACCCACTCACTTCTTCAAGACTAGGGACCCGTCTCCGTCCCTAGTCTGGCCGCATTGGAACTCCGTCGATGTGTGACTGGAGTGGAGCAGGAATTTAAATACCTTGGGAATTGGTCCAGCTGAGCTGAATTTCTGTCACAAGCTCCAGGTGCATGTGGTCTCCTCCATGCCTAGCACCTGTGGGGATAGACAGAGAAGAAAGCGAGCACAAGCGTTTGTGTACTACGCTGAGTGCCAATAAAGTCTTTTGATGCGTGTAAGAAATGTTCTCATAGTAATACCCTGTGGTGTACAGGGCAGTTTTAAAATCAATTTAGGGTTTTGCAGGATGGCTGTGTCAAGAGAAAAGTAAAGCTTGGGTTTATCGGAAGCATCTCCTGGGGCTGCAGTAGAATGTGAGGGCAGCTGCCGTGTAACAGAGTGTATTGTGCACCATAGATGACGGGACCACCCGTGTACCATTTGCACATGGGTACCCATAAGCATAGGGATCGTACATCGGTGGGTCTCTCATCCATGGGACCACTCCCTGCTCTTAAAAATATTTTCTCACATACTCACAAAGGGGAAGGTGTCCCCTGGGGACCCCTTCCCGTTTGCGTGTGGTTTACTACCTACATGAAGTTGGTGGTAAACTGCAAGTGTTTTGCGGCTGCAAATGCGGTCGCAAAACAACTGTACATGACAAGGTGACTCGCTATTAGGAAGGGACGCCACTTCCTAATAGCAGAAGTCGCAAATGCTATTTTGCAAGTCAGTGACTCGCAAAATAACATTGATACATGCCAATACCCTTTTTTTGCAAAAAAGGGTTTTACATCTGGGGCAGATGTACGGCCATTTTTTGCGGTTGCTAACGGGAATTCTGCCCATTTGAGACTGTAAAATTGGTCAGCCCCATGTACAAACCATATTTTGGGAGTCGCTAACTTATTAGCGACTCGCAAAATGTGGTTTGCGACACACTATTAGGAAGGGGAATGTCAAGGGCGTTCCTTCCTAATAGCGAGTCTGACTGCAATGTATGATTGTATTGCGACCTCATTTGCGGTCGCGAAACAATTGCAGTTTTCCACCCTTTTCAAAAGGGTGGTAAGTCCCTCGCAAATGGGATGTGGTCCCCAGGGGATCCCTTCCCCTTTTCGAATGGGTGGAAAATATTTTTTAAGAGCAGGCCACGGTCCCATGGACCACTGTCTGCTTTTAAAAAATGAAACTGAAAAGTTTTCTTTTTCTTTTTTTCAAAGCAGCCAGTTTTCCTTTATGGAAAACGGGCTGCATTTTAAAAAAACTTCTTTATTGAAAAAGAAGTCAGCAACATGTTGGTCTGCTGACCCCAGTAGGCCACCATCCCTGTAATTTAAAGCCATTCCCACTGGGGTCGCAAATTGCGATTGCCTTATCAATGTTGATGAGGCATGCAATTTACGACCCCATTGGGAATCGGAAACAGTGTCTGAGACACTAGTATACATTCAGTTTAGCGAGTCTAAACCGAATAGTCGTACATCTGGCCCTTAGTCCTGATACTGTGGGACTCGAGCAGCCATTCCTTCCCATGCAATATCTTCATGTGCTAAGGCGTTCATTGTGCTATGACTCTGAATACGTACCTTCTTACTGATGTGAGCGTCCCTCACACTAGGTGACAATAACTAAATAAAGCATATTTTCAAGGCTGGGCACAAAACTATTAATGAATTGCATTTTGTATAGGTCATCTCTCACTCTTGTCGGAGTCTCTTGGTGCAAAATATATTACCTTGAAGCCTACACTTGAAATACAGATTGAGTTGAATGAATGGCATATTTGTAAGGTATTCCTGAAATTTAGCAGCTTTGTCATAGATCTAAGGGGCATATTATCAAGCAGGGCGATAGGCAATTATCGCCGCTTTAGCGGCCATTTTCGGCCGCTACGCGGCGATAGCACGCTGTCGCTAACTGATGTTAGCGACAGCTTTTAGGCGATAGCGAGCGGTTTGGGGCCCGCTTTGCATGTCAGCAATGTTAATCGCTAATGACATGCAAAGTGGTCGTACCCAACCAGCTAGCGACTGACAGGGCCGGACTGGCTACCGGGCAGTTGTGTGTGCTGCCGTGCTGGGGGCTGATTTCGTTGATAGGGACCTGCGTGTGCAAAACAAAATCCGTTTTGCTTTTTTTATTTCAAAGCACACGCAGGTACCCATCAACAAAATACCCCCCACCACAGAGAAATTAGCCCCCAGCTCGGCAGCACACAGAAACGCCCGGTAGCCAGTCCGGCCCTGGCGACTGAAAGCAGTCGCTAACGTCGCTATCGCATATTAGCAAGGCAGACGTAGCGATGGAAATATTCGCGCTAAGCGCGCATATCTCCAAATACTAACACCTGCCCAGACCAGTTCTTAGCCGTGTTATCCAATGGGAGATGGATAACATGGCTAAGAGCATTTTGTCGCTAATGCGTGAATATCACTGTATTCTCAGCGATATTCACGCATTTCGCCGCTATCGCTGGATATTTTCGCACAATGGAGAAAAACGTTGCTAATAGCATGTTTTCTCCGCTAACATATCCAGCGATAGGCAGCGATAAAAGAAATCGTCGCTAAGCCTATTTAGCGATAAATATCGCTACTTGTTGGTAATATGCCCCTAAGTTCTTAAGTAATTATTATAAATAAGATAGTCCTTGTAGCCAGATGTAGTGTAGATATATTCATTAGGTTTATTGTCAAGATAGTCACAGCAGTAAATCACAGGAAGATGGTAAGTCCATATAACGCCCCACCAGGAGCAGCCTCTGTCCTGCTCCGCCTGCCACCAACTGACACTCCACAGCTCCCCAAGCACCCAACATTCCATGATGACCACATCATACCTCCAACATTCCAGTCATCTTCAGGCACATCCATACACACACTGGCTGAGCAGTAGATAGAGGAACCATAGAGAAGGGAAATGCAGCAATAGATTATAACACATCCCCCTCCCTAAGGAAACCAAACACAATGAAGAATAAATAAAGATGCATGAAAATACACTGAACAAATGAATCAAGTACATATAACAAAATGAAAATGTAAGTCAATTCAAATGCCAATAAAATCACACACCTTAAATCACAATAAAAGAGTTCTCGGAAATCATTAGATACAAACAGTATTAATGTAATCATTCCAACACAACGTAGGTAAAACAAGAAAACCACAAACAGATTCATAACCAGGTAAAACCCAGGATTGCTTCAACTAAACATTTTATAGGTAAGAAGCAGTGAAAACCCACAAGAATGTGTCATATACAACACAATCAAACCTAGGATAGCACTTAAAGAAAGTACCGGAAAAACCATACACCCACCAACCAACAGTGAGTGTAAGCGTAGAGAACTTCATGTGAAGATGTTTACTCCACGCAGACCAAACCATAATGACTAACCAGGAAAACCATTCACTCACCAACCAAACAGTGAGTGTGAGCGTAGAGAACTTCATGTGAAGATGTTTACTCCACGCAGACCAAACCACAATAACTAATCAGGAAAACCATTCACTCACCAACCAAACAGTGAGTGTAAACGTAGAGAACTTCATGTGAAGGTGTTTACTCCACGCAAACCAAATAGAAAGAATTCACTCACCAACCAAACAGTGAGTGTAAACGTAGAGAACTTCATGTGAAGGTGTTTACTCCACGCAGACCAAATAGAAAGAATTCACTCACCAACCAAACAGAGAGTGTAAACGTAGAGAACTTCATGTGAAGGTGTTTACTCCACGCAGACCAAATTTAAGTAACACAGAAAATGTGAAACCATAACCTCAAATAAAGGAACACACAGAATGTGAATCGAAAACCAACAACACGGAAAACCACGCCAAGACACAACATACACTCTCCTCCTCTCTTCCATATAAATTAAAAACAAACACTTGCAATATGGCCCACTACAATATTGTAAACACCCAGTTGTAAATAGGAACAAATCAACAGTAACATAACAAATTAAACTAATAAACGTGGTCACCGTAGTCTATCATTGATGAGCGATTTCTCACCCGAAAATCCATGTAGCTTCTCACCCAAAGTCCAGAAAGTATTTGTCAGATCCAGAGTTTCCACTGTAGTAGTACCACATTCGCAGTAATGACAACCCAGTTTGAAATGACCACATGCGAGGGGTCAACACCAACAAGGATACCGCAAACCCATCTTGGATTAGAAAAGAAAAACGCTGCATCTGTTGAAAAGAGCGAATGATGAAGTGTCTGGACATCTGTCCTGCTCAGCCTGCCACCAACTGACACTCCACAGCTCCCCAAGCACCCAACATTCCATGATGACCACATCATACCTCCAACATTCCAGTCATCTTCAGGCACATCCATACACACACTGGCTGAGCAGTAGATAGAGGAACCATAGAGAAGGGAAATGCAGCAATAGATTATAACAGTAATGTTGTTCCATTGCTTTGCTCCTTGTGTTTTGAAGGACCTATTGACCCCTTTTTGGTATTTAAAATGGGGCACTTCGAAGTTGAATTTGTTAGATGATTAAGGGGCTCTCTGGAGGGGGTTATAGATTTTAGATTTATTGACTAAAGATTTAGCATCTGCATTGTGATGGATTCTGAACATGAGGCAGATTAATTTGAAGGTCATGCGCTGTCTCAACGGGAGTCAGTGAAGCTGGAGAAGTCAGCGAGAGACAGACTCACATTTTTTGAGTTTGAATATTGCTCTGACAACAGTATTCTGTATTTCTTGTAGCGCTACAGCAATTTTTGTGGGAGACATAACTAGGCAGTTTCCATAGTCCAGAGGCGACTGGACAAATGGTTTTCTAAAGTAATTTTGTGGTGGAAGGACATAAATAGCATAATTTCTCTCAGGCCACCAATCTGCAAGGAACAAGAATTTGCGATATTACAAATGGGTTGACCAAGAGTGAGGATTCTGGGATGGGCAATTGTCCACGTTTTTTGGCCATAGGGAAGATTCCCAAAGGTTAATTGTGTTGAAAACAGGGAGGATTTCCGTTTATAATGGGTATTGTTTAAGATGACTACTGTCCATCCACGAAGCAATAGTAAGATGGGGAGGCATGAGAATTAATTTGTACAGCCTACTTTTAGTTTGATGACAAATTGGGTGTCATCAGCATAGAGGTATGGAAGGAGGCTAGTGGTTGATTGTAGAGGTTGAACAATACAGGGGAGATGGAAACCTTAGAGGACGCCTTATAGAAGCGATTAGGACACTATTTTTGTTGCTTTCTCTAAAAAACAGTAGAGAAAACAATGGAAGATAATGAGTGTCGGCTCCTATCTGTTGGTGCATATTCCTCGGTCTCTCAGGTCTACAAAACCGCCCTGGTTTTGCTTTGAACTAAGCACTGGAAATTTAGTTCTATCGATTATAAACAACGCTGCCATTTTTTCAATTTCTACAGATAGTTACTTAGAAAAAGAGGCAGAAAAACGGGTTTTCTTTCAGTGTTTATATTTTTTATATACAAAAGGGAAACAATTCTGAAATTAGGGGTCTTATTTAGGAGGAAATGACGAAGCCCAACGCTGCAAGCTATTTTGCTGCATCACGCTGTGTCATTTTAAATGCACAGGGATGTGCCATATTTACAGCAATATGGCGCATCATTGTGCTCTCCGCTGCAACGGTGCAGAAACAGCAGCCGTGCGCCAATGTAGCCATCCTTGGACCAAGGGGCAAGGGTGCCTGCGTTGCAGGGATGATTGTTCTGTGCAAGAAGGGACACCTTCCCGCACAACAAAAATAATAGATTGCATTTTCCCCTTTCTATGTGTGCTGCAAAATGCAAGATAAATGTGGGCGGGCACTGCACCACTGATGCATCAAAAAAAGTTATGCACCGGCGGCTCAAGGTGCTTGTAAATGAGCTTGTGGGTCTACTCTCTAATGCCTCTCCACATTGTCAGCCATTAATACCATGCCAATTGATCACCAATAGAATATTGATGATCAAAATATCGAGCTGCCAGAATATAGCGGACAAATACCGACTACCACAATATCGAATTCCTATCTACAAACAGGTAAGTACAAAAATATTGAATCCTAAATATCGTTGTGAATAATATAGTTTTCTAAAATATCGACTTTTTGAAATCTCTTAAACGTAATTTAAATTAATGAAATAATAACTATAATTAAGTAACACACACTTAAAAATACTTAAATAACCTTAAAATAAATAAATAATAAATGAAAGTAAAAAAAATAATAAACATGCATTTTTATTTTTATTACATATATTAACTTAATACTATTTAAAAGTAATTAATACTTTTAATAATTAAATGTTAAACATAATTTTAAATATAATTACATATATAAATAGAAATATAATATCAATATAAAAATAAATTATATATAATAAGTTAAAACAGTAAATTTAATTTAAAAAATAATATTTTACACTACATTAAATATATCAATACTAAAAAACTGCATTGCGTAATAGATAACATTTCTATTTACGCTCCAACAACTGGTAAAGTAGGGAAAATATTGGATAGCGACTAAATACAAATTACTATTCTCACTCCAGCGAGTGGAACAGTAGGGGAAGTGTTGGATAGTGGGAGGGTAAAATGTACTATTCCCAGTCCAGTGAGTGCAACAGTAGGGCAAGCATTGGATAGCGGGAGGGTAAAAATTACTATTCCCACTCCAGTGAGTGCAACATTAGGGAAAGCGTTGGATAGCGGGAGAGTAAAATATACTACTCCCACTCCAGTGAGTGAAACAGTAGGGAAAGTGTTGGATAGCGGGAGGGTAAAATTTACTATTTCCACTCCAGGGAGTGCAACAGTAGGTAAAGCGTTGGATAGTGGGAGGGTAAAAAATACTATTCCCACTCCAGGGAGTGCAACAGTAGGGAAAGCGTTGGATAGCGGGAAGGGAAAAAACTACTATTCCCACTCCCGTGAGTATAACAGTAGGTAAAGCGTTGGATAGCGGGAGGTTAAAAATGACTATTCCCACTCCAGTGAGTGCAACAGTAGGGAAAGCGTTGGATAGCGGGAGGTTAAAAATTACTATTCCCACTCCAGTGAGTGCAACAGTAGGAAAAGCGTTGGATAGTGTAGGGGAATAATTTAATATACCCACTCCTGAAATATAATTAATATTAATTAACAATTAATTATTTTGTAAAAATTAATTTACCTCCCACAATTTCCCCTACAAACATCACCTACAATATTGTAACTTATTAATAAATTAACATAATTAACAATTAATTAATCAACAATTACAATTAACAATATAATTAATTAACACATTTACACATGGATGTATGACATTACAACGCATGCTTTTACATCACATGCCTTTACAACGCGGTTTTTACAACGCATGCCTTTACAACGCATAGTGCTTTGGGGCGCTGGATAGTGAATTGTTTAATTTACTATTGCAACTCCAGTCCCCGTGGATAGTAGGGAAGGTGTTGGATAGTACATTAAACCTATTCCCTATCCCAGAGCGCCCCCTAGCGCAATGCGTTGTAATGGTTTGCGTTGTAAAAGTTGCGTAGTAAAGGCACTGCGTGGTAAAAGTTGCGTTGTAAAGGTTGTTTACCTTTACACATTCATTGTTAATAAATAATATCTAATTAATTACGAATTCATAAAAAACATTACACAGTTAACATAATTACCAATTGATTATTAATAGTAATAATCAATTTATAATTAATTAATAATACATTAATTAACTTAATTAACAATATAAATTAATAAATCTTAAATTATTAAGTAATAAAATAATACATACATTTATTTCAATTAAATTACTTTCCAACCCATTCCCCTATAAACCCACAACCCACTACAGAATTAAATTACGCAAAAAAATAACATATAATTAATTAATTCTAAATAAAGCTAAAAATATATATTGTTATTAAATTACTTCCCACCCTATTCCCCTATAAAACCACAACCCACTAAGGAATTAAATTAAACAAAAATTAACATAAAATTCATTACTTTTACAAAATTCAAACATACATTACAAAAAAAAAAACATAATTTTAACACATATACTAACACTTAAACACACAAAAAACAAATTCATATTGCTAACTTCGATATTGTGGAACTCGATATTTCTTACCTGCATTTCGATATTTAGTAACACTATATTTTTGCAATTCGATATTCTGCCCATTCGATATCAAAAACTCGATATTCTGTCCAGTCAATATTTTTTTCTCGATATTGTGACTAGTTACCCATGTGGATAGCTATGTGCACTTGAAGCACAGAGTGAGAGGGAAAAACAAAAAAATGAGATTTTGTAACAAAGATTACACTTAAGCATATATGTTTAAGTTAAATTGATAATGTTCGGAGATGTCATTGTGTATGATTCCTGTTCGATCGTTTGCAGGTTTAAATGAAAATGTACTTCAATAATCACTAGATTACTTACCAGTAATCTTCATTACTCTGATTCTTCCTATCCTCGTCCCATTCCTTACTAATGGGGTGAGTGTGCATGTTTACTCCCTTATCTCACTCAAAGCTGTAATTTCTTTTTATGAGAAGAGATTCATGATGTATTAATCCCTCCTCTTCCTATTTCGGCAATTTCCCAGGGTCGCCTGAGTTTGGAAGTCTTCCTATTAGATGTGGAAGCTGAGTGAGCTCCCAGGGACATGCGGTCGTTCTCCCCTGGTGCCGTGTGGGAAGCAGTGTGTTTCAGTGTGATCGGCTTTAATGTCTTGGAGTGGGCACTCTTCTTTCTCTCCATATGATTGTCGCTGGGGAGCTGAATCTTTGCAAGTGTCTTTCTAGGGACTAAACTATTGGCATGGGAGTTTACAGGAGTGCTGTGCACACGCTTACCTTCCTTTGCGTACTTACATGTTTTCAGTATGGCAGCTGCCTTATCCTTAAGGTTCCTCTTGGGCAGTTGTTTGATGTTGCTGTGTTGCCCTTAGAGGATTAGGAATTACAGAGTCCATCTTCTCTCCTATGTTCTATCTACTTGAGGGGTCTATTCTCTGCCTGAGTCTGGTTCGGTTTTTTGTTTGGGCAATGGTATGGTTGTCCCTTGCAGGACCCTTGTTTACTTTTATGCTCTGTCTCCTTGTGAGCTTTCTTGGGCTCACCATGGGCAAGTACTCACATAAGACACGGCATGTCTCTGCTGACAGACTCTGTCATGGTATTCGTGAGGATAGTCAGACATTGTAAGAGTCTAGGCAGGACTGATTCAATAATTTTTGGGCCCTGTACAGAAAGGGAATGGGAGAGCCCCCCTAATTTGCATATGTCAGGGCATCACATTATATACTATAAATTAACTATTAATCCTATGGCATTGTTGAAGCGACTTTACTGATTAAATATTAGTAAAACAACAGAAAGTTAAAGAATTGCCCTAATAAAATAAGTTTGAATACTTTAAAACTATATTAAGTGGAAAATATTCTATTATTCCCTCTGGGTGGAAAAACTTGCGCAAGGTTTCTTAACATATAGCTTTACTCTAATGTCCATCTTTTTTCCTAGCTAATACATTATTATATGTATGTGGTATCTATATTGTGTATGCTTAACACAAAGGCAGCGGAGAACTACACAGGGTGAAAGACACAGTCAATGTGTGTAAGAAGGGATATCTACTTAGTGGACTGCTACTGCATCATGGTGTAATGTTTTTTAAAGAGGTCAGTATTCAGCTGTTTCCTAAATTTGAGCTGGGTTGGGGATGTGCAGAGGGATACAGGAATATAATTCCTCCCTCTGTGCATTGATAGAGAATACGTTTGTCTTGTTTTTTGCACTTTTATGTCTCCCTACTGAAGGTTTTCTGCTGTAGGTGTGCAGAGTGTTCAGCGGAAAGTTAAGCTAGTCTATAATGATAATAATATGCACAATCGCAATCACAAAACGGGTTATGGTGATGTTAGAAAGAAAGAGGGCCTTGCAGACTTTGTATTAACATTAATGCTTTTCATCAGAATTGCACTATTCAAACTGATATATACACAAACCCAAAAAAACAATAGTGCTTTTGTGTCCCCACGTGAAATGGAACAATAAAACAGAAAGTGAAAAACATGTGATGTGTACAACTTGTTTTCCACAATTTTTAAAGTCGACCAAAAGTGACTTGGTAATAATTTCTGGCGCTGTATAAAATAATCCAAGCTGTTGAACTGGTTCGCTTTAAAATACAGCCGACGATATTTTGACCCTTCTACATTACAGGGTCTCCTCAGGACCAAGGGATATGGGGACAATCTGATGGCGATTGCTCAGCCTCATGAAACAGTGAGATAAGTGAGACACCGGTAAAAAGAGAGAAAGGAAAAGGGGATACTCACACGGGGACCCAGTCGGGTGCCCCATTTGAGAGACGGACTGGTAGGTTGACAAAAGGTCAAAAGGACTATTGTATACAGCAGCTTGAATTATTACAAAGCCACTTTTGGTCGTTGTTAGACCTGACATCATTGGCATGAGTCTCTCCTCCATTTTTTCTGTTTGCCTCCTCTGTTTACGATGTTTTTGCTGGTATATTGCTTTGGGCACTGTGCCACTGCTGATCAGTGCCACAGTGCAAGTGCTCCCTATGTGAAATTGATGCATTGATTGAATTCCATGTTTGGCTTATTTGGTTTACTGTCAGTCCCTAGTAGAGTGCACCAGGAGTGCCAGGGCTTGTAAATACAAATGCTGCTAGTGGGCTTGCAGCACATGTTGTGCCACCCACAAGAGCGGCCTAGTAAAAGTATGTCTGAAGGTCTACCATTGCTAGACCACGTGCAGTCTGACTGTCACGAGGACTGCGCAAGTACACCTACTTGCCAGTCCCTAAACCTTCCCTTAACTTCATGTTAGCCACCCGTATGGTAGGCCCAAGGGCAGGGTGCATTGTAAGCATAAGGTAGGACAAGCCTGACAAGGTTGGCATGTCCTAATAGTGAATTACAGCCATATTCGTTTTTCACTATTGTAAGGTAACCTGCTCTCCATCAGTTAGAATGGGCTGCCAGGATTATTAATGCTATAATCCTAGCGGGCTCGGGGAGCATGGTGCAATGTCGAGTTTGGTATCCCTGAATTCAGGGTTTAATAACGCATCCGTTTGTGTGGATGGTTTTTGGACTCTGTGTTTGAAAATAGCACTTTTAGAAAGTAGCTATTTTCTTGTCTAACTGTCTACCGGTCTCTGCTGGTTCTGGTGTGCGTGTGACAGGAGCTGGGTGGCTCCAGAGGTCTGAATGAGTCAGTGTGGGATGAGTGGGGCATTTGCATTGAGAGTAGGGGAAGAGTAGCTCCTGATAGCCTGCCCTGCCTGATACAATGCTGGCTCCGCCCCCCTGCCAGGCGACTGATGACTCTGTGCCTGCCAGGGACTTTCCTGGCCCCACCTCCTGCCGGGCAACTGATGGCCCTGCCCCTGCCAGTAACAATACTGGCTCCGCTCCTGCTGGGCGGCTGAGGACTCTGCCCTGCACAGTGAATAGGCCAGGTGCCTAGGCCTGGCAACACCCACAACAAACCCAAGATGGGGGGAAATTCCCCTGCATGGACAAAGGGATCAAAGCCAAAAAGGGGTATAAGAGAAGGACCCCTGAACCAAGAATTTAATCACTTCTGACAAGGAAACCTGAACCAAGGACAAGAAGCCTGCTGATCTAAGGACTGCCTACCCCTTCTGCCAGAGTGCTGTTTGTTGGGGGAATCCTGCAGTTGCTTCTTTATTTTTGCCAAGGAACCAGGAGAGAGGAACTGAGGCCCACATGCATCATTGTGTCATTTTGCACTTCCTAATTTGCGAAAAATAAGGAATCGCAAATTAAGAAGTGCAAAATGCTATGCATCATTATTTTCGGTATTCATTTGTGATTCGGTAAAAATCGCAATTTTTACCGAATCCCAAATGAATACCGAATTCTTAAGTTAATTTTCGCAATTCCCATTGATTCCTATGGGCCAAAAGGCCCATAGGAGTCAAAGGGAATTGCGAGTGGCACTTTGAAAATTTCATGGGTGCAGGGGGGGGGTCCAAAGGACCCCCCCATGCACCCCTGAAATGTATTTTTCGCATCATGTTTCACACACACATGTCCTAAGGACATGTGTGTGTGAAACATGAATGTTGAAAAAAAAACATTTTAAGCATTTTAAACACTTTTTCCAAATTTACCGAGTGGTTCAACCACTCGGTAAATTTGGAACCATAATTGCGAATTTACAGTTTTAAATTTAATGATGCATTGCTTTTAAGAAATCGCACATCTGCGACTTCTTAAAAGCACCCGCAATTTTAGAACTCGCAAACATGTTACGAATTCTAAAATTGCTTCATGCATCCCAAAAAGCACTTTTGCATTCGCAAACGGCCGATTTTAAGGAATCGCACCGTTTGCGACTACAAAAATGCTTGATGCATGTGGGCCTGAGTGTGTACTCTCAAACTTGCTAAGAAAATCTCCAAGGGCTGGAAGAAGTGCCAGCCTCCTGTTGAAGTCACAGGGTCAAAGGACTTCATTTATTTGCTAAAAGTGCTTGTTGCTGGAACCTGAAATCCAGCACCTCTGAAGAATCCAGCAATCTCGACGCCGACGGACGTCGCCGAATCCAGCTCGACATCGTGAGTAACGGCTCCAGTGTCCCGCACCTTCGACGCCGGCCGCCGGGCCCGATCGACGCCAGTAGTGACGCCAGTGAGTAGCGAGTTCGGCTCCAGCTCCAAGTGACCCTGTGTCGACGCCGCCGCTGATCGCATCGACGCCGAGCCCTCTCGACGCCGTGAGCGCTGCTCACCCTTGCAACATCGACGACGCCGTATCCTGCTTCATCCCGTGAGCGCTGCTCCCGCCTGACTTCGGTCGACGCCGCTGCAGATCGCCCCGACTCCGAGGCCCGATCGACGCCGAAAACGCGACGCCGGACATCTCGACGCCGCTGATCATCGAGTGCTTCCCTTTTCCAAGGTACTGTGTTGTTGGGGTCTGTGCGACTCCGGGCTCGACATAGCGCTCCTCGCGGTCGACGCCGAACCTTTGGATTAACTTTGCCTCGACGTCGTGTGACTCCCGTGTGGGTTACATTGTTGCCAAGAACTGTGTTTTAGAGAAGAAGAGTTGCTTTTGATACTAAAGACTTTTGTGCTAAGAAGAAACCGTGCTTGAACTATTATTTTTCCTTCCAAGAGTATTTATTAAGATTGTGGTATATTTTTGTCGTTATTTGGTCTTGTGCTAAGCCTTATATAAACATTCTTATTTTTATAATACTACTGTGTCGTGTCCATTTGTAGTGTATTCACTTTATTACTGTATGTGGTCATAAATGCTTAACGCACTGCCTCTGAGATAAGCCTGTCTGCTTTGCCAAGCTACCAAGGGGGTGAGCAGGGGTTAACTAAGTGTGTGATTCCCTTGCCCTGACTAGAAAAGGTGTGTCCCTATTTGTCAGAAGTGTATACCTCTGCCAACTAGAGACAGCCGCTTCTAACATTGGTGGGTCAGCGGTGAGGATTTGAACTTTGCATTTATGACCCATGTGCAGTGATTAGTGTGCGCTACATAGTGAAAGCAGACCATAGCGCAGCCACAATCTGTTTTGGTTGGATATCCTATTTTTGTTCTCCGCTTTTCCTGGAGCTTGATTTTTGAAAACTGCCAGTTTTGACCACGAGTGATGCCGGAGTCACTACCCCTGTTGTTGTTATGGAGGAATTTGATAGGAGTAAGATAAAGGATTGCAAGTTACAGGATCTGAAATCCTTTTGCAAGCAATTTAAAGTTCCTACCACAGGCTGCAAAAACAAACCAGAATTTCTCAAAGCATTGCAGGCCTGGTTAGAGGCCAGAGATCCCTCTGATCCGGTGGTGGTACAGACAGGGGAAGGGGAGGAGGAGGTGCCAGTGAATGGGCCCACATCCCCTCCTGGCAGCAGTGTTTCCTCCAAAGGTCTTTCTCCTGAAGAAAGAGAAGAAAGGGCGAAGGAGCGAGCATACAACATGGAAATGGCAAAACTTAAGATAAATGGGCAGTTGGAGATAGAGAATGCAAGAGGCAGGAGAGAAGCTGATCTGGAGATCAAAAGGTTGGAGTTTGAAAGAGAGAAGTTAGCTTTGGAGCGTGATACCAGGTTGCGGGAGTTGGAGCTCAAAGCTAAAGAGTTAGAATTGAATCCCTCTGGTGGCAGCATCCCATCTGTGCCTGCAGAAAGTAGGTTTTATTTTCCCAAAGATGTGATCAAAGATTTTCAGAAGAATGAGGATATTGGTCAATGGTTTAAAGCATATGAGTTAGCATTGGTGGCCCACCGGGTCCCTGAGAAGGATTGGGGAGCGGGGTTGTGGGGTCGCTTTGTGAATGAGGGAAGAGATCCCCTGTTAGACATGCCTGTTGAGGATAGGATGTCTTATACTCATATGAAAGATGCTTTAATGTTAAGGTATGGCCTAACCCCAGAAAAGTACAGACAGGCCTTTAGAGAATGTAAGAAATTGCCTGGTACGACGTGTGTGGAATATGTGTCATATTTTTGCAGAGCCATGGATGGTTGGGTAAAGGGCAGCAAAGTGGAAAGTTATGATGCTCTTTATGATTTGTTTGCTTGGGAGCACTTGTCTAATAACTGTTTTCCAGAGCTGCACCAGCACCTTATTGATAGCAAGCTATCTAACCCTAGAAAACTTGCTGAGGAGGCGGACCGCTGGGTCAGTACCAGTGTCCACAAGGGTCCAGTGGGAGACTCAGCCAAAGGTGGGCAGGGTCCCCAGCAGAAGAGTGGGGGGGACAAGGGTAAACAGAGGGAGTTCCAGAAAGGGCCCCAAAGTAATCCCAAAGGGAACCAAGGGAAGGGTTCCCAGCCTCCCCCTGTGAAGAAATCAGAGGCCCCGCCAGGTAAACCTGGTCATAGGGGCCCAATGACCTGCTTCGCTTGTAAGCAGGTGGGACACCGTTTTTATGATCCTCAGTGTCCCTTGAAGAATTCTGGTGTACCACCCAGTGCACCACCCCGTCAGTTGGCGAGTGTAGCCCTGGGAGGGGAGGAGATGGTTGCCCATGGTGGGGAGGGTCCCGCAGAGATGTCCCTGGTCTCTCTAGGAGACATGGAATTGGTCCCTCCACCCCCTCTGCCTAGTAACACTAAGAAATATAGGCAGTGGGTGACCATTAATGGCCATAGAGTGGAAGCTCTCAGAGACACCGGAGCGAGTGTGACAGCTGTCAAGTGTCACTTGGTGTCCAGAGAGCAGGTTGTTCCCCACGCATTCTACCCTGTGATAGCTGCTGACAACTCCCAGAGAGAGTGTGAGGTAGATCAGGTTCCCTTTGAATGGGGGGGGAGTTTCAGGTACTCTTCAAGTTGCTGTAAGGCCCGCCATGCCTGTTGATTGTCTCCTGGGCAATGATTTGGAAGACTCCCCTTGGGCTAAGGTGGAGAGGGAGACACATTTGAAAATGTTGGGTGTGCCAGAGTGGGTGTGTGCAACCACTCGATCCATGACAGCAAGTAAGGGTGTTGATGGGGTTCTGGAGCCTGAAAGTATGGCCCAGGACCCAGCTGTGAAGAGAAGAGGCAGGGGGCGCGGGAAACCGTCCCCGGTAGTTCCCGTGGTCCAGGAGGAGGCAGACCTCAAGGGGTATGCCCTGGAACTCACAGGTGAACAAGTTGCTGAACTGGGAGACCTGCCCGAGCTGACCCACTGGCAGCAGGATGGTGGTCCCTCCAGGGAAGAATTTTGTGCAGAACAGAAAGTGTGCCCTTCCCTTGTGAGTATGAGGCAGCAGGCCTCAGCCCAGACACCAGGTGATCAGTCAGGGTCACATTTGGTCTACTGGGAGAACGATCTCCTGTATAGCGAGCCTAAGGCTGCTGAGCCTGGGTCAGCCCGTGTGCTGGTGGTACCCCAGCGCTTCAGAGCCTTCCTACTGGGTTTGGCTCATGACGTTCCGTTAGCTGGACATCTGGGGCAGGACAAGACCTATGACAGGCTTGTCACCCATTTTTATTGGCCTCAGATGAGAAGGGATACAGATATCCATTGCAAGACCTGTCAAACTTGCCAGGCAAGTGGGAAAAGCGGGCGGAAGCAGAAGGCTCCCCTCCAACCTTTTCCCGTGGTCAGTACCCCCTTTGACCGGGTGGGGATTGACATTGTTGGGCCCCTGGACCCCAAGACAGCCCTGGGCAACAGGTTCATCCTGGTCTTGGTGGACCATGCCACACGGTACCCGGAAGCCATCCCTCTCAGGACAGTGACGGCCCCCGTGGTGGGACGGGCACTGATGGGTGTTTTCTCCCGAATGGGGTTCCCCAGAGAGGTGGTGTCAGACCGGGGCACCAACTTCATTTCTAACTATATGAAGTCTCTGTGGAAGGAGTGTGGGGTAACCTACAAGTTCACCACTCCTTACCACCCTCAAGGTAATGGGTTGGTTGAAAGATTCAACCGTACCCTTAAAGGCATGATTATGGGTCTTGAAGAACCAATGAGGCGTAAATGGGACGTCCTCTTGCCATGCCTGTTGTTTGCTTACCGTGAGGTGCCACAGAAGTCTCTAGGGTTCAGCCCCTTTGAGCTTTTGTATGGACACCCGGTAAGAGGACCTTTGAGTCTGGTCAAAGAAGGCTGGGAGCAATCTCCCAGGAAACCTCCCAGGATGTATACAGTTACATGCTGGCCTTTCGGAACCAGACTAGGCGCTTCAGAGATCTTGCTCAGGCAAATCTGGAGGCCAGCCAGGAAGAGATGAAGCGGTGGTACGACCGGAATGCCACTCTGGTGGAGCTTCAGCCTGGACAGAAAGTTTGGGTCATGTCCCCTGTGGAACCTTGTGCGCTCAAGGACAGGTGGACTGGACCATTTGAGGTTGTGGAGAAAAAGAGCGATGTCACCTACATGGTGCACTTGAAGTCTCCCAGGAACCCCTTGCGGGTCCTGCATGTCAACCGTTTGAAGCCCCACTTAGAAAGGTCCGAAGTGGGCATGCTCCTAGCTACAGATGCTGGAATGGAGGAGGAGAGTGAGCCTCTTCCTGACCTCCTGTATGCAAAAGAGCAAGATGGGTCAGTGGATGGTGTTGTCCTCTCTGACAAGCTGACCCCTGAACAGCAGCAGGATTGTCGCCAATTGTTGGGAAAATTCCCTGATCTGTTTTCCTTGATTCCTGGTGTCACTCAGTGGTGTGTCCATGATGTGGACACCGGGGACAGCACTCCTGTGAAGCACAAGGCTTACAGAGTGACTGACAAGGTCAGAGCATACATCAAGGAGGAGGTCTCCAAAATGTTTGCCTTAGGGGTGGTTGAGTCCTCTAACAGTCCTTGGGCCAGCCCAGTGGTCTTGGTCCCAAAGGCTGCAGCGCCTGGTGCTTCACCGGAACTTCGGTTCTGTGTGGATTACCGAGGACTCAATTCAGTCACCAAGACTGACGCGCAACCCATCCCCAGAGCTGATGAGCTCATAGATCGGTTAGGGGCTGCCCGGTACCTTAGTACGTTTGATCTAACGTCTGGGTACTGGCAGATCGCCTTGACTGATGGGGCAAAAGAGAGGTCAGCATTCTCCACACCAGATGGGCACTACCAGTTCCGGGTTATGCCCTTTGGGATGAAGAATGCCCCTGCCACCTTCCAGAGGTTGGTCAACCAGGTCTTGGCTGGCCTGGAGGATTTCAGTGCCGCCTACCTGGACGACATCGCAGTGTTCAGTGCCGGCTGGGAGGAACACTTGCGCCACCTCCAGGAAGTGTTGTTGGCCCTGCGCAGAGCAGGCCTCACAATCAAAGCCAGTAAGTGCCAGATTGGGCAGGGTTCAGTGGTGTACTTGGGGCACCAAGTAGGGAGCGGCAAGGTGGCCCCCCTGCAACCCAAGATTGATACCATCCTGGCATGGGCACCGCCCAAAACCCAGACTCAGGTGAGAGCCTTCTTGGGTCTCACGGGTTACTACAGGAGGTTTGTCAAGGATTATGGTAACATTGTGCACCCCTTGACTTCGCTGACTTCCAGGAAGCAGCCAAGACTTGTGATCTGGACTGACGCCTGTCAGACGGCCTTTGACACCCTGAAACCTGCAATGTGCACAGCACCCATACTCCAGGCACCCGACTTTTCTAAAGAATTTGTTGTCCAGACGGATGCTTCAGAGCATGGCGTGGGGGCTGCTCTAGCTCAGGTGAATGAAGAGGGCCGAGACTTACCTGTAGGCTTCATCAGTAGGAGGTTACTTCCCAGGGAACAGAGCTGGAGTGCGATAGAGAGAGAAGCATTTGCTGTGGTCTGGGCGCTGAAGAAGCTAAGACCCTACCTGTTTGGGACTCACTTCTGGGTTCAGACAGACCACAGGCCCCTCAGATGGTTGATGCAGATGAGGGGTGAGAATCCAAAGCTGTTGAGGTGGTCCATTTCCCTACAGGGGATGGACTTCACGGTGGAACACCGCCCTGGCACAGAGCACGCCAATGCTGATGGTCTGTCCAGATTTTTCTGCCTCAGTGATGAGGACTCCCTAGGGTAAGGGTAGTTCTCCCCACATTTCAGCTGGAGGGGACACGTGTTAGACCTGACATCATTGGCATGAGTCTCTCCTCCATTTTTTCTGTTTGCCTCCTCTGTTTACAATGTTTTTGCTGGTATATTGCTTTGGGCACTGTGCCACTGCTGATCAGTGCCACAGTGCAAGTGCTCCCTATGTGAAATTGATGTATTGATTGAATTCCATGTTTGGCTTATTTGGTTTACTGTCAGTCCCTAGTAGAGTGCACCAGGAGTGCCAGGGCTTGTAAATACAAATGCTGCTAGTGGGCTTGCAGCACATGTTGTGCCACCCACAAGAGCGGCCTAGTAAAAGTATGTCTGAAGGTCTACCATTGCTAGACCACGTGCAGTCTGACTGTCACGAGGACTGCGCAAGTACACCTACTTGCCAGTCCCTAAACCTTCCCTTAACTTCATGTTAGTCACCCCTATGGTAGGCCCAAGGGCAGGGTGCATTGTAAGCATAAGGTAGGACAAGCCTGACAAGGTTGGCATGTCCTAATAGTGAATTACAGCCATATTCGTTTTTCACTATTGTAAGGTAACCTGCTCTCCATCAGTTAGAATGGGCTGCCAGGATTATTAATGCTATAATCCTAGCGGGCTCGGGGAGCATGGTGCAATGTCGAGTTTGGTATCCCTGAACTCAGGGTTTAATAACGCATCCGTTTGTGTGGATGGTTTTTGGACTCTGTGTTTGAAAATAGCACTTTTAGAAAGTAGCTAATTTCTTGTCTAACTGTCTACCGGTCTCTGCTGGTTCTGGTGTGCGTGTGACAGGAGCTGGGTGGCTCCAGAGGTCTGAATGAGTCAGTGTGGGATGAGTGGGGCATTTGCATTGAGAGTAGGGGAAGAGTAGCTCCTGATAGCCTGCCCTGCCTGATACAATGCTGGCTCCGCCCCCCTGCCAGGCGACTGATGACTCTGTGCCTGCCAGGGACTTTCCTGGCCCCACCTCCTGCCGGGCAACTGATGGCCCTGCCCCTGCCAGTAACAATACTGGCTCCGCTCCTGCTGGGCGGCTGAGGACTCTGCCCTGCACAGTGAATAGGCCAGGTGCCTAGGCCTGGCAACACCCACAACAAACCCAAGATGGGGGGAAATTCCCCTGCATGGACAAAGGGATCAAAGCCAAAAAGGGGTATAAGAGAAGGACCCCTGAACCAAGAATTTAGATCACTTCTGACAAGGAAACCTGAACCAAGGACAAGAAGCCTGCTGATCTAAGGACTGCCTACCCCTTCTGCCAGAGTGCTGTTTGTTGGGGGAATCCTGCAGTTGCTTCTTTATTTTTGCCAAGGAACCAGGAGAGAGGAACTGAGTGTGTACTCTCAAACTTGCTAAGAAAATCTCCAAGGGCTGGAAGAAGTGCCAGCCTCCTGTTGAAGTCACAGGGTCAAAGGACTTCATTTATTTGCTAAAAGTGCTTGTCGCTGGAACCTGAAATCCAGCACCTCTGAAGAATCCAGCAATCTCGACGCCGACGGACGTCGCCGAATCCAGCTCGACATCGTTAGTAACGGCTCCAGTGTCCCGCACCTTCGACGCCGGCCACCGGGCCCGATCGACGCCAGTAGCGACGCCAGTGAGTAGCGAGTTCGGCTCCAGCTCCAAGTGACCCTGTGTCGACGCCGCCGCTGATCGCATCGACGCCGAGCCCTCTCGACGCCGTGAGCGCTGCTCACTCTTGCAACATCGACATCGACGACGCTGTATCCTGCTTCATCCCGTGAGCGCTGCTCCCGCCTGACTTCGGTCGACGCCGCTGCAGATCGCCCCGACTCCGAGGCCCGATCGACGCCGAAAACGCGATGCCGGACATCTCGACGCCGCTGATCATCGAGTGCTTCACTTTTCCAAGGTACTGTGTTGTTGGGGTCTGTGCGACTCCGGGCTCGACGTAGTGCTCCTCGCGGTCGACGCCGAACCTTTGGATTAACTTTGCCTAGACGTCGTGTGACTCCCGTGTGGGTTACATTGTTGCCAAGAACTGTGTTTTAGAGAAGAAGAGTTGCTTTTGACACTAAAGACTTTTGTGCTAAGAAGAAACCGTGCTTGAACTATTATTTTTCCTTCCAAGAGTATTTATTAAGATTGTGGTATATTTTTGTCGTTATTTGGTCTTGTGCTAAGCCTTATATAAACATTCTTATTTTTATAATACTACTGTGTCGTGTCCATTTGTAGTGTATTCACTTTATTACTGTATGTGGTCATAAATGCTTAACGCACTGCCTCTGAGATAAGCCTGTCTGCTTTGCCAAGCTACCGAGGGGGTGAGCAGGGGTTATCTAAGTGTGTGATCCCCTTGCCCTGACTAGAAAAGGTGTGTCCCTATTTGTCAGAAGTGTATACCTCTGCCAACTAGAGACAGCCGCTTCTAACAGTCGTCTTTAAAAATTGTGGAAACCAAGTTGTACACATCACATGTTTATCACTTTCTGTTTTATGGTTCCATTTCACTTGGGGACACAAAAGCACCATTGTTTTTTTTGGGGGGTTTGTGTATATATCAGTTTGAATTTTGCAATTCTGATAAAAAGAATTAATGTTAAGACAAAGTCGGCTTCTTTCCTTCTGACATCACCATAACCCGTTTTGTGATTGCGATTGTGCATATTATTATCATTACAGACTAGCTTAACTTTCCACTGGAACCGTTGTTTCTGTGACATATGACTTACCCTGGTTCCTAGTGAGTAGGGTCCCCCTTGTTCTTGTTCTCGTAGGTGTGCAGAGAGCCCCTGGAGATTACAAGCATGACATCCAAGCAATCAGAGGTGATGGCCCTCAAGAGGAGACTATGGAGGTCCATCAATGAGGGGTGAAATGATCATTTTTCTTCAAGTACTAATGAAGCATGCTGAAGCATGTAAGGCCCCTGGTGGGTTGTAAGGGTTGATTGAAATTCCAATATAGTTTCCCATATACCCAGTGCAAGATAAGGTGCGTGGTACAGAACATTTCTGAGCAAGAAATATATAAAAGGAAACAGAACAGTTGAAAATAGCGAGTTCGATTGAAGGTGTCACTAAAGTCGAGGAGAGGATGTAGCCTAGCGGCTAGGGAGGTGGACCTCAAATCTGGGGAACTGGGTTTGAGTCTAGGCATCGACGCTCAATATCCTGTGATTCTGGGCAAATCACTTAATCTCCCTGTGCCTATCAAAAAAATGAATGTGTCCTTATGTAACGCAACTGGTGCTCATGTAAAATGCTCTGATACCATCGGGAAAAGTTTGCGCTCTATAAAACTCCCCCCAAAAAAATGTGTTGAAAAATTAAACAATGGGATCCAGTAAGATAACTCTGAGTTCTGATACATTTACATTTCTATTTAAAAGATTATAAAGCACAGGCTATAAACAGGAAAAGGGAAGCCGAATGCTATAAAAACAAAGTATTATTATTTAGGGTTTTCTCTGACAGTAATTATCATACTGGGATTTTACATCCCAAACTCATATTGGTAAATGTGAATCTACCAGATTGCAGTGTTATGTAGGCTAAAAGATTTTATTGACATGTCCCTGAGCCATGGCTACAAGCCCCTGTCAACACCTTTTACAGCCTTTATAACCTCCAATACTATTAATGTCAATTTACAATTAGGTGGCGCCAAAGTACATTTGCCCCCTCTCTTGGGCTCACAGTGCTTCATCATGGCTGTGAGGGCCAAGGGAGGAATGGACACTCAATAAAAAGGCCTTGTGTGTAGAGCAACTGCAGAAGAGCTGTAGGAGCATAGCTAAGGTCTGGGCGAGTTGGGCTTGCAGTGAAGCCAGGAGAGTGTTACCTAAGCCTTGGGGAGGTGCCTTTTAATGCGACTCTGACAGCTGCGACTTGTCATCTCCTTCCTCCCTCTAACTCCCTAGGTACAGCATACCCTTTGTCTTTAACTCTTACAGCTTCCCCACTGTGCTGTGAAATGTGTATACCTGGGCAGCACTTGCAGAAAATGTGAAAAGGCATCATCAATCATTTGGATGAGACTGCCTTGTACACCTTTCACAGAGCAGCAGAAGGGGCACTGGAATGATGTCTAGTTACTCTTCAGGTGCAGTAGAGAATGCAATATTCTTTTTACAGTACTAGTGGAGTTAGAGAAATGCTCTGTAGGGAAGTTTTTATCTAGGCAGTAAATGTAATGTTAAGCATATTACCCCAAAATGTCTTGCCTTGTGTTCCACCTTTAGAAGTTAACAAATTAATTTGTAAAAGTGCACAACATAAAATGGAGCCATTTAATTTGTTTATTTTATTCTCGGTCTGAACACCTATTATCTTCCATGTAGTCCCCATAAAACCCAATATGAATTCACAAGTGCAGGGGAATGTATTCTAGACGGTCTCCCCAACTGGATTCCCCAGAAGATAGTCCTTCAGTGCACATAGAGTACCTCAACATCCTAACACGTAGATGCCATGCCTAATAAATCCCCCAAAATAAACACATTCAACTTTTGAACATATGCCCAGCTAATCCTCAGCCATTTTCCTACAGAGATGTTATATTTCAAAAGGGCAGATTCAGAAAGCGCTACTAGTGCATGCAAATGGCAGTAACGCTTGGGACCACTGCTACTCTTGTCTGCAGCAGGTGAGAGTGCGTGGCTGCCCATCACCATCTGCTCGTGCCACCCCACAGAATCACTTTCAGGGAGCCAGGTGGGTCGTGCACACTTGGGATGCCAGTAGAATCATCGGGGCAAGGTTTGCACAACTGTGGCTTCAACATGACCAAAGACAAGCCTCTAAACACGACGACCAAAGCACCATGGACAAGTTTGCTAGCATTGGCACCACAGCTCCGGGCATGGGTGGGCCTTTGGGTCCTGGCCCAGACAATGTAGCACTGCTGGCAGCCATTGCATAGTACACAGTACAGGGATCTGTTGGACACAAAGATTGGTGCTGTTGGCTTCTATGTTATTCTGCTTTGCCAGGTGTAGTAATGATGTAATGATGTAATGTACTTCTAGTTTGGAATGTTAGGTATGTAATGTTGTGTTGTGCTTTGAATGTCTGGAGTGTTCTTCTGAGCGAGGGGTGTTCAGCTGACTCAGGGGCTGAACGGACTACGGACTGGCAGGACGCTTCTACTTGTGGGTGAATTACTTCTTATAAATAAATCTACAGATTTCTTCATATGTAATGTCTATGTGAATCATTACATATTGGCGACGATTGGGATTTTAATTCACCCACCGACTCACGCAAAGGATGTTTTCTGGATCAAAGCTCATTCACAGTTTTCTCACAGACTTGGATTCACAATCTAATGGATGGAATTAATTAATCCTAACTAAGCTTCTCATAAGCCAAGGACTACTGAGGGTGCTGAATTACGGTAGGACTGGTTTATATTCAATTTTGCATATTCTTGGACAATTTTGTCGGAATTGCTGTGAGAAAGCATTGTCGGAATTGCTGTGAAAAAGTGGAGCTTTCGTGGACTGTCGTTCACCTTTTTGGGATTTCATTCCTATACTTTTGGATGTATGCTGGTCATTTCTTGGTCGTGGAGGAAACTGTTGGCCGGGAATTTTGAAAGAATACAGAGAGCTTACCGGAGTTTTCAGGTCCTCCGACGTTCCGAATTTGGAAGGAGAGTTGGTGTTCGACGCAGCTTGCAGTCATTCTACGCTGGTCTGTGACGTGGGACTATGACGTACTGCGTTTCTGCAGCATTTTGAAGTGCACAAACGTGCTGTGAGCCCTCCGGAAGTACGTAAGCAACGTGCCGCCATTTTGGGGTATTATTTTTGTCGAAATTCGTCGGACCAACTTGATCGTTTATAAAGGATCATTTAGGACTACCATTAAGATCGCAACTGTCATAAGGATTCATTTTTGCAACATTCTGATCGTAAGACTATTTATTTTGCCACTACTTGATAGTAGTTTGAACAATTTTTATTTTTTATTTTTCTGCGAAATTTGTTGGCATCAGGTTTCTTTATTACGATCTCTTCGTCTGAGGGTCAATTGTGTTGGGTTAAAACAATATTTCATTACAGTTATTCTATTATTTAACTTACCAATATGTCATCAGTTAAAGAGGTCACTCAACCACCACCATTTCTAGATAAACCTGGCAAGCCAGTTATGCTTTGGTCAGAATAGTTTGATCTATTTCAAAACCATTTAGTGGCAATTGATGCTTCAGAGTACTCACCTCCTCGTAAGTTTGCCTTATTATTTGGCAGCTTAGGGTTAGCTGTGCAACGTATTTTTTAAAGTTTAACACCAATTCCACCTCCTTCTGGTCAGTCTGGTGACAGGCAATGGAATGTTTATTTGGAAGCCATTGCCAGATTAAAAAAACAATTTGAAGAATCTCCTAATATTATGTTGGAGAGGCATAATTTTTATAAACGTAAGCAGGAGGACGAGAAAGTGGAAGAATACGTGGCGGCTTTAAGAGTGTTGGCGATTTCTTGCGATTTTGGTCCTCTTTTAGATAATTATATTAGAGACCAACCCGTATTTAATTGCGCTCCTCAGAAGATTAAGGAACAAATCCTTAGTTGTAAGAATCCTACTCTGTCAGAGGTGATTGATTTAGCATTAAGCATCGAGAGATCAGTTATCTCAACCAAGGCTATGATGGCAGATGTAAGCACAAAAATCTAAATTTGGTTACAGATGAGTTTGATGATAAAGGTGTATACGCTGTTGGTTCTAAAGATAGATCAACTAAGTTCACTCAACAAAAAAGTCAACATTTTTGTTTTAGATGTGGCTCAAAGTTCCATATCGGCAACTTTAAAGGGTGCCCAGCTTTAAATAAGCGTTGTTCTGTATGTAAAAAGATGGGGCATTTCCAAAAAGTTTGCAGGTTTCAAAAGAAAACTATTAAAGTCAGCAACGTGGATATGGATGACTGTTCAGAATATATGGACAACTTGTTGTTGGCTTTAGATACAGGTGATGAGGAAATAAAAGGCCCTTTATGTTCTTCACTCATCAATGGCATTCAGTTGCAAGTTATGGCGGATTCGGGATCGCCTATCACCATTCTACGAGATTCTACTTTTTATGACAAATGGGGAAAAGAGACTGTGCTTTTGGAAACGGATGTGAATCCGAAGCATTCGGAGAAAAAGACATTGACATGTTGGAATTCTTCATGGGTAATTTAGACATGTTAGAAAGGTCTATATATACAAAAATATATGTGGCAATCAAAGGCAAAAACATTGTGGGTTGGAAGGACCTAGCAAAGATGGGTTTGTATTTGGTGCCTGGAGATGATAATCCCATTAGGGCCAGAGATCTGCCTATTTGTTGTATTGAGGATACGAAAATTGTTCGTGCAGATCTGATAAAGGAATTTAAACATGTTTTTTGTGATAAAGTAGGCCTGGTGAAAGGGGTAGAACATAAGATTAAACTCCTACCAAGCGCCATCCCGGTTGCACATAAGGTGCGGGCCGTTCCATTGAGTGTGAGAGGTGAGTTGAAGAAAATGTTGGATAATCTGTGTTCTCAAGGTATCATTCAACCTACAGACTCTTCACAATGGGTCGCCCCCATTGTGGTCGCCCGCAAAAAGAATAATGAGATCAGATTATGTGCGGATCTCAGAGGTTTGAATAAGAACATTAAGGTGGACTGTCCACTGCCCAAAATACATGAATTATTAGCGAATTTAGGAGGGGCAAAGTGGTTTTCTTTGATCGATTTACGTTCGGCCTACCATCAAGTCCCTTTGTTCAGGGAATCTCAAGAACTGACGACCTTTGTCACTGCATTTGGGGCTTTCAAATTTTTGAGGCTTCCCTTTGGATTGGCATCGGCAGCCAGTGTATTCCAGAGGCTGATGGATACTCTGTTTGGGGACTTGATCGGGGTGCAAGCATATTTGGATGACATCCTTATTTTTGCAAAAAGTCTGGATGAGCACAATATTCTGTTTAGGAAAGTTCTTTCTTTGCTGTGATCACGGGGCATGACAGTGAGAGAAGATAAATGTAAGTTTGGAGTGAATGAGTTGGAGTATCTCGGACACACAATATCAGCATCTGGTATCAGTCCAAAATTTTCGGTTGTCAAAGCTTTGAAAGAAGCTAAGGCTCCATCAGATAAAGACTCTTTACGTTCCTTCCTGGGACCAGCAGAGTATTATGCTAGATTTGTAGTTAACTATGCGCAGGTTGTCGAACCTCTGCGAGCATTACTCAAGAAAGGTCAAAGGTTTTTATGGTCAGATGAGCTGGAGTCAACTTTTTCAAGGGTGAAGGATTTGATTGTTTCATCTCAAGCCCTTCATGCTTTTCGGGATTACTGTTTGTCCACCATTTCTGTGGACGCGAGCATGAATGGATTGGGAGCGGTTTTAACTCAAGAAGTTGACGGTAAAGAACAAACTGTAGCATTTGCTTCCAGGGGTTTAAAGCAGTTTGAGAGACACTACCATACTATAGAACGGGAGGCTTTAGCCTGTGTTTGGGCTGCTCAGAAGTTTAAGATGTATATTTGGGGCTGGAAATTCATTATTTTATCTGATCACAAGCCTCTTTCTTTCATTTTTAGTAGGGTCACTGGTAATAATAATCTGTCACCTAGATTAACTAGGTTAGTGTCCAAACTTCAAGAGTATAATTTTGAATTGAAACACATTCCAGGTGGAAGGAATTTCCGAGCAGATTGCTTGTCCAGGATGGGAATGCTTAAGGATGATGATGAGGATGTTGCGGAAGAAGATGTGGAATGTGTAGTGTTGGTAGATACTATTGAAGAATGGAAATTGCCTTTTTCGGAAGTGGAATGGAAGGAGGCAGGGATGAAAGATCCCATTTTGTCTAAAGCTATTGAATTTTCTTCAAGGATTTGGCCAGAAGTCAGAAATTTATCTGGGGAATTGAGGTATTTAGCTCAGGTGGCAGAAGAGTTGTCAGTGAAGGACAACATTTTGTTACGTGGGGATAAATTTATTCCTCCTCCTGTTCTTACAAATGACATTATTAAGATGGCACATAAAGGTCATTTGGGGACGACTAAGAGTTTTTTTTTTTTAACTCTTTATTCGCGACTGTACCAAGGTGTTATACATTACATTCCAACAGTACACTGTATATCAGTCTTTTCCATTTTCATCATCTGTAACATTTGAACTAAATCTTTTCACAGCATGTGATGTCTGTCTCACAATTCTCCGGATGGTTTCCAGGCACAGCCTTAAGATATCCTATGCATGGTTAACATAAGTTGCTAAACCCCAACTCCCCTCCCCACCCCGCCCCCCCTCCCCTCGTCTCCTGGACTTTCTCCTGCATACACTCTACACGACGGGTCTGGGTGCGTCCGGCTATCCAGAGAGTAGTGTAGTGCGTAGGCCTGGCTTACCCCACTTGCCATGTGGTCACGCTCTTGTGTATTGGCCATCCCCTTCTATGTATGAGTAGTCACTCCGCCGGGTCCTGCGAAATGGTCAGATCCATCTCTTCTACGTCTATCAGCATTAAATCCCATTCTTGTGCTATAGGGTATTTGCGTAGGCCCTTTTCCTCCTCCCCCCGCAGCGCCGCAGATTCAGCTTTGCCCTATTTCAACAAATCAGAGCGCCATGTTTCTGACTGCGGGGACCTGGGCGATTTCAACCTCATGGTGAGTGCCCTGAGTGCCAACAAGAGTGCCAGGTCCATAAACTTCAGTTGTGCCTTACATGTTTTGGGTCGTTTCCTGTTTCCTATCAGACAGGGTGACGCCCCCTCAGGGATCTGGAGTGTTGTTACGGAGTGTAACGTGTGTTTGATCGTCCCCCAGTAATTCCGTATCTTCGGGCATGACCACAGCATGTGAAGGATGTGCGCCTCATCTTCTTGACATCTTGGGCAACAGTGTGTAGTGGTGGGGAACATCTTGTGGAGTCTCTGGGGCGTGAGGTAGGCTCTATGGAAAATCATGGCCTGAATGAATTGGAACTTAACATTTCTAGATACTCTCCTATGATGCCCAAGTATGATTTTCCATTCCCCGTCTGTTATGGGTTCTCCTGTGTCTGCAGTCCAGGTCTCCCTAAGTGTGGCAATTGGTGACGTTACATGTTCCCTAATACCCGCATATAGCCATCTTACCAGGTGTCCTCCCGTTCCCATGTAATGTAGGAGGTGTACTAATTCATGTTGGGCCGGTCGAGTGCGTTTCGGAGCCCAGGCGCGTCGTATATAGTGTGTCACCGAGGCATGTAAGAGGTATAAGCGCGGCGGGGCTCCCGTGAGTTGTACAAGTGAGGCATGATCCAGAAGTGTGTCATCGCCGAACAGGTCTCCCACTCTGTCCACCCCGGCCTCCGTCCAGGGTCGCAGTCTGCGTTGTGTCAGGACCCCTTGCGGCGTCGGGAATCCCAGGAGGGGGATGTTATCCGCATAGGGAGTGGCCCCCGCCGTGTACGTCAGTGCCTTCCTCCAGCAGGTCAGGGCCACGTGCAGGAGGGGGTGGCAGTCCCTGGGGATCCTGGCATTGGGTAGAAGGAGGGAGTGCAGATCCCCCCCTGCCAGCTGAGTCGTTGTGTAAGCGATCTCATGAAGGTTCCTGCCCGCCACCCACCGTGTCAACCATTGGAGCTGGCTTGCATAGTAGTAACTCTGTAGGTCCGGTACGCCCAGGCCTCCCTGTCTGGCGTTCAATTGTAGTTTTTTAAGGCTGATACGTCTTCTCCCTGAACCCCAAACAAGGTTGATCAGTAATGTATTCAGTGCGGTAAAAATTTGCTGTGGGAGGAGCACCGGTAGGTTTACAATGTAATACAGTATTCGGGGGAGGAGGACCATCTTCGAGACCGCCACTCGTCCCATTACCGAGAGGGGTAGGGATGTCCAGAAGTTTATACTACCTCGGAGGCCAGTGATTGCCTTACGGATGTTACCGTCAATTTGGTCCTCCGGGTCACGGTATATATTGATCCCGAGGTACTTAAACGTGGTCGATGCCACCTGGATCTCACAGGCCCCGAACTGTATGTGGGGGGGCTGCTGACCTTCCCGGAAGAAGAAACCTAAAGATTTACCCGGATTTATGGCCAAGCCAGATATGGTCTCAAAGCGTTCAAAAATAGTCGCCAGGTGGGAGTGGTCCCCACGTAGATTCCGGAGGAACACCAAGATATCGTCGGCATATATAGAGACCAAGTTGTTGATGCCTCCAACCGATATGCCCTCCTCCGTAGCTCTAGTCCGGGGTGCAATTGCCAAGGGCTCCAGCGTCAGCACGAACAGCAGTGGCGACAGCGGGCATCCCTGGCGGGTGCCCCTGTGAACGCCATAACTGTCCGAAGTGTGCCTTCCCGTGCGTGCCCTGGCCGTCGCGCCCGCATATAGCAATCAAATCTATTTTATGAGGGCCTCTGGAAAACCAAAGCGGTGTAGGACCTCGAACATAAAGTCCCATGTTAGGGAGTCGAACGCTTGTCGGAGGTCCAGGGCTATACAGCCGGCATGTGGTAAGTCCTGGGGGGTGGTTGTCATAAGGGCGTGGAGTCGTCTTGAGTTTTGGGAGGTGCTCCTCTCCGGGAGGAATCCACACTGATCAGAATGGATCAGGCCAGGGAGATGGTGTTGGATCCTCAGAGCAATAACCTTACTAAGGATCTTATACTCCGTGGAGAGCATAGAGAGGGGCCTGTAATTACTCACGTCTAGGGTATCTCTGCCGGGTTTCGGGATCGAAATTACCAAAGCCTGCATGGTCGTGGCGGGCAGGTGGCCAGCCTCGTAGGCAGTATTATACATTTTTTCTAGGACAGGCGCCAGTATATCAGAGTATGTTTGGTAAAACTCCCCTGGCAATCCATCCATACCCGGAGTCTTGCCCCTATTCAGAGTGTGGATCGCCACTTTTAGTTCCTGCTGCATTATGGGTCCAGCTAGGGACGCCTGGATTTCCCGGGTCAAGGTTGGGATTGTCAGGTCTCCCAGGAATTCCACCATTTCTTCCCTGGCATCTACCGATGGGGGAGCATAGAGTTTCTCCAAGTGAGTTTTAAACACAGCGTTAATTTCCAGCTGTGTGCACACCAGGTTGCCTGTTGCATCTCGGATGTTCGTTATCGTAGGGCTCTCTGGGGTCTCTCGGACCAGCCGGGCAAGTAAGGCACCAGATCTGTCCGCCTCCGCCTGTTGGCGTTTCAGGTAGGTCACATAGTCCATTACCCGTAGGGTTTCTAGCAGTTCAGCGTGTTCAATGTTACCCATCTGCAGGTCAGCTATACGGCCAGGGTCCTGCCCCACCGCAGTTTCAAGGTCCCGCAGGTGAATCTCCACTTCGCATAGTTTATCGTGGATTTCCTGTCTAGCTCCCACTAGTCGGCCGATAGCAGCCCCTCTCACTACAACCTTCATTGCATCCCACACTACCAAATTCGAGGATGCAGAGTCCCAGTTTTCCCTGAGGTAATCAGTCAAGGTATCGGATAAGTGTTTCCGGAACGGGCCGTCTTCAAGAAGTGTGGGGTTAAGTCTCCAGGTAGGGACCGGTGAGGGTACCTTTCCCCAGTGCAGGTCAAGTGTTAATGGTCGGGGACGACTAAGAGTTGCATGAGAATTAAAAATCATTATTGGTGGCCAAGTTTGGACGCGCAAGTCAAATCTGTGGTTGACAATTGTGAGGAGTGTCTGCTATCAGACAAACATTGGAAAACGTCAAGTTGTCCTTTACAACCAACTTCTTTTCCCAATTCAGCCTGGGAGAAAGTTGGGCTGGATTTCTCTGGTCCGTATAATGTTTTATCTGAGGGGATGAAATATTTGATTCTGGCAGTGGACTACTATTCCAAGTGGTTGTATTATAGGTTTGTGGATGCTCCTAATTCAGAGAATACAATTTCATTTCTGAAAAGATTATTATTATTGGAGGGGGCACCTCGATATTTAGTTACAGACAACGGAACTCATTTCGTTTCGGAGAAAATTTGCAGATTTTTATCTTCTCAAGATGTGAAACAGTTGAGAGTGGCTCTTTATTCCCCGTCTTCGAATGGATTGGTGGAAAGAGGTAATAAAGTCATGAAAGAGGGAATTCAAACGGCTATTGCTTCAGGACTTGATGTAGTGAAGTTTATTGAGGAAAAAGTTTGGAACTACAATACTTCTCCCCATTGTACGACAGGGGAAACTCCGTTCGAACTTTTGAGGGGGAGAAAGGTTCATTATTCTTTATTTCCAGCCTGGTTAGACGGCAAGGGTTTTAATAAAGGGAAGTCGTGCAACAGTGAGGATTTGTCAGAAGTAGTTAAAAGGAAGCAAGATTTAATGAAGAGAAATATTGATGAAAAAAAAAGGTGTGAAAAGTGGGATGATTTCCGTGGGGGGTTGGGTTATGATCAAAAAACCTGTTAAAGTTTTGAATGGAAATTCGTTTTTTTCTAGTCCCATTCAAGTGATCAAAATGAGTAAAAGTGCTGCCTTCTTGGGGGAAAAGGGTTGGTGGAATGTCAGGCAACTAGTGAGGATGTCAGAATACCAAGCAAAACTTGTGAGCAGGGTCAAAGGAAAGTCTGGTTTAAATGAGTGTGGCTGGGCTCACTGGCTATAACCTGAGGTTAAGAAAAATGGCTTTGTTCATGGAGATGGAAATAGTATTTCTCATCCTCACAATGTTCCTTCTACTTCCTTTACTCGATGTGGTAGGATAACAAAAGTACTTTCTAGGTTCAATTAATTTATTTATTTATTTATTAATGGCATTTATAGAGCGCGTACAATTACCCTTGGGCGTCTCGGCGCTAAAAAGTGCATCAATGTCTCACCATGAACAGAAAGTGCGGAAAAAGAATCACTGATTGAATAACCATGTTTTCAGGTTTTTTCTGAACTGGAGAAGTGTGGGGCTTGTTTTTATATGGTTAGGTAGGGTGTTCCAAAGTCTAGGGGCCGCGATTGAAAAGCGGCGGTCGCCCCAGGACACTGTTCGACTTCGTTGGACCACTAATTGGTTGAGAGATGTGGATCTCAGAGTTCTGGATGGGTTATAAGGAGTCAGTTGGTTTTTGAGGAATCGAGGTCCTTGATCCTGTAGAGACCTGTAGACTGTGCACAGAGCTTTAAATTTAACCCTGTTATGAATGGACAGCCAATGGTAGCTTTTAAGCGTGTCTGAGATAGGTGCAAACTTAGGTTTTTTGACAGAACGCGAGCGGCCGCATTCTGCACGGTCTGTAGTTTCTTGGTAACTCTGCTCTGAGCATTGAGCAGCAGACCGTTACAGTAGTCTAATGCTGAAAGCACTAGGGAGGTGACTAAGGTTTTTGCTGCTGAGTCTGGTAGATAAGATGTAATTTTTCTTACCATTCTCAGCTTGAAATGGGCGTTAGCTGCTACCTTGTTTGCGTGGGCCATAAAGTTAAGCTGGTCGTCGAAAGTAACCCCTAGGTTTCTGACTTTGACCGTAGGACTGGGAGGTGTACCCAAGGCCGATGGCCACCAAGTTGCCGACCAAGCTGGAGAGAGATTACCAAAGATGACCACCTCCGTTTTATCGGAGTTAAGCTTCAGGCAATTCTTTGCCATCCACTCACCGATAGCCATCATCCCACTTTGGAATCTCTCTGCCTATTGTTTAATATTAACCTATTTGATTGTTTTACTTCTTATTTGGTTTATTGAGATTGTCAAATGTATTTATTTTTCTGTTTTTAAGATTAAGGGGGGAGGTGATGTAGTAATGATGTAATGATGTAATGTACTTCTAGCTTGGAATGTTAGGTATGTAATGCTGTGTTGTGCTTTGAATGTCTGGAGTGTTCTTGTGAGCGAGGGGTGTTCAGCTGACTCAGTGGCTGAACAGACTCCGGACTGGCAGGATGCTTCTACTTGTGGGTGAATTACTTCTTATAAATAAATCTACAGATTTCTTCATATGCAATGTCTATGTGAATCATTACACCAGGATCTCTGGAAAGCAGTGGAATTGGTGACTTTGATGGAAGGCACTGAGTGTTGAGCGCATCACAATAACCTGCAATTTATCAGCTTCCTTGAGGGATGAGAGGGCCCCTCAATGGACAAGCACCCGATCCTGCTTTACAATACCCACAGAGTCTCTATCAGCATTCTTCATGGTGGAGAGGGCCCACTGAGCTCGGGTAAAGAAGCCACCTCCAGGGGCAAGGCTGTGACCGGTGATCGCAAAGATTCTCAATTACATGAACAGGGATGCAGTCTTTAAATATGCCCGGAGCCAAGACAAGATCCTTTTCCAACCCCAACACATAATGATATTTCTAGACTACATGAAGATAGAACAGAAGTAGCATCAGTCATTCATTGCGGCCAAGCAGCATCTAAGAGATCTAAAAATTCAAGACATGTTATTATACCCAGCTCGCTTGAGGGTCGTATTCAATTCACAGACTTTCTTGTTTGATAATCCAGAGGAGGTCTTCACATGGGCTGAAGAATTGATACTGCTGAAGCCGCATACTCTGCCCTGCTTCCATCAAACTCGTCCCTAAGTGATTGGTGAAACCATCCCACGAAATCTTCAGTGAAGCACCGCAATAGATCCTGCTCCTCCTGGAGAAGCACACGTAGCAACAATAAACACTAGCAACCTCTTAATAATACAGTGACACATGACTGTTGCTAGATAGAGCTTTTCTTGGTTGAGTACTGAATGCTGTGTCTGGGTGGTGGACTTGCTTCCTGCACTTGTAATGTGGGCTTAATAAGCATGACTGCACCCCTAGAGTTTAATTTCTCACTAGCAAGATTTTTAACTAGTTGGGTAAGGGACATGAGGGGTTCTGTTGGCATTGTCCTCATTGCCTGCTTCCCTGCTCGGCAGATCGGCCATCTTCAAAATGGTCTCCACACCTCGAATGCTATACCAACTCCAGAATTACACATATGCTATCCCTTCATCCTGGTTCAGTCAAGTTAATGTAGTCCTAAATATGTTTCTGTTGGGGTGAGTGCGAAGCGTATTGCTCTTCTGACATGTTTTCAATCTACATTCTGTGGGGGCATTGATGCAGCCGAAGTGCACTCCTACTATGCTGGCTCCCACCTATTGATTATTGAGGACTGGTGGTATTGGGCCCGGGATGATCCCTCCTATGCAACAGACAGATGGGTGATAGGTGACACTTCCTTGTTTGACCTTCTATATCTTGGGAGGGGGTGGGATTCCTTCCCTAGTGACTCAAGTAGTCATACACGTGTGGCAAAATTCCCTCCAATGACTAAGTTGGTGGGGGAGACTGACACACCGAACATTTTTATGGCAGGGCATTTTCCTCCGGTATGTGGCCCTTTGAGAGGCTTCCAGAAGTGGGACGTCAGAGGAATAACTACACCAGGGGATGTTATGTGGGGAACCATGTTCAAATTATTTCAGGAAACGCAAAGCGATTAACAGCTACATCATAGCCGATTCTACCAATCTCTGCTGTTCCTTATTGCCATATCTCGTATTTACGAGACCCCCAGGAGCTACTAGAGTTTAGCCTGTAGAGGGCAAGCTGCTAATATGAGACATTTGATTTTGAATGGTTCCACCTTGCTTCCCGCTTTAAGAGTGGCTTGGGAGGCCAACAAAGACAATTTAGATAATGATGACTGGATGGAAGTCTGAGTGGCCCACCGAGGGGTGGCGATATTATCCTGACTCCACCTGATCCAGTTAAAATATGTGCACCAAGCCTGTTATACTGTACTAGACGATGCCTTTGGTACCTGGGGGTGGTCGGATCCCCGTGTGCCTCCGATGTGGGATGGAGGAGGGCACCTTCCTCCACATGGTGTGGAGGTGAGTGTCTTTGATGCAATTTTGGTGAGGGGTAACATCCTTTCTTGAGGAGGTCTTCTCCTGGGAGATTCCATTAGCCCCTAAATTCATCCTTATTCACAGCACAGAAGAAATAGGGGGGACATTGGTATTAAAAACAACTGTTGTTGCTGGGGCCTACTGTGACGAAAAGAGATATAACCATAATGTGGAAAGTCAACACATTTCCAATGGTGGGGGCATGGAAAAGAGGTATGGATCATTGTATGGTTCTTGAGGTGGCGGTGTTTCAGGCACGGGGATGCCCACAAAAACATTTGAAGATATGACATTGATGGGCAGATTATAGAGGCATAGTTTTAGCCCCTGTATGGACCCTTGAATCCCAACTGGAAACTGAGATACAGAATTATGGAGGCACAGCACACAGATTATCGCTGTTTTGCTTGATGAATTGACTAGCATTTACAGGGGAATGTCATACTTACAATTGCATGTATTGTTTTCATAGGGGTCTTTGCTAAACATACTGTTTTACTGTCCTGAAGATGGTCTGAAGGATTAATACCACAGAAGACCGAAACGTCGACTTTAATCACCAATTCCTTGTTTCCAGAGATATTTTAAGTGATTTTTTGTATTGACTTTGGAATGCAGCACTTAATATAGTTGATTTAGGAATGGATGTGTTACACACATGAATTATATGTTCTTATGATGATTTGCCTTTTTCATTGTTTGCTTGTGATTTATCTTGTTATCAATGTACGCTTTTCAATATAAATTGTGATAAGAAAATTTATCTTTTTGACTATACGATATTCCTGTGTCTAATCTTCTTTTCCCTCTGATTTGAAGTATCTGTGCATGATTGTAGAACTGCTGTTATTCATTATACCATTGGTTTAAGATTTTGTATAACTGAACTTTATTAATTCGTTACATACAAGTTAAAAGAAAATTGCTTAAGTGAAATCCCTTGCTGGTACACTTTACCTGACAATATTGATTTTGCCCAAGCCTCCAAGGGTATATTAGGTCTCCCACCTTACCTTCTCAGTAATTGTATTGAGGCAAAATGTTACTGGGAATGGAGTATTCATGTGCATATTGGATAAATTCTTGAGTTTATAAAATAGGGTCACAGATATAGTCTATGTCAGTAGTCTTCAGGGAAATGGCCCATTGCACCCATCTAGGTTGTAAGTCTTTCATATTAAGAACACTGGGGCATATTACCAACGTTAAGCGATATTTATCGCTAACGATGCTTAGCAACGAATTTTTTAACGCTAAGCATCGTCAGAAATTATCGCAGATAAACCTTGCTATTATCAAGCTTTATCGCAAATGCGATAAAAAACGGCCGCAATGCTTGAATATCGCTGAAAAGTCAGCGATATTCATGCATTACCGAGCTAATGCTCTTAGCCATGTTATCCACCTCCCATTGGATAACATGGCTAAGAACTGCTCAGGGGCAGGTGTTAGTTTTTGGAGATATTCGCGCTTAGCGCGAATATCTCCAAAAGTTGTTAATAGGAGATAGCGATGTTAGCGACTGTTTCCAGTCGCTAACATCTTGGCACGCCCACTTTGCATGTCATTAGTGATAAATATCACTGACATGCAAAGTGGGGCCCAAGATGGTCGCTATCTCCTACTAGCTGTCGCTAACTGGTGTTAGCGACAGCTAGGTAATAGGGAGATAATTTTATCTCCGCTTTCTTGGCTTTTAAAGCCAAAAAAGCGGAGATAAACCCCCTTGATAATATGCCCCACTGTCCTTTGTGACAGGCTCTAAGGCTGGTAAGGGAGCAAGAACTATTAAGCATTTTCTTGAGCCCCTGGTCTTTCCTTTATGACAACCATCTGAACTGCAGTCAGTATTTTTTTAGTGGACGCAAAACGCATTTCTTCAATTGAATTTAAATGTGATTTCTATTCTACCAGCACTGTGTTACCTTCACTGAATGTGACGTATGTAATGTCAATGGTACCCGCTATTATACCAATAACCAGACTTGTTTTGTTGATACGTGTGTGTAAGTGTAATGATGTAAGCATGTCAGTCTGTAGTGATCTGAGGGTTCGTGTATTTTAGATGTCCATTGTGTGTTGGACAAATCAGGACTCATTAAATCGTACAAACGTTTTATGCGCTCGGCAGAATCTGATATGTATTTTCTGGCAAAGTTGATAAATTCTAACAAAGAATGCAATTTTTAAGTATGTTTAGTAGTTGTGGAAAAGTACATTTTTGTAGGAGCTCTTGCCCTAATTTGATAACTCGTATCTCAGAAACAATACACTTAGAAAGGCAATTTATTTTTTAATATATTGAATTTGTTGCCATGGTCAGCAAATCCCAATACAATGTGATCTACTCTGGCTAAAGGTGTGTTTGAATCATCGTCCGTCAGGTATTTGTCAGTAACATAGGACAATGCTTCTGTATCAATAACTTGTAGAATTGACGTTACTATGGCAGTAAACAGTCCTGGACTATTCTTATATCTTTGCGGCAATCTTCAAAAGTGACGTTAAGAGCCCTGTGTTGAGAACATGTCAAGTCTCTACTTTCAGGCGCTATGTTTTGGCAGAAGAACCCATTGGAAATGCCAAAGGTTGTTTTGTATTTTTTATGAACAATGTTTGTATTGCAAATGGGCGACTCTGGCTGTTTAAATGTATATAGTCTAAGGCTATCTGATAGGAATGGTCTGTTTTTGCTACCAGAATTAAGAAACTATTCATAGGAGATCTGCAGGGTTCAATAACTCCCTGGTACTTCGAGTTGTGAGAGAATTTCTCTCACAGGAGCCTACGCTTTATGTTTAATGGGGTACTGTGGTTGCACCTTATCTGGATTTGATACGTATAACGTGATAAAGTGAGTCCTTCTCCCAGCCTGCATGGTTCTGCTATATTGCGGGGGGTTGTGCAAGAGCCCATTCTGTGGCATACACTTCTTTGACCTCTTTGGGGATAAGCACTGAAAAAGATGGTAAAATTGCCTCCTCTCCTTGTGGGACTGTTTTTACAAACGTTGTGGGCCAATTGACCTTCGCTAAGAGAATGTCCTAACTAAGGGGCAGATTTACAAGCCCCTTGCGCCTCTTTTACAACGCCGTTGCGTCACTTTTGTGATGCACCGGCGGCGCATATCCAGCGCCATGGTGCGGGGTACTTACAACAGGATGCATCTGGGAGATGCGTCATGTTGTATAGCCCTGCGCCACATGTAGGCGTTCCTGCGCAGGGGGGGGGGGGGGCGTTCCGGTGCAGGAACACCTCCTAAAAGTAGCTGAGTGAAATCTACACGATTTCACTCAGCCTCTTTTAGGGCCATGCTGCGTCAAAACCCTGCACCTGCTTGAAGCAGGCGTAAGGATTGACGCTGCATTTTAAGGATAGGGCACCCCCGAGCCTTGCTGGAGCTGCAACGCAATTGCGACGCAACTCCAGCAATGCCTTGCCTTTACGGCAGCAGATACGTCACGCATCTGTCCATTTTTGCCCCATGGTGCGCCGCATTGAAAATGTGGCGCATCCATGGTGGCGGAGCCGTGACGCACAATAACTGGCGCATCCCTGCTGATATGCAGGGATGTGGCAGTTATTGTAAATCTGACCCTAAGTGTTACATTTTCACAGAATATTTCACCAATGGTTCATTGCATGTCACCCTCAATTTTTATATTTAAATTATAAAGACTGTCTTGAGGACTGACTAGTTGATCTTGGGTTTCTACCTCTATAAAGTTGTCAGTTGCTTTCACATCGAGACACTTTTGAAGATTTTATTGAACTATAATGGCCTATGTTGTGCTGTCCAGCAGAGTCACTGCCCATGTCTTGTTCTGAAGGAGAGGTCTCAATATGTGTGGCATATTTTGCTGAACTTCCCACAACCTTCTTTTTCTTGAATTGTGTTTTTTGTTGTAGAAGTTTCTTCTCCTTTTTTATGCTGATTTCAAACGAGCATTGTGAGTAATTTTTCAGTTTCACATAATCTTCTTGTCTGCACTCTCACAGTCCGCTCTATCTCATCATCTGTCCGATGAGTCCTGAAAGGAACGAGAAGGACATGCATCCGGATAATGATACTTATCAGGCTACTAATTGTTATCACAGTTACGTAAATTGTAATTTTTATTAGAGGACTCCGGTTGTGGAGATCCGCCTCATGATTTAGATTTTCTTTATTTTTTTGTTTGTCCCAGAGTTTTTGAGAAGACTCTGGTGCTTGTTTGGTATTGTCTTTCTCAGAACTATTTTTAAGCTGTGGCTTATTTGGACTGGCCTCAAATGTATCTCGATGCATAGATGTATATGTGTCCGCAAAACTTTTGGGTCACTCGCGCTCCTACTCCGCTACTACAAGCTATGCGAGATGCTGTCATATTACTAATGCTGCTTCTTCCCTTTTTTAAAAAATGTTCTTTATTGATTGTACAAATAATATTCGTGTGACAATAATCTTATACTTGGCATTACAATGACAGTTCTGCGACTAGTGCCCTGCGAAGGTCGAACTGTTGGGGCTTAGTTGCGACTTCCACAACATTGCTATTTTATGTTTGGCGAGGCCCAGGGCTAGATCCAAGAATGTATTGAGGCCTTTGTGAGATGCACTGCGCTTCATGATTCGCAATACAAAATTAGTGGATTAGGCTGTCACCGGGGCGCTCGCTGGCTCTTTGAGCACCGCCATAATTTCATTCCAGTATGACTGAATGCGGAGACACATCCACACCATATGTGTGAACGTTGCTCCCGAGTCCAGGCACCTAGGACACACAGCGGCGGAGGTTGGATACATCCACGCCAACCTATGTGTGGTGTAGATAGTTAAATTGAGTGTATTTCAGTCTAGCAGTCTAGCATTTGTGGATATGATTTTGGGGTGACTGATATATTGTGCCCACTGTTTGTCGGTGATAGTGGTTGACAATTGCGTGTCCCAATATGCATGCAATGATGTCAAAAGAGGCATGCCGTCAAGCCTAAGGGAGTTGTAGATTGCCGTTATTGCGTGCCTGCTGGACCAGTGCGTCAGTAATGTTTGTATGAGATGTGTTGTGGCAGGTTCAGTACGATCATTATCCCATACCTGGAGGAATTGGTGTGTTAGCAATGCATAGAGTATGAACGTCCCCTGTGGTATCCCGAAGTTAGTCACTAAAGCCTCATAAGTATGTAATTGTGAATCCGTGTACATGTCACCCCAGGTATCCAGTCCCCCCATCCTCCAGGACTCGAGCTCCAGGTGGCTGTGACAGGTGAATGTGCCCGGTAAGACCTCCAATGGCAGGCTAGGGGCATAAGGCTTGGTCCGGATTTTAGGCAACACATATTTAGTCCAGTTGCATCAAGCTATCACCATTAAAATGTTGCCTTGTTTTTTCTGTAAAATTGTATATGAGCCCGATAGCCACTCCAGTATTGCCGGTTGCCCCAGGGCAATGCTACGGTTACTAGTTCGGTGAGGTTGCTCTTAGCAAGCCACCTCATTGGCCATTGCAGTTGCGCTGCAGCATAATAACGTTCATGATTTGGTGCACCCAGGCCACCGTCAGACAATGGCAGGTATAGTTTTTGGAAAGCCACCCTGGAACTAGAGTTCCCCCAGATCAGCGAGACAAGGAATGAGTCTAAGTCCATGAATAGCCTCTGCGGCCATCTATAAGGGAGTGTGAAAAAATGTTTTAAAAGAGTCAGGGAGTACAAGCATCCTGGGGATGGCCAATCGACCCATGGGGGATAAAGGTAAACTCAGCCAAAATGGAAAAGCTGCGCAAGCCCTGGCGATAGCACGTACCAAGTTGCCATCAATCGTGTCTGCGCCTGAATGATAGACCTGGACCCCCAGGTACTTGAAGGTGTCAAACGCCTATTCCAGTGATGCATGAGGCATGGTGTGTCTATGGTCTCTGGGTAAAGCCTTCATTGGGAGCACTGCCAACTTGGACCAGTTAACCTCTAAGCCCGAAACCCATGCGTGTTCATTTAGCAGTTCCATCAATCCCCGCAGGACCTCAATCTGGCCATGCAAGTAGATCAGTGCATTGTCTGTGTACAAAGATACTATATGCCACCACTGGTCCACGTATATATTCCATTCCAGCACACGTTGGTGTAGTTTGCATGCCAATGGTTCCATGGCCCTGCCCTGTGCTGCGTTCTATCGCAAATAGTGGAGAGAAGGTGCAGCCTGTCTTTACCCTGGATTGTGGCTTTGTGTATAGTACACGTATCCACTTCAAGAAATCAGGGCCTATGCCTAAACCAGACAATACTGATAGCAGGTAGTGCCAGCTCAAGGTGACGAGAGCCCTTTTGATATATATAGATCCTATCCAAGGTATTGCAGGCTCCATCAGTGCCCATTCTAATAATGTAAAGAGGAGGCACAAATACAGCCCGGTGCTTCTTCCCGGAATGAAACCGTTCTGATCTTCATGTACCAGCACGGGCACAGCCCCAATCAGCGTATTGGATATAAATTTCCCTAGGATTTTATAATCTACATTCAGTATCGATAAAGGGTGATAAGAGGTCATCTGGAGGGGGTCTCTGACCGGGTTGGACAACACTACAAATATCGCCTCTCGCAGGGTGGGTGAGAGTTCACCCTTTATGAATGGTTCTGCGTACATAGTAGTCAGTCGGGGGATAAGTTGTTCAGAGTAAGTTGTGTAAAACTCTGACGACCATCCATCCATCCCCGGAGTCTTGCCCTCTGCCATTTGCCCAATGGCCTCAGAGGTCTCGTCTGCAGCTACAGGGTTTTCGAGTGAGTCATAGTGTGGTTGCGTTATCTGTGGGAGTTGGACATCCGACAGGAACCTCTGAATAAAGACAGGATCATCGGTGTCTGGGGCTGCATATAAGGAGGTATAATATTCATGAAAGGAGTTATTGATTATTTCCTGAGAATTCGCTATAGACCCTGTGGGCATGAGGGTTGCTGTAATGGGAGGATGTGAAGTGTCAGTTTTTAGAAGCCATGCCAACATCTTACCAGCTTTGTCCCCCTCGGAGTGCCGACGGGTTAAGTATGTTTTTTGATCCAGTGTACAGAGATTATCGAGTGTTTCTTTATAGGCTGGCGCCAATAAGGGGCAAAGATGGGGATCTGTGGGAGAGAGCAGCTCGCATCTCTCTATTTCCGGTTCATGGTTTTTGTAGCGCATCTGTTAGTGAGTTATGGGAACCATATGTCGTTTTTATGATGTGTCCTCTTAGAACAGCCTTAAATGCACCCCACTCCACCCCGTGCTTAATGCCATGCCCGAGTTGGCTTTGAAGTATGAGTCGATGGAGCGTGCCAGAGTGGTGCGAAACAACGAGTCAGTGAGCGCTGCAAGGGGGAGGCACCAGGTCGGTATTATGGGCCTCTGTGCCCCCATACAGGATGCAATTGCAGTGGGCTGTGGTCTGAGATCATGGGCGCTAAATATTCTGCATGTACTATGCTATGTAGGGCATTGTCTGAGCAATATATAGTGTCTATCCTTGTGTAGAGGTCATGAATTGCAGAGTAGTGCGAGTAAGTTCACAGCGCGGGGTGCTTGCTTCGCCATGCATCATGTAGCTGCAGATTGACAATCCATTCCCTCATGTGTTGTGCTAATTTAATGGACCGGGTCCCTGGGAGTGGAGGGCAGGATCGGTCCAGAGTGAGATCTTGCACCCCATTATAGTCTCCACTCCAGTAAGTAGGTACTGTGGGGTCTGTAAGTAAAGACGGTGTAATTGATTGCAAGAATGCTGCTTGACCTGATTTCGAGGCATAGAGGGATATCAGTGCCAGTGGGGATTCATTTAAGAGGCCTTCTAGGGTTATATAATGGCCTTGTGTGTCAACTCAGGAGTTTAGTATCTTTAATGGGACATCAGGTGCCACCCATATAAGAGAGCCTCTAGCATATCTCGAGTATGTGGTGCCAAGGACCGTGCCTCTCCAATGCTTGCGGAGGGACGCAAGAGCCTTCAAGGTCAGGTGTGTTTCCTGCAGCAGTGCTAACAAGACCTCATGGCTATGCAAATATTGATACACCTTGTGGCGCTAGGTGCAACCCACCAGCCCACGCTCAGTCAGCATGGAATAATCACCGTCAGTCATCTACTTGACAATTGAAGTAAGCGAATACAGGATTGTAGTCTATGCCCCTCCCCCCACAGTGGTCCGTGCCCCATACCCCCAGCCCCCACCCCCATCAACTACAGAATGCGCAGGCAGCCCGCACTCTCCGTACAAGGTAGAGAAATGGACAGATTGAAACAAATAATAAATCGCCCAACATCTCTCCCCAGGCCGACTTGCCAACGGGCAATTGGCCATCTGCACTGAAATGCAATTAATTCGAACAAAATATAATATTTATAGAGAAAAATACAAAGGAGTGTCCCAAAGAATCTGATTCCAAAGAGTGACATATAAAGAAGCAGAGGTACAAAAAGAAAAGGAGGAATATAAAAATTGAGAATAGCGAAAGAAAGAAAAGAGAAAAGAATAAGAGAGAAAAGACAAAGGATTTTTAAAGGTGCTGTATCAGCTACTTATCACTCTCCAGGGCGTGAGGCAGATTTGAATGGCGCTGCTGGTTGGCCGCCTTATAAAGTTCGAGCCGGAAACGTTCCTATTTACAGTACGCGGTTCTGTTTCAATTTCTCAGACATGTCTCTAGGTGATCAACCATGTTCCTCCGCAGACTGCGGGGTGAGGACCGGGCCACCCCCAATAGCACTGTGTGCTGTGATGCAGTGAGAAGTAGTGTTCGGTCGATTGCTGTGTCTGAGTCCGATTCTAAACTTTGGGGAGATTTGGAGCTGCTGATGTGCCCCGCTGATTTTATAGCTTGCGCAAGTTCTTGGACGAGCTGGGCTTTCGTTGGTCGTTGCATTTTTCCCATTCCGCGGCCCTTACGCAGACCCACCAGTTTCCATGTCTGGCAAGAATCCTTCACTACTGTGGGCGGTGTGTGTGACAATCCGTGTTGATCTATCCAAGCGCAGGCCTCCTCTGGAGTGGCACAGAAGACGGTATCGTCTGTATGGCGGATGCGCAACCTGGCTAGGTATTGTAGTGAATATTGTATTTTGTGATCTCTAAGGCACTTCTTGACCTCGGAGTAGGAGGATCTGCGCCGCTGGACTGACAGAGCATAATCTGGGTATATGTGGACTGTTGCATTGTCGATCTGCCATGGGCTCTAGTGACATACAAGATGTGGTCCCTGTCTCTGTAATTGAATAACCTCACCACTACAGGTCTGAGAGGGTTACCCGGACGTGATGGGCCTCCCAATACCCTATGGGCTTGTTCGAACGAAAAGAAGTTAGAAATCTTGCCCTGGAGGATTTCTGTGGAGAACAAGGTCTCTGAATAGAGCTCCATGCTGTGGCCCCGTATCGTTCCGGTAGGCCCACTATGCATATGTTGTTCCTACGCGATCGACCATCCTGGTCCTCCACGCGGGCTCTTAGGTATTCCACTTCTTAATGGAGGGATTGAATCTGGTCCGTTGCCGCATTCACTGTGGGGCGCAATGACGCTAGAGTAGTTTCCAACTCCTCAACTCTTTCTTTCACTTTTTTATGGTGTTCCCTTAAGAACCCTATGTCAACACTGAGTGAGTCAATTTTTGGACCCAGAGTAGTCTTGATGTGCAATATCGCTGCCATCAGTTCATTGAACCGGTGTGATTGGTTGTTGTGATCAACAGGGTTCGGGGGCCCCGAGTGTTCTGTATTCCTCGTGTCAGGGGCCAGGCCACTGTGTAGGATGGCGGCAGTTGTGCGTTATCCGTTCTGGGTTTTCCCATCTGGACAGTGGGCGTGTGGTGCTTCGTAGTTGGGTTATCCGCCCGCTTTTCCTTTAGGGAGAGGCTAGTATTAATTTAATAGTCAATAATCAGTGGTGACCCACCGAGATGCAGATCTGAGAGTGCGGCTCAACCAGGAGTGTGAAGCACAGGTGTTGGGGCCCGTAGGGTCACCAGTCGCCATTGACCAATCTGCCAGGCAGCTTCGGTAGTGCAGCACCAGTCCGGGTGACACATGTGACTCGGGGGTGACTTTAAGCCCAGGATGCGTGCTGTATCAATTGTGATGTGGGGCATCAAGGTATCAGGGGTCTTACATTTTTTATGGCACTGTTATCTTACAGGTAGGGGCCACTTGCCTAATAGGGAGTGAAGTAGTCATGTCACTCACCAATGGCCCCACGCTGGGCCCTCACTTCATAGGCTCCCATGTTGAAGGTCCAGGAGACCCCTACACTGTATGAGGCAGTCCAAACAGAGTCACTGGGTCCAAGGAAGCCCAGGGGTGCCCTAGCGCAGCAGGCGGTAGGCGGGTGCCCACCACACAATCAGGCAGCCCTGCATATGTTTATCCAGGGTAGGTTCAATGTTCCCTGTAAGGTCTGCCAGCAAGGGGAGCCATCCATGCCCAAACTGCGCAGTCCAGGATGGGGGCACCCTCAGTTGGGCGATTACACCGATAGGCCTCAAGGACATGCGACTCAGGATGCCTGCGAGCATTAGCCATGTGAGGTCTACAGCATGTCCTAGGCGATGTCCTCGTGTCCCAGAGCCGTCTGGTAGACTCATGGTAAACAGGCGTGTCTTCTTGTAGGCTGCATGTCCCAGTACCACTCTGGTGACTCTGCGGCGCAGGAGTGCTTCATCCCCCGCCCGCCGCATCCCAAGAGGAGATGGCGGATGTAGAGAGCGTGTAGATCACCCGCAGTAAGCGGTCCTAAATTTGTGTTTGATGTGTAGCCGGCAAGTCCTGGCCATGTAGTCCATTCATTGCTGAGAGGACCCAGTCGTATGTTGTTTAATGCATGTGGTAGGGTGCCTTGGAACCAATTTTGATCTTCCTGAAATGTTAATGGTATTTCTAAATCGTTGTAAGGTCTGTATTGGCCTGGTAAAGGAGCTTCATCACAATAATGAAGTGTTTGTTTGTGTATTAGCATTGTATTTCTGGAAAAGTGACTCATGACAGAATACTTCAGTTCTGAAAGCGTTGTAGGCCTCAACCATGAAAGTAACATCTTCACCCCTATTTTGTAGCCTATGTAATGTTAAATATGCAGTAGCAGCAGGCCTGCAATTATCAGGAATATTATTTTGGTTTTCCATTGTAACAAATGGTATTCAGAGAGTGTGACAGGGTATGTCAGCCTAACAAACAAACATCCGCTATTCCTGAGTGATGGTCTCCTACATGTGGCCCTCCTAATCGTATTCCCTTCCAGAACGACGAATGGAAAACCGACGATAAAACGTTATTGATCCCGCAAAACTCTGAACAGGACGACGGTTCATTTAACTGGGGGTTTCTGTTGGACAAGGCCCCCGCCCACCGTTGACGTCGACCTGCACCCGATGCTATCCGAGGCAATTTCCTGGTTCTCGCGCGTCCCAAGTTCGGAGAGGAGAGAGAGTGGCATTTTCCAGACGTGGAGAATACAGGTGTACCGGCAAGAGAAGAGGATGGAGACCACAGACCGAGTTCGGCGGAACTCGCAACGAAGCCAGGAGGCCAACGAACCCGCGACTCGCCCCGCGTGGCTTGAGCAGGTACGGAGCAAGTTCTCGGGGTGTGTGGGAACGAAGGAGGGTAGTCAAGCCACCCAGTTACCTCCAAACCCCACTACCTTGTAAATACCTGTAAATACTAGCGGCAACACCTCCACACGAGCACAGTTGCCCTCCTTTCTTCTCTCACTTACTGCACAGTGTGTTTGGTGTTTCTCCTCACTCCCCGGCACTCTCAGATCTCGGCTCAGAGAACAAGAGTCCTGATAGTTTTTTTCTTTATTCTTCTTTATTTTCGGCCCAACCCCTTTGTATATCGGACGGACCCGCGAGTCTTCGGATCCGAAGAGACTAACCACAGTCCCCTGACAAGAAAGGAGTAAAAAGACCACCGGCAAAACGGGCCTGGACCCCTTGCCCAGAGAAAAGAGGACTCAGGGACATAAACGCTGTTTCAAACAAATAAAACTTTAATTGATCGATCTGGCCTACGACCTTATCATTCGAACCCAAAACAGAGAAGTAATGACTATAGTGGGGTGTCCTTTTAAACGCTCAAGGTTGAACAACCTACACACAAAAATTGGGGCTTCCTATTATGCTGAGGAGAATATGTCCCTCACACCATGGACGTCTCCATATAAAAGGTGACTAGGGGTATCTTGGGCACACACAAGAACTAATCAGGAGCCCTGTTTAATAAGTACCTGACCTAAGAACGTTGGTGGCACCATGGTATGATGTTCCCACTAGAAAATGTAGGTCTGCATATTAGGACAACAGGACGTCAGAGTGCACAGACTGAGCCCATCTGCACCATCAGAAACGGTTGGCCTGATTCCTAGCTAGCTCATTGCACCTCACTAAAACCCCTAACCTTTCCGGAGTAGTCACAAGAAACCTAGTTCCAAGTTTACTTCCAAACTGCAGAGGGGACCTCCAACTTATAATTCCTAGAGTAGCATTGAGGATGGGGTGCAGCAATTCCGATCCAAGTAGAGAATGTACACACTGGCATAGGTTCTTGGGCTCAAGATTCTACAAAGATGGGGATCGGGCGGTAACTCCTGATCACACTACTTCTAGCTCCTCAGACAGCCTGGCGTTTGAGGGGCAGGATCCTGGGGGCACAGACAAGGACAGAGTGAGTTGGGGCCAACCCTCAGCGATGCAGGTGGTTCCACCATTGTGGTCCTTAAGTAACGAAGGATTGACAACAACCTTTGTGTTGGAGTGGTCATGTCGGGGTCTATTGTAAATGATTTGGATGCTTCCCTTACATTTTAGGACATGTACTCATTTACTTTTTGTGTGATACTCTAGAAATACGAGAAATACTATGCTTCAGCACAGCTGCAATGGCCAGTGAGGTGGCTGGCAAACCATACTATTTCTGAGCTTGGGCAGTGGGCACCATATGATATTTAGTCAACAGTTCTGTGGTGGCTGTGCGGAATGAACGTGGCAATCCCGAAGCACCTTAACAACATACTAAGGACCACAGCATGCAGTTGTTGGACTCACTATGCACAGACTATGTAGTTACCCCCGCCATATTCCCTAGACCTACCTATAGGGGTAATTCCCATTTCAAAAGCTGGAATCTGCTGCCCAGAAATGGCAGAATTGATCTCTGCTGGACTTATAACTTACTTGAGGGGACTTATTCGCAGAATCTGCACTTCGTGAATTTACAACACTTATAGATGACTATGGAACATCCCCCGGTTCATTCTTACTATACGCATCACTAACAGAACAATTACTCCAAAAGTCGGGGGCCAGGCAGGTCGAACTGAAAACCTCTAACATACTCCAAACGCTGCTAACACTGTATGGGTAGGAGAGAAATAACTATGCCATACATTTGCTTAAACCAGATACCGCGACCCTCATGGCCCCCCTAAGGGACTACTGGGATACTGCTCTCGAGACCACACTAACAGATAAACAATGGGTTCAGGCCCTGTCCTACCTCAAAATAATATCCATTAATGCATGTATTAAATACACACAATTCAACTATCTACATCATACTTATTTAACTCCACACAGACTAGCGAGGATGTATGAGGGCTCCCATGACATCTGCCCCCGCTGCCACAGCACCGAAGCCACGTTCCTTCACATGGTGTGAGACTGCCCGAGCATAAAAACATACTGGAACCAGGTGACAATCATTTTAGCGGAAGCCACCAAGACTTTAGTAACAACAGAAGCACGGCACTTCCTGTTGGGAATAACCAAACATACAACCGGGCGGAAAAACATTAATAAATTCTTGGATCTGGCACTTGGCTTGGCCAAACGCAGACTGGCCATGTCATGGAAACCAAGCCACCCCCCACACACACTCATATGGCTTGCAGGTCTCAAGAAAGCACTGATTGCTGAGCATGTACAGCTACAGGACGCCACACACACCTACAAACCCTAACCCTCCGGAATGACAAAAGTACTTTAACATATATAGGATAGAAACTCCACCAAAATGACAGAAACAACATTCCTATACAGAATTGATCCAATTTTAATGCATCGTTACAGACTTTTCCACGAGATGGACCCTAGCACGGGTAGCTGCGCTCAGACGCTCTGTCACCCCAGGCTCGCACCTTCTCTTCCACGCTTAACAATAGATGTACCATACCACGCAAACAGCATTCCTTCACTGATAAAGCTAAATTATTGATCAATCTCTCTTTTTCCACAAACACTGCGCTCACTGTCGGGAAACCCACCACACATCACACCATCATGTATCACAAATGTAACGGTAAATAGCAAACAGGGTTCGATCAGCAAATTTATAAAGAATATATTGTCAAAGAGCAAAGCTGATTTTAGTTTGTAATGCTCGCATTGTTTAACAGTGGTACAACAGAATGATAAACCAATGTTAATATCTGCATATATAATCCAAAGAAAAAAAACTTGACGGACATGATAATTATCCTAGACCTAATGTCCCTGCCCCACTTGTGACGCGTTATCATGTTGGACAAAGTGATGATCGCATCTGAGCAGGCCCGACATAGACAAGCAAACTCCCCTAAGTTGGCTTCCCTGAGCGTTTTGAGGCCTACTTTCATGGAGTCATTACCGGCCAAGTGCATGATGACAAGATCTCAGATCTGGAGTCCCAGACGACCTCTGGGATTTTCCACCAGTTGTTGAAAGAGCAAACTTCTGAGACCTCTCACACCACATCACCTGCAGGAAATGTCTTTCAAATGTTTCTGTTTTGGCCTTCATATCAGTTGCGACCTGTATGCTACTCTCCACTTGAATGAATGGCCGAGGACTAGCACCACCTTAGAAGGCATTCCACTAAAAGAGAGCAAAAGAGAAAACGTGAAGAGAGGAATACATGACAACTGTTTAAAGCAAACAAGGCACCCCTACAGTAAGTCTGGTCGTGTATAACGCTTGAAGCAAGAAGATGACCATCTGCTTATTTGCTGAACCATCTTGTGGGAGAGACCTGCCTGGGCTACAAAAGTTGCAGCACCAATTGTAACAGAATGCAAAGAGTAAACCATGATTTCCACCCCTACGGCCTTAAGGGCACATGTCAAGACACTATGAACTGATGGCATGGAAGCCAATTCCCATTTGAATGTAGAAATAGCGCTGAGGTACTGGAGTTGAGCCTGATAGAGTAAGTCTCCATGTGGGGGACGAGGCAGATAGAAGAGCCCCAGGTGGCTCTGAATTCTATGCAGGTCCCTTCCCCTCCTGATTTGTCTTGAATCTCCTCAGCCAAATGGACAGCCTGTCCTCGACTAACTGGATATCTGCCCTCTGTAAACCCCCTTCAAACTCTGACTTAGATGACCCCACTAGCTCGTTCACTTAGAAGCCACCGTAGAATGGAGCAATGTCACTTCATAAGATGAGCTGCACACCTCTTGTAGGTTGTCTAAAATGAACCCCAGCATTTGCGCATTGATAGGTCTTCTATGTGTGCTTCGTTATTCAGGCCGACACTAGATCTGGTAGGGTAGAACTCCAATATTCAACAGTTATTGAGGGAACTCTGTCACTCTTCTCTGCCGCCTGCAGATGAAAAATCAGAAATTCCTGCAACTTGGATCAAGATAAGGCATCAGCAGAGTTATTGTGAATCCCAGGCCCATGTTTTGCTATAAATTAAATATTCAATCTCAGGCACAGCAATACTAAATCCTTCAGCACCCTCAATACCAGCTTGCAAGAAGCACCTTGCCTATTATTAGCCTCGACCACTGCCATGTTGTCAGACCAGAAAACAGCACTTCTTTTCTTGAACGCCTCTTCCCATCTGGTTACTGCCACTACAATGGGAAACAATTCCAAGAAAACCACATTCCTTGTGACTCCATTATCATGCCTGGGGGAGCACCAGTCCCACCTGCACCACTCTGCCCCAGTTTAGCCCCAAAGCAAATAATGCCAGCTGAATCAGTGAACAGACCAAGAGTCTGATTAGTGGTGTGGTGTGGCTCACTGATTAGAGGTGGCAGACCCGGAAGCAGAGGACAGCCCGGGACCAGGGTTCTATTCCCGACGCGGCAGGGTCGTGGACCAGGGTCAGCGGACTTGATAATTCTCGCCTCGGTGCCTACTCTAACCAGGGATCACACTCGGCAACTCTGGGCATTAGCTTGCCTAATTTCCACAACGGCCCCCCACATACGCCGGGGATGCCTGGTTTCACCTTGGAGATACCCAGTAGGGACCATCTCTCAGGGAAAGCCAGGACGGGTTCCCCAGCGGTCTACAGCACAGAGATACTCCTTTGGGAGTCGATTCTAGCGCTTTAGAAACCCACAATTAATTAATTAATTAGAGATCTGCAATGTAGCTGCCATTTAGGACAAACGACTCAGCCAGTGAATTGTTTAAAAAAACTGTGTCAGATACTCAAATGTGCCTTCACCTTAGCCTGGAGCCATGTGAGATGATGCTTGTGTGTTAGCCTGGTTATTGATCTGACAAAGGGGCAGGGCATGGGGCTGATCCTTAGGGTGAAATTTAACTACCCAACTAACACCTAAAGCTGATGCAGAGTTACCGTCTTAAGCAGGGCCGGCTTTAGCACTGGTTGAGCCCTATGCGACAATGTTTGTTGGCACCCCCCACGGACTCCCTCACTACCACCCTTTAACAGTGCCCCCTCAAGTCTCCATAACCACTCTCTCTGTATCAGATGTATTAGATTAGTTATATAGCGCCACCTATAGCAGTTTAGGGTGTCGGAGAACTTTACATCACACACATTACACAGAGACAATCAATCATATGTGTGTAAATCAGTGTATAGGAAATGTTACATGAGCCAGAAGACTACAAGGTGAGCCACATGTCATCCATACTGGTAGACATTATAGTTTAAGAGTGCTTGGTCTAGAGAAGCACAGACTCAGAATTTAAAACATAACCCCATGGTTGGGGGTTACATTTAATAATAAGAATTTTTTTTACCGAAATGAACCCTTTTTCAAACATCAGAATAATGAAAGACAGAGGAAAGAAATCACAATGCTCTAATCTATATCTTGCAGTTTGCATGTAGCTCTTTGATGACGGTTATTAGTTCAATGTTCCATTGTAGGATTTTAACATCTATACTGTTAGCAACAAAAGCACTGATCTATTTACACTATATGCCCTTTGTGATCTGCATGGTACACATTCTTTGCAGCAGGGATATTAGCCCTCTGTGCTACCATAAAATGAGTTAAAACTTCCACTTGACAAAACTCTTTCCCTCTCCAGGAAGAACATTATTCACCTGAGTTATCTTTACGTTTTTATTGTTGTATGAAAATGGCAAGAGGCCAGCAATGCAGCAGCATGTGCTTTTAAAACCATACTAAATACGTTGCCCCCCAAAGAGTCAGCACCCGGTGCGGTGACACCGGTCTCACCGCCCTGGAGCCGGCCCTGGTCATAAGTCCTAAAATCACAGCAGTAGACTGACTGGAGGGGTGTACCTTGTCTGGGGTGTTAGGCGGCATTCTCCTGGCGCTGTATCCATTTCAATTCCTAGAAAGGTGATACATGTGGAGGGGCCAACGGGGTTGTCAGGCTCCAGGGGGACCTCAAGGTCCCTGAATAAGTACGTAAGGTCCTCTAGAGCCCGACTGCACCCCCCTGAACTGGGCGTGCCCATGTCCAGAAATTCGTCCAAATAGTTAAGGACATACTGGTGCCCAGTTGTTTGTGTGAATATCCATTGCAGTAGTGAGCTGAACAGTTCGAAATAGGGGCAGGAAACCGCACACCTGATTGGCATGCACGTGGCATAATAGTAGTAGTCCCTGGATTGGAATTCGAACAGGTGGTAATCATCTAGATGTACTGGGAAGAGTCTAAAGGTGGATTCATTATCAGTAATCACCAATAATGCACCTTGGCCCCAACTTCAAATCTTGCAGCTCTTGACCATGTTTGTGAGGCTCAACGGAGGGACTGCCTTTCCCATCATGGTCCAGAACTGCGAAGCACAGGGGAAGTCGCTTCCTCCCCTGAACCTCACAATACTGTGCCATGTCTGGGAGTCCTTGATGACAAGAATCAATTCCTAACTTGTGAAGTCAAGAACAGCCACCACCCTCACCCAGCTATCCCTAGAGCTCCCTCCCCAGTATGGAAGCCAACTTCCCATTATAATATAGCAGGACCCTTACAGTGCTTGTGGTTTTACCAAGAAGATGTTTATCTGGAGGTTACAAAAATCCCTGAGCAATGATTCAACTCAAAACCTATGCTTTTTTTTTGCGGTTTTATATAGTGTGAACTCGGCTGAACGCAATGGAACGCTTTACATGAGCTCCAATTACATTAAACAAGGTCACATTTTTGGTAGACATGGGGAGATTGTGTAATTTGCCCAGGATCACAAGATGTTGAGCCAATGCTGAGACTCAAAACCAGGGGCCTCATTTATGAAAAGTGACGCATCGCTGCGTGAAAACAGCGATGCGTCACTTTTCACTGCGCACTCCTTGCGACACCAATGATGCGTCATATTTAATGTATGACGCATCATGGCGCAAGGAGTTACAGAAACGTCAGTATTTCTGACGTATCTGTAAGCGCAAAAGTGACGCATTGCTGGAGTGTGTCACAAAAGTGACGCAACTCCAGCAATGCGCCCTTTCACATGGGGCAAGCCCCATGTGAAAGGGCCTGCGTCAGTCTTATGCCTGCTATGAGGCAGGCGCAAGATTTTGACGCAACGGCGTCCTAAAAGTGACGCAGTGAAATCTCATAGATTTCACTGCGTCACTTCTACGACCCCTCCTTGCGTCAATACGCCCCCTTTGCATACATTATACCTGGCGCAGGTATAATGTGGCGCAGGGGTTTACAAAGTGACGCATCTACCTAGATGCGTCACTTTGTAAATATGGTGCAACAAGGCACATTATTTACGCTGCTGGTGGCGTAAAAGTGACGCACGGCCTCATAAATGAGGCCCCAGGTTTCCCAGTTTCCAAGTCTGCACCTCTGGCCGTTACACCACATCCTCTCCCTTATCTTATGAAAAGTATAACATCATCAAACAAAGCACACATAAAGAACAGTCCTAGCATGCGCCTTTAATAAATTATACTCCCCCCCCATAATTTTTAGGTCTTGCCTAGGCAGGTCATGCGCTATCTGTTCGAGACATGCTGTATCTACTGTATGGACTTTGGGCATGTCCCTTGCTTTTCATAGGTTCCTTTCTGTGCCTTTCTAAATCTGGTTCTTTTCTGTGGTGAATTGGTCGAAATTTGTACCTCTTTTTGTTGTTTGGCTCACTCCCATGGCGACTGACCCTCTAATATGTCTTATCACTCCATGGGGCATTTAGGTCACTTGCGCTTGACTATTTTCTTAGTTTACCTTGCCTCTGGATTTTGGTTTGTTGTTATTTAGGGGTGGGGAAACAATTGCTCTTAAGCCGACTTAATTTTTACATTGCCATTCCCTACCCCGTCGCCCCAGTCGCACCGCACTTCTGCGTCCATCACTGTTGCTGTTAGTGCGGTGCGGCGGCATCTTCCTGCTCCCATTCATCATCCCCCACTTCATCATCTCCCACATACCTCCAACGTGGTACATGTTGGCAGCCATGTCTGCCCAGGGCTCCAGGAGTAGGAGAGGCCGTGGGCGGGACTGTGTGTGGGAAGGGGTGAAGGGTGCTGCTTCTCAGTTTCCTCGGGTATAGACAGGGACGCTTTCTCTTTTCCTTTCTCTTTGTAATTTTTAATTTTAGCAGACCCTTTAAGGCTTCTGCCAAACATGATGTCATTGGGGCTTAGGCAATTTCCGGAAATGAGTCCCGCCAACAGTGCATCGTGATAAGAAAGGTACACAGGCCCCCTGCAATCCAATGAAAATCAGCATTCCGCCGGCGGTAGCAGTGAGTTAGCAAGTGTGTCAACAAAAACGTGCAGCGCTGTGTAGGAAGTAGGCAGGTAGGTTTATGTTCATTTTGCTACTCGTCATTACCAAGAACCTGTAAAGCTGCAGTAGCCAGTGCTGTATAAACTCAGGATGTTATTATAAATTTTAAAACACCCAATGTACACTATGATGGCGCACGAGGGGGCCACAGTCCTTAGCCAGAGCAGCTGTGGGTCTCCTAAGTAGTAAGAATAAGGCACCTACTAATTACTCATGTATGAAACCTTATTGAAACACCTACTGCTAATAAAATGTAATCCCTACAGAGAACAGAGGTTGCCTGCGCCCTACTCCTCTTCTGGGATGCAGGTTGAGGCTACAGGATGTCATGTTCCCTCCCCTGCCTCTGCTATCACCAGAGGCTAAGAGCCCTTAAGTGCCTCCCTATCCCGTGTGACCTGTCCAGGGAAAAAACCTTGACCTAGCCTAAGGCCAAGTTTTCCATTGTTCCTCAGGGGCACATAATCCTTCTCAACCCTGACCTCTTCACTGGGTGTCTACTGGGATTTGCAAGCTGAGTGGGGCAGTGTTGCTCTTCAGAGAGATCTCTCTGACGCTACCTGGCCATGGTCCCCTTTTCTTTACATGTCCCCTGTCTTTCTGCGTTTTACCTGCCTCCCCTCCCCCTTTTAATTTGCTCTCCCGTATTTGCTGTAGCACTCCAGGGGGCAGCTTTAGTCGCATGACTGCCAGCTACGTTGTTGCATGGCCACGGGTGGCTCCTGGTTCTCGTGGGCACCTGTCAAGTCCCCAGCTCCCACGGCTCGTGCAGTTCCAGCATGCGCTAGACAGAAGCCAGCACTGTGGATGCATAGTGCAAAAAGCCAGCAGCTTCTCTAGCATTTTGGCTTCACATTCATGAGTGCCTAATTCTGTCTGCTTCTGAAAGGGTAAAGAACACAAATGAAAAAAAACCTGTCACATGGCCAATACGGACATTGTCGACATCACTAAGTTAGCATGAGCCCTTCAACCATGATGCTGCTTTTGCGCACGTTACTACATGGCTTTATTTTTGCACTGATCTGTTTATGCCGTTCAGATGAGAATAGTCTGCTTTGTTCGTTCTCTGCCTGTTTGTGGAATTTAGTCTGAACACTGTGAGCAAGGTCGATAAACAATGCCCCATGTTATTCTGTTCTGTTCAGTCCCTAACACCTAGACAAAACATGCTAGCACAGCTGCTCCTGGAAACTCGTGATTTGATAGTACGGCGATGCATGTTTAGGAAACACACACTTGGAGAGGGAGCTTTCCAGGGAGAAGAGCCTTACGGTTCCTATGATGTAGATGTATCGTCTAGGCGCTAAGGTATGGGGTCTGCTGACACAGCCCTGAGATCTTCTAGTATATAATAATACTTCTTCTAGTCAAGGGGAAGGTGGTTAGGCCCTGCGGGGAATGAGATTTCGATATCAACTTATGATTGTGATAAATTTAATAAAGAATCCCATTCATCTGTTTGGACCGCTCGTATCTGTCATTGAGGAAAGGACCACCCTCGCATTTGTTAGATATACCCCATTAACTGACGCCACTCTGAAGAACCACTTACAACTGATAGAGTTTAAGGGTTTTATATAGAATTAATTTGAATGCGATACAATCCACTCAAGATAAAATCTCCAAATATACAAAATACAAATCGGTTACAATATCAGCCACTTAAGCTTCGGTGTGAAGTGGTTTCTTCCGCGTCATCTGTAATAAGATAAAGAAATCATCAAATTAATCTATCCCTATTCTGTGCTATGTGACAACCCTACTTCGCAAATTTCTTCCCTAAAAAGGTGCCAGCAGTTTGACTCCCAAAGAAGTTCAAACTCTCTTAGCCTCTAAAGGAATCCTTAAGTTTCAGAAGCAGTACCCTATCTGCCTACCCATTCGATCTCACTAAGGGTCCTCGGCCTACTGCTCCCTTGCGCTCTGATATCTCAGCGCATCTGCTCAATGCATCTACCTTCGCCCTTGCTCTGAGCAATTCGTCTCGCTGTTCCTAATCTCCCAATTGCTCATCGCTAATGGTTCTATTCTCACTAATGATTCTGCTCTCCTCCCCGGGGTGCTGTCCCTAATATACACAATCACAGTGTGGGTAGAACGCCCCTTGACGCCCACCACGGACTTTCCCCGATGATGTCAGCTTCTAGCTTCGTCCATTGCTTCATCTCTTTCGTCGTCCGTTAAGCTGACCTTTCTCCTTTAGATGTCATCTTCATCTTCTTATTGGTGACTTCATTCAAATTTACAATTGACATTTCAGAGCACAAGTCAACATCGTCAACAGAACTTTAAACTACGACTGTGATGTTGACCCTTCTAGGTCCTGTGAATGGACTTCTCAAAACAAGTTTCGAATTCTTAACGCTTCTCATCACGTTCAGGTCATAAACCTTGTCCAGCGTTGTCACCTTAAATCTAACAAGTGCTAGACTTCTTGGCTCTCATGTCCACATCAAGCTATTTACAACTCCTGTAAGTCCACTAAATTATATACATCGGACTGTACTCCTGCTAACCCTTGGTCAGTCTGGTTAGAATCACAAATGACCTAAACCTTTCTAACATTCCTACAAAAAGTCTTCTACACAATACAACCTCTAACACACATTTATATATTCATTTTTAGCAAAAGTCTTGATTATACTCGAATACAATTTACATAGAATATAACTACGTAGAGTATAACTTTATATTCTCATTCGCTATCTCGTGTTATATATGTTCTACACATTTCCTTACGTTTCATTTATCGCTGCTTCTCCATTTAAAGATTCACACGTACATGAATTCTACTTTGCACGTTCTACATTTCGTATACATTTCTACACATTTCTACATCAGCCCACTACGTATACGGGCCTTCTAAATCTAACACATATTCTAAAGTGAATACAGTTACATTTTCTATATTGCTTCAGATTATATTGGTTATCTATATGCTATAAGTGTCACTTCACATTACGATATACATTTCGTTCCTACGTTATTCAATGTGCTTGTAAATATGCCCTATACATACTTTTTATTCAAATTTGCGCTCTCTCAGTCCCCCCTTTGATGACTTCTAGGAGTCATCACTAAATGCAATTTGAATAATATCTCTAAACAGAACTAGTTACAGTATTCCCTCTTTTCATCGTTTCGAGAGCTCTTAAGCTTTTGTACTGTTGATCTTGTAAAGCAGCTAGTCTCCTTTCTTGGTCTCTCATCGATCTTTGTAACTGGTTCGACCTGTACCATTTATACAATTTTACTAATCCTAATAATGTAATTATGCAAATTAATATTATTAATACAGGCTTCAAAATATACCAAACTATACCTTTGCCTAGATTAGCAAACCAACTTCCAACCTTTCCCACTCCATTTCCTACTTTTTCCCAAACATTTACTTTTGATAAATCTTCAATTTCTTGATGAATCTGTGTAATGTTCTGTATGACTTTCTCAAGTGGTTTTGAATTATCAGGAATATAAGTACAACATTCCTGAACTTTCAAAACTTTACAAACTCCGCCTTCTTTTGCTAATATCACATCTAAAGCAAGCCTGTTCTGTAAAACCATTGCTCTAATCGACTGCATCTCACCTTCTACTAACATCAATGATTTTGCAGTACTGGCCGACAACCTATCCACAACTGTTGCTAACCTTCTAATTTTGACGTCGTTAAGAACCAAACCTAACAATGGAAACATTGCTCCAAATACATCTCCTACTACTTCTGCATCTCCTACTTCCCTTTTCATTTTCCTCGAAGTCTTTCCTTCTATGATTGCTAAATCCTTTGCATGATATATTTTGGGGAAGACAATTGCCAAGTAACACGAACCGTACCAATTGTCAGGTAGTTTTACATAGGCATTTCTCCCACATACAAAATACACATTCGGAATAGCTTGCATTCCTTTCATAAAATCTTTCGTGTAGTACTCTAATTTAAAAGAGTGCTCGCAATTAACTTCACCTACAAATTCACTCTCATAATACGTTTTGCTTCGAGCTAAACATAACTTTCCCTTTTGCGTTCTATCCAACGCTATTGGACCATTACTACCTTTCTTTTTATGTAGCTTCTCTTCTTCAGTCCAATCTGTTTTCCATTGTCCTGACATTTTCAGAATTTTCTGCCGTCTGCATCGATCATCTACTTGTGCTATAAACCTTTTCTCTACCTCTGTTACTTTGCAAGTCAGATTATTTCTACGCGCATATGATGTATCTAATGTGTCCCAAGGAAGAAAGAATTTAGCTAGTCTATCCTCCTTTTTGTAGTAGTCCCACTTGTTCATCTGCTTATAATTCGGAACTTCAGGCAGTACCGAATCATAATTTGAAAAGTAGTACTCAAACCCTTCTCTACCATAAAATATACTGAGCAGTAAACTACATGTTATCCCATAAGTCAATGGGAGATGGTGATATCTAATGCCTTCGTCTACAGAAACCGGCAATTGCATACAAACGTAGCAATCTTTGGCCTCCATGGCATTGATATATTCATACAATAATTTGGCATATGCATTTGACCTAAAGTTTCCTTGTGACTCGTCTATGTGTAATTCACGAGCTTCCTCTGCAAGTAACGCCTTTTCATGCGTAACAGTGCTCTCCTCCTTCCTTCCCACAAGAGCAGGTTTCAAGGTCGTTACAACTTTTACATTCGCTATTCTTTTATCTTTCTCATGTCCTGTCATGTAAGATATCGTTACTACTATGATTATGAGGAATATCACTATTGCTATAAGTGTACCTACTATACATCTAGCCTTTCTGTTTGGGTTGCCGTTCTCCATGTCATCAAACAGCGTACCTTGTTCTCTAGCGAAAATTCTCTTTTCCAGTCTTTGGTTGCTTGTTTGCTTTCACAGTTTTTAAAGTACTTTTTATCAACAGGTATCTTTTTCACCACAATATCTTTTCTCTTCTTTGCAGCAGACAACCCTAGCCCTTCTCCGTCCCCTAAATGTAATCCCTAATTTTATTCTTCTTTCCACTCGGTGCTAGGTTATCTTCTTCTTTATAACAATCGTACAAAAGTCCTTAAGCATCAACAATTATTTTCGGTCCTGCAGCTTTCACAACAATTATTAATAGTTCAAAGCGAATAACTTTTTCTTCTTCTTCTGACATTTGCTGACCAACTGTTGGGAATTGTAATCTTTTTAGCACTAAATCTTGGATTTTACTCAGACATGGGGGTATGGGAAGTGTGAAAGTCAGTAACCCCTCAGTCTCGAGTCCAGGCGCCAACATCCATATCTCCACTGCCACAAATGGATCGAGATCGATTACTTTCACGCTCTTCACTCTCCCAGATTTCTGTCCCCAATACATCTGCTAGATAAGTCCACTCTGGGGTGGCGTACCTTCTGCAGGGCACACGTACCCTTCTCGATCTTCGTGGACTCTCAGTTCCTGAATCTGTCGTCTCTTCCTCCTGATCCGATTCTTCAGCGATCGGGACAAGAGTTCTTTTCTTTTCCCTTTCCAAACTTGGCCCTTTTCTTCTCTCTGGCCAACTGGCTTCGTCACTTTCCGTCTTTCCGCTCCTTGTTCCAGGACCCGTCTCTTGGTCACTCTCCGTTTGCTCGATATCTGTGTCGGACTCCCAATTACTTTCTTCTCCTGAGGCGACTTCGGTCCCACTAGTGTCCTGACCTTCGTCGTCCTGTTCCAACACAGTTCCAGCTTCTTCGATCACCTCCACAGCTTGGCTTTCCCCCTCTATGGCTTCTCCGCTTCCCGCCGGATTCTCATCCGAGAGAGGAGCTATATCTTCTAGAGGTGTTGGCACTCTTCGGGTGTGTGAGGCATGTATCCAGTTTGGCAGACCTCCACACTTCACTGCGGTATTCGTGACAAGTATGACTTGAAATGGTCCTCTCCAACGCACGTCTAAGCAGTTCTTCCTGACATGCTTCTTCACCAGGACCCAGTCTCCTGGACTCAGGTCGTGGCACAAATCTTGTACTGATGGAACCTCTGCAGCCTGGACCTGGAGGGACACAGAATTTACGGCATCAGATAGTCCCTTACAGTAGTCCAAGATCAAATCGTCTGTGATATTCACTAGCGCTGCAGTCGGAACCGATGGCAATCTCATAGCTCTCCCCATTAGCACTTCATGTGGAGAGAGGCCTGTTCTTCTATCAGGTGTGCTACGTATGCTCATAAGAACTGCTGGAAGTGCGTCAGGCCAACTCAGGGATGTCGATGAACAAACTTTAGCCAGTCTGGACTTGATAGTACTGTTAATTTGCTCTACGATCCCTGAAGCTTCTGGTCGATAGCTGCAGTGTAACTTTTGATCGATATTTAAAGCCAAACACAGCATCTTCACCACTTCACTATTGAAATGAGTTCCTCTGTCCGATTCCAAAGAGGATGGCACCCCAAACCTCGGTATTAACTCTCTAAGTAACAATTTTGCCACTGTAAGTGTATCGCACCTACGTGTAGGGTAAGCCTCAACCCATCTAGAAAATATGCAGACGATCACTAACACGTATCTGAGTCTGTTGCATGGAGGCATTTCTATGAAGTCAATCTGCATCCTATTGAAAGGCCCCCCAGACCTTCCTATGTGACTCAAGGTAACTGGTGTTCTCTTTCCCACATTTAGTTGCTGACAGATCATACATCGCTGACACACTGCTTCTGCCGCTACTCTAAACTTAGGATTGAACCACGTTTGTCTGAATACTCTCACCATAGCATCTCTCCCTATATGTGCTGATCCATGCAATTTCCTTGCCATTGGACTAACAAGCTCATTTGGTAATACTGCTCTTCCGTCGGCAGAAACCCAGAAATTCATCTCACTTTTTTCACACCCTGCTGTTTCCCAACTCTTTTTCTCATCAATAGGTGCATTTTCCTGTACAACTCTCAATTCATCCCATGTATCTACAGTGTCTAACAACATGGTCAATTCAGTTCTTTCCTGGATTCCCCCCACTTTTGCATCAGTGTGAGAATATCCCTGCTCTGCGCAATAACGCGCTACTTCATCTGCGTATTTGTTTCCTAGTGATACAAAATCCACATTTTTTGTATGCGCTACACATTTGACCACTGCTATGGCCATAGGTTTTTGCAAAGCCTCTAACAGTAGTTTCACGAATTCTCCATTCCTAATGGGAGAACCCGAGGAGGTCATATAACCTCTTTGAGACCATAACTGCCCGTAATCATGAACTACGCCGAAACCATATTGGCTATCGGTGTATATAGTGACTCGAAGTCTGTCGCCTGCTAGGCAAGCACGAGTCAAAGCCACAATTTCAGCTACCTGTGCGGAGTGTACTCCTTCCAGGCAAGCGGCTTCTATAACTCTGGTAATCGTGCATACTGCATAAGCGGCTCTCAGCTGACCGACATCGTTTCTTACACATGAACCATCGACGAAGAAAATTTCATCTGGGTCTGTCAATGGCTCATCTACGATATCAGGTCTCGGTTTGGTACATAGCTCAGTCACTTCGAGGCAGTCATGCTCTGTACAAATTTCATCGTCCACTTCATTCGGAAGTGGCATCAAGGTTGCAGGATTCAAGACAGAGCATCTCTTCAGGGTTACATTCTCGGCGGCCAATATAACCTGCTCGTAGCGTGTAAGCCTGCTATTCGTCAGATGCTGAGTCTTAGTCCTGGTCATTAACAGTTCTACAGAATGTGGTACATATACTTCTAACTGGTGACCCATAACTACGCTTTCAGATCGTTCAATGCTGACACCCGTTGCAGCTACGGATTTGAGACATCCGGGCAACGCTGCGGCTACTGGATCTAATGTAGCCGAAAAGTACGCCACTGGCCTGCGCGCATCTCCGTGGACCTGTGCTAATACCGCTAACGCGCATCCCTCTCTCTCGCAGCAGTAAAGCAAAAAAGGTTTAGTGTAATCTGGCATTCCTAAAGCCGGGGCACGACATAAGTCCTCCCTCAGCTGCAAAAACGCCATCAAACAATTTTTGTCCCATGGTACCGGATCACTTACTCCTTTGTGCGTCAGTTGCAATAATGGTTTAGCCTTCAGTGAAAAGTTTGCTATCCACTGTCGACAATAACCGACCATGCCTAGAAACATCCTGACTTCTCTTTGTGTCGTAGGCGCGTTCATTTTCATAATCGCCTCTATTCTGTCTGGAGACACCTTCCGCTTTCCCTTTTCAATCCTATGGCCTAAGTATTGCACCTCAGTCTTACAATATTGCAATTTACTTGGAGACACCTTGTGTCCATTCTCGGCCAAGTGATTTAACAAGGTGATGGTGTCTTCTCTGCAAGTTTCCTCAGTTTCTGACGCAACTAGGAGGTCGTCTATGTACTGGACCAGAACTGAATTCTTGGGCAGTACCAGACTCTCAAGATTTCGTTTCAATAACTGGTTAAAGATCGATGGGCTCTCTGTATACCCCTGAGGGATACGACACCATGTTAAGACTCGATCTTCCAGCTTGAAAGCGAAAAGATACTGGCTCTCCTCATCTAACGGTATCGAAAAGAAAGCCTGACACAAATCTATCACGGTAAACCATTCAGCTTGGAATGGTATCTGAAATAATATCACTGATGGGTTCGGTACCACTGGACAACATGAGACAACAATGTTATTAATCTTTCGAAGATCCTGCACTATTCTGTATTTTCCACTAGGCTTCTGCAAACCCATGATCGGGGAGTTACATGGACTTCCCACGATCTCCTTCAGAATTCCCTGCTTAATCATGGATTCGATCACAGGCTTGATCCCTGCAATTGTCTCTGGCGTTAGCTTATACTGTGGCGTTCTTGGATACTCAGCATGGGGTCTTACCAAGATTTTTACCGGTTCCACTCCTTTAATCAGTCCTATTTCTTCCCCAGTAAAATCCCATACCTCAGCTGAAACTCTCTCCCTCAAGTCCTGCGGAAGTTCCTCCACTGTTAAGGTAGGATATAATTCCACACACTCTTTTGAGTTTACTACTTTAAAATCAGCATCCTCATCCTTGGTCTGCACTTCTACTCCTTCAGGTGTGCAATGTATCGTGCAATTCAGCTTGCACAGCAAATCTCTCCCTAATAAGCACACAGGACTAGAATCGCAAATTACAAACTGATGTTCGTCACTGTAATTCCCTATCCTTACTGACACTGGTTCGGTCAAGGGATTTGTCATCCTTTTATTCGCGACTCCTACCACCTGAATTGTTTCTCCTGATATTGGCAGACCTGGGACCACCGCAGATCTTAATGTGGATCGAGTGGCTCCCGTATCTACCAAGAAGGTTGTAGGACATCCCGCTATTTCAGCCTCTACGTATGGTCCTCTCTGATCTACTTCCAAAGCGGCTCCTAGCGTACAATCTTCCTCCCTATTCGCCCGCTGCCCTGTAAGAGGATCAACGTAGTAGCATTCCTCTCCTCCTACAAACAATGGCATCTGTCTGTAGGTTTTCCCTCCGTTTGAAATGCGAGGTGGTTGAGGAAACGGGGCTCGAGGAGTCTGAGTCCCTCCTTTGACAAACTTGCCCTTCGGGACTGTGGCTCCCTTAACCACGTTATTCTGAACCTCTTCCTCCTCCTGTTCAAGATCCCCTGACTCAACATTGTAAGGACACTCGCGTCGCCAGTGTCCCACCTCGTTACACTGATGGCATCTCGTCGTCTTTTTCAGTGTCGCGATGTCCACTCTCGGTCTCGGTCTTTCTCCCTCATCTCTGCTTTGATTATTCTGTTTCTTTGCCTGCGTTCCTGTTCCCTGCTGCCACGGTTTATCCTTTCCAGCAGCTTGCATTTGCACTAGCATTAACTTTTCTTTAAGCTTCTTTGCCTTAGAGTCTATCTCGTCACTACAGTACCTTGCATACCTCAGAATTTCATCCAAAGGCTTATTCTGCCAACAGATCAGATGCTGCTGGATCATTAGACATATTTCTGGTCTTAATCCGAGGACAAACTTCGAAACAAACTGTCCTATGTCCTTGGGATCCATCACATCTAACCCGCTGTACTGCTTGAATGCTTTCAGTAATCTCTCATAGAACTCATGAACTGTCTCTTTCGGCTCCTGAGTAGTTCGATCTATCTTTACCCAGTCTATGTCTTGCACCGGCACTTTCTCTTTTAGCCATGTTATTACTCTTTCGTAATTTTCCATGACTCTGCCTGATGGACCATTCGTCCGGGTATCTCTCGGGGGCTCGCAAGTAGGCCATCCAACACTGAGCTTGCACGCCGTCCACAAATCTCCGGGTACTACGATATCGAACAGTGTGTTCAAATCGATCCACAGTACCTTCGAGATCTTCACGAATCTCTCTACCTGCTTGTACCACTCGACGGGATTATCTCTAAGCTTTGGGAAAGAATTGGTAAATGCCGCCAAATCCCCCCTACTCCAGGGCACATGAACGTAGCTTCCATTCGCGATTTCTCACAAAGGGAAGGCTTCCATTCGCATCAAGTCTGCGTCCTGGGACTTCTCAAGCACACTCCGTCTAACGGAGCCCTTTCTGGACCATCTTTCCTCCCATCTATCTAGTTCTCTCCATATTCTTATACTTACGATCAATTCCCTTATGTGTACCTTCAGCGCGATCGTTCTACGGTCATCCAAGTCCTGATCCGTGCAAGTTAGCCTATGGTTACTCTGTAAAGCTTTAGTTCGTGACAGGTCTACCATGTACCTATTTGCTAAATTAGATAAGTTCTCATGAGCTGACCTCGCTCTCCGAGTAATATCTTTGGATATGAACAGTATCTCATCTGGTGTATACGAAGCTAATCTCTCTAATGAAACTGTACCATCAATCAATTCATCCAGATCTGTCTTCAAACTCATCACGTCAAGCCGTTTTGCTTTTATTTCCGCTTTTAGCATCTCAGTTCTATGTTCTTCTCTCATGTCCCTCTCACCTCCACTATGCGCCCTACGCCTGAGCACAGGTGAGTTATGAGGGATCTTCCTTTCTTCTCTTCGTTCCCACCCCTCTAGATCCCAAGCCTTTCCATCTTCGCGTGGGGTATGGTGGAATAATGCTCCGTCCCCCAACCCTATGTTCCGACTTTTCGGCTCGGTTTCTCCAGATGTGGGATAGGATCCACCGTTCGGTTCTAGCCCATTATAACTTGCTTGTTGTCTGGTGTCGCTTAATAGCCGATAGGTTCCGTCACGACCCTCCATGTTCCCGTGATCTCTTTCGCGATCACCGGATGGATGGCGAGACGTTTCGCAACTTCCTATGTTCTCCTGACTCCGTCCACTATCACCGGATGCATGTCGAGGCGCTTCGCGACTCTCCATGTTCCCGTGACTCCAATGTCTTACATTCTCACCTGGGGCATGATGTGTGCACCTAAAGGTATTCTGGTACTCCTGTGTCCTACGTTCCCCTTCACTGAAGGTGACGTGAGGCACTTCGCTATACCCTGCACTTCTGTCTTCGCCCGTTAGCCTATCGCTGTTATCGGTAGGATAAATATCTCTTCTGCTCTCTTGGCTTCCTCTCTCCCACTCGGGGCTGCTTTCGCCCGCTCCACAATGAGAGAGAATCCTGCTCCCCTGCTCTCTCCACTCGGATCCCGTTTCTAAACTTTTATTCCGAGCCTCTCCGGCAGCGTCCCATTCTCCCAGGTATTCCCTTAATTCCTTATGGGTTTTCGGTTTAGGACCCCTCAAATCCATTGGTCCTCTTCGACCTCCCTGTTCTACCCTGGGACCTATTGCGGAATCTAATGGGGTACTCCGACTTATTGGTGCTCGTATTTGCTTGTGGGGATTCATTGTGGCCTTCCTATTCTCCCCTTCTGTTCTTTCATTTTCCCATCGTGCCTGTTCCTCCTGCTGGACCCCTTCCGGGTTGTAGATAGACACAATAGGGCCTATGGTGACCGGGACTTGCAAAGCATCCGGCATTTGATATGTCCTAGCGCATTGTGTCTCCGGCACCTTCTGGACCACAAATCTTCCCACTACTCTCTGTTCAGAACTAGTTTGGGGTATTTCCTCAGTCCTATTAACGTCCCATTCTGTTACCGGGATCGACTTATACTCCCCCCACCTAGCTCCGTCCGTTTGCGGTAATATGGGGCTCGCAAGTTCCCCGCTATATGGAGGTGGTCTGTCTATCAATAGCCTCTCTATCAGATCCTCCTCCAACTCGCTTTCCTCATCTTCCTGTTCTATAGGTTTCCGTTCACCCGTAACATCCAACATCGGGTACAGTTTCTCTGCTTCTATCTTCTGCACCCTCCATTTCTTTGCTTCATCGTCCCATTTAGCATCCTGTACTGCTTTTACCGATCTTCTCACTCTTTCTTGTCGCCTCTTTACGCCCCTTTCGTGTGCTGTTCTAAACCACACACCAAGAGCTTCAAATTGTGTTGGCCTCGGTAAAGGTCTCATTGAAAGCATCGTTGCCTTCAATTGGTTCAACACTTCTAATTTAAACGTTCCAAATCTTGGAAACGCCAGTTCTTTTTGCCCTTCAGTTATCCTGTGCCACTCGGAAATCCATAATATCGAGTGTAAGCCTACATTTACTGCCATATGATATGCTGGTGTGCCTTCTGGTGGAGCTTCTTCTCCGACACATAAATTTTTCCTTTTTCTTTTAAAGATTTTTCCTAAACCCTTAAAACACTTCATTTTGATCACGTACGATATTTCTTACTTATTTGCGTCTTGCTAACAACCACCAATCCCTGTATGACTCTCGCTAATCAGCCTATCTCAGCACAGTTCTTATGCTAATTGACCAACCTCAGCACGGCTCTACGCTGACGTCACTTGTCTCTTCAGCAGCTTCCCTCGTTTCTCAACTCGTTCACGATGTCACATGCGTTTTCATTCATACCTTGAAAAATGACTACTTCCGTCCAAGCGATCACTTCTCTCTCTGACTGTACGGCCACAGTCTAACTGTAATTGCTACCCCAACTGGCACAGCGTCTTTCTTTTTATGGTCGGACACTTGCCTCCACTGATAGGTTACTTACACACAGTAAACGTACGACCAGCGTCCGCTACTCATTTGCTCACTAGTACGCTCCCCCTATCATCGGTCTGTCGGGAAATCAATGGTACCTCATGACCCCCTTTCAATGGTAGACAAATTACTCTGGGTGTTCGATACACCCGAACCACTTAAGTCCTCTGGACATAAGATTTCATCCGGTTGCGCGCGCTCACAACCTTCCCACAATCACACTACAAGCATTCAACTCCGCTTGACATTACAACACAGGAACAACGTTAAACACCGCAATCTTACAACGCATGACCCTTATACTCACTCTTGACTGATTCTGTTGCTTTTCTCTCGACGCACCATCAACACCGTCTTCGGCTGCAATTCTTCTTCTGGTCGACGATGACTAGGGACCTTGGGGTAAACTAACCTGGCCTAGGTCGTCTTCCTCAAGAAGATAACCATCATTACTCTGCTACCAACTGCGGGGAATGAGATTTCGATATCAACTTATGATTGTGATAAATTTAATAAAGAATCCCATTCATCTGTTTGGACCGCTCGTATCTGTCATTGAGGAAAGGACCACCCTCGCATTTGTTAGATATACCCCATTAACTGACGCCACTCTGAAGAACCACTTACAACTGATAGAGTTTAAGGGTTTTATATAGAATTAATTTGAATGCGGTACAATCCACTCAAGATAAAATCTCCAAATATACAAAATACAAATCGGTTACAATATCAGCCACTTAAGCTTCGGTGTGAAGTGGTTTCTTCCGCGTCATCTGTAATAAGATAAAGAAATCATCAAATTAATCTATCCCTATTCTGTGCTATGTGACAACCCTACTTCGCAAATTTCTTCCCTAAAAAGGTGCCAGCAGTTTGACTCCCAAAGAAGTTCAAACTCTCTTAGCCTCTAAAGGAATCCTTAAGTTTCAGAAGCAGTACCCTATCTGCCTACCCATTCGATCTCACTAAGGGTCCTCGGCCTACTGCTCCCTTGCGCTCTGATATCTCAGCGCATCTGCTCAATGCATCTACCTTCGCCCTTGCTCTGAGCAATTCGTCTCGCTGTTCCTAATCTCCCAATTGCTCATCGCTAATGGTTCTATTCTCACTAATGATTCTGCTCTCCTCCCCGGGGTGCTGTCCCTAATATACACAATCACAGTGTGGGTAGAACGCCCCTTGACGCCCACCACGGACTTTCCCCGATGATGTCAGCTTCTAGCTTCGTCCATTGCTTCATCTCTTTCGTCGTCCGTTAAGCTGACCTTTCTCCTTTAGATGTCATCTTCATCTTCTTATTGGTGACTTCATTCAAATTTACAATTGACATTTCAGAGCACAAGTCAACATCGTCAACAGAACTTTAAACTACGACTGTGATGTTGACCCTTCTAGGTCCTGTGAATGGACTTCTCAAAACAAGTTTCGAATTCTTAACGCTTCTCATCACGTTCAGGTCATAAACCTTGTCCAGCGTTGTCACCTTAAATCTAACAAGTGCTAGACTTCTTGGCTCTCATGTCCACATCAAGCTATTTACAACTCCTGTAAGTCCACTAAATTATATACATCGGACTGTACTCCTGCTAACCCTTGGTCAGTCTGGTTAGAATCACAAATGACCTAAACCTTTCTAACATTCCTACAAAAAGTCTTCTACACAATACAACCTCTAACACACATTTATATATTCATTTTTAGCAAAAGTCTTGATTATACTCGAATACAATTTACATAGAATATAACTACGTAGAGTATAACTTTATATTCTCATTCGCTATCTCGTGTTATATATGTTCTACACATTTCCTTACGTTTCATTTATCGCTGCTTCTCCATTTAAAGATTCACACGTACATGAATTCTACTTTGCACGTTCTACATTTCGTATACATTTCTACACATTTCTACATCAGCCCACTACGTATACGGGCCTTCTAAATCTAACACATATTCTAAAGTGAATACAGTTACATTTTCTATATTGCTTCAGATTATATTGGTTATCTATATGCTATAAGTGTCACTTCACATTACGATATACATTTCGTTCCTACGTTATTCAATGTGCTTGTAAATATGCCCTATACATACTTTTTATTCAAATTTGCGCTCTCTCAGCCCTATAGTCCTTTATCTACTGTCGTTATATGATGACATCTCCCTTTATGATATACAACCTTGCTGCAATGCTAACTGTACTGATAAATAAACATTTAAAATTATATTTGTGTTTCAGTCATTCCCTTATTGTGAACAGGTACGAGAGTGTAGGCAAAAATGTGTGTCTTGTTACGGTAATTCCTGAGAGATCCGGGAGTTTTGTGTTCTGGGGTGTCTAATCATTTGCTTTTTCATGAGTGTGTAGGAGAGCGAGTGAGACACTATAGCTAGTCGGTCCTAGATTTTTGGGCACTAAGGTGCTGGGAAGGCTTAGCCCCTATACACGAGGTCCCATTTTCCTGCGCATAGTTCTGCCTATGTGCAGAATCCCTGCAACAAACCCTAATAAAGCATGTACAGCGAGAAAAACATCTTTGCAGGAAAATTCTAGCACCATAACCTTTTTTGCAATATTTTCCAGTCCGTAGGCAAAGTATTGTAAAGTTGGCAACATTCAAGATGTTATCAGACTTTGGCCATTTCGTAAGCATTTGACTGTAAATGTTTAATTTCTCCCACCCTTGTATGGAGCCCAGTGTGCTCTTGTGATCCTTCCATATGCTACAGGCCAAAGACCAAATAACTTAAGGTTTCCTTCTCCAATTCATGCTGAGCTAGCATATGAGATTGAGGCCTTGGAGGCTTTTTGTTTTGACTGTGCGTTCTCTACTGAGGATTCGTTTTGAAAGGGTTACTTCATGTTACTTGTGGACTTTGATAATCTTGATGATTTCTACTCGGCAATGCAAGATCCTCATTTTGTTATTCCTGTAAGGGAAGTACAAGTCGTGTGCAGACTAATTTGTTAACTGTAGGACAATAGAGGGGATCTCCATTTTTATGCTCATTTTCCCCACTGACCACATTGTGGGAACGTGGGCAAGCAAGTTTATCTCATTATGCCCAAATTCCTTTTCATGCAAACATTAGCAGCTCTTAGAGACAGGTTAAGAACTAGTACTAAGGACTGTATGAAAACTCTGTATACATGTGCATCACGGAGCAGATGTTTAAACATTCCATCTAACCATGGATATTTTTATTTGATATTCCCTGCTCCTGTCCACACACAGGGGCATATTACCAAGGGCCTTATCGCCGCTTTAGCGGGAATTTTTCCCGCTAAAGCGGCGATAATTTTATTGCCCTATTATCTAGCTGTCGCTAACACCAGTTAGCGACAGCTAGTAGGAGATAGCGATCATCTTGGGGCCCACTTTGCATTTCAGCGATATTTATCGCTAATGACATGCAAAGTGGGTGTGCCAAGATGTTAGCGACTGGAAAGAGTCGCTAACATCGCTATCTCCTATTACCTACTATTGGAAATAATCGCGCTAAGCGCGATTATCTCCAAAAGCTAACGCCTGCCCAGAGCAGTTCTTAGCCATGTTATCCAATGGTAGGTGGATAACATGGCTAAGAGCATTAGTTCGGTAATGCATGAATATCGCTGACTTTACAGCGATATTCATGCATTGCGGCCGATTTTTATCGCTTAGGAGATAAACCTTGATAATTGCAAGGTTCCTAAGCGATAAAAATAGGTGAAGCACGGCTATAAAATTATTGCCTCTAACCAAGCTTAGCGATAATTATCGCTTATTCTTGGTAATATGCCCCACAGTGTTTTATATTTAGGCAGGTTGCGATAGATTAGTGGCATAGGTACTCTGACTGTCCATTGGCTGGTGATTCCTATAGTCTGTGTCCTGCCGTGCCGTCAGAGGTTTTCTAGTGCCAGTTAGTTCCTGAAGTCTGCAGCTAGTTATAGGTGAGCCCTCATCTCTGTGTCCTGCTGTTAATGACTGGTCAGTGGTAAGTGTGTTTTCACTTCACAAGCGCCTAAAAGAAAAAAATATCAAGCAGTACTTTGTTCAGCCCTCCTGCCCAAGAGATATGCATGGACTGTAAGAATGCAATTTGTATCTGTGTGTATGGGTAATTACACAAATAATTATTTAAATGGCACTCACAAATTAATTTCTCTTCTTCTTCTTACACTCGCTTACTTATTGCTCGTCCACCTCCCATCTGCTCTTCTTTCTCTCCCTTGTTGTGTTTCGCTCCCTTCCTCTCCCCATATCTCTCTTTCCTTCCTCGTCCTGTCTCATATTTTCCTCTTCTCTCGCTCTCTCTAATTCCTATCTCTCTTTCTCTTCCTCGTTTCATCTTCCCTCTTTCTGCCTTCCTACCAGTCTCTCTCCTTTGTCTTCCTTCTCTCGTCTTCCTCAATCCTTTTCTCCTTCTTGTCATCTGTTTCTCTCCATCTTATTTATTCTCTCTCGGGCACTCTCTTCTATTTTCTCTTTTTTTCCAGTCTCCTTCCACTGCTCTCCTATTCGTTCATCTCTCTCTCTTTCTGTCTATCTCTAAGGCTCTAGTTTATTTCCCCTCCTCTCCTTCATGCCCTCAGTCCTCTCACTCTTTCTATAGATTTCTCTCGTTTTGCTAATATCTATCTGTCCCCCCTCTTAACGTTCACTCTCCATATCTTCCATCTTTCTTATCTAGTCTTTCTACTTTTTATTTATAACTTTACCTAATATTTTAGTTTTCAAGCATTGTCTTTTTTTCTTTGATGAACATTAGTTCACATTTTGTTTCTCAGTCAGTTTTCACTTTCTCTGCTTCACTCCTTTGCTTTTTCTCCCTAGATTTCATGTATTTTCCTCTCATTTCCACTTTCATGTATATTTATTTTTCACCCTTTCGCACTTCATCTGACGCACTTTCCCTTCTTCCTCTTTCTCTCCATATCTCTTTGTCCACTCTCCCTGTCAGCATTTCCCCTCTTCTCTTTTTCTTTTTGTCTTGGATCCTCTTATTAGGTCGAGCATAAGACAGCGCATGCGCTGACTGCAAGACCTGTTGTATCCTATTCTACGACTCGTGGCACACCCATAAATTCTTATTGGCTGTTGTCTTTGTCAATCAGAAATGCAGATTTGTTATTGCTGCATTTCAGTAACAGTTCCTTCTTTGTGTGCTTTGCTTTGCTTCTAGCAATTTAACTTAGAGAGCATTTTTTTTGGCCATCACACTGTATAGCATGTGATGGAGCTCCTCCCTTTTCAGATGAAGGGGCAAATTGTGCATCCAGTGATCTTTTGTTCACACTTGCTAAGCGCTCCTAATGGCTTCCTTTCCTTTAGTTCAGCTAGCCGCATCATTTTTTTAAATTAGGCCACCACAGGAACCCAGAACAAAATAGAAGGAGGTTCCCCGTTGGGCTAGGAATGGCGGTAGGTAGGGGGAGTAAACAGTGCAAAAGATCAACAAAAGAACCCTGCCGGTGCTAAATAGGCATAGGTCCCATGAAGGGATCCTTAAATGTTAAGGGGGCAACAGTATATAGTTTCAAAGCCAAAACAACACTTTATAGTCTTGAAATTTAATATTTATTAATCATTTTATTTATGTTTTTTTCGATTTCGCGATTTTTGAAATTTTGTGAAAAGCATTACATATATTAAAATCTATACATGATTTAAATAAATACAGCTAATAGAGTCAGACAAATTCCACGCACATCACTCACTCAAAATCACAATCATATCAGTTAAACTGCCTATCATTCACACAATCTTTCATATCCTCATACAGGAAACAGGTACATCAATGCCTCTAAGTGAAGTTAAGTTGGTCAATAATTCATAAACAAAGAGGGGTGTGGGGCAGGTGAAAGATGGAACACAGGATCAAGGGATGTACAATAAATCCTGACACCAACAAGAACCATGCCGACGCGCGTTTCGGTGTACGGCCCACACAGGCCACACCTTCGTCAGGGCGATGAGGTACCGTGGACATGAGGGGACACAGAGGCAGGACTAGATTTAATTTCTGCTTTATCGACCCACCCTCAAAAACGGGAGGGGTAGAATCAAGGGCAGGGCTCCTTTCAAACACCCTCAAAAAGTATGGTATAGCGCTTGCGTGATTTTCTCTAGATTTCACAGGGGGACAGGGGGTGCAACCTTAATAATGTCACCAAGGTAGAATGTAATAGCAAGACTTGGAGATTGCTGAAATGCGGTAGTCACTAGCTTTACGGCTTTATAGGGTGTTTGTTTGATCACGGAACCTTATGCGCGGTCATAGAGGGAGCCGGAATTCGTCCTCGAGGTTCAACGCCACTCGTAGTGCAGATAAAATATATACCAGAATTAGCAGAGGGCGATCGTGTGGCTGCAAGGCAGCGCCATCACAAAGGGGGGTTCTGAAACACGCGGATGCGTCTATCTTCTCCAAGGGGAGCCAGCTTGGAGTTGCAAAGTCAGCCTATTTCACCCTCCCAATTCGCATTGAGCCCTCCCCCCATCCTCCACCCTCTGAGCATGAATGCTGCTTTTCCTTCAACACACCCTCTCCCTATGCATGGATTGAGGCACCAACCATGTCATTTTCTGGAACAGGGAGAACATTGAGGCCCTTTTCTATGGCATTACTGACTGGCTTGCAATGCTGATGTATCTCCATTGCAAGCCGGTCAGTAATTGTAGAAAAGGACCTAAATGTTCCCCCTCTTCCAGATAAAGACATGGATAGAACCTCACTCCATGTACACAACCAACAGGATTTTGTAAGCAAGAGAAACCTGCAATAAAACATTTAACAATTTTTTGTTTACAAATCTTGAGTCTTCCACCTAAATCGGAGTCTTGCCATTGATGCTGTAGTGAGTTAAAGCACTCATAACAGATGCTATGTATCCCCCTCCACTCCATCACTTGTCTCTGCATCCACTTATTCCCTCTCGCTAACATTTACGCATATCTTAGATCCTCGCTCCCATGTTTTTCCATCCCTCACACATCCCTTTTTTTTAAATATTTTATTTAACATTTATTTCAACAGTCAGCTGTACAGTGAGCAAAATAAATATCAAAATATCATAATAGAAACTGGTATATCATTAACACAAAAAAACAAAAAATAATATATATATGTATATATAATTAAGGAAGGATATCACATGATAAATAATGCTTTTACAGTACAAACAACTAATGTAAAATACTTAAATCATGTTAAATCCAATTGGTTATAGGCTCCCATATTTTTAGCCCAAATGACCTTCTTTTTATCCCTTTAAGTTTATACATTGTAATTTCTAATCGGTATATAGAGAGCAATTTGGATCGCCAATGATGAAAAATTGGAGGTTCGACATCAATCCATCTAGAAGTAATACAGAAACGAAAAATTGACATACAAATAAACAAAAAAGGTTCTTCAGCTGTAGACCTAATGCCGATGTTATCCGTTTGAATGCCTAGGATTGCTAATTCAGGTGTTAACTTTACATCAAGTCCTAGGCAATTATTAATAAAAAATTCAATGTCCGAAATAAATCGAGAAAGTTTCGTACAATTAAAAAACATGTGAATAGAATCAGCCCCGGTTTCATCACATCGGTTACAGCTATCACCAGTACCCGTTTTCCATCTCGCTATTTTAATAGGGGAATAATACAAATCAAAGATTGACATGTAATGTTGGCTTTGAAGTGAGCCATTAAAAAGGATCTTAATTGATAATTCAATAGATCTTCCTATGTCGATGCTCTCAAGTTCAAATTTCCTTATCCATTTGCTCTCCACTGACAAAAGATCATCTTCAAATTGATTGATAGCTGTAGCATAAACTAAACCTATTTTTTTTACCTTCCTACTTATTTCTAAAGTAAAGTTTTTGTTCATACAACTGTGATCTAGAAGGCCTTTAGAGTCTAAAAAACTCCGAATCTGAAGGTATTTAAAAAAATCATTTTTAGATAAAACCATATTTAACTTGGACATCTGAAAAAGAAATACATTTAGAATCTTGATATAAATCTCCTAATACATGAATTCCAGTTTGAGACCATCTTGTAATGATTTGATCATGAAAACTGCTGGCAAATTATGGTTATTTAGAATGGGAGAATAGTAATGAAGTTCTTTTAAACATACCATTTTCCTCTTTATTTGCCGCCAGACAATAAATGCAGCTAATACAACTTGAAATTTGTTTTTTTTGTAATAGCTAGGTTCTAAGATTTTTACCAAACTTTGTGATACTTTATCACCTAACAGTAATTCATAGACTGACGGATAAACTGTTTCCTCAGTAATAACATCCCTAAAAAGTAATATGCCCATATGTCTTAAAAAATAAGCCAATAATACAGCCGAAAGTTAGGGACTCTCCAGCCGCCTTTTATTCTTGGCAAAATACACCATTTTAAAGCACGCCTTGAGCGATGGTAGCCCCAGAGGAACCTAGACACCATTCTATCAATTTTGGCAAAATAAAGTGACGAGATTAACAACGGGATTGTGCGAAATAAATATAAAAATTTCGGAAAAATTAACATTTTAATAATGTTAACACGGCCGAACAAGGAAAAGTGTAAATTGTTTAGCTTTTCTAGCACCTTATTGGAAGATGAGAGGACAGGCTCAATATTGAGGGGTATAATGTCGTCAATCTTGGGGGAGATAATTATCCACAGATATTGGGCTTCTGAGGCAAAAGTTATTTCACGTGGTCGCCCCCAATCTGAATGAATCAATTGAGTTTTAGTTATATTTAATTAATAACCAGAAAGTGCGCCAAAATCTTCAGCTAAACTATTTATTTTTGGGAGTGCCCGTCTGATATCTATAGTGGTAATAGCGACATCATCTGCATAGGCAAATACTTTAAAACAATTCTCACCAATTATTACAGGAATGATGTCTGTTGCAGTGCTTAGTTTACGAAGATAGGGTTCTAAATATAAGGTAAACAACAAGGGGGAGCAAGGACAGCCCTGCCAGGTCCCTCTTGTTATGGAAAAGCCTACGGAATTGGTATCTGTTATCCTAATAACTGCTTTGGGATTAAAATAGAGAGCTTTTATTGCAGTAATATATGAATGTGGAAATCCCATCCATATTAATACGGACCACAGAAACTCCCAGGTGACCCCGTCGAACGCTCTTTTGGCGTCCAACAGGGCCACCGCAACTGGAGACTCTGAAGCCTGCGCCCAGTCCAGCAAGGCTATTATTTTTTTAACATGATCAGTGGTGTCTCTTTTAAAAATAAATCCGTGTTGTCTAATATAGACCAAAGAAGACATTAATGTGTTTAGTCTATTAGCCAGAATCTTAGAAAAGATTTTGCTGTCAGCCGTTATAAGAGAGATAGGTCTATATGAACCTAACTCTTCACTATTTTTGCCTTTTTAAAAAAAAAAATTTATTGTAGCAGACGACCATGATGCGGGTGGATAACCCGCAAAAGCAGACTGAAAAATCTTAGTCAATTCTGGTTTTAAGACATTCATAAAGACCCGATAAAATTCTAATGGGATCTGATCCGGTCCCATTGCCTTACCGGCAGCTAAACTAAGAATGGCTGTTTCAATTTCTTCCCAGATAACTGGAGCACTAAGTATCTCTTTATGTTCACTCGATAATTCACACATCCCAATCCTTCTCTCAGGCATGTACATACACATTCCCCTCCTTCCCACCATCCTTCGATAACACGTCAGTTTTCACTTGTCTCCATTATGAGCAGGAGACAATGAGAATGTCCACCTAGAGGCATGCAGACAGGGCCAGAAATGGAAAAAAAGAAGTGCAGGTACTGTGCACCAGAGTACCTGCTTGTTTATGAGAAGTGCTGGTACTCTCCAATTAAAACTATAGCATTTCTATTGAGAATTGCCGGTACTCTCCCTCCCCAAATAAAAAAGTCCTGGTACACTGTACCGGACAGTACCGGCCCATTTTAAGCACTGCATGCAGGCCATAAAATTCATGGCAAGGACCATGGGTGTGCATAATTGTGCGTCTTCTGCTGCCGTACACTTCCAAGGACCAGAAGCGGCCATTCTCCCCACACCCCTGGAGTCCGGAACTTCAGGAAACTTCCTGCGGGATTTGCAGCTGCAGCGAGGAATGCTGCAACATGAACACCCTGCAGCTCACACCCACCTCTACCCCTCGGCCAGGAAGGAAGCAGCCCCCTCTACGTCATATGAAGAAGCGAAGACAGAACAGTATCGAGGGGATGCAAAGGCATTCAGGGAGACATGCCCCTCGGTGTCTGTGAAGTCCGAGGAGTCGCAGAATGTTTGATGTCAGCTGTATTTAAAAACTGCACAAATACATTAATATACATAACTACATAGTCCGCCGTCTACATTCCTCTCACTGCTCTTTGATTAGGTGAACAGCCACACCCTTTCTCCCTAGGATTTTGCTTTGGTTGCGTAACTCTTTGCCTGGAGCAGTGAGGACTTGGTGAAGTCAAGTAAGAAGGTAGTTTGTGGTAGGGAGAGAGGGGAGAAGGCATCAGGGCATAGGGTATGGTGAATTCTGTCCTGGAGAGGCGTCTACAGTTTTTTAGGGCTGATTCACGTTTCAAAATATAATGTGCTGTTAGCAAGGTACAGTAAGTTCAAAAATTGCCAGCAAGGGAATTTGTTTAAACTGATAATTTGCCAGAAATCGGAATAAGTTCCTACTTATATTAATGAATCCGGTCCAATTAAATTGGTATCTGCTAATGATTAGTTTCACCTCTATATAAGTGCAAGCGATCTTATAGTTGAAAGAAGAACAGCAACACGGAAAATATTTTTATCAAAAAGTTATTATTTCTTTTTGTGTATCTTGTTATACAAAAAGTTTTAAATAAGGGTACATATCAATCATTACAATTGATCCAAATGCAGTCAGATGAAAAAGGAATCAAACAATTTTCCTATAATACATCAGAATGAAAAAGTCCAAAGTAAAACAAGTATTTAAGAGACCTCTACTTTTCACTAGCAGACAGTCTCTTCAGTAATTAATACACTATACAATAGGACTTTATAGTGGACGTTTCGGTCTTTTTGTGTAACTCGTCAAGACCTTCTTCAGGACAAAAGGAAATTTTGCATCTAAAGATGTTGAACCTGAATATATACCAGAGGCCTGCAAAGCCTCAAATAAAAAACCAATTATTTTAGTCTTCTCTGGACTACATTGTCACAGTTTGTTTGACTATTATGCTTCCATGCACCTCACTCCATGTTGTTCTTTATGGCCGTATTCCATTATCCATGTATCCAGTATATTCAACCCTGATACTCTTCACTATAGTGTGTTTTATGCTGCACAGTGATCTATACCCAATGCCTACTCTGCTTATTATAACAGTTGCAGGGTGGATTCTGATTTATGTGAGGAGCACCTAGATGATTTCCTGAGAATGACTGAAACCTGGAGTCATTGGTTGTGAAACGGAGGAAGAGCCTTAAGAGCATTTACGGTAACATGGGTTGGTGGGAAATTGCTGCATTCACTAATGAGTTAGAATAACTGAATCTAGCAAAATATGTAATGCAGTGCCAGTCTCGTAGTGCATGCTTTTAGGTCTCGCCTATGCAGCGCACACACGCTGCATAGGAGGACCTTTAGCCGGCGCTCTGCTCTTTTTGGAAGCACACACTTGTGCTTGTGGTGGCATCCACCTTGTGGGAGCAAGCAGGGGTGCGCCACAAACACAAGTGCAGTGCATGAAAATGAGCAGACTGCGCGCGCACGCACTCTCCACTCCCGGGCTTGTTCCTTCTATGCAGTTACCAGCAACACGAGTGCACGCGCACCACTCTCTGCCGGGCTTGCTTTTTTTCATCTTTTAGGTACTTTGGCATTTCCCCCCCAGTGGGCTGCAGGGTAAGGGTTTGTGCTTTGATGGCGTGATGGGCTACTGCAAGCAAATCCTTACAGTATCCTTGGCCCCATTTGAGTTGCAGCCTTCCATCTGGTGCTGCTTTGGACATTTTTGCCAGGGCTGGCTTTGTTCTCCAGTCCTGGACAGATATCAGTCTCTACTGCCTTTCAGGTCTCTGCAAACATTTATTGGAAGACATGGTCTAGTGTGAACCAAAGTCTGAAAAGCTTGCCCTTTTTTTCGACAGTTTCCGACTTTACCTGACTACCCAGGCAAATTGCTTAATTTCAGACACCTCATGGACAGAAAACTTGAAACACGTTCCTATGGTTGCAATAATCACAATTCTAGCACTTTTGCATTTAACAATTATGAAAAAAAAATGTTTTGACGTCACACACGCAGTTGTATTTTTCTGTAGATTGGTAGTTTGGTTTCCCACAAACCTGACGGCAAAAGACCTGGAGTATTTATAAAGGGCAGTCCTTGTAAATGGGTAAACCCGATCGCTTCTTGGTGGAACATCAGAAAACAAGTGGTAAAAAGTGCAAAAATACTATGAGCAGATTCAAGCAACAATCATGCCACAAGCATTATCATCGGCATAATCAATGGTAATGAGAAGGAAGTGGCCTGCTGGTGGCTTTGCAGTTATGTAGAAACAGATTGAGTTCCAGCTAATGCTTTTAAGAAAGGGCAGGTTTGAGAGGCAGCCTCAGAGGGCACTTGACTGTTGGGATCTCCTATACCTTGGCATGGGCATTGTTTGTTCCTCACTTCCATTCTACCATGATATTTCAGTTTCTTAGCAATGTATTTTGTTTACTCTCCTTTCGTGTGCTCCTTGTCTGTAATCCAATTCACCATGTTTGTCGTTCTGCAAACTTGCCACTTCAATCTTCTTTCTTCCCCACTACCACATCTTCCCCTTCTTATTTCACTCTACACGTTTCTCACCCCTTGTACCCACCTAACCCCCGACCCGTATTTTTCATCCCTCAAACTTCACCCCTTTCTCCCTGGCCCTACATTTTGTACTTTTGCTCCTTGCACACTATGCCTCTCTCTTGTCCCCGCCTTCCTCCCGTCTGTCCGGGTTTGGAACGATGACGACGCTTGGCTGGTGGATTACCCTTTGAAACTAGACACCGGATTACGGGCCACACTTACCACATCTCCTTTTATCAGAGGATAAACCGCAGCCGCACTCAAGGAGAGGCTTTTCCTTACCTTACCAATCACGGTGAACAGTTTAAGGGGGCGAATGAGAGCACTGAGTAAGCACAGAAAAGTCGCTAAAATTAGGCCTTGAAAAGTTGGTTTTGCATTAAAAAAAGGTACGTGTTGGACCTAAAAAAGAATGCGCTGGGTCTAGGAAGGTAGGTGTTTTTTTGTCAATGTCCACACCCTGGTAAGACAATATAGAACAAGCATTTGCAATGCAATATGTCTCGCAGTTATGCAAGTTTGAGCTATTGGCATTGTAAATAGCTATGCCTTTATTTTGGTACTGGTTTTAAAAAAACAAAATAAATGACATTGTCATTTACAATGGCAATAGCTTAAACTCGCGTAAATGCGAGACCTGTGGCATTGCAAATGCTTGTTTTTGTTGTTAAAACATAACCTTTCTCTGACCCCACTTGTGCCTTAGCAGAGCCAATAGCTCTTGCTAAACACTTCCTGAAAGCGAGACTGATTGCATCGTAAATGCTTGTTTCTCTCTCTCTCTAGTCTTCTGCCTTCTTTCTTTCTCTCAAAAGATCAAAGGAGATAGTGAAGAGGAAAAAGATAGAATCGTCCTCCTCTTGATACTGTTATCCAACATAGGGATTCTACCATGTATTATGTGAATTTATCTGCACCCGTGCCTGTGCTGCTATTTTTATTTTTATTTGAAGTGTTTAGTCTTTCGTGAAAAATGGTGCAAAGGGATCAGAGCTCCTTCTCTCAATTTGTGAGAAGGGCAATGTTTCAAAACATTGTAAAATACCCCTCACACACTGAAACCTGATTCAGTGTTATGCTTCATCATTGGGGTCTTCTCACCCCTCTACGAGACGGGGTATGCTATGACTTACGTAGACGCCGGAGCACTTTATTCAGTGACTGGTGAGTATGTGTAGTGCGTGGGATCGTGAAAAGAAAATGTGAGATGGTTAAAAATGTTCCGGTTAGTGGTACAAAAATACTTTATTGCCTTCCCTGGCTGAGAATAGTAAAAGTGGGGCGGTGTAGATGGTGTACTATAATGAGTAACCTCCTACAAGGTCGACATGTTTCAGAAGCCATCCCCTTGGCTTTCTTCCTCAGGACCAAAAAAACGATCCCTGTTACACCTCAATGGGTGATAGAATAAATATACATATGCTTGATAGTCACAAACACTGTACTTTGTTCCCTGTTATGGCAGTAGAAAAATATACCACATGTATATCTTAAGAACTTTAGAATTTAATCGTTATCGCTCATGAGCTCACACGAGCGGTGTAGGATGCCTTCAAATAGACAATGCTGGCAGGAGCGCGATCACCAAAGGAAGTACCTTCTCGTGGCTCGTAAGAACCTCTAGCAGAGCCAATAGCTCTTGCTAAACACGTTCTGAAAGCGAGACTGATTGCATCGTAAATGCTCGTTTCTCTCTGTCTCTAGTCTTCTGCCTTCTTTCTTTCTCTGTCTGACCATCACCCAGTCACTCATCCTCTATTTTGTTTAATCTCTCCTGTTAGCACTCATTCTGACATGCACTATCTGTTCCCCCTCTCTCAGTATCACACATTCTCTCTCTTGCTTCCTCAATCTCTCTCTGAAGCAGATACATACACACGCTCAATTTCTTACTCTTTCTCTCTCTCTTGTTTCTCTTTCTCTGTCACCGTTTGTCTGTCCTGTGGGTATAATTTTTCCTATTCTATTGCTCTCCACTCATACTAACCCGGTCTGTCTTTCTCACTTGTTTATTTATTCTCCCCTACACACACCCTCTTACCTCAGTTTTTCATTCTCTATCTCTGGCCTCAATGCTTCTATATATCGTACACGGATTTCAAACTCTATCCACACAGTTTCTTATGTTCCCAATTGCCTTAAGTATAGTCTGCCCTCGAAATCTGGCATCTGTTGATTCTCCACGAGTGTTTGTCCGCTGCTCATGTTGAAATTCAGGTACTATTTCCCAACCTCCACCATCTTGTTGTTTAGTCCACAGCCCCATCATAACAAAAAAAAAGCTATAACAAACATTACAACGGGCAGGAAGAAGTTGACACCATTGCAAGAACAAATAGAGTAGAAAACATTTTTATGCTAATTCTTTTTAATTAGGGTAGTTCAGTTGTACATGTTGGCTTGGTTATACACAAAGTAACAAAAATGCTTATAACACTTTTTTATTATAACTTTTCAACATGCTGCACAGGTTTTGGCAAAGCCAATAGCTCTGGGCAAACACATATGGTCCCAAAGGCAAGACGAACTGGGTATGCCAATGCTTGTTTGAAGAACTCATTTGTGGGTGTCGGCAGGAGGGCACAGCCTGAGGAGAGCTGTGTTGGTTCGTGTACTTTGTGTCTTAGTTCCCAGAGCCCTGGCACACAGGTGGGTAATGGGGAATCTTCCGACAGACGTGCAGGCTGCAAGGCCGGAAGTCCCGAACAGAGAGAGGCCGCCTGACATGCGGCCTTTCACTCCTGCTGGCAGTCAGGACTGGCAGGCGACGCAGGCAGCGCTGCCCGTCTGCTCCCAAGCCACTTGTTTGTCCATGTGCCGGCCACGAGGAGGCGGCTGAGAACAACAGCTACGCGAGAGAGGGGAAGCGCGAGGCCCTACGGAAGGAAGGGGAAGCCTTGGAAATATTGTTCTACAAGAGAGAGTTGACCGGGGCACATGACTCACTAGCAAAGAATTTCCTATTGGGACATTATTTTGGACGCAGCTTATGGAAGGAACGGCCCTACGTGGATGCCAAAAGCGTGTGTTGGTATGCGCAGAATATGTGTACCTAGCTAATGGGAGCGTCTTCCAATTGGTAGGAGAGAGTCCTGTTCTCTGCCAACGTCCGCGGGCAGGCGAGAGGTAACACGTTATGGTGAATATGAAATTCAATAGGGACGCATCCAAGCTACCTAAAAAAACTGGGGCTCATCGTGAAGTACATAAACGACATACAAAAAGGGTCGCCCCCAATAAAATGGCGCCTTCCATTATTCGTTGGCAGATTTAGGCTTGTAGGACCCATCTGTGGAACTACCTTCACACCACCCGAGCCTTTCACAAATCCATGAAGCCCTCAGGATTATTAGCGTTGAGGTGTAACTATTTCTTATTGTCAAATATATATTTCAAACCTTTTATGGTGAATGGGAACTAATGTTGTCCAAATACAACAGATAATTACCAGCAACTTTAACAGTTAATTCTTATGTATTCCTTTTAGATTGCGTGGTATTATTCAGATGAATCGTCTGTGCTATCACAACATGGAACCTGATGTGGCCAGATATATGGGTTTGTGGGACTTGGGCCCCACTAATAATCAGAAGTGCCCTTAGGGCCAGGACCTTATACCATGTTTACAGGATGAACGTTAGCAACGATGCAGCAATGCCAGTTCTTGCAGAAAGACAAATCACAAAGTTTGAAAAAGTGATCAGCATTTCTAAGAGGACTCAGGTGGGATGTTGGTGACATACTGCATCTTACAGCCACCTTCCATTTCTCACACCTTTAGAAGTCAAGCGTTAAAACATTAGAGGCAGAGCATTTACTTGTTGAATACCTGCCCCTTTGAAAGTGCTAGACAAGTGTATCCCAGGTTTTAAAATGTCCCTGACTCCTTCATAAGGTCCACTCCTCAATACGTGCACAAATGCATGGGATTTACTTTAGGAAAATACCTTATATTTTCTTTTCACAGTTCAATTATCTAGTTTATACATTTTTAGTGTTCATAAGCCTCCTCAGGGTACCAATAAAAACACTTGAAAATGTAAGCGCTGTGGATCACGTACGGTACACATTGCTTCGTTTGCACCTCACCTGTGACTGTAATGGAGGGTGTGAAAAGGTTGCGACAGCCCATTTTTCATGAAGTGCAATTGATTCTCATTGCCTATGCTAATTTCTCCCCACGGTTGTTTTAATTGGACTTGGATTCTGATTTCCTGGTTCAAGGGATGGCAAGTTTGTGTGTCCAGAAATGGTTTGTTGATGCTTCACAAAATGCATAAATACGTTGGTTATTTCTTGTTCATATTAGGCTGAGGTCTTTCATCCCAGGATTGTTTCCGTGGACCATCACCTATTAAAGGACACCTTGCAGGGACACGTGTGTCATCTTGAGTCACAACAGAACTTCACAGTGATTTGGTGAACCCGGCTCCTACTCCATCATTTTAGTGCACATCCAAAAACCAATAAGTGTTGAACATAGGCATTACTATATTATTATTGAATGACCATCATTTTCTTATATCAGGCTACTGGTGACATCATAAGTACCCTGTAATGCCTTATTGCCTATGCCACTGATCTGTAATGCAGCAATGCTTGCTGCCAGAGCTGGAGTCAATAATACATCTCCGGGAGGGGGGCAATGGCAAATACCACTTTAACATGTGATCTGAAGGAGAGCTGTCCTCAGTCGTTGATCCTTAGGACTCTGACAGTGCAGAGCACCAGCTGATAAACAAATATTTTCATAGGTTTAATCAGTATTGATATTGATTTGGTATGTAAAGCGAGTGAAAGTCAGTGGCATCTTGGCACTGATATCTAATACACTGAGGGAGATATTCTCAAGAACGTGTGATAACCACAAAAGTAAATTAACGCAACACTCAACATCGCAGTCTATCGCGGGAAAATTATGCCGTGTTAACTAGGTATTCACAACACGGCTGTACCATGCTTTAGTTTCCTTTTTTTTATATATTTTTATAATTTTTTTATTGAGAGTTCAAATAAGACAGATAGAAAAAACAAGACACGTTTGAAATCAAATTAATACAGTACGAGGCATAAGAATATAAGAGACATTTACATAATTTATCATTTCAGAACTTGAATTATAAAGTGCAGAGTACGTTAGAAAGCAAACTAACAGGCTGACAATAATATTCATGAGACTTTGATAGAATTAATACAGTGCGAAACATTTAAATACAATAAGCATCTTCACAGTTATCATTTCATAGCTTGATTGTAAAGTGCATCGTGCGTAAACAAGACAATCTAGCAGACTAATAAGAGTTTCAGGAAATTGTGGGTCGGGTTGGATGATAGCAGAGAAATTAAGAGTCAAACACACTCCAGTATTTGTCATATTTTTTAAGAGCCCCTGATCTTAAAGCATATTTTCTTTCCCTACCCTGGATTCGAAGTAATTTTGCCCTCCATGCCTGAAAGGTTGGTACAAGATCTGTTTTCCAGGACTGTAATATAAGGGATTTAGCTATTAAAGAGGCTATGAAAAGGGACTCATCATGTGGGGTATGACTAAGGGAACAGCCTAAAATGGGGATTAGGTCATCGAATACTATCTTGGTTTTGAGCTCGAATGAGAGATATTTTTCTATTTCCTTCCAAAATACCTGGAGTTTTGAACACTCCCAGACAATGTGTTTCCAAGTGCCTTTCTCTTCGCACCGGAAGCATTTATCGGCTACTTGGGGGAAGATATTATGTAAAAAGGAGGGGGTTCTGTATATTAACCATTTATTATAAAATTGCATACGTTTAAAATTTGCTCCTCGGAATATGGTTTAGTTAAATTTATTTATTTTATCCCATACCTGTTGGTTAATTACAATATCTTCCCTCTTTTTCCATCTCTCAATTATCTTGCTGGAAGAGTCCTGCTCTTTACTTTCTTTTAATATTTTAATCCAGATACTCATTTTCTTTTGCATTTTATTATTAAGAGTAGAAGAAATATTTTCTTTATTAAATACATTTCCTATATCAAGCTCTCTAAGTTTTGGATTTAGCATGATGAAGGACCAGTTCAAATTTGTATGAGAATGATTTATAGGCTGGAAATTTCATCCCAAGATTTCCACCTATTTCCCGAGAGGAAGTCCTCAAGTTTCTCAAAGCCATTTTCCTTCCAGAGAGTTAATGTATTTTTGTCCATAAAGCCAGCATCACCCAAGCTAAAATGTATTAAATTCGTCTTATTACTTAAGTTAAGTAAGTCATAAAATTAAAAAAACTGAGTTTTCAGCTTAAAAATCCACTGTAGGGTCTTATAGCGTACTTTCTTTGGATCTTTCGTGATTCTGACCGGATCGGAAATTTTTAATTCTAACAACATCTTCTTCATAAAAAAATTGTCTGCCTCATGAGGATCTAAAAAGAAAAACCTATAACTATAATGTGCAAAAGACGCAAAATAGTACTCTCTGATATTTGGAAGGGACAACTCTCCTTGTATGGATGGTAAATATAAAGTGCTCAGTGCAAGTCTGGCGGATTTTTTTGCCCATAAAAAAGAGGAGATCAATGCATCTACTTTTTTAAAATAGGAGGCCTGAATTGCGCAGGGTACTGCGCTAAAAAGGAAATTAAAAAGAGGTAGCACCGACATACGGACTAGCGCTGCCCGTCCCATAAGAGACAAGGGTAGCAAATTCCAGCTGTAGTTTCCTGATAACACGTCAAATGACCGTGTTAAAATCAATGCCACGCTGCAAAAATGCGAAACACCAACGCAAAAAATGTTGCGATGAGGCCAATCGGGATACAAAAAGCAGCCAAAAACAGTGGCAGGCCTGCAAATCCCACGCATCTGACAGGAAAATGCACTAAAAAGCAACAAAAACAACACACCGGAAACAGTCCAAATTGTGCAGCAACATGGATGCACTCTGATCGCGCGCAGAGGCCAACGCGAACCCCACAAGCCCCACAGACCACCAGCAAGGAACAACAGGGTCAGGAAAGGCCAAGGAAAAGAGAGAGAGGAAGACAGGGTGCAGTCCACAGGAAAACTAGATCAGCCTCACAGAGGTGACAGAACACTACCACCAACTGATCCACAATTAGACTACCATGAATGCAGTTGGAGTGTCGAGGAGGCCAATAAAGGAGGCCAAGAGGCGTTGGCATGATGTGAAAACCTAAACCAGACACAAAGCCGCTGCCAACAGGAAGGCAGCAACGGCGACAGGAGGTGGAAGTCCTACACCACAGGAGGAGCTGTAGGAAATGGAGGCCACAGTCATTAGTGTGGAGAAGGTGACGGAGTCAGGAGTCCGGACACAGCTCGGGTGGACCTGACACAACAACAACAGTATGAGTAGCGACCAGGGACTGGGGGATGGGGGTGAGATGGGCACAATGGTACATATGCACAATGAGGTGTAGTACACTGCACACCCACAATGACCCTGGATCACGTCCCTGATCCCCATGGCACACTGTAGCACATACACATAGCAATAACAGCACATCCACATTGACAACAATGTGGTACAATGCGCAAACCCAACACTGCAGAACAGAGGACACAACTGGCTCCGCACTTGTGCTGAAACTGGCCAGCTACATCTGACAGAGCTGGAAACTGTGAAATGGAAATGTACGCGTACAACCTCACATCCGTCATGTAGTCCAAATGTTCACTGTCCCGCATCTAAATCCGGCACAAACAGTCACAATGTACATTGTCATACAGTCTGCATGTAAATAAGAACAATGCGCCAACATACATTTCAACACAATGTCAACATGCATCTCCCCTTCACATTTCAGAGGGGCACACAAATCCTCCAGGAGAGCAGAGAAAACCACTCATCACCTCACCTCCGACACTGACCCCCTACAACAGCCCATGGACATCCCACGCAACCCACCACCAGGAACAGGGCAGCCAAGCTACAGAGAGGAGAACATAGTCTCTGCAACAGACCACACAGCAGGAAGCACCCGCAAGCACGGCTTGCTCCCAACACTACACCGACCCACACATGGCATCTCAATGCCAGGTGTTAGAACCCTAAAAAGAGGTGGCCGAACAGGTGAGGTTGGGGTCCGAACCCATGGAAGGCGAACTAGATCACATACGTGGGTGTCTAATACCCTTCAGGGACCACCTACACCCCACAAAGGAGGCCCACACTGCCACAGAGACACATGCAGATGCACATTCCCAGTATGGAACCACGCCCAGGGGCACGGAAATATCAGTCACACCCCCACGTTGGGTCTGCGTACGACGGCCCAGTCCACTCCTCTTACATATTGAGTGGGTGGCGACAAAGCTACATATCCAAGGTCTAACCTGCTTCCTGCAGTGACATATCTGCGTCCGCTGTACACAGCACAATGTAATGTCGTAGGGCCCAGGGCCCTCATGCATACAAGACCACAGGGACACATGCAGATGGTATGTGGAACTGGCTACGGACACGTGCGTCCGGACCCTTTGTTGGCAGGGCCACATATACAGTGACTCCTGTGCTGGATGTATGTGGGGTGTGTGTAAGCCAGCCCACACAGAGTGGTTGGTTCTGGCAACAACTTGAACACTGACTGGACACCATTGAAACTGAAACAGAAAACGCCAGCACACAGAAGTGTCAGTGATTTGCAGTGCACTGAGATTGGGGCACTAGAGCTGAGTGCGCTCATGTGAAGAAAATGTCTAGGATTGTGTCCCTTCAAGATATTCCTGATGCAGATGCAGTGGGGTGAGTTAGACCTGCATCATCTTCCTCATCAACGTCCCAGGTCTCCCACACTGCTTGAGGTGACATTGCTGCGCAGCCTCTCCACAACACAAAACTCAATCAGTAACGGTCCATGGGTTGCGGTGCACTGAGTCAGTGGCACCTGGAGTGCTGAGCAGGGTATCAGGCAGATGATGGCATCAACGACAGGTGTGAGCAACTCCGTCAGTCTGCCAGTACCACTGTATCAACTCTGGCAGATGGCGGTTGGAGGTGGTCCTGCCGATGGTGGTGTGTGCCTCCTGTGGTGATGCCACGTCCGGGCCAGTCAGGACTCCATTCTTATTTAGATGTGTGAGCCCTGGTAGATCACAGTTGAGGCCGGAGACAGCGGACAGAGCAGGGCCACAGACACATGGCGCTGACAACCCCAGGCCCATCGTCTCCGAGGCCATCCAAAATTCATTCAGGCAGGGTCCCTGACTTGAGCGGCACAGAGTTGGTGGCCCCGGATGCACAGCGGCCAGCACAGCCACACCGCCACAGGACGGTGACTTGTGGTCCACTGAGGTAGGGCCACACAGACTGAGCGGGTCCTCGGCGATGTCTAAGGGGACTTGGGCGGACACTCACGGGGGACAGTGGAAGGTGTCCTTCAGGGCATGATGCAGAGGGCAGTAGCCGTCTGGAAGCAGCAAATGGAGGAGTGGAATGCTACAGCCTTGTTGCCACCACCAATTCGGTATCAGCTACATGAGGATGAAAACTATCCCCTAGTCCATAGACTCAGACGCCACCAAAGTTCGACCAGAGAGTGTCCATGAATGTCGGGGAACAGACTTAGTAGCACCGGGGCTGAGAAGGGATGCAGTCTGTGATGAAGCTGGTACACTGATATGTACTCTTTAGAAAAAACGAACAATTAGCACCGGGTGTTGTGCATATTTCTCAATGAGAGCAAAGGACGTTATATAAATGGAATGATTACCAACTTATATATTTTTGATATATTCTATTTTATTCTTGAAAACAAATTGTTATTTTTTATGCATCTCTTTGTCTTTTTTCTCTCTTTTTTTTAATTATACAAAACATCACATAAATTGTTTTACATGTACGTGTGATTCTGTTAACAAACAATAAAAATTTACAATCACAATACAAATAAGAAATTTTCCATAAAACAGTTCATCAATTACAGAACCAAAATCCCATTCTACGCGTTTCGGCGTGTGCCTTCCTCAGGAATTCTGTAATTTTTTCCGAGATAGTGGTTACTGAGATCTAGACCCAAGGGACTGATTTTACTCAGAAAATGTATTTTATCTGAAGTCGCCCTAGGTTCCCATGTCTGGAACTTCCAGGAAACATTAATAATGGAATTCACGTATTTTCTCTATGTGTCTGTCCAAAACGGGTTTCCGAAGATACTATGGCGGATAGCTTATGCTCGCTGGTATCAGTGATGACACTTACTTTACTGTCGAATCAAGGTGATTTAGGGTATTCTTCTCAACGTAAATAATTTCAAACGGGGTCCAAATGATAGGAACTTCTTCTAGATTCGTGATCCAGGGCATATGTGTTGGTGCTTCGCCACTGGTAACTTCCGTCCGCCATTACTAAATCAAGACTCTGTGACCTACTGGACCAAAGCGTAGGCCAGAGGCAGCGGTCAGCAGTGGCCCACAGCCACTTGTTGTTGGCTTGAGATGCACAGAGTTAGTGACACCAGGGCAATTGTCGGTAATGTTCAATCGCCTCTGTAACAATGATCCTTTTTTCCTCCTGACTGCAATGCGTCTTCCTCTTACACCTCTCCTTGCGTGCAATGATATGTACTTTGCCATTGAAAAATCGATGCTCAGCTCCAATTGTGTGACCTTCCCGAGTGCTGTGTGGCCCAAGGGCAGTTGTCCGCGTGAGCCCACAGACACGTGTGGTTGTAATGCTATGCACAGACTTGGCACCACATCGAAGGGAGTATAGTGACATAAACTGTGCCTTAAATAATGATCACTGCCATGGTGTAATCAAGACTCAGTTCCAAATGTGTGACCTACTAGTCTGCTGTGTCGGCCGGTAGAGTACGACAACGAGAAAGGAGTACTGCTGGCCTTGCTCGCGGAGGCAGTGATGGTCGTAGCAGGTTGCCAGGGTCGCGGGCCTTGGGCGTGTAGCTTGCACTGGCACGTGGTGGGCCCTCTTCGACACACGCCGGTGTCAGCAAGTGGGCATTGAGGCCTGGCTGCGCAGGGGCGGGCAAGACTGGTACGGGGACCAGCGTCCCGGGGTGCAGCAGGTGCACAGGGTCGCAGGCAACACCACTCACGGTGAAGGCGTCGGCCTCGTGGCGGAGTGAGAGGCGCCGCCCTGGCAGACACATTGGGCATTCTGGAAGAGGACCACACCCAGAGTTACGTGCCTTTTTTTCACACCCCTACACTGGCCTGGCATACGCCGGGCCAGCCCACTCCGCTCACGCGGGAGACTTAACAAGCTACATTTCCGTGATCTTCCCCACTGGCTGGGGTGACATGGTTGCGTCTAAGTCCACTAAACTCCAAACACCAGCGGTATATGTCGGTGGATGTAGGGATCATGCACACTGCCTGGGTGGTTGGCGTCGACGTTGGTGAAGATTCCCCGGTGGTTCGCTATTGCCTGGACATTGATGGTATACGTGCGCTTTCTGTTGCTGTAATTGTGTGTGGTGTTGCCAGGGGGCACAAGTAGGACATGTGTGCAGTCAATTGGCCCATAACACGTGCAGGCTGCCAGCTGTTGCGTGGATGCCTTGCTTGGTCTCCGCATGATCCTGCGCAGTGTGGGGGAAGTATAGATAGTGTAGTACCAAGCTGATGGTGTCATCCATGACCGTTGTGAGTGACTTGGATTGGGCTGGCTGTGAGACTCATCTGACTCAGGCGGTTGTTGATTGTAGGGTACCAGGGGCCAACAGGCGCAGCACAGCCAGCAGCTTTGTCTGAGGTGGGATGTTGGTTGTCTGCTGTGTTGGTACCGTCAGCCTGTGGACAATGGTGGTCAGGATGCAGAGGATAGTTGTCCTTTTGAGCCTGTGGTGGGCAATGATAGTTTCTGGTGTTGGGTCTGTGAGTTTGGTGCGTTTCCTGAGGGTCGCTGTCTTGGTCTGCGCTGCCTCGGTGTTGGTCCGGGGTAGGGCCCGGGGGGGGGGTGGCGGTGGGTGTTGTGACCCTGTTGGGGCTTCGATCTGCATGATCAGTGGCTCCATGGCATCTGTTGCCCTTCATGTGTGGCTCTGGTCTTGGCTCCCTTTTCTGGTGCAGGCTGTCATCCGACTTTTACACCAGGTCAGAGCAGGTGTTAATTTCCTGCTGCTAACGTGCCTTATCGCCTTCTTTTGGGTTCTCATCGCCGATCTGGCTGGTCATTGAGAATGTCGCGGAGTTGTGTTGTCGCGGCTTTTTGCACGGGAACGCCTACTCTGCATCTCATTAGCGATAATTGCGGAGGTCATCTGTAGCGATGTTTTTTGGGGCTGCTATAACGGTTAAACTGGTGCTATGGGCTGTTAGCACCAGCTTGGGAATGGGGTGATAGATTTATCGTGACTTTGGCTGCGATACAGTACAGATAACTCGGCGATAGCTCCTTGAGAATATGCCCCCCAGTCTTTAACTGTTTCCTGAAACTAAAAAGATTAGACTGGGCTCTCAGGTGTTCAGGTAATTACACTGCAGGAAGCTGAGAATTAAGGAGACAATGGGGCACATGCATCAATGGAAATTGTATTCGCAAATGGGGCGAATCGCAAAATTTGGCCGTTTGCGAATGCAATTCCAATTTTTGGGATGCATTAACATTTTTGTCATTTTCGCAATTTAAGAAATCGCAAAATTGCGATTTCTTAAATTGCGATTGCATTTAAGGAATCTCAAATTGAGATTCCTTAAATGCATCTAAGGGGAGCGAAATACCATGACGTCGACCTTCATGGTAATTTGCGAAAACTTTGAAAAATGCACTAAAGTGCATTTTTCAAAGTTCCATTTTACACACACACACATGCCCTTTGGGCATGTGTGTGTGCAAAATGTACCTATAGGAAGATTTCAGGGGTGCAACAGGGTGTTCTTTGGACACCCCTGCACCCTTGAAATAGCATTCTCAATTTGCGAATTTCTAATGGTGAATTGCAAATTGAGAATGTCTTTACATTCATTCCTATGGGCCTCTAGGCCCATAGGAATGAATCGGGAGGTATTCCTTAATTGCGATTCTCAATTAGAGAATCGCAATTAAGGAATTTTAAGAAATCGCTATTTTTTTAGCGATTTCTTGATGCATTGCAGTTTGCAATTCCTTAATTGTGATTCCTTATTTTTCGCAATTAAGGAATCGCAAAATGCAATATTGATGCATGTGCCACCAAGAATCCATCTGCCTGTTGCCAGACATTTTTGAACCAGGCTGTGAGTTTTGAAAGTGATCTGCACTAAAATGTTAAATACATACACTAGTTCCCACAAATTACAGGTGCATATCGGTTTCCTTTAGAACCATGTTTACTGTAGAGTAGATGTATGTTGGAAAGATGAGAGGTCCACGGCAAGTTAATGTTCCAGGATAATCTTTATTCTCAAGACGGATGGAACAGCTTAACAACCACCGACTGCTCGCAGGCACAGTCCAGCTCCAACTGACCACAGAACTAAACAGGACATTCTACATTCTAAGAAGCTTGCGTGCTAAGAAGCACAGAAGCGGCATACAACACACCTCCCTCCCCTAAAAAAACAAAAAAAAAACAAGTACAAACATAATCTTTCATTTTTACAGGTGGACGCGAAGAACGTAAACTTCTTCTAGGAATAGAATCTGCAACTCTTTGCACAGACTCATCTTGAGCAACAGGACCAAATTCGACAACACCTTGATCACACGAAACATCAGTGTTGTTGACAAAATCCTGTGGACCAAGGGTGGTGACAACAGGTACATCAGAAACGATAGGTAGAGTCTTTTGTGAGCTTTGCATAGCATTGAAATCATCCAAAAACAATTGATCATTATCCTCTACATAAATATGAGAAGAACATTTCTTAGAATTCATTAACGACTTGTCAGATCTAACAACGGACACACGTCTAAAATTCCAAATTTTCCCCCCTTCAACACGTACAGCTTTACTGAATACTTCAATCACTTTAACAGGATCCGACCACTTAGCCCAATTCTTAGCAAGTGAACTTCCAAATTTCACACGCACGAAATCACCAACTTTGACCTTGCAGCGTGAAACCCCTTTCGCAGAAATTTTACCCATTTTCTCTTGATAAATTTTGACACGTTCTTTCATTTTGTTGACATTGAAACCAGATACAGCAGAGTCATCAGATTTTAACCACCAAGGTAAAAGCTTTGATCCAGCTTTGCGACCCTTTAATAATTCGAAAGGAGAACACCCTGTTACAGAATTGGGTGAGGTGCGATAAGTAAGCAAAGTGGCACATAATGCTTTTTTCCAATTCAAATTATTCTTAACGGCTAACTCTATTAAAGCGCTCGGTCTGACCATTGGCTTGAGGATTATAATTTGAAACCCTCTTATGAGAAATACCATTTTCTTTAAAAAAATATTTCAATCTCACTGCTAATAAACTGCGTTCCATTATCAGAAATGATCTCGGAAGGCAGACCCTCACGACTAAAAACGTTGTTAAGAAAATCAATGACCTGACTAGAGGTAATTCTTTCAACAATTTTGACCTCTGGCCATTTCGAAAAATAGTCAATTAAAACTAATCCGTAAACTTCTTTACACCCAGGCAAATTTAAAGGACCAATGATATCAATCCCTAATCTTCTCCAAGGCCCTTCCGAATACTCAATATGAGTGATCGAGGAGGACAAAGGTTTCACACTTTTGTCACTATTAGAGCAGGGTTGACAATTCCTGACCCATCTATCCACTAGAGCATCCATAGAGGGCCACCAATAGTACTCCCTTAACCGCCTCTTGGTGGTAGACATGCCCATATGGCCCTCGTGAGCAATCTTGATCAATTTTTCCCTTACTGAAACAGGGGGAATAATTTTGTCACCCTTGGTGATAATGTTGTCAGTACACATAAGTTCATCCTTAACCTTAAAAAATGAACTCAATTCGCCTGACAACTTCCTTTCTTCAGGCCACCCACACTTCATATAGGTATTAACCAAACCCAAAATATTATCCTCTGACATAGCCTCCACCCAAACATCTTCATTGATAACTTTTAAATCATCAACATCTATGTCTTTCATGGTGTAGGCTACATCACATTCATCAGAATGTTCATCATGCTGATGAGGTAAAGCTAATCTGGACATGCAGTCAGCATGCACATTGAGTCTACCAGGAATATATTCCACGGTGCATCGATACTCTTGCAATTTGGCCGCCAACCTGGCCAAACGAGCTGTCAAAATCCTTCCACCACCCGCAGCTAACATGCTCACCAAAGGCTTGTGGTCGGTTCTGAGCACAAATTTAGTGCCCCACAAAAATTGTCGAAAATGCTGAGCTGCCCAGGTACATGCTAATAACTCCTTTTCAATAGTTGAATAATTACACTCAGCACCTTTCAATGTTCTTGAAGCATATGAAATAATACTGTCTTCACCAATGCCTTTCTGCATAAGAACTGCCCCCAAACCAGTATTGCATGCATCAACTGAAACAATACATTCTTTACCCACAACAAATGGTTTTAAGAAAGGTGCAGAACAAATTTTGTTTTTTAACATATCAAATTGCAGTTGCTGTTCATTACCCCATGAAAACTTTGCATTTTTTTTAAGTAAGACTTGCAGAGTAGACACTTTAGAAGCATAATTTCTTACAAATTTGCTAAAATATTCAGTTAAACCTAGAAAAGAAAACAATTGATCCTTATTGATAGGAGCAGGAGCTTTTGAAATACTGGCAATATGATCAAATTTAGGTATAATGCCTTCCTTTGAAATCTCATGCCCCAAATATTCTACCTTCTCTTGCCTGAATTTGCACTTGGAAAACTTTAACGTCAAACCTTTTGATTGTATCCCACCCAAAACAGCTTTAAGATTCTTATCATGTTGCGCAACATCACTGCCAAAGACCAGAATGTCGTCTTGGAATGCAATGGCACACTTACAGCCCTCCAACACTTCCTTCATTAAGCGTTGAAAAACAGATGCGGCACTCGCAAGACCGAATGGCATACGTAAATAGCGAAACATACCCTCAGGAGTTACAAAAGCTGTTAGGTTCCTAGATTCCTCATGTAGAACTACCTGGTGATATGCACTAGCGAGATCTAATGTTGAGAATACACTCGCACCCGAGAGGGTGGAAATCAGTTCATTAATTTTCGGTAAAGGATGCATGTCAGTCCAAATCTCTTTATTGAGGCTGCGAAGGTCCACACATAAGCGGAGCTCGCCATTGGCCTTTAAAGAAAGAACAACAGGGGAAACCCAAGGAGAAGACTCGATGGGTTCGATGATATTAGATTTAACTAAATCATCGAGAATACCTTTCAATTTGTTACGATATGCCAAAGGTACATTTCTGACCCTATGCCTTACAGGTACTGCATCGATGCCTTACAGGTACTGCATCGTCCTTAAGAATGATTTTGTGTTTGAATTGAGCATACTCACCTAATTTCCCATCGAATACACTGGGGAATTCTTTCTTAATGTTATCTACAAATTCATTGTCACTAGGGGTTACAATACAAACAAGCCATGAGATATTCGGGTCAATATATACAGGAGGTGAAGCATTAGGATCTAATTTGATGCCCATCTCTTTCTGGTGGGGCCAACCTAAAAGCGAATCCCCTTTGTTAGCAATATAGATTTTAGCTTGAGTGAACCTATCCTTAAATTCTACCTTTGCCCAAAAGAAACCAATTAATTCGATTTTATGTCCCGAATAACTACCAGGTTTAATATCAGGACACGTGAATTCTCTATTGGGCCACAATTCCTCAAAAATATCTTTCCCAATTATAGAATACCATGCACAGGAATCCACTAACATGGAAACTTCCCTTCCATCAATGTAAAACAAAGCAGATGGAAAACATTTGCAATCATCAGAAGATATACATGATATACAGTTGAATTCACTGAATTCTGCATCAAATTCTTCTTCGTCTAATGAAATACAATTAACTTTCTGAGGTGAACAACACATTTTCCCAAAATGACCAGTTTTTTTTACATTTCACGCAAATCTTATTTAAAGCAGGACGAACAGAGACTTCTGCACCGTTGCTGCAGTACTGGTTTCCCGATTGTCTATTGGTATTATATTTGTACATAACTGATATCCTATTATGCTATTTCACTTACTACAGACTACTATATTGCTCCTAATAGTTGGTTCCAATTACCCTCTTGCTGACCCTACCCCTTGTTCCTGCAAGCTTTAAGAAAGAGGTAAATGCCATCCGTTGGGCCTAAGTTCACCTGTTCTCTATTGTTGCGGGATCTAAGACTCTGCACTGTTTCTGTACTATTATTTACTTGGTCGTTTACTGGTCTTATATATGTACTTGCTGTTATCCTACCATGCTATGCTATGCTATACTATGCTACCATATTGTACCCAATAGTGTATTTAATCTCCCTCCTGTTGCCCATACACCTGTTTCTGTAAAGCGCTCTGATATCTGCAAAGATCTTGTTCGCGCTATATAAAACTTTGAATAAATAAATAGGACAACTTTTAAAATTCCCCACATGGTCAAAACTTCCACATCTATAACATATAATAAATGTACGTCTATTATTAAATCTATTTTCTTTCATGAGACCTTCTTTTTTGAAAATGGGGACAACAGATTTTTTTTGAAAAGCTTGACTTTTGACAACTGATACTTCAGGTATAGACTCTTGGATCTTGACAGAACAACCCTGACTTCTTATTTCAGTCACGAACTTCTCTGATTGTTCGATACCCTTAGCTATGTTAACTACAGCTTTGAGCGAAGTTTCAGTTCCTAACCACAATCTTTCTAGAATCTTCTTGCTCTTTGTCTTCATCATAATTTGGTCTCTAAGGACCTGTTCATAGTTGATAGTGTCAAAGGCACAAGATCCAGCCAAAGCACGTACCGCAGATATGTAATTCTCAATGGACTCGTTTTCTTTTTGTGCTCTTGAGTAAAATTTAAAACGTTCCATTACAGTGTTGACTTTTTTCCCAAATCTAATGGTAAGTTGCTTCACAGCAATCTCAAAAACATCAGTTTCAGAGTCAGAATCTTCCAAGGGCGGCAAATCTGACAACTTCTTGATGCCTTGACCACCTAAAGACAACCGTAATAAATCCAACTTCCTTTTGGATGAACAACCATCTTCCTCTAGAACACTGACATAAGCCAGGAACATGGGATACCACAAATCCCAATCTATTTTGGGATCACCTGCCACTGGTAGAAAATGCGGTGGAACCATAATGTTTGCCATTGCTGTTGTCCAAACCTATAAATTTGTTTTAATAAGTAGAATAGTTTAATTGGTGATAAACTAACATAACTTTAATATATTTTGAATTTCTTAAAAATAAACAAACAAAAAAATGTTTTTTTTTTTTTTGCTGTTCAGAAAAACTAATATTCTTCTTTTTATTAAACTATTGTCGAAACAGAGAAAATTCCAGATTTAAAAACGTTTCTCAGACAGAAATGTTCTTTAAAACATGCTGTCCGCCGGCTTTTCAAATCTTCCCAACTTAAGATGGCCGAAAACGTGATAGCGTCACTCCCACAATGCTCTGCAACTGTGACGATCACACAGAGAAGGATATGCCAGACGATTATGAAGCAGAGAGAATGATGAGTCTTAAACGTTCTGAAAGCGCAGCAAGAAAGGCGAGGCGCTCGAGCTCATACGAGTAAGCTTCCGTTATTTTGAAGTTTAACGATGTTATTCATCCAAAGTCTCCCACATTAATATTCTACATCTTTTTTTTGTTTTCTGCGGTTTCTATGTTAATTGTCTGCCACGGGTGCCATCAGGTGCACTGATTTTTAAACTGCCGCAGAAACACACACATGCAGGAGAGATTACACTCGAAATTACTTTTATAAAATTCCGCAATTAATCAAATTTCCAAAGTTTTTACAGCCGCTGGTGCTATCAAGGCACATGTACTTAAACAGCCGCTGGTGCTATCAAGGCACAAATAACAAGTATCAAAATCTTACTTTGTCTGGAGCACTAAGTGAACGCTGTTCCTCCATGAGTATCCCGAATTTTTGTAAGGTCGCTCCCACTGTCGCCAATATGTTGGAAAGATGAGAGGTCCACGGCAAGTTTATGTTCCAGGATAATCTTTATTCTCAAGACGGATGGAACAGCTTAACAACCACCGACTGCTCGCAGGCACAGTCCAGCTCCAACTGACCACAGAACTAAACAGGACATTCTACATTCTAAGAAGCTTGCGTGCTAAGAAGCACACAAGCGGCATACAACAATGTAGAGACCACACCCCATGATTTTTTGCACCAGGCAGAGTATCACCAAGTATTTTGTGCCTTTTTTCACTGCCTCCGCCCGAGGGACACCTTTCTATTATCCGAGCTCCTTTTCTACTGTCCTAAAGAATCTGTGCTTTTTTTTTTACATACTTTCTAGTGCATACTTGCCCTGGTATGGCCAGCTCAGTGTTTCATTCTGTTGAGATTGATATATTGAGTACGATTAAAATGGGTAATAATAACAGCATTTATTTTCAGCACTTAGAAACACCATACGTGCACTACTTAAGGTGAAATAAACACACGTTATTATTATCACTAATACGTGTGACCAGTCTTTAGCTTGATCTGGCCTAAATAGCAATGTCTCCGAAGTCCACACATGGTGGGATTATTAGTGCCCCGCACCAGCGGAGAGGAGGGGGGGCATATTTTGCTCTTCTTCTCCCTGCACTCTGTTCTGTTCCTGTACAAGGCTGACATTGTGCTCAAAATAAAGCGCCCTTTGAGTCGAGCCACAGTGCTTCGGGAACTGTATTTGGGCGATAGTTTATCATCTCGACCATAACCCTGATCTGCCCCACTGACACTTTATCTCACTGCCACTGCTGTGCTGGGGTCTATGCATCTGCCATGTGCAGTGTTAGCACTACCTGCCTGCTCCTGTGTCGTGCTCACAGATGGCTGTCGCTTCTTCCTATCTGTTAGAAAGAGAGAGAGAGAAAAAGAGAGAGAGAGAGAGAAACAAAAAGAGAGGGAAAAAAGAAGAGAGAGAGAGAGAGAGAAAAAGAGGGAGAGAGAAAGAGAGAGAAAAAAAGAGAGAGAGAGAGAGAAAAAGAGAGAGAGAGAAAAAGAGAGAGAGAGAAAAAGAGAGAGAGAGAGAGAGAGAGAGAGAGAGAGAGAGAGAGAGAGAGAAAAGCCAGGTGTCACTGGGCCAGGGGCTTAATCTTACTCGCTAGGAACCAAAACTGAGCACCAAGTTAACCCTTTACTCTTGACTGTCAGAGAAGTTAGTTGTGCGGCCAAAGGCTTTCCCAGGGACGTGACTGGATTAAGATATCCAGCAATCAGCAGAAACCAGGTGAAGAAATAATAACTCACTGTCCAGTCTGTACTTTAGTTTTAGAAAACGATAAAAGAACTTTGATTTTACCAGACACAGAAATAGGTCAATTCAACAGACAGGCCCTCAATTTGTTTATGGCCCTGGGCTCTTGCAGAGGTAATGCCTGCTGCTCTGTCAACTTGCAATCACAACAAAATAGTTAATCAGTTCTCACTTGATTATACTTGATGCTATGTCATGTTTTATTATAAGAGAGTCATCATACCACAGTTTTGGGTGAAGTAGCCCCAGAGGAAGTGCCCGGGGTAGTGCTTATGGAGCCGTCCATACAACGAGCAGCACACTACCAAAGCTGCTGGGTTGTGGCTCAGAACAAACTCCAAACGTCTGCATAAAAGTGGTGGTCTCCAATGGAGCCCAAGAGAGAGATCAAGGTTCTGCAGACTGTCCAGGATGACCCAGAGGCCAGCAGAGTACATTATGGATGAAGCAGGTCCTAGAGGACAGCAGACATTGTCAGAGAGAACTATACCCTCAGTGTGAGCCAGTCTCATAAATGGTTACAGCGCCACTGCCTTTCTGAAACCATCACCACCATCATTCGATACCACCAAAAACCAAAATATTGGTTACAGATGGACTGCTTGGATAGAGGCACTCAATGATTTCATTGATGCGATAGAAGAAGCCGATAACAAGAAGATTATCAAATATCTTAAGAATCTTGCTGGTGAAGGTGTGAAAGAAGTCATAAAAGAAAATGTCGAAAGCTGGCAAAATTGCATACTGCCAAATCAATGCTACCTTGAATCTCAATTTCAATCAAATGCCAAGTGTAGATCACAAAAGGTAAATTTTCAGACAAGAAGAACAGAAAGTTGGTGCAACATCAATGAGTTTGTTGAGAGACTAAAAAAACACTAAGTTTAATGAATTTGATGATGAGGAAGCAATAATCTCACAGGTATTGCTGGATGCCAGTCAGATGTATTCAAAAGATGAATGTTGAGGGAAAATCTTAGACTGGAGAAAGTTCTCATGGTTGCCAGAGCTAGCGAGCATGTGGAGCAATAAGCTACTGACATGTAGGGTGGCAGAGCCTAGAGCGCGTCAGTCATGAACATTAAATGTAAGCAAAAGTACAAGACAGAAGGACAACGATCTATGCCTCTACAGAAGAAGAAGTTGTGTTTCAGGTGTGGATTTTCGTTTCCACATGAAGGTAAATGTCCATCCATTGGACAGATCTGCAAAGGCTATGGAAAGGAGAACTGTTATGTAATGGTTTGCAAGGCGAAAGAGAAAGTAATTGTGTCACCATGCAAAGACAAAATGGCTGCCCGAACTTTCCAGAAGTGATGTTTGACGCACGGCCACAAGGCTAAGTGAACACACAAGTTGAGGCAAATCGACACCAAACAAAGCTGATCGTCATCTAAATCATCAACAAACAGTTCTTCATTATCACTGTAAAGTGAAAGCGAAGAAGATGGTTGTGCAATGTTTACCTCAGTGTGCATGTTGGACTGGCCGCATGTGAAGAGAAATGCAGATCAAAAAAAATTTGACATGAAAAGGCATCAAAGTAATTCGAAGATGGTCCGAAAATAATGCTAAAGGTAAACAGTTGCTTAATACCTTTTATTATCGATAGTGGTGCATCGATAAACAATATGCCTGAGGAGAACAGTGATCTATCTCCATTGCCTTGACTTACGCCATCGAAAACTAAAGTGTATACATGGGCTGTATCAATGCCATTAAAAATTCAAGGGCCATTTGTAGCAACAATGAAACACAAACAAATAAAAGTACAATTACTCTTTAATGAGGACGTCCGTCCTTTTGCTCAAAGACACAGACAAATTCCATTTCATTTACAGGAAGCTGTTGAAAAAGAATTTGAATCCTAACTAAAACATGATATAATTAAGCGTTCCACTGATCCAACGCAATGGGTTTCCTCCCATAGTGGTAGTAAATGTAAATGAACTTTATTCGGTATCCAAGTACCATCAAAGTGCACATTTGCATAAACATTGCAAAAAACATTTCATAAAAACAATATAAAAGATGTTACAGCACAGTTCATTGCAAAAGAGTCAGCACCATTCAGGATTCCATTTTCTTTTACATTGTTCATATGCCAAATGGAGAGAAAAATAAGACAAGACTATGTGCAAAATTGAGCAATGGATACTTAAAAAGTGGTAGAAGGTGGTTCTGACACTATGGGCCGCCCAGATTTTTTGCTTTTTGAGCACCTAATTGTTGAGCTTTCACTGTGGGGGATCTTCATAAGTTGAGACTCACTCACAGTGAACTCAGGATGAAAGAGACTGCATGGGGATTTTACTAGTGTCCCTCTGGCTTGACCAGGCCACTGCGCAGCAGCTGGAGTAAGGGACACCGTGCTGGTTACATGCAGACACAGGTGTACATGTGTGTGCACACGTGTAGGGGCTGCGCAAGGGAGAATCCTAGCATGCGCAGTCCAGGAGCAGCTACAGATGGAATGGTGTTGGCGGACCTATGCAGAATTGGATGGTGACATGGAATAGGCTTTATACACTGGGAAGAAACATGCCAGGGAAAGTCAGTGTCTTTTACTGTTTTTCACTTCATTATTCCCCTATGGGGATGTGGAGTCCATGGGCTAGAGTAACTTTCGTAAGGCCTACAGATTCCAGACACGCACCAAATTCCACTGTATCGGATGTGTGAAAGAGTATTCTGCAGAGTCCAAAGTCATATTTGTACTGCTTTTGGGTCATCCAGAACTGTCATATTTCTCTGAGACAGCCATAACCAGACCCAGGCTGAGGGCTGACCTCAGCAGAAAGGATTGATAACCTTTCTTTCACAAGCTATGGCCTCCTATCCAGGAAGAGAAGATGGGTGGGGCTGCAGGCTCATCCATCAGCAGCTATCACTGGGTGGCAGGCATCAGGCTGCACCAAGGAGGGAAGGCAGCGAGGGGGGGAAGGGGCTTTTTTAGAGACCATATGGCAAGAGACCCTGGACGATGCCATTTTGAACAAACCCAGAGGCTGGGCAGGAAGGAAGGAGCAGGGGCAATGAAGGGATGTGTCGCTGCATGATAGGGCCAACCAAGACTTCCTGCCAGCCCCCCACTAAACTTTTAAAAAGTGCTTGCACAGGAAGTGAAGCTCTCTCTGGGGTGTGGTCTGCTGAGGCAGAAGGTGCTGGAGCCTGGTGCAATGGGCAGTTGGTAGGAAGCACCCCCTGACTGCTCGAGAATCCTGAACAGCGCTAGGAGAAGAGTCCAGGACCAGGGTGCGGAAGCAGGGGCCTCTGTGTAGGGAGAAGAGAGGGCCAGGAGGAGAGCCAGGCGACAGGCTGGCACAGTGAGCCAGTGAAGACAGCTACCTGCTGAATTCCCCCTCCTTGAGACAAGGAGGGTGAAGGGAAGTGCTCCCAGTGGCTGGGAGGTACCACCAGGAGCAAGAGGACATGAAAATGTAGAAGATCAGACCCCTGGGGGCTAAGATATGGCCCCCGGAAGGTAGGCGACCTTTGACCCTTAATTGGATTGACGACTAAGCACGTGGTGCTCCGCTGCTGGTCTGGAATGGGCCCCGAGGTGGGTCAGGCCCCGGGGGCACCCCCCCCAAAGAAGACAAGTCAGGGTGCGCCCGTGAAATTGGCCCCGAGGAAGCCCACCCTGGCCCACGCCAAAACTGAAGCCAGGGAGTGCCGTCGCGCTCCCCGTGAAGAAGGGGGAGGGGGAGGGGGAGGGGCCGAGATCCCAACAAAGTTGGGGATGCCGTTGCACCCTCGTGAATATTGACCAGGGGCCCGGTACCCCATCTCTGGTCTTGATGAGTGAGCAGAAGGCGGGGGCGCCTTCGCACGCCCCTGTGAAGTTGTGGCCCAGGGGTCCAGGACCGCATCCCCAGGCCCCCGAAGAGAAAAGAAGTCTGGGAACCCAGTCCCGCTCCCCATGAAGTCACAGCTAGGGGCCTGGGACCTCATCCCCGGGCCCCAAAATGCCCAGAGGATGGGAGAGGGCCGCCGCACTGCTGCAAAACAAGGCCAGAAGAAGGAGGGGGGAGTGCCGTCGCACTCCCCGAGGTCCTGCCGGACCAGCACGATTCTCTGTGTCTGCCCATAGGAGCGGGCAGACCAGAAGACCGGTGCCGGCTACCGTGGCAGCACACGAGGGTGCTGGCCAGGCGGGGAGCCGGCGGGGGCAGTCAGGGGTGGGGTCCCTGGGCTGCCCTCCACCAAGGACAGTGTGTGGGTGTCCCAGGTGGGACCGGGACCCCCAAAACAAAGGAGTTGGTGCCTGGGGCCCGGATGAGACCGGGTCCCCCAACAAGCGGCCGGGGGTGGGCTCCACAGGCCCCATAACCCTCACCTGGGGGTCCTGGTGGGACAGGGCCCTCACCGAAGAGCAAAGGCGGCGCGAAGCGCCATAAGGGTGATCGCGGCTTTCCCCGGTAAAGCGGGAGAGCCACTGCTCTAATATTCATAGAGTGAATCAGCTAAAGTGCCCCACAATGCCTTGCAAGGCATATGGAAATTGATAGTTTTTGTGCCTGGTGGCCCCCAGAGGAGGGGGGTTCATCCTTATTTGTGAAAAAGGTGCTGGGGGAGCTGCTGGAGAAGCACAGTCTGACCCCCAGCACGAAGAGGAGTCCCCCCCAAAGTCACATGGGGACTCAAAAAGAATAACCCCTTGAGGGCTCAGCCAGCATTTAACACCTTCTGGGCTGGAAATTTTGTTCTACAGCTGAGGGTGTATTGAGAAGTGCATCAAGGAGTGAAGGGCTGAGTGGGGGATGTCTGGAGAAGGGCATCCCCTGGAGGTGAAGAGGTGTAATTGCACCAGAAATGCTTTTACTAACGGTAAGTATGTGTCATAAGTGAAGTGGGGTTATGTTGCCAGACATTCCTGCTAGGGTGTCTGGCTGTATATACATAATCCTGTGATTTCATCTGTGATGCCTTTTAGGGGCTGTAATTGCAATGCATTATAATGACCAGCAAAGGTGATGAATACTGTCATTCTAATGTAAGGCTTAAACACGTATTCTTGCTGCTGCGATTAAGTGATGAACAACCCAGACTGTTAGCCCTGAAGATGTAGGGGTGCATACTGTATGGTCAATATAAGATGCCCAGTCGGGGTGATGTGTCACTACGGCAGGTGAACCTTTTTTTAATGTGTGTTGAGGTAATGAGGTAGGTCGCCACTGGGATGGTGCCAGTGCACAGGGCCCTCGCTCCAGGTTATGTTCAACTAACTGCATTAGGGGGCAAGATGATGTGCATACACGGGAGTGGTGGTACTAGACCCCACCCCCTTTGGGAGGTGTGGAGATGTCATGCAATGTCACAAAGTAATTCCAACAGCTTATGTATATTTGTAAATTGCTGCATAGTATTGAGTAGTGTGTGTGTTTAATATATGTACTCTTACTTTTATAAAGCAAAGTAAAGACTGGACAATCAATTATTGAGTATTATTTCTGCGCACCTGCAAATGGCGATTACTAGCCCACACCACCTCCCTTGACTAAGCCTCAGACTGCTCTGCAACGCTACCCTCTGAAGGCCAGGCGCTACAATTGGGTGTTTGGTTCCCAGTGAAGGACAAATGTATTCATGTTATTTGAGCAGGCCTCACAGATGCTGCCTTGTTTTCCAACAAACAGAAACATAAAAAGCTGAAAGACTATCTTCGGCAATATATATATCCATACTAATATTATAAAGAGAGAGCCCAAACCTTTGAGGCGGGTAATCTCAGTAACCACAGCACCAATCACAACACCCAATACAGCGTTAGAAAGGGCAGTTGCAGCAGAAGGACATAGACTATGCAGACGGCCACCATATTTTGTTCTTTTTAAATTATTTTTTTGCAGACTTTTATATAGCGCGAACTTGACCTGAACTGAGTCAGGTATCAGAGAGCTTTACATAGCACCAGGTACGTTACATGAGGACACACATTTTCTGTTAGGCACGGGGAGATTAAGTGATTTTCCCAGAATCACAGGATGTTTGGCATCATTACCAAGACTCGAACCCAGATCCCCAGGTCCGAGGTCGAGCGCCTTAGTTGTTAGGCCAACTACTCTATACATTTAAAAGGTAAAAGAACCGTGCCAGCAAAGTAGTCCCCTGAGGGCGTGTCTGCGTTGTGCTGTGGCCGTGGGCTGGGGGCGTGACTAACGCTGGGGGCGTGTGGTACGGCCATCACATCGTGGGCTGTGGGCATGTGCTGGGGGCGTGACAAACGCAGGGGGCGTGTGTCAGCCCTTCATGCCATGTGAGTCGTACATATAAGCGCCAATTACGTTGCTGCGCAGCATCAAGGGGCACACTTGGGGCGTGAGAAACACTGGGGGCATGTGTCCAGCCTTCCTGCCATGTAAACGCAACTGCGCCGCATCAAGGGGCACACTGGGGGCGTGAGAAACGCTGGGGGCGTGTTCTACGTTCCGCCCTTCATGCCATGTGGTTCGTACATTAATCAGAAGATCTTCTGCTGTGGCCGTGTGCTGGGGGCGTGACAAACACGTTCACCTGGAGGCCTGGTAAGTAACGTTACTGCAGCCTCTCCTGCGCACTGTTACTGAACTCTCTCATTCAACAAAATTACACGCGCCTGCTACCATTAACCAGGGCTCTAGCCGGGCTCAGGCAGCGGATCAGTACACTAATTACACACGCCTGATAACATCAACCAGGGCTGCAGCTGGGCCTCAAGCGAGGGAACACGGGCCTGCTAACATCAAACAGGCCTGCATCTGGGCCTCAAGCGGGGAACACGCAAATGAGCGTGTCTGCGGGGACAATTACTGCAGCCTCTCCTACTCGCTGTCACTCAACTCTCTCATTAAACGGATTTACCCGTGGCTGATAACTCTCTCATTCAACGACATTACATGCGCCTGCTAACATCAACCAGGGCTGCAGCTGGGCCTCAAGCGGGGGAATACGCGCCCGATAACATCAAACAGGCCTGCATCTGCGCTTCAAGCGGGGGAACACGCAAATGAGCGTGTCTGCGGGGACAATTACTGCAGCCTCTCCTACTCGCTGTCACTCAACTCTCTCATTAAACGGATTTACCCACGGTTGATAACTCTCTCATTCAACGACATTACACGTGCCTGCTAACATCAACCAGGGCTGTAGCCGGGCTCAGGCGGCGGATCACTACACCAATTACACGCGCCTGCTAACATCAACCAGAGCTGCAGCCGGGCATTCTCCGTCCCTATTCTAATGAAACAAAAAATGTTGTCTAAGATTTTAAAATAAATTGTCCTTGCCAAATACACACATTACACACATTTTATTTCATACACGGACAACGTCGGGACGGGCTGCTAGTATATATATATATATATATATATATATATATATATATATATATATATACTAGCAGCCCGTCCCGACGTTGTCCGTATATATATATATATATATATATATATATATATATATATATATATATATGCCAACTCACTCCATCCACACCAACGAACTCCCAGTTGCTCGGAGTCTACCAGCGATGCAAGAAAGTGGAGCCGACCCAAATTGCAAGTGAGCAGTTGGTATTTTATTCTTCGTGAAGCTCGCCCTGCCAGCATAACGTTTCGGCCTGCCCAGAGGCCTTGATCACATGACGCCAGCCTGGGAGGGGTTACTTTTTAAAGTGCAAGTGCAAATATTACAAGGTTTACAATTGGTTGATGTGCATAAGGTTTAAATACCACTGACAACAGACTATAGAAACACATAAACAGATCGCAATCTTGTGATAAAAAAGATTTTTGCATAAAATCAGTTTCACAATGTATAATGAATCATACTAAAAATCATTTCGATATTATTTGTGCAAAACAATGCTTTTGACGAATACACATTCAAAAAAACACAAGCATAACTTAAATCGAAAAATCTTAGGTTATATACAAATGTGCAAATGTGCATCGTCACATGTTAAAACCTTAATTCATAAGCATGACGAGGTAGCTATCTGCATAATGCAGAAAAGAGACGGCATCAACATGTAATGTTTTCAGCAACTAACCCCTGTCAATGATTATATTGATCCGCTTTCGTGTATTATTAGCCCCTGTTGTTAAGACTAAAACCATAAACTGCCCAAGTGAGCGTTTTGTTCAAGTGGATATGTTGATTGTAAAAAACCTGTAAGTAAACTATGATTGTGCAGCTAGTGGAATGTGTGACTGTGAAAAGAATAAAAAAAAGAAAAAGACATTTTTTCATTTTTGTGATAATTGAACTGATAACTGCGCAGATTGGCAAATAGTGGCGAGCACCCTGAATACTCTCATCAGTAACCAGCTATGAATATGCAGGAAAGTATCAATTGACTGGACTGCCTAGCATGTAGGCTAAGACGTGTTTCTTACATAAAGTCAAGTCAAGATGATGTAGGTGGTAGCTTACAACAGTTTACAGACATGTGTAAAAATCCTCTGAGGCATTGAGCCCAGTTGGAGTCTTGCTATCTAGTTCAAGAATGTATTTGGTTTCTGTCGCTCGCAAAATAGCCTCTCTGTTTCCCCCTCTTCTAAGAGGACCAATGGCATCAATCACGTAATATTGCAATAAATCGCTTCTATTATCGTGATGATCTTTAAAATGCCGCGCAACCGGATATGTTGCGTCGCTGGAGTTGATGGCCCTAATGTGCTGGAGTATCCGTTTGTGGACCTGCAACTTGGTGCTACCAACGTAGCGCAGACCACATGGACACTCCAGCACATATATTGCAAAATCAGTCTTACAAGTAAGCTGCTTAGTTATTTTTAAGGGGGTTTCGGAAAAAGGAGTGGTGACTTCGGTCTTATTGACTCCATGCTTGCACGCCTTACAGCTTGCACACTTGCGGAAGCCTCTGCTAGTGTGAAGCCAGATGACAGGAGTGATAACTTCCGGGTTGGATTTTACCAGGGCATCACTCAATGAGCGCGCTTTTCTGAAGGTTATCAAAGGTCTAGGTGACATAAGCTCTCCTATTACTGGATCATTGCGAATAAGACTCTAATGTCTGTTAAAAATTCTCCTAAGGGCTCCATGTTGTTTGTTGAAAGTCCAAATCAGTCTGGTGGGCTGTTTGGAATCTCTTTCGACCTTTTTTCTAACTCTTTTGTGTGTTAGAACTTCCTGTCTAGGGAATGCATTTGCTTTTCTTATGGCATTACTGATGTCTGTCTCTTTATAGGCTCTAGCTAAAAATCTGATTTTGCTGGCCTGTTGAGCTACCGAACATTCATGTTCTGTACTGCAAATACGCCTAATACGCAACATTTCCCCGTAGGGGATGCTGCGTATTAGATGGGTTGGGTTGTGGCTGGTAGCGTGCAACACAGTGCTGCCAGCCGTTGGTTTTCTGAAAAGCTTGGTTTCTATATTGCCATTTACAATCATGATCTCTATGTCCAAAAAGTGTGCTACAGTTTGGCTGATGTTCGACGTGAACGTCAATTTGAAAGCATTGGAGTTGATGCGGTCTACAAAGGCTTCTGCTTGTAACAAGGAACCACGCCATATCAAAAATATATCATCAATATATCTGACCCACTGTATAATGTGATTACTGCAGATCTCATGGTAGTCACCATGGAGTACCTGCCTCTCCCAGTAGCCCATGTGAAGACAGGCATAACTGGGAGAGAAGCAGGCACCCATAGCGACGCCCCTGATCTGTTGGTTATTGAACATGAAATAGTTATTGTTAAAACAGTGGTTAATCATGGCTACTAGCATTCTGTTATGGTTCAACATTCCCACCGGTCTGAAGTCCAGATAGTATTGGACTGCCCTGACACCATCCTGATGGTGAATACTGGTGTACAATGATGTCACATCTAGGGTTATCAGCCACCAGTCGGGGTCCCAAGTCAAGCTGTTAATTTTTCTTAGGAAGTATATATATATATATATATATATATATGTTCAAGCTCCGCAGTCAAAGAACCAAATCAGCACTCGCAGTAGTTAAAACCCGCTAAGGTTTATTGCACAAAATATCAAAAACAGACGCGTTTCAGCACTTGCCTTCGTCAGTGTCAGCTGGCGACGGCAAGGCGGAAGTAAATAAGGCATAACAATCAACATAGAAAACAGATCGTGTTTCAAATCGTGAGCGCCATCTTAGAATGGTAACTTAACTCAAGCAAAATAGCAAATAACCTAAATAAAAGCAATGGTCTTAATGTTGAAAAGACAATTCATATCTCAATGACTATCACATAATAAACAGTCTTGTGTTAACTCATTTCGCCCTGGATGGGCTAAATCAATTTGGAATCTCAAATAAGATCCAAAACAGTAATTCATTAAATCAACATTCTTCGCATTGCACAAAAGTTCAATATATCCTTGGTGTAGGTTTAAGAAAAGAAATTGCTAATAGATGAAAACCCCTAACAAACTAAAATCCACTAAAAGCCTAAATGTCCCATACAGTGAGGCTACAAATCCTATTCACCAACACCCCCTGCACCATACTATCAAATTAAATTACAAACATCAAGTTTATCATAAAGGGTTCAAAAACCAACTACCAACTGGATTTCTTCAAAGCATTTTTTGAAAAAAATGGATAAACTCCTAGGCATTGACACAGCTCCCCGTGTACGGTTTTAATTGCTACTACTATAGATGTGATAGTAGTTCTTCCCCTGCATTAAGACCCCCTGGAGATTTCGTTTGGAGGTCTATAATGTATCTTGACTCCAACCGTCTAAGCTTCCGTTTAAGGTCCCCACCCCTTATGTCTTGTGGGACACAATCTAAGCTAAAGAAGCTAAGTAGGGTTCTATCACTATTGTGATGGGTGGCGAAATGTCGGGCCATCGGATAGTTCTCATCCTTATTCACGATGGCCCGTTGGTGTTCTAAGATTCTCAACTTGGCTGCCTTCATGGTGCTCCCCACGTACCGGAGTCCGCAGGGACACTTCAGACAGTATACCACAAATGTAGTCGAGCAAGTAATAAACTTGCCGATCCTGATTTTTGAATCTATATATATATATATATATATATATATATATATATATATATATATATATATATATATATATATATAAAATCAGTGTTAGTATACGAGAAGAACATTAAAAGACCTAATCACTTGGGGGCACAGGCAATAATCTATCACGTTTGTACCACGCTGCCTGTAGAAATATGCTTGTAGCAATAGCTATTACTGGTTTTGTGTCGCTTCTGAGTATTGTTAGGGCCACTATATATTTTGTGACCTTCAGATTTTTACATACGGGAATAATCCATTTCCGGTGTGGGCTACGATAGCTTGGGAAGAAGAATAATAGTGGTATTACCCAAAACGTATAGTTATGGATCTGTACGCATCGCCCTCCAAATGCATCACGCAAACACAGCAGTTGAAAGAGAGCGACATCCACGTCCGCACATTATCGACATGATGACACAATTGAATGGTGCGAAGCTCTTCTCTCGTCTTGTTTTAAATAAAGAATATCACAGGTTGGAACTGGAGGAGAATCGCCGGTGCACTACAACCTTTTCTATGAATATTGGTCTATGCCATTATAGAAGACTGAAGGCCTGATTTAGATCTTGGCGGGACTCCTGCCGTCTCTCCGCAGCAGAGTATCCAAGTATTCTGCCAAGATGATGATATTCCACCCACTGTATTGAGATGTGTGTTGGCTGAACCGCTGTCTGCATCAACAGATTGTTTCACATCACATAAACAGCGCACAATCGTAGAGGTGGCGGACTCCTCTGCTGGCTAATAGTACTCCATCAAGTCGGCGGGATTGAACCAAGCAAATTTAGATGTCGCCGTTGAGATAGCTGCGGTGTACTGATGAAGTGAGTCCCTGGCGGAGTGGAGACTGGTAAGTACTTGTGATTTATGTGTCAATAAACATATATGTTGTGCTTGCTTCTTAAATATATGTAGGTAATGTGCTATGCCTCTTTTGTTACATATGGCATAGCACACAAACAAAACACACACACTATTGTATGCACACCCACAGGCACCACAAGCACAACACACACAACTACCACAACAACATCATTTTATTTTAAGTGCCAATACATGTGTGTTCATTTTACCTTGATAAGTTGTAAAATGTTCACTAATGCATACACATAAACAAATATACATGAAAGTGCAATGTAAAAATACACAAGACTAAATCAATTGTCAACACACTATTCTTAGTAAGACAAGTGTAAAAGAAGCTTACCTTAGATACAAGAGACAACAGAGTTGATTAGCATCGTGGTCATGTAGTAGCAGCAAAGGAAGGACCTGGACAATGGGGTTAAAAAAAAAAAAGGTACATTTCTACCTCATTTCCCTTGATTCCACCAACTCATAGTAGTAGGCATCCTTGCCACAGACCGAACGTCACATCGTGATTAGCCCAGTGGTAATTTTGGCTGTGCTCACACCGACAACCGCTTCCTCCTATGATGCTGCTTGCGCGGGTAAAAAATCCTGGCAGAGTCGGCTGCACTCGGGTGGTCTTTCATCCATGGACCTGCTTACATCTAAATAGTAGGTGGACCGCCAAGTTGGTGGGCGGTGAAACCATCGAAAAAGTGGCGGCAGGACCAGATCCACAAAAAATGTAAATCAGGCCCTAAGTTTCTGTGTGTCAACAGTGGCAGGGCTTTTTCGGGATATTAATTCGACATATTATACAATCTGTCATGAGCACTTTCAGTTATAGTGATGACATACTGGTTTGCAGAGCTACACAGAAGGCACACGATAAAGTTCTCACCTAAGTGCGTCAATTGCTTGTTGATGCAGGTTTTAACGTTAAATGCTGAGAAATGTGAGTTCCAAAAGGTAAAGCTAAACTTCTCTGGCCATGTCTTTTATGATAGAGTTATGACACCCGATCCAGCTAAAGTACAAGAGTTATCAACTACCAGTCCCCCACAAGATGATTCCATGTTATGTTCATTCCTTGGCATGGCCAGCTACTGTTCTAGATATATACAAGACTTTGCCACTGTAAGTGCGCTGTTAAGAGACTTGATGAAAAATAATGTTTTATTTCATTGCTCACATGAATGAGAGCAAATGTTCAAGAAAATCAAACAAGCTGAAAAGAACAAGGTTGTTGTTGATGCTAGCCCTGTTGGGTTAGGCGAAATCCTTGCACAGCGGACACCCTAAAGTTTGAAGACATATTGTGGCATGTGCTAGAGAAGTTTGGCCCAAACTTAACATGCTTATTCACAACCTGAGGAAGAAAGTTTTGCAGTGGTGTGGGCTTTTGAATATTTCCACATATTCTTATATTGAAAGCCTTTCATGCTTGTAGCAGATCATCAGGCATTGCTGACCATCTTTGGCAGTCCAAAGTCAAAGATGCCCCCTCACATTGGATGTTGGGTTCTACAATTTCAAGAATACATCTACACAATTGTGCACTGTCCACAGAAAGATCAAAACCCTGCCGGCTACTTCTCACAAGTGCCTCTACAGTGCCATGGTACCCCTTCCAGTACTGCTGAAGCCTACATAAATTTCATTGTGAAATCAAGCACACAAGCTGTCATTTAGCTGGAACAGATTGTCACTGCCACGAGTCAAGACAGAGACATGTTAAAACTAAAAGACCTTATTACCATCAGTTTAGGAACCAGCACACTCAAACTTTTACCAGTAAGATTGAGTACCAAAAGTTTAAAAATGTCAAAGATAAATTGTCCATTACTCAAGAAGGCATTATCCTGAGAGGTTTGAGAATTGTTATTTTGGAGAGTATGTGACAACAGATAATTGTAATAGCCCTGAAAGCACATTGTGGAATGGTTGCCAAAGAACACTCTCTCCGAGTCCTAGTCTAGTTTCCTCACCTCGATGAGAGCGTTGAAAGAGAATTGAAGGCCTGCCATATCTGTAACTGCCTTTCATCGAAAACCACTGAACACACCTTAAACATGTCAGAGTTGCCAAAGTATGCATCACCCAATAGTGACTGTTGTTGAATACTCCCATTTTCCATTGACAGACAATCTCTCATCTATCTCTCAAGAAAGAGTCATCGACAGAGTAGACAGCATCTTTGTGATGTGGGATGTTCCTGCGACCTTAAAATCTGACAACTGCCCATCTTTCAACACCCGAGAATTTAGAGGCGTTCTCAGTCATCTTAATGTGAAGCATCAGAAGAGCACACCTCTTTGGCTGCAGGCCAAAGGCCTGGTTGAACATTTTATGAGTACTCTTAATAAAGTTGTTCAGCATGCTGTGTTGGAAAAGCTCGACCTTAAAACTGTCTTACCATTCGAACCCTCACTCGACCACAGGTGAAAGCCCTGAACCTTTGATGTTCAGGAGAGCCATGACTACCAAGTTACCTCAATGGGCCACGAGAAGATCAAGTACTGAGAAAGAAACCTGTATAAAATACTTGTATCATAAAATGCATACAAGCGCCGACATGCACAAGATATTACTTTCACTAAAGGAGATCAAGTGCTTGCCGGTTAGTCTAGATGTAAATATAATGCTCTCTTTTATGTTGAATAATAAAGTCAAAGGATCCCTTGGCGGACAAATTGATTACTATCAATCAATTCACACAAATAGCCCATGTATTAGAACTCTACTGCATGGTAAAATAAAAACTTTTCTACAATACAATAATACTATAAACAATGTATATAAACCACATCATTTATTAAAAAAGAAATTACATAACCTCCTGCTTACAAGCAGATTTGCAATAATTAAATATTAAAATTAATTTCATTAAAACCACACCAACAATCATTGTATGTGCTGTGGTTACTCGAGAGACACACTGCTCATAAAATAGCACAATAATACTAATTCTAACTTTCAATATGCACTACATTCCTATACAAGATAAACAAAAAGAAAATAAGAGAGACATAAAACAGACACCACAATTTGTCATACAGTTACACATCCGGGTTCACACTATTCTGGCTAATCTTTATACCAATTAATTCGTGATTTTTAAGGATGAGCTGATTTCCCACGATTGTGTTTATGAAGCGTTGACGCGTTTCGATGGTTTTAAAGAAAATAGTCCATCTTTTTCAAGACATTCATTTTTTGTCTCTCTCAATTTGTAAGGCACTGATTGGTTGCCACTGTGTTTTATTCATTATAACATGTTATTCATCTCTAATAGATACGTCCCCTTACAGCATCCTTCAGTCTTTTCACTCGTTCGGTCCCAGGCTGATTCTTTCTTAATTCAGCAGGTATAACTTGTTGTTAGCTCCTTCTATGCATGTGATTTGATGGACTTAAAAACAGAGCACGAAACTCCAATTGGTTTCTGCCTCCTATTATTGCATCAGCATCTTGTTCCTCTTTATTTCTTCTGTATTTCTTTAAACGGTACCAGCGGTTAGTTTATCTCCAGTCAGAAGCTCCGTTTCTATTTGTAAATAAAGCTGCCCAAGGAAACGTCCCCCCCGCATTAAGAATTATCCACGTAGTTGCTCTTGTATTTTCTGGGCTCGCTGTCCGATATATCGGAAAATATGGGGGAAGCGCGGTACCAGTTACCTGCTGTCAGCTTCTCAGAGCGCATCGCAACTGGTACCGCGCTCAGGACGCATCGCGATGCATCTAACTCGCGATGTGTCTAACTTGAGACCAAGATGGGGTCCTTCATTCTCTCCAATCATGTAATGGGACTGGCTCTTTCCTAGGAGATTCTTGGCTTTATATCCACATACATGCTAGGTACACTTAGGTGTACTTGGATAGGGTTTGCATCGTAGGAGTATGCTAGATTACTGCGATGCATCAATATGCCTACATATATTTACTGTTTTAGCACCATGGTAGAATTCTACCTTTTATTTACTCTGTTGGTTCTTGTAATCTTATATATCTGTTTCTGTCTAATGATTGTCACAACAAACATGTTTTATACTAAAATGATGCTGGTTAAATAAATGCTTTTTGAAAACGTCCCCATCATTTATTCTGTATATCTCTGAGACTAAGTGAGCATGATTGCCTTAGCGAAAAGTCCTGCACTCTTTCCACAATCCCTGAAGGATCAAGGGTTGTCATGTTCGATAGTTGCCAGCAACTATTTGCTTGTTGGTAAAGTTAAGGGGCTTTTGGTGGCACTGTGAGCTAGTTGGTCTGAAGGCTAACATATTCTTTGGTAGTGTCTGGAATCAGTCTGGACACCAATCCCTTAGTTTATGTTGTCTAAACATGCAGATCATATGTATTATTAGGAACTACATGGCATAGAAAGTCTGGAACATAGTTGTGCAGTTGGTCCCACATCACTGTGGCGTTTGGTGAGCAAACTGATCTTGAGGAGCATGCATGCGAGTGTGGCATGCTGCGTGAGTGGTGTGTCATTGTGTGAGCATGAGTGGGTGGCTGATTTGAGTGAGTGTGAGCAGGTGGGGGCGGGGTGCTTTTTTAGCGCAGGAGTGGTGGGTGTAGAGGGGTGGGTGAGTGCATGAGAACTTGCAGGAGGCTGATGTGAACCATCCTATGGTGTTGTATGGCAGCAATGCGGTGACCGGTGGTCGAGTTTGAGAGCACAAAGGAGAGCCGCAGGGTAGCAGTGAGTAGGAGGAGAACTAAGATTCCTGGGATGGGCACAGTCTAGGGGCGGACAGGCACAGACAGGTTCGCCTTTATTTTCCCCTCTTGGAGAAATGTCACATGATCTTTTTATGTCTGGATGTTGGAATTTGTGAAGCACTTTCATAGGCACAGCCTGTGCGTGTCACTGTCAGCTGGGCTGCCCTTGCTTTGGTTTTGTGCACCTGGCACGGCCTATAAGCAAGTATGTTTTGTTCATGTCCCAAGCCCAGCTGATAGAGTTTGTATTTCACATTGGCACTCTTCCTGTAAAATAAGGTAAGTCACAACAGCATCAGCACAAGTCAATCGAGGCATTAGGTTGATTGCACATCTCATGGTTGCTGAGATCTTGTTGCTTGGGGCTTCCTGAGGACCAGTCTCAAATCCCGCCTTCTAAACAAGCAGATGCCCAACATGGATTGGAATGGTGACAATCCTCTGACTTCCTTGGGCTTCTCTAGTACTTGCAGTTTTCAAACTGTGTTGATTGTTGCGACTGACTCACTGCGTCGGTACTTCTTGGTACTAGGCCTCATCTGGGATTTTTCTCTAGGATGAATTCCAAGAAACCATCAGCAACAGATGTTGATGTCACTAATACCAGGCAAACATGTCTGGGCCTACGGATCTCCCTTGTTGTCTCTTAATGTGGGATGTGCCCTGTATCATAGTGATGGTGTCACTTAGTCTCTCCTGTGCTCCTCACTGTATATGGTCTCTCTGGGAAGCATTTGTTTTTTTGCAAGGACACCTCCAATATCTAGTACGTCAGTAATCTCTCTCCCTTGAAGCAGGAAGCAAACAGTTCTCTTGGCGAGTTTAGTGAACCTTCAATCCTGGACCTTGAAGGAATCTTCCAGTTGCCTCTGGTGTGGAAATCTTGCCACAATGATGGAAGCTTCTGCCTTATTGTTATAACCAAGCTGCAGACAGACCTGTAGTCCAGCAGTTCAGTTCTGTGACTGGTTCTGGATAATGTTGCAGTTCTGTGAAATCTATGCTGCCTGACCACCCTAGTGACACCTGTGAGCAGGAAGGCAGGGGAGAGATGGGAGTCTCCTCTCATGAGCAACCTGAACAAGAGCACAAACAAAAAAAGAGGCTACCCCACTGAACTGCCTGTTGACCAGGGAACAATGGGTCAGGAAGGGGGAAGGTGAAACTCTCTAGGCTCCAATCTATTGAAAGAAATCCCTCAAATGTCTGGGGTAAAGCCCTGCAATAAAACGAATTTGCTAAGAGGACTTCAAAGCAGGAACACACACTTTTCGAAGCCATGTGTTGGACCTTTGTACTGCCCATCAAAGTGTGTGTGTTTTTTCTGGAAAAGGTGTTCCTCTGATGGATCTTCAATGGTTGGTAGCTCCTTGATTACACAGAGATGCAGTCCATGTCTAGAAGTGAAGTAGAAGGACCATGATCACAGAGAAGGCCTTCATCCTTCACCATGCCTCACATAACAGGCCATAGGGTATTACAGTAAGTGACCTCAATAATTCATCTAGCTTGTGACAGACCTTTTACTGTCAGTGGCCTTAATATTATAGTGCATGCCATGACTCGTACAACATATCTTGCACACATTCCTGTCACTGACAATGATTTAGAACTTTGTTATTCCTTATACGACTACTCCCAGGCCTGTTCCTGTAGCCAAGAATAATATGTCTTGATCCCTCATATATAACACCTCCTGGACCTGTTGTTGCAATGAGGGTGAAATAACAACACTGGATTCTTCATATGACATCCAGTGGGTCTGTTGTCAGCAGTGAGTGTGAGTCATCCATCACAAAATATTTAATTCACTTTTTCCCATCACTGACAGAAGTATCGCAAGCCTCATTTCCTCATATACATATCCTGGGTCTGTTGCTCTCCATAAGAGTGAAACCACATGCTTCAATTCCTCAGCTAACATCTCAAGTGGCGGTTCCTCCTGTTACTGAGAGCACTTTCTTACTTACTTACTGCCCATTATGCCAGCTGGCATTTAGTGCAGCAACGAAGGACTTCCACTTCTGTCTGTCTTGGGAAAGTATCTGTACAGTGCCCCAGATGTGATTTAGAGCCTTCATTTCTTTTTCTACGGGTTGCCTCCAGGTGTGCTTTGGCCTGTATATCTTCTTTTTCACTTCTGGGGTCCAGTGGGGAGCAGTTCTTGTGATGGAGTCATGTTCTTTCTGATAGCATATCCTATCCATTGCCACCTTTTTCTCATAATGATGGTGTCCATATTTTCATGCTTGCATTTGATGAGCAGTTCCTGTTTGGAGATGGTTTGCAGCTAGAAAATGCACAAGATTCTTCTCAGTGTTGGTACTGGTGTGAAAGGCTGACTGTGTGTTGATGTCGATTTTTGTCATCCACCAGCATTCTAATCCATACAAGAGCGTAGACAGAATGCAAATATGGTAAAGCTCAGCTTGTAACTGTACTGAGAGGACCTGAGGAAGAGCACCCATTTCAGCAGGCCAATGTTGGGGACTCCAAAGATCTTTATTCCTCCCCAGAATCAGAACCTGTTTTCTCTCCATTGAGTATGAGAAAATTGGCCTGCATCCCGGATGCAATTTTATTCAAACCAAACTGGAGAGCAGATGTCTCATACACCCTCTCCGTGCTCTGTGGTTCATCCCCTTGATTTCATGTAATGCTACTGATCAATTTTGGGTTACTTTGAACTCTGCGTATTGTTATTTGCATGCTTTGTGCATCACTTGATTACCAATTCTGGAAATGGTATTAGTTCATTGACAGATTTCTTTTGATATGGTGGATAATGTCAGATTTTATATTCATTAATCACATTTAGCAATTGAATTGTTTATGGAAATATGATGCTACAAGACAGTGCCCTGTTTGTGTTAATTTAGTCTGTCTTTTGTGTCACTCACCATACTTTGCACAGCAGTTGTACTGCCGGTCATGTGATCAAAGCCGTTATGGCCAAAATGTGTCATTCAGCATGTACTGAATAAAGAATTTATGCATCATTGTAATTGCCCTAAGTGAGCAATTTGTTACATAGTGAATGTGAATGAGGAAAACATATTTACATGTCAATTAAAGAATCAAAGGTACAGATAAAGTATACTTAGGAAAACTGTATTTATTCTTTCGATACAAACCCAACTTAAACTATACAAATATTATAAATCCTAAAGTTATAGCTATAACTTATATTTCTAATTTACATACCACTTTTAATTTACTACAAGTCACGTCCATCTGTAAAAAGTCTTGTCACCTTACTCGCCACACTTTATTAACTATATCTCACTACTCTAACATGCAGTGTGTTCGTTGAAATTATGTCATTTTAGATGTCATAAGTGTTGTTATCAATGCTATAAGTCATGTAATATGCAAGGCTATAATGATTCTATGGAGAAGGGGTGATTTCTTGTTTTGTAGTGTGGCGAGTGAGCTGAAAAGACTGTGCGCGAATGTGGGCCACTTGTAGTAAATTCAAGGCGGTGCATACATGATGAATTTAAGTTATAACTAAAACTTTAGAATTTCTAATGTTTATATAATTTAAGTTGGAATTGTACACAAGGAATAAACAACGTTTTTCTAATTATAACTTACCCATAACCTTTGGTTTTTTCATTAAATTTAAATCATTTATATTTTTTAATAAAAATGTGTTTTAAATTGTAGTGTTGAGTGTCATTTAATTGAGTGATGTTAAATGCAGTGTTGTGGAGTATAGTGAAGGACAGTGTTGTATAGTTTAGTGTCATAGAGCCTAGTGTTGTAGAGTGGAATAGAATGGAACGGAGTAGAGTGAAGTGAAGTGGCATTGCGTCATGTGTAGTAAAGTGTTATACAGTGGAGTGGCGTGGTGCGTGGATAGTGGAGCGGAGTATTGTAGAGTGGAGTAGCATGTTGTGCAGGCATGTTGTATATCGGAGTTGTGTTGGACATGGTCCTTCTTTGGGGAAATTAGCCCAAATCTTTTAGCTTTTTCCTTCTAGTTTGTGTCGACTCTCCCAGCTGCCCATGTGGGGCTTCCTCTGCCCTGGAGCTTGGCTCTTACCATGGGATACTCCTTGGGAGTTTCAGAGTCTCTTGCGTGGCCTTAGGGGTCTGAGCATGTCCTCACGGTTAAGACAGTGTTGAAGTGCGTGCGCCTTCCTACAATGTCTGGGAAGAGGCACTGACATGGTGTTCAGAAACATGGGTTGGTCTGCCCATGCAGAATAGAGAATCCACACTTGTACCTGCGGGGTGCTAACTATGCGCCCAGCCTGCTATTTCAGGCCAGGGTGTGCACAACGGCCCTCATGCTGTTTCAAATATGTGTCCAGTCTGCTGTAGCAAGCTGGAGGATACACCCTGGCACCTATGACATTATGGATAGATGCCCGGTCTGCCATCGTAGACCAGTGAGTGCATACCTGCATCTCAGGGTGTTCTAACACCTGGGTCACGCCTGCAGTGGCTGGCCAGTGTCTGAGCCCTTGCCCACTCGGCCAGCCCAAATCAGTCATGCACACTTTGCACTTTTCCAAGCAGGCTGCCTTGAAGCCTACATGGAGAACATGCAATCCCCTACAGCCCCTGGCTGAGAGGTGTCCCGATCAATCACAATGCTCCAGTGGAGTGTTATGATTGTCTATGGGGAGGGGAGAGAGGCTGCCTGCTTTCTGTTCCCGCCAGAGGCAGGAAAGCAGAAGCAGACCGAGCAGTGAAGACGCGGGACCCGGATTGGCAGAAAGGTAGTTTGTTTTTTATATCTATCATCAAACACCCAACCCCCTCCCCGCGTGACCCCCCTCCCCTTGTAACCCCTCACGCATCCCCCACCCCAAGTGACCGGACGTCCGCCCTCACCGCCCACCCGTGAGCCTTATCGGCCACGACTGAATACATGTGTGTGGTTTCGCTACCTAAGCGGCTTGTTCTTCCCATAGGTTAACATTAGGGAAGTGGTTGACAATCACTTCGGGCTGCAATAGTAGATTGCAGTGGAGCAGCCTCATCAAGTTTTATATCAATGAATTTGCCATGCCACACCTTTTCCAATGGTAAAGGGTGTTTTGGCATAACTCGCTTAGAAATGCCACTTATAGAATATGGATATTTCTATAGTCTAAAAGTCTTGTGTGCAGTAGTGCCTGGCTCCAGTGGACACCATAGGAGGAGGGGAGCACACTGGGCATTCCCAAGGGATAGCCATAAATGATGGCCATCCCACGAGAATGGTAGACCTTTGCCATTTGAGGGCTGAATGGGATAGATTGGAGAGAGAGGTTCTGACACTAAGCCGCTAGGGCCGGATCCTGGCCCCACTAAAGATTGAGATCTGCATTTCATGGCCCCATGGCACATAAGCCTACAATTTAGGGGAAACATCTATGGTTCAATGGGAAACCCTTTCAAAGACACACAGCAATATAACTAAGGGTGCCAACCCACAGCAAAGGGTGAGATAGTCTTGCAGGGATGTGGGACCAGAGAACCTGGAATGCGCTGTGCACATTGTCAGAGGACTCTTGTGCACATGGAGGATAACTGCCATTAAGGGGACCGTGTATCCTTTCTGAATAGTGGCTGGCCTGGGCTGAAGACCTGCTGAAGTGTGGTGCTCTGAATTGTGCTCTCCAAGGGTCCATCTGCAACACTCCTGTTCTCCCGGTGATCTCGGGGACATCAAAGATCTTCTCCGAGGGACCTTCACCACCTACTTGTGACATATGCAGAGCGGTGCCATCTCAAGTGCCCACATTGACTATGGAATCCCATCAGGTAGCTCGGTGTGAGCATGGAACTAAGACTTGTGTCTGTAGACTGGATTGTCTAGTGCACACCCTCAGAAATCGTGCCCGCATCTAAGGCGTGTGATTCCTGTACAATAGGACCCCTGACACTAATGAGCATCTAGTTGTTGGTGACTGGATTCCCCGGTTGCAGGACAATGCATGGTCTATTTTGTCAATCGTGCCCCATCTCTCTCATGTGACACGCTGACTGCATGCCCATTGTGTGCATTGTCAGATGCACAGAGTGTAACCCTCGGAGGTCGGGATGTACCCGTAGCTGTTCCTCATTCTATCTTGTGTGGCTCTGCTTTACTTTTCTCATGTGTGTGTGACAGGACTGATCTGGTGCGACCTGTATCATCGTGCACCCAATGTGGTGCCTCATTTCCAGCAGGGTACAGAATTTGCAACTCTTCATTGTGTGTGACAGGAATTGCCCTGTGCAATCCATCTCAATGTGCACTGGTCATTGTGCCTCATTTCTTGGGAGGTAAAGAATTTGCAACTCTTCGTGTTGGAGACCTGAAGTGTATGGTGCGACTCATTCCTATGCGCACCAGACTCTGTGTCCGGATTACCTAGGATGGACCCTGATCATTGTGTACCACTTGGGGTGGCTCCTCCCATCAAGAGGCTCCTCTGTGTTACTCCCCATTCATCGGTTGTTCCCTTTCTGACCCTCATCGCAGCAGACCAACTACCCTTTCCACACTTGGCTTTTCCCAAAGACAACTTGGCGCCAGGTAGTAGTGAGAGAGAGATTGACTGGGTTGAAGGAATGCTTTCAAGAGAGTTCGGAGGCAGGTCTGGAGAGTGCCTGACACTATTGTGTTTTGAGACTTGTGGGTGAACATCCCAAGTGGCTGCTAACCTTCCCTTGTTTATGTCTATCTCCTATTTAAAACTTGCTACATATCCCCACCTGCTTCTCGAGGACCCAGACTGAGTGTGACTACAGATGTGTGAGGCCTAGTATCTTGGAGGCAGGGCCGGTTGTCTTACATCTGGGGGTATAGGACAATCACGGTGAACCAGAGGTTGGAGGGCGACTGAGGCCACGGAGTCTGCAGGGTATTTTCCATCGACCTGCTGGGTACCAGTAGCACCACATTAGCATCCTGACTGCGTATGTGTGCGAGACTGTGCTGTACAAACTGGGCTGGTACCAAATGTATTGTGAGTAGGAGTGATAGTCAGCAGACCAACTGTGATTCACGACCCTGGCCAGAGGTGCCGCTTTATACGTTGATTTCATGCCAAAATCACACTACATTTAACATTGGGTTTAGACCACATGGCTCTGGCCCATGGTGCTGGTAAAAAGTGTTCTCATTTCATGTATGTACATATCTGTAATATTGTTGTGACCCGGGGTGTGCCCTATAATTGTGGAACTATATTATCAGGATTGCCAGGGTGCGCCTGGGGTGGATAATCTGTTGCACCGCATAAGGGTGCTCTCTCTTTCTCTATTGAGAGGATTAGATTATAAATTGTCCACAGTGTGCATACTATTGATATCATAATGATATGACTGGGTCTAGTACTGCTAGCAATATTTCCAAATGTGTTTTATGGCCAAAAGTATATGATGTTCATGTTATAATGATTGAATATGTGTGTTGAATATAAATGTTATTTACATACATCCTGTCTTAAGTCTCTTTTGTGATGCTCAGTGTATTTATTGTGTGGGACTGCTCTGCCTTTGCTTTACATTGCCTCTGAAGGAAGTCTGACTGATCAGTGCCAAGCTACCCCAGGGTGACCACAGGTTATAAAATGAGTGTAATCACCCGCCATTGATGGAAGCAGAAGGTTCTGCCTGGCTGGGTGCATCTCTTCAGCTAACCAAAAAGTGCTGGTTCCAACAAGGTGCGTGTTGTACAGTATAGCTGAGTGTCACACTGTGGAGTGTTGGCAACTGAATTGTCCTGGAGTTGAGTGTAATGGACTGGAGTGTTGGTGAGTATAGTGTCGCACAGTGGCATAGAGTGGTGAAGATTGTTGTACAATTTAGTGGCTTAGAGTGGAGTACAGTTTGCTAAAGTGATGTACAGTTCAATGTTGTGGGGTGGAGTGTCGTTCAGTAGAGGGGCAGAGATTACTGTACAATGTAGTGTCGTACAGTGGAGTATTGTAGAGTGGTGTGTCATACAACGGACAGTGGTACAGTATTGTACAGTCTAAGAGAGTGTCGTAGAGTAGAGTCCCTTGTTATATTGTAAAGTGCTGTCATGTAGAGATGAGTGGAATGGCGTGTGCTAGAGTGTCATACAGTGTAGTACAGTGGCATAGAGTGGATGGGTATAGAGTGGATTAAAGTTTCATATAGTGGAATAGAGTATAGTAGATACTTGTAAAGTAGAGTTGCATAGAGTACAGTACAGTGTCGTAAAGTGGCATGGCATACAGTGGAGGGTTGAACAATGGTGTAGAGTTGGCTACAGTCTCATATAGTGGAGTGCAGTAGAGTGGAGTGGAGTTGAGTTCAGTGGGGTCACGTAGGATAGAATGGAGTAATCTGTAACGCAGTGGAGTGTTATGTTGTACAGTGGATTAGTGTGGAGTGGAGCAGCATGACCAGGTATATCATACAGTGCTGTGTGAGACGAGTGGCATACAGTGCCTTTGACTGGAGTGGCATAGAGTAGAGCAGTGAAGTAGAGTTGTGTAGAGTTGAGTATTGTGTTATAGAGTAGAGTGGAGTAAATTTGGGTGGAATGGCAGAGAGGGAGTTGCGTAGAGTGTCATAGAGTTCAGTACAGTCTGACAGAATGGCATAGAGTGGACTACAATGCTGCATAGTGACATAGACTAGAGTACAGTGTTGTACAGGGGAGTACTATAGAGTGGAGTAGACTTTGTAGAGTGGTAGAGCGAAAAGTATCGTACAGTGGAGTAGAGACTTAGCGAGTGGGGTAGACTTGAGTAGCATAGACTGGAGTGGCATCGAGTGTAGTGTTGTAAAGTGTTGGGTCATAAAGTGTTGCCTCGTAGAGTATTATGGCGTAAAGTGTCATGGGGTAGATTGTTGTTGCATAGAGTGCTGTGGCATAAAGGGGAGTGGTGAAGCGTAAAGTGCCATAGAGTGGAATAGTGTGCACAGGAATAGCGTATAGTGGAATGGCATATAGTTGTGTTGCTCACAGTGGTGTGGCATACAGTGGAATAGTGTAGTGTAGAGTGGAGTGGCATAGAGTGGAGTGGCATCCAATGGAACAGCATACAGTGGAGTGGCATACAGGGGAATGCTGCACACTGGCATGGCGTAGAGTGGAGTATCGTGTAGTGAATTTCCATATAGTGGAATAGCATAGAGTAGAGTGGCGGAGAGTGAAGTCGCATATAGTGGAATCGTGTTCAGTGGAGTAGCGTAGAGTGGAAAGGCATATAGTGGAGTAGCGTACAGTGGAGTGGCATATATTGGAGTGGGGTAGAGTGGAATAGCATGGAATAGCATACTGTGGAGTGGGGTACAGTGGACTAGCATAAACTGGAGTGCCATACAATGGAATAGCGGACAGGGGAGTGGCATAGAGTGGAATAGCATAGATTGGAGTGGCGTCCAATGCAGTGGCGTAGACTGGAGTAGTGTGCAGTGTAGTGGTGTACAGTGTAATGGCATACACTGGAGTGATGTACAGTAGAGTGAGGTAGAGTGGAGTTGCATACAGTGGAATAGCGTAAAGTAGATTGGAGTAGAGTGGAGTACTGTACAGTGGAGTGGCATACAGTGAAATAGCCTACAGTGGAGTGATGTATAGTGGGAAGGCGTACAGTGCAGATGTGTAGAGTGGAGTGACTCACGGTGGAATAGTGTACAATAGAGTGGCATAGAGTGGAGTGGTGGAAAGTTAAGCGGCATACACTGGAGTGGCCTACAGTAGAGTGAGATGGCATACAGTAGAGTGGCATAGAGTGGAGTTGCATACAGTGGAATAGCGTAAAGTAGATTGGCATAGAGTGGAGTAGTGTACAGTGGAGTGGCATACAGTAAAATAGCCTACAGTGGAGTGGAATTTAGTGGGAAGGCGTACAGTGCAGATGTTTAGTGTGCAGTGATGCACAGTGGACCAGTGTACAATAGAGTGGCGTAGAGGGGAGTGGCGTAGAGTTAAGAGGCATAGACTGGAGTCGCATACAGTGGAGTGGCATACAGTGAAATAGCATAGAGTGGAGTGGCGTAGACTGTAGTGACTGACATACAGTGTTAAAACATGGAGGGGTGTAGTGTCCAGTGGAATGGCATACAGTGGAATAGTGTAGAGTGGAGTAGCAAACATTTAAGTGGCAGTGAAGTGGTATATAGTGGGGTGGCCTAGACTTGAGTGGCGTACAATTGAGTGGTCTAGAGTGGAATAGCATATAGTGGAGTGGCATAGAGGGGACTGGCATGCAGTGGAATAGTGTAGAGAGGTGTGGCGTACAGTGGAGTGGTGCAGAGTGGAATAGAAAAAATTTAAGTACTGTACACTGGAGTGGCATAGAGTGAAGTGGGGTAGAGCAGAATAGCAAAGAGTGGAGTTGCATACAGTGGAATAGTGTAGAATGAATTGTGTACAGTGTATTAGTGTTCAGTGTAGTAGCGTGGAGTAGAGTGGCGTATCATGGAGTGACATACAGTGTAATGGCTTACAGCAGAATAGCGTAGAGTGAAGTGGTGTAAAGTGGAGTGGAGTACAGTGGAGTGACATACAGTGCAATAATGTTAAGAGTGGGCGGAGCTGGCGTAGTGCCTCTACGCGTAGCTCCACGGAGTTTGACAAAAAACTCAATGGAGCTATGCATCGCTCCACCCACTCCCTCCCTACTCCCTCCCCATCTCTCCCTCCTCCATCCCCCCTCCCAAATGCTTTAAAATTATAAAAAGAAGGCACTTACCTGTGTTTCTGCCGCCTCCCCTGCCTGGCCGCATTTTCCTCCCTGCTCCTTGCCACCTCGCATCCTCCTGACTCCTTCCCATTGAAAAAAACACTACGTTGTACATCTTGCGAGTGCACATGTGCACTCGCAAGATGTACAATGTAGTGGTTTTTTCAATGGAGGAAGCAAGAGGAGCAGGAAGGAGAGCGGCCAGGCAGGGGAGGAGGCAAAAACACAGGTAAATGCCTTTTTTTAAATCTTTTTACAGCATTTGGGAGGGGGAAGGAAGGGACTAACTCTGCTCCGCCACGGAGGCAGAATTTTTGCCTACTCCGCGTTCGCCACAGAGCGTGGAGTAGGCAAATCTCAGAAAACTCTGCTGGCGGAGCAGAGTTACCCACCCAGGGTTAAATAACGTACAGTCTAGTGGTGTATAGTGTAGTGCAATACAGTACAGTAAATGGGGTAGAGAGGAATAGCATAGAGTGGAGTACGTTACACCGGAGTGGCACACATCTGAGTGGCGCAGAGTATACTGGGGTAGAGTGGAATAGCATTGATTGGAGTGGAGTTGCATACCCTGGAGTAGCGTAGAGTGGATTGGCATACCGTGTATTAGTGTACAGTGGAGTGGTTTAGAGTGGAGTGGCATACTGTTGAGTGACGTACAGTGGAATAGCGCAGAATGGAGTGGTGTAGAGTGGAGTGGCATACAACATATGGCATAGAATGTAATAATGTACAGTGGAGTGGCATACAGTGGAATAACATGCAGTGGAGTGGCATAGAGTGGGTTGGAGTACAGTGGAGTTGGGTAGAGTGGAATTGCATAGAGTTCAGTAGGCATGGGTGGCAAACTCTGCTCTGCCGATGAAGTTCTCTGAGTTTTTGCTACTCCACCCGCTGCTTCCAGCATGGAGTTTGGTAGAAAACTCCACCTACGCATTGGCGGAGCGGAGTTGTTTTTAACTTTACGGCCACACTCGCACTCACCAGCCTAGTCCAACATGATCCTCTGCCAGTCGCTCCGGTCGGAGCCCTTCAGGTCAGCCTCCCTGTCTCCCAACTTGGCTCTGCGGCAGTTAAGCACATGCGCACCCACCATTTTGCTCCCCCCATGGATGGCTACACTAACAAAGCTCTGGCGCAGCCACAATTTTATTTCGGCAAATGACTAAACCCGGCGGGTAACTACGCTCTGCCAGCGGAGTTTACAGAGTTTTACCTACTCCGCGCTCCGTTGCGAATGCGGAGTTTAGGCAAAACTCCGACTCCGTGGCGGAGCGGAGTTTGCCAGATTCCCCACCATCCCAAATTAATGAAGAAATTAAAAAATTAGGCACTTACCTGCGTTGCTGCCTCCTCCTCTGCCTGGCCGCTCTCCTTCCTGCTCCCCGCTGTACTTCTTCTATGAAAAAGCCCTTTGTGGTACGTCTTGTGCGTAGAGGCAACTCTGTGTAGAGGCACTACGCCAGCTCCACCCACCCTTACAAATGACTTCTCAGGCACCCGGGACAGGCTGAGGACTGAAGAGGGCCCGCTGCCTGTGAAACTCCTACTCGATTCCAGAGGCATAGCTGATCTAGTGGACAGTGGCTGGCAGCACTCTACTGCCCCCTCCCACCCAGGAGGAGCAAGGGCATCGGCGGCACGGCATGGCCCCTGGACATGGTCTGTAAGGGAGAGGGCTGATCTGGGGCCTACTCTGCAGCATAGCCCTCTAAGAGGTGAGAAAGCCCTGGGAACAATGGAGGGACAGCGTGCAGTATGGGGTGACTGTGACTGCCCTGGTAGCAAAAGTTGCTGATATCTGCACCGTGGTAGGGAAGCTCTGTGGGTGCATTTCAGTAGGCTGGCATAGAGGGGGTGCGGAGCTGGGTTATGAATACAATGCATTTTTTTTATCTGTATTCCTGGCTGTGTTGTTTTAAATTGGCCTGGGCTGCATTCTGCTGAACACGGAACTCTGCATAATTTTACAGAGTTTTTAGTTAACTTCGCGGAATTCCAGCCACGCCTAGAGTAGAGTACTGTACAGTGGAGTGGCGTACATTGGAGTAGCATACAGTGGAGTCACATACACTGGAGTGGTGTACAGTAGAGTGGGGGAGAGTGGAAATGTTTAGAATGGAGTTGCATACTGTGAAATAGTGTAGAGTGGTTTGGCATACAGTGTATTAGTGTAAAATGGAGTGGCATACAGTGGAGCGGCATATAGTGCACTAGCATGCAGTGGAGTGGCATCCAGTGGAATAGCATACAGTAAAGTAACATGGAGTGTAGCAGCATATAGTGGAGTGGCATCCAGTGGAATGGGATACAGTAGAGTGGGGCACAGTAGAGGTGAGTAGAATGGAATACCATACAGTGGAATAACATGCAGTGGACTGGCATGGACTGAAGTGGGGTACAGTGGAGTGGAGTAGAGTGCATTAGTATACAGTTGAGTGGCGTACGATGCAGTTGTGTACAGCGGAATACCGTCGAGTGGAGTGGTGAAGAGTGGAATCGTATACCTTGGAATGTCGTAGAGCAGGATGCCATTCAGTGGAATAGCGTAGAGTGGAGTTGTATCCAGTAGAATGGCGTATACTAACATAGCATAGAGTGGATTGGCATAGAGTGGAGTGGTGTTGAGTGGCATAGAGTGGAATAACATTCAGTGGAGTGGCGTAAATTGGAATGATGTATAGTGGAATGGTGCAAAGTGGAGTAGCGTATACTGGAGTGGCATACAATGGAATTGCATAGCGTGGAGTGGCATTGAGAGGAGTGTCATACAGTGGAATAGCATAGAGTTGAGAGGCACAGAGTAGAGTGGCATAAAGTGGAATAGCATACAGTGGAGTGTCTTATACTAGAGTGGTGTACAGTGGCGTGGTGTATGGTGGCGTGAAATAGAGTGAAGTGGCGTACAGATATAAAGTACATTTGTTAGGAATCTACAATATGGTGTGTAGGTTAACAAAAGACAGCGATTTGTGTTGCCGTGTATTTCTCCAGATTTACCATGCAATGCAGAGCTAAACATTGTAGCCATGCGGCTGTTTTGTAAATGTGGCTTAAGTACTGCATTGATACACTGAATGGTGGGATGCACACCACTGTTTAACTCCTTTTGAAATCTCCTGATTAAGCTGCTGCTCAATGGCGATAGTTTAGCGTGCTGGCTTGAATTGGACTCCGTCCTAGTAGCACTGATAAAACATACGCAGAACTGGAGGGTGATTACCACCCACTGTGAAGCCACTACAGCTTTGTAAACATTCAGTTGCAAAATGTCATAAATTCAGTAGACATGAACCACATTTTAACCATTTAATCCTTAGTAATCCATTGTATTCCAGATGTTGTTCAATGTTAATAGGACAATAGTTTCATTCCATACTTGTATCTCTACAGAAATGCCAGAATCCACTATATATCCATGGAAACCATGTGGATAATAACCCAATGCATTTCGGGCAGTTGTGCCTTTCGTCAGGGGTCTAAAACATAAATAAATCAAGAAAGCGCATCAATTGACAGGAATACTCCTAAGTGTGCACATGAACATTAACATGTTTAAGTTAAAAGTACAAGTAAAAATACAAATAAAAAACACCATTACAATACTCTACCTCCTTTTTCACCTCGCAATACAATGTGTTTTTAATTTCCGAATACAAAATAAGTTTCACTAATTTCCCCATTTCCACGCTCCAACGTTAAATGCTGTCTGATACAAGAACGTGTCTTCCTGATTTCAATAATCCTGAAACTACTAATGTTTCTCCCCATTTTAAAAATAAAAAATTAAAAGAATTTACAACCCACGTGTGTCAATACAATCTGATATTCCGTGCCGCAACCGGCAGCGTGACTGTGCGTTTCAAGCTCCCGCCAAGGTTGTGTCAAAGTACGCTCTTCTGAAAAAAACTTTTTTAAACCCCCTCAGGTGCAACCTTTTCTAAAACTGACCCGTTCAAACAGCCCACGTGGTTGCTGTAACTAACTTTGCTTGAACACTGTCTCAATAAAGAAATAAACAAACAAAAAAAACAACGAGGCTCAGAAACTAAAAGGCATTTCTCAACTCAATGAAACTGGGGTGCAATTGAAAGTTACCAATGCGATAGCAACCCGTGATAAACATCAAAGTAAACAAATGTAGTGTTTATGCTGTATGCCCAAGGTGTTTAATTGTTGTAATTTTGATGCGCTTTCAATGTCCACGCGATTCCCAAATGTACTGCATGTTTCATTCTTCACTTCGTATTGTTTTCGTGCCGCAATCCTCTGTTTAGGACAGTTAATTACATCAATACACTGAATGGTGGGATGCACACGGTTGTTTTATGGAATGAAACTATTGTCCTATTAACATTGAAAATCTGGAATAAAATGGATTACTATGGATTAAATGGGTAAAATTTCGTTCATGTCTACTGAACTTTTGAAATTTTGCAACTGAATGTTTACAAAGCTGTAGCAGCTTGACACTGGGTGGTAATCACCCTCCAGTTCTGCGTTAAGTACTGCGCTGCCCATGCAAGACCATGATTGATGCAAGGGTAAAACAATACAATAATACATTTAGCCATTATTTATATATTGTGTGATGGTATACCGCAGTAACTTTGCAGTATACTGTGGTACATGCCGATGACAAAGGAGCAGCTGTGGTCCGTGCAGGTAACAGCGGTGAGGCAGTGGGGCCGCGTGGCGGGGGGATTTCGAGGGATGATGCTGAGGGAAAATTAAATAAAAAATGTATTTTCCCTCTGTGTCGTCCCTCGAAATCCCCCCCCCAACTCGGCCCCACCGTCCCACCACAGTTACCTGCACAGACCGCAGCTGCAAGGGAGTATATCATTTGCTAATGGTTACCTTTACAAAATTAAAAGGCAGGCATATTTTTTAATACACTTTACCTGTGTTCTGGGTTAGGGTCCCAATTATTGGTAAGTAGTAGGTCTTATTGTAATTCCATACCTATTACCACTTCATTACAGTTGTACGACGTTACAACGCATGCTTTTACCACGCATGCCTTTACATCGCAGTTTTTACAACGCATGCTGTTACAACGCATAGCGTAAAGGGGTGCTGGATAGTGAATAGTTTAATTTACTATTCCAACTCCAGTCCCCGTGGATAGTAGGGAAGGTGTTGGATAGTAAATTAAATATATTCCCTATCCTAGAGCGCCCCCCAGCGCTATGCGTTGTAATGACATGCGTTGTAACAGTTGCGTCGTAAAGGCACTGCGTGGTAAAAGTTGCATTGTAAAGGATGTTTCCCCTTTATTAAAGTGGTAATAGGTAGGGGAAATTATTTATATTCATCTATATATTGATAAGAAATGTAATAGAGTACTGTGTTGCTATCTATAAAAGACATTTTTTTTAAAGAAATTTACCTTTTTTTTATTTATTTTGAAGTTGGACTGTAATTGTTTTGTATCTCTGTGTTACTCTGTACACTTTTTTTTAACTTATATTATTTTTTCAAGTGCTGCAATACCTACATGGTAGTACTGCAGTACTCTGTGAATCTTTTTAAAATATATAGAAATTATATTTCATTTTCCCCATTACCACTGTAATTAAGTGGTAATTGATAGGGGAAACTATAAAAATCTAATACTTACCTATATGCAAGCCCAGAGCACAGGGAAAATGACCTTGAAACAACATGGCTGCCTTTAACTTTTTTAAAGGCAATCAGCCAATCACATACTGCCCTGACATCACTAGGTACTGTGGTGCATTCCTGAAATACCACAAAATTACAGAGACAGATATAACTAAATTTAAATATCTTATAAGATAAAACAAATACTTGCCCTGCTTACCTGTACTACCAAAAATAATGATCTACACACCATACTCTATACTCCTGCAAAATTGTATTCAAATCTGTTCAGCCATTTTATGGTCCGCGTGAGTACAACGTTTATGGAAAATGCATTGGTGCTAAAACATGTTTCGGTACCCCCCCCCCCCTTTTTTTTCTATGCACCTCCTTGATGAATCTCCACAAAACTTTGCATCAGCCACCAATGTAGGAAAAGGAATAGGCCTGCATAAGTTGGCGGAGATTTCTTAAATGGGTGCAAAGTTAATGGCGAACAAAAGGCTGATGAATTCCTATATCTGGGAATCCTAACTATAACTACAGAGTTTCTACAGCTGCTCTGTGTGCACCCGCCGAGAGTTTAGTAGTACAGGCCCGGGGTTGGAAAGTGGGAGCGTATCTCTATTGCCTGACTGAACTGCCACCATCGCAACTTCGTCGACCATGCTGGCCATCAGTTATCCAAACTGAGGGTTTTCTACCATATGACGGACACCCACGGATGATTGCGTTCCAAATCCGTGGCAGGCGAAGGATGTAATGGATAGTTGCTGACAGCTTGGGGTGACTTCGAACTGTGCTTGGACTAATTGGAGGCATATAACATTTGTGGATATTGAATACCACATTATTCACGAAGCATCAAAGCTACAAAATCTTTTTGAAACTGTCGTCTCTCCAATGACTGATAAGCTGCCCTCCCATTGGCCATGAATCAACCAATAAAATCACTGGATGCAAACGCAATGTGGCAGAGTGTCTTTCATTTTACCGCATTGAAGAAAACATAATGCTGAAAAAATGCATCTGCGAGAAACCTGACACATCCTACGAGGTGCCCACTGAGCCGTAGTGCCCACACCGTCATCAGCTCCCGCCCGTTCACACACAACACAATCCCTACCCAAATGATACTCTGGACACGTGGTCTGGGAAAGAACTGTTGCAGGTTTATTTTCATACAACAAACGTATGATGTTTAGGTGGGTCATCTTACAGGCGATCCAAAAGCCGGCAGCCCCTCGCTGACCCGCATGCCTAAAGAGCCGTCTTGCACGGTGAGTCGATGCTCTGACGGTGCAGCAAATTGCCATCTTCGTTATACTCCCGCCCACCCTGTCAGGGCGGAGCGTTGTGGCACACCCCCGGTCGGTTCAGGCCCCCCGACCGCCCGAAGGACTAACGGGGCGCCGTCGCGGTTTCCCGGAACTCCTGCAGCTCCTGGTCCTTGGCTCTGGCACCCTTACTGTGCCATGCAGAGGTACCCTTACTGTACCATTCTGCCGCAGAGGTACCCTTACTGTACCCGTCTGCCTCCAGATCGCCCTGTAACTCCGTCTGCAACACAAAAAAGAAAATTACAACCGTCTATCACACCGCCCGCCGCTCGAGCTGCTGGGTCAGGGTTAGGGAGGGAACAGCGCTCGGGCCGCGGGCGGACAGCTTGCAAAGAGGCCGGGCCGAGGGCAAGCTGTGGTTAAATAGGGGGGGGTGTACGCCCCTCCCAACAGGTGAGCCCAACCCCTTGGCCGATGTCCGGTGGGCGAGGGGAGGGGCCAGGAGCCCCGCTTCATCCTTTCACCACCCCCCCTCCCTTGCATTGGCTAGCGCTGCGACAAATGGCACTATCGCGCTGCCTTGCTCATGTTCCCCTGCGGGTCACGCAGTCAGCGGCAAAGTTGTTGTGGAACACACGGGTCCCATCACACAAAACAGAAAACATGACGAAGCCTCAACATGTTTTAGAGAGCAGTGAGCACGTGACCAGAGGTAAATCCTGCTGCTCCCACAATGCACCGGTGTTCTTGAAGACCATGTAAATAAATATTAATGCTGGATAGTGTCTAAACCCTTCAGTTTTTTGGAGCTTAAATGCATAAAGGTGCAGGTGTTTAAAATAACAGACACAAACACTTTTTGTGTTTAAATATGGGCTGTTCGATGCCCGTTTTGAAGATGCCCTGCAGGGATGGAGGCTCCCGTCACTGGGAGAGTTTGTGCAGGATATATATATATATATATATATATATATATATATATATATACATATAACCAAGTTAAAAACAGCAAAGTACAGTTCAAATCCTGGCAATGTCATATTATATTAACGCTGTTACAATGTAACCGTCATGAACTGGTGAGACCAAATGCTGTAAAATCCTTCGCAATAATGTCATCTTTATGCTTGCAATGTTCAATATTAAGAAGAACAAACACGGCGCATAGCTACAGCAAGTACATTTCATCTATGGTTTCATGAGTGACTTATTTATTAACATTCCCTTGTAACTCGAAATCTGATCACCATCAATTGTAGCGCAGGTAATCTGCAGCTCAAACGTCACGGTGCATCACCACCGGTAGTTATTTGAAATAAGCAACTACCATTCCCAGCATGCATCAGGCAAGTTGCTGGAAAATCGGACTCCATGAAGACAGTACAGTTTGTTGCTATAAAGCAGAGTCCGTGGAGGCCCATATATATATATTCTGCTCCAAAGTCCACCTTGGCGCTCGGTGCACACTTGCGATGGGTGCAGCCAAATGGAGGTGGGTCCATTTTAAAATCAAAACTCATGTGTTTAAAGAAACACACTGCACCCTCGGGACTAATTCCATTCTTTAATCAGCGAGGACGCGTTTCGGCGTTCTGCCTTCTGCTCGCTCTAATGACAAAAGAAAACAGCATGAGCATGATAGTTCTTTAAAACTCTTAGATCAGTTCCCATTGGGCACAGCAAGTAAGAGGAGTAAAGGGATTGGTCTATCCAAAACCAATAGCATGTTCCCTCCGTTGTATTACGGGAACTTTTCGTAAAAGTGCTCCAGGGGTGTAGATATTATTAATTTACAATTCCGGTGAAAATGCCGCTATTCCATATTGTACCCCGGCATGGGCACCCCCAAAGCAAGCAGTCCACTGTACCTTCCTTAATTGCTGCCAAATCAAGGTCCCTCATGCTGCTGCCAAGGAGATAGTCAATTGGGGGCCCATCGTCAACCACATGGTGCTTTTTTCTAACCACAGAGCGCTTTTTACCACCCTTTGTGATAGGTAAGCGCTTCATCAAGTGTTACTAATGTTGGCTTCATGTTTCTGCACATATGCACGTTCTACCAAATTACTATTGACTGCCTATGTATTCATGTATCACTGTGTACATTTTAGCATCCATCAGCCTTTTGCCTTTCAGCACCTTTACCACCCTGCGTGGTAGGAACGAGTTTTGGGCTGCTGTTCAGCCCAACTGATTTACTGTTACCTGTTACCCTGACTTTGTCCGTGCCGACCTTGTGACCCCTGCGCCAATTAGTTTACCCACTGAGCCTCCCCACCTATTCCTAAGTGGATCAATGTGTCACGGATGTACGTTGTTACAACGCATGCTTTTACTACGCATGTCTTTACAACGCAGGTTTTTCAACGCAAGTCGTTACAAGGACTTGCGTTGGGGGGTGCTGAATAGTGAATAGTTTAATTTACTATTCCAACTCCAGTCCCCGTGGATAGTAGGGAAGGTGTTGGATAGTAAATTAAACTATTACCTATCCTAGAGTGCCCCCCAGCGCAATTCGTTGTAATGACTTGCGTTGAAAAACCTGCGTTGTAAAGGCACTGCGTGGTAAAAGTTGCGTCGTAAAGGATGTTTCCCATGTCTCACCTTATTTATCTGCCACTTTTATAGATTACACACCCGAGTAATCTTGGGACTAGATGACACTCGTCCTGGTCTAGCCTTTCTTCCCTTTTGGAACGCAAAGCGCGTCAGCCCAACTTGCACGCGCGCCCAACGCAGCTTTTAAACAGTGCATGCACACCGTTGTCTTTGCTTGTATGCTGAAAGCCTTGGTCTCGTTGGTGGATTGATTCCCTGTTTCAGGTATTGTCCCGCGAACTGCGCGTGCACCTTGTTGTACCTGATGTTGCTGTATAGCCCATCCTGAGTGTAACTCGTGGTCCTGTTTTCTTTCAGAAGACCGCGGTACTACTGACCGCTCCTTGGCGGCTCGATTTATTAGCCGACACCATTTCTCTTGAATTATTACACCCCGTAAGTCCCAACCTATATTGTCTATCGTATTCCTTTATTGTATTTTTAGTTGGTCCACTAGCCCGGTTTTGACAATGTGTTCCGTATTATGTTTCCACAGATATGTTTACAACTCGTGATTTGTTTTCCCTGTAAGTTTTGATTCCCTTTTCACCTGTTGAATTGTTGTGCTGGATCAATATACTATGTAGTTTAGCGACATGATGTGCATGATTTGTTCAACAGATAAGCATCTTGCTGCATGTACTGCCCTGATCTCTGTGCGTGACCACGTCCGCATTATACCTTGATAATAAATATTTTTTTCCCTGTAAGTTTCTATTTACTTTTCACCTGTTGATTGTTGTGCTGGATCAATACACTATGTAGTTTAGCGGTATGATGCACATGATTTGTTCCATAGATAAGCATCTAGCTGCATGTACTGCCCTGATCTCCGTGCGCGACCACGCCTGCATTATACCCTATTAATTTTTCACATAGCAGTTTAAACCTCTGTCCTCCACCTGCCTTAGTTTCTCTCCGATCCCTTTTGGACCGCCATCACTGTGTGTTTTTTATGACCCTGCTCTAGGAAGCTTGCCCACCACCCTCCCCCGTCCTGATGAAAACCCACCTGTAAGGCCCAACCTACCCTACGCTTATCCGGGTCGAAACGTAGACAACCGGCTCCTTTACCAACTTCTATCCCTAGCACGAATTGTACTGCTGACTCCAGAAGTTTGGTTGTTTGGAATCTCATGATCATTTGATGTACCAATGCCTGGCTCTCGTTTGAAGCCCTCTTTGATGTTTCTTATTGTTTTAAAATAAGTACGCTTGACCTGCATCACGTTCCTCACCTTGCACTACCTGTTACCACTTCCACTCCCCCCCCCCCGCTCCCTTCCTCTATCATTGGGCACTACTATTTGTAAATTTATTAACTAATGCAATGTACTTGAATATGAGTGTGAGTACCTTGTGATTAAACAACAATGTACTCTGAAGTCGAATAATTCTCTTTATTTTTGATGTAAGTTATTCCTATTCTATTGTCCTTTTGTTCTGGGACCCCTCTTTCTGTACTACTTCAAATTATAGGACAATCTTATTGGCCGGGGAGGGTACCTTTCAGCTGACTCGCTCCCACGAGAGGTACCTGTGAGTTCCACAGGAGCTTGTGCTGTGATTGGCTTACTGCAACATTAGCAGAAATGTTGTGGCTGCCATTTCAGGACACAAGGACTCAGTCCTTTGTGTCCTGGACATTAAAAAGCATAAGGTACAAGAGGGCCAGGTATGTGTACTATGATCCTGTGGACCTTGTGTGTGTGTGGGGTCGTGGCGTCTGAGAAGGTCTCCGCTCCCTGTGGGCCAAATAAAAATAAAGAATTGAGACGAGTATGTGGTGGGAGTACCCGCTTGCGTCCAACCCCATTCCCTGCAAGGCGGAAGGCCAATGACACAAGTGTTTGGTATAGTATAGTTATGCATGGTAATGAAATCTTACTTTGCTTTTTTTTTTTAACTAGAAAGTCACTGGAAAAAACATTCATTAAAGTGACGTTATATTTAGGTCAAAATGTCAGTTTAAACTTAAAATTGTAATCAATGAATACACTTATACACGAGTATAGTTATAGTAATTTGAAGTCATTATAACTCGTGCCCTCTCCATGCACTGATTATTACCTCAAATAGTATCACCTAATTATAACTTCACTTCAAACCTTGTTTTTTCAGTGGAAAAAAATTTATAGATAGATTGATTGATCACCGAACGTTTGTGAGAGTATAACAAAACTGGCACGGCACATTCTTCAGACTGCCATAATCCACACCCAAGTCCTTCCGCTGTCTAAGCAATGTCCACCTTTAGCCGAGTAAGGGGCCCGTCCCCGGTGATGTGAGCCGGACTTGGAACTCGGCAGTGACCGCGCCTGGGCCAGGCTTCCCGTCCCCGTCTGTCACACTTCCCTGGGCCCCGAGGGCCCGGCGCCATTGTTCGGTAGAGCCGTTAATCTTCCAAGTCGGAAATTCTTCGCATACATGAACGAGTGAGCTTTGCCCCGGCACGCAAGCCAGCCTGGAGCTCCGGGCTGGCAAACTCTTCTCTGAATGGCATTCATTCACGACCAGCAATCGATGCCCAACGATGCTGGGCTCAGACGAGTGGCCTATGCCAGCCTGCATAGCAAGCGCGCCGTGTGCCCTAATGCATGCGAGGGAACGGGCTCCCTACTGCCCCTTCCGCAGGTGTAGGAGTGGAAACAAACAAATATGGGCAGACTTGGGCTCCTCACGTCTGTGGTCCTGGTGCCACTGTACCTGCTAAACTCAACACACCACAGGCAATGGCGCTGATAAAAAACGGGAACTGACCCTTCACCGGGCCCCCTCCCCTCTCTCTGGTCAGCTGCCCATCGAGCCCTCGTCCCCTTGCTTTCCTTTTTTTGCCAATAACCCAGTGCTGGCCTTCTTTTTGTTTGTTTTTGCTTAAAGTATATTTATTGATTTTGATGTTAACAAGACACACACCAACCAGCGCAGCGTAACACAAGCCCCATTCCCCCCACCCCCCATCAATGGTGCTGCCATTCTTGTGTCTGTTTTGATTGTTTCTCCGGTGACTGGTCGCACACCATCTCCCTCCCCAGACCTTCAGCTCCGGGTAATCCATTTCCAAAAGGGGTCGAAGGTCACATGGCAATTCTGAGTATGCAAACATCAGCTAGTCACCATATTTCCATCTCCCATCCGAGTTCCATTTCAGTGTGTAGAAAATGCCCTAGGGTCCCTCATGGAAAATCACAAAAAAACATAAAATGTCCAAAAATGCCTGGAATGCTAGTGAGGACAGTACGGGAAATTTCGCAATGGATTGTAAACTGTGCTGCTGAGGACGCCCTGTTCTCGCCCTCGCAGAATCATGTTCTCGGTTGACGAGTTTCAACCAATGCCATTTCTTCATCACTCTTCTTTCGGTACAAATGTGCCGTTGTTTGGCTATCATTTCATTTGCATGAACGCTGTTATTTATGCGGCACAATGACTTCGCCTTCAGAGCCCTGGGGCCTTATTTATAAAAGTGACGCACCGGCGGCGCAAGGCCTTCATAAATGAGGCCCCTGATATTTTAAGAAAGCGGGTTGACTGCATCACACAGATTTGTTTCACACACGTAAAATGCATCCGTGATTGTTAAATATGTTTGAGTATTGGCTGTTGCAGCCTGAAAAGTGCAAGTTCAAAGTGATGCGCCCGCGCCGGTCTTTACATCCTGGTATTATTTGAAGTGTTTGTTTTCAAACAATAGGAGCCGAGAGTAGACGTGCCTGGCTGAGAATCTGCTTGTGCCTTGGGCTGACATGGAAAACCACCGGGTTCTGTGGAAAATTACTTATTGCCTTCCTACTCATAATTTCATTTCAGCGCATTATGCTTCTACGGGGTTGCTTCAAAGCGCTGGGTATAGCCCTCTTAAGAGCTGGGTATAGTTAAGACAGCCTGCTCTACACTTGTGGTGTTGCATATGCTCTTTTTGTTAGGTTGAATGTTTAACTTCTTCCTGAGCTGATGTGCTCTTCAGAACCTTGAAGGCAAGGCCCTCAAGCGAGTCCACCTTGACCTCAAGGGTCCTTCCACCTGCTTCACTTCCTTCCTAATCTCATTACCTCAGGACCTTGATTCATGAGACCTGTGAACTTATCACAACACTGTGGGCTCTACTCCAGATTGTACTACTGGGAGCCTGTGGGTGATCAGTTCTTCAACTTGAAAATACATATCTGACCACGTGTATCTGTCTCCTGTAGCATCTGCAGGTTATAGGCTGGCATGCTGTGGTGCAGTCATGTGGTGAAATGTATTCAGAAGGAACCATTGCTCTTAGCAGTGATGCTCCTTGAGGGGTTACTGCATACAGTGGTATATTCTTGGCCACTTTAAGCTGAAAATTGAATCCTTGTCTTCCTTTTAAAGTGCCTGCCCTGTTATATCTGGCCACTGATAGGCAGGAGGAGCCCGGGGAGTGACTTGGACACAAAGAACTTAGTCTAGCCGCTATTGAGGGCTAGTTTGCTTTCTATTCTCCATCATACATGGTGTGGACACTACTGCGCTCTGCCACCTGCACCACGAACTGGGTATCATTGGTATTGATTAGGAAAGGTCAACTTGTATGTTTTGACCACCCTGCTTAGAGGCAGCTATTAAAGAGGATAGGGGACTGCCCTGAGGCATGGGTGACCTACAACCTCGAGTAGACTGTCAGAGAAGAGTACCAATGTATTTGCTATGACTGTGCTTCTAAACAGCATTTGCACAGCCAATAGCGGTGGGTTTAAAGTGCTAACACAAGCAGCATTAGCACATTAAAGGCAGACGCACACGATGGAGACAGCAGGAGTGGGTGCATAGGACTAAAGTTGTAAAGTAGTCCCTCGTGCAGTTCAATTCAGTGCCTTCAGTGAAAAGGAGGGATGCTCCCAAACATTCGCTAGCATTTAGTGGGAGATTAATACTCATCTGGGTTGAGCCAAGATGTGTTTGACAGTCTGGTACCAATGGCTCAAAGAGGTTGTTCAAGGAAAGTCAATGGATGAATAGAACAGGTCAAAGCCCCTTCAGTGTATATTGTTGACAATAAGTCTGTTTAACAACTATGCTTCCAAAAACAAAATGTAAAAAAGAGGTAAGACATTTGTTAACTACTCTCCTGAATCTCTTTTCTCTGTCCAATATATCTAGAAGGCACTGGTAACACACTGTGTCAAAAGCAGCTGACTAGTCCAATACTGACCACAGCCCTTGATCTACAGCATATAGGAGTTTTTCTCAAATATCATCCATTGCTCTCTGTTTCACAGTATTGCGTAACAGTTATATTGTAATGCTTCCTCCTCCAAAAATCTGTATAACTTAACATTGTACCACTTTATCAAATTTACCACTGTTGGAATTTTAAGATTTGTCTAAAGTTGGCTGTCACATCCTGTGATAAGTATACTCCTGGAGGAAGTTTGTCACCTCTGCATTCTTCAGTACACACTAACCTTACACTTTCCTCATGATTGGTTACCCCCTTGTTCCTAAGCTTGGTGGCCACGAGTGGCACCCGCTACTTACGTGAGCATCATTGAACTTGATGGAGCCATCTCGTCAATCTTATAAGAGGGAATCCCAGTATTTGCCACACAGTCCAAATGGTGGGTGGAACCGTGGACGTGCGGAGTGAAATCCAGGCTTCATTTGCTGATCGAGTCTCTCTGAAAAGAGCCGTAGACAGGAAATCCTCCAAGTACCATGGTTTTATTAGCTAGCCATGAGGTTAACTCTAAATAAATGAATCATGTTTCTGCAACTGAACTGTAGGGTCCCAGAGGCCTTCACAGTACCGCTAACCCTCTGGGGTTGTTTGAATTGATTGAACATTGAGCTATAAGTTGTTCAACATTTTTAATATCTTTCACCTTTCTCTCTGTGATCCCCACTTTGATCTGCTGATCAGCAGCAGATTATAATCTGGAGAAGGACTAGTTTGCCTCTCAATCAAGTCTTGTTCACTGGTGATCTTGCATTATCGAGGTGAAGTACTGGGATTGCCGCGAGTCTTGTTAGGAAAAGATCCTCTGCTCTCCTTTGATGTTGTGAGGGACAGGCTCTTGTTCCTCATCCCCACATCGGGTGCTGCCCCCGTTCCATGCCGTCCCGATAGGCTAATGCAAGTGGCACCAAAGTCAAGGCTCTGCTCCTGAGTGGTTGAATACTCCCTGGTTTCTTCCAGGTATTTCTTCGCTGGATTGGATCCTGGTTGTTGACATGAGCTCTAGTATGTCCCTAACAAGGGTCCCTTCCTGACTCCCATCTCCCCTGAGGGAGTGATCTCATTGTAGCACCTCCTTGCTGGATGGTGTGCCATAGTGGAGGTGCGGCTACCATACCTATAGTACATGATGGATAATTACTTATCATAACCTCTTCACCCTTCTTACATATTGCCACTGGTTTACAACTACTATACAAAAAGCGGCATGCTCTGACTTCTGACTCATACCTTGCAACCAGTAGTCCGCCAACCAGTGTTGCCAGTGACCGAGCTCCTTTCATCCCAAACAGGGCAAAACAGGCACTTGCCTGGGTGATGTGCATTGCAATGGCACATGCACATAATTGCAATATTACATCTGCATTTTTAAGAGGCCAAACAAAACATGTATCACTGCTTTGGACCAGAGGAAATATTCCAATATAGTAATATCACTGGGACAGACGTATGACCAATGTGTGTCTCCACCCCTAATAATGCATATACAAGTTCCTGGCCTAGTGATTGGTTGTTTTATCCGGAGGCCTGCCTCTGGGAGCTGTAGGCCAGTCATCCACAGTAACTACACAGCAGGTCATGTCCCACCTACAGACTCTTATCCATTCCGTAGAGCTCAAAAGACTGAAACAGTGGTGTCAAGGGCTACACAGCATTGGCTGCCTCCATACTCCAGGGACAACAAAAACTGTGAGCTGGTGGACTTCCTTGAGCTGCATTCAGAACGAGCCAGGGAGAACCGGGACAGGCTTGGGACCTATATACAAGTCTAGCTCCCTCTGTAACAGAGACCCTACACTGACAATTTCTGCTTCCTTCCATTGCGCCCATTTTGCAAAAGAGAACTGTAAACTCCTCACTCTACTAATGCTGCTCATGGAGTGTGGATCGTGTGCCATACAGGTAAAAAAATGTCTAACACCAAGCTGACCGTTCTGCTGCCAGAGAAGGGCCATAAGGACCTTGTCCTGTACCTGAAATGGTGGGAGACATGTCTTTTCCATAAATGAAGGTGACCCAGGGGCTCCCTGGGATGGCTGTTTGCTTTGGAGAGATGCATAATGTTTTCATGTCAGAAGATCATAGCCCAAAGGCATACATGGAGACGCTTGTGGGTTCGGGGGAGGGGAACCTTGCGTTGGCAACTGACCTAAGCAAGTATTGTTTTTAAGCACTAAGCTGTAATTCAGTATGCTTTTTTATGTTGCGCAAAGATTTCATAAAATCCCATGTTCACATTCAGTATACTATAATCAGAGCCTCAAAAACGATGTGACTCTGCTGCCGTTGCATTTTCTACCTAGCTGTGGATTTACTGAATGTGCCACATAATCCACCATCTTTTGAACATTTTGAAAATTGTAACGAAAAGTATAATTTGTAGCTGCAATGGTTCAAAGGTTACTAAAGAAAAAGTGCCATGCAGTGGCAGACCCTTTACTAATGTTAACTGGTCACCCTTAGTTGCTGACTTGCTGTGTATCCATACCTTTACCCCAACATCAATAATGTATCAGGCAGGATGTGTCGCATTAGGCCACATACATTTACTTTTCGTAGTTGCATTATTTAGTCCTGCCTAATTTCAGTGGCCCTGACTATAACTCAAATGAGACAATGTGCATATGCACAAGCCCCTATCGTCGCCACAACGTCACTTTTAACGATGTTGTGGGGGTGATAGGGGCTGTGCCTTATGTACAAGGCTGTGTTGAGCCACTTAACGTGGCTTAACGCTTCCTTGTACATAAGGCACCCTTACACGCTATGGTTAGCGTGAAAGGGGTGGGCAGTGGGTGATGAGGTGGGCGTTCCTCCGCAACACCCATTCATTTTGACACTGCTCCCTATGTACAAGGGTGGCGTACATAGGAGGCAGCGCCAAAATTAAGACCAGGTAAATCCTCGTCTTAAGTTGGCGAAATGAGGAGAAATGCATTATTTCTCCTCGTTTTTGCTTAAAGGGAAATGCCACTGTTTGTTTATGTACAGGAAGGTCTTCCTTCCTGTACATAAAAAAACCTCTTTTTTCAAATGCCATTTTGTCACCTTCATGTGTGCTGCAAGAGGCAGCGCACATGAAAGTGACAGAATGGCATTTTAGGATTGTTTACGTGCAGGAAGGGACACCTTCCTACACATAAACAATCCTCCCCTGCATGCAGGCACCATTGCACGCTCGTGCAAGGGTGCCTGCGTTGGCGCTAATTTGCTCAACGTAGAGCCATCACAGGGGGAAACGCAAGGCCGCACCACATACTTGCAAATATGGTGCAGCCTTGCTTTTCAGAAATGGCGGAAGGCGGCGTTAAGCCAAGAAGGCTAACGCCGCGCTCCACCACTTGCTTGTACATATCCTCCCATGGTCTCTGTGCTGCTCTGAAATTTCATTTTGAGTGTCGGGTCACTTAGTTGAACGTCTATTCATGGGGAAAAGTAAGTGGCTTTTTATTACCACTAAACTGTGTTGGAATTGAGCCGGCATTCTGAAAACTAAAATGTATGTACCTGATGCCAAGTTTGTACCCCATGTGTTATTCTTTTCCCTCCAGTGCCCACCCGCCTCCCTCAGGCACAATGACACACTGTTCTCTTGGGACGCCGGAGCAGCCACGCAGTAAATGACTCACAGATAACATCTCAGATCGTTAAATAGAAAATATTTATATCACTTAAATACAATCCGGATATATGCACAGTTTCCCAGGCAATTTAAGGGGCGCTGGGCCCTTCAGCATGCGGTGAATGCCGTGCGGGTCTCAGGGTGGTCGGTCGGGCTCCAGGAGATATTCAAACATTAACCAGGGGCTGGGGCGACCCCAGGGCTTTTAGCACCAAACAGAAGAGACGCTTGAAAGGGAAGCTGGGCGCTATGTAAAGAGGACAGGCGCCTGTGACTTTACAGAACACGTTTTCACGAGGCCACGGGCATTTCGCAATAAGAGTGTGCGTATGGGGAACAGGCAATGGTGTGGGAGTCTGCAGACAGGACTGGGGTCCAGCTAGTAGGGCTCGCACTGAGAGTACCGGGGCCCGAAGCACCGCCAACGGGCCTGGATGGGAAGTGCGTCCTGGTCCACACCGGTTCGGTGGAGATGAGGCCGAGGGCCGTGTACGAGGGCCGCAGCCAGGACAGTGGGCCCATCCGAAGGCAGAGTCAGCTTCCAGGGCGAGGGCCCGCACCAATGGCCAGCTCTCGTATATCTGCACAAGCATGCCGCCGTCGAGCACGTGCCTCCAGGGGGAATTCTCTGGCCAGGTGGTTTTCGATGTTGCGGTGTGAGACGGAGCTATCAGATGGAGGGGGTCGGTGCGTGGTCAGACCTGCCCTACACTGTCCTGACACGGCTGCTTTACACCCCTGCTTCGAGAAGAGTGTAGAGTGTGAGCAAGTTAATTTACAGAGCAAATCAAATCTTCACGGCTAATTTAAGTGGTTTTTGGTGTGTTTAATAGAATCTTCATCGAATGCTGCAACAAGTCTGCTTTTGTGCTTTGTCTGATAACGATCGATCACGGCTGGGGACATTGTAATGTGTTCCCCACCCCGACCCCTTCGAGGCCTACCCAAGTGTTATGATAAATGTGCCGTCCCCTCACAAAAACAATTTCCAGACTTGACATGCAGGTGTCCAGTGTGGGAGTAATGAGCCTGGATCCTCCAGACGAAAAGGAAGTGAAGGGAACACATCCAAGGGCGTAAACCCCATAGCACAGTGTGCCTTCCATACTTAGATGGACGTTGTGAAGAGGCTCTAGAAGTTTCTAGAGGTCAAGTGTCCTTGTGTCTGACAGTCATGCAACGAAAAACGATGACTCCCCATCGCAAAATGAGATGGCCAGTGTGCTCCCCGAGTACCCCATATCACACAGATAGTTATGTGGCCCTCTTGATGAGTCTGGGGCACCTTGGCGGGTTCCACCCCGCCTGCGTTACCCCACTGTTGTCTGACACAAGCTCTGATAATGAAAAAAATATCTTCTGTAGCTCTTTCCGTCAGAGGAGGATGAGTACACCGAAAATTAAATTAAGGACAGCTGTGAAAGGAAGGGGTCCCTGGCATTCTGCGCCATGAAACGATTTTCTCACACGCCAGCACCTCTGTCATTTAGCACTTTAGAAGCCCAATCTTGCCCCCTGGCCGAGGACGATGACATGAGTCCCCTCCTCAGTCTGTTCATTCTGCTAACCTGGCTGTGGATTGTGGGACTTTTATTATGCGTGCTGGGGTAGAGGGTGTTTAATTCTGTGTATCTTAAATTCAATGGCTGCAGCTTAGCGCTTCGCCTTCCTGTGCAAGGTTCACAGGAAAAAAACACAACACTAAGCAAAAAATACAGACATTGCACACCCAGTAACAATGGAGGCCGGAGCCTAGCTGGGATTAGGGGGAAAACTGTCCAACACAAAGCCCAGAGAATGAAAACACAGCTGACCACGGCTGAATAAGCCAGACCTTCTGGTGTCAGCAGAAACCCATGGTAGCTACTAATAACACCTCTCCGCAGGCACCAGTGCTTGGGAGGGGTATGGCGGGTGTTCATTGGCCTTCAGCTAGCCAAGGTACTTGTTGCTCAGCTCCTGTTGATAGTCACGAAGGACAAGTACCAGGTTCAGCCCTGGTTTGTGTCAGCACTAGACTTTCTGCCAATCTTCTGGCTCTGGTAGCAATGGGGTTGGTAGGCTGCTTTACTTGCCTCCTCCCAGGGGATGGCGAAGATAATGACCAAAGAAGGACACACACAGTCGGTCTTCTTCTGGTCTTTCAGTATTGACATCATGCAAGATGATTATCCTCCCATAAACATGTCCAAGGATGAATGCAGACAGCCAGTCTTCTGCTGCCCTGTAGCCACTGGCACCATTTGCCAAGAGCACACCCTGAAGACCATTGTCAAAGAAAGATAGAGAGTCAGTCTTCTACTGCCATGTAAGCACTGGCACCAAACACCAAGAGCTCATCCGCAAGATCATGTTCAAAGAAGGAGAGTCGGTCAGTCTTCGGGTATCCTATGGAAGCTCACATCATACAAGAAGAGGCAAACCTGAGGAGTGTGTATTAAAAAGGATGAAAGCAATCTTCTGTTTCCCCTTCACGGCTGACATCATACAGCAGTATTTGTGGTGTCCAATACACATGTTGCCATTTCAAGCAGGGGTGCTTCGCTGTATGGGGCATATGAGGCCAATAGAATTCTTTCTACAGTGGTATAAGATTTGCACCCGGTCCAGGCTGGGGAAAACCCCGATGTGCTGACACTGCAGACAGTCTTGCCTACACTGAGAGCCTTTTGTCCAGGTGCAGCAATAATGGTCCTCGAAAGTAACACCTTGGTCATTACATGAGCTCAGCTTCCCCTGAGAATAGCCACAGTGAACATAGGTACAGTGTTCAGATACCATGAACTCTAAGATACCTGTACAGGCAGATGCCATATAACGAGGGGTAAATTACCTATTCGCACGTGGAGAGTGTTTTAGGGTCAGAGTGTACTTGGTCAAGGGAAAATGCTAAGCTCACCATAGTGTAGGTTGCACTTGTCCAAGAAGCACTTGATGGGCAGTAAAATATCAGCAAAATATCAATAAACCCCTCCTCGCCATGCATGCCTCACTTAATTAACCCTTAGGTCTAAGGACCACACCTATCTTCAGTGGTGAGGGCAGGGTCTTTTAGCGTAGAGAGTGATTTATATCTAGGAAAGGCATTTTCAAAAGCAAAGAGCATTTTATATCAGAAAAAGGGAAGTGCTTGCTTATTATTTCTAATCAAGCAGACTGATTCTGTTGACAAGGTTGGTAATGCAAGCATGTGGCATCACACAATTCAGATCAAAGTTATGAAAGCACATGTATCATGTGGGTGAATAATGCCGCAAAGATGGCGCTACAGGAGTAGTCCATAAACAAGGTTCTCGAGGGTGATAATTAAGCTTCTAACATCAAGTATGGTAATGCAAAGCAATGACTTTACATTTATAGGATGCAGCTAATGGCACGAGGAGTTTAGGGAAGCAGGGAACGCGGATGACATCACTGATGTGTTAATGCAACATGATGACATCAAACTTTTACTTGGGTGATGACACCAGAAGAATCCTACTTCGAATAATGGCATAAACGAAATGGGGATGGAGGCCGATGACAGCATGTGCATGGGAACAGGAAATGCAGGCTGACAATATCACAAGTCTAGAGATGCGGGCTGAGGCAATCACTAATGTGCAAATGCAGGGAGCTGACATCACAATAATTATACTTGGGCTGATGAAATCACAAATATTAGAATGCAGCATCACAACATCACCACAATCATACTTGGGCTAGTGTTAGCAGGAGCCTTACTGCAGGCAGGCAACATCACTGGTCTGTGTGGCCGAAGGCTAGTGGCATAACTAGCATCCTACTGTTGCTGATGACATCACAAGCATGGGAGAGCAACCTCATGACACTACAAGCTTGGGTAAGTAGGCTGATAACATTATGCATGCAGTCTATTGGTCGATGACATGACCAATGTGAGATTACAGGGTGATGACATCACAAAATAGCAAGACATGCTGATAAGGTAAGGGATGTGGAACTGTGGCAAATTCATCACTAGTGTAAGGCTAGCTAATGATACCACTAATATGGGGCTTCACACTGATGATATTAGAGGAATCATATATATGCTGATGTCTTCGAAAGGAACATACTTTGTCTCTTGATGTCACATGTGTGAGATACCAAGCTAAAGACACCACACATATATGCAACAGCATGAATACACCCCTAGCGCGGGCCTGTAAGCAGCGTCCACATGTGGGAGCTTGAGGATGATAACAGCAGTCTGGAATGGAGGCAGATGGCATAAAACATCTGGGTCTGTTAGCAATGCCCACACACATGTGGGACTGATGACATTACAGGGATCTGACCAAAGACTGAAGTCACAGGAGCGGAACTGCAAGCAGCCAATGCCATAGTACACACTGTTGGCATCTAGCAACTGCCTGCGACCTTTCTGAGGAAAGACCTTTTTTGATGGTACAAAGCCCTAAAATTGCAGCCTTTGGTTCACACATGCCACCTTTCTTAAGGCCCTATCAGTCATGTGTAGAGTGTCCAATCAGCATCACGGATCACAGTCTATGGTGTGTAGAGTCCATGGGTGTTTCAAGGGAACACCATCCCTCTGCATAGAGGCTCACTTCCTGCGTTTCATGTCCTCCATGCTGACGTGTCCCCAAACGCCAACCACAAACGCTTCAATGTCACACTCATTGCTGCCACGTGCGATGCGGAAGTAGCCTCGCTCGCCCCAGTCTTTGCCCCAAGAGTTGGCTGCAAGCTGTTGGAAAGAACAACTGTGATTTAGTAACCAAGCATAAGCAACATGCATCCTAAACCTAGGTACACTTTATGACACAGATGATGTCACAATTCAAACTACTTAATGGCCTTTTACCCAGCTTTAGTATTGGAACTAATAGTCACTGCACTGTAAGATTAATAGTAGATTTAAAATAGGCTCTGTATTAGTAAAGAAGTCTTAATAGGCACTGTATTGATACTGGTTAATTTAGTACCTGAAGGACTATTACATCTTAATTTAAAAAGCACTATATCTTTGAAGGCTGCTTTCATATGAACTAATAGTTAATTTTGATTTAACAGACAAGATATTGTTTTATTGGAAGTTGATTTTACATAGGCACTAAATTATGAAAGGTGGGGTTAACCAAGCTACTCCATTAATAAAGATGGATATTACCAAGACACTATGTTATTAAAGGTGGCATTGTCCTAGGCATGGTTTTATTGTAAGATGGATTTGCACAAGGTACTTTTATATTTTGGGTGACTTTAACTTATACCTGCATTACTTGAGGTACTTAAAACTGCATTGCTTAAGTTGAATTGCACAAGTTTTATGCTGTCACGTAGATTTAAAACATGTTGGATAGATATAGGGGAGGTTTAAACTAGATGCTGAATTGTTGCGGTGGATTTATTGTAGGTACAATATTATTTATGGTGAATTTAGAAGTACTACATTATTACAGATAGAATGACCAAGTACTGGATTGTTAAGAGTGAATTTAACATGAGTACTGGTTAATGAATATTGGATTTAACAGAGAGTTCTTTTAATGGTGAATTTCAACTTGATATAGTCTAAAAAATATGGATTTATCATGAGTATTGGTTCAAAGGAAAATGTAATGTATGCCAGTAGCGGCCCGTGGAGGGAGTTCCGTGGGGCAGTGAGGTGGGGCGGGAGAGGGGCAGGGAGGGGGGTAGTAAACACCAGAATATGGATGAACGGAGGTAAGTAAACATTTAAATAAATTCAATGAATTTCGTTGCGCGCGCTGCATTGCATTTTGCGATGCAGCACACGCAGCTAGATTTGTTTTATTTATTTAAATGTTTACTTGCCTCTGTTCATTCATATTCCAGTGTTTACTACGCCCCACCCTGCCCCTCCCCCGCCCCACCTCACCGCCCCACGGAACTCCCTCCACGGGCCGCTAGCGATGTATGCACTTCATGGTATAAACTTAAAAGCAAAACTCACCCAGTATTTCTGTGCCAGTCCATCACGATTGCGTTCTTCACCCCACCTTCATCAGAAAAGACAAGGGGAATACATCAGTTTATTCTTGTTTGATTAAAGGAAAACGAAGACGCACCCTGAAACTCTCTTCTCAAATCTATATGTTTGTCCGAGAGATATATAAATGTGATCATATCTTCAAACCCATATGAGTGTCATCAAATTATCAAGGCCACAGTTTTGTATAATAGACATGGTAGACTTATCAAATATATTTGTCAGTTAAACATCTATAAGTATCAGGGACCAAGTATCGAATGTGCAACTCTATATAAAGGAAATGTATAATATACACCTCTGCATACGAGCAATTAAAAAAACACACATCCATAGAAGGGAGATATCAAATGTATGACTTTCTGCATGGGAGAAATGGAATGTTGTTACGTTATTTTATGTTATATTGGTTTTATAGCGCGCACTAATACTCCAGGGTGTCCTGGTGCGAGGTAAAAACAGAAACCTGATGGAATCGGCCATTTAATATGCCTGCTTAAAGAGGGATGTTTTGAGCTGCTTTTTAAAAAGTATAAGGCTCTGGATATTGCGCAATGGCAAAGGAATCGAGTTCCAAAGGGAAGCAGCCTTCACAGACAAAGACTGGCCCACCTACCCGCATTCTGCGGAAACGTGGGATCACCGTCTGTCTCAAAGAGGCAGAACGCAGTAGTCAGTTAGGTGTATAGAGGGAGAAGCGCTTCCTCAGATACAGTGGTCCAAGACCGTGTAAAGCTCAGTGAGCCAGAACGAGAGCCGTAAATTGCACTCTCTGCACCATGGAGATGCTGTTTAACACTAGACCACCTTCCAGAGATGTTAAACAGGAGCCTAGCCATGGCGTTCTGTATAATCTGAATCTTATTAAGTCGGTACCCCAGGATACCCACGTACAGAGCATTGGCGTAGTCAATGCGAGACAGAATAAGCGCCCGCAAAACCGTCTCTCTAGCCGACCTTGGGAGCAACGGAAAGAACCTTCTCAGAGCTTTAAGGGTGCTAAAACAAACTCCAGTAAGTTTCTTGATCTACACCCTAAAGCGCAGATCCTCCTCAAACCAGACCCCAAGATTTTTAGCTGGGGCGCCCACAGAGTTGGGGCGAGGATAATCCAAGGGCCATAAGTACTCCCTAAAAGCGGGCGGAAACTGGCCAAATAGAAGGATCTCGGACTTGTCCTCATTGCACTTGAGTTGTGCCTACGCGAACCAGCCAAATACAGCAGAAAGACAGTTACACGCCAGGTCTGTGGAGAGGTCAGAGTTTTCCCACGTGAAAAGAAGCTGGGTATCGTCTGCATGTGCAATTGTTTTTGCACTAAGTTTCTCAGCCAAGGCAATCAGAGGGGTCAGATAGATATTAAAAAGCAGAGGGTTCAAAGTGGAGCCCTGAGGGACCCCAGTGAGCATTTTGTTGGCCGAGGAGGCACATGGGGGCATCCAAACTTGTTGGGAGCGATCTTCCAGAAAGGATTTGACCCAATCCCAGGTGGCGCCCACAATGCCTATATTGGACAGGGGGGCAAGGAGTAGATGGTGAGGCACCGTATCGAAGGCGGCAGAGAGGTCAAGTAAAATCAAGGCCGCTCTGCCGCCCGCATCCAGATACTCTCTTATCGCCTCCGCCAACTCTACTAGAGCGGTCTCCGTGCTTTAGGTTGCCCGGAAACCAGACTGCGACAGATGGAGGAGGCCAGAGGACTCTACATAGGCATCAAGCTGCTGAAAAACCACCTTCTCGCAAACCTTTGCCAGAGCCGGCAGCAGAGATATAGGGCGATAACTGACCAGTTTGTGGACGCGTCGAGAGAAGGTTTCTTCAAAAGAGGCAGAAGTTTAGCCTACTTCCAGCTCCCTGGAACCATAGCGGTCTATAAGGATAGATTGACAATGCTATTAACATCTGGATAGACCACTTGTGCGACCCCGGCCAGTACTCTGGCCGGGCAGAGGTCATACGGAGACCCTGATTTAAGAGATTTAAGGATGGTCAGGGTATCAGACCCGGCTATAGGCTCAAAGTTCCTAAGCAGAGGGGAGAGCGGAAGAGGTATAGAAAGGGAAGGGGGGAGATGGACACTCGGTGCAGCATCCCCCGGTCCCAAACTATTTTGAATGATCTGGACCTTCGCAACAAAAAAAGCAGACAGCTCCTCACACCATTGATCGGAAATAGGCAAGGCCATATGTTGGGAAGCTGGTGACAAAAAGCTACTCACAATAGCAAAAATCTCCTTGCCATTGTTATTCACCTTTGCAATCCGATCAGCATAAAAAAACCTTTTTGCCTCTCTAATAGCTTCATAGTATTCTCTCTGCGCTAAGTGGAGAGCCTTTTTAGCCCGCGGACAATAATGCTGCCACCAGCAGTGTTCCAGGGGTTTACAAGCCAATTTAAGGTCTCTAAGGGTGCCTGAATACCATGGCTTGGAAGTTGGAAGGAGTAGGTCTTGGTTGCCTAGTAGAAGGAGGTTTTTGCACCTTGCAGACTCCTTGGTTAATCCAAGAGGAAAAACTATCTACAGCATCCTCGAGGTCCGAGGTATGGCGCATACCTCGGACCTCGAGGATGCTGTAGATAGTTCTCCAAGGACTCAAGGACGCAAGGACTCTAGAAAGGGCCAAAATGTCAATCTTCCGACCCGGAATGGTATTTGCAGGGGTAATAGAGGAAGGCTGCTTCCCTGTAAACCAGGAAAATTGTATCAGATGGTGATCTGACCAAGTCACCCGTAGGGGCTCATCCACCTACAGGGCAAAGGTGGAACACACCAGGTCAATAACATGTCCACCTTGGTGGGAAGGTAACTTATCCCACTATGTAAGGTGGGCCAAATCAAACAAATCCGTTAGCTCCCTAGCACCTACAGAATCAGGGCAGTCTACATGGATATCAAAGTCACCCAAGAATAAAAATTTCGAGAAGCGAAGGGTACCAGGAATGATAACATCATCCAAGGCCCTCAAGAAAGAGCCAGGGGGTCCAGAGGGCAGGTAAAGCAATATCCCACCCAGTGTAAAATGGGAAGAGATAATGATGGAAAAATCCAATGCCTCCCCCTCCACTAAACCAGCAGTGGTCTCGCACAAGAAGGACCACGCCTCCCGATACATCACCGCAATCCCCCCTCCTCTCCCCGATACACGATCTAATCTTGCAATTTTAAAACCAGGAGGGACAGCCAGCTCGATCACCAGGGCACAAGATTCCTGGAGCCAGGTTTCAGTAATAAATAGCAGATCTAAACGTCCATCTGAAAGGATGTCACAAATGTCGGAAGCATGCTTGACCATAGAGCGGGCATTAATAAGCGCTGCCCTAACTCAATTGTCATTCTCACTGCCTGGGGCCATATCAGGCATGAAGCGGATGATTCCTACAAATGGTGATTACATGTCCCATTGGTGTTGTAGGTTAAAATATAGAAGACACCCAGAGTCAGAAACCACCCTGTGGACCGGCGACAGCTGGAGAACAGGTAAAAATGAGCGACAGGAAGCGAGAAAGGGAGAGGTACTAGATAGAACAAGAGAACTAAAACAAAGTTTTGTTCTATATATTTTACAGACAAACACATGAGACAGAGCCCTGAGGAGAACCCGAAAATTGGTGTCATTGGGTTCGAAACGCGTCGGCAAATATAGGAGAATCGACATTAGCTGTCCCATACACCAATGAATTTTGTTGTGGTGCATTAAGCTTTTTTTCATATGAATTTGTTGTTGATTGAACCTTTAGAAAAACGTGACTTTGTCCAATTGTGGTGTTATCAAAAAACACCCTATGAGAATCAGTTGTTTGTAGGTAAAATTGGATATGAATTGTATATAGATGTTTTTTATGTGTAAAGTGTACGAATTGTTTTGTATTTATGTGGAAAGTATAAATTGTATATTGTGTTTTTCTCGCATATGAATATATCTGAATGATGAGAATTACAAAATAAAGAGGTATAAATAAAGGGTACCTTACAAACTATAAGTAAGATTAGTTTGTTTTTCCTCAATCTAGAGGTCAAAAAAAGAAGCGTGTAGTTGGTAATTTTGTCTATTTTCACATTATCAGGCACCCTGGCACAAAAACGAAACTGACATACGAGACAGATCCGGTGTAAACATTGCAGTACGCCCCACTTCTCCCCACCACCACACTTTGCCTTATCTAGAACCAGGAGTTCTGATCTGCTATAAGACCTCCTGCCTCCCAACTCTAAAAGAGCAATATCAAGTCTTTACCACTTTGTAAGGACTATATCAAAGCAACCCCTCTGTATGAGGGACAGCTGAGATCAACAAATCTATGTTTATACACAAGGCCCATTCTAAAATGTAGAAAAATCAATACCCGATTTCCACTAGATTGCACTTCCTCCTATAAAGTTGCTGTCCATTTGAGTAGAAGGCCACACAGTTTGGGATCACTTGCAAACAATAAGGTTTCCCCCATCTGAAGGGCCGAATATCTATTACGAAATTAGTATGCCTTCTATACTGTACAGATGTGGAGGCTGAGAAACCAAAAATATGGAAATACACCACCCCAGTCATATTCTTTCGCGTCCAGTACTTTAGAAAAAAAACAACATACACACATTTGCAGCCCTTATCTCACTGTCCAGGACCTCTATAAGGCCCTCCTGTTACAACACTGCATGTGTGGCCGGTGGCCCCATGTTTAAAGGACAAACGCTCCTTGATTTCCACCTCGGCACTCTGCATGACTCACATGTAGTAGTGATGTAGTTGCATCCACCGATGATTCAACTAAGGCCATCATCTGCTCTATTCCATTTTAACCATTCTCTTCACCACAGTGATGCCTTTCTTCACATTCTCCAGTTTGTCTCCAATTCTATCAAATCCCTCTTGCCTTTCAGCAATTTAGAGACAATACAATCTCCACAAATCTCCACTCTCCTCTTCCTGGAAGTTTCTCTTGTACCGTAACTGAAAAAAACGTGTTTGTCCCACTTCTGCCATTTTCCGAATATCTCTCCATTGTATAGTCTTGCAACACAATGCACTGTCATCACTCAGCGGGAGATCTCAGATATCTTTCTGAATACGCGATACAAGAAATATATTAACTCTAAACTTCAGCATCAGAAAGTGGGAGCACTGGCGGGAAGCCATTGATCAATCCAAAGCATGCTTCACTTTCAAATGTGAACTTCACAGCCAATGAGAAGAAGGTACAAGAAAACATGCAGGAGGGAGAACGAAACATGTCTACTGGAATGGGAACTGTGTTTTCTGATTCAGGGTTTCTATTTTACAGAAGTGTTTTTTTCCGGATAGGATAGAACTCTCCTCCTTGTGTAGCGTGGAGGGGGGGGGTAAGGTGCTAATACTGAGGAGAAGATTACAGTATCTATGTGAATTGCACGTGTTCTGAACAACTACTGTGTTTTCAAGGTGCCAACCACAGGTATGCCCCAATGATGAAGGAAGTTGGGGGGCCTAAGGGACCTCTATCTTGTGCTAAACTGTGTCTTCATAAAGGACACAATCTATGCAACATATATTACATGCAACAGGGGTTTAACTTGCCTGCTTGCTGCTTCCTTCTTACCGATCCTCCTGGTCGCGTCTCTCCTGCCGCCGGCAGAACAGTAAGCAGCCTGGAGGCACCCAGGCTCCCCTGAGCAAATCACAACGCAGCAATGCAGCTTCATGATTGGTCTGAGCGTTATGGTGCGGTGCTCAGACAAGGCATGGGGGCCTGGGCATGGTCTCTACCCAGACTGTAATGCAGCCTGGTGGAGAAGAGAGACAGTCATTGCGCACTTGGGAGTGGGGCAAACCACTCCTCGGCTGCTCTGTCAGCCCCTCCCACCTCGTCTCGGAAAGCTGACGTTAAACAAAAAGGAAAAAATAAAATTATGATAACTGAGTTTTTATCATTTTTTAGGGCTCGGACTCCTCCCCACTGAAAGTGGGAGGAGTTTCGAGATCCTAATGTTAAAGAAGAGAAAAAAGAAGTATCTCCTAGGGCTTTGGCGAGACAAATTCCACACATTCCTTAGCGTGTTCTGTCATCTGGCCAGTGATTCGTCTTCGTTGTGTTGTCGTTTTAATAGGCTTGAAGTGATAGGGTAAATGTAGTTTTGTTCCGCCATTTTGGGCATTTTTCGTTCGTGCTCGCGCAAAGAAGTACATTAATTATAATTAGGAGCTGTCAGGGTGGCCGTGTAATGCATTCCAGATGGTGTGCGCGCGTTCACCATCTAGCAGTGTGTTTGTCTGGCGCGCGTCCTCCTCACGTGCACACAGGCATAGACGCCGTACGGATTACACCGGGGCCTTCCGGGAGCTTTGGTTTCACTTCAGAGGACGTAGGAGGAGGCCTGGGAGCGGCGACGGAACCTGGAGCGGCGGAGCTCCGTGCTGAAAGGTAAGGGGCCCCCCACGTCACAGAGGCGAAGACACCCGTCTCTCCAGCTAACGTCGTAGTGCCTCCTCCTCTGTGAGAGGTCTGTGACTCTGCCTGGCGCCCCCTTCGGACAGTTAATGGGACTGGGAAGGTCCCAGGAGGGGTCGGGGGTGGGAGGCAGATTCTCCTGTTAATTTGGGGACGGGGTGAGAGTGGAACAAGGTCAGTTCAGCTCCCCGCTCACCCATAGACAATCGGCGCGGTCTGCATTGCGCAATCGCTACCCGCCCCAGGCGGCCAGTGTCACCCCTCTTGGCCCTCCGCAGTGGTCTGTGTTTGGAAGGGATCTGGTCTCCGGCTATGACAGTGCCGGGGAGTGATTGTGCCTGTGTATTCCTTTGACGCGAGGGGCCGTGAAGTATTGTTTAAGGAAGGGGGTCTAGACTCTACCACCCCTTTACAGCTGTGCAACCCCAGTCAGTGACAGTTCTCCTCGCGGGGTGCTGACAGCTCCCCTAAACCCTCCTGGAAAGGTCTGGCCTGATAAGCAGCCTGGGCAGCGCCGGCCGCATCCTCCGCGGTAGGGCGGGGCCTGAGTCGCTGGCTGCCGGGATGGGCCACCGGGGCGTCCTGTATTCTCCCACCCCCTTCTAGGAAGGGCTAGGGCCCATACATCCACCGCCATTTTGTAGAGAAGAGGCGGAGCCGGGAGGGGTCACCGGTCAGAGAGTTGCCTCATTTCCACATTGTGGCCGGCAGTGACTGTGCTGGGCCTTGCGTTTTATAGACAGCCCTGTGTGTGGTCTGCTTAATGTATCTTCAACTGCCTGCGAAAGCCTGTGTGTTCCAAGTAGTTTACTGCATGTGGGGACTAGTGTTTTCCGTAGGAACGTATGTACTGTTTATGGTTATAGTGTTATTGTCTATTAGAATATGCTTTACATCAGCGTGGCTGCCTTTGTTGCCTTTACATACGCGCGTGCTTTAAGTGCTGACTTGCGCTGCTTATGTGTTGTATGTACTTGAATCCTTTGTGCTGACCGGAACTGCTTATGCATTTAATGCCAATGTGGACATCGTAAGCTGTCATGGATACTGAGATCTCTTTATGGCGAATCTCAGGTTTGATCAGAATTTGGCAAAACTATCCAACGTGCATGTCTTCTTGTGTTAGTTCGTGTAACCAGGAGAGTTTGGATAAAGCGGGAGCTGGTCTGCCGCTCTCTGGCTCACCCCCCGTCTTTCTTTTCGCCTCGGAAACCCGCCCGAGTTGGGGACGAGCGTCGGCGCCCGCGAAGGAACCAGGACGAGCAGCAATGGAGGCGGCGGAAGCGCTGGAGGAAGGGGTAATGCGTGTTACTTTATGCCGCTGAGTGTTTCACTGATTTGTGTCGGAAATGCTTGAAAATAGTATTAGGACAAGTTGTGCACGCCGCACCCCCTCCCCAGCGGCCCCCCAATGCACCCCAGAATTGCGAACTTCTCCATCGTTCTTTTGATAGAAGCCTGGGAGCTTCGAACCTAGAGGAGCCCCCCACACACACACTCTCACACACACTGATTTATTTAACCCTCCACAGTACACGCGCCACAATGTACCGAGACCTAGCGGTGACAAAGCACACTTGGATCTGCGTTATTGTGTTATATATAGCGCTAGGTGCGGATGAAAGGCACTTCAGAGAGCTGGACATGTTGTGCAGGGATTGCATTAGGGTACGGAGCTCCCAAGGGCCAGAGAAAGGGCTCTGAGTCAGCTAGGACAGTGCGTTTTCTGACCGGTGCATTCACATAGACCCAATGCTGCTCTCGGCGAATCCAGCGCTTCATTATGCAGGTGGCTGGCCTCTGTTCTGGTGTTTAGAGCATTAATTCAATTGGTAGACCGAAAGCCCCGTGTACCTCCTGGATATTGAGGTGCCTCGCCTTCAATGATGGGGTGATATGTATTGACAGGTTGGATGATGTTTCTTTTATGATATGTGTCAGCCTTTCCAACACATGGGCGCAAACACCTGTCTCCCACGCGCACGCACACAGGCACACAAGGTGTACATCGCTAACAGCAAAGATGTGACGCTAGGAGTTTCCTTTACTCTTCCAACTTAAAGTACCCCAGCTGTCCGCTGACCCCCCACGGGGTCAGGAGGGAGCAGAGATGTCCGCCGCTTCACCACTCATGCACCACGGCCCTAATGTGCACGGATCAACAGCCACTCAAGACACACGCGGGCACAGACGCACGAATGCACACACAAATACACATACACGCCCCCACACACACAAACAGGCAAAAACACTCCCCATGCCTCGTCCGCAACGGTCCCCTCTGGCTATGGCCTCGCCCCCCCCATCCCTCCTGCCACTAGACCCCTCGCTACCTCCTCCCCAGCTGTCCAATTTACTGCCCCTCCCCACCCCCCACCCCCTGGCGCGCCTCCATCCCAATCTGTCTCTTCCATCCTGACCACGAAACTCCTCACACTCACAAGGAGATCACTGGCAGTACACACCACATGAACACACTCCACAACACATAGCAACAATACATTGGCATTTATAATGCCATTAGCTCAAACTCAAATAAATCCGAGCCCGATTGCATTTCTAATGCTTGTTTTATGTACTGCTGGAACAAAAAAAAAACTGTGAGGCGATGCTCCTCCCCGTTCGCGGAGGAGCCGCCACTGCCTGCTCGTTCCCACATAATTGTCTGGTTATAGCTACGCCGTCAAGCAAGGCCATAATATGTGAAGGATATTACAGGTGTCAATATAATAGCAAAATATTCGTCCAATAAAACACCCATCAAAGATGCAAGATGAGCAGTTGAAATGCAAAGATGTTTTCAGTTGGGATGGGGGCCGTTGAATGCCATTGTTATATTTTCGGCTGACATTGGTTTTAGCCAGAATTTAGCTTGCTGGCTTTAAAATCACAATAAAAAGTCATACATGGTCGCTAGTTCCAGATTTCAGTCCAGAGGTTTGATATTATGTTCACGGGGTGGGTGACATTGAGACATATTTTCCGCACGAAACAAGTGTCATTTTTTTGCCCAAATTATGTCTATAATACAAAATTCATTTCGGCAGTTACTTGTGGGAAAACTGTATGCGAGGGCATGCTTGCATACAAAATCACCTAAGTTTATAGCGGGAGACTGGTTTGAGCAGAAAATGTCTCAAGGCCACTGCACACGTCAATCGCACAATTCCTTGTTGATGTTTACTACTGAAAACTATTTCCTTTGGACAGAAATGAATCAAACACGCATAACAAACTAACAACAAAAAGAACACGACGTATGCAAACACCAACAGTAGGGAATTATGCGATACACCACTCAGGGGAAAAATAGGCTGGGCATATTCTTAGCATAAGGTCCTTTTTCGAAAGCAGTGAACACATTAGAATGGTACGAGGTAGAAATGGGCGCTATAAGATATCTGTTCTTATACACTCATGTCTACCTTTGTATCAAAGACAAAGCCTCTTCTGTAAAAAGTTCGTGGTGTTATCTATTGCCACTGGAGCTGATGGGGTAAAGGTGGGGATTCAACATGTGTCAAACACAAAAGGACGGAGGTTCAAAACAGCTCCCTTGGTGCTTCAATTGATGTGCACCGTGTTTGAAGCATGTCTTTGAACCTTATGCACCTCCTCAACTTCTCCCACATAAGACATAATGCAGTAAAAAGCATTCCGAACACACACCCAGGAAACGAATGCAAACTGCAGGACTGTGTGCCCTTGTCCGGGGTATGAAGCACTCCACGAATGCACTGATGTATATGCTAGGAGGCTCCCTATGCCTCTGTAGCACTCATTGTTTATGCTTGACAAGAATGTATGGGGTAGCTGTATACTCGAGCACCTGCTACTACCATTCCCACGATGAAGTGCTCTGAAGTCTGCATTTACTGAGGTGCAAGGCAGGACAGGTGAGGCGATCTACCTGGGGGAGAACTAGAAGAAGGGAATGAGGAAAGGCAGGGCGGGTAAGAAGAACTGTGGCGAGGGAGGGGAGGAGAGCTGGCAGCCATCCCAGAGCATTCGGCTTGCTTTTCCATGTTGGAAATCGTCTCCAAGGCAACGCCTTGTTGACTCCATCGTACACAGCCTGTGATACCACGGCTCCAGGCCAAAGGTCGCCTCAGTTATGCTAGCTTGTTATGAGGACACGTCAGAAGTCACCCTCGAACCCGGTCACGTCACACATTCCCGAGGAATGGCACCAGAAGTGCATGCCACAAACCCATCCCGCCTTAGTCCCTGCACTAGCTCTCTGTTGATATAACTTAAAGGGACAGTACTAGTGCCTTTCGACAGGGCTGCCATTCCCTTAATGGGGCACGTTTCACGTTTCAGCATGGCAATTATCCATTTAATGGAGTGGTACCGGTGCTTCTGCAGGGGGAGCTAAGACGCTGTGAGCACTTCCCAACAGGGCTGCTACACCTTTAATACCACAGTACTGACATTGTCAGAAGAGCCACTGTAAGTAAATGCATCTTTTTGTATGTTCACCCCCAGGATTTTGGACGGATGCTGTTGGTTTTTCGACTCTGAGCGTGCACTGACGCCTGTTAACCAGACCTCGGTGCCTGTGCCTTTACTCCTAAACAGGTATGTCGAATTGGCTCATATCCAATTGACCAGCCTTACTTATCTGTAATGCCCCAGTAAATGGTACCCAGGGTATGTAAATTAGAGGGTCACCTCAGGGAGTGCAAAACTGGTTGTGCCATGCTTGATGTGACACGAGGAAGATGAGACGCCCAGCCCGCAATTTGCAGACTGGAAGGGCAGTTTAAACTGCTAGCCCGACTTTGCCATTTAAACTAATTGCAAAGTCAGACTACCCCCTGTTATATGTGCAAGTCACCCCTATGGCAGACATATCAAGTCCTAAGTCAGGGTGCAACATAACTGTCGGGTAGGTCATGTATTTTACATGTTACATGACCTGATAGTAAAAATACAAATCTGTCATTTTTAACTGTGGAAAGGCTTGGCTGCCTAATTGGCAAGTGCAGAGTTCCACATTGACCCTTCATCCATGCTAACTCTGGAATGATGCAACAAAAGTATAAAACAACTTATGAAACATACAAGGTATAAAACAACTTTCAAAACTAAAGTAACAGGCTACAGTGTGAAACTTGAACAAAGTTACCACTTTCATGCCATCAATCCCCTGTGACCTCAACGGTTGCACATGTAGCCTGAACCTGAGATAGCTTTCTGCCCTTCTGGGAAGATGTGGAAAAAGACTCCCAGGAAATGAGACAATAGAGGCCTGCAATGGAAACAGGTATTACCTCCCTTCTGTAGGAAGCCTCACAGGCATTAGCCCTAAAGGCAAGCTTCAAAGTTGAAACCAGGTCTTGAGTCCTTTGCTGAATTCCAGCAGAGAGGAAGAGCTCCGGCGGAGGTTGTTCCAGTACTTCGAAGCAAGATAAAGAGCGTTCTCCATTGTTGCTATGGCGGATACAAGGTGTGTAAGCAAGAGATTGCAGGGTGGAGCACATGTGTCTGGACGGTTTGGCAGAAGTTCAGGGAGTGGTTGATGTAGGCTGGTCCTTTATTTTGTAGGGTTTTGTAGGTGTGGCTCAGCATCTCGATTAGGCATCTCTTCTGAAAGGGGAGCCAGTGGAGCTTCCGGAGGTGGGAGGAGATGTGGGTGCCCATGGAAAGGTCGAGGATGAGCCTGGCCACTAAATTCTGTATGCTCTGCAGTCTCTTCAGGAAGTGAGAGGTGCTTCCTACATAAAGTGCGTTGCTGTAGTCCAGCTGACTAGGCTTGCGTGACGGTTCCTCTGGTGTTGCTGGGGTGCCACTTGAAGATCTTGTGGAGCATGCGAAGGGGAAGGAAGCAGGCAGAGTAGACTGCGTTAATCTGGCTTTTCATGGTGAGCTTGCTGTCCATAATGCTGGCATAGTTGAGGACATTGTCCGTGGGCGTGGAGAGGGTCCTAGCTCAGGCGGTCACCAGAAGCCATTCAAAGGAAAGTTGTTGTTTCCGAAGATCAGCACTTCTATTTTGTCTGTGTTGAGTTTTAGGCAGTTGTCTTTCATCCAGTCGGTGGCGCTCGTCATCCTCCTGCAGAAGTTAACCTTCGTGGTGGAGGGGTCTTTTGATAACGAAAGGATGAGCTGGGTGTCAGCATATGATCTGATGTTGACAATGTTAGCCAGGGGGTGGTTGGCGGATTCTTTGGGTTCTTCCGGTGAGGAACGAGGTGATCCATTTGAGGGCATCTACTTGGATTCCAATGTGGCGAAGCCTCTTGATTTCATTCAAATAATTTTTATTAGGTTTTTAGGTTATACAATGCAGTGCAACACAGTAATACAATTCAACTAGCATTATTTCATTGGATACATTAGGAGAGATCAATTCATTAGTCTGATATTGCAAGACATATAATATGCAAGCCTCTGGATAAGGGTGTGGTGGGATACAGTGTCAAATGCTGCAGAGAGGTTGAGGAAGATCAGGGCTGCTGTTTCTCCCTGGTCAAAGAGGGTACTGATGTCATCAGTGGCAGCGATCAAGGCGGTTTCGGTGCTGTGGTTGGTGTGGAATCCGAAGTGGGAAGAGTCCAGGAGATTGTTGGTCTCCGGGCAATCCGTAAGTTGGCAGTTTATGACCTTTTCGAAGACTTGTCAGGAAATGGGAGCAGATAGGTAGGGCAGTTGTTCTTGAGTTCACTGGGGTCAGTGGACAGTTTCTTGAGATAGGGCTTGGCTTCTGTGTGTTTCCGTTCTTTCGGGAAGGTAGCCATGGTGATGGATTAGTTGAAGATGATGGTGAGCTCTTTGCTGATCATTTTGCTCCCGAGGTTGAAGATGTGGTGGGGCAAGGGGTCTGTGGGTGACCCTGAGTGACCAGAGTTCATGATGGCTATGGTGTCTTGTGTGGTGAGCTCGTCCTAGGTGGTGAGCCGATGGTCGGCATTTGTGTCCACGGGAGCGAGGAGACTGAGGTAGTCAGTGGCAGTTGGTTGGGATTCGACGTTTTTATAGATGGAGGAGATCTTGTCATGGAAGAAGTTCACCAGAGTGCCGAAGAGTTCCTGGGAAGGTGTGATAATGTTTTCAGTGGCTCACGGGTTGAAGAACTCTCTGAAGATGTTAAAGAGTTCTTTGCTGTGGTTAGAACTGTTTTTGATGAGGTTGGCAAGGGCGCTCCTTTTTTATCTCTTTCAGGCTTTGTGTAGGAGGTTGATGACTAGCTGGGTGGGACCAATGTTGTTCATGCTTTCGAGGAGGTTGCGGTATTGAGTTCGCCGAGTTGAAAATTAGGGTCTCCAATAAAGAAGTAGTGTTTGAAGTCAATGGCCAGCGGTGCAGTGAATTCAGGGATGGCATCGCAGAAACTGGGGTAATGCCCTGGAGAACAGTTGGCGAGGGTGCTTCTGATGGTGGTTTTGCCGTTGGTTTGAAGTTGGAAGTTGAGGTGTTCCATGATCAGGGTGGTGTCGTCAGCAGTGGTGGTGCAGTGGATGGTTTCTTTGTGGATGATGGTGAGTCCAGCCCCTTCTTTGTTGATGCGGTCTTAGTGTGCTAACTTGTAGCTGTCGGGCGTTGCTGAGGTGATCTCATGCCCAATTGCAGGACTGGACCAGGTCTCGACGTGGACAACAACAGTTCTCAGCAGCCCCAATGAAATTGTCTGATTGAACAGTACCTGCTCTTCTCAGCAATACCAGCCTCAAATTCGCCTCAATGAAAGATACACTTGACATAAGCAGCAACCAGTGTACACAACTTACCCAGTGATCTTCACTGAATGAGTGCCATGCCGCCTGTAGCGTTCTGGTCTGCCGAGCGTCACTGGGGTGTGTCGGTAAATGCCGCTCTTGTACACAAAGAAGTCCTCATGCACTTCTAAGATTGCTGCAAGAGATAGAATAGATGGTCAGAGGTCACTCATGGAGCTTGATCCAATCACATAATAGATTTTCCATGACACAGACAGAAAATGAAAGAGGCAGAAAGGGATATACGGAAAATAAGGAATTTCTAGGCAGACTAGGTGCATGCACATATATTTAGAGAACTCTACACTGCTGTCAACATATCTTTTCACAACTTTGTGACAACCCTCTAACGACTTGACCAAAAGCAGCATCAATCAGTGGCGATCACAGAATACTTCGATATTGTCAGATTATCTCATTTTAACCATACACATATGGCACTACAGCTTCTTATACCTAACTTTTGGAACCAGACGGAATTTGGACCCTGAATATTTGAAGTCTATCATATTTAGATTTTTTTTAAAAGATCCTATTGACCATTAGTAAGACTAGATGCCCATGAATGTGAATTCTGAACTGTGACTTTCACATAGAAATGGTGTGCGAATGCAATCAATGGTTCAATTCTTCATTTGAAATTTGAACTAAACAAAGATATTTGATCTGAAATATTACTATTATGAAGTTATGGGACGTCATCAGATTTGAGATTACTTTAAAGTACATAGAGTATTTGAGTTAACCAGCAGAGTCGTAGAGCCTTTTGGGACCAAGAGAGCTATGCAGACATATAATGTGATTATGTGACTATTGGATCTGTCTGGCTGTTAGCCAGGGTGTGTGCAATCGCAAAGGTTCCTGACACACAACTCTGCAATTTTTTAAAAATCTTTTACGAAATGCAAAGCTCAGAACGTTTTACAAAACGAAACCAAAAAGGACAGTTTTCGCGACCCTCCACCCTTTGGCAACAAGAAATGTTACCTCTATATAGAGATACTAATGGGTGGAATTGTGCAACTTAGCTGCTATCCCAGGGGCTTTGTTCCTAACCACTCCCCCTCAAGTACCTTTTGCTCTGTCAAGATTCCTCCTCCTGCCTGTCGCAGCTGCATACCCCGGCTTAGACTGGCTACCTGATCCTACCGGGCCTTTAACCTTCCCCCTCCTCCACCCGCCCTTCTTTCCTTAAGAGTCACAGACCCCGGGTGGAGGAAACGGTCACAGTTTATTAATGTTAAATAGTCATCATTCATGAGATTCTCATAAATCATCATCACAATAATTGTTCACTGATATATTACATAAATCATGCAAGAACATCATAAATCAATCATACAGCAGTAAACAATGAATCCCTAGCTTTAAGCCAGTTTGGCACCACTGTGAATCTTCTTTGACAGCACAATTCGACCTAGGTGCCTGACCAGGCACTGGATGTGAAGGCCCGCTCCGGTTGTGAACAGCAGCTTCTAGGCATCCCTTGCAACAGATGTGCGACATACGAAACCTTTTCCGGCCATGCTGGGCTGTAAGTGCTGTGTCTGCTTTGCAACTATCCCCTCTGACTCTCTCCTTTGCCCTCCAGTGTCTCAGCCACCAGGCATCCCAAGGGCCACTGTCATGACAGCTATTCCCTTTCTGACACCCTACTGCCTGCCCTTATTTGTTATTGATGCAGTTTAACTGTGCTGTCTCTGACATGCCCAGTTTGCTTTGCTACGATCCCTTCTGACACTCTCAGTTGCCCACCCAGTGTCCCAGCAGTCAGGCATCTCAAGGACCACTGTTATGGCAAATTCTCTTTTTGCCAGCCTACCAGCCACGCCTATGTATTATTGATGCTAGGTGGCAAGATTCCCTTCCCACCGTTGCGAGCAGGGGCTGCAAAGACCGCTGTCCTGGTAGGTGTGGGTGGGACACCATTCAGGGTCAGCAACTGACCATTGATCTGAGCCTTTAGGCATCGGGGGAGGTTGTGCCCTCCTCCCAGTATCTGTTCCTTTAAAAGGACCTTGACTAATCCTGAGTGTTGGTTTTCAGTTGTCCAGGTATGGTCACCTACCGAAGCCAAAGGGGAGAGGGCAGGGTGTGTATGCTCTCTGCTTTGATGCCCCATACTCCCCTTATTCTCCTCTATGATGCCTGTGTGTCCTGCAGCCCTCAGGCGCTTTCACCGCAGTCCCCTTATGGTTCTGCTTCGCCTCCCTGGCCTGCTCTTCATCTGCCCTTCAAACTAGTACGACGTGGCTCAGTCGTCTCCCTGTGTCGGCACCTTCTCTGTCTGGTCCAGGGCTACACTCCGCACCCTGCACCATTCCTTACACCAACCTGTCCCTGTCCCAGCACCGTTGACTGTGACTCTCTCAGGCATCTCTTTCCTGGGCACCATGGGTACCATGGGGAAGGCTGAGGATAACATGACCCACTTGCCCCAAGAGGTCGTACCCGTAGAATATCCATGAACGTGAACACTCATTGAAGAAGGACCTATGCTTTAACATTCACATCAAAGAATCAGTCAGGAAACTTCAGCCAATGGCAAGGTGGGAGGAATGTCCGAACTTCACCCAACAACAAAAGTATACTAAAATGATCACCCAATCCTATTGCAAGACTTATTAATGTCTGTAGCACCCATGCAGTTTTCTAGGTGTGGAACGCCAGGAATGTCTTTGGGTCTATTGAACCTGCCTGTGTTTGAGACTTCATCCTCTTGACTAGAATGTGAGAAGGGCACAGAAGAATGTCGAGGCTTACCTTGCACCGGTCCATTCTCCATCACTTCCTTCATGATCTCTTTTTCCTGGAAAACAAATATATTGGTTTAGGTTTGATAAGTCAAGGAAGACAATCTTTTATTCTGTAACCAGGTTGGCGATTTCCTTTTAAGGAACAATCAATGCGCGGAACAGGCCAGCTGTGCCCTGAGTACTTTTATCTGCATGGTAACATGCCTAGGAGCCCTGGTTCTAATAGCATGCCTATATGGACGGATCACTGACATAATATCGAATTCACAAATATAGAATTACCAAAATATAGAAGAAAAAGTATAGAATGCAAAAATATCGAATTCCTATCTACAAACAGGTAAGTACAAAAATATCAAATGAAAAATATAGTTTTAAAAAATATAGTTAATCAAAATATCGAATTTTTTTAAATGTCTTAAAAGTCATTTAAAATGAATGAAATAATAAATATAACATTTACTATTACCACTCCAGTGAGTGCAACAGTAGGGAAAGCGTTGGATAGCGTAGGGGTAAAAATTACTATTCGATATTAAATTACTTACCTTTAATTCAATATTTTTCACCACTATATTCTGCCCATTCGATAATTTGTCCATTCTATATTTTGACTTCGATATTTTGGTAATTCTATATTTTGAATTCGATATTTTGTCTTGTTACCATATGGACAGGCCCGCTGAATCTTTTGAAAAAGATACCACAGGACAACTTTGAACGAGAAATTAGTCATACCATATAGGTTCATTAACCATAGTATGTTTCCACCTAACAAGCTCACTGTACAGTGTCTGCTGTATTTGTCCAACTCAAAACAGCACACTGTACAGTATCGGGAGGAAACAAAGTAAACTGCCAGCCGACGAGGGACCTTGTCAATGGGTAACATAACCGTCCCATCAGAGTAGTGCAGTGCGCATTTGTTACTTGATGACTCCTATGGAAGCTGAAATATCTAGCGTCCCTAAGAGTTTAAGAGTTGCCTACTACGCCCACCAGCGGAACTCCACGGAATTTGGTGGAGTTTCTTGTTAACGCAGCAGATTTACGCAGAGTCAAACTCCGTGAGCTCCGCCCAGTCCTATTTTATATATATATATATATATATATATATTCTTACATGCCATACTTCACGATCAAAGAAGGCGCTGACTCCGTGAATCTGAATCCAAACTTTTATTTCTTAGATCAGTTGCTGCTTAGACGCGTTTCGGCGTTACCGCCTTGTTCACTACATCTGCCATTGTGTTGAGGGCGTACATATATGCACAGAAACATGGGTGTGTCTCTTAATCAGTGTTACAGGTTGGAACCAGATGTTGCCATGGTTACATTGTGGCAGAACCTGTATTGAATAGTCTTTTTACACTTTTTAGTACACATAAAGAGCATTATTTTGGAAACATTTTGTATATGTTTATACATCACCAAATACATGTGTTTGTCTGTTTTTAACCTTCTCGTCATGCAGCATGTTAAAATAGTCACAGCTGAATTAAGGTTATAGTAAAACCAAGAGTGATAATAATCGTGAAAGTAAAAAAGGTTAACACAATGTGCTACATACTTCTGTTGGTCCCTGCCATGAAGGTTCCGATATAAAGGTCCTGCACTAGTAGCCCATCTGGTTTGCCTGTATGTTGTTCCCTCGGCAGCGCCGTGAAGACGCTGTGGACACGCGCAAGGAAATGTTCCCTGGGGCAGATTCCCGAGGAAAGCTCCCGGAGCTCATAACACTCCACAATGCACATTCAGTCCGAGGTAAGTGGCTAAAGAGTGCAGCGCTATGTTGGCAAATATAGTGAGATCCGCGAATACAATCTCTCATGTTTACCAAAACAGCCTGTCTGAGCTTGTATTGGCCCCGCATGTTTACTCGCGGCCAGCAAATAGCTCAGGCTCCCGAGTGAGATTGCATGGCTGTCAGTTACTAATCGGCGTGATTTAAAATTGTGAACCACATAAATGTGGATAGAATAGCTCAGTTTTATAGGTTTGGGGTGACACAGTGGTCTCCAAATCTCGTGGCTAAATGGAAATTATTTGCCGGAGGTAACCGGGAGGACCTATTTGGAACGTCGTACATGTCGTTCCGCTCTAAGTAGAGTACGTGGCTCAGGGGACAAGACGTGGGTATGTGTTACTGTGTTGGTAAATGTGCTGAACTCAATTGCTGACATGGTGGTGTGTTCTACTGACATTAACATGTCTGTAGTGTGCTCTTTGTGCCCATGTGGAATCCCGTGATTTGTGTAGTACGTGAACTGCAGATGTTATACGAATGGTACTCAGGGAAAGGAAACATGCAGACATTAATTTAGAGGTGGACACTTAAGGCTTCGTCTGCATTCAGACCGAATGGGATCTTGGAATTCAAAAGTATAATGTACCTTGACTCCAAGCGGCGCAACGCCAGTGGGCGGTTGCCTCCTCTTATGTTTTTCGGAATGCTGTCAATAACAAAATGTTGGATGTTGTTAGCATTGCCTTTGTGTGCCTTGTGGATGTGTCTGGCTACCGGGTATGCCGGGTCATTGTTAGAAATGGCTCGCAAGTGCTGTAAAATCCGCACGTGTGCTGGATGGATTGTAGAACCTACATATCTCTTACCACATGAACACACCAATACATATACTGCAAAATCTGTTTTGCATGAGAACGAGTCCCTCAGTATGTATGGTTTGTTTCTGAACGGAACGTGAACTTTGGTGGTATTCACGCCGTGTGTGCACGCCTTACACTTGCTGCATTTTTTGAAACCTTTTTGGGAATTAAGCCAATTTTTCATCTTTTTGAGTGTTGGTGCATTGCAGACAAGTTCATTCCTCATAGACTTAGCCTTTCTGAATGTGATCAAAGGATTTTTGCCCACTGTTTCACCTATGCTTGTGTCACCACGGACTAACGGCCAGTGTCTCCTCAGGATTTTTCGGAGATTACTATGGTATCTGTTATACCCAGTTATTAACCTCGTGGGATTTCTCTTATTGTGGTCCGTATCCTTCACCACAATTTTGGGGAAAATTAGATCTTTCCTGTTTTTAACACTACATTTGGCTTCTGCCCTCTGGCATGTGTTCTCTGTGTACCCCCTCTTCCTGAGTCTTTTAAGTAAATCTTGCTTGGCACTAGTGAGTCCTTCAGAGGTGCTACAGTTGCATGTCATTCTGAGGCACTCAGCATAGGGAATTGACTGTTTCAACGGTGTAGGGTGGAAACTGTGTGCATGAAGAAGGGCGTTCCCTGCAGTGGGTTTCCTGAATGTGCGTGTATGTATCTTGTAATTCTGCACATATAGTTCAAGATCAAGAAATTGGATATTTACAGCGCTGGTGTTACATGTGAATTTCAAATTGAGCATGTTTTCATTCAAAGCTAGTGCAAAACTTTCTGCATCTCTGTCACTGCCCTGCCATAGGATAAAAATGTCATCGATGTATCTTTTGAACATCACTACATTGTTTTGCATGGTCTCAGAATGCTGGACTTTCAGTACCTGCTCCTCCCACCAGCCCATATGCAAATTCGCATAGCTGGGGGAGAAGCAAGTTCCCATGGCCGATCCCTGAAGCTGTTTATAATGCAATCTGTCAAAGATGAACGTGTTGTTTGTCAGACACCACTCTGCCATTTCCAACAACATCTTCGTGTGGTTATACAGTTCAATAGGTCTTTTTCCTAGATAGTGTTCCATGGCTTTCAGACCATCCCTGTGTCTGATGCTGGTGTACAGAGATTGGACATCTAATGTCATGAAGAGGTAATTATCTCGCCATTCTATGTCGAAAATCTTTGACAGGAAATCCCCCGTATCTTTAATGTAGGCCGGGAGTTTTTTGACTTCAGGTTGCAGAAAAGAGTCAATGAAAATACTTGTTTTTTCAAATAGGCTGCCAATCGCTGATATTATTGGCCTTCCAGGTGGTATTTCTTCATTTTTATGCACCTTCGGTATAAGATATAGTTGAGGTGTTACTGGGTAGTCATTCTTTAGATAGTTGAATTCGTCTTTATTGATGAGGCCCATTCCTTTCCATCTATACAACTCATTGTGATATTTTTCTTGAATGCCCACATTGTGGGTTGGGCTTATCCTCATATAGCACTCTTTGTCTTGGAGTTGAGTGCAGGCTTCTTTGTTGTACATGTGTAGGGGCCACAGCACAACGTTGCCCCCCTTATCTGACCACCTGACCACGATGTCAGATCTTGATTTTATTCTTGTCATTAGGTTGTTATATTTTCTTCTGTGGTCTTCATTTTCCTTCCAATACTCTTTTGTGCTTTGAAAAGACAGTTCTTTTAAGTCTTTGATGACATTGTCTGAGAATAGATCGAGATTGTCTTTGGGCATCGCGGGCATAAACACTGATTTTGGTTTGAAGTTTGTTTTGACTGTTGCATAAATGTTCAATTCAGATGCGATGGCTGCTCCACTTGGTGTTATCCCATCGCCTACTATTTCTTGCTCCAAATCAATCAGGTTTTGCAGAGCCTCCATGTTAGCCACTGACAGATTCTGGCTGTGGTCCTCAATCTGCATAGTTGTTGTTGGGCGTTTGTTCGTGTTTATAAAATACTTTTGCAGTTTTAGTTTTCGAATGTACTGAAACAAATCAATGCGGGTCTGGGCATAATCAAAGTTTGTGTTGGTACAATATGTTAATCCTAGGGATAAAATTTCAAGTTCTTGTGTATTAAACTCCATGTCTGTTAGATTAATGACTGTGTTGTCTGTTTCATTTTGTACATCCATTATCGGCGTCTGTTTTGTGATTTGTTCTGTTGTTGATTTTGACCTCGTTTTTCTCCACCGTCTGTTTTTTCTCCTACGGCTTTTTTTTGCTGTTTTTGATTTTTGTTCTGGGTTTTGTATATATATATATATAGGTGTGACCAAGGCAGTAGGAACTGCCAAAACGTGTTATGCTGAAAATAAAATATATGCGTTGAACTTTCCTCGCGGTGTTGGTGTCAGGTTTTTCAAGTATAGACTGGTGTTGGTGTAGATATACATATATACGTAATCAAGCCCTGTTGACTTACATATCGACATATCAACAACCCTAGAGGCACTATTCTTATATTTTAAAAATACCACTACAAAAAAGGTACTCGGTGAAATGGTTCCTGAGATCAGAGTGTTAGCTGTGAAAAGAGGGCTGTCAGTTCCTGCATATGGAGACAGGGCATCCAACATCCTCAGCTTCCAATGCCTGGAACCATTATTGACGTTGGACAAGGTGAGCGATTATTATTACGTGGCACTTAATTCACTAATGGCATTGTTGTCATGGAGAGAGGTGGAGGGATTGAATATTTTTAAGTTCTAGTTTACAAACTGTCCCTTTTAATAAATGTCTCTCAATGCAGTGATAAAACCTGATGTAAGTGGAAATGCTTCTGCATGTTAACGAAAAGCCCTTTTTTTGAAGATTCTTTATCATAATTTTGTATGGTGTTTATTGCACAATGAATGTGCCAAACTTTTTCAGAGTTCGGCTCGGTCATGAGCTCCTAGAGCTGAACCAGACCCTCGGCTCTGCTCTAGCTCAGCTCTTCCTGTTAATTTGTTGGCTCGCCCGCCTCTATTTAGGACTATGTAGATTTGGTATTCAGCATGCTGACATTTAATGGTGCCAGCTGCGGGCTTCCAAGCAGAGTTTTGGGCACAGACACACTTTCTTTTACAAATTAAGCGCTGTGTACAAATGGATGTATGGTCCCCCCCCCCCCCCCCACCTTCGCACTGCTACTCACATTGGATCCAAGTCTGTAGGCAGGGGTTGACTGGTAGATCTCATTGTCCTGGGTGTGGCTGTTGGGGCAGCGGGCAGTAGCTTGTCGTTTGCCACGGCCGGTGGGCCGGCTGTTCATCATGCAGGGGGTGCTGGTAGGGGGGCTCTCCGTCTCCTGACTACTGAATGGGTAGCATTCATCGGTCACCACTCTGTAAACAAAAGAAACCGTTATACACGACTTTTCACTTACATCATTTCTAGCAGACCACAAAGCTTTGGAAGGATGAAAGTCAAAGTCAGCCCTGCAAATATTCAAACCTGTCCCCACTATGTACACTTTTTATCTGTAGCAGGCGTTTAACATACCATACTAGCTTGAGCTATACAAAATTGATGATCCTATCACTCAGTGGGTGGGGACTCTGGTTTGGTTGCTTAAGGTTGCTAAAACCTAAAGCAAAAGGTCAGGGGCAGTACTATGCATAGTGCCCTGAGGCGCAACAGGCATGTGCGATTGCTTTGTGTGCCCTCTGGGCACAATGGATTTATATAAGGGACTGCAGATGCTTATGTGACCCTTCTGTAATACTGATAGCACTGATGCACGTGAAACACTAGCACTAGCTTGAGAGGGATTTCCCTCAGTTTCATGGGGTGTGGCCCATGCAAAGGAGAAAATCACTTTGAATCTGTGCCCGCCTCTGCATTGAAGCAAAGTGATTCTCTCATGTCCCTCTGCCCCACTTCCTATTATGGATTTAGGGCAAAGACAATAAAGCCCTAAGAGGTGAACTGACAGTGCACCACCCCTGAGGGCTGCCCCCTCGAAGCGTGAAAGGGGTCCAATGGACAGCATGGACATCACCCTGCAGGCGGGTGCAGTCATTCACCGCACACACCTGCAGGGCTATCTTTGTCCCTTTTATAAAGTGCAGGCTGTGCCACCTACACAGAGAGAGATGGAGCAGTTGCTGCAGTCAGCCTTTCCATATTTCACTTGTAATAGGACACACCACTTTTGTTTGCTCCCAACCTATTTATATGTCACAAACAGGGACGGTGTGCCTTTGAGAGACTAATACTTAGTGATCTTGAACAACTGAAGAACATTTGATCATGTATCCCTTATATCATCAATTGTTTGTAAAGAGAGGCACTCAATGCCTTGAAGAATAATGAAAAGATTGTGATAAAGCCGGCTGACAAGGCGTGTGATATTGTGACCCAAGATAAGGAGTCTTATGGTCATGAGATTGAGAAACAACATACTAATAGAATTCACCACAAGAGGCTCTCAGGTAACCCCCTGTAAGAGCTTAGAGATAAAATACACAGGATTACTAATCGCGGTAAAGATGAAGGTTTCCTTACACAACTGGATTATGAGTATTTGAATAAGAAAAACCCCAGAACACCAGTGTTTTATACTTAGCCAAAAATACATAAGGACAGTTCTTATCCCTCAGGTAGGCCTAGACTACCAGGCTTCGGCTCTATACATGAGCCATTAAAATGTTGTCCCCCTTTACAGGATGTATGTGAGAGACAGTACTTATGTACTAATAAGAGCAATTTGATAGAAGTATTAGTGACCTTGGGCATAGAGTCTGTCTATACTAATATTCCACAAATGGACAGAATATAAATCATACACCTAATTCTAGACGCACGACCTGACCCAGAAAGAGTCCCCACCGATTTCATAATAGAGCTTCTAGCAATTGCACTGAATTCCAACTACTTGTTATTTTTAAAAAGACTACTAACAGCCGAGCCCTGTGAATTCTATGGGTGCAATTGGTGCTCCTAACTTCGCGAATCTGTATGTAGATCATTTTGAGAACATCTTTCTTCTGTCTGATCAAAATCCTCTCAGAACACATATACACTGTTGAAAGAGATACATAGGTGATCTTTTCATTGTCTGGATGGACTTTGAGGATACGTTGCAGTCCTTCGTATGGTACCTAAATAAGAGGCCACAATAATCTCAAGTTCACTGACAATAGTGAGCGCTACTGTGTACTATTTTTAGATCTGCTCATTAAACAAGAAGACAACAGGGTTGTTACTACCCTTCATTGGAAACCATGGGAATACAATACCCTCATGCAGTGTACAAGTTACCATCCTCGTGCCATTAGGGATGGCCTCCTTTATGGTCGATTCCTGAGGATCCATCACAACTTCACACACAACTTTTTTTAGGAAGCAAGTATCTTGTCCATCAAGTTACTTGAGGGAGGCTATTCTAAGTGCTTAGTAAATACTGATATGAAGTAAGTCTGGTATTGCCCCAGAGATTGAGATTTTACTACAGAGGAAGAAAGACCAGTCACAGCTACTAGTCTGTGTCACTACATTCTGTCCACTGGCCCATTCTAAGGCTGGAGTCTAGATCCAATTAAGGGCCATTTCAAATGTGGAAACTGTGTGGCTTGCCAGTTCATATGCAATACTTGTTTTTTCAGCCGTGATACTGTCAAAATGCAACTTAAACAACATACGAATGGCTCATCCAATAATGTGGTGCACTGTATCTGGTGGCCAACATCTATGTTGGGCAGACTTCACAACAAGTAAAACTAAATCAGGCGCAAAGTGGAGAATGCACCCTTCGTGACACACCACTTGCAACACAACCATAGTGCTGATGACATCAGACGGGAAGTTATTGAGAAAATGGTACTATCACCAACAAGAGGAGACTTTTCATACCTTCTACAACGCATGGAATGCAAATGGATTGACAAATGCAATTCCATCAGGGCTGGACTGAACACTATGGCAGAAGGGCGCAATTTTATTTTTCTTCAGGATCTATATTTCCTCGAAAACTTGGCCTCGTCTGATAACAATATCCTATTACATGATTGTACAACGTAATGTTTGTAATGTCAGGATTATACCTTAGATGAATTCCTTGTCCTGCTTTATATATTTTTATATTCGTTCCACTTGTGTACTTACAGAATGTATCATTTTCATGTACTTGCATTGCTATGACTCTTTGATATTCAAAACGCCTTTTTCTGTTCCCACAATTCTTAGGCATTAGGGTCTCATCATGTATTAATCCTGAAAACACTCCCTCCTTCCACACCCCTTCTTGACCTTGTGGAACGCATTTACATTTCACGCCTCCCTGTCCCTGGTCGGGCAGTCATGTATATTTCAAGCCTGGCGCCCGAGATCTGCCATATTTGTTGTCTGCAAACTCACAGGCGCAAAGGCTTCTGCCAGACATTGATGGTCCATTGAGACCGCTTCCTACATTGTCTCCGATTGAGGATTTCAGAGGGTCACTAATTGCTATGCCCTTTGTTTGAGAATTTTCTCCGTCCGCTGACTTTACTCACAGGCGTGTCCTTATTGTTCATTGTTTCATATAGTTCTCATTACAAACTGTTTCAATTGACACTCATTCTTGTATTCCTGTTCTCGCTACTTTAGGTACTACACCTATGATTATCCTTAGTTTAGTTCACAGGGTGATTGTTCTCTCTTCATGTGCAGTACTTTCTCAATAATTCCGTGTCTACTTGTAGTTATACCCCATTCCAGGTTCGGGAGGTATCCTTTTATTACACCTTGATTCCAGCACTTTTTAGTGGGTTTCCTAACTCACGTATACTCCTATATTTCAATATTTTCTATGTCCCAAGGCAATCTGTCTGTCCTGATGAAATACGTGTAACTTTGTCAGGTCAACACAATTGGCAAAAAAACATTTTGTTGTACCACAATAACAAGTGGTTAGGCAAATACGTGCCTTGTCTAATAATAGCCCTCTCTATAGCTGTTTGCAGAAACAACATACCTATAATTGTTTCACTACTTGTTTGACTTTATTCATGGTTGTGGCTGTTGTTCATGTGGGTGTCACTTAGCATACTGCTGGATTTATACAATGTTTGAATAAAATGAATTCCGTGTGAACCATTGTTATTGTTTGTACTGTCTGTAATATGGGGCCATATACACAGTACACTTGCTGCCATACACATAGTTTTAAAATGAAGAGCAGTCTTGCAGTATTTCAGATAATTTGCACTGTGTTGTCGTATAGAGAAGGGAGCCCGTGCATGGCAAGGGGCAGGGACACGGCAAGTGGGACTTTGGATGCGCTGCTTTGCCTTAAGAGCCCCAATCTTTTTTCCATCACCCTACAATTGCTGTCTCTTGAGCTCGCTCGTGTAGTTTCTTTTTCACCCATGCCTTCACTCTGTCACTTTTTAGGTCTCGGCTAGCGTGCCTGCGCACATGCGCAGCTCGCTCGGCGAGATTTTATGATTTTAAGGAGCTTCAGTCAAGGGCTTTAAGCCCCGCCCCTCTTTTCCTTTGGCCGGCGTCACCGTTTATACTAAACGGTGGCCAGCCATTGGAAAAGAGGTTTGTATGACGTATACTTTTCTCTTTTACAGACGGCCCACTTTGACGGGCTCGTCTGCCTTCCGTGCGTCGTGAAAGCTTTCTTATCCTTATGGAGCCCTGTGTTCAAAATATATGGCCCCATAAAGACAAGAAACCTTTTGCGACGCACGAAAGTGAAAGCGGATTGTGCTTGTTTCAAGGGAAGTTGCACTTGTTAAATGTCTCCTGCTGAATCCATTCGTTCATGCAGAACGGGGCTTTATAAAATGTGTCTCCGAGGAGAACGGAGCACTGCTGCTAGTGTTTCTGCAACGTGCACAGTAACAGCTTGCTTATGTCTTTGCCCCGACTACAATGTGTCTTCACCAGATACAGTGTGTCTTCACCAGATAGGGCCTAGGCCTCAAACTCGTCACGATAATGTTGAGCTGCAGCGACTCCTTGCACAAAAACACTCAGCGAAGAGTAACTTTTGTGCATGTGTGACTTTACCTCAACAATTCAACAATGGCGTCTGCTCATTCTCTGGGCGTTCCGCCTTGGGCTAATGAGCTGGCATCTCTTGGCCATCTGCAGTTGTTCTCACTGCTTGCAGAAAGCCAGATGAAGATACATGGTTGCAGTGTTTTCCGCAGAAGTCCCTGTCCTACTCGGCCTGACATGACACATTTTATGTGCTGAATCATTCCTTCCCTCGCGCACGGCCGGCCCTATTAGATGCCGCTTTAGCTGCTGAGTTCGTCTGGGGGAGGGTTATTGATGGGATAAGCAGATTTGTGAATCTCAGTGCGACCCGTCAAGTTTAAATACTCATGTACCCAGCTCAGAGCATTGATTGAAGGGGTTCACTTACATGGGGTCACTCGGTCTGCCCAGAGAAGGGAATTGGACTACATTGCACTGTGATGGTTATCTTTCAAAGATACGAGATAGCTATTGATTTTGTGTTGATTTCATTTATCCTCTTAAATTACGATGAGGTATCGGGCCTGCCTCCGGGAGTGACGGCAATTTAATGTGGGTGTTTTTAAATAGAGCCGGCCAAGCTCGCAGGGGAAGGGAAGCAGCGCAGGCACCCACCACATTCGCTGTCATCTCTTCAATACTGAGGCCGCCTAGTCTTGAGTCCGTCTCATGCTTCTTTTTCCTCCACCCTACACTTCCTGTCTCTTTATCTTTCTCCTGCAGGCTCTTTTTCATGCCTGCTGTCTTCCTATGTCATGGTTTTCTTTCTTGCTTGATGATGATAAATTGATATCTGGTTCCCAAACAAGTGTTGTGTATAACACCAGCGGCACAAATTAATCTCTCAGACCAGCGCTCTATAGGGAAGGATTCAATTGGTAAAGGACCATCTCACCCATGAAGTGGTGGGGGAAAGCAAGGGGAGGGGATGGAGTGGATGGTGTGATTTTTAAACCAGATCACAGGCTGGACCATTCAGGGGGTGAGAACATAGTTTGTTTCTGTACTGGTCAAAAGTTCTTTAAACTTTAAATATTTTACATAAAACATATTTACAATTTGATGCACTGGCAGTTTATGATCTGACCCAAAATGCGTAAAATAATGCAGTAAGAGCAGTAACTACACCCCGGACTTTAGGTGAAAGGTAAGCCATTATGGTTGTATGTCAGCACAACGCGGGTTATTACCATGCGTGCCATTACAACGCTGTTTTTACAACGCAGGTCGTTACAACGGCTTGCGCTGTAAGCGCTGGATAGTGGAATAGTTTAATTTTCTATTCCAACTCCAGCCCACATTACAGTAGGGAAGGTGTTGGAATAGAAAATTAAACTATTCCTTGTCCAACAGCGCCCTCCAGCGCAAGTCGTTGAAACGACTTGCGTTGTAAAAGCAGCGTAGTAATGGCAGCACGTGGTAATGCCCGCGTTGTAAAGACTTTTCCCCAGCCATTATTCCAGATTTCCTTCCTGCTTCCAGGGTCACAGTCGCTATTCCGTCAAAAGCCTCTTGTACAATAGATTAGGTTGGCATAGTTTAAGGATGCAAGAGCACCAAAGTCAGGGCAATCACCATAGTAACCCTAAGCCTGTTGAAAGGCCTCCCTCTGCCATATGAGACTCTTCCGGTGCCAAAGGACCCAAATAGAGCTTGGCCTGCCAAACATACAGTCTTCTTTCTCCACGGGGTCAAGTCAGCCACTTCTAGGTTGATGGTTGACCAGAGTTAAGAAGCTCAACATGCACCTCTAATGCCATCTGCTTCCTCTGCTAGTGCATACATTAGATGCTCCTAAAATATCTTGGGAGCAGGATGTAGAGTGTTACCATAGGACACTTTTGGTTCTCATCTAAGCATTGTTGTCTATTATAGTAACTCTTGAACACACTGCAGCTTTGAGGGTGGTGTCATAAGCTAATGTTGCAGCTCTAAGATATTGTCTCTAATATCTGCTCAACACCCGACTACTTCTTCACTGTGATTACCCTTTATGAAATGTACTGTTCATTTACTGCAACATCTTTTAAAAGATTTTAATCCTACAATTGTTTTGAGGTGTGAGGTTTTGAGCTACTGGCCACAGGTGCAGCTGGTGAAATGTGCAATTGGTGAGGCGTAAACTACTCTCTGAAATTTGAAAGAGCTGGTGAGCAAGACAAGTGAGTCCAAGTGACAGTGGCGGCTCCTTTGCTGTGGCGGAGGAGCGTTGCCCCCACTGCTTTCAAGCAGTGCGAGAAGTAGAAACATAAAATGGTAATAACTTTCAGTTATTCTCATTTTATGTTTGCGCTGCTTTGCGGGCGGGTGGGCAGGGCTGTCTCCTCTTGGGGCAGGGGAAGAGTGGTCTGCCCACTCGTAAGTGCGCAATGACTGGTCAGCCCTCTCGGGCCGCCCAAGCACTTCATGTGCCTTTACCTGTTCTCCATGCAGGCTGCATTACAGCATGCCTGGAGAACATGCCCAGCCCCCATTCCCTGGTTGAGCATCGAACCAGGATGCTCAAAACCAATCATAATGCTGCATTACTGCATTGAGATTGGTCAGTGGGGTCTGGCTGTGCTTCCTGTTCCTCGAGGAGAGCAGGAGCAGAGACTCGGGACCTGGCGGAAAAGTAGGTACATTTTTTATTATATTTATTTTTTATTATGTGCACCATTCCGCAATTTTGAACCCAGGTCATTCTAGAACTCGTGTTTTCTCAACTGCGAAAACATACAATTATTCTCTTTATGGAATTCTTTGCTGAGTTTCATATTTCATTGTATATATCTTCTACATTCCAATGGTTAATTACAAAAACTAATTTTGGGACAACACGTACGTTTAGAGCCAGAGGCGACGCTGCGTTAGCACACATGGCACTAAAAAGAATGAAATGGCAGCCATGTAGGGTAATTAAGCTGTTGTATACCTTTGGTTAAAGCTGTTGAGGGGGAAAGTCTCACTCTCTCTCTGTTAGCACTGGCATTGCCTTGCGTTATGCTGTACTATCATCTCAACAGCAGCAATATATTAGTAATTTATCATGTGAACAGACATTTTTAATATGCTAAGCTTCAAAAGAGAATACCTGCTGTATTCTTTATAAAGCCATACCATAGTAAAGGCATAAGTTTCCAGTGTGGTTTTTCTTTACCTCTTTATTTTTTTTTTTATATTTTAGTTTGAAAGTGGGTAACCAGAAATACACTCATTATGCAATGTGTGCAAGAGGTTAAACTGGTCAGGGTCTTCCACACAATAATAAAAGAGGGTCAGAAATACTTTCTTTTCTTCTCCAACCTGTTTTAAGCCCTCTCTACAAAACTATTACAAGAAGCCCAACAGGACAGTCCAGAGCTGTCAGCTTAGGGACCAACATAAACAAGCATTGGCATAGCCAATAGGTCTCGCCTTTGGGACCTTATAAGTATTTAGTTAAGCAGCACAATATCCTTGGTGCAACAACATTAACTGTTGCATGGCTAAACACTTATAAGGTCCTAAAGGCGAGACCTATTGGCTATGCCAATACTTGTTTTCTTATCTTAATCCTTTTTCAGTTTTTTACCTTTCTCCTTCTTGCTTATGGACACATTCTGATCTGGGTACGGGATTGGACTCAATGCAGAATAGCACATGCACCATTAAATGTTTTGACACTGGTGAGACTTCATGTAAGACAATTTCTCTCATTACAGAGTGTGTGAAAACTGGGCAATTTAGATATGTCTATTCTAGAAGTATGTACTGTGGAAATAGAAGCAATGCAACTATATAAAACCAGGCTGGTTTCTGTAATGTAGTCTAGCTACACACCATATTGATCAATGCACAGCACCATTCCTTTGAAGTACCCTGCTGCAATAAAATTGTCTGAAATGTCCTCCTCTAGGCCACGCTATATATAATATTGAAATATAAAACAAACAATATAGAGAACAGAGAACTTCTTGCTAGGGCTGTGGCAGTTTACATCACCCCACTAACAGTTGTCATTTACATTATTTTCTTTTTCTGTGTCCTGCAGCCAAAGACATCATTTTACCACAATCGCAGTGGTATCAGAAGTGACATTATACACTCTTTGACATCAATAACATCACAAGGAGTGACTTCATATAACCTTTGAACACGAATCCTGCAGTGATGCCATGTGACCCTGATCCTGATTATATCACCATCATTTATGTCACAGGAGCCTGGTGTAACTCAAACAGGAAATCTATTGTTCCACAATGAAGAGGTTTAAAAAAACAATAGTGGTCATGCTCCCCGCTAGTAATCCATATGTATTATACATTCATTATGAACTATTTTATTGTATTTATATACTCCTTCTGATTGTTAACACTTATTGATTTATAATCACTTGGAAGAAGCTATTACACTAACAAGGCATATAGGTGCCTGTTTTCTTTTTACATGATTCATTGGTTGTGGCCTAAAGACAGCTTGGGTATTCAGCCACTCTTATGTAATAGAAAACATCATAATTAAAAATACTATTTCATTCATTACCTGTCTTTTGCTGTAAGTAGAAGTATTTTGAATGATCATATATGCACATTTGCCCGAAAGAAGTGCATGTCTGGGATGGTGGGCTAATATTTACTTTTCAAATGATGTTTTCTTTTACATTCCTTATTATTAGCCATCCTTATTGTTTAATCTATGTCTTCAAGTTACATTAATTCAAAGCCAATAGTACATTTTTTTCTGCACCAGTAAGAATCATATTTTCTGTGACATGAATTTAAACAAAAAAAAATAGATACCAAATCAAAGTAGTTTTGCCTGCTAGAAAGTACCTAAACTGTTTTAATGTAATTGTATGCAATTTCGCGTCATTTAAAGATGCCTCGTTTAGGTGGTATTTTTTAAACGTTTTGTGGTTTATGCTCACCAGCTTCCCAATGCCAGGCACATTGACTTTGGCAGTGCTTGTTTTTCATGTATTCACTAAAATGAAGCATGACAACATGTTTAATAAATGTGTGCTTTTTGATTTGTTTCATTTTATGATGTATTCTCAAGACTGCTGCAATGATCAATGCCTTTATTTTGCCAGAAAGTGTTATACCCCAGTGATAGTTACAGAAAGTGATCACTGTTCATGAGGACACTATTAAACTTCTGTCCTTGACAATATTTTTGTCACCACTGATGCTAGGCATTACGATGGTAAGGAAACAGAGAGTTAGATGTGGATAAATAGTGGTTTATTCCTCATCGATGAAGGAACAAAAAGCCGCATCTCACAGTGGCTGCTCAAGGCTCTAACCATGCTCTACGCGAGTATGGAGATGCCACCAATGACATTTTAAAATTGTAACAAACACAGCACAAGAATAAAACAAAAAAAACTAGCAAAACAAGCCCATAACACTAGAGTTGCAAAGTCAGGGTATCGGATCCCCAAAGGCACAGCCAGGGGGTTGCCACTCCTAGGATTCCCTAAATGATGTCCCTTTGTCACCCACTGTGTGTGCATGGTGGCTTTGAGTGCACTTCTTTGCTATTCCCCATTTCATCTCAGCTACCTGAGGTTTTTCTTTCACTGGTTATTACATCAATGCATTTAACTGTGTGATGTACCTTAAACCAGTGGTGATGTCCTTTGGAAAACGGATCCATGCATGAAAGACTCCAGCCATAACCATAAAAAGATATCGCCGGCCACTATCTAATGAAGTCCATTACCATGCAATCCACTCGTCTGTGCTAACCTTTCCGGCTACTATCCATTATAACTCACATCTAAGATCTATAACAAACAACCAAATGCAATCTCAACAGTCCACTTTGACTCATGTCAACAAGTACAGTTGACCTAAAGAGAGCACCCAGATTTCAAAAGTACTACCGGGCCAAACAATATGCAGCAGAAACTAGATAAATGCACATAAATTTATATAACATAAGAAAAAGTCAGAGTATTTTTAGATAAAGTCCGCCCTGAGTTGGAGCAAGGTCAGGGAGTCAAGGTGTCTTCTGCGATCAGCGGTCTAAGTTAAGTCAAGTCAAGAGCGTAGCTAAAAAAAATATTCTGTAACTTTTGTCGGTCTTTCAGCTTCAGGTATGTACTAATATAATAACACACAGCTTAAATGTGAAATAAATGCAGGTTAAGTTAATCGGTGGGAAATGCACTATCGTACTATATGCAATAACCTCTATTAGTTATGCACTGCAGAGATCTGCGTCTGTAACCGGACAGCCAAGGAATTGAATACTGATTGGAGAAGTGTAGAATAAGTAGGGCCTAACACAGGCCCCAGCAGTAGGGGCCTGTGCTATGCCCCTTTTAAATAGCACATGCCGCCCACTTCGAACACTGTCTGTAATGTCTATTAGCTTACCCTCTGCGGCGCAGATACCACCAGGCCCCGTCCAATCTGCCACCATGGCAGCCATGCTGGTTGCGGGTGTCACAGGAGAGCAGGTTCTGTGGGGACAGTGCCGGTGTCATGTGACCCATGGAGTGGATAGATATTCTGTCCGATGCCACCGCTGCCAGAAAAGGAGAGGTTTGTTAAAAGAAGAAGGGAGTGTTGTACACCTTAGGGTAGAAAGGAGTGTCTGTCTTTGCAATGGAATTACAACATCTCAGGTGTACTGAATGTAGGCAATGAATTGATTGAGTTATCTGTCCCTGGGAAAATTATGGGTCCTTCACTTGTGTGTGAACTGGTGAATATGTCTGATGGGTATGTCTACTAGATATGTGCTTATTTTGTGTATTGGTGCCTTTGTGTGTTTTCATGTGACTTTTGTCTATTATGTGCGCTTTGTGTGTAAAGTGATTTTTTGTCAGTTTTAGTTTTGCTTGTGTCTGTGTCTTTGTAAGATAGAGATCCAGTGAAAAGAATAACTGCCTCTAATAGAAAATGTTGTTGATCTTGCATGGTGTCCAGTCTCAGAAAGGTTTAAAGCCTGTCAGACTTGGTGTGTAGTGGATGGGGATATAGTTTTGATTTTGTGTTACCTGTGTTCTGTAGGGATCTTAGTCATGCGGACGGCTGGGGTGTTCTAGGTGTATGTCATCTGGCTTTTTCATACAGTGAGGGATTTGTGTTTTCTCCTAAGCACTGAGAGATAATACTACTAGCGTCATGCAGTGGGTTGGAAGAAGAGGCTGGGAGGCAGGTTGTTTTCTCGTTCTCACACATAGAAGTACGGTGGGGCTGTGGAGGAATGTGGAAGAATGTATTCAAGCACCGCAGGGATTTGTGGGTTGGAATAGAGGGAGGGATGCATGAGAGTGTTGCTAGAATCTGCAGAGATTTGTGGACTTGGGTAGTGGAAGTGGTTGCATGAAGATGTTACCAGAGTCCTGAAGAGACTTGAGTGTTTGAAAGTGGAAGGGTTTCATAGCAGTATTACGAGATTCCTGCATAGATTTGTGGGTGTGGGTAGTGGAATGATGATGTTACCTGAATCTTTAATTCAAGTTTTGATTCAAGGGAATCTTACCAGAGTCCTTCAAGTTTTTGTGTATTTGGGTAGTGGAAGAGTTTGAATGAGAGTGATACTGGGGGTATGGAGAGACAATGGGGTTTCAAGAAAGTGTCACTGGAGTCCTGCTGGGAAGGGATGGCTGGAAAGGGAGATTAGTGTTTTTGGGTATAATAGAAGAATGGATTTCAAGAGAACGTTACCAGAGTCCCATACACATGTGTGGGCTGAGATTGAAAAATGGTTTGCATGAGAATACTAACAGAGCCCTGCAGGGATGTAACGGGTTGAGATAAAGTAAGGGGTTTCAGGAGAGTTTTATCGGAGTCTAGTAAGGATTTGTGATTGGATTAGAGGAAGGGATTTCAAGAGACTGGGCCGATTCACAGAACTAACTTAAGACAAAATCCTAAACTTACTACCATTTTGATACTCACAGAAGGCACTTATCGTGTTGGTATTCACAGAAGGCACTTACTCATTTTGGTATTCACAGAAGTTAGGAATCCTAACTTTAGGACTCCTAATTGCCTTCTGTGAATACCGAAAGTCTTAAAGTTAAGATTTTTCTCAGTTTAGGAGTCCTAAAGTCAGACTAAACTGAGAAAAATCCTAACTTTAAGACTTTTGGTATTCACAGAAGGCATTTAGGAGTCCTAAAGTTAGGACTCCTAACTTCTGTGAATATCGAAATGAGTAAGTGCCTTCTGTGAATACCAAAATGAGTAAGTGCCTTCTGTGAAGGCCAAAATGGTAGTAAGTTTAGGATTTTGTCTTAAGTTAGTTCTGTGAATCGGGCCCAGTGTTACCTGAGCTGTGTAAGCATTTGTGGGCTAGGGTAAAGGAAATGAGGTTGCTGGAAAGTTGTGTATTGGTATAGACAAATGTGTTGCAGGGGAGTTCTACCTAGCTATTGCATGGACTTGGGGTGTTGTAAAGGGAAATGGTAGGAGTCTAGGGGTGTGCAAAACTTGTGTAACTTACTTTGATGTAATTATGCCACATATTGGTAAAATGAATTTACCATTTGTATAATTAGGCAAAATGAAAATGTGTCATTTAGTGCTAGATTTTAGCGCAAAATGCACTCTTTTGTTATTTTTTTATGCGAGGACACTTTTGTGATAAAATAACAGTGCACAAAAACAAAAGCACCAAGAACAACAGCCATTTGCTTTCTTTTGTTCCTGAGCTTTCTCTGAAAATTGTAACTGTGAATGGCGTGTTCGTGGTAAATTTTCACAGCAAATGGCATGCAAAGTGTCATAGTGAAATAATTTTTAATTTTGTATTCCAAGCATACACGAAATTCCTGAAATTAAGCCCCTTCAGTCGGGGTAATTTAAATTAAGCCCAGGCATAATTTAATGCACTGTTCAAGTTTTTACCTTGTTACCCACACCCCTGCTTCATATAACCACTTTTTTTGCTTGAAAAAATTATGGGCAATTTAATTTATCTTGCAGAGCATTTAATTGCGAATGTGAGTAATCTAAATAAGTTTTATTAAGTACTACTTTATTAAATATGCATGATATGTAAACCAAGCAACAAACTATTTAGTGTGCTATCTAGAATTGTTAAAGGTTCCAGCTCTTTTCACTTTCATATTAGTTTTTTGATACCTGGTCACAGACAGACTCAAACACATAATATTAGCTATGTTGAGGTGTGAATCAGGGAGTAACCTGAATGGAAACTGTGGGGATGTGTTGATTTATGCATGTAACTGGATATAAATGTACCTGTTTGATAAATTTTAATTTTTCAAAAACCCACCTCTTTGAAGACGGCCTTTGTTTTTTATATGTTCTTTGTACATTAGTCTCTTGTTTTAAAAATACAAGATAAACACTTGTTCACAGGCTGTCCCCCTGTTTGGTCAAAAATAACATTGCATAGTAGCAATCAGCTTCAAACATTATTTACATACTCTAAAACAGAGGTCTTCACCTTTTTCAATAATGAGAGCTACTTATGTTCTGTGAAAATCATGTTGAGCCACGAATACGACTTGTGCTGCGGACATCAGGCAAGATTGCATTAGTGTCCTCCATATGCACGAGTGCCAGACAGTATCACTTCCATAAAGGCTTGGCAGCAGTAATACCCGTATTTTGACCTCTGCTACACACTTTTCAATTTTGATATACATATATAAATTTAACCATGGACAAGCTTCTAATTTAGTTTACTGGGAACACACAAGAGAGCTAATCACAGGTACCAGGAGAGCTACCAGTAACTCACAAGCTACTCATTAGAGAAGCCGGCTCTAAAAAAAACGTTTGCAATTGTTTTATGTTATTTCTCAGATTTAATTATGTTGCTCCATAATCTCAGTACTTTTACACTAAAATTAAATTGTTGTAATATGCGTATGGGGTTTCCGCCTAGCGAAACAATGAAATAAATATTGGACATTTTCTATGTAGAGCACCTTCTGACTGAGATATTCCCATTGTACCCTTGATATGGTACTGTGTTGGTTTAAATACTTTCACGACTCACCGGATTCCTGTGTTGGGAATGGAACAGTTATTGCTCTTTCAGGGATCTACAGGATTTGTCTGTTGCGGTGCAAATGGTTAGACTGTTTTCATTAATACGCAAAATGTGTCTGTTGGGGACACTGTTTTCCGGGTGCTGTAGTGATTTGCTCTTTGGTGTTGGGCAAGGGTATGAGGGATAAAGTTACCAGGGTCTTGCAGGGACTCATATGCTGACGGAGGGTGATTAAAAGGTTAGAGAGGTTGTCTTTTGTAGTGGATGGAGATGGGAGTGCCAGAAAGAGTTACCTGCAGTCGAGAAAGCCCAAGATCCAGCGCAGTTGCCTTGATCCAGAGGTTCGTGGATCATACCTGGCCACTTGTCCGCTGCATTGAAAGAGGCCGGCAGGACCTCGTTGTTCCCTATTTTCACCTGCATGAAAAAACGGACAGTTCACATAAGGCATCACAAGGGTTGAGTTGAGGCTAACAATGCTAGAAAGGGCAAGAGGGGGAAAGTAGGTCAAGATGAGTGAAGGGACCCACAAAGACTGGGAAGGACAATAAGATTAATGGTTTAAAGAAGTGAACCTCGGTGGAGCAGGTCCTCTGGGCAAGAAAATGGTTATTAATGCTGAAGGAAGGTCAGAACGGCTATCAAGGTGTCATAAAGGCTAGACACATCCACAGAATTAGAGAGCGCTCAGCACATTTTAAGAATTTTAAGAGGTCAAACAGATGTAAGAAAAGGACAGTGCTGTCATTCCAGAATGAGTGGGTAGATTAATGCTACCTCAGGACATCTTCTCAGGATAAAGCTGTACAATGCAGAAGCCCCCAATTGGGTGATGCCATCTCTAGAGACTGATCATACGTATGCGTTTTTGCACCCATGAGATAAATGTAATCCTCACCAAGGCCCTTTAATGTGCCATACTTGAGTAGTGGTAGCTGGTTTCCACAGTTTTAAAGGGACAGAGGACCCGCTGTACTGAACCATTTAGCAGTCGCCAAGCCTGTGACTCGCTAAATCACAGCGTTTGCGACCTTTAAATGGCTTTTTAAAATGGTCTTTACCAATTTTGCAATTATGTAAGTGTCTACCGAATTAAAAAATGTGTTTAAAAATGCATAACGAATCGCAATTTGGAGTCAGCATGTTTAGGGCGCCCCTTCCAAATTGCCACTCGCAATGACTTCCCAAAGGAGGCGGACTCCTATCCGCTGTCACGCAAAGCTGATAGCCCTAGGGACTCTCGCCCACACCACTGACACCTCGGACCCCGGAGATGCCTCTCTGGCCCTGGGAACACTCTTGTGCTGGAAGCAGCAAGGCCTTGGAGACTAAATCTGCGCCCGAGCCAGGAACGTTCCGACCCGGTCTCTGCAGTCCGTATTCCCACTCCGCCTTATCGGGAAAATGAGCATCTCATTTTTATGAAAACATTTATTTTCTTTAGACTTTGTTTCCAGAATTGGAAGTAGCGTGTGCGCCAGCAGAGTGTTCAAAGTGCGTTTCCCACTGTGAGGGGGAAGGAAACATCTCGCTCCTCGAGACCTTGTGTTCACCCGTCCCCCTGGCTGCTCAGCCTCGCTCCTCCATCCTCTCCACTACCCTTTCTCCTAATACCCCGAGTCACAGTCGCACTCTTCACATTAGGAAGTGCTTTCCAAGATGTTTTGAGGATTTATATCATGACTACGACGCACCATCAATGAATTATGGCTGAGCGCCATGGGGCACATGGACCTGCAGCTGTTTGCATGTATACATAAACTCTTGTGAGGTGGGGACCCAGCTTTCTGGGGGCTGGTGGTGATACACCTCCTTGGGCAAGCAACTGCCCTGTTGGAATGACTACTTGCACACTCTGCCAGATGAGCATGTGCAGGGTTTATTGGAACCCACTCCTCCGTTGGTTGTAAAAGTGGCCAGCTTTGTATAGATAATCATTTGAGCACTGCCTGCACTTCCAAGGCTCGAAGTCCACTGCAACATGTGACCCAAATGATAAAAATGCTGAGTCGAGTATTTCAATAAGAAGAACTGAAAACATCCAGGACAAAGGTGCACAAAGACTAGTGTCTCCTGAAAAAGCTGACTGCTCTGTTTCACCTTTGCGCACTTCAAAAGAAACTGAAAGCACCTCGCCACCCTTGGGCACTCCTTATGAAGCTGGCAGCAAACGAATACGAAATGTGCCTGTGAGGAACCAGCTGGACCCTGCCACCCTTGTGTATTACTGAAGAAGCTGGCAGGACGCCCCCACCCCTGTGCATTCCCGAAGAAGGTAGTAACATCCTGGCACCCGTGTGCCCTCCTTAAGAAGCTGTAAACACCCTAGTACCAGGTGTTCTTGTGAGGAAGCCGGCAGGCCCTTGCCACCCTTTTTCGCTCCCTAAGAAGCTGGCAGGACCCGTCCAGTATTATGCATTCACAAAGACGTTGATAGCATCCTCCCACTCTTGTGTTCGCTGGAAGAAACTGGCAGCATGTTGTTACATCCTGGGTGGACCCTGGCACCCAGTGCACCGGTGTAGAGGCTGCCAGCTTTTAAATAAACTGGCAGAACCCTGTCAACCTTGTATAATCCTGAAAAACCTGACGGGACTCTAAAAACGTGTCCGCCCAGCTACTGTATTTTCATGCTGAGTGTTTAGTGTGGGTGCCTGCCCTTCACTAAGGGATATATTAGATGCCCCGGGCTCACAAATCCTCACATCTTCACTTACAGTTCGGATAGAGGATGACATGTTAGAGCCAACCTGAGACTCTGCACAGCCCCTCACGGTATGCACATAAAGAAGGAGGCAGGACTCTAGCGCCAACCTCTGCTCCAGAAGAGCCTACAGGTACAATTGCATCCTCGTTCATCTTTGGTCGTGTCTTGTTCTCCTGAGTTGCTGACAGTTCTGTAGCTCCCTCGTTCATTCCTGAAGGAGTTAGCCGTGCCCCATTGCCCTAATGTGCTCCCTGCCTCACACTGCCCAAGTTGTGGTCATGTCTCCTGGAAGGGGAGGAAGAGGTGGAGGCTGAAGGAGAGCCTGTAACAATATGTGCTCAGAGTTTCGTCCCCAGGGTGGCGGGCTGGATTTCCTGGAGGAAATGAATTGATAAGGACCAGGCCAGCCTATCGTACAGACGTCTTTGTGCGCCTTCCAGCATCGTATCTCAGACTTGGCCAGAATGAAAGAAAGGGGGAATTCTTGGACCATTCCACGTGACAGGAGAGGGAGCTTGGAGAGACAATGCAAAGCTGTGAGGAGGTGTGAGGAGAGCATTCCTGTTGGCGTGCCAGGACCACGGAGGCACCGTTGAGTCCTCTAAGGGTGGCAAACATAGTGCACCAAAAGAAGGTGAAGCAGGTGATCAGGGAGTTCCTGTGCTCTAACATTTCACCTTCTATCAGGAGTAAGTAGGAATATATGAGCAGTTGTGAGTATGAGACCCACACCGTTCCTTAGTGAAGAGATTAAACCCTCAGCATGAGAGATGAAGTAATTAGGAGGAACAGAGATAAAGAAGATAAATGTGGGCACGGACAAGGGGAGAGAGGTTCAATACGAATCTTGGAGGAGCTATGAAGAGATCATTCAGAATACGCAAAAGAGGCTCAGGCAGATACCCCGGCAGGGTGCACCTGTCTCTAGTCCAACGCGAGTAGCACTACAGCAATCTTGCAAGATCAGAAACAGTTAGTGTTTTTTATGTTATTTGGGTAGTCTTCCTTATAAAGGAGGTCTCTTAACATTTCCATTTTCTGAGTTGCCTGAAACACATTTGTGTGCTTTCTAAGGAAGATAACGCACAACTAGTTTTCACCCACAGATTGATGGGCTGATGGAACGGTGGAACACTGAGTTGAAAAGCACATTCATTATTTTGAAGGACAGGATGTGCTGCAGTGGGAGAGTTTCCACCGCCTACTATATGTCTCTGACAATGTTCCCTACCAGAGCTCTTCTGTCAGTCAGGGGCCTTCTAGAATTGTTTAGAGGATTTAGTGAAACCCACTAATCTGAACATCTCTCTATTAATTCCTTGTGGTAAGCACAGTATTGAAGTTGTTCTGCAATACCCGAGCACTGTAGGTAAACCATCTGTATGACAGAAAGGAACTCACATGTAACTCGTTCATGTTCATGACGGATGATGGAGGTTTACTCGTCCCCAGGCGGTAGCGGATTCCCTCGTCCAAGCTCATCCCCCAAAATTGACTGTAGTTGGCGGCACGCCAGCTGCAGGGAGAAAAAGGAAAACACGTCTATTGTAATGCAGCTCAACTCTTAGTCATTCAGCTTTCATCAGAACGGGTGGGTCACTGAAAGTACGAACTGGGTAGAAGTTTAGCCAAGACACTATCTGTGAAATTATTTTACACTTGTTTATTATATCTGTTTGACTTAGGTCATACCCCTACTTGCTTAACTTGTTATGTGCCTCACCACCTGAACTCTGAATGAAAAATCAGTATTCCCAATAATATAGCCTCCCAATCCCCGTCTCTGACTTTTTCAGATTCTTAACCAAGCTCATTAGATCTGAGATATTTTCCTCTCTCTAATGAAGCAACTTGCCTGGTAGCTGAGACACAACACAAGCAGATGCCAAAAGAACAATTTATGGAGGGAATGCTGAAAAATTTCAAACATTTGCACCCGGTACAGAGATCTGGGCCTAAGTTCATTGTTTTGTTGCTCACCATGCCATTCCAGTTTGGACCCAGCCATTTGCAAATCAGTCTTGATCCTGCTCCCCTTGAGAACAGTCCAGTCCGAACTGCCAGGCCTCGTCCACCCTGGACCAGAAGCAAGCATCCTGAGACCGGTTTTGTGGAATCACCCCCCATCAGCCAGGCTAGCTTGACTCCAGTTGCATGGTGAGCACAGGACCCGCGTCTGGGCATACCCGTCACACTCGGGCGGCAAATGCAAAAAGACCAATTGATGGGTGGAATGCGAAACAATGTTAAACATTCACCCCAGGACAGAGATATGGGCCTTAATCCATTGTTTTGCCATGTTTGCCCCAAGTGGCCAAGGTATGCCCTTGTTTGCTGTGCCATGGGATAAAAACAAATGGTTGACCTAGTGTAAAAATGCTACCTTGGGCATAGGGCTCGCATGATGGCACATAAAACCAGTGATATGCATTGGAAAGGGTGAATGTTCATCCTGCATGACTGTTGATAAATATGGATGAGAAAACTCGAGACCTGACATGTCTCTAAAGTGTGAGTACAGAGCAACGCTCCCCTGGGTCCCCTGGCATGCATTGCACAAACAGGGGCGGCCTTAGGCATGTGCAAGCTGTGCACCTGCACAGGGCCACTAAACCCTAGGGGCCACCACGCCAATATATATCCTTAATATAATAATCCTCTGAGGATGGATACATATTTCCATGGTGGCCCCTGGCAGGGATTTGGCGGCCTCCGGCTCTGTTCTACTTCCAAAGACCCTGACCCTCCCCACCCCCCCCCTCCCTCTCCACTGGCTTCCGCGCCTGCGTTCCTCCTGGTTCCTGGTTGGCTTCTTTTTTTCCCTACCCACTGCTGACCACATCGTGTATCACAATACCCTCCTCCTCCTAAATTTAATCGCTCTGAGACAAATTCTGAAGGGTAGGAGCAGCCGCAGGTACTGGTCATCTAACGCCTTTTCTGGACATTTTATTAAAACACCTTCCTGAGCTCCGATGACTCCGCCCCGCCCCGCCCGGACCCCCTCTACCAGGGCCCCCTACCTACGCTCCCTGCCCAGGGCCGCCATGAGCCTAGAGCTGCCCCTGGCACAAATTTGTGTCACAGTGTGTGAATCAGTTTGCTCAGTGGGGTTGTGGCTACAGTCACGTTAGAGCCATATGTGTTAATTTTAATAATGGCCAGCACGCAAAAATGGTCTTCTTTGTGATATATATGTGTTTTGCTTCCACCACTCGACCTTAGTGGCAAGCATATCAGTGTAGTACGTATTCATTGTATATCATGCTCTGTCCTAAATAAACAATTTGTGTACAGTTTTTTTTATCTTTTGTCTCTGCAGAGCATTGTTTTTGTTCAGGAGCAATTTTCTGACACTTTTAGGTTTTTTCTTTTTATAAAATAAGAATTTTGGGTGCAAAGACAGTCCGATTAGGTCCGTTAGTTGACAGTAGGATAACAGTGGCATTACCCCCTAGTGAAATATTTTCTGTAGCTAACTGACCAGATAATGTAGGCCCTGAAGTAGGTCGCTGACCCTGTGAGGCATAGCAGGATGACCAAAACATATTGACCATAATCAGATGATAGGGCCATTAATTCCCTGCAGTTCATCCCTTTGTTTTTTTAAATTCGATTAGGTTATCCTCTAATAAATCAAAGGGTTTAGATAATCTTAGATAGTTTTAATCTTTATTCTGAACCTCTGGTTAGTGTGGAGTATACATTATCAGTTAAAACAAAAAAAACTTGCTCCGATACTTAGTGTGATAGTAACCCACCTTGGACTCATTTTGCTCCAGGGTGTGGGAAGTCTGATGATGAGGCATGCCACATTTTGATGTGGGTGAGAGCCCTGCTATAACCAGAGGGGTCTCTTCTAATGTTAGTATTAGTAACTGAATCCTTTTTATTGTGCATAACAGTTACAAAGAGAAGTGAAAGGGTTTTGGCTTACATTACCTCGCCTCCTTCTTTGTGTAATGAAGCATGAGCCGTGCCAATTTACAGAGGAGCTCCAATTCCACAAATTTCTAAACAAGGCTCTTAGGCTTCCTTATGACAGGCCTACATCGCACCCTCATAGCCCTCGGGGTGCTCTCGCCCATGCATATTAGTTTGGGAATAGAATCTGGAGTAGAAAGAGAAAGAGAGAGCGAGAGAGAGAGAGAGAGAGTGAGAGAGAGAGAGAGAGAGAGAGAGGGAGAGATAGAGAGAGAGAGAGAGCAAGTGAACGGTATAGGTTCAAAAGGTAATGAAAATAGAAACAAGCATTGGGAAAGTCAATGGGTCTCACCTATAGGAGAGTTATTGGCTTTGTCAATTCCTTTTAGCCATGTGCAGCATGGCTGAAAGTTGGTAAAAATAAAACTGTAACTCGGCCAGTACTGACTGCAAGGGGCAGTGATCTTTTTTCTTAGTATCTGGATTATTCTCTGCCTTCACAAAAATAACATTTAATTATCTCATGTCCAAATTGTAGTACAACATGTTGGCCCCACATGAAGACAGTGACAAAAAGACCATGCAGAGCAGGGCTCGCAGTGCCGTCTGCATCCTTGAAGCATCCTAAACCCCCTTGGTGTGACTTTTAGGTGCTTTAATTATGGTGGGAGAGGTCAAGCAACGAAGGAAGAGGTGTTGGGTGGGGCATTGAAGAGAGACAATCAACAATGGGGTAGAGGCACGGCAGGTCGAATAAGAAACAATGCAGGTGGAGGGATAAGGAAACAAACGTCCAGACCTAAAGTATAGGGTATGGTGGGGGGAGAAAACTTTCAAAGATGCAAAGGTGTCTGCCAAACATACTTAAGGACATAAACCAACCAAGTGTGCCCCCAAGGTATTTACGAGTGCTAGGGTGAAGGCAGGAGAGTGTTTAAGGAAGAGGGGGTTTGTCCTGCCTGAGGGGCACCAGTCTTTACCATGCAGAACCTTTACCATGCAGGACCTTTACATGCAGTTGTTACCATGCAGGTAAATACCACAAAGTTTAGTATTTGTATCTTTAACATGCAGTACCTTACCACACAGGTAAGTATTTTTTTAAATAGCATCCTTTTTATGTTATTTAAAAAATGATTGGCAGAGGTAAAGCTAGGCGAGGGTGACTTTAGGGATCAGAATTTTGTAGAGGTAGTGGGGTTCAGGAGTGGGTAGAGGCAAAGGGAGATGAGAGTGAATTGAGGTTTCTTGGGTATTAGAGATAAAGGGAGGGAAGGGTGACTTCAGGGCCCAGGAGGGGGTTAGAGGTAAAGAAAGTTGAGGGTGATGGGATAGCTCAGTGGTGCATAGAGGTAAAGGGAAGTGAGGGTGACATGAGGGCTCAGGTGTTGACCGGGATAAGGGAGACGAATATGACTTGAGGATTATGGGGGGGGTAGAGGTAAAGGAAGGCAAGTGTGGCTTGTGGGCTCAGGGGAGGGTAGAGGTAAGGTGGACATTTTTACCCATAATTCCCTCTGTTGACCGCATCAATCATCTGTTCATCGATTAGGCAGACATGTTGCTCGCAGTTCCATGCTCCGTTCGCGCTGCAGGTACTGCAATGATAAATAACAATGTCATTAATATAACCTATTCTTCCTTCTAAGCACATACGTGGCAAAAATCACAAGTTTAACAGGGGCAAAAGTCTCAACAAGGCGTCAATAAATGACGAAGACTGCATGTTTGCCACTGGCACTGTTGCAGCCTCAGCAGCCTCATCTCCTTTTCCCACTTGAAGGAAGTTCTAGAACAATCTTTTATTTTTTTCATTAATTCATTAGTTTGCAAAACATAACACCCTTATGTTTTTTCAAATTAGCTTCATAGTACCAAGATGGCAAGAAAAATGTTGAACAACCACAATAAAACAAACGGGCCTTCTAACTCTAGCCCTACTTCTGGGTTTTCACACCTTACCGTGTAGGCGTTTCCTCACTGAAAGTGTGTATCAACTGACTGGCCACTCAACTCAGTCAGTATTATGGGTTTACACTGGTGTGCAAAGAAATTGATCGGGGTGGCCTCATAAGCCCCCTCCCTCCACCAGGTGTAAAGCTTCATCATCTGCCATCCCGTGTTCTACAAAGAATCCTCTAATGGAGAACGAGACCCTTATTTAGGGCTGTAAGTCGATCATTAGAAGGAGACCCAGGGGAAAAAGGAAAGAGTCCAATAAAAATCCTTACCTCCTACCAGTCAAAACTCACTAATCTTTATTCTTTGGTGGAGGAGGGATATTAAAAATAAAAGAAAGTGGGACAGTAACAGCCCTATTATGACGCTAATATCCACTGATGGTTGCTTGGCATGTTTCAGCCCTCTAGCGACCCCAATCAGGTCCAGGGCTTTCCTCAGGACCGAGTTGGACCTTATTTGACCCCAAAGTACTACCCTACATACACTTCACATGCGTTCCAATTCTTCTCATACAGTACCAGATAGCCATGTGGTTCAATCTGGGTCGTTCTGTTCTATTAGGTAACCCCCAACTTTTGGGGATCGTTCACCTCAGGGAGTCCTATAGTTACACTTTTGTCAAAGATCTCCCTTGCCAGATCACCTACGGTGTATCCATGGCCTCTTCCCAACCAAACTGAAATCTTGTATTGGATGCGTAGAATTGGAACGCATGTGAAGTATATGTAGGGAAAAACTGTAGGATCAAATAGGGTCCAACTTGATCCTGAAGAAAGTCCTGTCCCCCGTGGGGCTGTCAGAGGGTTAAAACATGGCAACCTGACCACTAGTGGATATTAATACAATAATAGGGCTCTTTTTTTAATCATCTCTCCTCCACCAAAGAATAAAGATTAGTGAGCTTTGACTGGCAGGAGGTAGGGATTTTTATTGGACTCTTTCTTTTTCCCCTTAACCTCCTTCTAATGACTGACTTACAGCCCTAATTAAGGGACTCATTCGCCATTAGAGGATTCTTTGGCGAACGCTAGATTGCCGATGATAAATCCTGACACCCTAGGGTGTGTGAGGCAATACTGATCAAATCTTTTTTCACATCTATGTAAATCCATTACTGGATGAGTAGAGTGGCCAGTCAGTTGATACACACTTTTGGTGACGAAATGCGTACACAATAAGGTGTGAAAGCCCAGAGGTAGGGCTAGAGGTATAGGCACCCATTTGTGTTTTTTGTGGCTGCTGTACTTTCAAGCCCTCTCCCACTCAATCATACCCAAAACCGGTGGCGTCTATTGTGGTAAATAAGAATACACTTTGCCCTTAAAACCAGTGCCTTACAAAGGTCTAACAGAAGTTTTAGGGGCTCATTATGCATTAGTCCCACCATAACACCACAGACGATGCCAAAGAAAATGTTTTACTCGGTAGATGTGACAGTTTTAATTTCCTAAATGTACTAGCGATAAGCAAACCCACAGCCCTTTCTGACCTACTTAGGAAGAGGCAAACAGGGTACTGAGTTACAAACTTTGATACAACGCAGGGCAGCAAGCAAAGTTGTGCCGCTGCTAGATGTCTACTGGAGACAGCAGAACTGTGCCATATCTATAAAGAAATGGCACAGTTCTGCACCCTCCCTGCGCTGGCACACTTACTGCAGTGATGCGCCAACGCAGGTGCCCTTGCGCCAAAGTGTTGTATTCAGCATAGTTTCTGCGCAGGAAGCATGGCTTCCTGCAGAAAAAAAAACGATGTTGAAAGGCAATTTCCTCTTTGTATGTGTGCTGCAAAATGAAGCGCACATGCAAAGAGGAAAAAACGAGGAGAAATACAAATTGTAATTTGCATGGGTTTGTAACTGCCAACCCAGGTTTAGCGTTAAGTTTACGAAAAAAAATGCAAACCTAACCTCAAATCTTTTTAAATCTGGGCCAAAGTGTTTCCCATGATCAAAAATTCTGTTAAGTGGGAAAGTTGAGATTATAAATCAAGACAAAGAGTGGTGGCTTTTTTAAACCTGCTTTATGAATAATTCAGGAAACATGGACAAATTTTGGAATTGTATTTCCCATTGGGTGCATTTTGTGGAGATTTGGAAAAGAATCTTGCAAAAAAGCTCTTTTTTTGTTAACAGTTATGTAGTTCCAAACTGTTTACAAGCAATTGCAAGCTTTTTAATCACCAAGGAATTATTAAATTAATTACAAACAAATCACAACTTTTTTCTTTTCTGGAGAAAATGTAAAGTTATTCGTGTTTTTAAAAGATGAGTTTGGGTGGTAAGAAGGAGTGAATTACATTTCTAACATTTCTCAAAGTAAAACCAAATATGAAAACTAGTTAAAGTCATACGTGGTGGATGTTAAAATGTGATCTAAGTTGAGATTGTTTTAAACATTTAGGACTGGATTTACATTATCCACAACTTTTTTTCCCACCTTTCAGTCAAAACTTTTCTCAGATCTGGAACCAGTCAGGAAGTTGGTACAGAATGCACTCCCCTAGCTTAAATGCTAGGTACTGTGAATTTAAAGGTTACGTTAATAATCTCTCTAGTTTTCTTGTCTTACCATTGATAGTGGATCGATAAGTGAAGTTTCGAGAGTATGTAGCAGCTGCAGTATAAAGCAATTATTACAATAAATGTGAAGGTGTAATTGAAGCTAGTAGTCACAAAGGCATTATCTTGTTTATCCCACAGCTTACAAAACAAAGAGTATAATGTGCCACAGGGCCCAAAACTAGAAGTCTTTAGCTCTAACTGGTTCAAACTTCTGACACACAACAGCTTGTAACAAAGGCGGGGGCTACAAAAGCTGTAAAAACACAATAGGGCCACAGTGACTCTATGCAGGCAATGTTCGCCTTCAGAAGTCCAACATTGTGGAGAGGGGTCTAAGTGGCCATGGCCGAAGGCCTCTCTGTTTCAGGGGCAGCTCTCTCTGCATTTCACCCTCTTTTATGTGTTTCGTCTTTTAAGTGTTTTACATATGCGGAGATTTATGCGGAAGACTCGCAGAGCACAGTATCAACTGGTGCCTCAGATGGGAGAGTTCATGTACAACTGTGAGGGAGCGCCATTTACTGTGAAATTTGTAGGGGTGCATCATATGTACAAGTAGTCAGCACCCTTATATATAGAGGATTTTTAATCATGTTTAGATGCAATGTGAGATAGAATACTAGGGTAATTGGTATCAGAAAATGTGCAGAACCAATGTTACAAAGTGTAAATTCACATTTGCTGTATAACTTAGAGATGGCGTTAAAATGGTATATTTCACCATTGAGAAGTGCGTTTAAACGAACATTATGCTGCATTTAGATTTGCTTATTGAAATTACTGTGCCTTTTATAATCGATGACTAGCTTAAAGTAGAAAATGCATTTGCTGTTAAGATTGGAGGCCTAGTGAAACAAGGGAACTGCTCATGTACGATGGTGGGCCTATAAATCCAGCAGAGGCCTAGTTCATAGAAAATGGTGTAGGCCTATTTGAAAATGTCTTGTTTAAACATTTAAACTGCAGAAATGCTTATGAAAGAGGCTTTTAGAAAATGTTGCAACATTATTAGACTGTGAGCCTATTTGCGTATATTCTTTTGCAGGTGCATCACCAAGTAGATTGTAGAGTAGAAGGGCCCATTGTGTATGAGAGTTAGAAATGCTAGACTCAGACATGGAGGAGTAGACCAGGAATTCGAAGATGCAACTAGAAGAGATGAAGAGTCTGGGATCCAAAGACGTCTGCACGCACAAGAATGGACCAGTGCCATACTGGAAAATTTTGTAGTTAACACCTTCGAGAGGGGCGTACCTGAAGGCGTGTCGTTCGCATTGTGGGGTTTTGTATTAGGGTCAGCGCCCCGAGGGTGGAGGCAGAGCAGATGGGCTGAGGAGCTAGAGAGAGCGGTTGGATGGTTAAGGAGCTTAGCTGCGAAGAAGGAGTCTCTAGTTAAGAGAGAATGTGGGCGAGCTTCTTTGGGAAGTCACCACAGCTGACACTTTTTGGTTAGGTTGGGCTATTGCTGAGTAGGGATGCCACTTAGTATAGTGTAGGGACAGACTAATCTGAATTAATGTCTATTAGTCTGATGAGTACCAGAACTCAGGTTATAGCAATTCTGTTCAGTATGATGATTCTGGAATTGATCCTTGTATTATTCATCAGTCGCTTGAGACTTTTCCGTAGGATTATGTTTGTATTAGTGCCTGTTTATCTTCTGAACCTCCTGCTGAGGTGTTTGTACCTGCAGTTATTTTTGGTTATGTAATAAACCTTCAACTTAGTTTTGGTCAGTGGTTCTTGGGGGAAGCTATTGGGATTTCTGAAATTTGTTTTATTCCATCAGAAAAGATTGCCTAATTCACTTTATGACAGGTAAAAAGGTCTAATCGGCCTGTGACGGGATTCTGGAGAATGGTAAGCAGACTCTAGAGCTGAAATCCCGCCTTTTCAGTTGGTAGCAGTGTAGGATGGTTTACCTTCTGGAGTGAGGGTAATCTAGAAGCAAGTTGAGATATCCCCGAGGCCCATAGAGAACCAATGAAGAGAGTCCAGAAAGCTGCAGATGGATGGCGTTCCATGGAAACTGACGGAGAGTGACAGTGCGGCAGAAAGCAGCAGGTCTAAGGAGAGTGAGTATGAAAAGGGTCATGCGTTGCTAGATTGCGGTGTTATGTTGTATTGTGTGTTGTGGAGAAGTGTGGCTCACTGGTTAGAAGCGGCAGACCCTGAAGCAGAGGTCGGCCCGGGACCAGGGTTCAATTCCCGACGCGGCAGGGTCTTGGGTCAATGTCCGCGGACTCGATAATTCTCGCTTAGGTGCCTACGCTAACCATGGGTCCCACTCTGCAACTCTGGGCAATAGCTTGCTTAATCTCCACAACGGCCCCAGCAACGCCGGGGATGCCTGGCTTCACCTTGGGGTGCCCTCTCACAGGGAAAGCCAGGACGGGTTCCCCAGCGGTATACAGCGCCAGGACACCACGTAACGAGGTAACAGTGCGCTTTACAAGTATACATACATTACATTACATTACATTGTATTGTCTTGCGGAGTTGAGTGCCTGTAGTGTGAAAGAGGAACAGGTTGTGAGCGCGCGCAACCAGTGAAAATCTTGGGCTCAAGGGGAGTCTAAGTGGTCTGGGTGTATCGAACACCCATAGTAATTGTCGACCATGGTTAAGGGGCTCATGAGGTACCATTGATCGCCCGCAGGACCGTGATAGGGGGAACGGATGTGTGAGTGTGTGGGTAACGGATGCTGGTCGGAAGTTGCCGTTAGTTTTTAACCTATCAGTCAGGCGATTGTCCGGTCGTTCGCGGACAGACATTTGCCAGTTTGGTGACAATTACAGTTAGACTGTGGCCGTACAGTCAGGGAAGTGGTTGCTTGGTCAGAAGTAATCATTTCCAGTGTATGATTGGGACGCATGCGAGACCGCGAGAAGAACAGAGAGAGGAGGGGAACTGCTGCGAAACGGAGGCGAGTGACGTCAGAAAGAGCCGCGCTGGGATTGGTCGGCTAGCGTGGAGCCGCGCTGAGATAGGGCGGTTAGCGAGAAGCCGCGCTGAGATTGGTGGATTGTCATCAGAAAGTAAACGAGTACAGTAAACAAGGAAACGTTGTGGATTTTAATCATGAAATGTTTTAAAGTGTTGCGGAAATGTTTCAAGGGTGAAAACAGAATAGAACCTCGGGGAGGGGAGGAGGCTCCACCCGAGGATACTCCAGCTTATTATATGGCAACGAATGTTGGGTTACCCACCATATTGTGGCTTGGTACTTGGTGTAAGATGACGGACGGAAACGAAGAATTGACGTTTCCTAAATATGGAACGTTTAGACTAGAGGTGTTGTATCAGTTGAAAGCGATTATGGCTGCGTTGCGACCTTTGCCCAGACCAACACAGTTTGAAGCACTAAATGCATGGATCAGGGCAGCCCATGAACGGAACAGAGATAGGAGACAAGAAAGAGTGAAACGATCAGTTAGGGCGGTCCAAGATGCGAGATGGGATGCCTTGGCCAAGAGATGGAGGGTACAGACCATTGAAGGGGATAGGTTGTACCCGCTGTTGGAAAATACAGGCGATGCACAGAGGAAAAGTACGGAGGATGAGGACAGTGAGACAGATGATAGCCTGATAGAGAGGCTGTTGTCAGAAAGACCACCTCCATACAATCCAGAGTTGGGGGGCACGCCAACATCTGCCAAGGACTGGGAAGTTTCAGAAGGGGTTGGTGGGGTTCAAACGGTGAGTGGTTTGAGTACCTCATAGGACAAGTTTTGCCAGGCGGAGGGAGAAAAGGCACCTCCACCTTCCCCAGTGGCGAGAGTAGTGGGAAGGTTCACAGTACAGAAAGTCCGGGTGGAAGAGGGTATCCACTCACAGAAATTGCCAGATGCTCTTACGGTACCAGTTACCATAGGTCCCATAGTATCAGTGTACAACCCAGAACAGAAACAAGGCGAGAGTCCGCTGCAAATGGGGAGGGAGAGGTGTGCCAGCGAGGACAGGAGTAATGGGATGGAAGGGTGGAGACAGATGCAAAAACCTGTAGAAAGAAGCACTCCTTTAGCAGCATCGGCAGATTCCTCAGAAGAGCAGATGGGTTGGAGGGGACCAATGGATCTGAGGGGACCAAGGCCGAGGTCGATGAGAGAATTGAGGCCAGACTTGAGGACTTGGGAAACCATCGTGGACACTCAGAGCGATAGATCGAGGAATGTCTTTGGGTCTGAGGGTCAGGATAATAGGATGGGGTCTCACTGCGTGCCTAGTGAAAGCCGGCAGGAATGGGAACGAGAAGGGGTGGGGAATAGGGGGGCGTTCCACCACACCTCGAGCTACAATAGACAGGAGTGGGTCCGAGACGGCTGGGAGCATAGAAGGGTTCCCCCTAACACACCTGAAGAAAACAGACGAGAGTGTCAGGACAGTGGCGGGAGGGACTCTAATGGAACTGCTAGTCAAGGTACATTGAAGGCTGCGATAAAAGCAAGAAGGTTAGATGTGCTGAGATTAAAAACAGAAGTGGAGGAGATAGTGGAAGGTACATTGCCAATAGAAAGGATCGAACTTTACGAACCCGATGAGCTATTGTTTGTGGCGAAGGATGTCACACGGAGGGCTAGGACAGCTCATGAGAAACTATCTGAATTGGCAAATAAGTATTCGGTAGACTTGACAAAAAAAAAAGCACTGCAGAGTGGCCACCGGTTACAATATTCAGATCAAGATCTAGACGAAAAGAGGGTGATCGGATTGAAAACTCACATTAGGGAACTGATTGTGGGAATCCGAACGTGGACCCCATTGGAGAAATGGGAGGAGAGGTGGTCAAAAAGAAAGAGCGTTAGACGGAGTGTTATTGAGACACCCCCGGGAGGAGGGTTGATGCATACAGAAGCGTATCCCTTGCGGGAGGTGGCTCATGGGGGATATGTACATGTACCATGGAGTAGGGGAGACCTGGCTGCCTTTACGAACACATTTCCAAAATTGCGTGAGAGTCCAGTGGAATGGTACAAACAAGTAGAGACATTCGTTAAAATCTCAAAGGTGCTGTGGATTGATTTGAACACGCTGTTTGACATTGTGGTTCCAGGTGATTTGTGGATAGCATGCAAAGTCAGTGTTGAATGGCCCACAGCGGAGCCAGAGCGAGATGCTGCCACAAATGGACCATCACCCAGGGTGATGGCAAAGTACGAGCAAGCGATCACGTGGCTAAAGACCAAGGTACCACCACAGGACATTGATTGGGTGAAAATAGACCGGACTAGGCAGGAACCAAAGGAGACAGTGCATGAATATTACGAGAGGCTATTGCAGATATTTAAGCAGTACAGTGGGTTAGATGTGATGGACCCAAAGGACATGGGACAGTTCGTATCCAAATTTGTTCTGGGACTAAGGCCTGATATTTGCCTTATGATACAGCAACATTTAATCTGTTGGCAAAACAAGCCTCTGGATGAGATCTTGAGGTATGCGAGGTACTGCAGTGATGAGATAGACTTGAAGACAAGGAAGTTAAAGGACAAACTGATGCTAGTACAGATGCAATCGGGAGGACAGGGTCAGTCAGGCAATGGCACTTTGGGGAGGAAATCAGGGGGACAGAAGAGGGACAACGAGGAACGTCAGAGACAAAGGATAGATATAGCAACCCTGAAAAAGACGACCAAGTGTCATCAATGTCATGAGGTTGGGCATTGGAGGCGCGAGTGCCCCCATAACCCAGACAATCAGGTACAGGAGGAGGAGGAGGAGGAAGTTCAAGCCCCTCCGGTACGGAAGGTGACAGTGACCAAGTTCCAGACGACGAAAGGGGGGACGTCAGCCCCTAGGGCTCCGGTTCCCCAGCCACCGAAGATTTCCACGGGGAACAAGGTATACAAGCAGATGCCTTTCATAGTGGAAGGGGACGAATGTTACCAATTTGACCCAGTGACCGGACGGTACGTGGTTGGGGAGGAGGGCTGTACTCTTGGAGCAGTATTGGAGGTAGATCAGAGAGGACCGTTTGTAGAGGCAGATGTAGATGGACATCCTACCACCTTTCTGGTTGACACTGGTGCCTTTCGCTCCACTGTGCGGTCTGCGGTAGTCCCAAACTTACCCCTTTCAGGACAGACCATACAAGTTGTAGGAGTAGCAAACAGAAGAATGACAAACCCCCTGACTGAGCCAGTTCCGGTGAAGATCGGAAGTTTCAGAGATAGACACCAGTTCGTAGTGTGTGATTCCAGTCCTGTGTGCCTGTTAGGAAGAGACCTTTTGTGTAAACTCAATTGCACCATCTATTGTACCCCAAAGGGAGTGGAACTACAGACTAATGATGACGATGCTGACTTTAAGGTTGCAAACACGCATGTGTGCATTGAATTGTACCCTGCTATAACAGTGGAGGAACTTCCCTGGGATTTGAGAGATTCAGTCTCTCCGGAGGTTTGGGACTTTACAGGGGAGGAAATCGGATTGATCAAAGGAGTAGAGCCAGTCAGAATCCAAGTGAGACCGAACACTGAATTCCCAAGAACTCCTCAGTACAAGTTGACCCCGGAAACAGTTGCAGGGATAAAACCTGTGATTGAGTCCATGATTAGACAGGGAATTTTAAAGGAGGTTATGGGCAGTCCCTGTAACTCTCCGATAATGGGGCTGCAGAAGCCAAGTGGGAAGTTCAGGATTGTGCAGGATTTACGAAAGATTAACAACATAGTTGTCCCATGTTGTCCAGTGGTACCGAATCCATCAGTGATACTGTTTCAGATACCGTTCCAAGCTGAATGGTTTTCTGTGATTGATTTGTGTCAGGCTTTCTTTTCCATCCCATTGCACGAGGACAGCCAATTTCTTTTTGCGTTCAAAATAGAGAGTCGCATCTTAACATGGTGTCGTATCCCTCAAGGGTATACAGAGAGCCCATCGATCTTTAATCAGTTGCTGAAAAGAAATCTTGAGAGTCTGGTACTGCCGCAGAACTCTGTTCTTGTGCAGTACATAGACGACCTACTTGTTGCGTCAGACACAGAAGATGCATGCAGGATTGACACCATTGCCTTGCTGAACCATTTGGGAGAGAATGGACACAAAGTGTCCCCCAACAAGTTACAGTACTGCCTGCAAGAAGTGCAGTATCTGGGTCACAGAATAGAGAAGGGGAAGAGAAAAGTATCGCCTGACAGGATTGAGACGATCATGAGGATGACTGTGCCCTCGACTCAAAGAGATGTTAGGATGTTCCTAGGTATGGTTGGCTATTGCCGACAGTGGATTGCTAACTTTTCCCTGAAGGCGAAGCCATTGCAGAAACTGACGCACAAGGACGTAAGTGATCCGGTACCATGGGACACAGATTGTATGATGGCTTTTCTCGAGCTGCGAGAGGACCTGTGTCGCGCTCCAGCTCTGGGAATGCCCGATTACACCAAATCATTTGCATTGTTCTGCTGCGAGAGGGAGGGGTGTGCATTGGCAGTCTTAGTGCAAGATCATGGAGGAGTCCGTAGACCAGTTGCATACTTCTCGGCTACTTTAGATCCAGTAGCCGCAGCGTTGCCCGGATGTCTCAAATCCGTTGCCACAACAGGTGTCAGCATTGAAAGATGTGAAAGTATAGTGATGGGATATCCACTGACAGTGCATGTACCTCATTCTGTGGAATTGTTGATGACCAGGACCAAGACGCAGCACTTGACCAACAACAGACTCACACGCTACGAGCAGGTTATACTTGCTGCGGAGAATGTGACTCTCAGGAGGTGCTCTGTCTTGAATCCTGCTACTTTGTTGCCATTACCAAATGATATAGAAGATGATTGGGAAGACCATGATTGTCTTGATGTGACTGAACTATGCACCAAACCTAGACCGGATATTGTTGATGTGCCATTGACAGACCCCGATGAAATTTACTTTGTGGATGGCTCATGTGTAAGAGACAATACTGGTCAGTTGAGAGCAGCGTTTGCTGTCTGTACTATTTCTGGAATAATTGAAGCAGCCTGCCTGGAAGTAGTACACTCCGCGCAAGTGGCTGAGATAATTGCGTTGACGCGCGCCTGTTTGGCAGCCAACGGGATTCGGATCACCATATTCACTGACAGCCAGTATGGATTTGGGGTGGTTCATGACTTCGGTCAATTGTGGTCTCAAAGGGACTACATGACATCATCGGGCTCCCCAATCAGGAATGGCGAATTTATCAGGTTATTGCTGGAGGCCTTGCAAGGTCCTGCAGAAATAGCAGTGGTAAAGTGCACCGCCCATACTAGAGGCACAGATTTTGTGACAATGGGGAATCGTTATGCTGATGAAGTCGCACGCTATTGTGCGGAGCAGGAATACTCCTTTACTGAACAAAACATTGAGGGACCAAGGGAAAGAACCGAACTAAGCATGATGCTTGAGGTGGCAGACATATGGGAAGAGTTGAGAGACATGCAGGGACAAGCGTCTGATTACGAAAAAAGAGTGTGGGAATCGGCTGCTTGTGTCAAAGGAGATTTGGACATGTGGGTCTCGGCTGATGGAAGAGCTGTGTTGCCGAATGAGCTGGTAAGTGCAATGGCACGACAGATACATGGTCCTGAGCATCTGGGAAGGGATGCGATGATGCGTGTGTTCAGGCAAGCAAACGTGGTACAATCCGAAGTTTAGACAGGCTGCGGAAGCAGTATGTCAGAGATGTGTAACGTGTCAACAGATAAATGTTGGGAAAAGAACGCCAGTTACATTGAGTCACATTGGAAGGTCCGGCGGACCTTTTTACAGGATGCAAATAGATTTCATTGAGATGCCGAGGTGCAATCGCCTCAGGTATGTCTTGGTGATTGTGTGTGTGTTCTCAAGGTGGGTGGAGGCATATCCTACTCGTAGGTGCGATACACTCACAGTAGCAAAGCTGTTGTTGAGGGAACTAGTGCCACGATTCGGGGTTCCGACCTCTTTGGAATCGGACAGAGGAAAGCACTTTAATAGCGAAGTTGTGAAGATGCTCTGCTCTGCCCTGAACATTGACCAGAGACTCCATTGTAGCTACCGTCCAGAGGCTTCTGGCATAGTGGAGCAAATAATAGGAACCCTTAAAGCCCGAATGGCAAAAGTGTGCTCATCCACATCCCTGAAGTGGCCCGATGCATTGCCAATGGTACTAATGAGTATGCGTAGTACCCCAGACAGGAGGACAGGGCTCTCACCTCATGAAGTGCTGATGGGGAGGGCTATGAGACTGCCATCTATTCCTACAACTGCTTTGCTGAATATCACAGATGACGTGATTCTTGATTACTGCAGTGGACTTTCTGATGTCATCCGTTCTGTGTCTCTTCAGGTGCAGGCTGCTGAAATCCCGGCTTTCTAGCGACCTTTGTCACGACCTGTGCCCTGGTGACTGGGTCCTGGTGCGGAAGCACGTGCGGAAGAGCTGCCTGGATGTGCGTTGGAGAGGACCTTTCCAAGTGATTCTAGTCACTACTACTGCTGTGAAGTGTGGCGGATTGCCAAACTGGATCCATGCTTCTCACACCCGACGAGTCCCAGCACCCTTGGAGGGAACAGCTCCTCTCGTAGATGAAAATAATAACGAAGAAGAGGATTCATCAGAGGGGATAAGTCAAGCTGTGGGGGTGCCGGTGGAAGTCGGGGACTCCCCTGATCAGGCAGGAAACGACCACGACGACAGTGACACTGAATCTGCCTCAGAAGGAGGAAGTGGCGGAGAAGGTGATCTGAGTGCAGAGGAGGTTGACAGTGGAGACGAACAGGGTGTGCAAACGAGAAGCAGGAGAGCAAGAAGTGCAGAGGCTGATTGGCCCGAGAGACGGAGGTGAATGAATGTGAGATTGGCTTCCGAAAGAGATCTTGCCCTGTGTCCGAAGAATCAGATCCGGAAGAGGGAGAACAAGGAGCTGAGTAGAGGGGTCCAAGAAGGTCAAGGAGGGTGAGAGTACCTTGCCGAAGATACACCACTCCATAGTGGACCTACCCTTTCACAAATGCCAGGTGTACTGAGGTCCGGGAGGGTGAGGTCAGTGGCGGTGACCAGTACGATCCCAAATGTTAAGCTGGAAGTGATACTGTTGGTACCTGGACTTGAAATTGAAGGCGTACTGACACTCACAATTCCTAATCCCCCTCTCCTGAGCAAGATACGTGATTTACTCCTGGATAGATTGATTTTCCCTACATTTGGTCCGGATGTACCATCTTATGATGCAGTTGTGCTCCGCATGGAACTTTTAGACTATGTGCTGCAGGCAATCGGAGCAAGTATAATCATAGATTATTAAGACTTTGAAAGAACTTTGAAAGACTTTGTAAATAGCTGTTGAACTTAACCTAGAGCCAAGTGGAAGAAGAACAAATTCAGGGCCTTTCCACAGAGGACGGAGAAGGGTTAGGGCTGTCTATTATTGAAGCAAAAGAAGAACTGAAACGGGGATTTCCGCTTTCCGAGGTGGTTTGAAGAGACTCAAATAACAAAGAAAGAGACTTTGGGTGCTTTCCGAAAACGAACTACTTTGTGCTGAGACCTATGGCGCCTGGAAACCCGAATCGTAGAGCCAAGTGCATAATAGGCACTCTTTTAGGAGGAGTGATACTCCTTATAGCTATAGTAGTTTTAGTTTCATATTTTGCACCCCTAGCCAGAAAGAAGACAGAGAGCGAAGAGAGAAAGCTTTGCTGGCTGCAGAAAGTCGTAGGTTACATACGCATTTGTCTAAAGGAAATTTTGGGCAGAATGCGTATGCAAAGCTGTTGTATGAATACATTGAGGCGATGGATGCGAAGGACTGTTACGTGTGTATGCAATTGCCAGCTTCAGTAGATGAGGGCATTAGATACCATCACCTTCCATTGACATATGGAATATCCTGTAGTTTGCTAATTAGTATACTGTATGGGCGAAATCATTTTGAGTATTTCTTTTCGAATTATGATGCTGTGTTACCTGAAGTCCCGAATTACAAGCACTTGAACAAGTGGGACTATTATAAGTCAGAGGACAGACTAGGATATTTTTTCATTCCCACACAAGAGCTAGACACCCCGTATGCACACCGACACAACTTGACCTGCTCATTATCTGAGATAGAGAAGAGGTTCATTGAACAGGTGGAGGATAGGTACACGAAACAGAAAAAGTTGCGAGATTCAGGGCAAGGCAAGGTAGATTGGACCGAAGAAGAAAAGCAGCACAAGTCAAGAGGGAGTTATGGTCCGATAGCTCTAGATGAAGTGCAGAAAGGGAAGTTGTGTCTTCACCGACCACAGACGTATTATGAAAATGTGTATGTGGGTCATACTACGTGTGAACACACCTTCACATTGGAATATTACACCAAGGATTTCTTGAAGAGCGTGGTGCAGGTGATTCCTACTGTGTATTTTGTTTGCGGGAGGAATGCGTATGTGAGACTGCCAGAGAAGTGGTATGGAACTTGCTATCTAGCAATTATCTTTCCCAAAATTTACCACACTGAAGATTTTGCACTCTTAGAGGGAGGGCCTCAAAGGAGGGTGAAGCGAGGGGAAAGTGCTGGAGCAATTGTGGGAGATGTGTTTGGAGCAGCGATACCTATGTTGGGTGTCATTTTAAATGACATAAAGATACGGCGGTTGGCAACTGTAGTGGATGAATTGTCAATGAATACGGCTAAGTCATTAGTGCTGGTCGAGGGTAGATGTTGTCGATCAGTACAATGGTTTTACAGAACCGTCTTGCCCTAGACGTCATTCTAGCAAAAGAGGGCGGGGTCTGTAAACGTTTGAAGGTCCAAGAATGTTCCACTTATATACCAGACAACTCTAAGGATCTGGAGAAATATATAAGCAACATTACTGCAATCCATTATGAAATTGAGGATTTGACCCAAGAGAATGCGTGGGAAACGGTTGGCAAGGGATTTGGGAAAGTTGGAAACTGGTTTGCCAATTTGGGGAAGAGTTTCCTTGGGTTTGTACTGAAACTCCTTATCATAGCGGTGGCGTGTGTGATTGGATTATGGGGTTTAGTGAGATTGTACAAGTGGTACAAATCCACTAGATTGGCAAGATCAATGAGAGAGCAAGAGATACGAATGGAGAGGCTGCAGGACAGTCAATACCGCAGCTTGAGGGCGTTTTGTAGGGGTGCATCATATGTACAAGTAGTCAGCACCCGTATATATAGAGGATTTTTAATCATGTTTAGATGCAATGTGAGATAGAATACTAGGGTAATTGGTATCAGAAAATGTGCAGAACCAATGTTACAAAGTGTAAATTCACATTTGCTGCATAACTTAGAGATGGCGTTAAAATGGTATATTTCACCATTGAGAAGTGCATTTAAACGAACATTATGGTGCATTTAGATTTGCTTATTGAAATTACTGTGCCTTTTATAATCGATGACTAGCTTAAAGTAGAAAATGCATTTGCTGTTAAGATTGGAGGCCTAGTGAAACAAGGGAACTGCTCATGTACGATGGTGGGCCTATAAATCCAGCAGAGGCCTAGTTCATAGAAAATGGTGTACGCCTATTTGAAAATGTCTTGTTTAAACATTTAAACTGCAGAAATGCTTATGAAAGAGACTTTTAGAAAATGTTGCAACATTATTAGACTGTGAGCCTATTTGCGTATATTCTTTTGCAGGTGCATCACCAAGTAGATTGTAGAGTAGAAGGGCCCATTGTGTATGAGAGTTAGAAATGCTAGACTCAGACATGGAGGAGTAGACCAGGAATTCGAAGATGCAACTAGAAGAGATGAAGAGTCTGGGATCCAAGGACGTCTGCACGCACAAGAATGGACCAGTGCCATACTGGAAAATTTTGTAGTTAACACCTTCGAGAGGGGCGTACCTGAAGGCGTGTCGTTCGCATTGTGGGGTTTTGTATTAGGGTCAGCGGCCCGAGGGTGGAGGCAGAGCAGATGGGCTGAGGAGCTAGAGAGAGCGGTTGGATGGTCAAGGAGCTTAGCTGCGAAGAAGGAGTCTCTAGTTAAGAGAGAATGTGGGCGAGCTTCTTTGGGAAGTCACCACAGCTGAAACTTTTTGGTTAGGTTGGGCTATAGCTGAGTAGGGATGCCACTTAGTATAGTGTAGGGACAGACTAATCTGAATTAATGTCTATTAGTCCGATGAGTACCAGAACTCAGGTTATAGCAATTCTGTTCAGTCTGATGATTCTGGAATTGATCCTTGGATTATTCATCAGTCGCTTGAGACTTTTCCGTAGGATTATATTTGTATTAGTGCCTGTTTATCTTCTGAACCTCCTGCTGAGGTGTTTGTACCTTCAGTTATTTTTGGTTATGTAATAAACCTTCAACTTAGTTTTGGTCAGTGGTTCTTGGGGGAAGCTATTGGGATTTCTGAAATTTGTTTTATTCCATCAGAAAAGATTGCCTAATTCACTTTATGACAGGTAAAAAGGTCTAATCTACCTGTGACTGGATTCTGGAGAATGGTAAGCAGACTCTAGAGCTGAAATCCCGCCTTTTCAACTGTGCTATGGTATAGCGCTTACCCACAACAAACAGGCCACTCTGTTTCTGACCACCCTGCTCCAGACCCAGTGGTTTAGAGGCTCCTTTCGTGATTATGGCAGGAGGTTGCTGGTTGACTCGGGTTGACTTATGATCAGTTTTGTCTGTGAGTGTCTCACAAGTAGGGAGCATTGCTGCGCCATGGGTAAGGGAAAAACTAGTTACACAGGTACACCAGCTGATGCCTGCCTCTGCTGATCAGAATAGGAGGGAGAAGCCAAGGTACACACCTCAGTGACATGGATGCTTGATTATTGAGGTGCGGTCACAACGCGGTGCTTTTGAAATCGATTTTCCGCCTTCTAGGAGCTTGTAGTGGCACTCTGATGGAGGTGTCCCCTTGCAGCACGGACTGTTATTTGAACGTAGCATTATGCTTCGTGAATGCTTTTAATTGCTTACTATAAGGCACCGCGTTTTTAGAGTGCATACAACAAAGTTTCTTTAGTGTGAGATTTGAGAAAATATCAGCAAAATCCTAAATAAATGATTTAGGATTTTCATTTTTTTCTCAGATGAGAAAAACAACCCATTTGAAAAACACCTCTGTAAACATCTGTAAAAAATATACATATGCACCTATTTGAGATTTGTGCATGAATCTCTAAAAAATATGAAATGAACGCTACATAATTGTTCAGGAATTTTGTTAGGGTTTTCACATTTAACACCAGTAGAAAAACATTCAGGGGCAGATTTACAAGGAAGTGCCGTATTTCTGCATCATAGCAAAGATGCATCAGTTTACTTACGTCATGCAAAAAACCCTTGCGCCACCATGGATGTGTCGCATTTAGAATGTGGCGCACAAATGGCGCATGTATTGACAGATGCGTCACACATCCGTTGGCGCAAAGGTCACGCATTGCTGGAGTCATGTCGCAACCACGATGCAACTCCATCAATGCTCAGGAAGGTGTAGACATATTGTGATGCGTCACTCCTTATGCCTGCTTCATGCAGGCAAAAGGTTTTGACGCAGTGGCGTCAAGTGGCGCAGTGAAATCTGTAGATTTCACTGCATCATTTTTGCGAGGCTTTCTTGCATGGGAACGCCCACCCTGCATACATTATATCTGACGCAGGTATAATGTGGTGCAGGGCTTTATAACATGACGCATCTCTCTAGATGCGTCATGTTGTAAATGTGTCGCAACACGGCACATTGTTTACACCGCCGCTGCATCACAAAAGTGATGTAAAATGGGCAAAAAAGTGTTGCAAGGGGCTTGTAAATCTGCACCTCAAAATTAGCAGTTTGTTTTTAAAAACTGCAAAAAGGCATCAGCTTTATTTCTTGACCAACATATCCCTACAACGACACTCAGGGCCAATCCACTTTTACGAAAAAAAATGTATTGCATGACAAGGAGGAAATGAACTAAGGCCAACATTTGGCAGATTTGAGTCTCTTCTTAGCCGTCCTTGCTCGGCAACTGGCACACGGACCAGAAGGAACCAAAATCAGCCTAGGCATAAATGGTCAAACTGGCCTCACATGGCTTCAGGTAAGTTAGCTTAGCGGGGACCCTTGTTTCTAAGGGTTGTTTGAATGTGTGTGAATGAAACGGGTGGCCTCTCCCAATCAGTCCAAATGGTGTTAAACCAAAGCAAATGTTTTAGTAGGAACTCTCAGGGTTGGATCATGGCAGCCTCATGGTCCCCAACCTTACAGACCACCGACAAACGAATAGCTTTGCTGTTCCCAAATCCAATTCTCGCCTCAGTGGGCACTGTAGGGCAGACTTGCGACTGACTCTACCACAGCCCCGCTGGCCTGTTCTAACATGTGCTGTGTCCCAATTTCCAAGGTGTCGGTTCACCCCCTTGTTCAATGCACCCAGGCACTATGCAGTGTGATTATCGACTAGACACACAGACATCCTCCCACAAGGGGGCACGTGAGTAGCTTTTGTTCCGACTGGCCACAAACATGAAAGTGAAAATGAGTTTATCAGCAGCAGGCTAGAGCAATCCTTGGACTTCCTCCCGGATCTAATCTCAGTTCCTCAGACCCGTGCGGTGCTATTTTGGTGGAATGTTTGTTAGTTTAAGTTATTCCTCGTACAAAAGTAGTGGTAACTTCCAGTGCGCACAACCTGGGACCGGCATCCGGGCACTGCAGCGTCAGAGCCTTCTCCCTCGCTTACACCTGACTGAGCTCTGAGGGCGCGTGAGTCCGAGGGGCCCTTAACTCACTCGCATCCAAGCCAGCTCTCACAGTTCTACAGCCTTAGAGGCCGGCACGGACTGACACCAAACTGAGGCCTCTCACTGCTGAAGCCCCTAAGGCTATCACTGATGAATACAAACTGAGCTCGAGTCCCGGTACTTTCGGTGCCCTATTGTCACCGACGACAAACTGAGTCCTGCCAGTACAACATCCTTTTTACCTCACGCTCACTGACAGTAAGCGGAGCTCTCCCCAGTACCATAGGTGTAAGAGGAGAGCCCCACACTCACCGACACCAAACAGAGCCCTCCCAGAAGTGGAGCTGTACATGCTTCACACTCACTCACTGGCGCCAAGCTCAGCTCTCCCAGTACCATATGTGTAAGAGGAGAGCCCCACACTCACCAACACTAAACAGAGCCCTCCCAGAAGTGGAGCCGTACATGCTTCACACTCACTCACTCCACACTCACTGGCGCCAAGCTCAGCTCTCCCAGTACTACATTCTAAGACCCCACACTCATTCCTCCACAGGGGCGTAGCTAGAGCTTGTGGCGCCCGGGGCTATCCCTCAGATTGCCGCCCCTTGGGGGGGGGGGGGAGGGCTGCTGGGGAAAAAGGACGGTGAGCACTTGAAAGATGTCCGAGAGACACGCAATATTGCTGCTAATAGTTACCTCGATCATGCAAGTTACATGCACATACATGTATGGCAAACATAGCGAACAAAGTTGGATCTACAAGCATTTCATGAATTCTCTGGTCTCTCATCAGCAGGCTCTGTTTTTGAGTTTGAAAAAATATTGGCAGCCAAACCTGGAATCTGGTCAGTTTTGCTTTTACCGAAAATCTCACACTACTCTGTTGCACCCCAATTTTAACATGTGTCTTTTCAGTTATTGTCAGTGTGTTGCAACTATTACGCTTCTGATTCATTTAATTAAACATGTATGTCTAAGTGTTTAATCCCTATTGCACAGCGCAACTGAAATTCTTACATCGTTAATTTTTATTTAATCGACAACTCCCAATTTTAGTTTGTATAGATTGTTATTGTATTAAGAGGAAAGTATACAGGAAACGTCAGATTTTGGAGTAAACTATTAAATGCGACAAAATGATCTGCTTTTGCCTTTTATTTATAATATGTGGCAATCATCTGAAATCTAATTGATAATAAATCATGCAAGATTCTAGTTTGTCTATATCCGTGTTTGGAACAAGTTCAAGCACGTAATAGTTCTTCAGATGACCCAAATTACCTGATGGCACTTAAGTGCACGCTTTTGTCTTGCTGGATAAACTTGGCGTGTCATACAATGAAGATTGATAATGTAAGTGCCGTTCAGTGCTGCTTACGTCACGTATTGTGACTCGGCAGGGTTCTTATTGCTGATCTTTTGTTGTTAACCCCTTAACCTGCCGACCATCCAAATCCCTGTGGGGAACCCCCTTCTATTCCTCTGCTTACGTCATCGTCTTGAAAAGAATGAAATTACTGCATAAGCGCTACCTCATTACCACAGGGTTACTTTCCACATACATTTAATGCCACTTTTTATCTTTATCAATATTTTTGTGCATGCATGATGTCAGTTGCACCACGTGCTAACCACCTGTTACTGTCTCCGACTTAGTCGACTAAATCACTCACTTACTTTTACAGTTCTTGGAGGACTGTCTCTGCTGCAGCCCAGTTCTTCCAGGCTGCGCCTGCTGGTGTGGGCCCCTCGTCCCGGCGGCCCCCGGGCGGGCCACCCTGCTGACTGAGCCCGCCAGCTGCCTGCAGTATCTGTTTTGCGCCATGTTAATCGCCGGATGATCACATCGTGTCTGGAGGCTGTGCCATTAAGAGAGAGACTCGCTTGAGTCTCGTGCAGCACACAGCCTCGGATTCCCCCGCTGCCACTTGCCTACTTCCTCTCTCTCCCTCCGGACGGGACGTCACGTGACGTCAGACGCACTCTACACCAGCACAACTGCGGCCGCGGCACTGGAGGCCCGTTGCGGCCACGGCCGCCTTAATAATTTATGGGACACTGTGTTCCTTCCTTCCAGAGTGAAATCCCAAGAATCCCAAATACATTTTAAAGGCCGCCGCAGCGCAACGGGCCTCCAGTGCCGCGCGACGGCTGCCGCCTCAAAAATGGTGCCGCCTGGGGCGGACCGCCCCCCTCGCCCCCCCTAGCTACGCGGGTGTTCCTCCATTCTGCAGCACACATAGAACGAGGAAATCATCTCTGGTGATTGTTTATGTGCAGGAAGGTATTCCTTCCTGCACATAAACAATCATTAAAAAATGACATTTTGTAAGTTCTTTGCATGCTAATGCATGCTAATAGGAGTTGACAAACTCAATTTCAGATTGTGTATGTGCAAGAAGGGACATCTTCCTGCACATAACCAATCATTCCCGTGACACAGGCATTCTTACACCATGGTGCAAGGGTGCCAGCGTCTGCGCATGGCAGCAAATTGTGCACTAGCGCAGGGGAGAGCAAAGGGATCTGTCATATCCTTGTAGATATGACGCATTCCTGTGCTTGTAACGTGCTGCAGCGTGGCACAGCCAAAGGACTTTTGGTGCCACGCTGTGCTGTGCGGTGCTTTCTTGTAAATGAAACCCCTTATTTTCCTTGTACGTGTTTAATGGAGTATGAGTGATGTCTACATATGTATATATATCCCTCTTATTTTGTTCTATATTAGAATGGATCTACGTCTTCTGAACAAGTATTGCAAAGTGTTCTGTCACTCATACGGGGTACAGAACCACAATATGGAAAAAAGTAAGTAATTTGTACAGGAACCTGCCAGACTGATGGCAATAGAAAGACGTAGGGCGTACTGAAGAAGATTGTTTAAGGCTTTTGTAACAAAGTTTAAGACTTTGTCCAAAGTGTCGGCCCACGAGCAGGGTACTGCAGTAATCTGGGCAGCAGAGTGCTAGTGAATTGATAAATGCCATGGCTTTGTAGGAAAGGGGTATTCATGCAGCTGTGCCATGTATTTAATCCTTGATACCTGGATGCAATGAACGTGGTTGTAATGAAATACTGAACTTGCTTGTAGAGGATGAACAGAACACCACAGTTTCTAGCACAGGAAGCATTGGTGAGAGACAGGGACTTTAGATTGGGTTAAGTGCTGAGACAGGAACAGATGCGGTAGGACTATCTATGACCCCACTTTTGGATGAGTACAATGAGCATAACACGTGTAAGCGGAGAGGCATTTAGTGGTGAATCGCTGGAAGACAATCAGTAATAGAGGCCTGGGTAGCATCTGCACATTGATGATAGGAGAATTTGAAATGAGAGATAACATCACCAAGGGATATGGTGTAAAGAGAAAATAGGAGAGGACGAAGTTCTAAGCTGTGAGAGACACCAACCCAACAACTAGTAAAGAAGTGGGTAGGGAGAGCCTCGGTCCTCAAGTGCAAGAAAAAGAACCCACTGCAAGGTAGAAGGTAGAGAGGGTGTGGCATAACGGTCAGAGCTGCCTACTTTGGAACTGGGGAACCATGTTCAAGTCTCGGTGTCGGCTCAACATCCTGTGATTCTGGACAAATCAATTAATCTCCCAGTGCCTATCAAAAATGAATGTGTGCTTGTGTAATGTAACGTGTAACTGCTGCGCATGTAAAGCACTCCAATACGTTCGGCTTGAGTTCTTGCTGTATAAAACTGCAAAAAAAAGAGAAAAGCAGGTGGGTGCTGAACCAGTCAGTGAAGGTCTAGGAGGAAGCAAGATGAGTTGATTGACAGCGATGAATGCTGCAAATAGATTGACGAATATACGATGGATGGGAGGTAACAATCAGCCTGGTTGCCTGGAACACTTAGCTGGGAGCAGATTCCAGGAGCAGGAGGATTTGATTACTTGCATACAGGCACGGCCCGTCCAGGGCGTTATACTGGGGCGGTGACGTCAGGCAGGGGAGGGTCAGGGTGGGGGGTTGTAAAATGCGAGATATGGACCATTAGAGGTAAGTACTGAAGAAAAAAAACGAATTTCGTTGCCCACGCTGCATCACATTTGGCGATGCAGCGTGGGCAACGAAATTCACTTTATTTATTTTTTCCGGTACTTACCTCTAATGGTCCATATCCGGCATTTTACAACCCCCCACCCTGACCCTCCCCTGCCTGACGTCACCACCCCAGTATAACGCCCGGCACGGGCAGTGCCTGCTTGCATAATGTATTAGACCACATAGGAGTGCATCTGCTAAGGATCTTCTCATACTACATGTTCCACATGCCTTGTCACCCTTCTCTCAGGTCATTATCTTTTGTATAAACTTCCCTCCAGGCTCCTTGACAGACATGTGCCTCCTCCCTTCCTTCCCCCTTCTTTTTCCAGTCTCTGAATCCTTCCCCTCGACAGGCATGGGATTTAAAAAACAGTTCAGCACCAAAAAAGAGCATTCACAACATCAGCTCAGTTACAACAATGGGCGAGTTTGGATTGGAGACCTCATCCAGAAAACCAATGCGCATCCATGTTCAGTATACTAAAAACAGAAGCTGCAATGATTGCAGCACAACTTAGAGAATGTTCTTAGAAGGGAGCCTGACAGCAGCAGCAAAAAAAGCATCCTTGGCCCGGGTTGATAAAAACGTATTTACTTAACGGAGAAGAACCCCCTTCCAGAAAAAGAGGAGGAAACAGGAAGACCATACTTCTCCAGAAAAAGAAACAAACCTTAATTCGTGGTTGCAGGGGTCACACCATAACCTTCATAAGACATTTACTTGTTGAAGAACTTAGAAGAGGTACCGAAACAGAGAAGCAGTTCCTCTCTCTCTACACAAGAACTCTGCAGAGATTGTGGCCAAGTGCCACGTGCCTTGTAGTTGAACCCCATTGGAGAATACAAAAGTCTTGAAATAGGAAGAGAAGACAAACTGCACCTAAAGATGTAGTCCTTCAGATAGAGCAGAGTGGCATCCAAATTAAGACGAGTGATAACTAAAAACACTTTTGGAGCCTGATGCAACTAATTCACCTTTCACAAAGTTCTTTTCACGTTGCAGCATTAGAAACAGACTTGAGGTTTACAAAATGATTTTTATACTCAAGTGAGGGTGTGAAGGAAGGGAGAGTGACTGAATCTTCAAATCAAAGTGTTGTGACATAGGGAGTCATTATGATGCCACAAAGACCGTCCGCCATCAAACGAGGATTATCCGCCCGTCAGATTAGGATGGTGAGGGGATCCACACTGCGAATGTGACGGAAGCAAAGACCGTCCGCCACAGAACCACCATAGGCAATAGGAACGATTGCCTGGCGGAGCGGTCTGCATGCATAATATGGCATAATATGGTGTCAGTGCAGGCTTGATCCAGCCTTTCCATGACGGCGAAACTGTCATGATAAGGCTGGGCAGAAGTTCTATTCGGGGGCCCCCGTTGCGGGCCCCCAGTGTGTTGGGGGGAGGTGTATGTGCACTGTGGGTACCCATGGTACCCCCCTACATTTGAGTGCACTGACTGGCAGGCACTGTGTGGTGCCTGTCACGTATTTATTTATTTATTTATAAGGTTTTATATAGCGTGAACGTGACCCACGAGGGTATCAGAGCGCTTTACATTATATAGTATAAAGACATACGAAATGAGGTAGTATACACTCATTTGTTATTCATCATTACTTACAAAAGAGTATAAGATAACATAGGTGCCCAGTAAAGCAAATATAAGGATCCCAGAGGGCGACAGATCATTATATTATATATAGTTATTGAGCCTTAGGTCAGTATTGAGGATATAAACAAACATATAATGTTCTCTTTCAATCCACAAGAGGTAGCCAGTAATATGAGAATCGTAACGGGTACTCGATGTCAGCATAGAGTCAAGATTTAGAACGTGAATTTGTTCATTAGGAGTATTTTTACCTCGTTTTTGAAGGTGGTAAAGGAGGAGATTCCCCGAACCACTGGAGGTAAGGAGTTCCAAATCTTTGGAGCGATCCCTGAAAAAGCCCTGCAGCCAGTTCTCTTTTTATGAAAGCTTTGTGGTTTCAGAAGTAAGGAGCTCGCACTTCATAGTTGTCTGCATCCTCCGGATCGTTCTAGTTTTAGAGCTAGGTAACTGGGTGTATTGGTATGCAGTGTTTTATGGGTCATGCAGGCAAACTTTAGTTGTATTCTTGCCTCATAGGGCAGCCCGTTCAGAGCTTTCAGGGTTGGAGAAATGTGGCTGTTTCTTTTAGATCCTAAAACCAATCTTGCCGCAGCATTAAGAGAATCCCTCAGCGGAGCCAGCTTGTATTTGGGGAGACCGCAAAGAGTGGTCCTTCCATAGTGTAATATTGGTAGCACTGAGGCTTGCACTGCCATTTTTAGGTCGGTCTGAGGGAGGAAGGGTTTAAGTTTTCTTATTAGACTCATCTGGTGATTGACTCCCTTGGTGGCATTAGTGATGTGCGACTGCATATTCAGGTGTTTGTCTATGGTGACTCCCAGGGAATTCGCAGAGTCAATGATGAGGGGAGAAGAGTCAATGGAGGTCAGTTGTTTCAATGATTGCTCTATCTTTGGTGTGTGATTGAGTAGGGAGATGAGAATGAATTCAGTTTTTTTTGTGTTAAGCATGAGGTGGTTGTTCGTGAGCCAACTTTGCGTGTTCTGTAAAATAGCGTTGAGGGAGATGATGTCTACTGGAGTGCAATGAAATGCACTACATGCTCTTTTAACATCACGGCAGGTGGTGCTGTCAGCAGCGCCCGTCAAAATGTTGAAATGCAAGATGCAACCGCCAGGGTGGCTTTTACATCCTAATTTGGTGTGCGGAACCGCTGCATGTATTGTGGACGGTCCCGATCACCACCACGATGGCGGACAGACTCCAGGCGGCCGCCATCATAATTGACTCCTTAAGGCAGGCTTTACATGGACCAGTTCTGTCTTAACTATGATGATTTGCCTCAGTATCCGATTCAGGCTTCATTGTAAATTAGAAGAAAACATATATATTGCCATAGCTCACACCTTACACAGCCATCTGTCAAACAGGAATTCAAAAGTCACTAAGAAGTGGCACTGACGAGTAATAGTTGTGAGCAAGCTACACGCACTGTAATAATTGGATGGCTAGAGATTCGACATCTCCATACTCTTATTTAGAGGGTGAAAGTTAATACCATGGAACAATGTGCATTAATTTCAGTTTAAGGGTAGAATGGGTTTTGACTATGCTGTTGCTGACTGCACCCTCATGTGAGACCAATGGTTAAAAAATCCAAGCCTATTCCCTTGGGTGATTAGCCATACGGGCGGCCACTGCTTACTGTGTTTGTCTGCTGCTACCATTGGTTATGGTCATGTAAACAGTACAGCTTCTTCTTGCTAGCATGACCTTTGTTTGGCAGAGGGCCCTGATATTGTCTTTAATATTGTGAACCATTTGCGCTGCATCGGCTGAATTCTGAAAGAGACTCTGCAACAACTGGTACAACATTTGCGATCATTTGGTGTAAATCTAATGTTAAGCGCCTTTCACTCCTTTCAGGTTCTCTCTTTTCAGACCATTATCAAAGAGTGTTTCAACATCCCCGGCCTCACGGGCTCCACGTCCCTGACCGCCCTTTCTCTCCAGCCTGTTTCTCTCCTCAAACCCAGTGACGCCTCAGTTCAGCTTTGTACCTAACCCAATATTCTACCATGTTCCTTGCTGCTCTTCAGTACGTGGTTTAGCTGTCACCCTCGATCTACGTGTAGTTGTGTGGTGTGGCTTATAGGGATGTGGTATAGTGGGAGAATGATGCTGTGGTATGGTCTGGTGAGGTACGGAGTACTACATGTTACTGTTTGGTGTCTTGTAGTAGTGGGTGTTACCAAAAGATGTATCAAAATGTAACAGGGTACTGTTTGGAAATGTGTTGTGGTATGATGTGGTGTGTGCTGTGTGTGTGTGAAACGTGCATTGTGTCAAGTGGTAGGGTGAAATATATGTATGTGTGCTGTGGCATGGCTGACGGTATCACAAGTAGAACGCGTTATTGTATATCTGGTGAGTGGGGCGGTGTGATGTGGTGCACTGTGAAATGTTGTAGAGTGTAGTGGAAAGATGTGCTGTTGTCCTGTGCAGTGCAGTGGTTTTATGGAGTGGTGTAATGTGGTTTTGTCAGATGGTGTGCTGAGATATTCTGTGTGATAAGGTTCGGTGTAATGTGATGGAGGTGTGATGTGATATGATCTGGTGTTGTATGTTACGGTCAGTGTCCAACAGTGATATGTGGTAGTTTGGGTTATTGTGGTGTGGTATCTTGTCATAGTTTGTTGTGAGGTGTAAAATATTGAGGGTGTGGTGGGGTGGAGATGGCGTAGTGTGGTTTGATGTAATGTGTTGCGGCATGGTATATAACATCATGAGGTATATAGTCGTAAGGGTGGTATGTCATGAAAAACCCCAAGCCTAAAATCTACATGGGACTCTGTAAAATCACAACTGTTGTATTATTAGAACAATTTCTGCAGAAATATAAACAAAATAATACTAGAGCTTATTTTTACTGTATCACTTTGCATAGAGGGACATATGAGATTCGAATACATTAGTAACACAGGATCACCGAATGTTTTGGAGAGTAGTAAGCGGGGGGTCGGGGAATCTACACTCGGCAATCGAGCCAAATATTGCCCCAGAAGTGTGGCAGACACACTTCCAAACCCTCTATAGCTCTGAACCGGGAGAATCCACCACTGATTCTGGTGCTGGTTGGCCTGACTATGGGGGAGATCCAATAACACTGGGCGAGGTCAGGGCTGCATTAGCAGGACTCACCTCGGGAAAGGCGCCAGGATTGGACGGCCTACCCGGGGACCTGTTCAAGCAGGAGCCCAATGTATGGGCGCCCTACCTCACCACATTGTTTAATGGAATCCTTAGCGGTATGGAAATCCCTAGTACTTGGCTGGGGGCGGAGGTGGTCCCAATTTTCAAAAAGGGCTCGCCTCTCCTCCCAGTCAACTACAGACCAATCAGTTTAATTGATGTGGCACAGAAGCTGTTTGGTAGGGTACTGTTGAACCGGCTCCAAGATTGGGCAGAGGAGTTGGGTGTCCTTACCCCGTACCAGGCGGGATTTAGAAAGGGTGTCTCTACGGTGGACCAGGTTTTCCGATTAAATATTATTTACTGGAGGGCAGCGGTATTCGAGGCCGGCAGCCTATACACAATTTTTGTGGATCTGCGGGCCACATTCGACCTGGTGCCCAGAGGGAAACTGTGGAGCGTCTTGGCTGAGATGGGGGTTCCGCCGGATATCCTGATAATCTTGCAGAGATTGCATGAAAATAATTATGCTCGAGTGAGGTGCGGGAGGTCCGGGGCTTTGACAGATAGATTTCCCGTTGACCGAGGGGTTAGACAGGGTTGTGTGCTGGCACCGACCCTGTTCTGCCTCTTTGTCAGCGGGGTGATCGCCCACCTAAATGCAACTGAATATACTGACGCCCCTAAACTAAACGGCAGCAGGGTGCCTGCAATTATGTTTGCAGACGACACCCTGCTGCTGTCTAAAACCCCAATGGGGATACAGAGGATCCTTGATTCATTTGTGGCCTTTTGCACTGACAGAGGCTTAGAAATTAATGCGACCAAAACGAAGTTTATGGTTTTGAACCCAAGTCATAAATTGCGCCCAAATCCGCTATTGGGAACCTCGCGGCTTGAGAGAGTTTCCACTTTTGACTACCTTGGCGTAACTCTTAATGAAACTATGTCTTGGGGACTCCACCAGAGCAGGGCTAATTTAAAATTGACACAGACCACAGGGGGCATCACGCGGATGTTAATTGGCTCCACATACCGACCACTGGGGTCGCTTATCCAGATCTACAAAGCGCAAGCAAGGGGTGCCACTATGTATGGGGCGGAATTGTGGGGATACTCATCCTGTCGTAGTCTGTCTCTAACAGAGAATAAATTCATCAGACAGATAGTCGCACTCCCGCCCAGCACCCCGCTCCTGCCCTTGAGGTTAGATCTGGGCTTGCGCCCCATAGCTGAGGAACTAGGCTTGAGACCCATAGCCTTCTGGCGAAGGCTGTGGAGCAGTAACGAACTTCTCGCCTATAGGGCGGAATTAACGGAGCTATTGACCAACCCGAAAGCGCTATTGATCCCCTGGATAAAATACATTCAAAATTCTTGTATGGTACTGGGGCTCCCAGACCTCTGGTCTAACCCTGCTAATGCCTCATTAAATATCTCAAGGAAAGGTCTGGCTAGTGTTTATTATGAACATAAATTAGCCACAGCCTTAGATAGCCAGTGTGAAGGGTCACTAACTTCTGTCTTTTTGCAGAGAAAGGACTTGTACAGGCATGAGAGTGTTCTAGATGCCATTTCTCCCGTGTTGGCCAGGAAGCTGTTTCTCCAATGGAGATACGGCACACTGCCTTTACGATCCTTTACCAGTTCCTGGTCATCACCTCCCTCCACCAAGCAGTGCCCAGCTTGCACTGCGGCGGAGGAAAGTGATTTACATGTGGTCCTGTTTTGCCCAGCTTACAAGGCAGCGAGGAAATACTGGCTCTTACCATTGATTAGAAATCTGGGTGGCAGGGAGTACCTCCCAATGTATAGAATCCTAAAAACTGATGTCTCCAGTTTAACTGTATTTGCACTAGCAAAGTTCCTCACCAATGTTTGGTACACTCGCATTCGCATTTTGAAGATGCAAGCTCCCTCTTAATTTTAGGTTCAGTTTTTTTTTTTAACGCTGTTTTCATTAGCATGTATTTTTAAGGTTTTATATTGTCATTGATTATGCATGTGATTTTATAATGACTATACATGTCTTATTGTATATTTTTGTAGTGATTATGCATGTTTTATTGTATATCTTTGATGGCCAATGGCCGAAATAAAGATTGAATGAATGAATACATTGGTAGAACTTGGAAAAACACAATGAGTACTTGCGGAAATGCAGGTAGTACTGTGAGACAGAAGTTAGACAAAGAGGTAGTACAAACCGACATTTATGTGAAGGCCAATTAAATATTTGCTTCATATCATTATAGGTTGTGGAAACAAGCCTAAAGATCATTTGATGAAGGCCTAGTGGGTGCACTGGCAAAATGCAAGGAATAGCTTTCAGCTTTTCTTAGGATGGCTGACCTCTTCAAGGGATTTGCTAATTACAGAGTAAACATGAGATAGTTACAAAGGAGCAAAGTGTGTATGAAAAGAAACATGTCGAAAATAGTATGAGGAGCTACAGAAAGAGTTAGTGGTGACACCCGTTCTTAAAGGTTAGAAGCCAAAGGTCAGGATGATAGTGGCATTCGATGCCAGCAAGCTGGGAATGTGAGAACTTCTATCACAAAACATAAATTGCATGAAGATATCATTAGCTTTCGTCCAGATTACTCAAAGGGGTGGTGATATGATATTCTGTCATAAAAAGGAGGCACTTGCCATTGTATGGGCTGTCAAGAAATGTAAATAATTCTTGTGCTCTGGAAGGCTCATGGTGTGACTAGATCCCACGCCTTTGAAGGATTGTTCATTGCAAATGACTTGATACTGTGTCCACTAAAATGCACAAGCGGGTGCCAAGTCTGCAAGGACATGATCACTACATGGAATTTCTGCCAGGGGCAAGTAACATGTCAGCTATCTTTCTCTCAAGGTTACTGTTGTCAAAAAGGACAAACTGAGAAAGGAGGAAGAAGGATAAGAAGTGCTTGAGGTGGGAGATGACTTAATGAGTGATGGAGAGCAAGAGCTTGAACTGGATGAGGTAGTTAGGCAAATAAAATAACCTGTTTAAATCATTCACTGGAAAAAAATCAGTGGTCCAAGGGACATTATAGTTAGATGTTGGAATGACACACAAGCTAAACCCCTCCCGAAAACTGAAATACACCAGTTATTGTTTATCGAATTAGTTATAACTTTCGCCCCTATCATGCACTGTAGGGGTTGGCGTAAACTGTTTCATTTTCTTTTGCGTAATTATGTAAAATTACAGCACAATTTTGTGAGATTACACAGAATTACTCAAAGAGCATAACCCAGCATAGAGGTTTCTTAGCGCAAAATGCATCCTCACATTCAAAACATAACTAAGTGCAACCGAGCAGAAGCAGCTGCTCTCTAAGTTCATTGTTTCTGTGGTCCTGCAGTAGGAGTTGTGTTAAATTACTCATAATTATGAAAACGGGCATAACTACATCATTTTTGGAAATTTTGCGACATCGCAAAATTACTCTAATTACCCTGTAATAATGAAAGTTTTGCCTACACCTAATGCACTGCTTATGACCTCACATATTATATCACTCATATCATGTTAAATGTCATTATTGATGGCATCACAAATGACATCTTAATCATAGCTCCTCCTATTCCTTCATTATCTGTTCTTTTGCTTAACACCAGGTCAGCGGTCAAACACCACCACAGGTTGTTTGTCCTGCTTGATTCCGAGAAGCCCGACTTACTGCTCTTGACCGAAACATGGTTTTGTGATTCTCCCCTACCCGCACTTTTGGCCGCCCTCCCCCCTTCCTAAGCTGCCCTGCGCGCCGATCGCCCTGCGGGCAGGATGGGTGGTGGTGTGGCCTTAATTGCTCGGTCCGATTTTAATTTTCAACTTCTTCCCTCTCCCCCCATTGCCCCAACTGAATTCCTTGTAGTCCGCTCCTTATCCTTTTCCCCCCCAATTACGTGCCTCTTGATGTACCGTCCACCCCAGCCTTCGTCTCTGTTTTTGCCAGCATTTCAAGGGTACACAGACAAAATATCGAAAAAAAAATATCGGAAAGACAAAATATCGAAGTTAAAATATCGAAGGTAAAAAATATTGGGAAGCAAATATATCGGATACAAAAATATCGTAATAGGTAAGTAAGTAGAAATATCGAAAAAAATAATATCCTATGACAAAATATCGACAATACAAAATATCGTGTAGTAATGGAAAAAATAAATAGTGTAGGAAAAAATATAATAATTGTAAATAAAAATTTGATAAAAAGGTCTATATTAAAAAATTACAATATATTTAATATTAAAATATTTTTAAAAAACATATATAGTTTTAGGAGCGGGTTATTGGGTTTATAGGGGATAAGGGTGGGAAGTAATTTAAAAATAATTAATAAATTAATATATATTTGTAAAAAAAATGTATTAATAATTAATTGGTAACTAATTAATATTAATTAGTTAATTAATTAATATAATTTTGTACATTATTTTATATAATAATTAATTGGTAATTAATTAATATTAATTAGTTAGTTAATTAATATAATATCGTACATAATTGTAAAAAATTAATAATTGGTAATTAATTATAATTAATTAGTTAATTAATTAATTAATATAATTTTGGACATAATTTTAAATAATAAATAATTGGTAATTAAATAATAATAATAATTATTTGGTAATTAATTAATATTAACTAGTTAATTAATTAATATAATTTTGAATATATTTTTAAAGAATAAATAATTGATAATTAATTAATATTAATGAGTTAATTAATGAATATAATTTTTTACATATTTTTAAATAATAATTAATTGGTAATTAATTAATATAAATGAGTTAATTATATTAATTAGCTTCATTTAGTTTAATATATATTTTTTACTTATTGTAAATTATTTTGGAAAATATAATATTAATAATTAAATTTATTTCTTTACAGCTAATGTGCAAATATATTAACTTTATTGTTATTATTAATTAATAATTAATTTGTAATTACATAATAATAATTATTTTTGGGTAAAGGAGTATTGTTAGAGTTCAGGGTCAGTTTTCAGTTCTTGGTTAAAGGGGTATTTTTAGGGTTCAGGGTCAGTGTTCTGTTTTTGGGTAAAGGGGTATTTCTTGGGTTCAGGGTCAGTTTTCAGTTTTTGGGTAAAGGGGTATTTCTTGAGTTCAGGGTCAGTTTTCAGTTTTTGGGTAAAGGGGTATTTTTAGGGTTCAGGGTCAGTTTTCAGTTTTTGGGTAAAGGGGTATTTCTTGGGTTCAGGGTCAGTTTTCAGTTTTTGGGTAAAGGGGTATTTTTAGGGTTCAGGGTCAGTTTTCAGTTTTTGGGTAAAGGGGTATTTTTTGGGTTCAGGGTCAGTTTTTAGTTTTTGGGTAAAGGGGTATTTTTTGGGTTCAGGGTCAGTTTTCAGTTTTTGGGTAAAGGGGTATTTTTTGGGTTCAGGGTCAGTTTTCAGTTTTTGGGTAAAGGGGTATTTTTAGGGTTCAGGGTCAGTTTTGGGTTTTTGGGTAAAGGGGTATTTCTTGGGTTCAGGGTCAGTTTTCAGTTTTTGGGTAAAGGGGTATTTTTAGGGTTCAGGGTCAGTTTTCAGTTTTTGGGTAAAGGGGTATTTTTTGGGTTCAGGGTCAGTTTTCAGTTTTTGGGTAAAGGGGTATTTTTTGGGTTCAGGGTCAGTTTTCAGTTTTTGGGTAAAGGGGTATTTTTAGGGTTCAGGGTCAGTTTTCAGTTTTTGGGTAAAGGGGTATTTCTTGGGTTCAGGGTCAGTTTTCAGTTTTTGGGTAAAGGGGTATTTTTAGGGTTCAGGGTCAGTTTTCAGTTTTTGGGTAAAGGGGTATTTTTTGGGTTCAGGGTCAGTTTTTAGTTTTTGGGTAAAGGGGTATTTTTTGGGTTCAGGGTCAGTTTTCAGTTTTTGGGTAAAGGGGTATTTTTTGGGTTCAGGATCAGTTTTCAGTTTTTGGGTTAAGGGGTATTTTTAGGGTTCAGGGTCAGTTTTGGGTTTTTGGGTAAAGGGGTATTTTTAGGGGTCAGGGTCAGTTTTCAGTTTTTGGGTAAAGGGGTATTTTTTGGGTTCAGGGTCAGTTTTCAGTTTTTGGGTTAAGGGGTATTTTTTAGGGTTCAGGGTCAGTTTTGGGTTTTTGGGTAAAGGGGTATTTTTAGGGTTCAGGGTCAGTTTTGGGTTTTTGGGTAAAGGCGTATTTTTAGGGTTCAGGGTCAGTTTTCTGTTTTTGGGTAAAGGGGTATTTTTTGGGTTCAGGGTCAGTTTTAATTTAATGTACGCTGGATTTGGTATAGTAATAATTAAATTATTAGACACCAACATATACTCACATTTAATATACAGTGCAAAATTTCTGATAAGATTGTTACATTATAGTAAGATAATGATACAAATAGTACAACATGATTGTAGAAACATTATTTTTATTTATGTTTCACAAATAAAATGTTATTTCATTACAAAATTCTTTTTATTACATTTGGTTTTATAAACATATTTTATAAACACAATGATAAGCAACTATACAGAAGCATTATTATTTTCATACTTTTTGTACAAAAATGAATATTATTTATTATCTCTTTTACATATTGTAATTTCATAAAGAAATGTAGAAATAACAAAAGTATTTTTTACACTTTATTTCAATACATAAAATATTTATTATGTGAGTCACATATTTTTAACACATTTTTCTATTATTATAATTTTTGACAATGTAGTTATATTTCTATACATTGTTAATATAAATATTATTCTTTTCATAATATGTATTTATTACATTCATTTACATATTTGTTAATCAAATCATTGTAGGATTAAAGTAAATATTTATTTACAATAATAGAAACTTAATGTTCATTTTTGCATATTTAGTGAAGTATATATATTATATTTTATACTTGGGACTATTTTATTGCATTTGGGTGCTTTATTTTGTAACCGGGTTAGGTCGTTTTGGGTTATTTGGAAGAAGGGCTGATCGCGGTTGGGAGACACTTCACGTCGCTTCAGGTAAGGTTTATTTTATATGTTTTATGTGTATTTTAATGATGTTTTGAGATTAGTGACCTTATATTTTGTGTTGTTGAATGTGAGGGAGGTATGTTTTAGATTTCGAAAACAGATAATTACTTATGGTATATACACGTAGTGTTAGTTAGTTAACTCATTATATATAGAGTGAATTTTAGTCTTTTACGGTATATCTACAAGTGAAATCATCTATTTTAATATGTTTGTACCTAATTACTAGCTAATTAATGTGGGTGGGAATGTCTGTTTTCTATGTTTTTGTCATAGGTGTACGCTACATCGGAAGTTCCGTTTTTTTTTAAAGGAAGTGTTTGTTTGTTTCATTCAACACTGCTTTACAAACACTTCTTTACATTTTTCGGTTTTGCTGGAGCGATTCTTTCTATTTTTCAAATTTTTCGGGTTTTTTATGCTTATTCGATGGCTCTGGATAACGTGGATGTCTTAATTTTGGAACAGTTGTATTTTTACATTTTTTGGGGGTTAATTTGGCACTACCTGGATTACTTTGGTGGACAAGGAGGTTATTGGATTGACAACATGATTGGTAAATCCTTGCTTTCTTATTTTGTGTGGGTGGGTAATGTTATTTTTATTATGGAATAGTTTTTTACTTGTTATTTAGTTTTAATGTGTGCATATATTATAATAATATCTCTATATATTGCATACATTAAATACTTTAGAAGCTCACGTTACATATTTTTCCATACTTAGGTGATACTTTTAGTGTTTTATAACATTTTGGGAATTAATTAGAGTAGTGTTTTGGCAATGATATTTAGGTATTCTATGCCTTTTGTACTAGGGTAAAGTTTAACTTCTTCTTCCAGGTACTTGTGCATTTGTTTATTTTGCTTTGATGTTTTAGGGACAAGTTCAGTTACAGATTGGTCCATTCTAAATTCCTGGTAGCTCTGTTCTTTCTGTAGGCATTTAATGAAATGTTCTAGAGTAGGTTTGGTTCTGCCAGTTGATTGTACAAATGCATTGTGCCAACCTTCCACTGCATTGTTAGTTTTTGAATCTCCGTTAAGGGTACTTCTGTAAACGTTCCACCAGGGTATGAGGAATTTGGGATTTCGTCTGTGGCCAGATCTGTGGAGTCTGCCTACCCAGGTGTCTTCAAAGTAGTCGAGAAATGGACTTAATTTAGCTTCATTTTGTTTGTAGAAGGGGCTGTCTATAAGAATGTTGTAGTGTTCAGCTACGTCTGTTTCAGGTACATAAGCAAGTGCAATGAGTTTTTTAATTTGGAAAGCAAAAGATGAGTTTGTAGCATATTCGACACTTAGGGTAGTTTTTTGAAGGTGTCTCCATAAACACTGGTTTAAATGATAATAGCAGCCTTGAATGCAGGTATGGGGGTGGATTTTTATGATAGTTGAGAGCATTGCTTGCTCAAAATCAAGAATGATACTTTCAGGAGAAAAATCATTAGTTTTTTGTTTAATTATATTTATTAATTCCATATATGTGGAATTATTTTTGTTTGGTAATAGTGCATATAGCAAAGGTATGTTGCAGTTGTGGTAGAGGCCATGTATTGTGTATAATTGGAAAAATGGTTTGGGACAGATGTTAAATGTTCCATCCATCATCCAATATTGGCTTTGCTGCAGTTTAACTAAATTCATACTGGTACCAAAAATTATAAGCCTTTTGTCATTGTTTTCGTTGTCGTAAACTATAAATGGTTGTTTATTTAAAGTTATTATTTGGTTAGCAGTTAAATTTATATCCTGATATGTTCTGGGAGATGGTGTTGTAGAAGTAGTAGCTTTTTTAGTTCGTGCTATAGTTCTTTTTAAGGAGAGGATATTTGGCATTTGAGTTGTGGCAGTTTTTGGGATTTTAGGAATGGCTTCTTTTAAAATGACATTTGTTTGCTTTTGGGAACCAGTACTAGCTTCTTTTATATTTTCCAAAGCTGTTCTAACTTCTATTTCAGTAACATTAGGTGGATGATTGTGTTCCCTAGTATACAGTACTGTAGCTTCTTTAGTTGTTGCTCTGCCATAGCACTTGTTAGAATAATATTTACAACATTTCCAATTAACTTGCATGCCATATTGCTTTTCTTGTGTATAAGTGTAACCCATGTAGCATAGTAATAGTTTTCCTTTCTGGCTGGTCACAAATTCGGCTCCTTCGGTCATTTTGTACTTTGTATATCTATAAAATGTATATATAATAGTTAATGTCAAATTAAATGTGATAAATAATCTATGTCAGTGATAAGTAGGAATGTTTATACTTACGTGTTTTTGAATTTACAGCAAAATTAGGAGCTGCTTGCTTCTTTAGTTGGGGATATTTATTTGTGATGTTGTTGTAGCTGTTATGAAAAACATGAAAGTAGTATATTATTAATTAATGTTTCGGTACATTTGCAATGTCAGAGCTCATTTCTACTACAAAAGTGTATCTTCATGATTCACATTGTGAAGATACTTACATATTTTTTTAGGTTGGTCTTTGCCAGTATAGTTGTTTCTTCAGCTTCTGGAGAGTAGTTTGTAGTGTTACCTTAAATAAAAAAGGAACATATGTATTAGAATAATCACCATGTTGGTATGTTTTTTAATAGATTATCTGGTAATTATGTTCTTTAATATACTTACTTTGTGATTATTATCTGTATTATTCAGAATGTGGAGTTCTGTATTATGTCTGTATATCTATTCGTTGTGTTTGCTCTGTAAATAAACAATATATAATAGAACATATTTAGAACAGTTCTAAATGTTTGTATTGTTTTTCCACATTTATTTCAGTTGCATAATACTTACGTAGTAAAATTTATTGGAGAAATAGTACTGATGTCCTTAGTTCATTAGTAGTGCAGTTTTCAGTAGTAGAATCTACAGAAAAAAAGAAATATGTGGGGCAAAAGTCATTATTTCTGTGTGTTTAGATTTATGTGCACATAATGAATCAATGTGAAATTACTTACATAGTTATTAGAATCTGTATTCCTAGGGTTTGTTCACAGTTATTTTGAGTAGAATATTCAGTACTCGTTGTATCTAAAAAAAATAGTTTCATATAAATATTTAGCATGTTAAGTAGTATGAATAGCAAAGGGGCACTGGGTATTTAGCAGGTAAGTAAGTAGTATTAGCAAATAATGCATTTTCTATTTTATTTACTTACTTAGAAGATGTGATAGTAGGTTGATAGTCTGGTTCTTCTAGTTGTTGTGCAGCAATTCGGATAGAGATGAATCTCCTTCAGTGACTTTTGGCAAGTAGTTTGTGCTTAGATTTTAATTGTTTATATAGGGGAGTGTCAGTAGTAATTATTTTGCTATTGGTTCATTTAAAAAATTAGGTTTGTGATTGGTTAGTTAGTATATTTGAATTTCAGTTGTGATTACTTTGTAATAGAAGTGAAAAACAAAAACAAATTATAAAATTATACAAAGTACTATAGAATATTTTTATATGTGTAGGTGATATAATTATACCAATAGGATATTTTTGACAAATTAATAGTGTGTCTATAGTATTAATTTAAGTATTGTGTGTTTATTTAGATGTGAAAACATATAAAACGTTAATTAATTATGCAAACAGATGCATATAAAAAGTCGATATAGCTGATAATCCGATATTGAAGTGCACGATATTTTTGATGTCGATATTATAGTTAATGTCATTATTTTTTGTAGATAGCGATATTTTTGTTTTCCGATGTTAATGTAGTCGATATAAAAGTAAACGATGTTTTTGTATATCGATATTAAAAAATCGATATTTGTGTATATATCTAGTTAAGTATAGGAACCCGATATTTTTGATTTCGATATTTTTGCTCCGATATTTTTGTACGTCGATATTGTGAATCTCGATATTTTGTCAGACATTCCCGCTCCTTATCCTTTTCCCCCCCAATTACGTGCCTCTTGATGTACCGTCCACCCCAGCCTTCGTCTCTGTTTTTGCCAGCATTTCAAGACCTATTGGCCACTCTGGTGGTCAATTATGCCTCGGTCTCGGTGCTAGGCGATTTCAACTACTGGCCCTCAGATCCTTTAGAGGCACCGCATCTAAAGTATTCACTGAATCTCTCCTCTCCCTGAACTTTGTCCCTCACATATCCGTCCCTACACATTCTCATGGTCATATACTTGACCAGGTTTGGTCCCTCAACCTTCCGGTCTCCCCGGTGTCTGTATCTCCCTGTCCCTGGTCCGACCATGCCCTTATCTCTTTTTCCATCCCTCTCAAACCTATCTTTAAGGTCCCACATGCCAGAAACACCTGGGCGCGGAATTGGAATCAAGTTGATCTTCCCTCCCTGACCTCCCTGCTTCAGAACTCCTCTCAGACCCTCACCGGCCTTTCATCCAACTCCCAAGCCATCGCTATCAATACCTGGCTGGCTGGAGGTTGCGATTCGGTTGCCCCACTCCGTCGTATCTCTACCCGACGACCCAAGGACTCCAACAGGTGGTTCAACGACAACTTAAAAGAACTAAAATTGACCTTACGGCAAGCAGAGAGACAGTGGAGAAGAAACTACTGCCCCTTACTAAAAACTTACTACTCAACATTACTAACTGAGTATAAGAAAGCCATCCTAGTTGCTAAAACCTCCTATTTTTCCACAAAAATAATGACAGCGGAAAATAAATCTCGGGAGATTTTCGGGATAGTTAATGACCTAGCCTATTCCGATAGAGCCTCACCCCAAATCCCCCCAACCCAGCCTTTGTGTGACCAATTAAACTCCTACTTTTTGGACAAGATTGCAACCATTAAGGCTAACATTCCCCTCCCTTCCTCCACTTTTGTCGATCCTTCCCTTCCCCCTGCTCAGTGCCACCTTACTTCAATTCCCCTCCTTACTGAGGAAGTATTCTTAAAGATACTTCCTAAAGTCAAATCTGGTTCTCCGGCAGACATCTGTCCGGCACGAATCCTACAACAGATCTACTCTACTTGTCCCCAGCCTCCCATTACTTTTCTTAATAGCTCCCTTACTCAGGGAGTGGTGATCCCCGCTCTTAAATCAGCTACAATAGTGCCCATTTTAAAGAAGTCCGGCGCTGACCCATCCATCTTAGCTAATTACCGCCCCATTTCCCTGCTGCCATATTTGGGCAAGGTGCTTGAGCGCCATGTCACCTCGGTACTCAGCACCCACGTAGAAGCAAATGGGGGTCTGGCATCTCATCAGGCCGGCTTCCGCCCCAGGCATTCTACCGAATCTGTCGTGGTGTCAGTCTTGGACAACCTCAGGGAGGGTATGGATCACAACAATCATCAGGCGCTGGTGCTCCTCGACCTCTCCACCGCCTTTGACACGGTGGACCATACCATCTTACTTTCACGTGTCAAGGCGGCGGGAATTGAGGGCTCAGCCCTGGTTTGGCTATCCTCCTTCCTGAGGGACCGCACCCAGGCGGTTCGGTTGGGGGACTTCATGACCACCCCACTTCAAATCACCTGCGGTGTCCCCCAGGGTTCCTCTCTTTCTCCCTTATTATTCAATCTTTACATCTCTCCTCTAATCCTGGCACTTCAACAGCTGGAGGTCACCGTCTATAATTACGCGGATGACCTCCAGCTCATCTTTAACCTCTCCTCTTCTCCCCTCTCTATCTCAAACTTCCAGTCCATTATGATTTTCATCAGGGACTGGATGAACCATAACCACCTCAAGCTGAACCCGGACAAAACCGAGTTGGTTCTCACAGGTGGTTCTTCCAGTCCCTGGAACTCTCTCTTCTGGCCCTCTTCCTTTGGTCCCTCCCCCACTCCCTCCTCCACAGTTAAAACCCTGGGTGTCAAAATAAACAACCAACTCACCTTACACTCACAAATCAGCTCTGTGGTTTCTTCCTGTTTTATCACTCTCCGAACCATCCGCGCTGTCTCCCGTTTCTTTTCCCCCCAGGCACTTAAGCTAATTATGTCCGCGCTGGTGATCTCGCGGCTAGACTATGCCAATGCCCTGTACAACGGCATCCCTGCATATAGCCTGCGCAAGCTCCAGATGGTTCAGAACCAAGCGGCTCGGTTGGTGTATGGTCTCCCACGTTATCACCACTCTACACCCCTCCTTAGGGAGCTCCATTGGCTTCCTGTCAAGGAACGCTCCCTCTTTAAAACCGGCTGTATGGTTTTTCAGGCCCGCCGTTCTTCCTCTAAATCCCTCCTGCAAATCCCGCGTATTAAACGTAAAAAGTGGGGGGGGAGCCAATTTTTCAACTCTGGTCCCCACCTTTTAGAACTCCCTCCCCGACCATTTACGATCTGCCACACAATACTCTTCCTTTCGCAAAGATCTAAAAACTTTCTTGTTCAAACAGGCCTTTTCCTTGTAACTTGCCCTTCCTTTCCCTGCACCAGGTTCACTCCGCCCCCAGTTGCTGGACCTACTACGATAGCGCCAAGAAACCGTAGGGTGAACGCCGCGCTTTACAAATGTTTTTTAAATTAAATTAAATTAAATTAAATAGCCCCAGGCCAGACCCTGCATCCCATCCACATCAGGGCTTTGATTCAATAAACTATAACGGGTGCTCTTTAGTGCTTTTTTTGTGTGTTTTGTTTTAAAGTTAGCTTGTGTCTCATTCCAAAAACAAACTATAACATCACTTTAACCATTGTTTTTGTTTGAATTTCTGGGCGGAGAGGGGATGCTTTTAAACATAAGTTAATGTTTTAGAGCCTGACCTAACTATAACATAGCTTTAAAATGAGCTTTTTTCAGTTTAACAAAATGTTACTATTTTAGAATTAGGGAGCTGTTAAGCGACTGAGAAGATGAGAAGGCTGAATTAACAGATGTGGAAACTGAGATGCTGTTCTTAATCAGAAGTCTCTCTCTAAGTATTTAACCATTAAAAAGATATATTATGCCTCAAATGACTAAAAACCTATATCTCCTTCACATATGTAACTCACTGGATTCATACCTGCATTAACATCTCAATGTGAATTTACTTCATCCTGCTTCTATGGAAAGGCTTTAAATTCAACAACTCCTATTCCAACAAAATGGTGTTATGGAGTGCTTCACCTTTAGCTTGAACACGACATTGAGTGCTCTAATTGTTTATTAGAACTCTGAGGTGATGATGATGCAGTTCATTAGTAAGCAGTTAACTGACAGACTGCTGCCAGTGTTGGAAGTGCATGTTTCATTCTGAATCTCAAAATGTTTTAATGATATGGATGAGGAAGATATTAGGCTACGCTCAGACAATGTGTCCTCATTTTACCTTTCTAAGAACACTAACTATCATTTTTATGAAAAAAGAATCCCCTTTTTTCCGTATCCTGTGGTATCCTCTGTATGACATTTCTTTATGTTTTACAGCTTTGATTCCATCAAGATGGTGTTCAGGTGTTCCAAACTTTTGTTATAAATTCAGATGTAAGCACTCTTGTTCATTGAAACTCTGTGGTAAAGCTGTGGTTGATCTATGGGAGTTAAGTGATAGACTGCTGCTGGTGTTAGAAGTATGTGTTTATATCTGCAGTTCAGAATATTTTGACATGCATGAGGAAGATATTTGAGAACTCATAGAAACTGTGTCCTCAATTTAGATTTCTAGAGCAGTAACTATAATTTTTGTGACAAAATGAACCCCCTCATTTAATTCAATTCCGAAGGAGTGATTGCAGTGTTACTGCTTTGATTCAATGCTCCCGGCGTTCAGTTTTTCCACACGTTTTTCATATAAAAGCAGAATGCTAATGCTCTAGTTGTTCATTAGGACACTGTAGATAGTTACAGTAAAACACCAGGGAATCAACTGTCAGACTGCTGCTGATGAGAAAAGGACATGTTGGACTCAGAATATCAGACGTTGTTCTCACATAGAGAAAAAGTGCTCTCATTTTAGCTTTTGGAGCACCTTCCATAACGCCTGTGATGGAAATTATGAGAGAAAACTGTTTTCACTAACATGGTTTATCAAATCCCGGCAGAGGGTCGATTTTTCAAACGGCAAAATCACATGATATAGGAGTGTAATACCACTAACAAATGATTTAAATTGTGACTAAAACCGGTTATCACTCTTCATGTGCATTTCTTCTTTTTGACCCTCAAAAACAAGCTTTCAGTACCATGCATTGCAACGGGGATCATGACACCGAGCCCTGTAATTGTTACTACAAAAATGTTGTGGCCAAGCAATATGTGCTGGGGCATCTGATGACACTCCTCCTCCCCCAGTCTTCTGGGGGTCAGGGTGTGCTCACCCTGCCGCTTATAATTTTAAAAATAATTTCAGAATGCTAGAACTGTGTCCCTGAGCCCTGTAATAGCTGCTACAGGATATTGTGGCTGGCTAATAAAGATCGAATAGACCCCTTTAAATTAGCCAATCAGACCATTTCTGGACGCCAAAGTTCCAAAAATACCTAACTTTTAAACCCCTAAATGCCCAACCCGAGCCCCTCTTTAACCCGTTGGCTGCTGCCACGATTTCGCGGCAGTGCGGCCGTTTTAAAAAACGGGCGGGGCTGCGTCGGCCGTTGAACGTGCGCAGCACCATCCAGGTAGTGCTCCGAACGTTTAACGACCGACGGCAGCACTTAACAGGTTAAATGCTGGTTTCTCAAAAACGGATTAATGGATTTACACCAAATCACAACAAGCATGATTTCTCAGTAAAGTTCTAACATTTTGCCAAATTTAGTGTAATTCCATTTCTTCTGTATCAGAAAACAAATCTTCCTATTTGAATTTTGCACTTTTTGGACCCCCAACATTTTTCTGGCCTCTGGTTGACAAATCAGTGCTTAACTTTACATGAAGGAGCCAAGGTGGCTGAATTTGTTTGGAAAGTTTCATGCAGATTCGTTAAACTGTGCTAAAGTTATTAGCTAAACAAAAAAATGTTCTTCCTATGGAAACTCTGACCTAAGTATAACTGCACAGTGGCGACTGCCACTATGTACTATATATATATATATATATATATATATATACGTGAAATGGAATTCTAATTAACTTTTGATGTCACAAATGCAAATAATGCAGTTATAAATGTTGTTAATAATTTTTCTGAGGAAATTACAATTAACACTACCCATAACAGTATGACAGAGATGGCTGTACATGCAGTGTTATTTATTAGTTTGAGTAGGTATTGTTAATTATTTATGTTATGCTTTTAGGTGTTACTACTTATTGGAGTAAATATTGGGAGGTCATAAGCATTACATCTGGAGTGTGAGTCATGATTTGCATGTCTGTTGTGCAAGTCATGATTTGCAGTCCCAACCATAATTTTAGGATGTCAGCGTTTTTTTCGGTTTTAATTCTCAACCATACCTTCCTTCACTTTAACTGTATTTTTTTCAGCTTACTCAGAAGAATCTTCCCCGTTACCTTCCTCCACTAAAAAAACATTGATGCAAGCCCTAGCACTAAATCATCTGGACTATTGTAACACACTGTTGGCATCAGCCTACGAAGCCTCCTTAAACAAGTTACAAGTTATGCAGAACAAGGCTGCCTGTCTAGTAGCAAATGCCCCACCTAGAACAGCTTCTATCCAACTTCTCAAAAATCTCCGCTGGCTCCCTATGAGAAAGCGAGTGAAATTTAAGATAGGCTGCACTGTTTATAAAGCCATGATTGGACAAGGGCCTTCCCACTATCAGCTAAACTTATCAAGTACACCCCCCCCACGGCCCCTTTGATCAGACTTAAAGCTACTCCTTTGCACCCCTAGAATTAACAAGCATTTACAATGCAATGGTTTCGCCTTTGCAAAAGTTAGAGCTATTGGCATTGCTCATGACATTATTTTTATTTATGTTTTTTTTTTAAAAACATAAATAAATGGCATTGTCATTTACAATGCCAATAGCAGGGCAGGAGAGCAAGCACAAGCAACGAAGGGCCAGGACAGCAAGCACAAGCAATGAGGAGGGGGGGGGGAGGACAGCAAGCACGAGCAACGGGGGGCAGGGGAGCAAGCACAGCCAGGGGGCAGGGAAGCAAGCACAGCCAGGGGCAGGGAAGCAAGCACAGCCAGGGGGCAGGGAAGCAAGCACAGCTAGGAGGCAGTGAAGCAAGCACAGGACGGGCTGTAACTCTGCCTGGGCTGCCGCCATTCTCGCTGCCTGCATCTGTTGGTACGCCTGAGTGAGACCATACTTAATACATGCCTCCACTGACACACTTGAGTGAGACAACCCAGAATGCATGAATCCACTGTCATATCAAATCTTTGAGTAAATCAGCTATAGACGGATCCTAACTTGAACAGACCCCTGGGGTAGCCAGATGCTGTGATTGACATGTGGAAGCAATAAGATATGGCAGATTTAGTGAGACTGGCAGCCTGCATTATACCTGCAACCGTCCTTGCATGCTGCACACACAGGCTCCCTGAAGCCAGGGTTCATTCCTCCAGTCTGTGGTATACATCCACACAAATGTACATTCAGATGACATTCGCGACAACCTGTCTCATTCACTGTTCAAAAAGATTACTTGTCACTTGAAGCAACTGTGGAGTGGGAGGCAACATAACGGTGTGACATTTCACATTACTGGCAAATAAGCCTGTAAACCATGTGAAACATACTAAACGAACACCAACTGCATCAAAAGAGGTGCCTGCTTCCAGGAGTCAGTGGTTTGGCATCAAGACACCACCTGGTACCAATCATTTTATGCAAACACCCTTTCGACGCATCCGAATAAACTTCGACCATTATAAAGCAAGGATTATAAAGCAAGGAGAGAGTGCTTCCCAGCTCACACATCATAACACATACACAAAAAAAAAGAGTCCAGATAGATAGAGACACAGCGTAAAGGCAGATTGAGAGATAGACTAGAAGGTTGGACAAGCATGCAGGCAGATGGGTAAACAGGTTTTTGGACATAAGAAACAGAGAGACAGGCAGATATAAAGGCACACAATTGACATGCTGGCATATAGGTAGGTAGGGAAATAAGGAGGGACAGAGGCAGTCAGAAAATAGTCAGACAGGGAAATAAGTAGGCCATAGGAAGACAGACGGACAGACAGACAGACAGCCAGATGGAGACAGAGGGACATGGAGACGGGAACAAAGACAGACACAAAGAGAGAGTGACTGACAGGTAAACATGCAGCTATATATACAGGTAAGGAGACAAGCAGGTATGTAGGCTAGCACTTCAGTTAAATATACCGACAGACAGCCAAGTCAATGCATCTAGATAGACAGGCAGAGAAAGAGGAAACTTAAAGGCAACTAGACAGGAAAAACATATTGGCATATATGTAGGTAATGCAGCGGGCAGGTAGAAAGACACGTAGCCCTTAGTCAGCCAGGCAGTGAGTTAGACAGACAGAAGGACAGACACACTCAATCTACAGAGTAAGCTATGGGCAGACAGGTACATAGAATACCGACAGATTGCACCCTGCTCCCAGCTCCTCGTGTAAGTGCCTTATAAACACTGAAGCCCGAGTGATGACGTTGTGACAGGCCAGAGCTGCACTCGGACCCTGCGATGTACACATCTCAGCCACCACTCGCACACACTGGAAACAGGGCGGGGCCACTTAGTTAACAATGATTTCCCATCTGTTCGTCATATACACCACAGGCTAAGCGCAAGACTCCCAACCAAATTCGATTAGTCGTGCGAGGCAGAAAATACTCGATAGACTACCCCCCACTGTGACCAGAAGCAGCAGACTAGGAGCACAGCCGGCGACTGCACAATACTATCCTCCGTGCATACTCCGACCCCCAACCTGGCCCACTCGGAGGACACATCCCCTGTCCAGAAAACAGTGACCAAACACAGCCCCGGGTCAGAATCATCACGACTGGAACCCATGGTGCACTATGACCCTCCCCCTCCCCCCCCAAAACAACACACAGGCCATGCCCCCCCACCCCCACCATTCCTGAATACAATGTGTGTTATTGAACCTCAGTGCACACCCTTTCCCTAAGTGCTTCCTGAGTGCTCACGGCCGACCTTCCCTCAGAACACATTTCTGCCCTGGGCACCTACTGTAAACCCCTTTGTGTAAATAGGAAAATGGTACTCGCGGCACACGCCCTGAGTGCACAATGCACCCGTCAGGTGAGGGACATCAAAGCAATGAGGCATCTAGATATCCACCCTCCACTCTATGAGCTCTTGGTGCACGCTCTGGTCTTCAATGCGCACTCGGGCCAGAGCTGCCCTCAGTACACGCTCTGCCTCCGGCCTAAGCTCGGCCGGGAGCCGGGCCTGAAGAACCCAGCATGAGGGCAGGTGGGTGCAGCAGTACAGTGGGAAGGAAACGAGTGCACGGGGGAGAGAAGAGGAGGGGAAAACACTGCACGAAACCTGCAGCGAGAGAGAGCGAGAGAGAAAAGCAAGAGAGATGGACCCGAAGGGAAAACAATACCCAACAAGCATTTACAAGTGGGACACGGACAGCGGGAGGGGGGGGGGCAGGAACGGGAAGACGGACAGCGGGAGTGGGGTGCGGGAACGAACGGGCACACGGAAAGCACTCACCTGGACCTGGACTTCCTCCGGCGGCGGTCGGCCGCGGAATGACGAAAAGAAACCTCGACGAACAAAAAAATAAACCCCGCCCACCGCCGCACTGACGTCCTAAAAGGGGCCGGATGAGAAAAATTCTCAGAAACGCCCACGAGTCGCCTCACAGAATGACGGACGCCTCTGTTTCCCAATGGCTAGCGTCCGGGACGAACATCCATACTGTTAAACAAAAGTTTTCGCTTGCGCAGCTTTTTGCCAGGCGAAACCTAAAAAGGCGTGCAAGGGTGGCAAAGCTTTTACACATTTTGCATCTACTCTCTGGAACGAATTGCCCCTTCAGCTTTGCGATTGCCAGAGCCTCTCTCAATTCAAGAAGCTTTTGAAAACCTTTCTTTTCTGATTCCCTTGGTCTGGCTGCTCCACACCGTCGTAAGCGCACATATAGCCCTTTGGGGTGATTCAGCGCTTTATAAATTAATAATAATAATAATTAATAATAATAACAGAGTGTATCTTCGCATCACACAATCTGATTCGGAAATATATTAAGAACAAAAGCAGCACGAAAATATTCAATTCTTTTGTTGACCTATGAAATGCTTTTGACTCAATCTAGAATTTCATACTAAATATTAAGCTACTGGAGCCTGCAGTAGAAAGGAAAACATAAATTTACCAACAACAACCTCAATCAGCTGTCAGCTGAAAATAAGGAAAATGCCAACTGGAGACTTCTGGATGGTCTGGAGAGTTAGACAGCAATGCGGCCGTAACCCAATGTTCTTTCACTTCCGTGTGAATGACTTGCTATGACTGCTAGAGAAATTCCAGGCTAAATAAAGTAAGTGCTTCTTGTCTGCAGACGGTCTAGTCACCTGACATTCACAAAAAATTCCAGTGAGGGTGCTATAAATGTAGACCCTGAGGGTAAGCCTAAAAAAGAAAAAAATGAGTGTCTGTTCGGAAAAAACAAAGAACAACAGAAAGAAGTCGGAAAGCATTCTGTAAAATGCTTGGCAGTGGCACGCGAAGGAATTACCTGAAGCTCAGAGTAGGAGTGTCTAGGAGCTTTAATTAGACAAAACAAACGGCTAAAGAAAAATTCCCAGGTGCATTGTAGAAGCATTTAATGCACTTCAATTCACCAAATGAATGCTAAAAAATCTCTGGCATCCTAATCACCCAGATCTTATTTTATGGCAATGGAGTGTTATGTATATAAAACGAGCACAGACAATGGGCATCAGATTGTGTGTTGTACACATGCTAAATAACAATAACAGCAAATTCCCCTAGAAACTCTATGCCCTTAGTTCAGTAAAAGAGGGGCTGTGTGTACGGAAGGCGCCAAAATCCTGAGAGCAGCTCAGAACTTTGAACATTCCCTTACTGCTCACTCCCTGTTAAGTTCAAGAAATAGTATCACAGGCACCCCATACTCCCCAGACCAAAAAGAATAAAGAACCGCGTGAATACTGTCCCACAGCTCTCCCGTAAGTGTACAGCAGGACACGTGACAAAACTAACACAAAATGATAGACAAAGTAGGAACTGTCCAACAACTTGGAAAAAGTCTGCAAAGAAGTAACTCGGGGGACATGTGTCAGTGCTCACTGAGGCAAAACTTTAACCTTGCAGAATCCCTCACCTTGGTGAAAGGCAGAACATCAAGGCACACTTAATAAACACAGAGGGGAAATAGTAACATGCTGACACAGATCATAGCTTAAACCCAGAGAGCTTACAGTCCCCCCAAGACAATGCCCTTGAAGAAGTAGAGGCTGGGAGACACTTAATCCTAACTGCCCTGCTTGAAATGACATTCTGGATACTTAGGTCTTAAATACAATAGCCTGGATGGTGGTGAGATATTTACCACGCCTGGAGTGCAATGGGTCGGTTTCAGATGTAATGGAGGATATAGATGCAATGGAGGGTTTTGAATGCGATGGAGGATTTTAGAGTTTAATGTCGAACTGTATTCACTATGTATATTCAAGCAATGATGTATAGCAATTTAATGTAGAAATCATCAATTTTTAGTTTTGAAACTTTTTATACATTTGCACACGTTTTATAGAATAATTTGTAACACTGTTTTTTAATTGGATAAAGATAAAGTTACATGTGTGGATTTCTATAATATGTGTGTCTTGGAAAATATTAAATTGTTACTACTACTTACTACACCTTGTAAATACCAATAACTTGTGAGAGGTATTTACTGGGTGTGGTACATACCTCCTATTCAAAGTGTCATGTGTATCCTGCATGGTCCATTGTAGTTTTCCCTATGTTAAGCAAACTGTGCACGGTTTAGCCCTCATTTTCCTTTGCACACTCAACTATATAAATAAATACGTTTTGCTTTTGTGCCACTTTGTATTTTCACGCAGAATCTGCATACGTTTTTGTGTTCTGTTGTTGTCCTGGGATTTAGTCTAAACACCATAGACAAGGTCAAACAACAATGTCCCTTGTTATTCTTTCTGGCCAGACACTACCACCCAGACATAACACAAGAATGCAGCTGTTGCTTATGTGCACAAATGTCCTATCACATAGATGAGCACATGAGCAAAGAACAGACACATGGAACAAGAGTTATGAGTCAAAAGCACTGTATCTGCTGAGATGCAGAACATCTGTCTGTGTATGCTAAGGTACAGGGTCTGCAGGTAATCCCAGAGGTCTTTGATATGTAATCTTTTAGCTTCCTTAGAAAGGGAGGGGTGTTTAGGTTACTCTGTCCTATAAAGTGACAGGGCTTTCACGATATATGGATCATTGACCATGCTTACAGTGTTTTTAGTATGTATTTGTTTTCTAATTGTGGCACGTGTACCGAATTTAAGAGCACAATAGTTTAAATAAATATTCTCAAATTCCTTTGTGTCTCCTGGTTATCGTATTGTGGATGAGTACAAGTGAGAGGGTCGAGAGTGTTGTGTTCTAGGGTGCCAATTCACTTGTTTCTCTGGTAAAGGTAGGAGAGTAAGTGAGACACTATAGCTAGTCAGACTCAGACCCCTAGGTACTGATGTTCTATCATTCTAAGCATAGTTCTGTTCTAAGAGAAGAATCCCTGCAATAGTCTTTCACTTGGAAATAGGACAAAATGTGGGATGCTATTCAAAGCTCCGAATTCCACATGTTGCCTTTTTTTCCAAACCTCCCCTGCCCCCCAAATAAATTTGACAGGTTTAGCATGCAAAAATCTGTCAGAGAGAAACAAAGCAGATGCATTAATGATTGCACCACATGGAATTCAGATTTCTACGCAAATTCCTGTTTGCATAAAGATCAAAATCTAATGCTGTACTTGCAATCATGGCCTTAGTACCCTATAATCTGTGGTGAAAATGAAGTTAGTAGTGGTAAATTCAAAGAAAGAAATGGTGTCTCACAGTAGGAGACCCAGCAAAAGCAGTGGCAGGAGCACCAAAATGTATCTGTGCATTGAGATAAAGAGAAAAGGTGCATACATAATGTAACATTTTTAAATCTGAAAACCAATACCCGCTGGCAGAGAAACTCGAATATGCTACATTCTATGCAGAAAACGTATTAACTTAGTTAATGCTTGTCGGAACTTGTATCGTATTGTACTGCATAACCACCTCGTCCTAACTTCTGGAGAGGCGCGCTTGTCCCCTCCCCATTTCATCACATGTTCTTGCCTGTTATGCCCAGATTTATTCTCAGCTCATTGTAAGCCATGCTACACCTATAAATGCCAGCTCTTTGACTGTGGTACCTGATTTCCCTCTAAGCTCTGTGACTGACAAATTCCAACCCCCTTCTTTCCTGGTCATTGTTTGTTGTGCTTAGTTACACTCTCAGCTCCTTGACGGGCATGCCCTGTCCCATTTAGCCGATTAAATCCACCAGGGAAGTTTGTTCCTTTGCTGTCTATTCTGACAGCACAATTACATCCACTCGAGGAGAACTGCTCTATTGTATTTCTGATGCCAACTTCAATCCATTGACCCAACTACCTCTAACTCATCCATCTGACCACCTCATCCTATCCTCCCAACTAGATCCTTCATGTCTACCCATTTAGTTCCATGCTATTCAATCAGCCATCTCCATTACATCCATTTGGTCACTTTCACCTCCATCAGAAACCTCCTTCCCATACTACTGGCAATCTCGGTACCATTCATCAAACAATGTACACTGTGTCTACTTGACCAGTACATCCAATCCACCTGGCCACCTCCATTCCATCCATGTTGCCCATTAATCCGACCCCCTAGGCCACCTCTGTCCCGTCCTCCTGGCAACCTTGCTCCCATCACCTGACCATCTCATTGTGTCTAACTGACCACATCATCCCATCCACCAGGCCAACCCATATTATTGCCCACACCCATCCTTTTCTCCTAGCTACCTCGTCCCATCTAGCTGTCTATGTCAGTCCCATCCAACCTACCAACTCTCTTCTGTCAACCTTGGCTGTATCTGGCTGGCCAACTGTATCCTTACATGACCACCTCCTTCTTATCCGTCATTCATTGACCACCAGATACCATTCACTAGGCAACCTCAATTCCATTCGCTTTGCCACCATCAGTCCATACACCAGACTATATCTGCCTTATCAACCCTCTCAACTTTGTCTCATCAACTTTCTCATCCCCTTGCCATCTGCCTAACCAACTTCTTCTCTTTCACCTAATCCACTAGCCACCTCTATTTCATCCATGTGTCTACCTCCACTCTATCGATTTAGTCAGCTCAATCCAATTCACTCACTCAAGTCGGTCCTGTCAATTTGGCTATGTCTTTCCTTTTTACTCTAGCCACTCTGTCTCACCAATCTGCCTAGCTCATACCATCCAATGGCCACCTCTGTCCCACTTATGTTGCCACTCCATCCCACCCGTGTTGCCACCTCCATCCATCCAACCTAACCACCTCTAACCCATTCACCTGGACTTCTCAGTCCAATCCCTGATTGCCATCTCATGCCATGCAGTTAGCACCAGTATACTATGAATGGGCTCATCACCATTCACCCATCGACTAACCTCTTAAGTCCATCAAAGCATGTCAAAATTTACCATCCACCCACCCCCAACCTATCAGACTTAACAGCTCAAACTCATTTAGACGGTCAGCTCCGTCCCTTCCACCGGGCTACTAGTGCCCATGTAGCTGGCCATGCCTGTACCAGCTACATGGTTTCCACCTCCATGTCCCTCTACCCTACTTATTCACTTCCATTCCATCCACCAAGCCACCTCCCCTCTACAATCAACCACCCTGTCCCATTCAGCAAGTCACTTGCATACTATCCACCTGACTGGTTCCATCATGGACACGTCCTCCCATCAATCCTGGCACTACTGTTTCGTCTCTGTAGCCACATCTAACCCATCATTCTTGTCAACTTTGCCAAACGTGAGCAAATTGTAGAGACAACTGTTTTTTTGTTGCCTGTAATCAGTACTAGAAGGTAAAGGTCAAATGGCAGGATATCGTAGACAGAGAAAGGAGGAAGAATGGGTTCAGCAATCATGAAACATCCAGAACTAGCACTAAGGAAATGAATGGTCATCATTTAAGAGTGGCTTAAACCAAAGTGCAGTCACAATCACAAATTAGTTTACATAGTTGAGACGACAACTCGGTTGCTCGTTCCTGTTAGGATCCGAGTTTCTTAGTTATCTGATCAGCTGTAGCAACACATTCAAGATCTGGTGAGACGCATTGGGCTGTCCCAAAATACGGGCAATTTGTGACCGAGAGGCGCCTATGAAAGACACCAATAATTTGGAGGAAGACTTTATCCCTGTGCAATTGACAATGTGTGCAACAGCATGACGATACCCAGGAAGTTCCATGGTGTTAGTCCATAGCTTTGGGACATAAGTGATTTGTTTGAATGAAAATAGATTGGATCTGTCTCAAGATGCTGTCAATTGCATCACATAATTCCGCTGTCTCATATGTAGATACCCAAAAGCTGGCACCATCAAGGTGGTACACAAAGCAGAGAGGAGGGCCATGGTATCTCACATCCTTATGCTGGGACTGGGCCTTAATGCCTAGTATGAAGTATGTCAGACTTGGCGTGACTTACCAGAGGTTACAATTTTCACGATATGTTGCCCCAGCTGGGTATTTCTGGCCGTTCTTGATGCAACCTGGAAAACAGAAAGCCATAGTGAGGTGAGAAGGAATGAACCAAAATGCTGAAAGATGCAGCCCTTGGCCAGGTCTCCATTAATCGGCTGCCATCATTACCCCCATGTACAGACACGTACTGGTACTAAGTACACCTCACTCTGCACTCAGTATAGCGCTGACTGCGTTGGTGCAGTGGTCAGCTCCTCTGAACTGGGTGCAAGTCTTGTCAGCGCCTACAATAATGCTAGCTTTAGCCCCCTGACACACTAATGCCTACCACCTTCAGGGGCCTTGTCAGTTCTGAAGCTGGCTCCAGTGTGCCCTGCACCACTCCTGCCTACCATAATTTTAACCCATCAGTAGCCTTCATCTGGGAGCATTGGTACCAGCACCATCTCCTATCAGCAAGGTGTTCGCCTCCTACTAGACCCTCTTTTCATTGTCTGGCATTTATTTTACCACAATTACTAGGCAGTCCCCTTCATTTTGAGTGCCTTTCATTAGTAACTCATTCACCCCAAAGCATCAGGAATATTATTGAAAAAGCAATCTGAATTTAGTATTAGAGTAATATTACTGTAATTAGTTTTCAAGGATGTAATTAAAATAATGTCGGGCTTAGGTGCAGGATTCGTTTTAGGATATAGCTACGTATTAGTACAATTATATTTAAGTGTATCGTGTTCATTCCGGATTTTTTGCAGAATTGAAACATCCACGTCCTCCTGTCCTCGGCACTTCAGGAATCACTAACAACAAGTTAGTGGCAAGCCTAGGGATTTGCACTCAGATGTTGCACCGGTATGGTGTAATATTACAGGAGATTAAATCTACTCCCGGGGCAGCGAGTGGGCATCCAGGGAAGTCTTTTTAGCGCATGCCAACACTGTAATCTGAAAGAGATTTATTTCTGCAAAGGATGGGAGTAAATATGTTCACAGGCTGAGATTGAGGACGGTACACACCCAAACTGAAGGAGCGCTGGGGAATGGGTCTTAGACAGGGGAAACATATTTTCAAAGTAAAAATAAGTTAGGAATGGTCAAGAACACTTTTCTAAATGTACGCATGTGTAACTGCTTAACATTTTGCAAACTTCTGAATAACTGTGAATGTTGTATCTGTCCAGAAGTGCTACAGAAATGTTATGAATTAACTACATTTGTAAGTCTACACCTAAACTTAAAACCCCTTGATGTGCATACTTATTTTTGTCAAGTGGTTCCATTGTACTTATCCCGATTTCTGTAATAGTTGAGAGAGCGCAAACTGACTTAAATGTATGAGTACATCACACTTACCTGTAGTAAGCACAAATCATGAGGAGAAATGCCATGAGTGCTAATAGTATCTGCAATTATATTCTAAATGTATAGCTAATGTAGAGATTTAAGTAGGAGTGGAACTAATACAGAAATGTGTGACACTATATGATTTTATTAGATGTGATTATTTTTGAATCTATGTCGTGTAGCTGTTAACATGTAAGATGGTCTGTGGTTAAACGCAGAATGTGGTAGGCCTCAGGGCCAGAGCTGGAGCTAAAAGGGAAGGTGTTTCTTTTCACGACACAGATTGTATTAATGTTTTGGTCATCGCATTAAATGGGCCATGATTTATAAAATGTTTACTGAATAATAGAATAAGAGTATTAACATGCTTTAATTAAATGAAGAAGTTGAATGCTATAATCATAATGAGAAATATTGTAGGCCTGAAATGTTTTAGCATTGATTTACACGTACATGTCTAGGCTGAGAAATGTTGCAAGCCTTTTTAGAAGTCTATGAGAGTTGGGTTCTTGGCGGCAGATATCTGTCTGCAACAGGAAAGGGGGGATCCAATTATAAATGAATGAATAGAGGTCTGTTCAGTAGGCGGCCCAGACATGGAGGAGGGTTCTGGAATGTTTAAGGGGTATCAGCGGGCCGGAGAAGAGCCTGAGAAGCAAGGTCAACTCTAACGTCTGAGGCCCAATACAAAGCATCATGGAAAAAGCCTGAAGCTACACCACGTGAGAGGCGTTTCGCAAGGGGCGTCTCAAATGTTGTTGACTGTTTTGTATTAGGGACAGCACCCCTGGGTGGAGTTAGAGCAGAGACCTGAGGACCCTTTAGAGAGCGGATGGGTAGGCAGAGAGGGGTCATGACTGGAGAACTATAGGTTTTCACCAAGAGACTTAGAGTGAGTGACTTCCCTTGGGGGTCATTCATTGCTGACACCTTTGTTAGGTTGGGATTTGGTTAAGTAGGGATACCATCTAGAACAGGGTAGGGACGCCTAACCTGTGTGTTTTCCTCCAACCTAAATGAAGGAGAGATATGCGTCTATGCTGATAGCTTTATTATTCTTAGAACTTGTGTTAGTGATTTCTGTTGCTCGTCTGAGGGCTTTTCGAGAGCACATGTATGTAATTGGACCTGTGTATCTCGTGAATCTCATTCTGAGATGCCTGTATTTGCAGCTCATTATATCTTTACAATAAACTTTTGAAAGCTAGAAGTTGTTTGTGATCTTTGGGAGTAGAGTCCTTTATTGGGTGAACTAACTTGCAGATGGGTGTACTGTTTTCCTCCAAGACAGGCAACAAAGGTTCAGTCGACCAGATCGAGGTTTAGATCAATAGATATAAGGTATCGATCAAAATCTCGCCCTTTCAGTTGGTAGCTATAGAGGATGGTTGCCTTCTTGAGGACGGTGACCTAGGCCAGGTTAGCTTACCCCAAGGCCCCTAGAGATCGATGATCGGAAGAACAGCCCGCCGAAGAAGATCCGGATGACGTGAGACAGAAAAAGCAGCAGTATCGGTCGAGAGTGAGTATAAAGGGTTATGCGTGTTAGATTGCGGTGTTTTGTATTGTATCTATGTTGTAATGTCTGGCGGAGTTGAATGTCTGTAGAGTGACTGTGGAACAGGTTGTGAGCGCGCGCAACCGGTGGAAATCTTAAGTTCAAGGAGAGCTTAAGTGGTTCGGGTGTATCGGACACCCAGAGTAATTGTCAACTAGTGTGAAGGGGGTCATGAGGTACCATTGATCACCCGAAAGACCGAGATAGGGGGAACGTAAGAGTGAGTGCGTGAGTAACGGACGCTGGTCGGAAGTTACTGTGTGTGTAAGCAACCTATCAGAGAGACGATAGACATTTCGTCAGTTGTGTTGACAATTACAGATAGACTGTGGACGTACAGTCGAGAGAAGTGACCGCTTGGTCGGAAGTAGTCATTTTTCGGTGTATGAATGGGACGCATGCATAACCGGGAGACGAGTTGAGAAAGGAGGGGTGCTGCTGCGAAGCGGAGAAAAGTGACGTCAGGTAGTGTCGCGCAGCGATTGGCCGATCGGAGAAAGACCGCGCTGTGATAGGCCAGCTAGCAAAGACGTCAGACAGAGTCGCGACGTGATTGGCCGACCGGAGAAAGACCGCGCTGCGATAGGCCAAGCTAGCAAAGCCGCGACAGGATTGGTGGATTGTCATCAGGAAGTAAACAGAGTAGCGAGGCTGGATTTTGTGCGCATAATTATGAAGTGTTTTAAATGGTTGAAAGCGGTGTTTAAAAAAGAGAAGCGGGGATCGTATGAAGGGGAAGAAGCCCCGCCGGAGGGTACGCCAGCTCGTTACATGGCAGTGAATGTTGGGTTGCATACGATCCTCTGGATATCAGAGTGGAGTAAGATTACGGAAGGAAATGAGGAACTGACGTTCCCGAAGTACGGGACGTTCAGATTAGAGGTGTTACATCGATTGAAATCAGTCATGACCTCAAAGAGACCCTTGCCTAGACCAACCCAGTTTGAGGCTCTTGAAGCATGGATTAGGGCAGCGCATGAAAAGAATATGAACAGACGACAAGAAAGGGTGAAACGATCGGTAAGGGCAGTGCAGGATGCCAGGTGGGATGCGGATGCTAAAAGATGGAGAGTGCATAACATGGAAGTAAATAAACTGTACCCAGTGTTAGAGGCGCCAGTAAATAAAAGTCCCCTAGAAGAAGATGATGAGAGCGAAACAGAGGACAGCCTGATAAACAGGTTATTGACAGACAGGCCACCCCCGTATAATAGAGCAGGGGGAGAGGTCGAGCATACTGAAGGAGAAAAGGGGGGCAATGCAGGAGAGCATAGACCGCTTCCCAGTTCAGAGTGGGATCCAGAGGCAAAGAAAGAGCTGTCCCAGCCTAGTCAGGTGCAACAGGTAGTCGGGAGGTTTGTGGTACAAAGAGCGCCGGAAACGGAAAGCGCCACATCCTACCCATTACCAGATGCACTACAGGTACCTGTTACCATAGGTCCTATAATATCGATATATGACCAAGAAAGAGCAAGAGGGGAAGAACGGAAACGGAAAGATAGAGAAAGAGCAGAGGAGGCAAGGAGGAACGATACCACTAATTCCCCAAGTCAGATGCCGATACCCAGAGAGTGGAGCACCCCGATGCACACAGCAGGGGACCCAGGAGGAGATCCTGGGGGCCCTAGATGGCCAATGGATCTGAGGGGATCTGGACGAAAATCCTTTCAAGAGCTAAATGAGTACATGAAGCAGTGGGATGAGGCAGTGAAGGCTCAAAAGTGCATCATAGCTGCGGAAGCTGAAAGGGAAAGTCAGGACAGCAGAGCACGGACTCACTGCGGGGCTGGGGAGAGCAGCCCGGAGTGGGACTGTAGAGAGAGAGAAAGTAGGGGAGTCACCCATTGGGCCCGGAGTGGAGGTAGAACAGACCTAGAAAACGGGGGCTCCGGGAATGGGAGGGTGGCGCGCCCAATAATCAATGAAGAGGAGAGGAGAGCGCAAGAGTACAGAAACAGCTTTAAGTGTTCACACTGTGTGCCCGGCACCAGAGAACTGAATGGGAGTTGTGAGAGGACGCACCATAGTCCCTGTGATGACAGAAATGAGCGCAGCCCAGGGAATATGGGGAACCAGGAAGGATCATATCGGATACTGAGCGATACGAGGCAAAGGGAGAGTAGCGACCAGAGGGAAAATAACAGAGAGGTGTGCGGTGAGAGGAGAGAAGAAGAAGAGAGTAGGGGTAACAGGCCCGTGTTCCATCACCTTCCAAGATCAGATGGCCGAGCATGGGACCTGGAGAGATGGGAGCAAGGGAGGGCACCCATTAACTCTCCCGAGCCCAAACGCAGAGCTCGAAGTTGGGATGGTAGGGAGACCAGTGAGCCCCCTTCGAAAGACATATTGCGAGCTGAGATAAAAGCCAAGAGACTGGATGTCGCCAGCTTAAGGTCAGACCTGGATGACATGGTAGATGGTACCCTGCCTTTAGAAAGAATGGAAATGTATGAACAGGATGAAATACTGTATATGGCAAAGGACATTACTCGAAAAGCGAGAGCAGTCCATGAGAAGTTAGTCGAACTAGCAGGCAAATATATGGTGGACTTGTCAAGAACCAAAGCATTACAGGGTAACCACAGGCTACATTATACAGATCGAGACCTAGATGAGAGGAGAACGATTGGGCTGAAAACGCACATAAGGGAACTGATTACTGGAATAAGGACATGGAGAGCACTAGATAAGTGGGAAGAGAGGTGGTCCAAGAAAGGGACCGGCAGGAGAAGCATGATTGGTATGACACCAGGACAGCAGGGAATAGAAGCTTACCCTTTGCGTGAAGTTGCAAATGGGAACTATGTACATGTCCCTTGGAGTAGGGGAGATTTAGCTGCTTTTACCACCTCTTTCCCCAAATTACGAGAGAACCCAGTGGAGTGGTACAAGCAAGTGGAGAGATTTGTAAAAATCTCAAAGGTCCTTTGGATAGATCTGAACACGCTGTTTGACATTGTAGTACCAGGCGATCTGTGGACAGCATGCAAGGTTAGCGCTGAGTGGCCCACAACGGAGCCAGAGAGAGATGCCAAGACTAATGGGCCGTCCGAGATTGTGATGGCGAAATTCGAGAGAGTGATGACTTGGCTGAAAGAGAAAGTGCCAATGCAGGACATAGATTGGGTCAGAATAGACCGAACAAGACAGGAACCCAAAGAGACAGTTCATGAATATTACGAGAGATTGCTGAAGGCGTTTAAACAGTATAGCGGCTTGGATGTAATGGATCCAAAAGACATAGGGCAATTTGTGTCCAAGTTCGTCCTGGGACTGAGACCGGATATTAGTTTAATGATTCAGCAACACTCGATTTGTTGGCAAACTAAACCCCTAGACGAAATACTGAGATATGCCAGGTACTGTTGTGATGAGATAGACTCTAAGGCTAAGAAACTAAAAGAAAAGTTGATGGTGGTACAGATGCAGGCAGCAGGGAAGGGGGGACAACAGCAACAGCAGCAAGGAACAGGTACAGGAGGAAAGAAGCAGTACAGTCAGAACAAGGGCAATGAGGAGAGTTCCACCTTTAGACCCAGAATAGATATAGCTGCCTTGAAGAAAACGACTAGGTGCCACCAGTGTAACGAGCTGGGGCATTGGAAACGCGAGTGCCCCTACAATGTAGAGATAGGAGAGCAAGAGATAGAGGAGGAAGAGGTTCAGAGCGCGCCTACAAGAGGGGTAACGCCATACCAAGGAAAGGTGCTCAAAGGGGGGGGGGCTCCTCCCCGAGCCCAGTTCCCGCAACCTCCTCGAGTAGGGAGTATGGGTAAGACCTATAGACAAATGCCCCTGTTTGTGGAAGGTGAAGAGTGCTATTATGTGGACCCATTAACCGGACAGAGAGTGGAAAGAGAAGACTGCACCCTCGGGGCAGCTTTGGAAGTGGATCAGAGGGGACCCTATGTTGAAGCAGAAGTAGCAGGGTGCCCTACGACATTTCTGGTGGACACAGGAGCCACTAGATCCACGATCAGATCAGCTGCAGTTCCAGACCTGCCCATGTCTGGAGAGACCATACAGGTGGTAGGGGTCGCAAATAGGAGAATAACCAGCCAATTGACAGAACCGGTACAGGTGAAAATAGGGAAGTACAGCGATGAGCACCAGTTTGTGGTTTGCGATTCAAGCCCTGTGTGTCTGCTAGGAAGAGACCTGTTGTGTAAATTGAATTGTACTATATATTGTACACCTCAGGGAGTGGAGGTATTGACCAATGATGATGACGCAGATTTCAAAGTTGCAAACTCAAGAATCTGCGTGGAGCTGTACCCTACTTTGACAGTAGATGAGCTCCCCTGGGACTTGAGAGAGACAGTGGCACCAGAGGTATGGGATTTCACTGGGGAAGAGATTGGATTGGTCAAGGGGGTGGACCCAGTGAAAATTGTAGTGAAACCGCATGCTGAGTTCCCAAGAACACCCCAATATAAACTGACTCCAGAAACGATTGCAGGCATAAAACCCGTGATCGAGTCCATGATTAAACAGGGAATACTGAAAGAAATCGTGGGTAGTCCATGCAACTCCCCGATTATGGGTCTGCAGAAACCGAATGGGAAATTTCGGATAGTACAGGACCTTCGAAAGATTAATAACATAGTCGTTTCATGTTGTCCAGTGGTACCGAATCCATCAGTGATACTGTTTCAGATTCCATTCCAAGCTGAGTGGTTCACTGTGATCGATCTTTGCCAGGCCTTCTTTTCGATCCCTCTGGACGAAGAAAGCCATTTTCTTTTCGCATTTAAGCTGGAAAATCGCGTCCTAACATGGTGTCGTATCCCTCAGGGGTATACAGAGAGCCCATCGATCTTTAACCAGCTTTTGAAGAAAAATCTTGAAAGTCTAGTGCTGCCCCAGAAGTCAGTTCTGGTCCAGTACATAGACGACCTCCTTGTGGCGTCAGAAACAGAAGAAGCTTGCAGGGAAGACTCCATTGCTTTGTTAAATCACCTAGCTGCCAATGGGCACAAGGTGTCCCCGGGAAAATTGCAGTACTGCCTAACAGAGGTGCAGTACTTGGGACACAGAATAGAGAAAGGCAAACGAAAGGTGTCACCAGACAGGATAGAGGCGATCATGAAAATGAATGCGCCTAAGACACAGAGAGAGGTCAGGATGTTTCTAGGGATGGTGGGTTATTGCCGACAGTGGATCGTGAACTTTTCACTGAAAGCAAAGCCATTGCAAAAACTGACGCACAAAGAGGTGAGTGACCCGGTACCATGGGACAAAGACTGTTTGATGGCATTCTTACAGCTGCGAGAGGACCTGTGTCGTGCTCCGGCATTGGGAATGCCTGATTACAATAAACAATTTTTCCTTTACTGTTGTGAGAGAGAAGGTTGTGCGTTGTCTGTGTTGGTCCAAATCCATGGGAATGCCCGTAGACCAGTTGCTTATTTCTCGGCTACTTTAGACCCAGTAGCCGCAGCGTTGCCCGGATGTCTCAAATCCGTTGCTGCAACGGGTGTCAGCATTGAGAGATGTGAAAATATCGTCATGGGGCACCCGTTAGAGGTGTGCGTGCCACATTCTGTTGAACTGTTGATGACCAGGACCAAAACACAGCATCTGACCAACAGCAGGCTCACGCGCTATGAGCAAGTTATTCTTGCTGCAGAGAATGTGACCCTCAAGAGATGCTCTGTTTTGAATCCTGCTACTTTGATGCCACTTCCAAATGATATTGAGGATGATGATGAATATACAGACCATGACTGCCTTGATGTGACTGAACTATGCACCAAACCCAGACCCGACATCGTAGATGAGCCACTGACTGACCCAGATGAAATTTTCTTTGTCGATGGCTCATGTGTAAGAGACGAAGTTGGGCAGTTGAGAGCAGCTTATGCTGTATGTACAATTACTGGAGTTGTGGAAGCTGGGTGCCTGGAAGGAGTACACTCCGCTCAGGTAGCCGAGATTATTGCCCTGACACGTGCTTGCTTGGCAAGCAATGGAATTCGAGTCACCATATACACCGATAGCCAATATGGTTATGGGGTAGTTCATGATTACGGGCAGTTATGGTCTCAAAGAGGATTCATGACCTCTTCAGGCTCTCCCATTCGCAATGGAGAGTTTGTGCGCCTGTTGTTAGAGGCGTTGCAATGCCCAGCAGGTATCGCAGTTGTAAAGTGCACCGCACATACCAGAAATGAGGACTTTGTTTCGAAAGGCAATAGATATGCTGATGAAGTTGCGCGGTATTGCGCGGAACAAGGGTACTCTTTCACAGAGGTGGATGTGGGTGGAATAAATGTAAGAACTGAATTAGCCATGATTCTGGAAACTGTTGATACTTGGGATGAACTGTCAACCATGCAAGAAAATGCTCCTGATTCTGAAAAAGAAACATGGGAAAAGGCAGGATGTGTAATGGGTGAGACCCATTTTTGGGTCTCACCAGACGGCAGAGCAGTGTTGCCCAATGAGATGGTGAGTCCAATGGCTAGACTCATACATGGTCCCGTACACTTAGGGAGAGATGCTATGCTGAGAGTGTTTAGACAAACTTGGTACAATCCTAAGTTTAGAATAGCAGCAGAAGCAGTGTGCCAGCGTTGTGTGACCTGCCAGCAGCTGAACGTAGGAAAAAGAACACCAGTTGCACTAAGTCACATAGGAAGGTCTGGAGGTCCATTCAATCGAATGCAGATAGATTTCATTGAAATGCCAAGGTGCAACCGCCTCCGCTATGTCCTGGTGGTTGTTTGTGTGTTCTCCAGATGGGTTGAGGCATACCCTACACGTAGGTGCGACACCCTCACAGTGGCCAAGTTACTGCTTAGAGAACTCATTCCTCGCTTCGGGGTGCCGGCCTTTTTGGAATCAGATAGGGGAACACATTTTAACAGCGAGCTTGTGAAGATGATTTGTGTAGCGCTAAATATCGACCAAAAGTTGCATTGCAGTTACCGACCAGAAGCCTCAGGGATTGTGGAGCAGATCAATGGCACGATCAAGAGCAGGATAGCAAAAGTGTGCTCCTCAACGACCCTGAGTTGGCCTGATGCCCTGCCATTGGTCCTCATGAGCCTTCGTAGTACCCCAGACAGAAGAACAGGGTTGTCACCACATGAGGTGTTAATGGGGAGAGCAATGAGGCTGCCATCTATCCCAGCTACTGCACTGTTAAATATCACAGATGATATGATCCTGGACTATTGTAAGGGGCTGTCTGACGCCATGCGTTCTGTGTCCCTTCAGGTGCAGGCTGCCGAGGTTCCAGCGTGCCAGGGCCCTTGCCATGACCTGTATCCTGGGGACTGGGTCCTGGTGAAGAAACATGTGAGAAGAAGCTGTTTGGATATTCGTTGGCGTGGGCCTTTCCAGATCATCCTGATCACGAACACAGCTGTAAAGGTGGGAGGCCTGCCCAATTGGATCCACGCGTCACATACGCGAAGGGTTCCAGCACCTCTGGAAGAAACAGCTCCTCTCTCGGATAGACGTCCAGCAGAGGACCGAGAAGCCATAGAGGGGGCTAGCCAAGCTGTAGAGGTGCCAGCGGAAGCAGGGAACGAGTCTGACCAAGCTGAGGACGGTCAGTACAACAGCGAAACAGACGACGCTACAGAAGGAGAAAGTAGCTGGGAGTACGAGTCAGACCCTGACAGGTCTGAGAGAGAGCGAGAACAGACAAGAAGGAGAAGGAGTAGAAGGGCACGTGGAGAAGCTAATTGGCCGCAAAGAAGGAGCTCTAGCCTGAGGTCAACTCCAGAAGTAACCCTTCCTCCGATATCTGAAGACTCAGACCCAGAAGAAGGTGCTCAGGGCGCTGAAGCACCGGACCGAAGAAGGTCAAGAAGAGTGCGTGTGCCTAACAGAAGATACTCCACACCTGAGTGGACATATCTGGCGACAAATGTCTGTGAAACCGGAGACAGGGAGGATCCGAGCGGTGGTGGTGTCCAGTTCTGAGCCCATTATCACCGTGGAAATACGACTGTTGGTACCCGGTGTCGAGCAAGAAGGGTCACTAACATTCATGCTCCCCAGACCTCCCCGCCTCAGCAAGTTAAAACACATGTTTCTTACAGAATTGCAATTCCCCGACTTTGGTACAACGATAACAGCACATGAAGAGCACAATCTTCGCTTGGAAATACTGAACTATGCTATTGAAGCTGCAACCACAAATCTGATAGTAGACTGTTAAAGGACTTTGTAAATAAAGCAAGCAGAAAAAGAAGATTACCTAGCGCCCAGGAAGCAGAGAATTTTAGGGAACTTCCCTTGAGTTGATGGAGAAGGGCTAGGGTTGTCTTTTTGAACTGTTAAAGGACTTTTGCGAAGAAGGTTGTCAGCCTCCAGTTGTGTGGATTCTAAAGACAAAAGGATTAAAAAGAGACTGTAAAGGAACGAGAAGAAAAGAACTTTTTGATAAGATAAGAGAGAGCCAGATTGTCTGACGAAATGGAGGCCGGCACCCCGAACCGCAGAGCTAAATGTACAATAGGTACACTAATAGTAGGAGTGATAATATTAATAGCGTTAGTGGTAACAATTTCTTATGTAAAGGGACATGAGGAAGAGGTAAAGGTAACTGATGTGAATTCTGTAGTAACACTTATACCTACTGTTGCTGGTGAGAAAAGGGAAAACACTCAAGAGAAAGCGTTATTGGCTGCAGAAGCCCGCAGGTTACATGTAGACGAGTCCCAAGGAGACTTTAGGTCGAATGCTTATGCTAAACTTTTATATGAATACGTGGATGCCATGGAGGTTAAGGATTGCTACGTCTGCATGCAGTTGCCGGCGTCTGTGGATGAAGGAATTCGCTATCATCACCTCCCTCTGACATATGGCATTACATGTAGCTTATTGCTTAGTATATTTTATGAGAGAGATAGTTTTGAATACTATTTCTCCAATTATGATTCAGTGTTGCCAGAAGTCCCAAATTATAAGCAGATGAACAAATGGGATTACTGGAAGAGTGAAGACAGATTGGCCAAGTTCTTCATTCCTTGGATTACCTTAGATACTTCACATGCCCGTAGAAATAACCTGACATGCAAGGTGTCAGAAGTCGAGAAGAAGTTCATAGGGCAGGTGGATGATCGTTACAGAAGACAAAAGATTTTGAAAAAATCAGGACAGGGGAAAACAGATTGGACCGAGGAAGAGAAGTCACACCAGAGAAAGGGTAGTAGTGGTCCAATAGCTTTAGATAAAGCGCAGAGAGGAAAGCTATGTCTTCACAGAGCCAAAACGTATTATGAAAATGTATACGTTGGAGAAGTTGACTGTGAACATGCTTTTAATTTAGAGTATTACACTAAGGATTTCCTGAAGGGAATGCAAGTGATTCCAAATGTGTATTTTGTATGTGGAAGAAATGCTTACGTGAGACTACCTGACAACTGGTATGGATCATGTTACTTGGCAATTGTCTTCCCCAAAATATATCATGCACAAGACTTAGTGATTATTGAGGGCAAGACATCTTCGAGGGGAAGGAGAGATGTAGGCGATGCAGAAATGGTTGGAGATGTCTTTGGAGCTATGTTCCCTCTTTTGGGAATAATCCTTAATGATGTTAAAATTAGACGACTGGCAACAGTTGTCGACAGGTTGTCTGCCAGCACTGCTCAGTCCTTAATGCTGGTAGAAGGAGAGATGCAATCGATAAGGGCTATGGTTCTTCAAAATCGTCTTGCATTAGATGTCCTACTAGCAAAAGAGGGCGGAGTCTGTAAGGCTTTGAAGGTCCAGGAATGCTGCACTTACATTCCAGACAATTCGAAGCCCCTTGAGAAAGTTATTAAGAACATAACTAATATTCACAAGGAGATCGAAGACTTGAGTAGAGAAAATGTCTGGGAAAAGGTGGGCCACGGAATGAGTACAGTTGGAGGGTGGTTTTCCACCTTAGGCAAAAGCTTTGTTTGGTACATTCTAAAGCCTATCATCATAATATTGATCTGTGGGATTATATTGTGGGGATTGGTGAGGGTATTCAAATGGTACAGAGCAAGAAGGTCAGAAAGGGCCCAAAGAGAACAGCTGCAGAGATTGGCTGCCATACAAGATAATCAGTACAGGAGCCTGAGAGCTCTGGAAGCGCAGAGAATGCCAGCAATAACTTCAGTTTAAATGTTAGTGATGACCCCGAGAGGTCATCAAAGGGGGGAACTGAGAGAGCGCAAACTGACTTAAATGTATGAGTACATCACACTTACCTGTAGTAAGCACAAATCATGAGGAGAAATGCCATGAGTGCTAATAGTATCTGCAATTATATTCTAAATGTATAGCTAATGTAGAGATTTAAGTAGGAGTGGAACTAATACAGAAATGTGTGACACTATATGATTTTATTAGATGTGATTATTTTTGAATCTATGTCGTGTAGCTGTTAACATGTAAGATGGTCTGTGGTTAAACGCAGAATGTGGTAGGCCTCAGGGCCAGAGCTGGAGCTAAAAGGGAAGGTGTTTCTTTTCACGACACAGATTGTATTAATGTTTTGGTCATCGCATTAAATGGGCCATGATTTATAAAATGTTTACTGAATAATAGAATAAGAGTATTAACATGCTTTAATTAAATGAAGAAGTTGAATGCTATAATCATAATGAGAAATATTGTAGGCCTGAAATGTTTTAGCATTGATTTACACGTACATGTCTAGGCTGAGAAATGTTGCAAGCCTTTTTAGAAGTCTATGAGAGTTGGGTTCTTGGCGGCAGATATCTGTCTGCAACAGGAAAGGGGGGATCCAATTATAAATGAATGAATAGAGGTCTGTTCAGTAGGCGGCCCAGACATGGAGGAGGGTTCTGGAATGTTTAAGGGGTATCAGCGGGCCGGAGAAGAGCCTGAGAAGCAAGGTCAACTCTAACGTCTGAGGCCCAATACAAAGCATCATGGAAAAAGCCTGAAGCTACACCACGTGAGAGGCGTTTCGCAAGGGGCGTCTCAAATGTTGTTGACTGTTTTGTATTAGGGACAGCACCCCTGGGTGGAGTTAGAGCAGAGACCTGAGGACCCTTTAGAGAGCGGATGGGTAGGCAGAGAGGGGTCATGACTGGAGAACTATAGGTTTTCACCAAGAGACTTAGAGTGAGTGACTTCCCTTGGGGGTCATTCATTGCTGACACCTTTGTTAGGTTGGGATTTGGTTAAGTAGGGATACCATCTAGAACAGGGTAGGGACGCCTAACCTGTGTGTTTTCCTCCAACCTAAATGAAGGAGAGATATGCGTCTATGCTGATAGCTTTATTATTCTTAGAACTTGTGTTAGTGATTTCTGTTGCTCGTCTGAGGGCTTTTCGAGAGCACATGTATGTAATTGGACCTGTGTATCTCGTGAATCTCATTCTGAGATGCCTGTATTTGCAGCTCATTATATCTTTACAATAAACTTTTGAAAGCTAGAAGTTGTTTGTGATCTTTGGGAGTAGAGTCCTTTATTGGGTGAACTAACTTGCAGATGGGTGTACTGTTTTCCTCCAAGACAGGCAACAAAGGTTCAGTCGACCAGATCGAGGTTTAGATCAATAGATATAAGGTATCGATCAAAATCTCGCCCTTTCATAGTCATTCATGCCTTTTTACTGTGAATCTCTCTTAGATTGAATGTTAGGCTTGTGTGATATATTTATGCTTTCTCTGGTCGATTTACACTACTTGGTTACCAGTTGTGTTACTAATCGGAATAGTTTGAATTTGGATTTTTTCCAGTCTATGTTTATTTGTGTTTATTATATTGTACTGCTCTCTGTTACCATCAGGGCTACTTTAGCACTATGTACCACCTTTCAATAAAGTAAGTAAACTCCATTCTAAAAATGTGGAGAGAGAGTCGTCTTGTGTTGAAGTGAGTAAAGCCAGGAGGTTCTCAAAATGCAGCAGTTAGGGGCATTTAGGGGCATATTACCAAGCATTAGCGAAAAATATCGCTAAGCTTGGTTAGCGGCTATATTTATATCGCCGTGCTTCGCCTATTTTTATCGCTTAGGAGCCTTGCTATTATCAAGGTTTATCTCCTAAGCGATAAAAATCGGCCAAAATGCATGAATATCGCTGAAAAGTCAGCGATATTCATGCATTACCGAGCAAATGCTCTTAGCCATGTTATCCACCTACCATTGGATAACATGGCTAGGAATTGCTCTGGGCAGGCGTTAGCTTTTGGAGATAATCGCGCTTAGCGCGATTATTTCCAAAAGTAGGTAATAGGAGATAGCGATGTTAGCGACTGTTTCCAGTCGCTAACATCTTGGCACGCCCATTTTGCATGTCTTTAGCGATATATATCGCTGACATGCAAAGTGGGCTCCCAGAAGCTCGCTATCTCCTACTAGCTGTCGCTAACTGGTGTTAGCGACAGCTAGGTAATAGGGCGATAAAATTATCGCCACTTTAGCGGGAAAAATTCCCGCTAAAGCGGCGATAAGGCCCTTGGTAATCTGCCCCTAAAACACCTTAAGAGTAACAGTCATTAGGGGCAAAATAACGGCGAGTTAATAAAGTTCATATTACAACAGCCATAATAACAAGTGCCCGATTGTAAATCGCTCATAAAAAGGGTGGCATTCACCGCAACTGGTAAAAACCATTACCAGAAGGGGACGTATACCATATGCCAGGTGCAGTAAATAGACCTATTCCCATGTTAAACTTTGAAATGAGGCATAACACGCAGTATCGGTGTGTGGAACGGAACATTCTGAATGTTTTGCAATTTTTCTCATAGTTTTCCCAGGATTAAGTATGTTTGACCTGCTGAAATCTGCCTTAGCAAAATTGCTGAATTTGCCGTATTATTTGGAATTTCAATCCCTCCGCAAAAATTCCTTTTGAGTTGCGGTTGGAATTCTACAAACTCGGATTCGGAGCCCGAAGAAGTAACATCTTCATCTGAGAGCGCTGACACTGTTAGTGAGAAGGAACTCGGGGGCATATTAAAAAGGAGTGGCGATAATATTATCGCCGCTTTAGAGCCCGTTTTCAGGCAAAAAGAGGCAATAATATTATCGCATTATCAACAAGGACACGCTAGCGCGTATATCCTTGCTTCAGCGCCCCTTGTCAGCACGCCTCCCATCGCATCGCTAATGAGATGTAAAGGAGGCGTGCCTGACAAGACTCCCTTGGGTAAATATCGCTAACCCAGCTTCGTCATAATAACACATTATAATCACGTTCAGTATGCCTTAACACAGTAATTTAACGTCTGTTAAATTCCTGACTAAGGCATACCTAACATGGGGGGTGGATTGTGTGGCTAAGACCACAGGCCCTATCACCAAGGATATCACCGTTTTCCATGGAACATCGCTGGAAAACCAGCGATGTTCCATGGAAAACATCGCTATCACTGGAATATTTATCGCCATTGCGCTATGCGTTGTTAATACAGCGCTAGCATGGCGATAATTATCGGTGAATGCCGGCGATAAAAATCCTCACGCTAAGAGCGGCCAGCGATAATTATCGCTGCCGCTTGTTGATATGCCCCTGGGAGAGTCCTGATTTGAGACGGTTGCGTCATGAGGGAGGATTGGGAAGGAGTGACCGCAAACAGCGTTTATGCAGTGCAAACAGTGCCAGCCTGCTGTGCGCAGCTTGTCGCCCCCACCCTTCTTACCAGTTCAGCAAACAGGCTGCACCTCGCCTGGCACGAGCCTGAAAGATCTAGTTAGCTGCATTTCCAGCAAGACTTTCCTACAGGTTACAGGCGGGCGGCGGCCGTGCATGGCGCCGTGCCACCCTGCGGCCGGCCAGGCAGGTCACGTGCTGTCAGTGGCACACGCTGCTGCCAGCAGACTCTTACCTCTGCCCCAGCAGCACCTTTGATATTTCGCATACTTGCTCTCACGTGACGTGTTCAAAGATCACCGCCTGACCGCTATACACAAACACTCGCTCCTCTAAACATCGGGTAATCGGTGGAAGTGAGAGGCGGCAGATCACGCCTCAGGCGCTGTGGAACTGTACATATCATGCTCCTGCCCTACTTCTTTAGTTGTCTTGATAATCAGTAACAGCTTCTACTGGTACTCAACACGTTATCACTCACTCTGACACACCTCAAAAGCATGCCTGCCTCTGTATGGATATCTGTAGCATTCAGGGTGCTTGAGAGGCTTACAGCAGGTGCATGAATCTACTGAGCTAATTTCCTTGTGTGCTATAATCTCTCCCCTTGTGTCACAGACGCTTTCAAGCTGCCTGTGTCATGTGCGTGTTTTCAGGCACTGGGTTCCTTTGCAAAAGGACAGCATAGCGAAGTCTCATCCCGGTGCAGAGCACCACCCAACAGAAATGTGTTCCAGGAGGTAGGATACCCAGATATCCCGGAGCATCTCTCTTGACACCAGGGACAGTCTCCCTGTTTATAAATTCTTCTGTTGTGCAGTCTGGCTTCATTCATGCAGCACATCAGCACTTTTTGAGGGTGAACCTGAGGCCCGGACCCAGGCCCGCCTCTAGCATGCTGGATCTGGGAGGGCCATGAAGCGGCATGGGTGGGCCATGAAGCAGCATGGGTGGGCCATGAAGCTGCATGGGTGGGCCATGAAGCAGCATGGGTGGGTCATGAAGCAGCATGGGTGGGCCATGAAGCTGCATGGGAGGGCCATGAAGCAGCATGGGTGGGTCATGAAGCGGCGTGGGTGGGCCATGAAGCAGCATGGGTGGGCCATGAAGCTGCATGGAGGGCCATGAAGCTGCATGGGTGGGCCATGAAGCAGCATGGGAGGGCCATGAAGCGGCATGGGTGGGCCATGAAGCTGCATGGGTGGGCCATGAAGCAGCATGGGTGGGCCATGAAGCTGCATGGGTGGGTCATGAAGCAGCATGGGTGGGCCATGAAGATGAATGGAGTTGCCTACCACCTCCTAGGTGTCTGAGAGCTAGCTCTGGACATGCAAGATGGTCTTGTAGGGAGGGGTATAAGCAGGGTCGGATTGGGATCACAATTCGGCCCGGGCACTGACGGACAAAGTGGCCCACATTCAAGGGGCGTGACCCATATTTAAGGGGCGTGGCCCACATTCAAGGGGCGTGCCCTTTTATGAAACACCATTTGCACAGACAAGGAATGAAAGTGGGAGGATACTGTTCTTGCACAGGACACAGGGCCAAGGTGACAATGGCCTACATGCTGAGCAACTAAAAAAAATAGCAAGGCCCCTTTCTGTCACAAAATTATTCCAGCCCTCCAGCACAGGAGCACCTGAAAAGCAGCAAAGCCCCTGCTATTACTAACCTACTTAGCCCTCCCAGACCTTCAGCTCAGGAGCACATGAACAGAGGTAAGGCCCCTGCAATTAGTAAATTAATCAGCCCTCCAGGCCTCGGGAAAATGTCGTGGCAGGGAAGCACAAAACACAGCTTTCTGGGTCATCCAAGGTAGCCAGGTAGCCAGGGGGAGGCTAAGGTGAAGCTGGTGCATGGGAAGTGCCTTCCCAGTGTGTTCTGGCAGTTTGAGTGTTTATCATTTACTGTAGTATGACTCTTGTACCTGTGTATGGTACCCTTTTGTAACTTGCACATGTCACTTTCCTCTGGTACCACACTGTATGCTACCTCTCACTTTTGTTTGCTTTAGATACTTGCACAAGTGCCACCATTGCCTACGTAACGTTTGTTCTTGTGCTGGAGTGTCTGCCATTTATTGCAGTATTATACCTCTACTTGTACTTTGTACGCTTTTGGAACCTGCACACATATCACTTTTTCCTCCTGTAATGTACCGATTGCTACCTCATGTATTTTGGTTGCTCACTATTGTCACTTTTGATTCATGTAACTGAACGTTTGCTTTTGTAATTTATCCACTTGTAATTTTTCTCCTCATGTATTATTGCTGTTCCTAGTGTGAAGCGCTCTGACACCTTCGGGTAAAGTCCGCGCTATATAAAATCGCATAACTAAATAAAAAAAATAAAAAAATTCCAAACATCACCTGGCCCCCACAGCAAGACCCATTCTTCCTCGCCCACTATGCCCTGAATGTGAAGGGGTGTGGGCGAGGTGTTAATACTAACACCGTTTCTGGGCAGCATGGGCCCGAGGGGGGCCGAGGTGAAAATGGCTCAAAGGCCTGAGAAACACCTGGCCTCCAGGGAGGCTGATTCTTGCAAACAATCACCCCTTCCCAGCCCAGCCTCAGCTTGATTGCTTGGCAGGGCAGGGGTGAAGGAGAGGCCACAGCTGACAATCGCTGTCCGGCCGCACAGCGAGGCTGCTTTCATTTTCTCTGTCTGTCTCCGTGCACTCTGTGGGCCGTTTTTTTTTCTCCCCTTTCCTAGTCCACTCTCTGTGGACTGGGACAGGGGAGAAAAAAACGGCCCACAGAGGGCACTGAGGCACCGGCCCTTCGGCCCATGCCCGAATGCCCGCCTTGCCAATCCGCCCCTGGGTATAAGTAGAATACTCTACCTACTGTTTGAGTCGTCCTATTAGTTTTGCTCTGTATTGCAGGTGGGCTTGTAACTGTGTGCCTTGTCTCATCTGCATGCTCTGCCTCACCCTCATCTCTCTCTGCCTCATACTGTGCATTCTCCCTTTCACCCTTTTCTCCTGCCCACCGTACCCTCTGCCTCCTCCCACTTCATCCTTTTCTCTCTCCACCTCAACATCCTCTTTCTCTGTCTCACAGTCACCTCATCATTCTTTCTCCATGCTGTGGCCTCCTCTCTCTCTGCCTCACCCTACCCTCTGCCCTCACCCTACTCTTTCTACCTCACCTTCCTCTCTCTCTCCCTCGCCGTCCTCTTTCTGTGCATCAACCTCCTCTCTCTCCACCTCCAATCTCTCTCCGTCGTACCCTTCTAGCTCGGCCTCCCTCTCACTCCACTGTCTTTCAGACCCAGCCCTCTTCTCCTCTTCATTTAACCTTCTTTCCTTTCTTACTCACTATCCTCCCTCTTTTTACCTCTCCTCCTCCCTCCTCCCTAACTCTTCTATCCATCACCCTCTCCTCTCTCTGCTTCACCTTCTCTCACACCTCATCCTCCTCTCTCTCCACCTCAGCATCTTGTCAGCATCACCTTCACTTCTGCTGCACATGGGGCAGTGATTTGGTGGATGCAAAAGAAGCTTGAACTGCTACCATACAAGTGTGTGTGCATGTACTTGTGTGGGTGAAGTGTGTGTGCATGTACTTGTGTAGGTGAAGTGTGTGTGCATGTACTTGCGTGGGTGAAGTGTGTGTGCATATACTTTTGTAGGTGAAGTGTGTGTGCATGTACTTGTGTGTATGCATGTACTTGTGTGGGTGTGCTGCTGTGTGAAATCGTAACTTGCACTCCTGCTGCTCACGACATGTGCTTCACTGGTAGCTCTAAATCCCTCTCCTGTGGCAACATCAAGGCCTGGATTATATAGAGTGTGCTTACACACGTGCACAAGATTTACAAAGACCTGGTGGCCATGTGTTTTTTAAACAGAAAGTAAGAAGCTGTGCAAAGTTTTAACGTTGAGATTAATGTCTACTGCTGTGAATTTACTCCAAATAAGTCTGATAACAAAAGGAAAACAAATCAAAGTTGGCAACCTGAGGAGAACCAACCAAACATCAAATGTGGGCTGGTTTCTACCAACACTGTGTCAAGAGTGTAACTTCTGAGGTTGACGACTGGACTTCTCATTTGGTGGCTATTTTCTCAAATAATATTTGGTTGTCAGTTTCGTGAGCAAAAAGCATTTTAAAGGGAACAAATAGAAAATTAGAGCCAATGTGAATTCCTCAAACCTGACCAGTCTCTCTTAAAGTGCAACTTGCATGTTCCTTACTCTTTCGCGTTCTCATCCTCCTTTCCACTAGTTTCTCCTAGTCCCTTCTTACTCTCTTTGTTTCTCCATTACTCTCCCCACCTTTTTTTTTTACCAATCTCCTTAAGTCCCTTCACCCTCCTTCTCTGGTCTCCCTCACCAGTGTGATCCTTTGCTCATCATTCTTCACTCTGGTTTGTATGACAGACCCAGGATGTGCCTTTACCACGCTTGCCTTTACAAGGAAAAAGTAAGTATTTTTATATTTTTATATATTTAATGGAGGTTGCCAGAATGCCACAGGGGTGGCCACGCCCAGGTGGGCGGACTTGATTGCCAAACAGGTGTTTTAAAAGTGAATGCCGCCAGGAAGTCTTTGAGAAGCTTCGAGTCCCTGATGAAATGCGCAATGCTTGAAACGCGTCGGACAATGAGCATGATTGTAAGCTGTTGGAATGATTTTCTGCGACTGGCAACCTCCATTAAAGAATATTAGCTACATAGACCTGCTGTGGGCTTCTCCTCATTGGGCTTTCCTTTCGAATTATATATAGCGGCCGTGCCTAGGTCGCGGAGGAGCCCCGCTGTCAATCCACGGACCCGTGATTACGCTAGAACAGCGGAGACGCTTTGGCAGCAGGAGCTATTTTTGGAGGTTCTAAAGTGCAGACAGTAGGAGGTGATTCTTACCGCAACCCACTGGGGGAAGATGTATGTTTAAAGAGACTATTGACGGCATTCGGCCCACTGGGGAAGCCTACAAACACCACAAGTACCAGAATGCCACAGGGGTGGCTACGCCCAGGTGGGCGGACTTGATTGCCAAACAGGTGTTTTAATAGTGAATGCCGCCAGGAAGTCTTTGAGACGCTTCGAGTCCCTGATGAAATGTGCAATGCATGAAACGCGTCGGACAATGAGCATGATTGTAAGCTGTTGGAATGATTTTCTGCGACTGGCAACCTCCATTAAAGAATATTAGCTACATAGACCTGCTGTGGGCTTCTCCTCATTGGGCTTTCCTTTCAAATGATGTATAGCGGCCGTGCCTAGGTCGCGGAGGAGCCCCGCTGTCAATCCACGGACCCGCGATGACGCTAGAACAGCGGAGCCGCTTTGGGAGCAGGAGCTATTTTTGGAGGTTCTAAAGTGCAGACAGCAGGAGGTGATTCTTACCGCAACCCACTGGGGGAAGATGTATGTTTAAAGAGACTATTGACGGCATTCGGCCCACTGGGGAAGCCTACAAACACCACAAGTACCAGAATGCCACAGGAGTGGCCACGCCCAGGTGGGCGGACTTGATTGCCAAACAGGTGTTTTAAAAGTGAATGCCGCCAGGAAGTCTTTGAGAAGCTTCGAGTCCCTGATGAAATGCGCAATGCATGAAACGCGTCGGACAATGAGCATGATTGTAAGCTGTTGGAATGATTTTCTGCGACTGGCAACCTCCATTAAAGAATATTAGCTACATAGACCTGCTGTGGGCTTCTCCTCATTGGGCTTTCCTTTCGAATTATATATAGCGGCCGTGCCTAGGTCGCGGAGGAGCCCCGCTGTCAATCCACGGACCCGCGATGACGCTAGAACAGCGGAGCCGCTTTGGGAGCAGGAGCTATTTTTGGAGGTTCTAAAGTGCAGACAGCAGGAGGTGATTCTTACCGCAACCCACTGGGGGAAGATGTATGTTTAAAGAGACTATTGACGGCATTCGGCCCACTGGGGAAGCCTACAAACACCAAAAGTACCAGAATGCCACAGGGGTGGCCACGCCCAGGTGGGCGGACTTGATTGCCAAACAGGTGTTTTAAAAGTGAATGCCGCCAGGAAGTCTTTGAGAAGCTTCGAGTCCCTGATGAAATGCGCAATGCATGAAACGCGTCGGACAATGAGAATGATTGTAAGCTGTTGGAATGATTTTCTGCGACTGGCAACCTCCATTAAAGAATATTAGCTACATAGACCTGCTGTGGGCTTCTCCTCATTGGGCTTTCCTTTCGAATTATATATAGCGGCCGTGCCTAGGTCGCGGAGGAGCCCCGCTGTCAATCCACGGACCCGCGATGACGCTAGAACAGCGGAGCCGCTTTGGGAGCAGGAGCTATTTTTGGAGGTTCTAAAGTGCAGATAGCAGGAGGTGATTCTTACCGCAACCCACTGGGGGAAGATGTATGTTTAAAGAGACTATTGACGGCATTCGGCCCACCGGGGAAGCCTACAAACACCACAAGTACCAGAATGCCACAGGGGTGGCCACGCCCAGGTGGGCGGACTTGATTGCCAAACAGGTGTTTTAAAAGTGAATGCCGCCAGGAAGTCTTTGAGAAGCTTCGAGTCCCTGATGAAATGCGCAATGCATGAAACGCGTCGGACAATGAGCATGATTGTAAGCTGTTGGAATGATTTTCTGCGACTGGCAACCTCCATTAAAGAATATTAGCTACATAGACCTGCTGTGGGCTTCTCCTCATTGGGCTTTCCTTTCGACTTATATATAGCGCCGTGCCTAGGTCGCGGAGGAGCCCCGCTGTCAATCCACAGACCTGCGATGACGCTAGAACAGCGGAGCCGCTTTGGGAGCAGGAGCTATTTTTGGAGGTTCTAAAGTGCAGACAGCAGGAGGTGATTCTTACCGCAACCCACTGGGGGAAGATGTACGTTTAAAGAGACTATTGACGGCATTCGGCCCACTGGGGAAGCCTACAAACATCACAAGTACCAGACTGCCACAGGGGTGGCCACGCCCAGGTGGGCGGACTTGATTGCCAAACAGGTGTTTTAAAAGTGAATGCCGCCAGGAAGTCTTTGAGAAGCTTCGAGTCCCTGATGAAATGCGCAATGCATGAAACGCGTCGGACAATGAGCAGGATTGTAAGCTGTTGGAATGATTTTCTGCGACTGGCAACCTCCATTAAAGAATATTAGCTACATAGACATGCTGTGGACTTCTCCTCATTGGGCTTTCCTTTCGAATTATATATAGCGGCCGTGCCTAGGTCGCGGAGGAGCCCCGCTGTCAATCCACGGACCCGCGATGACACTAGAACAGCGGAGCCGCTTTGGGAGCAGGAGCTCTTTTTGGAAGTTCTAAAGTGCAGACAGCAGGAGGTGATTCTTACCGCAACCCACTGGGGGAAGATGTATGTTTAAAGAGACTATTGACGGCATTCGGCCCACTGGGGAAGCCTACAAACACCACAAGTACCAGAATGCCACAGGGGTGGCCACGCCCAGGTGTGCGGACTTGATTGCCAAACAGGTGTTTTAAAAGTGAATGCCGCCAGGAAGTCTTTGAGAAGCTTCGAGTCCCTCATGAAATGCGCAATGCATGAAACGCGTCGGACAATGAGCATGATTGTAAGCTGTTGGAAGGATTTTCTGCGACTGGCAACCTCCATTAAAGAATATTAGCTACATAGACCTGCTGTGGGCTTCTCCTCATTGGGCTTTCCTTTCGAATTATATATATATATATATATATATATATATATATATATATATATATATATACATATCCACTACAAAACAAAGGTTAGAGGGGTGTTATAGTTAGGAAATATAATTTTTTTTAAACTTAGAAATTCACAAAAAAAACAAAGGTTACACATACATTATAGTTAGGCTCAGATCTCACTTGTACAAAACAATTGAAGTTCAGCAGTTAAAATTACCTGGGCTAACTATAACTTACGCACCTGCAATTCACTGCTTATTAATTCACATATTACATCAGTAAAGACATGGTCAGTGACATCCCTGATGAAATCTGCATGATTTTAATATCTGCCCGGATAGTGATGCGGGGGGTGGGGGGATTTTAGAAGCTTATAAAGCCATAGCTCTGGGGGTCTGTAAACTTATGACAGTCACAGCAAAGAGCACCGGTGTGTCAAAATCCCTAACGGGTTTGATAGGGATTGTGACTGAAAGTGGCAGTCACTGATAGGAGTAGCAATAAATGAGTTTAAGTGTCAGTAACTGAGTTAGGGTGAGTGAGAACGATGGAGTGACGGTAAGAGTGAGTGCAGTCAGTATGAATGAGTAGCTGTGAGTTAATTAGTGTAATAATAAGCGACAGTGTGTGAGTGAATGTAAGATTAAGTGCAAGAGGGCGTGATACATGAGTGCAAGTGAGTAAGAATGGTTGTGTCGGAGTGAGAAGGTGAGAATGAGTTTGAGTTAGTGAATGTAAATTAGCATGAGTGGAAATGTGGTAGGCTTGCAAGTCTGCTTTTGGCCCTTGCAAAATACTGGTGTTGTCATACTGGAGGCAATTATTAGGAGGTAGGGATCTGGCATACTAATTTTGACATAAAGGTCACCAATGGTAAATGGATACCACTAGTAGCATAATTCCAGGACTGGCATATTTTATTTAAATGTTGGTAAAAGGGGCACCAATAGCTTATGGGGGCACCCATGGCAAAACACTAGCCCTGACACAATGGAGGTTATTGTTGGCATATGGGTCGCCCATGGCAGGGTTTGAAAGAATCGGGGTCAACTCATGCCGTACGTCAGGTTCCATTGACTTGGCACATCATGAAAGGACTTTTAAATGTAATGACTAAATTTTCATGCCATGGCTTTTTAGCAGATTCATGTGAAAATTGTGTTTTTTAAAATCCATTATATGACACATTATTTCAATATTTTCTTGCAGGGAAAGCCCCCTGTCCCAAAACCCATTCAAAAGAGCGCTGGTTTATTCGCTTTGCTCAGTCAAATTTAGGGCAAGTATTGTATTACATACATACCATCACTTTCAAAGGTTATGTCAGCACCCTAATATATGTAGATCGAAAAATGACATTTGTGTTGTATTTTTATATTAATTACACATTTATAATGTAACCTCAGTGATGTCAATTATTGTGATGTGATCCAGGTTAAGGTAAAGTCACATCACTTCAGGGTCAAAGGTGATACAACGTCACTTTGATGACAAAAAGGTCAAAGTGTGTGTGGCGTCACTTCCACTATCCTTGGCATTTTGGTGAATTGACGTCCAGGACTTTGCCTCTTTCACTAACTAAAGGTTTACAAAGAACCTTCAAACCGAGAAACACCCCAATGTCCTCACCACCTCTTGTTGGGATGCACTAACAGCTTGCCCAAAGAACAGGAGTTGCACAGACAAGTAGTAACAGTTATACAAAAAAGTCAAGACTGAAGGCTGGTGTTGAGTATGACATATGGTTGCAACCTCTCAGAAACTTCCACTTAGGCACTATTTTTTCCAGTGTGTCCCATGTGAGATATATGCAAATACTGGATGGTGAGATGCACACCTATGTAATCCCATTCTCAAAATAAACCTCGTTTGATGTACTCTCTCAATTAAACCTGATGGGCGTGCTCGCTTACTCTGCGCTCTGTCCAATTGCGCTGCAATAATAGTAAGAACACAAGGGAACCACATTACGATTCCCATCAAGTGAAATATGAGTAGAGAATTCGGAAAATGTTTGATCTGGAGACAGAGAAACATATGTCACGGTAAGCTTGTTGGCAGAGAATGTTATTACTGAATAGTAATGCCCGGGCCTGTAAGGGCCATGAACTAGCGAGTATAGCATTGCTGTTCAGATTTCAGAAAACTGGCTTCTGGGGTGACATGGGCAAGGAGAGGACGATGTTAAAATTGATGGCAGTAGAAATAGACACACTTAGAAATTGTATATACACGCGTTTAAAAAAGCTAAAAGTGTTGTACCTATACCAGTGCATGTAGTATTCTGATTACATTATAATCATGATAATTGTAATGATTGGTGATGTATTTTTTATGTTTATAGATAACCCCGAAGAAGGTTTTTTTCCCCGAAATGCATTGGGTGTTTATCAATAAAGCATGACATGTGGAAACATACATCATTCTTGTGCTTATTTGAAGAATATTGTTTTGTAAAATAGAAAAAAGCATTTAGGGTGCAGGAGTATTAAAACTCTGAATGTGTCTTGGCTTTGACACACTGCGCTAGTAAGCTGAGCTAATGGTTGTGTATAAATAAAAAATGCAGTTTTGCCAATTTTTGAAAGAGAGCAGTGCTTCTCTCAGCCCTCGAAATAAAGTGAAACTTAATCCTATTTTGTCAGACGAGACAGCAAATATGGGGGGATATTCTCAAGAACGCGTGATAAGTACCGCAAAGTTAGCTTAATGCAACTCTTCATATCGCAGTCCATCGCGGGAAAATTACGGCCTGTTAACTCAGTATTCACAACACGGAGATACTATGCGATAGGCAGATGACAATGCGTCAAATGTCCACGTTAAAGTCAACGCGACACCTCTAAAATGCGAAACACCAATGCGAAAATAGTAGCGATGAGGTCAATCGCAATACAAACATCAGCGATAACCAGTGACAGGCCTGCGATTCCTATGCGTCTTGCGTGGAAATGCCCCATAAAAGCAGAGTTTAAAAATCAGTGAGATGGCATCGTACGAGCACCAGCCCACAGCCATGACATAGAATAAATGACCATTGTCCTGCATCAGATAGGCATCCCCTCACAAACTGGCACAGGGCTTATTGACATGCATTCTGTATGAAACCTGCGCCAGTGCGGAAACATACATGGGACACACTGTGAAACTGCATCTCCTCTTCACATTGCAGAGGAACAAACAACACCCCCTGCACACAGACATGCCATGTCCCTGACCAAACATTAATGAATTCTATGAACAAAAGGGGATAGGTACATAAACAAGTGGTGGGGGCTAGACCCTTTATAGAATATGTAACACAAATTGCCCGAACCACAAAATCTCCACAAGCTTCTTGAGAGGGAACGATCAATTTATTGTGATCACCCTCGACACTTTACTTAGTGTCAATGTTTTAAAAAAAATCTTTTTCAAGTTATAACAAGCTACATGATAGAAAACGAACAATACATTAAATATTTACACAGCTATAAATACTTTGTACATACATGAAAAACAAATTCTTTGCACATTACAAAAAAGAAAATTCCTTGCATCAAACATTACAAAAAAACTAAGAATACATCGCAAACAACATTAGAACAAACATTACAATCAAAAAATGAGAAAAATATAGAGAAAACCAATCCAAGGGGGAATTATAAGCAAATGAATGGCTCTTAAACAAATTAATACTGGACCAGCCGGTCCTAGTATCGTGAAGAGGACTTTTTATTCCACCCTATGAAAGTGCCGACGCGTTTCGAGATCAGGCACAATGTCGCTGATCTCTCATCAGGGCTGTTTTATTCTTTGTATCTGCAAGATGCAAAGAAAATATTTTACTGAGTAAAAAGAACACAAGAGCAGCGGATTCTCGCTGATTGAGATGAGGAGAGAGACCATCGTGTCTCCACCATCAACCCATTACCGAGCAAACTGCGACGTAAGCATCTTTACCACTGAATTAAAGCGGCTCCACAAACCAAGGAGCAAAGCACTCCCAAATCTCGAGCCCAACCATTAAGGAGGACTCGCCCGCGAGTTCACGGCTTATCCAAAGCCCAACTCCGACTAAGACAAGGCACCCGTAAAACCTGGGCACCTTGCTCACGTGTAACAGCGCCTGACCAAGACCATCAAACCGATTCGGCAGGAGTTCGTAATGAAAACAGGCAATGATTAATATAGTCCTGATGATGTTCCCGGTTCATTAGGAGCCAGGGGATCGAAACATTGACGCTTAAACAGTTTTGCAGGAAATTCATTTGTATATTATTCTGTAGACACTGTATGTCGAAACTTGCTGTAATTGATTAATAATTTGCAAGCGACAGTTGGCTCCAAAACTTTTTTGCCTGTAAAAACTCTTTTCTTGACTCACCTATTTGTCTTACTTTATGTTTTTCCGACTCTTGGGATAGGTACAGGATTGTGCCCTATCTAAATGTTTGTATTTGACCCCCTCCAGGTCAACCAAATTCTTTTGATCCTAAATTAAATATTTCCTCACCCGGCTGGGTCTGGAAATTGGACTGTAGTACTGATTGTGGTCTATAAGTTTATTGTTTTGTCTATCGAATTTCCTGAGGACCCTTGTTCTCTTTAATAGTTGATTACCCATGGTCTAAAGGTATTTATTGGGTTCCCTTGTTTACATGAAAAAAGCACTGATAGCGACACACACAACAGTTGGCATGTGTGATCCCTGACCCCGAGCGGACATGCCCTCCCTCATGTACCCCTTCGGCCGAGCCCGCACTCCGGGGGCATGCCACATAGCAACATTATCCATTGCGGGACAGGTGGCACAGACACTACAACAGAGACACACGCATCAGTCACTTCCTTGGCACTCCACACCCAGATCCACGTGTGGAAGAGCCACACCCCTACGCTGTGCTGCCATACGCCTGTCCACTCCGCTTACCCTCACAGCGAGGTACAACACGACTACATGTCCCAGGTCTACTCCCCTGCCTGCAGTGACATGGTTGCACATGCTGTACACAGCAAAATGTAATGTGGAATAGCCTGTGGGCCTCATGCATACATAATGACCACACAGAGACACACTGAGTTTGTGGAACTGACTACGGGCATGTGCACCCGGCCCGTTAATTGCCAGGGTCACCTGTCCAGTGACGCCTGTGCTGGATGGGTGTTGGGTAGTGTAAACCACCCCACAGGGGTTGGTTAGTGCTGGCAACAACCACAACAGTGATCAGGCAATCAGCAGTACAAGCTTCAAATGGCAAGGGTCCATGGCTTGAGCTGCACAGAGTCAGTGGCCCAGGATGCACTGCAGCCACCACAGGCACACCGCCATGGGACGGTGACTTGCGCTGCACAGAGGTGGGGTCACGCGAGCTGTGCGGGTCCTCGTCGGTGTCCAAGGTGAATGTCGCTGAGGGTTGCGGGGGACAGTGGAACGTGTCCTCCTGGGCATGATGCAGAGGGCAGAAGCAAGCAGAAACAGGCAAATGGCGGAGTTCAGTGTTACAGACTCCTCTTTACTACCATGTCAGTATCAGCTACATGATGATGAAGACAATCCCCAGCTCATGGACTCAGATGCCACCAAAGTGCAACAAGGGAGTACCCATGAATTTTGGGGCGCATACTTAGTAGCACCTGTACTAGAAGGGTATGCGGTCTGCGATGAGGCCTGTACAATGACATGAACACTGCCATGAAGAAATCAAGACTCAGTTCCAAATGTGTGACCTAGTTGACCGCAGTGTAGGCCAGAGGCAGAGGTCAGCACGAGTCAACGGCTGTCCAGCCATCTCTCCTCCTGGATCTCTAACACACAATGTTGGAATGGCATGTGGAGCAGATTTGTGGCTGACAGAGGTGGTGGCACCAGAGTTGAGCTGGTGTTTAGCCAGCGACAATGCCGTGTCCTGCCTGTTATGGACTGCATTTGATTGGTGCGAGACCTGCAGGACTGCAGTGTAGGCCAAAGGCCGAAGACAGCAAGGGCCCACAAACATGTGATTGGTATGCTATGCATGGCGTTGGGGGCACCACATCGAAGTGAGTATAGTGATTTAAACACAGCTATAGTAAAATGTCCTCTGCCATTGTGAATCAAGACTCAGTTCCAAATGTGTGACCTACATGTCCGCTGTGTCAGCTGTGGAGTACATCAATGAGAAAGGAGTACTGCGGGCCTTGCTCACGGAGGCCGTGATAGTCTGAGGAGGCTGCCAAGGTCGCGGACCTCATGCTTGGAGCTTGCCACGGCACGAGGCGGGCCCTCTTCAACACACACCGGTGCCTGCAGGTAAGCAGTGGAGCCTGGGTGCGCAGGGGCGGGCAAGACGGTTTCAGGGACCAGAGGCATGGTGTGCATCAGGTGCACAGGATCCAAGGCACCACCGCTCACGGCGTCGGCCTCGTGGCAGGGTGAGAGGAGCCGCCCTGGCAGAGACGTTGGGCATTCCGAAAGAGAACCACGCCCAGAGTTACATGCTTTTTATTCACACCCCAACACTGGCCTGGTGTACGCCGGGTCAGCCCGCTTCGCACACACTTACAGTGGGGGACATCAGAACCTACATTTCAGTGATCTCCCACAATGGCTGGGGTGACATGGTTGCGTCCACTGTCTACTACACTCCAAACAGCTGTTGTGTATGTCGACATGGATATGTGTGCGTTCTGCATACTGCAGTTGGTCCATCACATCCACCGCACACTTGGCATTGTCTACATTCTCATTCATGGGTCACTTGCCTCCTTCGCACATGCCTGGTTCCCAATTCACCCCACATGCTACTAATGTGTGGCTGAGGTGCCATGCCATTGATGGCTTATGTACGTGGCTAGCCCAGGTTCCCACAGTAAGTTGTGCTGTTGTGTCTGGTGGGTGGGCATGTTGTTTGGCACGTTGTATGTGAGCTTGTAACATGTGCTTTCCCAGAGTTGTGAGTTGCATGATTGTGGATTGGAGGTTTGTGGTGTATTCATTTGGTGCTTACCAACAAGCAGTACATTTTCGTAGGTGCCAGCCTGGAAGCGCTGGTTGATGATGGGCTGTCAGAAGATGTAGGAATCATGCACACTGCCTGGGTAGTTGGTGATGACGTTGGTGAAGAGTCCCCGATGGTCCACTTTTGCCTGCACATTGATGGAATTTGTGTGCTTTCTGTTGCGGTAATTGTGTGCAGTGTCGGCAGGGGGAACAAGTAGAACATGTGTGCATTCGATTGCCCCAACACGTGCGGGAATTCAGCTATGGCGTAGAAGCCTTGCTTGGTCTCCAGCTGTTCCTGCGCAGTGTGGAGGAAGTATAGGTACTGGGGTACAAAGCTGATGATGGCATCCAGGACAGGTTTGAGGAACGTTGATAGGGCTCGCTGTGAGACTCCTCTGAATCTGGCGGTTGCTGCTTGGAAGGTACCAGAGGGCAACAGGTGCAGCACGGCCAGCAGCTTTGTCTGAGGTGGGATGTTGGTTGTCCGCTGTTGGTACCATCAGCCTGTGGGCAATGATGTTTAGGATGCAGAGGATGGTTGCCGTTTTGAGCCTGTAGTGCGCAATGACATACTCTGGTGTTAAGTCTGTGAGGATGGGGGGTGGTGGGGGGGGGTGTTGTGGCCCTGTGGGAGCTCTGAGCTGCATGATCAGTAGCTCCATGGCATCTGTTGATCTTCTGGTGTGGCTGTGGCTGGGCTCCCTTTCCTGGTGCAGGCTGTCGTCCGACTTTACACCAGGTCAGAGCAGGTGTCAAATCCCTGCTGTTAATGCACCTTATCATGTGTTTTTTGATCTTATCGTCGATCTGGCTGGTAATTGAGAATGTTACGGAGTAGTGTTGTCGCGTTTTTTTGCACAGGAACGCAAACTCTGCATCTCATTAGCGATAGTTGCAGGGGTCATCTGTGGCGTTGCTTTTTGCGGCTGCTATCGCAGGTAAACTGGTAATATGGGTTGTTAGCACCAGCTTGTGAATGGGGTGATAGTTTTATCGCCACTTTGGCTGTGGTATGGTGCTGTTAATTTGCCAATAAATCCTTGAGAATATGCCCCATGATGCTGTAGATGCACCAAGGGAAAGCAAGCAGCAGCTGTGAGATGAATGCACGTTCGTTTCAGAGTAAGAGCTCAGGATTCATTGCAACAATGTTGCAACTATTGAACGCAGAGTAAAACTCTAAACTCTGAACATAGAAGGAACCTAATTAACTTCTCCTTCCTTCTTCACCGCATTAGACGTGCCAGCAAATAACAAACAAAACTCATTCTCATACAGAACCTCTGCTCAAATATTTTTCAGAGTTATTCCCTGAATTAAAAGTCAAAGTGAAGAAAATGTCCTGTCCAGTCTACAGCCCTGATGAGAATCCCATAAAGAAATAGGGGATTCGAAACGCCTCGGTGTTCTCCTTACTGCTGGGTTATTTAAATAATAATTATCCAGATGTAGCATGTTGGTTGAATTTTATGCAAATTGGATCTAAAAATGTTAACCTAGGAGTGCAACAACCCCTATATTTTCTATGTAATTTGATGCACTACGAAAAGTGGTTGTTGCTTATGGTTGAAATCTTTGACTGGCTTTGTTGTTTCATAATATTTTGTCTTAATAAATGCAATTTATTATGTTCACAATGTATGTAATTTATGTTATTTTGAAACTACGGAATTAGGTGGTGTGTGTCTTTCCACTGACACTTCTTGGAAAAACGTTGAATTTGTGAAAGTTTCTTCTTTTTAAAAAAACGTTGGTAATTAAATTACCCAGACCATGCAAAAAAGATAAATGGTCTGAAGTCTGTTTATTCATTGAAACAGCCACTTGAATAGCAGGCCAGGCTTACTTTCCTTTATAATGTAGATGCACCAACCGGCATCTTTTTTCAAAAGTGCTTGAGGGACACCTCATTCTCCTTCAAATCTTTATCTAAAATTGCCAGTAATATCTTCTAGACCGCACCACCTCTTTTTGTGATGTTAGTCTAACCTTTATTTCCCTAGAGCTGTTCACATCCACACTCTCATTCTTTAAATCAACACTGCAAATAATTATCCGTCATAAAGTCCTGCCTGTAGGGGCTAGCTATCGCTGCGGAGCAATAAATGTAAGGGACACTGACACAACTATGAACTTGGTTGGACAGGAAGTCCCGAGCGACTTCCTCCCGTTTATTTATACCCTTCCGGTCACGCCTGACCTGAAGGTGTTACAATGTGTGCAAGTGGTTCCGGGGCTCAGCCGAGACCCTCGGACCACTAGAACGCTACATCCCTTCCCAAGTTAGTCCTTGTTTGCTGTGTTCATACATTGTTCACGAGTAGCACATATATTCTGCTAGTCTCTGACTGGGCTTAGGGTTAGGTCGGAGATGGTACATCTGTCTTCCTCTCGCTGGCGTTGCTGTTCGCACAGGCAAGTGCACTGGTGATACTGGTGCCGGTAGATTCGGTTCCCCTTCATGTGATGTTGTCCTGGGTTGTTCTTCACACCGTCCCGCTGGCTGGTCATCATTGTGGCTTTCAACGTTTTCTTCAGCCTCTGCTGATTCCGCTGGGATGCGTTTAAACCAGGATATATTGCGGGTCACCTCCTCTCCATCTCTGTGTGCGGTAACTGCAGTGCCTTTGGTGTCCTTGATGACCCATGGTTCGGGCTCGTATGGTGTCCTGAACTTGCCCCCGGGTCTTCGTGTCCGCAGTAGCACCGTATCTCCCGGTGCTAGGTCTCTACTCTGTGCTCTCCTCCTTTTGTCGATCCGTTCATTGTTCAGTCTTTTCCTCCGCTGAGTCTCACTGGACTTGTACGGTTCTGGTGCCCAGCCTTCTGTCATCGGGAGACTGTCTTGCCGATTCCCTGCAAACATCAACGACCACGGTGTTCTCTGTGTTGTGCTGTGTGGCGTGCTTCGATATTCTCCTAGGAACTGTTGTAGTGCTGATTCTGGGTTGATTTCCTCAATATTTGCTATCCTTAATGCTTTGTTGATGGTTCGCATGAACCTTTCGGCCTCACCGTTGGCTTGCGGCCACTGTGGTGTTATGCGGTGATGTCTGATCCCTAGTGTACTCATAAAGTCACGGAATTCACTCCCCTGGAAAGGAGGCCCATTGTCCGTCTTAAGGATCTGGGGACGACCAAACATGGCGAATATTTTGCTCAATATAGGCTGAACATTTCTGAAACTGGTGGATTCAGCTAACTCCACGATGGGATATTTGGAAAATGAGTCTATGAGAACAACCGTTGTTCTCCCATCTGGGAAACTCCCAAAATCCATGCTAACCCAAGACCAGGGTGTAGGGGCATGTTCCTCTGTGATGACAGGCGCTGGGTTTTCAGGAGTGCTGGTGAGTTGGCACAGTCTGCAGTTCTTTACTAGGGTGTCAATGCTGTCCTCCATCCCTGGGAACCACACTTTCTCTCTCATTCGGCTCTTCATCCGCCGCGTTCCTTGGTGTCCTGCATGCGCTAACATGGTGGCTTGTTCTTGCAAGCTGAGTGGTAGTACTATGCGGCGTCCCCTGAGAATCAGTCCGTTCTTTGCCATGCTTAGTTCGTTGTGAACTTTCCATATTTGGCCTATCCTAGAACGCTCATTTTCTGACCAGTCATTGTTGTCCCTTAAGAATCCATTCCATGTTCCTGTTCGTATGGTGTTTGCCACCTTTTGTAACACTTTGTCTTGAAGATAATGTTCAATTATCACTGGAATGGACATGGCCTGCGGGCATGCGCTCTGAGCCAGGAGATTGATTTCTTCTTCAAACAGGGTCTCTTGTTCTTCAGGGACCATTCCATCTGCAGCTGGGTGACGGGACAGAAAATCAGCTGGGTTTTTTTCACCAGGCCTGTAGATTAGGTCCATTTGATACTGTTGTATTTGAATTGCCCACCTCTCTATCCTAGGTGGTGGATGTGGAGCGGTTCCTCTGAACAGTGGAATCAGTGGCTGGTGGTCAGTGACTAATCGAAATGGACATCCTGCCACATATAAATGAAAATGGTTGCAGGCCCATTTCACTGCCAGCGCTTCTCTTTCAATTTGTGAGTACCGGGACTCTGTGGCTGTTAGCGCTTTGCTGGCAAACGCCAACGGGGTCCACACACCTGGCTCTGCTTCCTGCGTCAATAATGCTCCTAGCCCCACCGGGCTAGCGTCGACTAGGATCTCCGTTTTTCTGGAGGTGTCAAAATATGCAAGCGTTGTTGTGTCTAACAGAGCTGCCTTAATTTTTGTGAATGCGTTCTCTTCTTCTGTACTCCATTTCCAAAGTGCATCCTTCTTCGTCAGGTTGCGAAGCGGCTCTGCTATGGTGGCTAGGCCAGGGATGAACCGGGCACAATACTGCGCCATCCCTAGAAAACTCCTCACCTCTGACGCTGTGGATGGGGCTGGTGCATGTTTTATAGCGTGTGACTTGCGGGGATCCACTTTTACTCCGTTGTTGTCGAATACGTATCCAAAGAATTCCACTGATTTTTGGAAAAACTTGCACTTTTCCTGATGGAGTGTGACACCGTGCTCTGATAGTCGTTTGAGTGTTGCGCGTAGTCGCTGGTGGTGTTCCTCACTTGTTTTTGAGTGGATGAGAATATCATCGCTGACGTTCAATACGCCTTGCAATCCCGATAAGATCTCTTTAACAGTGTTTTGAAAAATCTCGGCAGCTGACGAGATGCCAAAATTCAGGCGTTTGTAGCGTCGCAGGCCCAGGTGCGTGGAAAATGTTGTGATATAACGGCTTTCCTCCGCTAGCCGGAGCTGATGATATCCGGCATTGAGATCGAGCTTAGAAAACCATTGTGCTCCGTTGAGGTCAGCTAGAATGTCATCGACTGTCGGTGTAATATGCCTCTCTCGTTTGATGGCCTTGTTCGGCATGCGCATGTCTATGCATATGCGTATCTTCCCAGGCTGACGAGGTTTTTCGGCGATCACCATTGGCGAAACCCATGGGGTTGGACCAGTGACTTTTTCTATTACGTCTTGTTTTTCTAGGTTTTCTAGCTCCTTTTCTACTGCTGCTCTGAGATGGAAGGGTATTCTTCTATGCCTGAGGGCGATGGGTTGTATTGTTTTATCGATATGTAACTTTATTGGCGGTCTTTTGATCATGCCCAACCCTTTGAACAGCGATGGAAATTGCTGTAGTAACTCGTCAACTTGGATGCTTTTGACGGCATTCGCGAATGCAATTAGGTGTAGGTCTTCGGCCGTGTGGCTTCCAACTAGGAGGTCGGCTTCTTTGTCCACCACGTGGAATGTTGTGGTGACTTCGTGTTCTTCCGCTTTTACCTGTACTACCATCTTGCCTCGCAACGGGAGTGGCTCTTTCCCGCCGTATGTGAATATTCGGACCTTGGATGGAACCAGTTTTGGTTTAGGATCTAAAGCTTTATAGTGCTGGATGCCCATGACATTCACTGTAGCGCCTGTGTCTATCACCCCGGTTGTCGGGGACCCATCTATGAGTATGTTGCACTTGGGTTGCGGCCGTCGTCTTTGTTTCAGCTCATTTGTGAATGAAACGAAGTAGCACTCACCATCTTCATCTTCCGAGGAATCATCAAGCCTGTCACACCTTTGGTATGTCGATTTCACGCTTCGTGGTGATTGTTCAATTTCCAGCTGGCGGATCGCCCCAGATAGTGACTTCCTCCTGAACGATCCTCTTCCTCGGCCTCTTCCTCGGCATACGCTGGAGAAATGATTCGGGATCCCGCAGTTTGAGCAGGTCTTCCCGCGTGCTGGGCAACTCCCTGCCTCATGTGCTTCACGCCCACAGTAGCCACATTGTGGTTGTCTCTGCGTTCTGGTTGGCCATCTGCCTCTTCCACCGCGGCTGGATTTGCTAATTGCATCAACCCTTTCTTCCTTGATTGTCGATCCGTTGTTCGCGTTGGCGTTCAAGACTGCTTCCATTGCTGAAGAGCGTACATCCGACAACTCATACGATCTTGCTAGTAGGAGGATTTCCTCTAAGGTGATCTTTGGTTGGCGGAGGATCAGCGTCCTTAGGGGTTTGTTTCTGCACCCTTGTATGAGCTGGGCTGTGACTTCTTTATTCGAATCATCCTCTGCGCACGTGCTGACCAGTTCACGTAAACGGGCGTGAAATGCATCCATGCTTTCTCCTTCCCTTTGCCTGGACTGCCTAAACTTGAATCTCTCATAATGTGGGTTAAGTTGAGGATCAAAGTGGGCATTTAGAGCTTGCACTGCGGCATCGTAGTTGTTCGATTCTCCAGTGTTCGGGAGGTGTGCAAATACTTTATATATTTCTTCACCACCAAAATGAAGCAGTAGTGAACGCTTCACTTCTTCATCTTTTTCCCTGGTGGCTATAAAATAGTTATTTAGTCTCCCTAGCCATGTAGCCCACCTAGGTGCCGCCGTCGACGGGTCTGCCAGTCCACTGAATGGTGGTAATGCTTGCACTTGCGCATGCGATGAGTGTTGGGTTGGTATCGGCGCTGGTACGTGTTGTTGGGGTGGAGGCTGCACTGCTGCATTTTGTGGAAGCACAGCATTACCTGCATTACCAGAAGGGCCTCCTCTCACATTTTCCTCTGGTAGGTCAGACATTGTGGGTGCCGATGGTCCCTTTTAGTTTTAGTGTGATGCCTTTCAAATGATTGTTGATGCTTTGCCAATGCTTGTTGGATTGTTTGTAGGTTTTGCTAGTGCCTGTTGGCATTAATGTGTCCCTCTGTTGTGTTTTTTTTTTCTCCAAAATATGGCTGCCAACAGTCTGTTTTGCTTCTCACTTTATTGTTTTTGCCAATGCTTTTTTTTTTTTTTTTTTTAAGTTTTTTTTTCTCCTCTAGTAATGTGCTTTGGGCAGCTGGGGTTTCTTTACACTTAAAATCGGCTTCGCCGATGCTTTTCCCCGTTTGCTGTTGAAAGCGCTGCTCTGCGCTCGTGTTCCTGTCAGTTTCTGCGTACTTGGGGTCTAGTCAGGCGCCGGACCTTGCTTCTGCGCATGCGCGTGCTCTGCGCGGCTCCTGAGGCGTTTCTGAGCCTCACCCTCGTTTTCTCCTCCGCCCGGTGCCTAACGCAGCTCCTGCTCATGCTGCTTACCGGGATGTCTCCCTCTCGCTGCCTTCTTCCTTCGTGGGCTGAGGAGCGCCACACAGTCTCGGGTGGGGACAGGTTCGACGCCCTCAGGGAGGACTTCGCGGGCCACTCGTCGTTCCGGATCCGGACTCACCACAGACGTCGCCTGCAGGTAGGGATATGTACGATCCCGCCCTCGTCCGCCAAAATGTAGGGGCTAGCTATCGCTGCGGAGCAATAAATGTAAGGGACACTGACACAACTATGAACTTTGTTGGACAGTAGGTCCCGAGCGACTTCCTCCCGTTTATTTATACCCTTCCGGTCACGCCTGACCTGAAGGTGTTACAATGTGTGCAAGTGGTTCCGGGGCTCAGCCGAGACCCTCGGACCACTAGAACGCTACACTGCCCATATTTTGACAAATACTCTGTATACCGTTATTGATGTTTCTTATTCCCTGCACAAAAAAATTACTGAATGAAGGTGTGTCGTATGACCCTTAGCAAAGCCCTTGTGCCTTGTGGTTTAGTCTGTGCTGAGATAAACACTCAAAATGAAAGAAATACTCAGACGCACAAAGGTGGTCTGCATAGTGAAATTGGTGCTTGTAAGGGTATCTGTTCTTCTTCCATAAAACTCCCTCTGATTCGCTCTCTGCTTTATGCGCATTCTGCTTGCTCACCTTGACGTCTTAGGCAGAGAGCCTTTGCTAGTGCGTAACCATTGATTAAACAATGGTTGCCAGACCTGATGCCCCTGTGCCCTTGTGGGACTGAAAGGCAGACATTACAGGCGCCAGCAAGATAGTCATAAACACACAGTCTTACTATTGGAAAATTGGCAGCATTTGAGCCCAGATAAATCCAGAGTCTGCCAACAGGAAACCAATTCGCAGCCAAATAGGAAGCCAAGAAAATGCTGAGACACCAGACCAAGAATGCTTTGGAGTTCCTCCTCAGTAAGGTCATGGAGGGCAAACCTGCAACGTCCAGAACATCTTCAAAGGCTCTGCTCTGAACCGGGAAAGGGGCTTCTTGACCGGGCTTGCTCGCTGGCCAAAGACTGCATCTCGTGTTTGGTTGGGAAATGCAGAGTTCCTTGTCCCCAAATCTAGAAAACGTCAATTCCTTCTGAGATCAGAAGTACAATCAGACTAGTGATTTGCAAATAGTTTCAGTTAATCTCAGCCACTGGTAATCAATCACTCTGGGAAGCATTCCAGTCTGTCATTTTTTTAACTCACTGTAGCTTTATGGACGGGGACAAAAGTAGCGGAAGTCAAGCAGCCCCAGATAACAGGACTTCATCCTGTTCATTAAGCATAAGAAAGCGTTGTGACCCCGAGAGTCTAACAGTATGTCAGGGTTGTCCATCCTGAGTGTGATACCAAGCCTTGTAGCAGGCACGCGGGCTGCTTTTTCCGTCTTAGGTCTAAGAGGAACTCTGAGAATCAGGATTGTTGAGATACTCAGCTTACTCTCTTGAAAAAAGGCATCAGTCCCGAAGAGTAGACACCGGCCCCTTATAGAAAAGCAATGTGCAGCTCAGCACCGCCTACCTAAGAAGTGGAAGCTGTCCAAAAGGATAGGAACATCCTTAAGGTAACTCTGTTTGACTCCTGTGCTTTAGGCCCTGGTAAATAACCCCAAAATGGGCTCCCGCCTCTTGGGAGAAGAATTTCAGCCATGATCTATGCCAAAAACCAATAAACTCCCTATGCCAGAAAGGCATCGTGAGGACGACCTCCAGCCTTGAACACCAAGTTCAGGTAATGTCATGAGCAGCAGGCACTGCCTAAAGTACATTGACTGAGTCTCAAGTCTGCGTCCACTCTCATTGGCCATAGAACTCACAATGCACAACCTACACAAACACCATCTCAAAAACCCTTCAAGCAGAATCATGTTTGTTTTCTTTACAATTGTGTTGATTTTCTTTTCCTTTTTTGTTTAAATGTTTACACATTTTCAAATGAGTACATATACCACTTTTGAAGTTTTCGAATCTAGATCACCATTTACATATTTTATTGCTAAATAGAAGGCACTTTCCATCAGTTTTGATTATTCCCTCCCTCCCTCCATTACTGGTCCGGACATGAACCCTTCTTGGCCCTGTGTTTTTCCACAGTATGGGTTCCAGAACATTTCTTGAGCGTTCACATGTTCACCCAGAGGAAAAATGGCAATCTCTGACAGAAAATTAGATTGTGGTCGTTGTTGAATCATACTCGACCGTCCAAGTATGACAGGGGAAAAAATGTGTTTCAGCCAATTAGATTTACATTTTAAAGTAAAAAACGAATCTCAAGCGTTCAATACATACATTTAATTAGACCTTAGAGGCCCAGTCTACACATTGTTGTCCCATACATTTTACGAATTCGGCTGGACCTTGTTGTTATGTGTTCTATCTGCACAATTTTGAAGTACAGAATCTCTGTTAAGCAATTGCAAAACTTCATGCAGATTTGTCAAACAGCACCAAAGATATTAGCAAACCGAATTCAAAAAGTATCTTATGGAAAGTGAAACTACCTCAAACTACAGCACCATCGCAGTGACGTGTATATCTGAAAAACATGAAAATGTCCTTTTCGGTTATTTCTGGATGGACTGGGAACACTAGATCCCATAGGAAATAAAGGCATTTAGATTTCGGTGCACAGGATATCCGGCACTGTTGTGACCCGTCCGCCGAAATCTATATCAGGCCCTCTGTCTGTAGAGGAAATAGCCCATGAAGCTTGCTATGAAAGGATGCAATTTTATTCAGGAGCACAATCCGAGCGTGGGCATTACAGGCCAGCCAGAAGCAACTAGCTGAACCTGGATTGCCCCGCCTCCCTCCCGTCCCCCCTCACCCCCCCCCCTCCTTCCCCCAAAAGGAAAGCATGCCATGAACTGGACATTCTAACCCTAAATTAAACTACAGAAACAATCCAACCTTTTTGCACCCGGGTTATTTACCTGTGGTCCCGGCAATCCCCTGAAATGTGCCCTGGGAGCATGCACTTTGTCATTTCATGTTGTTTGCTTCAGCATTTAGTGCCTTTCGGCAGCTTCAAATTGCTGAAGGGGAACAGGAGAGTGGAGAGAGGTAAAGCAATGGGAGAGGGAAAGAGAGAAAGGGAGAAGAGGAAGGAGGGAACAAGGAAGGGAGAAGTGAACAGGAATCCTAACAACTGGACTCTAAGTACAGAAGGAATGAGAAAAGAGATTCAGGGTGGACAGAGAAGACGGAATCGGTAGAGATGGATACTATAGAAGGGGCCGTTAAAGGAGAGGTGACATTTATTAAAAATTGGGATATGTGCAGGTCAATCCTAAAGGACTGCCTGTCTACCCCCGCTGCTCCTCCTCCCCGACTCGTCTACAGACATCCCTACTCCACATACATTCTACACTGCACTGTGCAAAGCATAAACTGGCAAGATACTTGTGGTGAGTTAAGGGACTGCGGAGATGTCGGATACTTCCATTATTTACCCATGTGATATGAGCTCTAGGAGTTGTAAGACGGGGTTCATCATTAAGCGCTACTCAGAATGTGGAAGCATAGGCCTTTCAATGCTCGAGTGGTACAGGAGGGCAGGCTGCAGCATCCTCAGCCATGCCTTTCCTTGTGCAGGTGTCATGTTAAGACGGCTACATTGATGCAGTGAAAATGGCCTTTTCATTCACTCCTGAGCGAGTTCAATTAAAATGGAGAGTCGAGCCAGAGCTGAGCTGAGGGTCTCTGGGCTCTACGAACCCATACACGAGGGAGCCGAGCCCTGAACATGTTTGTCATGTAACCTCTGCAAAGAACACTATATAAAAATATAATAAGGATTCTTCAAAATTACCAAAAGTGTATTTCTTTAGTACATCAGAATATATCACTGCATTCAGAGGAATGAATTAAAAGTGGCCGTTTTTAAACATGAACTTAAAAATATTCATGCTGCCACCCAGCCATGACAACAGTGTCATTGGCAAATTAAGAGGCAAGTCAGCCCCCCTGTATGTGGCCTTGATTCTTACATGGACCAGCCTTATAGTACATTTAAATCAGACACAAGAGGGGTTATTTTATAGCACACACACTAAACCCACATATTTCAAAGTGTTCTCAAATGCAATAAGGATAGAGAAAATACGGTGAAATAAAGTATTTGCCTAGAATCATACAATTTAGTCATGCGGGAGAGCCAGGAACAATCCCAGGTTTTCTGATTTTACATTGTGCCTTTCAGCCACTTGACGGGTATCTCGTTCCCTCTCCTGTTTTACATCAAAGGCTAATATTTTCTTTAATTCTTGATGAGTTAGGTTAGAGTTTGGGTGACAGGCAGAAGCCACATGAACGCTTGCCTCGTTTTGGGCTCGAAGGTCCAAGAGAATTTTGAGTTGAGCCAGGTTCCTGGCTCAAGCCTAGCTCGAGTTTTCAGTGGCTCGCCCGGGACTAAGGCAGTCAGGACCAGGCGATAACCACTGATCTTTTCATCACTGATTTTATCCCAAAACACACTCACTGACCAGGCCTGTTCCAATGGCGGCTCCTCTGTTCTTTCAGAGGAGCTTTGTTCCCCCTGCTGAGAGCCAGTAGCGGCCCGTCCCCTGCCAAAGTGGTAGAGCAGGCTGGAGGAGGGAGCTGGGGAGGGGTGGGAGGGTGGATCGGGGAACAAAATAATAATAATTACTTACCTGATCACCACCGCCATCTGCTGAATTGCGCTCTTCCAGGCACAGGCTCCCAGAAGGCACTGCAGCCAAGCCTGAGGCTGCATGAAAGCAGCATCAGGATTGGCCTGAGCACTGGGACTTTGAGCTTCCAGGCAGACTGGGAGTCTGTGCCTGCTTTTTCCAGCCCCAGCAACGTAGCTGGGGCTGGAGAAAGCTTCACTGCGCCTGAGGGTTTGGCCGGCCTGAAATTGCTGGCCAAACCCTCATGACCAGAGAAGGGACAAGGGAGTGCACCCCCACTTCCCCACCACCGTGTCCTTCCACTGGACCTGCCCCCAAGACTCGTCAGAGTCCTGGGGGCAGGTCCAGGGGAAGAAAACAATAATAAAACGGGAGTAAAATCTGTTTTATTATTATTTCATTTGCGGGTGGTGGCAGGGGGAGCAGTGCTCCTCCGCCCTAATAGAGCTGATCGAAACGGGAAAAAAATAAAAGGATAAAGAAAGCATTTTATTATCACTTCTTCTTTCCGCTCTCGCTAGAGCCAACCAAGTCTAGACGGAGTGGGGCCATGAAGATACGGCAGGAGTAGTGCACACTGTAAGCGCGCATGACAGTTTGGCATTGTCCAAGGCCGGCCAAACCATCATGCACACTTAGATCTCTCTCCACCCAAGTTGTGCTGCACAGCCGGGTGGAGAATAGGCACAGGCTCCTAGTACCTGAACGAGCATAAAACCAGCTCCCTCAGGTCAATCACGGGGCTGCTCTCATGCTGTATTACCAGTGTGAGAGCAGCATCTTCATTGGCAACTAGGAGCCTGCACAGTTTGCACCATCCCGTTGGAAATTTGAGTCGGGACTGGCGCAAAAGAACCCAGAGATGGTGGCTGGCAGCGGCAGGTAAGTGCTTTTTTTCCTTCTTTTTTTGTGTTATTTACCTCTTCTTCCCAACTCCGCCACTTCCCCCACCCCGCCTCTTGTAATGAAGAGCAGCCGCTACTGCCTTCTTCACTGTTGAGAGGTGATAAATCAGAGCTGGCAGGTTGTAGGGTGGGAGACCCCTGATCAGGACTGCCTGCCACTCCCTGTACTGCAGAGCTAAAGGAAAGTGCCTGTCTCCCACTGGGGCCCTCCTCCTCTCGGAATACAGTTCAGTGGATGAGTCTGACGAGTTGGTGCCAGCGCAACTGAGAACAAGCAGCTGTAAACAGCATCTCATCAGGGTACACGTATACGTTTTGCAGTTTTAAAAGAGAATCATTGCAAATAAAAAATGCGGGAAAAATGCTGTGACCATGTATTATACATTGCCATACAAATTAATGCATAAATGATATAGGCAATATGAACTTTGTATTGTAAAGATGTAGAGGAAAAACACCCATGCCCCTGCGCCTCGCCCTTCCGAGTTTACTGCCCTGCCACACAAACCCTGTAGTGCAGCTCAGTGAGGGAATCATAAAATACGTGCTTTAAGTGTACGCTACTGAGTGCCTGCACTTCTTTAACTTGAAAGGTAGAGTACCTGCACTTCTCAGCACTGCTCCAATGCATTTAATGGGAGCATCAGCACTCCTCATAAGCAAACCGGTACTCTAAATAGTGAGTACCTGCACTCCTATATTTCCATTTAAATCACTGAATAAATTCAGGATTTCTAGCATAGGGTTACCAGATAACATCACTGGGACGCTTTATCTCCAGTCCCAGGAATGGGTTGTAATAGAGCTCAGAACTGGAAAACATGTGCCCCACATGACTGGTAATCCTATCTCATAAGAACAGCTCTGCTTTAACCAGCTTGTAACTTTATAATGTAAACACGTGGAGAAAACGTATTGCTTAAACCCATTCCCCTGCCCTGCTCCCCTCCCCCGCCTTTCCTCCGGAACATCAGTACAGCTCAGGAGGGAACCATAAAACTGCAGAACCCTCAGCTGAACTGCTCCGGTCTGTAACGCTTTGCTTCACTCCCTCCTGGTTGCCGCTTGTTCTCGAAGTCACGCGAGATCACACTCTGTACCCTTGGCAAATGGCTGGATGCAGCCACGCGCAGCCGCCCACCGCCACCTATGCTCAGCGGGAGTCTGCGTAGTAGGCGGTGAGCTATCCACCAATCTACCACAGGGGAGCCGCAGGGTGGGTTTACAGGTCTGTAATAAAGTCCTTGAAGAGATCAACATATGTCGCCTCTTGTAGGTCGAAGGGGAAGGATGAATGTAACTTTCATTAATGGGGCGTGGAAAGGAAAGTAAGGTGTTTTTTTTACTTAGACTGCTTCAACGGCACCTCCTGGTTTGCCCCGTTTGCCTTCTCTACAGATAGGCAGATGAGCCCTGAGGCATTTTTTAAAAAGGATTATTTAGATGACATACCTTTCTGGATGGGCAGTGGGGGGTCGATTCCCAGGCAGTACTCCCAGAAATCGGGGCAGCAGTCGGAGACAGTGCGATTGCAGAAGAGGTCGCAGTAGCAGATGGTATCCAGGTAAGGCACGATGCAGGCGTCGTCTCGGCCAGGGCAGCAGGCATCCCTCCTTTGGCAGTATGACCCACCAGCGTCCCGTATCCCACGGGTGTGCAGGCCTGGCGACAGCTCCCTGCGTGTGCGAATACGGGGGCCACGGACAAAAAAACCTTCATCCACCGTCAGGCACAACACCAGGACACTAAGGATGAGGAACTTCATTCTGATCAAAGTGGATGACACCAGCACCTGCAAAAGATGAGCCATGAAAACTGTCAACATTTCCATGGAATCTGACACACTTGATAGCATTTTGCGCCCACTTTTCCACCAGTGATGACCTCTCTCACAGCACCAGCCTCCTCAGTACCGGACACAATGGCCTACCCAGGCTTCAAGGAATGGAGAAACGTTTGTTTGCAGACCTAACTGCAGAAAGCACAAGAACAGCAATGTACTGGGTGTGTTTCAGAAAGTCATCAGTATTAATGCTCCTAAATCCAGATAATATACTAAAAAAGAAACAAGCAGAATATTCTGCATACTAAAGTTTCATGATAAAACATTTAGCCACTAGACATGACAATACAATAAATCTGAAGGTCTCCAATGCCTGTTTTTAAAGAGCTTTATTCCCAGGTACTTTATAATAAGGCCACCTGATAGCCTACTTAGTATATGACTAATCCCGAGATCCTCTTTTTAGCAGTTTATTCATCATTCTATCTGCAAGGCACTTCTTGAACACAACATTTAGTTGAAATGTCCTTAAGAAACAGAACTTCTCACTCCTTTGACAAGTTTGGCGGATGTGCTCATGTTGAATGAAACTCATGTGATCTTTAGTGCGCTACATCTAAAGTCTGGGGCTTCCACTGCTACCACCCAGCATTTTGAACCTAATGCCACTCCCATCCTACTGTTTGTGAAAGCCTCAACAGTATGAAGTTCTAGCCTGACTGATGCTCTTGTTCTTTTGGTGTAGCAATGAGGTTTGTGTACATGGACAGTCTACTGGCCTGCATTTGTCTTTCTTCAGAGCTCAGTGTGCCTATCGAACTGGTTGAGTCCCTCGTCTCACACTGTAAGCGAAGATTTCTATTTGTGGCTTTTACAGAACCAGAATAGGGATGGAAGCCAAGGCACGCGATCCATGGACCCAATGGAAGAGCGAGGGAGCACAGGCATGGTCAGTGCTTTCAATGCTCGGATTCATTCATGTTCTGTCCCATTAACCTCAAGACACACAGCTGGAGCACCAGTCTCACTTTTGGCCATTTATAAATGCCCCTTTCACACTTAAATGTCACACCGGTAAACAATAATTTTTTCTCACTCCTACTACACCTGAGATATCAGCTTTTTCTTCCATAAACCCTACGATGGAACGTAAGGGACACCATTATGAGAAACTATGTGCTTTAATCAATGGTTTAACCAGTTCTGGCTTTAGGGCGGTGTGATCGGTGCACGCACCAGGCGCTGACATTTTTTTTTTTTAAAATATGTTTATTACGGAAAACAGGAATATAAGAAACATACACCAGTCCCCTCCAGAACACAGGCATTTTGATTCAGAGTTGACCAAAGTCAATATTCAGGAGAAGACACAGCCTTCTGGCCCACATCCCGGAGGTCGGGCGGCGTAACGTGGAGGAATGCCATAGAGAAAAACACAATCAATTACATAAACACGCCAGGAGTTCTGACAACTGCAGTGTCCGTTATTGGTTTTCCTGTATTATCCCTCCTTAACCAGGCGCTGACTTTAGATGGGGGCGTTGTGTTTGCAAGTATATATTGGTTTTAAAAGCACCTTCTGCCAGCGTTCCTGACCTCTGGCGATATTCAGACAACAATAACAATGCCACGATAACTGTGATTTATTTTCTTCCTACAGAAAGATCTGAGGCTTGTCTAGTCAACGTTTTGACTCATGGTAAGGTAGCACAGAGGGTTAATATGCCTGCTGCAAAAATCCTGTACCATGCAGATCACACAGTCCATATAATGTAAATAGGTAAGTGGGTATTTGCTTTTGTCTGAGAGGTCGTTTTGTTACTTGCAGTTTATAAATTAATAACCCTAACATAGAACAGTGAGCTATTAACTGTCATCAAAGAGCTGCATGCATCCTGCATCTGTATAGATTAGATCGCTATGATTTACCCCCGTCTTTCATTATCCTAATGTTGGAAAAAGGCTTCATTTGGATATAAATTAATTCTGATTATTAAAGAGAACCCTCAACCATGGTATGACGTTTTAAAATCTGAGTTTGTGCTTCTCCAGACCAAGCCTCCTAAACTATACTGTCTACCAGTATGGATGACATGTGACTCCTACACCTTGTAGTCCTCTATCGTATGTAACATTTCCTATACAGTGAGTTGCAAATCTATGATTGATTATCTCTGTGTAGTGTGTGTGATGTAAAGTGCTCTGACACCATGCCCTGGTATGAGTGGCGCTATAAAACGAATTAAATGCATCTGAGAGACAGAGAGAGAGGTTATGGACGGTGGAGGGGCACTGTTGAAGGGTGGTAGTGAGGGAATTCGTGGCAGAGGCGGTCATTGCGGGGCACCAACAACCATTGTCGCACTGGACGCCACCAGCGCTGAAGCCAGCTCTGAGTTTAACTGGTAAGTAACCTTGAGTAGATCTGGCTACTTCCCTCTAACAACCTCTAACGTTTAGTGTGCCCTCCATAAGAGGGTTTCGCAGTCTTGAGCTGCAGTAACATGTCCTACAGAGGAGCAGTGTTGAGATGGGATCATGGTCCGTGTAGTTTTGGTGGATTCAATCTCAGAGCCTGTCATCGCGTGGCCACCACAGCTTGGCTGTAGCAATCGATTATCTGCCTAAAAAGGCATCAATATTCATGTTTGTAAATTCAGAACAATGTCTGGGATATCAAACGTGACATCATTTCCCCTTTAACCCTGTGATGACACCACAGGTTTCATCTGTTCCTCCACCCTTGGCCCATCAATGACGTCGGGTCAGCCTCTGTGAGCAATACTAGGGTCACTGTGAACCTCGGCCTGCTGCCTGCGGGGGACGTCAAGAGCTCATTAATGGGTCAAGGAGGAGAGGCAGTGTGGGGGGGGGGGTACTAGAACCAGTCAGAGGATGAAGAGGGAGGCATGGGAAGAGCTGGTGGAGGCGATGTAGTGGAGTCACGCAGTGCAGGGGTGTCATGGTGGGGGGTCAAACCGCAGTGGAGGGCAGCATCTGGGTGTGATGGAGTTTAGGGACTGACTCTAGCAGGAAAGGTGATTGAACAAGCTGAGGAAGGATAAATGTGTCTTTTGGAACCTGACAGTAGGGGGTATGTGCAGGTGGAGAAGAGTAGGCCTGGGAGTTATTTTAATTTCTCTATAGGAAATTTGGAATAATTTTGGCAATTCCACATTACACTTTGATGTGGAATTAAAGAAAATAATGTGAATCCACTCATGTAATTAAGGGAATAGTCGAGGAAAAGTGCTAACGCAAGAGCACCCTTAACAAAAACAAGTGTCTGCTCCTGTTACTATTCATGTTCTGTTGCATTGAGCATTATTTCTTAGCGCAAAATGCATCCTTGTGCCCATCTTGGACAAGAAGGGGCGTTTTTGCCCTAAGAAAATACCAATAAATGAATTCTTCTTCTTCTTGCATAATTCCGATGAATGTCGTGGAACTTTTAGTTAATCGGCATTTGGGGTCATGAGGGTGATGGTGTGGTTGGCAGTGCATGTGGGAATAGTGGAAAGGGGCAGGCCGGACATGACGTTGAGTAGAAAAGTTGTTAGCTGCATGTGAGGGTAGTGGAGAAGGACATTGAAGGTCTGTGAGAGTAGAGGAAGTGACCTGTGTGTGTGAGAGTGGAGGAGTTTGAAAGGGAAGGCCTGCGAGTGGAATGGAGTTGTGCAGTGGATCTGAGCACGGTGGGGTTTGCACGTGTATGTGAGTGAGTGGAGAACGGTAACATGTGTGAGGGTACTGAAACTGGATGTAGGGGTGGTGCAGCCAGGCAGGGCATGTGAAAGAGCTATGGTTTGGCAGTGGTTGTGAGCGTGGTGGAGCAGGGCTGTGCATGTGAGAGTGGTCGATCCGGGCAGTGGATGTTAGGGCGTTGAAGCTGGGTGTTGGAGTGCTGTGGATGGACAGTGGGTACATGACAGGTAGGGTTGGGACAGTGATTGTGAGGGAAGTGAGCTGAGCAGTGGATGTGAGGGCGCTGAAACTGGGTGTTGGAGTGCTGTGGATGGACAGTGGGTACATGAGAGGTAGGTTTGGGGCAGGGATTGTGGGGGAGGTGAGCTGGGCAGTGGATTTTATGGAATTGAAGCTGGGTGTTGGGAGTGCTGCAGACGGACAGTGGGTGCATGACAGGTAGGGTTGGACAGTGATTGTGTGGGTGGTGAGCTGGGCAGTGGATGTAAGGGCGCCGAACCTGGGTGCTGGAGTGAATTGAGCCAGATGCTCAGGTTTAGGAAGTGACAATGTAGAGGTGAGCCACAGTGAAAGGCTCGAAAAATGGAATTTACTTCATTTGTACTACGGATAGGGTGGGATTGGTAGGTCTCGCCGCTCCCCTGGCTCACACCATTCCAATCAAACTGTCACCAACCAGACACGGACCAGAAGTCCGCAGGGGAAAGTGCCCCCTAGACGAAGAATCAAGAACACTTTGGCCCCGGGGGCACTTAAGTTTGGTAGCGAGTGGTTTCTATTTCAGGGAAACGGGGGAGCTTCTTGGTTGAAAAGGAAAATGCTGCAAGATGGTGCTGCTGGGGGCTCTCGACCTCAAGGTGGGGGCCAACTCCTGAGAGGTGCTCCACGCGGGAGAGAACTCTGCACATGCGTAGAACTGCACGGTCCGTCACACATCACGACGCGTGGAATCTCTCCAAAGAGGCGCACTGGATGGCGAGGAGGACGCGGGGTTGTTTACTTCACGCGCAAGACCTGCTGCTTCCAAGGTGAGGCTGCTGGTGGGAAGGGAGGGGCTCTACCGGGCGAGGAAGAACTGGGATTGGCAGGCTGGGGCTGGGCTCATTCTCTCCATGGTCTCTGGGAATGCAGGCTGCGCGTGAGAGTGCAGCAGCTCTCACACGCTTAGCGCCCAGGTGATCCACTGACTGCACGTCAGAGAGCGGGGCCACACATGGAGAATAGTGGAGTCTGGGGTTAGCCGAGGATAGGACAGACAGCTTGAGCAGCTGGTAGGGCTGGGGTGGTGCAGGCTTTGCAGAGAGGTGAGAGTGGTATGAACGGCTGAGAGGCGGCGCAGAGAGCAGGAGCTGCTGCAGGCAGATAATCAGGGAGGAACAAAAACTGCTGAGAGGAAGGTGGACGGTGAAAAACCTCCGATGAGAGGTACCAGGTCTGAAAAGAAGGGGTCTTTCCAAACATACACTGGCTGGCTGTGCCACTAAACAACATGTGCGTTTCTATAATTCAAACCTCGTAAAACCTTTACGATCTTCATTGTGCGCATATTTGTAACATCCCCCAACCTTCACACCACCAATTACGAAAGAAGTACTCTTGACAAGTTTGGGTATTCAGCGGTAGAGCTCAGCTCAGATGGACTTCCAAACTTATAAAGTAGCAGGTGTACCAATGGTGCAGAATGTATGCAAAGGCGTACACTAAAAACATGTTGCATATTGTGACAATGCAAATAATGATGAGATTTCATTTCACCCATGTACAATATTTACACCCTCCCTCCCCCACGGGTCAGATTCCCGCCACCAGGAAACATTTCCATAAGTTCTACTCAAACAAGCACCTAACCTGCAGTTGAATACAGAGTTTGTATAGTTACTGAACCAGTAACCAGGAAAAGGCTTCCCGCATCGTCCCTGCTCGAGGTCATACTGTGTAATCAACCCCCACCTCCAACCAGCCCCTGTGCCTAGCTCAAACCTTTATGGATATTGTAAAGAAACTTCAAATGAAGGGATTTGACGGCAAAAAATGATCTATTTTTGACACAATTACTGAGTGAGTAGGTTACTGGCAAACACGTCGCCGCCTCCGCCCATAGGTCTATTAATTGATCATGTCCTTCAGGGAATTGTACTCCAACTCTGAAGAATTCAACCTTGACTTGCTACAAAAGTCAGTGTCTCACAGTAAAAGAAAGTGCTCTGCCTCTGGTTATAAGGAGAGTCACCCTTGAGCACACAGAAAATAGACATTCACTTGATAACATCAGGCACAGTCATAAGTGGAGACCAGCGTGTCCTCTACCTCTCAGTTTATTTCTGGTCCAGAGGTTAAGAGGACGAAATAGGATTACCTGGGCGACAGCACAGGTTTTAAAATCCCTTTCCCCAGATGCAACACCGCCCAGACTGAGATGCCACTTCCCATAAGGTGATGGGGCTAATTGGGAATGGCTTGATAACCTATGAGGGTTGGGGGAATGCAGGCTCCCTGCGCTCTGGATTCACTTCAGCTCATTAACGGCGCCACTCTGCTCTTGCCATACACACAGGAATACAGACAATAGCTTTCTCCACACCAGGAGCACAGTTGTCAGTTTTTGTGTCATAGGAGCCAAAAACAGACACAGCCTTCAAAAAGAGTTACATAGTGTTCCCCTTAATGGGTCGCCAGGGTGCGCGGTCTCCCAAAACCTTATGCACGAGAGGCCATCATCTGAGAACTTCTCCAGAAGGGCCTTCATTCTGAGACCTTTTCCAGACAAGGCTGCCTTATAAGATGTTCACCAGAACAGACTCCTGTGCCTTTTGATATTTTCTACAGAAATAAGTGTCTTCTGGCACCTTCTGAGATTGTTTCCAGAAAAGATAAGAAGGCACTTAGCCTGCTTCCTGACTGTAATTCCAGAAGATGCCCCTTCGCTATTGTTTGGTGCTGATTCCATGGGGATAAACTAAGCGTCTTGAGACCATTCTAGTTAAGGCTTGTCCTGAGACCATCTTCAAAAGAGGTTTTCCTCTGAGACCCCTTCCATAAAAAGATGACCTTTCTCTAAAAACAAAGAACCATCTCCTGGAATAAACTCCAGAAGTATCTGTCTCTGTAACCCTTCTCCAGAAGAAGATTCCTTATAGAACTTGTGCAGAAGATTCTGTGCCTTCTAAGACTCTCTTCCAAAGGAATGCCTCTCAAGACCTTCTCCAGAAGGCACCTCCTTCTGAAACCATTTCTAGAAGAAGCTTCCTCTGTCATTTGAAGAAGGTACTGTCGATCTTCCTAATAGCAGAGTTGGCAGCTGTGCCTGAGGCCTGATCCAGAATATACTGTTGAGTGAACCCTTCTCCATAAGAGACTGCTGTGCATACGTAGGCTTTCTTTTTAGAAGAGGATACTTTTTAATACCTCATACAGAAAAGGCTAACACCAAGGCACCTATGCCCCATGAGTCCTGTGTTTCCAAAAAACAGTGTATGCTCTATGTGCCACTGGAGACCATCTTCAGAAGTTGGGAAGTTTTACTGACCCTGTCTCTAAAAAGTATGCAATTTTTTCCTGAATAAACCGTGATATGTGTGGATACTGTCTACATAAGAGACTTCCCTTTTGACCTTTCCTAGGAAAGGATGTTATGCCTCTATAGTTCTTTGCCAGAACAGGCTCTGGCTACTAACTGATCCCTAAAAGAAAAAAAAAACCTCCATGTATCATCGCAGATCTGTTCCAGAAGACGTTTCTCGTGAGACAATTTCAGAACGAGACTTCCAGGCCATTCCAAGGCCATCTCGAGAATATGTGCCTCTCCAGTCCTTCTCCGGAAGAATACGTCTTCTGAGACTTTTTCAATAAGATGCTGATGTGTGTTAGGAGACATTTGTTACAAGCCTCTGCCTCCTAGTGTTTCTGTCAGAAGATGCTGATGTGCCTTCTGATACCAGAAGACACCATTCTGTGCTTTCTGACACTGTAACTACAGGTGCCACCTGTTTGTTTTTTTCCTGAAGAGGCTGAAGTTATTCCTGAAACTGTTGCCAGAAGAGGCTTTTACCTGAGACAGTCTCAAGAATAAACAACCAGGTCACCTGAGAATTGAGGCGGCTGTCGCCTGAGACGAGAGGATGCTGCCTTCTGGAACATTCTCCAGAATAGACTGCTGCGCCTCCTGTGTCCTGTCATTAGAAGTGGTTTTTATTCTTCCTTATCAAGACCTCAATGAAGCAAGGGTGTTGCTCTCCGTGGCTGTTGCCATCCCCCCCCCCTTGTCCCCGCCGCCCCCTTCCAGCCCCCTCCCCGCACATTACGCCCTTCGTCTCAGCTCCTCACCTGTGGCTGTAGCAACGAGACACGTCCAAGGATGCCGCCTCGTGTTCTGTCCGCTTGTCCCACGGTCCTCTGTCTTTAAAAAGGGCGAGGGTGTGTCCTGCCTCTCTCGACCACTGTCACCCAAAGAGTCTGTTCTGCTTCTGAAGTTTCTTGTGAGTCCCGAGTCTTCCCGCAAGGTGTCTCTTCTTTCCCAGGAGACGTTCTCTGCTCCTGTGCTCTCTTCTGTTCCCGAGGGGGTCACCTGCCTCCAGACTTCTGTCAGCCCCGTGGGTTTGGCCGCGTTGACGTCTGGTGTGTAGTAGTGTTTGCCTTGATGTCAGTCTGCTGTCCTTCACACCGACACTCGCTGGCTGCCCCGCCTGGCACAGCCTTATGTAGAGCGTGCGCTCACACCCACAGCGTCAGGAATCATTAGCTCATAGCGAGCCAGCCTCCTCCACATGGGTGGGTGTGCCGGTGGGAGGAGCGCACGGGGGACCCGCATTCAGAGGACAGCTTCTTTCCGGGAAATTGAAAATGTCAATTTCTTCGAAATGTGTACTTTCTTGTAAGATGCCGTGTTCTCTATTCTACACACATATTTAATTGCAGCCTTTTTTTAAATCCTTCAAGTGTTTTTTCACCTGTCGTGGTCATAGCATGCAAGAAGAGGCTTAGAAAATGACAATTTCTTCGAAATGTGTACTTTCTTGTAAGATGCCGTGTTCTCTATTCTACACACATATTTAATTGCAGCCTTTTTTTAAAACCCTTCAAGTGTTTTTTCACCTGTCGTGGTCATAGCATGCAAGAAGAGGCTTAGAAAATGACAATTTCTTCGAAATGAGTACTTTCTTGTAAAATGCCTTGTTCTCTATTCTACACACATACTTTACTGCAGCCTTATTTAAAAACCCTTCAAGCCTTTTTTCACCTGCCGTGGTCATAGCATGCAAGAAGTGCTTAGAAAATGACTATTTCTTCGAAATGTGTACTTTCTTGTAAGATGCCTTGTTCTCTATTCTACACACATACTTTATTGCAGCATTATTTAAAAACCCTTTCAGCCTTTTTTCATCTGTCATGGTCATAGCATGCAGGAAGAGCTTAAGAGAAAATAAACAAGCATTTGTAATGAAATAGGTCTCGCATTTATTTATTTATTTATTTTGAAAGTTTTATAATATAGCGCGAACAAGATCTTTGCATATATCAGAGCGCTTTACAAGTACAAGGGGGTGATAAAATAGTAATTGAGGTAATTAAGGTACAAGGTGCATAGTTACATAGGTAGGTCAAAATACAAGGGGTAGGTCACAGGTGAGGTAGTGTCGGTCCAAGGAACATAGTCAAACAGTTGCGCCAATAGTATAACAATACAAAAATAAGGAGCATATACTTGTTTAAGCGTGCTTAAAATGCTTTTGGAGATAGCATAAAGGCATAATTGAGGTAGGTGTGTGCAGGGTGTATAGTCACACAGGTGCATCAGTAGTACGAGAGTAGGGTTAAGGTGGTGTAGGTAGAGTGTGCAAAGTCAAACAGGTGCGTCAAACAATATAGAATATACAAAGTGGGAACGTATACAATCAAGTAAGTCGATAATACAAGTAGTACAAATAGACCAAGGGGTCAGGCAGGTAGTACAGAACGGAATCATGAGAAATACAGAATAATAGATCATGTGTATTTAGCCATGAGGATCGCTTTTACTTCTTTCTTAAAAAGTTTGTTGGAGGAGATGAGCCTGGTTTCACTAGGGAGTGAGTTCCAGATCCTGGGTGCCATTCCTGAAAAGGAGCGTATATAGGTTTTTTCCTTCCGAAATCTTCGAGGCTTCAGCAAAAGATTGTTTGTGCTTCTAGTATTCTAGAGCCCCCAGACGTTGTCAGCTTTTGAGTGAGGTAGGCGGGTGAATTCATGTGTACAGCCTTGTGCGTCAAGCAGGCGATTTTCAGATGTATTCTGGCTTCAAAAGGTAGCCAGTTCAGGGATTTAAAGTCAGGGGAAATATGCGAGTGTTTTTTTGAGCCAGTGATGAGTCTCGCTGCAGCGTTAAGAGACGCTCTTAGGGGTGCCGTTGTAGTTAGGGGGAGCCCGCAGAGTGCGGTGCTACCGTATTCTATGTGCGGGATGACTAAAGATTGTACTGCAGTTTGGAAGTCTTTGGCAGGAAGGAAGGGTTTACGTTTTCTCAAGGTATTGATTTGGAAGTTCGCTCCTTTGGTTGCCTTGCTGATGTGCTGCTGCATGTTGAGATTGGCGTCAAGTGTTATGCCTAAAGATTTTGCTGAGTCTGCTATGGTAGGTTGTACATTTAGAGCTGTTAAGTGCTTAAGCCATGTTTGAGCCGTAGAAATTTTTCCGGGAGGTGAGATCAGGAGGAACTCAGTTTTCAGCGCATTGAGTTTGAGGTGGTTTTCGGCAAGCCAGGATTGGGTGTTTCTGATCGTGGTGTTCAGAAGCATGATGTCCTTAGGAGATTGTATTTTGAGATAAAGTTGAGTGTCGTCGGCATACATGTGAAAGTGAACATTGGATGTTTGTAGCAAAGTGGTGAGAGGTTCCATAACTAGGTTGAACAGTGTTGGGGAGAGGGAGGAACCTTGAGGGACGCCTAGCAATACAGGTACCAGAGAGGACATCAGGTTGTTGCTTTTGAATCTTTGTGAGCGGTTGTGTAGAAAGGAGGTGAACCACTTGAGAACAGTCCCAGATATGCCCATTCTTGTGTTTAATAGATCGAGTAGGTTCTCATGTTTAACTGTGTCGAATGCTGAGGAAAGATCAAGAAGGATGAGGAGGCAGGTATTGTTTTGGTCTAGGATTTGGAGGGCGTCGTCAACTATGTGAGTCATGGCCGTTTCGGTACTGTGCCCTGCTCGGAAGCCTGATTGATGCGCGTTGAGGAGATCAATCTTTAAGAAAACTGCTCATGCACCCGCACATTACTCGCAAGTAATGCGCATATGCAGTTTTCTTACAGAATTACCCAGTCGGCGAGGATGAGGAGGAGGGGAGCCAGGAAACGCCACATGCCAGGTAAGTGGTTTTAATTAAATTTTAAGTCATGTAATTTCATTGTTAATATAGGTGGGTGGCGTAGCGTAGCGGAGTTTCACGTAGTATGTTCGCAACTCCGTGGACATCAGCGTCGCCCACTACGCCTGGGGTTAAATATCACTTAGTTTAAGCAGGAAAGCCATGATTTATGCACGTTTTCTGATTTCACTCTGCACAAATCTGCCAGTAAATGGATATCTATTTGTCTTTTTTATGTTAAGGCTTTGTTTTTACCTCTTAGTGCATTCTTATGCAGTTTTTAATATATAGCTCAAACTCAACCCAAAGGTATTGGACCATTTCACATGAGCAGCAGTTACATTACTCAAGGCCACATATTTTGTTTATAGGCATCGTGAGGTTAAGTAATTTGCCCAGAATCACATGATGTTGAGCTAATGCAGAGACTTGAATCTGGTTCCCAAGTTCCATAGTCAGCAGCTCTGGCTGGAACACCACATTGTGGGTAGAGGGAGAGAGGCAGAAGCCACCTGAAAGTTTGGCTTTTTATAGGCTCGAGGTTCAAATAGGACCTTGAGCTGAGCCATAGCCAGCCTTCAAGCTTAAGCCTGGTTTGAGTTTTCAGTGGCTTGCCCACCTCTAAGGCCAACAGGCACACAGGGTTCCATGCAAGCAGATCCAACAGACACAAAAGCAGTCATGCACGCAGAGCAAGAGAAACATAGGGGGTCATTAGGATGGCGGGCGGACTTTGTCCGCCCGCCATCCTGTCGGGGATTGGGACCACCCACCATAAGGGTGGGGGTCCCGTGGGGGGTATTAGGATGTGCCCGCCACAGTTGCGGGCACATCCTGTATTTTTAGCATTTTTAGCCCGCCTTAATGCTAAAAATGCATTTCAGCATTTGCATTAAAAAGCGGCAGGCACCGCGCGGTGCCTGCCGCTTTGTAAATGCAAATGAAGGGTGGTATCACTGGTACCCCCCTGTGTGCACCCCCCACCTCTCCTTCACTCTGGGGGCCCACAGGGCCCCCAGAGTGAAGACCACATGCCTTTCCCTGGCGGCATTGCCGCCACAGAAAGGCATTGTTAAATGGCCATTGTAATATGGCTGGCGGTGTCTGATAGACACCGCCACTATATTATTCCTTTACCGCCCCGGCCACAAGGCGACCGGGGCGGAAAAGCGGCGGACGGTCTCTCCGTCCGCCGAGGTCCCCCCCGCCATACTAATATGGTGGGAGGGAAAACGAGTGAGGATGTCCGGCGGATTGCCCCCGCCAGGCGGAAAATGAAAAAAACAGGATGACATTTCATTAAATAATGGCATTTGTCAACATGCATTTGTGGTATAATGCTAATATTTACCAGTAGATGTATTAGTGAGTAATATTTGGTAGCTTAAATAGTGAAAACAGGCATCAAAGTATGAGTGCACTTAGAACAGTTAAATAAACTGTAAATGTACAGTTTTACAACTTAATTTTTATGTAAAACACAAAATAAAAATGGATAAACACAGATAAAATGGGCAAAAAAGAAATAAGGATAAATACAGACAGAAATGTTAAACAAATAGATTCCATAAAACCGGGAGCACTATTTATAATATAGTAACATATTTAAAACTGAAAGAAGTCCGAAGATCCTTCAAGTTCAACTTTCCCCTAAATTCCAAACAGGAATGTAAGTAGTTATGATATTTAAAGGGAAAGAAGCGCAAGGCAACATTTGGCAACGTTGTTGCAAACATGTTCCCCAGCACATTTCTTCCTATAGCCACATTTCAAGATTAGAGCCTTTCTGTACCAGCCTTGTTAACAGTGGTAGCACACTACACTACAGACCCGCCAGTGTTCTACTTCTGCAAAAACTCATTTGACCTTGTTTTAGAAACTCTAAAAAGGTAGCAAACAACCAGCCCTGATTGGGGCCTTTTTCATAGCCTAGAACTTCACAGGAAAATAACTAATGTCTATGACAAGTGTTAACCCCCTCCTGCATATTCTCAGGGATATCCTACGAAGTGTCGAGTAACTCCTGACATCGCCTATGTACGGAAGCATGTGAAGGTCCTACCTGCACTTTCCCCACACCCTCTGAGGAATGACGACTGTTCGACCCTCACACTGAGGCGCCGGAGGTTAGTCTTCTTTCTAAGTAACTGCTATAGGCAGCTTATGCTGAGCTAAGGGGCCGACTATCCCATCCTTTCAGTTTTTGCTTACCTTATTGGCCAAAGAACTATCTTACAAACTGCATACATATATATATGTCGTAACTTTTAATCCCGCACCCGAAATACTTGTTAATTTAACGTTTATATGTATTCTCAACCTCTTTATGTAAACCACTCTGATTTCCGGGCTTTTCCATAGATACCTTAATTAATTAAAAATACCCATCCCAGCCTTCTATGTACAGCAGAGAAGAGAGACATTTGATATAGCTATTTAAACAGCCACGGGCACAGAAACAGGAAAGGACTGAGAGGTATGATTTGGGAGAGATCTTTTAATACTACGGTATAACAGGCGGGAGAGGAAGGAGAGGAAAATACGAGAGATTATCAAAATACCACAATGATAAAACATGAAAGAGAGAGAGATACGAGAGAGGGATTCATACTCTACAAGGATAGAACATGCAGTGGAGGATGGACGGAGATACATGCAAAAGGCAAACACTACGGGCCTCATTTATGAAAAGTGACGCATCGCTGCGTGAAAACAGCGATGCGTCACTTTTCATTTCCCCCTCCTTGCTACACCAATGATGCATCATATTTACAGTATGACGCATCATTGCGCAAGGAGTTACAGATACGTCAGTATTGCTGACGTATCTGCATGGCGCAAAAGTGACGCATTACTGGAGTGGGTCACAAAAGTGATGCAACTCCAGCAATGTGTCCTTTCACATGGGGCAAGCCCCATGTGAAAGGGCCTGTGTCAATCTTACGCCTGCTGTGAGGCAGGCGTAAGAAATTGACGCATTTGCGTCCTAGAAGTGACGCAGTGAAATCTTATAGATTTCACTGTGTCACTTCTATGACCCTTTCTTGCATCAGAACGCCCCCCTGCATACATTATACCTGGCTCAGGTATAATGTAGCCCGAAGTGTGGAGAGATTTTCTTGAGATGAGTTACAAGCAGGATTATATCAATGTACAATTCTGAGAAAATGATTCTTACATATATAACACAAACATATAGCAGTTAAAAAGTCATTTATTATAAATGCAAAGACATAAGAAGCAAACATGTTGTTAATTTCTATGTTCCAACAATCTATAAAATAATGTTCATAATAAATCCACTACACTATATATACAACAAAAGTTAAAAATCACACTAGGATGTTATTATGGGGTTTTCCATGAAGTCTGTGATTGAACATAGGACTCTCTCGAGTATTTTATTTGTCTACCAATAGAAAATTGCCTATGTAATGTAAGACTCCAGGAGAACAATTGCGAGTGAGCACTTGATACTTTTTACCTTATGTCTTGCTTAGCCACAGGATGAATTATGACTTTTGTTGTATATATAGTGTAGTGGATTTATTATGTACATTATTTTATAGATTGTTGGAACATAGAAATTAACAACATGTCTGCTTCTTTTAACAAATGTCAGTTCTATGATAATTAGACTGAAGAAATAGGTTTGAGATAGGGAAGTCAACCATGTACTTATGTCCCTATTGTGCATTACTGTGTATAGATGTACCAGACTATTATTTTACTCTAATTGTGTGTGTATATATATATTTTAGGGAGATTCAACCAATTCCCTATCACGACAGATATACAGAAAGTCTTGATAAAGGTGGTTTCATCTACTTATTCCACCGAAACGCGTCAACGCCATCCTTGGTACAATTCAAGACTCCAGCATCGATGGTTGATTCACAGATTTGATAGTAACATAAGATCGATGAAACCATAAAGGAGTCCGAATGTACAAACTGTATTCAACAATTTTATGTTTTACACTTCTGTCTTGCTTTTCAATTATGCAGGTCATAATTGATTGTGATGTATCCATGTTTTTTTATTAGCTGATTAGATTAGCGAGTTAGAATAATTGGTTTTAATGTTATGTCTTTGCATTTATAATAAATTACTTTTTAACTGCTATATGTTAGTGTTATATATGTAAGAATCATTTTCTCAGAATTGTACATTGATATAATCCTGCTATAATCCTGCTTGTAACTCATCTCAAGGGAATCTCTCCATACTCCCTTGATTAGATTAAGGGGTACCTCTCTCTTTTCACGCAGGTATAATGTAGTGCAGGGGTATACAAAGTGACGCATCTACCTAGATGCGTCACTTTGTAAATATGGTGCAACAAGGCACATTTTTTACGCTGCTGGTGCGTCACAAAAAGTGACGCTCCAGCAGCGTAAAAGTGACGCAGCGCCTCATAAATGAGGCCCTGCAAGTGTGATGCATATTTTAGAAAGGAATGGGAGATACGAGAGGTATTCAACATGACGTTTGAAGAGGGGGAAAGTGACAGGAAAAACAGCCACTGCCATCTCAACCTGGGAACAGCCATTTTGTTCGGGTTTACATTTCACATATTACATATTCTTGAATTCCTTAACAGTATATGCTTTTTGCCGGTTCTGTCCGTTTTTTCATGCAATATATTAGTGTGGAGGGTGAATTTTGCGGATTCGCGGTCTGCAAATTCGCAAAAAAAATCAGGGGTTGGTGCGAAAATCTGCGAACTCGCGGATTTGGGACCACGTGTGTCTGTAACTTTGCCATCGCGCCGAAAGGCTCGAGGTCCCTCGAGTGAGCTGTCCATCATAGTGAGGAAAGGGCGGGAAGACGTTGCATACCCTAGTGTGTGTGGGGCGGGGCCAAACAGGCAGGGGTTCCATGTGAGTTCACATGCCTTGTTTATAAAGGGTCAGAGACCGATCAGAGCAGCAGATGAGAAGGAACAGCCTCCTGGTCAAAGGAAGTACACGGGGATTGCGCTCGGGAAACTCGTAGATGAAAATACCTCCATCAAGGAATACATCTAATTGTAGGCGGTAGATATGGTGAGGAAGCACACCTGCCTAGTCTCGACCATGCTCACTAGTTGTTGGGGCTGATTATAATGCGTGACTGAATTTGAGCTTCAACTCTTGCACCTGCTTTATTTATATCTGTAAGTGCTTCCTGTTGAGGTTTAATTTTTGTGACAGGAGCATCGTGCCAGAATGAATCCTGCCTGTATATTTATCCACGAAGATGCCACCGTGTTGTGCCATACCTCTACTTAACTGGAGTACTTTCTAATGGCTAATCAGTAAGTGCTACCTCGTTGGGTAAATGTATAGTTCTTTTGCTACACTACAGCTGCGTAAAGGGCCAGAAGGGTTGTCCCCAGTGACCACGTGTGTCTGTAACTTTGCCACCGCGCCGACAGGCACCGAGGTCCCTCGAGTGAGTTGTCCATCATAGTGAGGAAAGGGCAGGAAGACATTGCATACCCTAGTGTGTGTGGGGCGGGGCCAAACATGCGGGCCATCTCTGCGAGTTCACATGCCTCTTATTTATAAAGGGTCAGAGACTGATCAGAGCAGCAGATGAGAAGGAAGCAGCCTCCTGGTCACAGGAAGTTCATGGGGATTGCGCTCGAGAAACTCCTGGATGCAAATACCTCCATCAAGGATTACATCTAATTGTAGGCGGTAGATGTGGTGAGGAAGCACACCTGCCTAGTCTCGACCATGCTAACTAGTTGTTGTGGCTGATTATAATGCGTTACTGAATTTGAGCTTCAACTCGGGCACCTTTATATCTGTAAGTGCTTCCTGTTGAGGTTTAATATTTGGGACAGGAGCATCGTGCCAGAATGAATATTGTCTGCATAATTATCCACGAAGATGCCACCGTGTTGATATTTAATGAAAAAAAAAAAATCCGCCCGCAAGCGGATTTTTCGGCAATTTCGCGAGATTCTTGGATCGCGAAATTGCTGAAAATCCGCAAATTCCGCGAGCAGAACGGATTTTGCACCCATACTTAGAATTGAGTCACTCCTATGTAGTTATGTGAGCTCAGATTTTGGATAGGCCACGGTTGAGAGCTATGGGGTTGATGTCGAACACAGTGCCCGTCATTGTGTCATAAAGGAGTTCTGAACATGGTCATCCAATCCTTGGGTCTGTGCAGAGGTCACAAAGTAATGCACAGGTGTGCCAATTTTAATTGTGATTATTAGCGAAAGTTGTATGTAACATGGGGAACCGGGTTCGAATTCTCGCCTCGACTATACATCCTCTGATCCTGGAAATCACACTATGGCGATAAAAAAGCGTATAATCTGTCTATTGTGAAAAGCTCTTATCTCGTTAGGCATGGTTTGCACTACGCACAACTGTCCAAAATAAAATGAGGATTCTGCCTGTCACCTGTGCTCTAATCTAATCCTCCAAGAATGAATGGCAAACCCTTAACCTTTGATGTTAGAAAGGATACCCATCTAGTGGATGAATGAAACAGTGTGAAACAGGAAAATCTGGGACAACCCCAGCTTCCCTGCTTGACCATGTGTGATACTAGACATATACTTTGGTTCACAGAACCTCCTTTTTGCTCATTATCACATGAGAGCAACTTCAAATATGTGAGTTCAGGATGTGCACTGTACAAAAACTTCTTTTGGGCTCAATTTGCTAGCCTATAATATTGCTTTATTTATAATAAGAATCTGGGCCACATATTGGGTACACATGACAACTGACTTGATTCTTAGATCACTAACTGCATTGTCACCAGGGAGCCAGTAAGAATGTTTCTTAATTCATGGTTTAAAACTCTCACTTTTAATACATACTTTTACAGTAAATTGATTTACTTAGGTTTGAAAGCTTAGTATGTTAAGGAAATACATTTTCTTGATTTTTGAATTGTTTGTTGCATGACTTACAGAGAAGATATTGTCACAGCGTGGCTTACAGCCAGAGCCAAATCTATGCTTGACCATCCTGGGAAATTTTTGGCTCGCTCACCTCTAATTGAATGAGCTACTTATGGGGTAATTTTACATTGCTGTAATGTGGTCCTTTTGCTAGGTAAAGCTTTTTAAAATAGATCAAATGAAGCAATCTGTAAAACACTGATCTTGTTTCTCTTTCTAACATTTAGTCTGTCAGATGAACCAGTGTAGTCCTTCTATAGCATTACTTTCAGTCATTATAGTTAGGGTGACTCGGCGTCAAGGATTTGCTGGCATAGTCCTGCGTTTTCCGTATCACACATATCAGGCAGGTTTTCATGTATTTCGGTGCAAACTTTATTATTAAGCTTGATCCTAAATCAATTAGTTAACACAGATAATATTGTGAGTAAATGTTGCATTTAATTCCTCTTACTGTCACATTGTTTGTCTCTGGGGCCCGACGGGATAGGGGGGTGCAAACAGCACCGACCAGAGACTCAAAATTAGGTGTGATAAAGGCCGCTTTATTTGAAGCAGATGCACCTTTCACAATGAAACCTTTGGCCTGCACCATACAAAACTAGACCTCACTAAATATGTAATTTCCTAACAACCTCCCTCCCCCTCCCCTAAACTGGTTCCCCCCAATCAACAAACCGGAAACAATTAGCAAAACGTCAACTTGCCTCTCTACCTAGCTAAATACTTTATTGTGCTTGACCTACCCTTCAATAATCCAAAAACAGATCTCCTACAATTCCCCCATACATTAGGAATAACCGCCCCCAAAGGTTGAAACTAACACCAACATCTGCTCCAGCGACACGACAAACCCCACAACCATTAAACAATCCCCAATGCACCGGCCCCGAGAAAACTCCTTCCAAAAAACCCCACCGCGCACCACAAAAAACCCTCTTACACCCCGAAGAAGGCAAGACACGCCCACGCCCTGCCCCCCAAGCTTCAAAAACGTAAACACCCCCCATCAACTGAAAAAAAAAAACAGGGAGTGAGGTTCTGTGAATTCTGAACCCGTGGGTTCCATTTTGTGTTTGGCAGCCATTTTGTGGTTGCCCTCACATAGGCCAATGATTGTGGCTGAACTAGTCTTTTTTAGGACATGTACACCTTAGCTCGAGTTCGTGCTGACTCCTGTTTGACCTGAGTGAACTGACCCTGTTGCCTGAAGCTGACCTTGTTAAACCAGTTCCTGCCCTTTAGCTGATCAAGATTAAGGATCAGAGCACAGGACATCATAAAGTTTTTACTGCACACAAACATGCCTTATCCTACTTCTATCTGTTTCTGTTCCTTCTTTTATGGTCTGTTTATAATATGGGTTGTGGTCCTTTTATTATGGGTTTGTCCGGCTTGTGTAAGAAGGAATGTTAGGCATTTTGCATGCTTGCAAAAGCAAGGACTGCCCCTTACTTTTATGCTGAGTTTTGTAACCCTGAAGCATATATAAGACCTCTGTTCTCTGTACTCCTCAGACTACCTCATTCAGTTGCTACGACTTCTGTGTGACATGGCCTCACTTATTAAATTTAATAAAGATGTCTTTTCATATTTTCAGCTTCTGTGCCAAGTTCTTTTTATTAGTAAGTATTCCCTGAGAATGAAGATTTCAGTTCTTGAAATGGCACGGCCAACGTGGGCTTCATCAGAGAAGTGACTTTCTGAAGGAGTGATCTTGTCAGGAGACTGATATCCACTGAGGAGGAGAGGATGGGACTCTGCTACTTTGTGCACAAGGATTCTGGAGATTCTCTGTCTTCGCAGCCCGGTATATTTCTGCTCTTCCTGATTTTGATCCTCCACATGATATCACTCCTGACTGAGAACCTTTTTGGCGTGAGTATTCTAAAAAAAGACCGTTAGGTCATGTAGAACTTGACAGTTAGAATTTGGATAACCTTTTGATTAGTAAAAATAAGAAGTACAAGTGGGTCGCTCCCACGACTTTGTTTGGTTTCTTGGTTTTGATTTGGTTATTGCAATTACCAAAGGTTTTGATTTGGTTATTGCAATTACCAAAGCCGAGGGTCTCATATATTTGCGAGTATATCATTCTTGATAACCCCTTGAAGTTTGAAGCTACATTAGTGAGCTATAAGATGCCTGGTCTTAGCAAATTTAGGACTGTAACTTTGGAACTTTGGAATTTGTGTTGGCCAACCTTTGGATTTGTATAGGTTTGTATATGCAAATTGCAATTTGTGTAGGCAGGTAATGAGGAGATATTTCTCCATTTGGTTTAGTTGAACGGTGCACGTATGAAAAGTACCTTAAGCACCACTTTGATTATAATACTTGCGTATTACGCAGTATTTTTGGCATGCCTGTTCTCAAGCTCACATGGAAAAATGTGTTGCTTTTTTGGAAGGCACCACAGTGTGATGTGAAGTAAATTAGCCGGACCCCTAGCGGGAAATACTTAAATAGGTTTAAGTATACAAACATATTTCTTCCTTGGTGATTCTGTAATCACCAGGGAATTAAAATATGACATAATACATATAAGGATCCTTTGTTCTGAGCAATGTTATGAAGGAAGATATGCAGAGCGATTTTTTTGGGTGTTCTGCTAGCCAAAGCTAGTGAATTGAGTGTATTTTCACTTCTTGGACATACATCAGTCTGTTGGGCTGTTTTTGAAGTCTTTTGAAACACTATTGAGAAGCGTTTCTTGTAAATATGACTTACAACTAGTATTTGCAAATGGTTTGGTTTAAGTACAGTCTGCGGGCTGTCCTTGGTTTCTGTCCTGAGTATTGATTTGTGGGTTAAATTTGTGTTTAAATGTCTATGTGTTTTCCCATTAGTGCAATTTCTGTAAGTGAATAACGTTGGCGCTATTCACGAAATGCATGGCTAAAGCGCGCCGTATCGTGTGTCCTGAGAGTTTCACCCCTTTCTGTTTATGTCTGAAATAAGGGATGCAGCTTGCTTTTATATGTGGTATTATCAAAATGATTGGGTTTATTACAAATATTTATTAAATTATGAAAAATAATTATTAAAAATAAGTGCTACAAAATTAGTTTTTTACTATTCATGAAGCTTAGTGCTCATACTGTGACCTCCTAGCATTATAATTTAATTTGAGTTGTGTTGCACTGCATAATGAGGACATTAGCATATGACATCTCACTTAGCGCAGGCGTAAAAAACTCATTTTTCCAAGGATTTACATGAGATATGTCTAATGTCTAATATCTGTAATGTGTAAAGAACATTCTTAGGATGATTAATATGTAACATACTTATAGGATATTTATTTTTAAGTGCCCCAAATATCAAAGTCGATTTTGGGTATTTTTGCCATTTATAATAGCCTTTTAGGCTTCAGTGAATGCATACATTTAGGTATAATACAAATTTGCAGGCTGTCCTCATTTGGGGTTTGCTTTTAAATGGCCCAGTGAGGTTCATTTAAAGTTGATGAAATAAGTACCATTGCAACAAGCACTTGTTCTAAAACTGGTATGTGTGTTATTAGGTTCTGTGAATTATTCACAGTAAATGTTGTTTAATAATCTGGAAACAGCGATAATTTTTTAGTGCCTAAAAAGGAGACATTATTTTTCAAAATAGAGTGAATTATCGCAGGTTAAGAGGAATTAGGAAGGCCTTTTGCCTTTGTCAGCCTCAGAATGAGCAGAGGGTGGGGGCTAGAAGAAGCTGCAGCTGGCTCAAGTCGCGCTGAGAAGCTATCTTTGGTTTCTCTGTAAACAATCGAAGGAGGCTGTCATGTTGACATTTGTAACATTTTAAATTAGGGACTTGTCTCTGTGAAATGCAGAATGACCTTGCTAAACAGGCCTCTAAAAGGAAGGGTTTCTGGTTTCTCCACAAAATTAAAGAACTTAATTCCAAAGGGAAAATATGAAAAAGGTTTCTTTGAAAGTCCCAACACATGCTAAATGCTCTGCAGAAATTATATATTTGTATCTCTGCCTCTAAAAAAATAATGTCTGCTAGTTGCTTTTATTTGACTGAAATGAAGCATTGCATTAAGTCTTAGACAGAAAATAAGACGAAGCTTTTTATTGATATTTTGAAGCCTACATGCCTAAGTGAGAACGAATTGTGGCGCAACGCTAACATGGAGTGTCAGTGAAAGAATATTACTTTTGGAAAGATAAAAGGGCTTCATGTTGCAAGGTGACTGACAAGATGGTAACAGTTAAGTAATGGAAATTTATTTTTGTGTCTGTTAATGTGTATTATGTTTTGTCTTCTGATTAAAAGTTATAATTGATGTCTGTTTGTTATGAGAAATGTCTCTCTTTTGTGTGTTGTGTATTTTTTATTTTTTTTGCTTCTGCCCACAGATCATTCATGGATTGTTCTGGGTGATTTGAAGGCTGACAAGACACGTGAGTTTGGTTGGTTGAAATGAGATGTGTTTTTGCGTAACTCCTTTGGAAAGAAATGTCCATGCGTTTTTCATGTTTGTGTATTTGGTTCTATCATGAATTGTTCCTGCTGGTTCTGTGTGTCTGAAAGTTGTATTTGACAGCAGATATCCACTAATTGGTGATCTACTGTCAAAAAGGAGGGTAAGGATTTTAAACCTGACAAATTAAGAAGGCCTCAATAGTGGGTTTTGGGCTGCAGGTTCACAGTGCATAAAGTACAGGACTTGAAGTGGGTGCGTCACTGCTCATTTACATATGTTATTGTCTTGTCTATGTTTTTTGTGCTTGATATACAGCAAGTATATCTGATGGCTTGACATGTGCGTTTTATGCATTTTTTTGTGCATGTTTTTTGTTTTATATTGCTGCTTTTAATACTATTACAGGTTTACCTGTGTTGTGAAGGGATATACATGACGATGTGTATCCTGCAAACAGTTGGGTAGATTTGCTTTGACACTAAATTTCACAGAAAGACAGACAACACTTCACCAGTGCATGTCTATTTCGGCTATATAGTATTGAAGTAAAATAAAAGAGATATACAGGAAACAAGGTTTCACCTACAGTCACTTACTGCCCCCTTTCCTGTAAGGAACAGGCAGCCCTAAAATTATGTATCCTGAATTGGACGTAAGGATAAATTATAGATCTGTGACTTTTGTGCATGGTGACCTAATTTTTATATTACATTAGTCAGTTTTGTTCTGCTTCCTGAATAGTGTATGGCTTTGTACCATAAAGGAAACAAGGCTTAATTTTTTTTTTCTTCCTCCCTGAAAAAGGAACTGGAACATTAGCTGAGATTACCGTATATGGTGTAGAGGCCAGCGGTAGAGCTAACATTCATGAACTATTTTGATTTTTGTGTATCACCCCCCACTTTTGGTGTTGTGTCACATGCTTGACTATCACCCAAGAAATTTCTTGTTCTTCCTATAGATTTTTCTTTCGTCACTTCTCCCCTGATTGATGTTGCATCGTGCCTAGTAATTGGGGATTTTAGCTGTGTCCTAGTCCCATTTTCCCTTTTCCATATTCCTTTCACCAGTTAGCCTTCTTTTATTGTTATTATTGTATTAGGTCCACACTTCCAGATTGCAGTAATGTACTAGGAACCCCATATTATGTATAAATCCCTTTTGTATAACCAGACCTTTTTTTAAGAATTTTCTTTAGGCCTACTCTGATGTTTTCCAGTCTGACTGTCAGGGTAGTGATGGACTGGTTAACTGACTCAATACTATAGTAAGATAAGTTTTCCACCTCAATAGGAGACACCTTACGTTTTTTTTTAATATGACAAATTCAATGCCTATTCTAATTTGGTTTTTAGTTCCTTTTTTCTGCTGCTTTAATTTTTGGTGGATTAGATGTGTTCCAAAGCATGGAAATACCAGGACTCTCTAGTTCTTGTCTTTTGTTTCCACATTATCTACCCTTAGATGGTAGAGGATATGCTCTCACATGGAAACCCAATTAAAGAGGCTAGAGGCACTGTTTTGCCTATTGCCTTTGTCTTTGTATGCTATGATAATGACAGTGTATTTTAGATCACAATAGTTCCATGGCGTATACCCACTCCTTTGAAGATTGCAGGCCACCTGTTTGCAGTCCCTTTGTTAAATGAACTGTTTTTGTACTAAATTGAAGGAAAATAACAAATGTGTCCCATTTCCTACGTCACTAGGTTCTGCGGGATTAAGTCATAATAACCTGCGGACCTTTGATGAAAAGTCTAATTCCCATCAGTGACAGCTACAGTCCCAGCACCCAGAAAGCAGTAAGGCTGGACAAGCAATCGCCAGCGCGCCATCAATGGTAACTCCAAAGCATCGAACTTGCTCCATCAGACAGCATTGGACATCACAGAACCAGTTTCAGTTCAAAAGAGCGAAAGAGAAGGATTCCAGTTATTTTAAAGTTTTAGTTTTTCACCTGTCATGTGCTGGTAACCTCTGACAGTAGGCAGTCCATTGAGCCCCTTGGCCTGAGTTTTGGCCACACACCCCTTTTCTTTGCTCCAACGGAAAGGCAGTGCACCGGAGGATCCAAGACCGGCAAAAGGCACTACATTGTGGTACTTATGATTAAATGAAAGAGCAGCACGAGCATCCTCTGACACTGAAAAGCGAGTGTTGGAGTCTGAAAGTGTTGCTGAGTATGAAAGCCTGTTGATCTTTCCTGATTAATAGTACTTGGGTCTGCATGAGATGATCTGTGCCCCTGATCAATGGAGAGTACACTATCTGTAGTGCCTGCCGCAGAGGAGAGATATTGGTGCACTGCCTTGAGACATTGAGACTTTCAAATGAGCTGCAAGTGTTTGCCAGGAGGGCACTCCAACGGATACTGAGAAGCACCATTTTCATGAAAGGCCTAAATGAAGAGGCCCATGCGGAAGAAAACAACAGAAGAGGATTTGATGAACAATAGAAGCCTGCCGGAGAGGCTTGGACGGACTCTGGGTATTTCCCGTGCAATTGCATAAAATGGGTGTTAGGAGACTGATTTTTGCTGTTTTGCTGGCATTGTTTTAAAGTAGTATTCTGTTTAGTAAAATCAGAGTAAAGTCCATTCCCTGTGGAAGAGTATCCCTTTTCACCTCAGAGCATTGATGAGGATCACCACTGTTTCACCTGAACATATAATAAGTTACTGAAATGCATAGGAGCCATAAAAAAATGTTACTAGATAATTTTAGGATTTGCTTTCTGCTTAGAGTTGTGAAAAATGATATTTTTGTTTGTAATAGTGGTCATTAATTTCTCCTGTTGTCTATATGTTCTTAATAACGTGTTTTCTAGTATTTTTAAGCTTGACGTTGTCTTTTGTGGGTTAGATTGTTTTTGCTACCCAATTGACATCTGTACCCACCTCCCAACCTATGTCTCTTCCTACTACTACTTCTTTACATTCTTTCCATACTTTAACTGAACATGAACTGGTTAGGAGGTCAGAATTTACTAATAATTCCTTTGTACAGCTTCTGCATCAACACCAGTTAGTAATGAACACCACTAATTGTTGGGTGTGTGGTCTTATGCCACATACTACAGATAGAGGTATTCCCTATTTGTTTCTGCCATTTAGTTACAATGGGTCTGTATGGGCATATCAGACGATGTTTATTTATGCCAGCGAAGTCTATCCCTTGCGTTCCATGAAAGATAACTCGAGTAAAAATGCTTTAGTGAAGGGAATAACGGATAATATTGATATCGATTCAGACACAGACTGAGTGATTGCCTATGTAAGGGCAAAAGGAGGGTCTGAGGTTCTGTGAATTCTGAACCCGTGGGTTCCATTTTGTGTTTGGCAGCCATTTTGTGGTTGCCCTCACATAGGCCAATGATTGTGGCTGAACTAGTCTTTTTTAGGACATGTACACCTTAGCTCGAGTTCGTGCTGACTCCTGTTTGACCTGAGTGAACTGACCCTGTTGCCTGAAGCTGACCTTGTTAAACCAGTTCCTGCCCTTTAGCTGATCAAGATTAAGGATCAGAGCACAGGACATCATAACGTTTTTCCTGCACACCAACATGCCTTATCCTACTTCTATCTGTTTCTGTTCCTTCTTTTATGGTCTGTTTATGATATGGGTTGTGGTCCTTTTATTATGGGTTTGTCCGGCTTGTGTAAGAAGGAATGTTAGGCATTTTGCATGCTTGCAAAAGCAAGGACTGCCCCTTACTTTTATGCTGAGTTTTGTAACCCTGAAGCATATATAAGACCTCTGTTCTCTGTACTCCTCAGACTACCTCATTCAGTTGCTACGGATTCTGTGTGACGTGGCCTCAATTATTAAATTTAATAAAGATGTCTTTTCATATTTTCAGCTTCTGTGCCAAGTTCTTTTTATTAGTAAGTATGCCCTGAGAATGAAGATTTCAATTCTTTAGGAGTGAGGGAGGGAAAATAATTATTATCTGCCATACCCCCCGCCCGGCTGCTGTGTCACAAGCCACCAAAATGGTGGCCTATGACACAAAATGGCCGGTTTAAAAATAAACCAGCCCAAATGCAGCCCAAAATTAGCCCACCCCAGCCCAAGACTACCAAAATAGCCCCAAACCAGCCCACATACGGTGCTGGACTCTACCCCCCATCTTCCCCCGGCCCCAAATCCCCCGGGGGTGGCAGGCCTCCCGCTGGTCGCCCCCCCCCCCAAAGCCCTATTGGGGCCCGACGGGGGATGGGGGGCAAACAGCACCGACCAGAGACTCAAAATTAGATGTGATAAAGGCCGCTTTATTGGAAGCAGGTGCACCTTACACAATGAAACCTTTGGCCTGCGCCATACAAAACTAGACCTCACAAAATATGTAATTTCCTAACAACCCCCCCACCCCCTCCCCTAAACTGGTTCCCCCAATCAACAAACCAGAAACAATTAGCAAAACGCCAACTTGCCTCTCTACCTAGCTAAATACTTTATTGTGCTTGACCTACTCCCGATAATCCAAAAGCAGATCTCCTACAATTCCCCCATACATTAGGAAGAACCGCCACTCGAAAGACGTGCTAACGGCTTTCGACCCATCCCCCCCCCCGCCCCCAGGAATCCTGCACTTTCGGATATCTTCGCACACCAATAGCCTGATCCAGAGCCTCCTTCAACCGCACTATATAAAGTTCGATTCCGTACCGAGACAGGTGGACCCCATCCTCCCTGAAAACATACACCGCCCCGTACCTAAGCTCCGTGTGCTCCATCCTGCCAAAACCTTCTTTTTCACAAAAAGCCTTCATTTCCCTGTTCATTTTTCTCCGGGTCTTATCTATGGCCGCTGGCCTCTCTGCCCCCCTCCAAACCCGGCTGGGAACGAACTCTGACCAAATGACATGACACCCTGCCCACCTGCGCTGTATCTCTAACAGGTCCCTCTTCATCTGTTTAACCAATGCTAAACCTTTGCACAGCACCAAGTCATTTTCACCTAGTTGTATTACCACCATGTCCGGACACAACCCCCCCTTTACTACCTTACACAAGGCCGGCAATAACTCATGCTAGCGCATGCACCCTTTCCCTTGCCACTGACAATGAAACAACCTGTCGTCCAATTCCAAATTCAGATTCCGATGCTTGTCCCATTCCGCCCTTTCTGCTCGCTTTATAAATAAGTGTCCCACAATATAAATCTCCAGCGCCGCCGCAGTTGGCCCCGCCACTGCACCTGAAAAGACACACATGTGAGAGGCGAGAAATGTCCTTCATGTCATTGTTCCACCCCTACCCCCGGCAGCCTGACATACGTTCGATAACAGTCCAACCTCCAGCGCCCGAGATGCTTGATGTCTTCCTTCCCCCAACCCTGACGCGCAGCCTCCGTCGCCGCCCCAATCTGAAAGGAATGCGTCCCGAACACCTTTGGGTCCTCATCCATAGACCGTAGGGCGTGCTGCAGGACCCACAACACCTGTGCCACAGACACCCTGTTAGCTCCTTTTCGACCAAACACCGCCCCCATCAAGACCCGCCTTTCTGACGCCAACTGCCACCCCCACCTCACCGAGCAGACTGTCTTGCACCTCATCGGGCCCAACACCACCCACGTGCCCTCGCCCCGTTGGTCAGTTTTTGATCGCTGAAGCCTCACCGCCACCTCATGCCCTCTCATGTCCACCTCCTCCCAAAGCACTCCTGGCCTACCCTTCAAACCTACCAACTCGGAGACCCTACAGGCCCCAAAAAACATCCAAAACATGATGGTGGCAAACAAAGTGACCTCCCCCTGGCCGGGACATACCGACGGCAAAGTGTACAACAGCCCCTCAAGCATGCCCTCAGTGATGGGCCTCTGCCGACTCACCCTGGCCCCTTTCTCCCTCGCCCAGCCTTCCAACAGCCGTGTCCCCAATTCCTCCGCCGACGGCGAGTAACCCCACCACAACTTCCCCATGAATGCCACCGCCGACAATTTACCCGCAATCGTCACCCTCGATAGCCCTCTGTCCATCAAATTCAACATGAACTGCACCATCTGCTCCTCCCGGCGTCACCGATCCCCCTGCCTTACCGCTCCCGACCGCCGACACTCCTCCCACGTCTTCAACTTATTCAAAATCAAGCCGCAAGGCTAGTTTTTAAACTTCCTAAATCCCTTCACATCACTCCCCTTCTTAAATCCCTTCACTGGTTATCCCTCACTGAACGCTCTTTGTTTAATCTGGGTTGCCTGATTTTTAAGGCATTAGCTGGATCTGCCCCTTTATTTGTGCCTACCAAACTCAAGCCTTACATTCCTACCCGTGATCTTCGCGCCTCCACAAAAAATTTATTGCAGGTTCCCCGCTTTAAAAGAAAGAAACATGGTGGCCGGTGCTTTTCCTATCTGGCCCCTGCCTTTTGGAACTCCTACCGTTCACTATTAGAACTACACCTTATTACATGGAGTTCCGCAAATTGTTGAAAACCTGGTTGTCTTCACAAGCCTTCGCTGAGTGAGCAGTTCTCCTTTTACCTCCGTCCTTTAGCGCCAAGAAACCGATTGGTCATCGTGCGCTCAATTAATTCCTTTCAATTTCAATTTCAATTTCAGTTTCATAGGCCTTCCAAGTGTACGCTAACTATCAAGAAAATGGGGTAACCCAAGAAGTCAGCAGACCTGGGTAGTGAATAGCATTCAAAAACAACGGTCTCCAACTATTCTTTGAACAAGAACCAAATTAATCAAATAATTAATTAAACTTTCACCTATTCAATGGGCATATATACCAAAATTAGCCCGATCTAATTAATGTAAATTTTATCCACAGAAAAACAAAGCAAAAAAGCAACAGCAAAACATTCAAGGAAGCATAGGGCAATTTTAATTCACTTCATTACATTTCTAACTGTCTCATAAAAAACATTTGTAGTTGCCCAAAAGGGGACGTGCAAACAGACAGAGTTCTAGAGTGCTTAATAGAAAAGAATAGAAAAACAGCAATAAGGAGAGTGATATTTACAAATTCATATATACAAGCAATAGATTTGTACAAAATGATTCATTAGGTCCTGGTGTGTACTTTTACAGTTCTAAACACAGTCTATCTTAATTAGAGACTTTACTCCCAAATTAATGTCGCTCACAAAATATTTATACAACACCATCCAGGACAAATTAAAGCGTCGACGTTTCGACGTTTCGACCCTTGGTGAGATTAAAAACTTTGGATTCGATTCAGAACTGGTCTAACGACCACCTTGTTATGTCTTTAGGTAATAATTTAGATTACCAGTGGAACAGAGCCAAGAGCCCAAGTGTGTTCCCTTCTCTCCTACTACTAGTGGGTAAGTGTAATTCCTTCGCATGGGTATGTGCGACACTACAGTGATCGCAGTTTTTGAAAGCAACAGTTTGACACACATATTTATTATGTTTCAGGGCCCCATGCTGCTCCTTTGGTTGCCCAAATCTGTAGTCCTGATGAAGACTCGCACGGCCACGGTTTAAATCACCTCTAGGCCACAAGACGAGTCGAAACGTCGACGCTTTAATTTGTCCTGGATGGTGTTGTATAAATATTTTGTGTGCAACATTAATTTGGGAGTAAAGTCTCTAATTAAGATAGACTGTGTTTAGAACTGTAAAGCACACACCAGGACCTAATGAATCATTTTGTACAAATCTATTGCTTGTATATATGAATTTGTAAATATCACTCTCCTTATTGCTGTTTTTCTATTCTTTTCTATTAAGCACTCTAGAACTCTGTCCGTTTGCACGTCCCCTTTTGGGCAACTACAAATGTTTTTTATGAGACAGTTAGAAATGTAATGAAGTGAATTAAAATTGCCCTATGCTTCCTTGAATGTTTTGCTGTTGCTTTTTTGCTTTGTTTTTCTGTGGATAAAATTTACATTAATTGGATCGGGCTAATTTTGGTATATATGCCCATTGAATAGGTGAAAGTTTAATTAATTATTTGATTAATTTGGTTCTTGTTCAAAGAATAGTTGGAGACCGTTGTTTTCCAAGTGTACGCTGCCACCGACGCTCTCACCAGCTGAACAACCCGGCGTCTCCTACCAACCACAATTCCTCTGGCACCGCCGTCTTGCGCTCTCCCGCCTCCGTGGCTAGCCCATGGAACCTCTGCCACTGTGAACGAGACAAAGCATCTGCAATGTCATTGTCCACCCACGGCACATGTCGAGCTTCAAACAAAATATCATGTTCCAAACAACGCAACACGAAAACTCTCATCAATTTGGACAACTGCGGGTCTCTCGCCGACTACCTATTGACCACCTGCACCACTGCCATGTTGACCACCTGAAACAACACCCGTTTGTGAGCCAGCTCCCCAGCCCACACCGAGACAGCCACCACCAGAGAAAACAACTTAAGGAAAGCGATATTCCCCCCCCCACCTTGCCAATGCGGCGGCCACTGCTCTGTGCACCATCTCCCCGCCCAGTAGAGCCCGAAACCGCCAACCCCCGCCGCATCCGATTACAACATGATGTCCCATTCCAAATCCTCTGGGGGCGCCATGGCACACCATTGAAACGCCCCAAGAACGCCTGCCACCTGCACAAATCCTCCTTAGTCCCCGCCGACAACCGTAGGTGATGATGCAGCAGCGCCAAACCGGACAGCGCCAGACCCAAACGACTACAGAAAGTGTGATCCGCCCTCACCACTCGGCACGTGAAGTTCAGATGCCCCAACAGCACCTACACCTCCCGCACTGTCACCTTCTGCTTGTCTAACATGTCGCCCACCAATGCCAACATTGCCGTCCTCTTGTCCTCTGGCAGGCGTACTTCCATGGCCACGGAGTCTAGCTCTATACCAAGAAATGACAGCACCGTACTGGGACTGTGCGTCTTCTCTGGCGCCAGGGGCACCCCCAGGTAACCCATAAGGCCTGAAAACCCGTCCACCTGCCGCTGGCAGTCCGTTGAACCCGGCCGTCCCACCAGAAAGAAGTCATTCAGATAGTGCGTCACCGTCTCAGATCCTGTCCGCCAGGAAAAAGCCGACTGCAAAAAGGTACTGAATCGCTCAAACAGCGGACACGAGATCGAACATCCCATGGGCAATGCTTTATCCACAAAAATGCCCCCATCAAACTGGATCCCCAACAACTGGTGATCCTCTGGATGAACCGGAAGCAGCCGGAACGCTGACTTAACATCACACTTTGCCATGAGAGCGCCTTCACCCACCGCCGCCCCGATCCGGCGCGCCACGTCCACGGACGAATAGGACACCGACGTGAATTTCGCCGTAATAAAGCCATTGACCAACGTACCCTTCGGCCACGACAGATGCTGGATCAATGAAAACTGACCGGGCTCCTTCTTGGGCACAACCCCGATAGGGGAAATGATCAAACCTGGCAGCGGTGGCTCAGAAAAGGGGCCCACCATCCGGCCCTCGCTCACCCCCTTAAACAACTTCTCCCGCACTACCCCTTTGTTCGCATTGACGTACTTCAAATTGTCCGCCCACCTGGCGATACGCAGACCCTCGTACCCAAGCCGAAAACCCTCATGAAAGCCCCGTCGCAATGTGGCCGCATCCTCTGTCTGAGGATAAGCTGCCAAGAGGGTCTCGAGACGGTCCACCCAAACCGGTGTATGAGCCTTTGCCCATAGGTCCAGTCCCACCTTTTCCACCTCCCCACGCCCCTGTTGGCACCCCCGCCGCCCCGGACTGCTATCCCTGCGCCCCCCCCTCTGACTCCCCAGCATCGCACCACTGGGTGTCTCTTTCCGCACTGGGTGTCTCTTTCCGCACTTAGAGCACTCAAGCCGGAAACGGCACACCGGCCTGGCGCAGGCGCCCTTATTGAAATATATAAACAAAAAAGAGAGAGTAAGGGATTTTATTCACATTGGTGAATGGAGGATACTCCCAGTCCCCTGGACTAAATATCAAAAAAACATGAGAGGAGTACCACCACGAAGAACTGAGCAAGAGTTCTGAGTGGGATGTCTATGAAAAAAGAAAAAATATTCTTTTATAAAAACCCCTAACTCACCAACCTGGTTGGTGACATGCTTCATCAATGGGGTCCACCTTGATAGCCGAGCGCCATCAGGTTGTGCTTCGACACCTGAACTACAGTGGAGCTGGTATTTGTGCAAGTGGTGCGAAAAAGTGATGTTAAAAATTGTCCTGGTATGACTTGTGTGAAAACGATTTTATTCAGAAGCTACTGGACAACATTAAAAAGATGTGTGGATACCACCCACAGGTTGAAACATGTAGACCAATCACATAGAGATACACACGGTCATAAAAACCTCCTATGTATCCACACATCATTGGACCCCAATGATGAAGCATGTCACCAACCAGGTTGGTGAGTGAGGGTTTTTTATAAAAGAATATTTTTTCTTTTTTCATAGACATCCCACTCAGAACTCTTGCTCAGTTCTTCGTGGTGGTACCGCCCTTATTGAAATCCCAGCATGCTCCGACCGAGACCTGTGGAGCGCTCTCACTATGCCCCACCCCACCCCGGGTGGGGCGGGCTGAAAAGGGGGGCGACGCCAGCAGAAAACCGCTGGCCGTATAAATCGTCCTGCCAAACTTTGCCCCGTCCATGGTCTGGTGGTACAAATTGGAATCCAGCTTGCCCCATCTCGCTTCCGGGTCCGATGCCATGCGCCCCCGGAACTCCTCGTCGTAATGTGACCAGGCATAACCGTCATATGTAGCCTGCGCCCGCCTGATCACATCCATGTATTTGAAAAGAGCTATGGCCCTAACCGGGTACTTCTCGCAATATACGCTGGCGTATATCAAGAAGGCTGCCGACCAGGGGAACTTTGGGGCGCCGCGCCACCTCCTGCTCTTCCTCCTTCAACCCCTCCTTCGCAGTGAGCTACCTGTGAAGGAGCTTCAAGATTTTCACATACTCCCCTTTCCATATATTTTCTCTCGTTGCCAGCGACAGGTGCACCCCTAGCGGTTTTGCCACGCCCATATAGGGAAGCTTATGCACTGGGACATCACAACTCTCCTTACCTTTGTCTCCGGCGGCACCCTCGCCTGTTGTCGCAGCCCGCGCGCTGCCAACCCCGCCACCCGCCCCAGTGCTCCCCGACCCCCTTCCCGTCATCCGCCAGCGCCCCGTCCGTGCCTAACCTCGTATCCTTCAAATACCGCTCCTTCCGCAGGCGCAGCCCAGGATCCCCCTCTCGAGCATCCGTACCCACCGACACCTGCCCAGCACGAGGTTTGCCCAAACCACTCCCCGTTCTGCCACCATCCTTACCTGGCATCAAGGCCGGCGTCCTCGCTGGATCCCGCCACCTAACCAGTGGACCCGGGGGGCCGTCACTCTCGGCGCTCCTTGCCGCGGGTGTGCCTAAACACACTACCAACACTGTTACTCTGCTCCCCCCTCCCCCCCTAGCCCTTTTCCGAATCTCCCCCTCCTCCTTAAAATCCTCCTCATAGTCCAATTGCACCACGTCCTCCTGCCCAGCACTGGGCCCATCCTTCCACTCGTCCCCCAGCCCACATACGGTGCTGGATTCTACCCCCATTCCCCCGGCCCCAAAAACCCCCGGGGGTGGCAGGCCTCCCGCTGGTCGGCCGCCCCACCCAAAGCCCTATTTCTATGTTGGTCAGCCAGTGATGTAACAAAACCTGAGGAGGACCCATGAAGCTCAGACCTGGGAAGCTTGGAAGTTATTCATTTTTATCCCACTGGCTGCTTCAAAGTCGAACTTCACACTGAAAAAGAGGATGATCAATGTGCCACCCTGCCCGATGCCTGCTGACTGCCGCTGCCAGGTAAGAGATTGTTCAAATATAAGCATGTACACTCCAACAACATGTGACGTTTAAGAAGACACAGTGATGCAGTCCCTTGCTAAACTTTACTCGTTTTTCAATGCATAAAACGCATGGCAACTGTGATACTGACTACAGCTGAGTGGGGTAGACATGTGGCAAAGAAACAAAATATTATTTAATCATTTTGCTAGTGTGTGTGTCTGAGACAACTCATAAATACAGATCTATTTATAGACCCATTTGACATTTTATCACAATGTCAAGGTTCTGTCTTTTTCTATTTTTTTAAATAGTTAATAAATATGTTCTGATTTTAATATTAAGGAGCCTAAGCCAAAGGAAACATTTTAAATCCTTGAATTAATCATGTTCATTCCTGAGTTAAATTTGACACAGTTTTTTTTAAAGAAGCGGCTGTGAGAACCTCGTAAGCAAGATTCTTCTAATCTGTACAATTCAATCATATGAAAAACCAAAGAAAGTCCACCCGTACTTCAAAAGTAACCATCCTTCCAATAGTTTTATTGTATTTTAAGGAAAAAAATACGTTTTCTTAAAATAACCCCCACCCACCAAAAGATCCCATGGTGGCATGCTTCATCATCAGGTTCTTCCTGCCCTCTGAGGGACAGGGTGTGCTACGACCGACGAAGACGTGGGAGCACTTTGTAAGGTGTGCGCTATATAATGATGTCAGAGTGGTAGGGTCAAGAACCTGTGGATTAAAAAATACCTAGCTACGTGGAGCCTAAATTGTATTCATTCCTGTAGCTGGTATTGTTAGCAGAATACCAGCAGTGGGCAGGAAGAACCTGATGATGAAGCATGCCACCAAGGGACCTTTTTGTAGGTTAGGGTTATTGCAAGAAAACTTATTGTTTTCCTTAAAATACAATAAAACTACTGGAAGGGCAGTTACTTTTAAATTATGGGTGGACTTTATTTCGTTTTTCATATAAGGCAGGAGGATGAGTCCACAGCGAACCTGGCCTCTTCCTCCCCCCTTTGTTTGATTTGCAATTCAATAATATGCCACGACCAGAGAAGTGTCTTTGTCTGGGTATGGTGCATTGGTATGTCAGCATAGGCAATATTACAATAAGAGGAGACACGCTAAGGCATCTAAAATGTGCGTATTGGGTTTAGGAATAGAGAAGAGTGGGGAACTTCTTGAATGTATGTAACAAGTGGTTTGACTCATGACTAAAGCATTTACCTGGATGGAGGAGAACACGAAATCAAAAAGTATGCCCAGTTTTTTTGTTCTTTTTGGCTTGTGACATGCCCAAGGATCATAATAAGACACATTTGTTTTGTCATCTTACACTAAGAATTCACGTATGGGCCTATCCAAATATAAGTAGATGCAAAATGTATATGGATTATCAATAGGTGCCACAACGTAGACCATGATTGTTGTCCAGCTGGAATCAAGGATTGGTATATTGTCTGTCAACATTTGGGAGAGTAGTAGATTAGTGATTGTTTGTAGGCATTGAACAAGTTTGGAGGACCCCTAGATGATGCTTTACACTGTGGACTGGATTGATCCTAATACTATATACTCATTCCAGTTTTTTGTGAAATGATTCGATCTGGTGCAGACACTGCCTGACCCCAAGAGGATGTTGAATGTCATGGTTTACCGTCTTGTACACATCAGATGGTAACAGGTGTGCATTGCTCTTAGTTGACAGTGATCCATGGAGCTAATGAGCCCACACAAATGTCAGCAATAACCGAATATGTTCCTATTGCCAATATGAATTTTATCTGGCACGCTTGCCAAAGCTTGTCGGATTTCACATACTTCTAAAGCTGCTTGTTGGGTCTCAATTCCAGGAATTCTGTAAGGTACATCAAGTTGGAGATAAGTATCTTGTAAGCTACATATGGATTCTTTAAAAGTGGAGCGGTGACGATCTGTTTGAAGTTCACAGGCGCTGAGCCCTGTTCGTGGAAAAGTTTCTTAAGACTGTGGCTCATGTGCAGATGACCTTTTTTAGATCTGAGGCCGAGCATATTTCTGCTACTACATTGAATGCTTCCATTTTCCTATCCAACTTCAAGACTCAGAATATGCCCATAGATTTGAAAGTTAAAAAGGTCACTTAATGAAGTGGGAGAGAGAAGAAGTTGAAGGGATTGAGGTTGTGAAAAATGATTATTTCGAAGAGAAACAGAACCTCACCAGATGTAAACGAGGCACAGTGACTACTGGTACAGAATTCCAGTTTGAAGGTTTCACAGAAAACATTGAAGTACTCCCAGAATTAGAATGCTTCGATGAATGTATGGTAAGGTAGAAACATTTCTTTGATCAGTCTGCTGTCTGGATGTAGTTCTTCATGTGAATCCTGCAGCTGATCTAATCTAGATTGGAAGTGTACTTGTGACAGCGCTGTTTGTTGACTCCAGTGGTTTTTCAGGTTGGCTAGGTTGAAGTTGGGCCACTTGGTGACACTGTTGACTATTGTTTTACATGTCCTTCTTGTTTTGGCACTGAAAATGCAGTACTTTGGATATTTTCTAATGTAAGGTCCCATGGTCAGTTCTGTCCTTGAGCCAACTGCAGAAAGTTGGGAAATGAACTAAGCCTGTTATGGAATTAGGATGCAAGCAACTTATCCCAGAGAGTGCCTTTGCCCACCTACGCAACTTGATAGGGTAACAGCGAGTGATGTGATCATGCCAGCCACCACTTTTCAGATCAATAAGGTCCTAATTATGGGTAAAGACCAGGACAAAGAAGTGAGCATAGTCAAAAGAAAGGAGAGCTAGCAAAGCAGGTGAATCTTAGGTTTTCCACGCTGACTGCCATTTCGTTGGCTTGGTTCTTATACACCCTGTGGACCTACATATTGAAATTGGCCATCGGCATACTTTCTGGAGCAGTGTTTGGAAATGATGAGCTATATTAAGAAATCCTCCTGCAGGAATGCACAGTTATTTGACGGTTGAGGATACATAACTTCTCGGATGGGTTGGGTTTCAATGCAGCACCCCTGGCACTTGTGGGATCTCTATTTTAAATGGAATCACTTCTAACGTGTGTCTAGAGTATGACTGTGAGTTGGGTAGACCTAGTTTAAGTAGTATTTATCACTGTTCAGGACCTTTGCAGATGGATGTTGGGAAAGTTGGTATTTGAAATTAGTGAAAATAGTCCTGTCACATTAGTTCACTTGACAGCAAACTAGATTTAAGTATTCAAACCAGGTCCTGCAGTAGCAGAGTTGTCTGTGAAACATCTGTTGGTTGGGAGGTTGCTGTGTGTAACTCAGCATAAAGTATGACATTTTGCTATACAAAATGTGTTGGGCCTTCAAGCAGAGAAGGCTAAACCTTGGACAAAGTTAAGGGCCTGATTTAGAGCTTGGTGGATAAGGATGAGCTGTCAAAAGCCTCCTGTTTATCCATCTGTCGCCACAGTGTTCTGTCTCTCAGATTCATATAGCAGGTTGACGGACCAAAATCCTTCAACCATTTGCTGCCTCTGCTGCACTTGCCTTCCTCTGTCAATGGAGTTATACCCTAAACATGATGGACAGAGCAAAGTAAAGCCACTACTCTGTCAACCGTATTTAGAGTATTATTTTCGTTGACAGAAACATGGAGGTACATCCTCCACACCTCTGTTGGAGGAAAAACAGCATAAATAATCAAACTTTGTCCACAACAAACACAAGCCCTACTTTAGTATCATGTCCCTGCACAACAAAATAGAAGTTTTGTACAATGTGTAAAGCATTTTTAAATGTACTATGTTAACTATCAATGTGACTAAAAGTAACTTTATATATACCCAACAGCAAAATACTCTTTCTCCCTGTCTAGCCACATGTCTCAAATGCCACACCTATATTAAATTCTCACATGATACAATTTTACTACTCCCCAACATCTCAGGTCAGTAAATATTTGCACATTTTTAACACATCTACATGGTCACACAAACATATAATAATAACACTCTATAACAAAGATGCTTTAAATTTTAATAAAATAAATGTACACCAATAACATTTCAAAATTGGAGTGTTTAACTTAAGTCAAACAACTATTCCTAGTCACTCCTTCCTCTCACTTTACCCACTTACTATACACTCCACGATCATATGATGCAGCCATGTACCCTAAATGCATATTTCCACTATCCAGTCACTAATATGTTACATCTTTAAATCTACCACATAACTTCAAATGCTGGACACCCATTCAAATACCAGATATTTCACTAATATCTGTAACCTAGGTGTAGACCTACATATTTTATGGCATGGACTCTATCTGTACCCCAGTATCTATAGGTATGCGTACATTTACTCACAAACATACTTGAATTAAATGTAGTGATACACCCTACCGCTCTGAAAGCGACTCGCTCAAGGCCCTCATAACAACACTGACATCTCCTTTAACACTCATAGGAAGGGAATTAAATACAATTCACACAATGTAACACAGAAAATCTCAAGACCTTGAAATGTAAATAATTAGTTAATGTATACATTATACTGGAATACACAATGTACCATCTACACACATATATATCTATTCACTCAAAAAACCAAAGGTTACAGGGACGTTATAGTTAGCAAACAGAATTCAAAAACCTTAGAAATTCACACACAAAAAGAAAGGTTACAGGAACGTTATAGTTAGGGTCAGATTTTACTCATACAAAACCATAGAAATTCAGCAGTTATAGTTAGCTGAGTTAACAATAACTTGCGCCCCTCAATGCACTGCTTATGACCTCACATATTCCATCATTAATTACATGGTCAGTGACATCTCTGATTATATCACTGCTGACATCTCAAATGACATCGCTCTTAGGAATTCCATTTCATAGGACTTACAGGAGGTACCAGGTAAAGTGGACTTCATCCACCACCCAGTTGTGTGCCAGTAGGCTCGTTTGGAGAGTGTTGGAGGATGGGGGTTGATCTAAAATGTGCAAGACAGCAGCTGACATGACCGCCCCATTAGAGGTATAAAAAGGGGCATGGCCTCTAAACACCTCTCTGCAACGCAGCTCCCTGGCGCATACTGGAGGTACCAGGTGGGCTAGTTGGCCCCCAGGGACCCTCAGTATTCAAGGGGAATTATTTGCCCAACTTTAAACGAGCCAGGGGACACGTTTGCTGAGTGTTTGCAGGGAGGGGGTGGGGCCTAGCCACGATGCCGGCTTTATTAAAAAAAATGTTTTAAGAAGAGGAGCTGTGTGGCCCCCCCTTCTGTACCCTTTATTGGGGCCCTGTGGACCCTATCCCCCAGGGCCTGACCCTTTTTGTGCAAAAAAACAAGCATTTACAATGCAATAGGTCTCGCATTAGGAAAGTTTGAGCTATTGGTATTGTAAATGACAATTTTTTTATTTATGTGTTGGTTTTGAAAATAGCTAAATTAATAGCTTTGTCATTTACAATGCCAATAGTTTTAACTTTCGCAAATGTGACACCTATAGCATTTGTAATGCAATATGTGTTGTATTTACGTCTTAGATGTATTGATTTTACAAATAACAATGACTTAACTTTTTTAAATAATTAATACCTAAATAAAAGTTATTGTAATTTATAATTCCGTTCTATATTCCACTGAGCGCATGAGGCAGATAGCAGATGAAGGCGAGACAGCAGCATTAGTTTTATTAGATCTGAGTGCAGCGTTTGACACCGTGCTGCACTCCACGCTGATGTCTCGCCTGACGGAGATGGGGGTGACGGGGTCAGCGCTAGCCTGGCTGAAGTCTTTTCTGGCTGACAGAAGCTTTCAGCTACACTGTCCTCCCTTCAGATCTTCCCCACGCAAGGTAAGCCATGGGGTTCCTCAGGGCTCGAGTTTGAGCCCCACCTTGTTTTACATCTATATGGAACCCCTGGCTCGCGTGGTAGAGGCTTTTGGGGTGGACATCGTTAGCTACGCTGACGACACCCAGTTGGTGTTTAAACTCACACCTGACCGTAGTCAAGACGCCAGCAACTTCTCGAACTGTATGTCAGCAGTGGCAGTATGGATGAATGACAACTGCCTACGCCTCAATGGTGAAAAGACAGAGTTGTTGGTGGTCGGGAGAGCAACATCTACATGGTCAAGGCTATGGTGGCCCAGTGAACTTGGAGACCCCCGATTCCGAGGGAGTCGGTACGTAACCTTGGTGTTATGTTGGACACCGACCTCTCGTACAAGACCCACGTTCAGAAAGTCACAGGGAGATGCTTTGGCCTACTTAAGGTCCTTCGTAAGGTCCTAGACCTACTACCTGCAGTAGCTAGAAAAACCATTGTCCACGCCCTAGTGACTCCTCACCTTGACTACGGCAACGCCTTGCTACTAGGGCTAACCCAAAAAGCACTTCACCAACTGCAGTGCGTGCAGAATGCTGCCGCACGTCTAGTGCTTGGCCTCTCACGCAGAGAATCAGGGAAATCTGCCCTAGCTAAGCTCCACTGGCTTCCTGTCAGGGAGCGTATTAAATTCAAAGCCCTCTGCTACGCACATCGCATAGCCCAGAACAAAGGTCCGGATTACCTTAAGAAACTCCTGGCCATACATTGCCCTACGCGCAATTTAAGATCTTCTGGCGCGATGCTGTTTAAAACACCTCGTATTCTTAGGGCCAGAATGGGCGGACGCTCATTTAGGCACCTAGCCCCCAAATAGTGGAATGCTCTACCACTGAACATTAGGATGGAGCCATCTGAAATAGGATTCCGGAGGAAACTAAAAACACTCCTTTTCCCCCTTTCATAATCCCGTTAGCCTCGTTACTCTGTAGAATTTATCAGTGATTAGCGCGGGGACACACTGTTCTATGTGTAACCAGGCGCTCTATAAATGATTTATTATTATTATTATTATTATTATAATGGCAATAGCTTAAACTTTTGTAAATAACTTTTGTGAAGATTATGTTCTGTGTATTTTATTGTGACGAAAATCCTAGAACACCAGTGAAATATTACCATCTTTTTGTGACATTTGCAATAAAGCTTGAAACATTGAGAGAACATATATGAACCAGTTGTTGAATGGTTGCACAGATTGATGCTTTGGTGGCGCTGAGTGATGTTGTGGTGGCGACGAGGGATGCTGTGGCGTTCAGTGATGCGGTGGTAGCGCATAGTGATGTTGTGGTGCCCCTGAGTGATGCTGTGGTGGTGCTGAGTGATGCTGTGGTGATGCGATAGATAGATAAGAGTGAGTGCGATAGATACATAGAGGGAGGGCGATAGATAGATAGAGGGAGGGTGATATATAGCTAGGGGGAGGGCGATAGATAGATTGATAGATAGAGTGAGGGTGATAGATAGATTGATAGATAGAGTGAGGGCGATAGATTGATAGAGTGTGATAGATAGATAGATAGATAGATAGATAGATAGATAGATAGATAGATAGATAGATAGATAGATAGATAGATAGATAGATAGATAGATAGATAGATAGATAGATAGATAGAGTGAGGGCGACAGATAGAGTGAGGGCGACAGATAGATAGAGTGAGGGCGACAGATAGAGTGAGGGCGAAAGATAGATAGAGTGAGGGCGATAGATAGATAGATAGAGTGCGGGCGATAGATAGAGAGGGCGATAGATAGCGTGAGGGTGACAGATAGATAGAGTGAGGGCAACAGAGAGTGAGGGCGATAGATAGATAGAGTAAGGGCGATAGACAGAGTGAGGGCGATAGAGTGCGGGCGATAGATAGATAGAGTGAGGGTAACAGATAGAGTAAGGGCGACAGATAGATAGAGTAAGGGTGATAGACAGAGTGAGGGCGATAGATAGAGTGAGGGCGATAGATAGAGTGAGGGCGTAGATAGAGTGAGGGCGATAGATAGATAGATAGAGTGAGGGCGATAGAGTGAGCGCGACAGATAGATAGAGTAAGGGCGATAGACAGAGTAAGGGCGATAGATAGATAGAGTGAGGGCGACAGATAGATAGAGTAAGGGTGATAGACAGAGTAAGGGTGATAGACAGAGTAAGGGTGATAGACAGAGTGAGGGTGATAGATAGAGAGAGGGGGATAGATAGAGTGAGGGGGATAGATGGATAGATAGAGTGAGGGCGATATAGTTAGGGCGACAGATAGATAAAGGGCGATAGACAGAGTGAGTGCGAGAGATAAAGTGAGGCCTACAGATGGAAAGAGTAAGGGCGATAAAGTGAGGGCGATAGATAGAGTGAGGACGACAGATCGCTAGAGTAAGGGCGATAGACAGAGTGAGGGCGATAGATAGATAGAGTAAGGGCAATAGACAGAGTGAATGCGACAGATAGATAAAGTGCGACAGATAGATAGATAGAGTGAGTGCGATAGATAGAGTGAGGGCAACAGATAGAGTGAGGGCATTAGACAGAGTGAGGGCAATAGACAGAGTGAGGGCGATAGACAGAGTGAGGGTGATTTTAGATATTTTGAGCACCTTTGAAAACAACAGCAGCTGTTGATATTTTCAGTAAGGGAAATTGCAGTGGTTTGGCAGAGCAAACCTAGCTGTCCCATTGATTCTAACCAATAGTGTTTATCACTTTGTGAGCTGCATTATTTTACATATAAAAAAACTGCCCACCAGTAAATCCTAAGCATAACTTTCACAAGCCACTGTAACCGTTCCTGCAGATAAAGTGAACCCAGTGCATGTGAGAGACCCTCGATGTGACTACCTTATGAGAAGTGGGCAGGGCATGTTCAAGGCTTGATTAACATGTTAGAAACCCCCTGTCCCCAAAGAGCACGCGCTGATTGCCATGTGACTAGGAATCGCGGAAACCAACCCTGCCTGGTAAGGTCAGTGCTTTACAGCAAATGCACATCAAGGCTGTTGAGTCATGACCCGCTGCTTGGAGACAATAAAACTGCAAAGGATTTACAGCCCTAGGTTCTCCTGCCACTGGCCTGATACAATAAACCACAAGCCCTTCTCAAGCTTCTTATCTGTGTTTTCACACAGGAATACAAAGATGTGCGTAGTCAGCATGCACGAGTTCTGCATGGAGAGCTGATGAGCCGAAGCCACTTGCTTTCACTTTCAGGCTTAAGGATTTGTTGCCAGTTGCTGAAATAGGCAAAGGCTGAGACACACTTTCAACATGCGTTCTGTAATCATCATCGTAGGCGACAGTAAAGCTCCTTAAGAGTGAGCAGGGGAAGACTAGCAATTGAGGCAATTCGAAATTCTGGTGGCCTTATCACAAACTAGTATGTCGCTGGGAGACTGTTTCATGTTGTGGGAGTGTGTCTATGGTGGGGTGAGGGGGAAGGGTGTCCATCCTCTGCCCAAGAAGTGATTGTGATTTTGGCTCCAAACCGTATGGTGAGAGGGTTCGGAGAGCAGCTTGTGTCATTGGATCGTGGTTCAAAGCCCAGTCTTCCTGCGATCTACATTGCAGATAGTATGTTTTGCATGTGAACCCGAATGGATGTTATGTGAGGGGGAGGTGGTTGCACGAGTAGGCACGATCGGGTGGTTTTTTGAGTGTGGTATGGAGGTGGCTTTTGGAGTGTGGTTTTTGGAGTGTGGTGGGGAGAGTGATATCAATGCGGGTCAGGTATGTGCAGTGCTGGGAAACGCAGATCAGCAGTTTTGGCGCTATTCACAAGAGGATGGATGTTTTTGCCAGGCTCGGCCCTCGGATATGTGCCCAGCTGGGGAGGCAGGGGATGTACTACAGGGTAATTTAATGCACGAAGACGGGGGAGGGAGGGGTTGAGTTTGGGTGCGGGTTTGCATGGGTGAATGATGTGGAAGTTCGTACAGCAGAGGGAGTGCGGGAGGGTTCGGTACAGGGGTGGCGCTTGTATTTGTAAGGGAGGAATATTTATCTGGCTGCTGGGGGCCGCGGATTGCGGAGGGGATTCGGAGCGCAGTGTTGTTGAGGCAGGCAGTGGCGGTTCCCAGGAGGCGGCGACAGGCTTTGAGGTGGAGAGGTCGATTTGGGGCACTGGGAGTGGCGTTCGGATGCAGTGTGGAGCGATGTCCGGTGATCTTGGGCAAAGTGTTTGGATTCCTCGGAATAGCACGGACTGAGGAGGAGGGGGTGGGGGGCTTTTTCCGGGTATGACACAAGGGGGCTCATGAAGGCAGACGTATCCAGAGAGAGGTGCGCGGGGGGGCAAGTGGGCACTGCTTTGAGCAGCTGGACAAGAGGCAGCCACAGGTCTGGTTACAGGGCAAGGGGGCGTCCTGCAAGTGGTGCGCACGCGGTAAAACGAATGCAGCTGCGGTGCGAGTCTCCCCCGAGGAACGCCCACTCTTTTAGCATCACTGCCTCCCAGCAAAAGCCCAGATTAATGACAGCGGGACTGCGGATCCCTTTGAAGCACGGCCTCGCGGCCGTGAACAGGGATGTAATTAGGGGGGAGGTGGGGGAGGAGAAGTGGAGAAGTGAGGCCGAGCAACAGATGGCTTTGAAGTGGACGCGCTCGAGGCAGGCGGATGGAAAGCGCGTGCAGCAGGGGGCGGAGCGGATCCCTAGAGTTGCATCAGGAAAGCTAAACCAGCAGGCGGATGCACGTTCACGGTCACATGCACTTGTGGAAATCCGCCGGCTGGTTTAGCTTTCCTGATGCAACACTAAAATTCGCCCCTATCCATTCCTGTGGAATGGGACAGGCTCGACCTAAAAAATGAACAGCAAGGCGGCCGCGTGGCCCCCCTCCCCTGGCCAATTCCGGCCACGGGGATCCATCCCCTGGGGCATGGCCACATTATTATTATTATTTTTATGGAGGGGGGCTGCGTGGCCCCCCTCCTGAGGCCTCTATTGGCCCCGGGGACCCCAACCCCCGGGGTCGACCTTGATTTATTTATTTATTAGAATTTTGGGGAGGTGAGCCACGTGGCCCCACTCGCGGGCCACTTCTAGCCCTGGGGACCTCATCCCCTGGGGCTGGCCCTCTCCGTTTGGGACCGTGGGGGCATCCCCAATTCCCCCACAGTCCCACCGGTTCCCCGCGTCCTGTTAACATGCAGCTCCCCGTGTGCAAAAGTAATTCTTCTTTGCTTCATTGAAGCAAGAGCAGGTTTCCCTGCTCTCGCTTCAAAGAAGCAAAGCAATTTGCAATGACAGGGCGGAAGCCGCGCGGCTCCCGCCCTGTCATTGCAAACAGCAGTGTCTCAGGACACTGCAGGAGCCGGCCCTGGGGGGTGGCGGTCCCCAGGGCCATCAAGGGCTCCTGGAGGAGGGCCGTACCATGCACAGGATATCCTAGTGCTCGGGGGTCCGTAATGGACCCCCACATTTCAATATTAGTGCAACAGGGAGGTGGCGGTCCTGGGGCATGTGGGGGGCATGAGCCCCCCCACAATGGTTTACTTTTTTTTTTTTAAAGCCCCGGGGGGTTGGCAGACCCCGGGGGAGCGGGACAGCCGTGTGCCCCCGCAAATATGAATGAAAGCCCCAGGAAGTGGTGGTCCACGGGGTTTGGGGGCCTTAGAGACCCCCACGCATTTTCAATTAGCCCTGGGGGGTGGCGGTCCCCCAGGCTGTGGGGGGGCTGTGTGTCCCCCGCAACTAATTATCCAAGCCTTGGGGAGGTGGTGGTCCCCAGGGCAGTGTGGGGGGGATTGTGCCCTCCCCCCACTTTTTTTTTTACTGCCTCCAGGACCTGGCCCACCCGTGGGCTCCAATCCAACGCTTTGTTTTAAAAAAAAAATTGTCCGGATTCGCGCACGCAGCGCGAATTCGGCCGTTTTTATTTTATTGCTTTTTTGGTCCCTGAGGTCAGGGTGTTTCTACCCTGCTCCCTTTTCTTGTTTTTCATGTTTGTTTTTCGCTTTTCTTGTGCCTCGGTTACCGAGGCACAAGATGGCTGCCAAGACTCTCTGATTTGTAGTGTTGACTGCCAATTAGCATAAGGCTCATGGGCGGGAGGGTGCACGGATCCTCCGTGCCTCTATATATCGAAACTTTTATTTTTTTGATTCTCTCAGTAACTACTGAACAGATTTACACCATTTAAGAAAAAGAGTTCTTTCTGAAAGAAGGGCTACCTTTAATGGCAAATTTGGTGTAATTCCGTTCAGCAGTTCGAGCTGTAGCCAGGTCTAAAGTTTAATATGGAAAATGCATTTTTTGACCTCTTTTTTTTTAATGTCTCAGGAACTACTGAACGTATTTACACCATTTAAGAAAAACAGTTCTTTCTGAAACAAGAGCTACCTTTTCGCCAAATTTGGTGTAATTCCATTCAGCAGTTCGGGCTGTAGCCGTGTCTAAAGTGTCCTATGGAAATCAACATGAAGAAAATACATTTTTGACCCCCCTTTTTTCTCGCTCTCCCTTTCCGAATCACCCCAAAACTTTCAGGATAGAAGCTGACCAGAGCGCCCCACTAGTTTTGAAAATTTCGCGAAGATTCGTCGACCGACGCCAAAGTTATTGGGAAAAGAAAAAACTTTTTTTGAATAGAAACAAGTTCCTAACTATAACTACCTACTGGCGACCGCCAGTAGGTAGTATATATAATATTGTGTGTGTATACACATAAATATATATATATATTTATATACACACACACACACATATATATGAATATATACCAAAATGTATTAAAAACAAAATATATCTACAAAAGCTTCTAAACTTCTCAGTAGGTAATGTGCATAAATATATATATATATATATATATATCAAACTTTACCTCCTTGGAGGTGCCGGGACAACAGTGCGGCGGTGCACATAGGGTCCAAGGTTGCCCTAATAATATATTGCTCCACCATGCCACAACACAGCACGCGTGCACTCCCTTTGAAGAAACACCGTCACTCAAGATCTGCTTCAAAACTATTTAATTTGCATCCGCTGATGCGAAATAAATCGTTTTGAAGCAGACCTTGAGTGAGGGTATTTCTTCAAAAGAAGTGCACGCGTGCTGCGTTGTGGCATGGTGGAGATATATATATATATATATATATATATATATATATATATATACATAAAAATAAAATAAAAGTGAACACCAAAAATCTTTTTCCTATGGGTTCTTAAATTTCAATAAAAAATTAAAGATGCAACAACTTCTGGGGGTGGGTCCCAAAAAAGTGTGTTTTATCTCAAAGTGTATATAGCTGACTCCAGTCGTTGTGGTCCTGTAACGTACTTTTTTTTGGGGATGCAGTGATATTTATACAATTTTATAAGGGCAGGCAGGGCAGATTGTTCTGGGGAGAAACGGCGACGCCAATGTTGAGGTTTTGGCATAATGTTTGTGGGCATGGGAATTTTTAGGATTTTCGAATTGTCAGGACAGATGGAACGGTGGAAGGTGGCGGATGGATTGGGTCAGAAGGAGGAATTAGGGAGGTTTATGGAATGTGGCCAGGGCTATTTACAGGGGCGGGTACTGGAATGATGTCAGGGCTTTGTAAGGAGGCAGGGGTGGAATGGTGTCAGTGTGAATTGTAGCAGAAGGGAGAATAGGGGCAGGTGTGCTGGAAGCAATGGTGTCAGCTGAACCACTAGCAGAGAGAAAACTTCTCTGTAAGGAAGACAGAGCAGATTGAACACCGTCCAGAATATCAATCACTTGTGGTTCTGTAACTTACTTGTTTTTTGGGATGCAGTGATATTTATATAATTTTATTAGGGCAGGCAGGGCAGATTGTTCTGGGGAGAAATGGCGACGCCAATGTTGAGGTTTTGGCATAATGTTTGTGGGCATGGGAATTTTTAGGATTTTCGATTCGTCAGGACAGGTGGAACGGTGGAAGGTGGCGGATGGATTGGGTCAGAAGGAGGAATTAGGGAGGTTTATGGAATGAGGCCAGGGCTTTTTACAGGGGCGGGTACTGGAATGATGTCAGGGCTTTGTAAGGAGGCAGGGGTGGAATGGTGTCAGGGTGAATTGTAGCAGAAGGGAGAATAGGGGCAGGTGTGCTGGAAGCAATGTTGTCTGCTGAACCACTAGCAGAGAGAAAACTTATCTGTAAGGAAGACAGAGCAGAGTGAATACCGTCCAGAATATCAATCACTTGTGTGAGTTGCTCACTGACAACCTGGAAGGCATGAAATAATTCTGTCTCCCCCACAGAGAGGTTCTTTAGTTCTTCCAATGACTCCGCTCACAACAGTGCTGATGGGATAGGGACAGGGATAGAGGTGCGTTGACTTTGATATTGTAATGACCCGTTGGCTGGCCCCATCATCATAATCCCAGCTGAGCCCTTGTTGTCGGTGGCTCCAACTTTTGACCCATTAGCCATCTTCTCCCTAGCTTTTGCCTAAGGGCACTGAAAGTACACATATCATGCTGCTGATACATTGACCCCTGAGGCGTGAGACGGGAGGTTGTTTTTAAAAACTGCTGTTTTAATTGCTGAACATTTCTCCCGTGTGTCCTTCCCCCACCCCCCTGGCATTAGCGCTTTCGCTGCAGTACATCGCGGCTTCAAGTGTATCTTGCACCGATTTTAGGGTGTTGGCTAGTGCTTGTTAAAAATTGTACCTCTAATTTTTCCTGACTGTGCTGGCAGACCACTTGCCTATCCCCCTCAGTGAGTGGCCGATTGTAGGGCCGTCATCTCCGGGGACCGAGCAGGGAAATTAGTGCGGCCATCTTTGTGAGGGTTCGCCTCTTCCGTCGCACGGACGACGTTATAAAAACAGTAGAGGCACCCTGGACAGGAGACTGCTGATACATTGACCCCTGAAGCGTGAGCCGGGAGGTTGTTTTTAAAAACTGCTGTTTTAATTGCTGAACATTTCTCCCGTGTGTCCTTCCCCCACCCCCCCTGGCATTAGCGCTTTCGCTGCAGTACATCGCGGCTTCAAGTGTATCTCGCACCGATTTTAGGGTGTTGGCTAGTGCTTGTAAAAAATTGTACCTCTAATTTTTCCTGACTGTGCTGGCAGACCACTTGCCTATCCCCCTCAGTGAGTGGCCGATTGTAGGGCCGTTATCTCCGGGGACCGAGCAGGGAAATTAGTGGCGGCCATCTTTGTGAGGGTTTGCCTCTTCCGTCGCACGGACGACGTTATAAAAACATACGGTAATGGCTCCGCGCAGTGGACGCGCACAGCGGGCGCGCCGTTCGCGCGCCGGAGTCAAGTCAGAGCCCTGCCCGTCTGCGCCCGTCCGCGATCGACCGGGGCACGGGGCAGGACTCTCTGGTCCAACCGACTCAGTTGGTTCTTCGAGTAGCTCCAGCCCTCGTCTATACTATACTAAATCAGACCTGATATCAATCTGCCAGACATCGAAATTTAGTTGTTCACATACACTATGGCCTAAGCATTTACCTCTCTACTGCAAGACATGTAATCAGAAGTTGCCAACTGTAAGCAAGATGAGGAGGGAAGAAACCAAACTAAAGATGATACTATTGAACTGTAGGTCCATGATTAAACATCAAGTGGAGATATATGACCTACTGGTAAACGGAGACCTGGACGCCATGTTTCTTACCGAGACATGGCTAGAAGAAACATCCTCCCCGGATATTCTTGAAGCTATCCCCCCTAGCTATAGTCTACTTAGACTAGATAGACATAAACAGCGAGGAGGAGGGTTAGCATTAATTTATAAAGCAGAACTTGAGTGTACTCTACTCAAAACCACCTTATCTAATAGCGAAAGTGGCCTATTTACCATAAAAATCGCCCACAAAAACGTGGTCACTGGGCTACTGATATATCGCCCACCAGGGGCTGCTGCTCAGTTTGGTAACCAACTCATTGAACTAACTACTCGATAAGTCAAGTCAAGTCAAGTCAAAGAATTTATATAGCGCACTACATACCCAGAGGGTCTCAAGGCGCTTAGTGAGGGGGGGAGGATTACTTGTCAAATATCCACGTTTTAAGTTGCTTTCTGAATGCTAGGTGGTTCTGGGTAAGGCGAAGGTAAGTGGGGAGTGAGTTCCATGTTTTAGCTGCCAGGTATGAGAAGGATCTGCCTCCCATGGTGGTCTTGTTGATGCGAGGTACAGTGGCGAGGGCTTGGCTGGAAGAACGTAGTTGGCGGGAGGGGGTGTAGAATGACAGTCGTGAGTTGAGGCATTCTGGTCCGGTGTCGTAGAGTGATTTGTGTGCGTGGGTTAGCAGTCGGAAAGTGATCCTCTTATTGACGGGTAGCCAGTGGAGGTCTTTCAGGTGACCAGAGATGTGTTCGTTACGCGGGATGTCTAATATGATCCTGGCTGAGGCGTTTTGGATTCGTTGGAGTTTCTTCTGGAGTTTAGCGGTAGTACCTGCGTAGAGGGTGTTTCCGTAGTCCAGTCGGCTCGTGACCAGAGCATGGGTGACTGTTTTTCTGGTTTCGGTGGGAATCCAGCGAAATGTTTTTTTGAGCATGTGAAGAATGTTGAAGCAGGATGAGGATACGGCGCTGACTTGTCTGTTCATTGAAAGTGAAGAGTCCAGGATAACGCCTAGGTTCCGTGCGTGGTCTGTCGGGATGGGTGCTTTTCCAAGGGCTTCCGGCCACCAAGAGTCGTCCCATGCAGAGGGGGATGTACCTAGGATGAGGACTTCTGTTTTATCTGAGTTCAGTTTCAGACGGCTGTGTTTCATCCATTCGGCAACTTCTTTCATTCCTTCGTGTAGGTTAGTTTTGGCGGTGCTGGGGTCATTGGTGAGAGAAAGGATCAGTTGAGTGTCATCCGTGTAAGAGATGATGTTGAGGTTGTGTTGGCGGGCGATGGCCGCGAGGGGGCTCATGTATACGTTGAAGAGGGTGGGACTGAGTGATGATCCTTGTGGAACGCCACAGATGACTTCAGTGGCCTCGGACTTGAATGGTGGAAGGCGGACTCTCTGGGTTCTTCCGGTGAGGAACGAGGTGATCCATTCAAGTGCTTTTCCTTGTATTCCGATGTTTCTGAGGCGATGTAAAAGGGTGCTGTGGCAGACTGTGTCGAAGGCTGCAGAGAGGTCGAGGAGGATGAGTGAGACTGTGTCTCCATTGTCCAGTAGAGTTCGAATGTCGTCTGTTGCTGCGATGAGGGCTGTCTCAGTGCTGTGTTTTGTTCGGAAGCCAGACTGTGAGGAGTCGAGGGATTTGTTGGCTTCGAGGAAGGCGGCGAGCTGGTTGTTGACAGCTTTCTCGATGACTTTGGCCGGGAAAGGAAGGAGCGAGATGGGGCGGTAATTTTTGAGTTCGGTGGGGTCCGCTGTGGGTTTTTTCAGAAGGGCGGTGAGTTCAGCGTGTTTCCAGCTTTCCGGGAAGGTGGCGGAGTTGAAGGAGCAGTTGATGACGTCTCGGAGGTGCGGTGCTATGGCGGAGTCTGCTTTGTTGAAGATGTGGTGAGGACATGGGTCTGTGGGGGATCCTGAGTGGATGGAGTTCATCAGGCGGATGGTGTCCTCAGTGGAGATTGGGTTCCAGTCGTTAAGGGTGTTCAAGGGGGGAGAATGTTCAGCATATGGTTGGGTGGGTTGGTCTCTGGGTTGGTTGTCGAAGCTGTTGTGGATGTCTGCAATTTTGTTGTGGAAGAATAAAGCCAGGGAGTCGCAGAGGGCTTGAGAGGGGGTGATGTCATTGGAGTTGGCCGAGGGATTGGTGAATTCCTTGACGATGTTGAAGAGTTCCTTGCTGTTGTGAGCGTTGTAGTCTAGTCGATCCTTGAATGCTGTTTTCTTGGCCTTTCGGATTAGTTGGTGGTGTGTGCGGGTGGCGTTTTTGAAGGCGTCCTTGGTGCTAGTGGTTGGGTCTTTTTTCCAGGCCTTTTCAAGGGAGCGGCAGAGTTTCTTGGACTTCTTAAGGTCATCGTTGAACCAGGAGGCCTTCTTGCTGCCAGGTTTGCATTGACATTTTTTCAGTGGTGCTAGGATGTCGGCGGTGTTGGATAACCATAGGGTGAAGTTGGTGGCGGCTTGGTCTGGGTTAGAAGAGTGGGCTGGGGTGTTAAGAAGGAGCGATGAGGAGATCTGGTCGATGGTGATTTTGTTCCAGTTTCTTTGCAGAGTTGGTTGGGGGTGGTTGATGGGTTTCGGCTTGTTGTAGGTGAAGTGAACGCAGCTGTGGTCAGTCCAGAGGAGGTCCGTAGTGTGGCTGAAGGAGACATGATTGCTGGAGGTGAAGATAGGGTCGAGTGTGTGACCTGCGATGTGGGTGGGGGAAGTGACCAGTTGTTTAAGTCCGAGGTTGGCGAGGTTGTCCAGGAGGGTGGTGGTGTTGCGGTCGTTGTTCTTTTCAAGGTGAAAGTTGAGGTCTCCCAGAAGGATGTAGTCTTTGGAGGGGAGCGCGTGTGGAGTGATGAAGTCCGTGATGTCTTCACTGAATTTTGCGCGGGGTCCTGGTGGTCTGTAGAGGAGGGTGCCTCTGAGTGTGGTCTTGGGGTCGATGTGGATCTGGAAGTGAAGGTGTTCAGAGTTGGCGAGGTTGCCGTCAGAGCTGGTTGAGATGTGGATTGATTTTTTATGGACGATAGCGATTCCTCCTCCTGTGTGGCTGGTACGGTCCTTGCGTGTGATCTTATATTCTTCAGGGATGGCAATGGTGATGTCTGGGGCGGAGGAAGCGTTCATCCATGTTTCTGTTAGGAAGGCGACGTCTGGAGAGATGGTGTCTAGTAGATTCCATAGGTCAATGGCGTGTCTGTGGACCGATCGGGTGTTGAGAAGGATGCATTGTAGGTGGGTGGGGTCGGGGATCTGTGGTGTGGTCGTAGCGGAGATGTTGTCGGTGCCGCTGAATTTGCAGGAGTAGCAAGAGAAAGGTCCATGGGTGTGTCCAGGAGCGGCTTGGACGCAGTTGGGGGCGCGACCGGGGTTAAGGGCTAGGAGGGTGGCGGCATCGTAGGTAATGCGGGAGGGCTGGGCAGCGCGAGGGGCAGGGGGTCTGGCGCTGGGCGCAGTCCAGGCGCGGACGGGCGTAGACGGGCTTACCTTTGGCGCACCTTCGGCGCGGCCGTAGCGCACTGCGGGGCTTTGGCTCACCTTACAGTCTGTTTATTAATTGCTGTGGGCTTTACCTCGCTTCCTGCCGTTTTTAATTCCCTCGCTCTGGGCTCTGTGTATTATCTGCTTGCACAATCCATAGCGCCCCCATCGTTACCTTAGCGCTTTGTACCACTAGAAACTTGTGCATTATCCGTCCCCTGAACGCTCCATCTTGGCCAATTTCGACGTGCCCCTCGCAGCATTTGCAGTTAGATATAAAAAAATTGTTATCCTAGGGGATTTAAATCTTCATTTTGAAGATACAAACTGTAGAGAGGCACAAATGATAGCTGCCGCATTGGACTCTGTGGGCATCAAGCTGCTTTCTACTGCCCCCACACATCAGCTAGGCCATCTCTTGGATCCCATCTTTTCGAATTGGGAAGGCATCAAGGTCCTACTCCCGATCCCATTGATCTGGTCTGATCATAGTATTGTTCCATTCAAAATACAAAACGAACCCCTAGGAATTATATCCAAAAAACACCCACCTCAGAAACGTCGAATCTGGAAAAAATTTACCCCAGAGTTGTTTAATAGTGCATTAGCAGAGCATCCCCCGACACTAGGTAATACCTTACAGGAGGCATGGGATAGCTATGAGAAGTGGATGTCGAAAGCACTAGACAAGGTCGCTCCTTGGACACTTAAACCACCGGTAAGGCAATCCAGAACTGCTCCGTGGTTCTCAGAAAAACTCAGATTGGCCAAAGCTCAATGTAAAACTATAGAGCGGAGATGGAGGAAGAGCTATGCTCCTGAACTCAAATCATGCTACAAAACAGAGCTAAAAAAGTACCAGAAATTGGTTAGATTGGAGAAAAGTCTCCACTTTAAAAGCAGAATTGAGCAAGCAGATAACCCCACTAGAGAACTATTTAACATCTACAAGGAACTCACGATTCCATCGAGACTCGAGACCCAAGACACGTACTCAACTGAGACATGTGATCTGATAGCTGACTTCTTTGTAGATAAGGTGGAAAAAATACATGCCACCTTTGTAGACAACAAAAATCTTCTAAGTAACAGTGAGGACACTAGAACCATCTCCACACATAAGTCACCTCTTACAAATTTTAAAACCCCTGAAAGACATGAACTTTTAGGTATTATTAATGGTATACAATCCGGCTCCCCTAGCGACGCCTGTCCACCGGACCGGTGCAAGAGAGCTATGGAAAGTATATTAATTGATTATATCAGTCACATGGTAACTCTATCATTTCAGGAATGCTACGTACCGGAAGCATGGAAAACTGCCCAAGTTATACCACTAAAAAAGAAGCCCAATATTCCCATTTCTCAACTCCAAAACCTTCGCCCCATCTCCCTCCTCCCATTTTGCGCGAAAATAATAGAAAAAATTGCTAATAGACAGCTCATGGAGTACTTGGAGGCAGAAGCTCTCCTCCACCCCTCGCAATCTGGATTTAGAGCGGGCTACTCCACTGAGTCAGCTGTTCTATACTCTACTGAGCGTCTCAGGCAGATAGTGGACGAAGGTGAGACGGCAGCGTTGGTCTTATTAGACCTTAGTGCAGCATTTGACACCGTGCTGCACTCAACGCTGCTGTCTCGTCTCTCGGACATGGGGGTCACAGGTCCAGCACTCGCCTGGCTGCGTTCCTTCTTGGCCGACAGAAGCTTTCAGCTGCACTGCCCACCCTTTAGATCCTCCCTCCGGAAGGTGAGCCATGGGGTTCCTCAGGGCTCAAGTTTGATCCCTACGTTGTTCAACATCTATATGGAGCCCCTGGCTCACATTGTAGAGGGTTTCGGGTTGGGCATTGTCAGCTACGCTGACGACACCCAGCTGGTGTTTAAGCTTACTCCCGACCGTAGAGAAGATGCCATCAATTTCTCGAACTGTATGTCAGCAGTAGCAGTCTGGATGAACAACAACTGCCTGCGTCTAAATGGCGAAAAGACTGAACTACTGGTGATCGGGAGAGCAGCATCTGCTTGGTCTCGTTCATGGTGGCCTATTGAACTAGGAAATCCCCCCATTCCTGTGGAGTCGGTGAGAAACTTAGGTGTTATGCTGGACTCTGATCTCTCTGGCAAGACCCATGTCAGCAGGGTAACAGGAAGGTGCTTTGGCATACTGAGGATCCTTCGAAAGATATTGGATCTCCTTCCTACCGGAGTCAGAAAAACAATTGTCCACGCACTGGTGACCCCCCATCTTGATTATGGGAATGCCCTGCTGATAGGGCTCAGTCAAAAGGGATTACATCAACTCCAGTGCGTGCAGAACGCCGCCGCACGCCTCGTGCTCGGACTCTCACGGAGAGCTTCCGCAAAAACCGCCCTAGCCAAACTCCACTGGCTCCTGGTTAGGGAAAGAATTAAATTTAAAACCCTCTGCTACGCACATCGCATCGCTCAAGGCAAAGGCCCGGAATACTTAAAAAGCCTTCTCACAATACATCGCCCTACTCGGAACTTAAGATCATCCGGCACGATGTTATTTAAACCTCCTCGCATTCTTAGGGCCAGAATGGGTGGCAGGTCCTTCAGGTACCTAGCCCCCAAACATTGGAATGCGCTCCCGCTCCACTTGCGGATGGAACCATCTGAATTGAGATTTCGGGGAAAACTTAAAACGCTTCTGTTTCCCAACATGTAACACCTCCTGAGCCTCTCCACAGCTGCCTTTGGGTTTCTATACTTTTTCAGCAGTTAGCGCGGGGACACACAGTTTTGTGTAGCCAGGCGCTCTACAAATGATTTATTATTATTATTATTATCAGTTACATAATGCAAAGGTCAGTAAAAAAAAAGTGCGCATTTCAGAGGGCCAAACAGTAGACATTTTACCATGCTAATCTCAATAAAGGGCAGATAATTGGACACCATAAAGGCCCTAAATTTTATCTTTGAAAACGGTTGCTCCATCACAAATGCCATCAATATTCTGTCTGCCTTTTTACGAGTGCATTATATTATCAAGCTCTCATAGTAAAGCTGATGGGATATCTGTCACATATGTTACAAAGTACTTATCTGCAGAACTCGAATTCATGCACTATATCTGTTAATTAATTTCAAGAGAATTTAACATTTAACTCCAGAACTCCAGATCATGCACTATATCTGTTAATTAATTAATTTCAAGAGAATTCGACATTTAACTACAGCCCTGACTTAGAGTTTGGCAGATGGGTTACTCTGGCACATACATAACGGATACGCCATCCACCTTATTAGATGGGCCACAGGATACAGTGAACAAAGGCAGAAAAGATATCCATTATGTGTGTGAATGAGTGGACTTACAGCCTGATTCATGTACGGGCCGTTTTGCGTGTCCCTAATAGCGAGTAATAGCGACTCGCTATTGAGGAAACGCAAAACGGCATTCATGTACTTTTCGGGGAAAAAATAGCGACTCGCACGCGGGCGCTAAATCCGTTAGCGACCAACTAAAAACGCAGAAAAATCGCTATTCCCGGCTACCTGCGTCGGGATTGCGACTCGCAATCCCGTGCGATCGGGAATGCGACTCGCAATCCCGTGCGATCGGGAATGCGACTCGCAATCCCGTGCGATCGGGAATGCGACTCGCAATCTCGCGCGATCGGGAAAACGGGAAGTCGCTTTCCGAGCACAGTGATGACATCACAACCAGGAAGCAGGCAGTTCCCACCCCCAAACACCACAGCGAGGCAAACCTCCGAGGGAGCAAGTCGGCAAGCAGACGCTAAACCAGCGATAGCGACTTCTCTACCGACTGAAATAGCGACATATCTGCTGCCATGGCTGAGGAACCTGTCCCTGGCCCCAGCAACAGCGCAGGACGAAAGCGAAAGCTCAAGTTCTCAGAGCAGGAGCTCGAGAACCTCATTGAAAGGGTGGTGGCCAACCATGACCGGCTCTTCGGGACCAACTCCAGAAAGGTCCCAGAGCAAGACAAGCGCAGGATCTGGCTGGGAATAGCCTCCAGCGTAAACTCGGTGGGTGTGGCCGATCGGTCATTGGAGGAGCTAAAGAAGCGCTGGTATGACCTCCGAGGTCGTGCCAAGGAGAGGGTGGCGGAGCGCCTTGGAGAGGCATCGGGCACTGGAGGTGGCGGACCGACAGTCCCACCCAACACACCTCTGGAGGACCAGGTCGAGGACACCCTTGAGAGGGAGGCGTGCGTTGGCGTGACCCCTCTGGACTCCTCCCGCCCCACCCAAGACACCCAAGGTAAGTGGCATGCGACTGCGACCCTGTCCCCTATGACCATCCCTGACCAAATAGGCTCACTCATTGGCCCTTAGTCATGCCTTTGTAGTGCATCAGGAAATGCCCTGAAGCATTGTGGGAGATGTAGTATGTCCACAATGTAGTAGTACCACAATGCAGCCAGAAAGGTACCAAAGTACGCAAATCCACATCCATGCAGGGAATGTCACCCAGCATGCATGTAACATCTGCACGTCTGACAGTCACATGCAACTAATGAGTATCCACTTACCCTCACAGGTGGCGCAGAAAGCAGTGACAGCGAGAGGCTGCAGATAGATGAGGAGGCCCAGGAGGAGGAGTCACAACCCGAAACCCAGGCACCTGCCCCTGCCGCTGCAACAACACCAGCAGCCAGGCCCCCCACCATTGCGGCACCTGCATCTGCCGGCCCACCTGCAGCCAAGGCCAGGCCCCACACCGTAGCTGCTCCTGCATCTGCCCGCCCACTGGCAGCCAAGGCCAGGCCCCCCACCGTAGCTGCATCTGCATCTGCCGGCCCACCGGCAGCCAGAGCCAGGCACCCCACTAATGTGCCTCCAGTCCCTGCCGCACCAGCAACGCCTGCTGCGACACCACCTGCAGCTGGTGCAACGAGATCTGGGGCAGCGACAGCGGCAACACAGCGGCCGAACAGCAGGAGGGGCAATGGGCATCGCCATGCCTGTATGAGCGTGGAGAGGCGCATGCTCAGGATCCACCAGCGCCAGTCACAGCAGCAAGGAGCCATCCAGCTCCAGCTGCACAAAATTGGCCGCAATGTGGCGGGAGTTGGAGACCGGATGGACCGCATGACGGCGGCCATGGGCCGCATGACTGCAGCCATGGAGGAGAACACTGCTGCGCTCATCAAGCACCGCAGTGTAGCAAGCCGGCGCCACCACCAGCTTATGAGCCGGCTGTCCTCCTATAGTAGGTCAAATTATGTGGCTGCAAATGCCACCACCCAGTTGTCGCGGCGCTCCCTCACCCAGCAGCACCAACTGGTCCAGTGCTGCGAGGACATCACCAGGGTCCTGGAGCACCTAACCACCGCGGTAACGGCACTACACACACCTGCGCTACCGGCCACTGTAGGGGGTGACGATGCCAGTGAGGGTGCCTCCAGCGTGAGCAGCCAATCTGCCACACAGATCCCGCCACCTAGGCGCAGCACCAGGGCAACGCCTGGTACAGTTGCCCAGGATGAGGATGAGCCTCAGAGGCGCTTGGGCATCACGCGCAGGAGGCGCCTTTGACACTGTCTGAAGTACACTGGCACAGGCTGACGCTAAGCCTGCCAGGGACCTTCACACTGCAGTATGAAGGAATACTGTAATTTGTAAATAGTTGAACTCATGACCTTTTTCTTGTGAATGAAACAAATACATTTATTTTGCTGCACACATTAGCCTTGTGTAATCATTACATTATGCATGCAATTGTGATATGTGGGGTGGGGGAAGAGGGTGGGCTAGAAATTGTTCGCTGTGATGTGGTTGCGACGTCTGTGGCCTTCAGCTGGGTTCTCCCCGCGGGCATGGTGCGCATGTGCTGGTGGCCGGTCGTCCCCTTCAGATTCACTGCCTGAGATGTCAACAGGTATCCGGCGCTTGGTTGCAATGTTATGAAGCATTGCACAGACAGCCACAATGCGGCAGCACGCAGCAGGACTGTAATACATGGCCCCACCTGTCTTGTGCAGTATACGGAACCTGCTCTTGAGCAGGCCAAATGTCCTTTCTATACAGTTCCTTGTCCGGATGTGCGCAACATTGTAGCGCCGTTGCTGAGGTGTGGCAGGGTTGAGGTAAGGGGTCAGGAGGTATTCCCGTAGGGCGTAGCCACTATCACCTGAATGAGAGGAGCAGATGTTGATTGCCTGTGCAGCGCAGTTACTTCATAGCAATGTGACATTGTCGACAAAGTGTACTTACCAAGTAGGTGTCCTTCCCCAAACTCTCCCCTGAGCAGTCGTGTGTGGAGTCCGCTGTGCCTGAAGATAAAGCAGTCATGGGTACTCCCTGGGTACTGGGCCACAATGTCAGTGATGATGGTCTTGGCATTGCAGACCATCTGTATGTTGAGGGAGTGGTAGGACTTCCTGTTGCGGTACATATACTCCGTGGCAGCTGGTGGGCAGATGGCGACGTGGGTAGAGTCTATGCAGCCGAGGACATGGGGAAAATGGGCTACATTATAAAATTGTAGTTTTGTCAGGTCCAATTCCTGTTGGGTCGTGGGAAATGTGATGTGGCGGTGGAGCTGGGTGAGCATGGCGTCAACAAAAGTGTGGAGGCAGCGTGACATGGTGGGCTGGGATATCCCCCCAGCAGCCGCTGCTATGCCCTGGAAACTGCCGGAGGCCAGGAGGTGCAGGCTGCACAATACCTGCACATGTGTAGGCACAGAATTGTTTCGCCTTGTTGGGTGCTGCATGATGGGGTCGAGTTCTTGTATCAGCCAGGTGATCATTTCCCCATTCAGCCTGTGGGAGAGGTGTGGCGCCGCGGCCAGGGCGACTGACGCTGGAATCTGGGGATCAGGGTTCGATCCCCGGCTCCTGCGGCAGGTTAGCCCAGCACCATGCGACTCTGGGCAATAGCTTGCTTAATCTTCCCGACGGCCCCCCAGCGCCTAGAGACCCTAACGGGTGATTGTGCGCTATACAAATGTGGATTATTATTATTATTATTATTATTTGGCATAAATCTGTTCTCTGGTTTGGCCCAGCAAGGTGACCCGCTGCCGGTAAATCCTTTCCTGCCTCATGCGTCTCCTCCGTGCTGCTCGCTGTAGCCTTCGCCGCCTCACCACCATGTACATTCCTGGCATTGTGGAACGCCTAATGCTGCTGCTGAATGTCCTTATGTGTGATTGGTCAGGCCTGGACCTGTTGGTGATTGGCCAACTGTTTTTCAAATTTTACTTAATCATGGCTTTTATGGTTACCACCTGCTTTGAGTTGTCCTTAATTTGCGCCACGCAAAATTGCGATTTTGGGGTTTTCCGCTATTGTATATTTTTCATGAATGCCGAATGGGAATAAATTGCGTTTCGCTATTCATTTAGCAGAATCCGTGGTTGGTCGCTATTTCCGTATCGCTAATGCGCGACTACCGGGACTCTGCGACTATTATAGCGTCATCGCTATTTTAATCGCTATTCTGTGTTAGCGAATTCGCTATTTTGTACTTGAATGCCGATTCCGTGTTTTGCACCCGCAATTGCATTTTCGCAGCCATTGCGGGCGCAATTTCGCTTCATGAATCAGGCTGTATCTCTCTTACTCTGATTCAGGGCTTAAGTCACATATCTGATATCCTTTTTGACCAATACATTACAAGTTAGATTGGTTTTAAATGCACTTGGAAAATAGTGTATCTCTCTTCTGTCATAATTTTTATGGGCCATCCTCTCTGGAAACATGAAACTCAGGCACATAATGGTATTTGTTTTGGTTGAAATATTTTTGACAGCGATCTTCCTCACACGGTGAATATTCATAGGCCATTCCCAGCATTCACATTTGTACATACCAAAAACATCTGTTTGTCAAATTGGCAAACAGATTTTTTTTTTGTTAAAGCACCCATGCTGCGATTTCACATTACTAGCAGCTGCGCATCTTTCTTTAGACATGGCTTGTCTAAAGAAAGGGATCAGCCTCCCTAATTGTGAAAGTGCCCCATGGGTGATAGTAAACAAACAAAAAAAATAGTCTGTGCTGCCACCACACTTAAAGCGGACCGCAGTACTAAAATAAAGAAAGAAACACAGTCACTATACTTGAAACGGACCGCCATTCGTAAATAAAATAAAAGCGGGTAGTGTTCTAGAACATAGTGGGTGGAATAGGAACATATCATTTAACAAAATAGTGCTCACAGCCAAGATAAAGCAGGCCGTGTAACAAGGCAAGTAAAAGGTCCAGTCGTTATGGGAGGTAACAAATGCAGACAAGGCAGTACCAAGGAGGGGCTAACAAGCCTGATAACAACTGGGGATCCAGCGTTTATGAAGGACAATGACACAAGGGAATAAAAAATATGGACGGAGGGTGGGCTTCAAAGCCATACTCCAATGCTTCATGCCTCGCAGAAGTGCATGTGCTGCCCAGGCTCGACCTAAAAATGGAGTACATTTCAATTAATTATTTGTCATCAAAACAGCAAAAATCCAAATAGTAGAACCGTAGATATGCAATTTTTCAAAGGTTCAGTTAAGAACAGTGCTTAAAGGCACAAAGTGCCAAGTGTGGTTATCTGGTTGCGCCAGATGGGTGTGGCACGGTTACAACGAATTTTTTACAACGCACTACCATTACATCGCAACTTTTACCACGCAAACCATTACAACGCATTGCGCTGGGGGGCGCTCTAGGATAGGGAATAGGTTAATTTACTATCCAATAACCTTCCCTAGTGTCCACGGGGACTGGAGTTGGAATAGTAAATTAAACTATTCACTATCCAGCACCCCAAAGCGCTATGCGTTGTAATGGTATGCGTGGTAAAAACCGCGTTGTAAAGGCATGCGATGTAAAAGCATGCGTTGTAGTGACACCAATCCCGCCAGATGCCGATGGAGCGTGGACCAGATTCAGGGACCAAGTTAGTCTCACTGAGAAATGTACCTTAAATCCCAGGTGCGGAGCATTGTGCCACGCAGTAGCAGTCCCGAGAAGTTATGCAAGGTGGCATCGAAGATGCATCACACATTGGCAGTTCTGATGATCTCTGAGGGCTGCAATGCAGGCTTGCATTGAGGCTGTGTCACACTGTGTCAGTTCCAATGAGAGGCTGTGCGGTCCGAGTCGAGGATGTGTCACACTGCGGTGGTTTCTAAAAGAGCTGTGCAGGCTATGATGCGGGCTTGCATCGTGTCTGTGTTGCGCTGCATTGGTTCTGATAAGAACACAGCTGGGCTGGCAGAGCATCTTTCAATAAACGAATAATGGTTCTGCTACAATATATTATCAGAAAAAAAGATTAATGACTTATATTTAACCACCCACCCAATGGAAAGCTTATTCAATTAATGAAATAGAACAACAATTCTCCCAATATTTCAAAAATTAAGAAAGAAACTAACAAAATTGTGAAATGTAAATAATTCATATATATAATTTTACAGAGGCATGACATATATACACACACAGTATTATTCCAAGAACAATTACAGAACAACAAATAGTAAAAATATAGTGCACAATACAAATAATTATATACACATAGCACAAAGACAATCCAATCAGCAATATCTCGATATTAACACATTCAATAGTATCAATGTCAAATTCATATGAGAATAGTCTTATGCTAAACCTCTACGGTTAGTGAGTATTTCAGCCTTCAACAGGGACTACAACGTTTGATTTTTCAAATACGTGGACGTTGCGACCCTCTATTTTCAGTGCGAAATAGTTTGACCATCGCTATGGGGTCTTCATCAGGACTTAAAAACGAGTGTAACAATTCTAATTTAAGTCTATCAAGTGGGAGAAGACAAAAAATTACACACATTCCCAGGTCTGCTACTCATGGAAAATCTGGGAATGTGCCAAAATCCATAGGCAGACCCATGGAAACAACCACGCTCCACCCTTGGAACACATTCTTGGGGCAGAGTAATGCATGACAGTGTACCAAGCCACGCAGGGCCCTGCAAGGTGGCCTTGCATGGCTTGGTAAATCTCATTCTTGGTTTTGCATCACCATACATTCCCTTGCACTCAAAACCGTTGATAAATATGCCCCTTAATGAGGTAAAGCAGGCCCTCGCTGTCTTGATCATGAAATTCAATTTGATGTAAGCTGCTAAACTAAAGATGGTGGATACGAAAGACCCCTATTTCTTTCACGATCCCTAGGAAGCATATGAATAGATGGACAAATGGGCCGCTGAGGAAGGTTCAGCTCCCTTGGGTCCTGCCGAGAAGAACGAGGAGGTGGCAGCGAAAACCAAAGACTGAAACTCTCACAGGGGCAGGTAGATGCTAAACAGCAGAAGGCTTGGAGAAGGTAAGTATATGGAGGTCAGAGACAGAAGAGGGTAGAGTTGGGTCCCCCAGCAGTAGCAATGTGGATGGGGTGAAGTTATCCAGCTGCCTAGAGTAACACAAATCTTTGCAGAGGAACTCATTTTACTTTCTTCAGCTTTCTTCTTTCCATTTTCCTCTGTGGTAGTTGCATAGTGGGTTGCTGTGGATTCAGAAGAGTTGGAGCGTTGAAGTATTTTACACAACGTATTCTTCCTTTGCTCGTGGTATACCATATAAGGTCCGCCAGCTTGAGACTGACCCAGAACGCAGGCTTAACATTGTTGACAGTAATCTTGATGTCAGACCCCTGATTTATATGCTGCAGCGTAATCCCAGCTGGAATTTCTAGGTAGGTGAAACCCTAACTTGCTGCTCCAACTGATGTCCCACATAGTTTGGGCAGGAGACCTTAACTGCATGCTCCCATTGGCATTAAACAGATTATGTTCCCCTCATGGATGGCACAAAGACAGTCAAGAACGCTGAAGCTCTTGGCCGAGGAAATGCAAATGTATGTTCATAGTTACAAGGTGGGGGCTGCAGATGAGGAAATATTGCACACATTGCTCCTACGTACATGATTTACATACATTGTTAGATGTTATCCTTTCTTCCTCACACTTATAGGGCACTGTACAACATGGAGAAAATCTCTGTAGAGCTGCATGGGATCCCAATCCGGTCCTTTTGCACTTAGGTTGGTGCCCACAGATCCGAAGCTTCTCAGCGTGAAGGTTCCAGACCGAGGTCCTGGTAGATGCTCTTTGCTGCACAGAGTCAGAAGGCAGCCTGAAAATATGGGACGGCTAATGTTGCCTGGATGGGATGAAAGGCATGTAAGTTTTGTTTGCAGAGGTATGCATGCAGACGTCTTATGGTGTGAGGACAACACTGTGGAGGAGTGCCCTCAGACTGGAGGGAGGAATTAGGCAATTGGAAATTCCTGTAGCAATGATGCAACAGATAAGGTCCCATCTGCTTCAAACTAGGAGGGCATATAGTGGCACTATAGAATGCGTCTGCTTGCATGGTTGTAGGTACTTTACACCTAAACAACATGCGAATAAGCAGGTAGTTGGCATGATTGATCCGCACTGAGCCTCAACATCACTCAAATATGGCTTCACTGGCACGGATCTGGTAAGCAATCAGAATAAGATACATGAGATTATATATGAATATTATCAGATACTGTATGCAGGTCTGAACCCAAAGACTCCTCGATCACAGTAGAACATTTACAATGCTCTACCCTGGCCAGGGCTAAGGCAGAAGCATATTGCTTACTTACATGCACCGCATCATTAGACAAGATAAAAATGTCAACCATGGAGCTGGCCCCAGGAATGGATGGATTGCCTAAGAAATGTTGTACTGCATAACAGCTGTTTATTGAGCCCGCGGCTTCTTGCAGCATACCTGGAGGTTCAGGGGTGTAAAGCAGAGTCCCTGGGGGCCCTGCAGTGCAGGTGGGGGGGGTGGAAACCCTTCAAGGAAACCCCCCATCAAATCAGATGGCCCCCATTCAGCCCGAGGACAATGTAGATCCGTATGAAATGGGAGACACAGGCACCCATTACCGAATGCTGCTAGGGAGCTCTATCATATTGCGTTACTCCACTATGGAGGTTGGAAGAGGTACCTGTTCCCTTTCGCCCGCCACCTCCCCCACAATGAGGCAGGCACTGTTGGCCCCAGAGGATTAACCCTTTGGAGTTGGGCTCTTATCTCCATCTCTCCGTTCTTAATGTCCATTGCAAAATCCTTCGTAAGGTGTTAGCTAATTGTTTGTTTCGGGTGCTGAAGGAGCAAGTACACACAGATCAGTCTGGATGTGTGCCGTCCAGACGCACTATGCAGAACACCCAGAGGCTGTTTCAGGTTGTAGGCACTGCTTGATGATGACAGCATCCCGGTGGTCATGCCAGCTGACATGCAGAAAGCCTTCAAATCTTTGGACTGGAACTAGCTCTTTGTAGTCCTGTACCTTTTCACAATAATACCCAAAGGTAATACTTGGCATATGGGACACCCACGCCAAAATGCTGATCCTGACATACTTGGATTAGTGGCTCCCATGAAAAAATGCTGGTTCTGGCATGCCGAATGATATTCTTGGAGTGACAAAATGGTGTTGCTGGCATGTTAGAGGTAATTTTCTAGCATAAAGGATGACAACTGTGGTGTAAGGGAGGAGGTAACTATGACAGAATGCTGGCCCCGACATACTAGAGGTAATTTTTGACAGAAGGGTCATCCAGGATATAGTAACGGCACTGGTGGCAACATTCTAGCACTGGCATATTGTCGTTAATTTTTGTCCTATGGGTGTACCCTTGGCAAATGATGAACACCCATGACATAATGCTGGATCTGGTACAATAGGGGTAATCTTTGCCATGTGGGGACACCCATGAAACATTTTTAATAATGAGGTCAGCTCCTCGGGGGTGTCAGGTTTCACTGGCCTGGTATACTAGAATGGACTTGAATGTTTATGGAGTGCCCTTTCAGAGAATATGGCTTTTAGTAAATGAATGCAAAAATTGTACTTTAAAATGTACTGTTTGATCCCCTTCAAAAAGCAAAAAAATCTCAGTGGTAGAATTAAAGCCCCATTTAACCTCAGAGAAATAAATTAACCCAATAGCATAGATTATATTTAATACATGATGTATATCAATTAGCACGTGTAGATTGAACTGCTATTCTATTTTTTCTTCTGCCTGTGAATTTTCAGTTTATTCTCTTTGCAGTATAGACCGAAGAACTAATAAATCATGACAATTTGTGACTAAACTCCTTGAGGTTCCCTAAGCTGTTCTGAGTTTGGTGGCAGCATACCCTTTACAGATGTACACATCATTTTTCATGTAATACAAAGAGAAATGAATAATGTCCCCCTTGTTTCGGCACCCTTATACAGCGTGTATCTAAATAGACATTTGTCTGGGGTTTGCTGATATATTAATCCTGCAGTTGTTATAGAACTTCAACAATGTCAAATATTGTGATGTCAACAGGGTTAAGTTCATATAAAATCACTTAATGGGAATATCCAGGGTCAAAGGTCATTTGAAATCACTTCATGTGATGTAATTAAGGTCAGTAATAATTATTCATTCTATCGCTTTGATTATTTAAAATTATCGACAATATGAAAATCAACGTCCAGTTCATTTAAAAATAGTATCAAATGTAGCTATATAGCAAAAGATACGAAGGCATGATCATAAAAGCGTAAAATGCTTCCTAGAGCTTGGAGCAAATTGATCAAAACGAGCCTGGCTCAAAGTGCATCACTTAAAAAGGGGGCAATTTTCCAAATCAGAGCATGTGAGACTTTCAGTTTTGATTAACTGTTTCCCAGATGTAATCTTCTAGTTGTGGAAGTTGTGAGTAAAAGTAGTGATAGAGCATGCAGGGACCAATTAGCTCAGTTTTTCCAATACTCACCTTGGGCCCATATAACATTCACACTTTGAACTAGCAGTCCTGCCTAATCAATTTACTAATTTATTCACTCTATCAGTTTGCCCAGAGGTCCGATTTAGGACTTATACCTGTAAACCATGACTTACCAATCCTTGTCACCTTATTATAAGTCCTATGGATCAGAGAGTTAGAATAAACAGATAGTATTTAAACACATTTACTTTTCTTATAATAACCACAGACTCTATGATAGATTTTATGAGTCAAATGAAAAAGGGCCATAATCTAGTGACCATAAATTTTACAAGCAAGAATATAACCAGCAGGACATAAAGTTTGTAAGAAATTCCAGCAACACCTTTAAACATCGATACCTGGGAAGGGTGAGAAAGGGAAATAGCACAAGGACATACCACATAGATTATATTTACCTAGAATGGTGCAATGACCAATCCTGGCCACGGGCTAGGGCAAAATACGGACCATGACCAGGCTCCCGACTAATCAGGTGCCCACGGGACAAGATATGTGAAGATTAGGACAGGTGACCTCAGCTAAGTGCAATGCCAGCATCACACCCCTCTCTCTAGTAAAGCCAATTAATACCCCGATTGGGTAATCGATTCTTCTGACAGAGTGCTCCGCCAGAACCTCTGCTCTCGATCGCCTATTGAGTGCGTTGGGTCAGTGACAGGTCAGCTATTCGGACAAGTCAGACAATTACTCTATCTGAGCCTTCCTTAGTTATACCATTTCGAGGGCAATGTACCACCCCTAAATGTTGCAAATCTATGTGTTCCCCTTCAGTGATTGGTTGGAAAGACGAGGAGAGGTCATCACACCATACTAAGTTGATGTAATTTCAATTTGAATCATATTGATTAAATCCCCACCCACAATTTATTTTCCCATGATTGTATTCCGATCAACAATGTTGGTACTTATTTTGAATACATTGTATTTGGTAGCTTCCTTTCTAGAGGTCAGATGATCAGGTTCCCAGGCACATTCTGGGTAAGAAGTGGGCTGGCAGGGGTTCAATGTCAGCGCTTCAGCAAATTCAGAGTCAGAGTACGCATGTACAGAATCATCCAAGATGGAAGATGTGTCAGTGATCAGGCCCAAAGTATGAGCTAGTAGCAAAATCAAAAAGAAACATTTTAGAATACAGAAGTAAATGAATGCACGGTATACCACTTATCTCTACTCTATTCCCATTACTTAATTTTAACTTGTAAATTAATGATTAAGCAAAACAAACAGGTTTAGTACAAGCTGCAGCATAAGCATTACCATGTGAGATTTAAAGCAGCCATTTCTGGCACTAGTGCGCAGAAGCAAAGTTTTCCCACCAAGCAGAGAGGTACGTCATGCCACGTAGATGTGACAGACGCATGCGCAGAAGGTTTCCCAGGTTTTCGGTGGCCATTTTAATGCATTAGAGTTACTGTTAGTAAAAGCACATAGACAAGCTTCCACTAGATGCTAAAAATGTTGTGTACTGCAAATATTAATAAACAAAACATGTTGGTTAATAAATTACAAGTTATTTAGAGAAGACTGAATACAAGCAATTTCGGAATATGTGAAACCTTGCTCCATCAATCTCCTCATTGATGATATTTTATATCATCACAAATTAAGGAACCAGATGCCAACTTCAACACTCTCCCAGTTCAATCTCTTCAATTACTTTGGGAGTTTTCTTTTTACCATTATTCTAATAAACTTTCATTCTTTTATATATGCCTCCCTTTAACACTTCCATTTGAATTTCATCAAGTTTGTGTTTCTTTGTTTTCTCATTAATAGTGTACCCTTTTCTATTTTTCCAGTATTTGCACCAAATCGTTATCACCAATATTATTAGTGATATTCCCATTATTGGCAACAGTACTTTACCTACAATACTACTACCTACATCAGATATCCAAGTATCAATAGAGGAGAGACAACCAGTAAGTCTCTTCCATGCACTATCAACTTCCAGTGGTTTTAGTTCATCTTCCAAATGAGTAATGTTCCTTACATACCTTCCAATTTCAACACTTTTATCTGGTATGTATGTGCAACAAGGTTGCGCTTTCAACATTCAACAGACTCCGTCCTCTTTCGCCTATAATATGTCAAGAGCAATATATCAATCTTAAATGCAGATTACAAAATCTTTGCATCACTTCTGGCAAATAGGCTTGGTCGGGTTGCCCCTGATGTACTGCACTTCAATCAGAAGGGATTTGTTAGGGGTCATCAACTCCACGAACTAACTTACGACCTCATAGGCGCCATAGACATCACGACTAAGGAGGCCATTCCGCTGGCTGTCCTCACATTGGATGCCACCAAGGCCTTCGACAGGGTTAATTGGCAATACCTGTCGGGGGCCTTGGCTAAATTCAATGTGGGGGAGGGTTTTTGCAGAGCTATAAAACTGCAGTACCAGAGTCCTTCTGTTTGTGTATTGGTAAACGGGAGTCTGTCTGAGCCCTTTGCAGTAACGAGAGGAACGCGACAAGGTTGTCCCTTGTCGCCCCTGCTGTTCGATCTCTATATAGCGCCCTTTGCTCAGAAACTAACAGAGGATGCTTCTATCAAACCCTTTATTTATGGAGATTGGGTAAAAAAGGTGGCTCTTTACGCAGACGACGTTATGATAATGACATCAGAAATCAGTACCGCGGTTCCGGCGGCCATTAGATCAGCCTTGGAATTTGGTAGGGTTTCGGGGTACGAGGTAAATGTTTCCAAGACTGAGATAATGGCATGGAACGACGATGTGGGTGTATACAAGGACCAACTCAGCACGAATCTGCGGTACTTAGGGATAAACATAGTAAGAGACATAAGCTTGATTGTCCCTTCCAATTTTGCCAAGGTTGCAAAAGAATGTCGGAAGCTGATGAGAGCTTGGATGCACCTCCTCCTGTCTATATTAGGTAGGGTAAATCTGGTGAAAATGTCTATCCTGCCAAAGGTTTCTTTTTTATTTAACTCAATTCCACTTTTCTTTGACCCTGTATTGTTGTCCAAGCTGCAGGCTGAAATTTCTTCATTCATTTGGAACAATACAAATCCTAGGATCGCCTGGAAAAAAATCAGGCACCGTAGGGAGAAAGGGGGGCTGGCGGGCCCGGACTTGCAGATTTACGCATGGGCTTTCCAACTAACACACGCACGCATGCTGCTAAAAATGCCAACTGATGCAGGCGTCGGGAGTATGTTCTCTACTCTATTGAGGTGTGAGGGAGTTGGTCAAGCTGGATACTTGTTTAAATTTGGTGACCCCAAATTCTTTAAAAAGTTAAGCTGAAGGTGCTGCAGGGGCTGGCAAAGACTTGGCACAGGGTGAGATCTTCAATTAATTGGGATATTATTCAAGTAGATCCCCAATATGGGATCTTCCCTCGGCTCCAGGCTGGGTGGGTGACACTTTAGCAATCCCGCTGAGAGAGGCCGGAATTACATCTTGGGGTGATCTGTTTATGGAAGGGTCCCTGCTCCCTTGGGAATATCTAGTGAATAAGGTGGGGCCGAGTTTTTCCAGATTTAAGTATTTGCAAATCTCGAGTTGGGCCCAAGCGTTATACACGCAGAACTTACGGGGGAACAACTTGCCAATAGGGGGAGCGAGTGAGCTTGAGTCTCTTTTGATAGATAAACCTCCAGCAAAAAAGGAGACCTCCCTATGGTACAAACTGATATTAGAAGAAGCAGACGGCAAATTCTGCCTCCCTGAGGTATTGTGGGGAAACTTGATGCCTGATACGGATGGGAAAGAACTTTGGGTGACGTCTTGCAATGTGTTGTGGGACCTGGTTAAACCTGCCTGGCTTCTCAGAAATCATCTATTTACTCTGCATAGGGCGTATTTCTCCCCGCAAAGGCTGTCCAAATTTTCCTCGAGTCGCCCAGTGGCCTGTGCAAGATGTGGCCTAGGAGAGGCTCCCGACACGCATATTTTTTTTGATTGTCCTCAACTTTCACCTTTTTGGGACTCAATCAGCAACAAATTGTCATCTATTTTGGGCTTCGTAGTTGTGATCGACCTTCACCTCGTCATTTTTGGAATAGGGGACAAGTCTGGCAGTCCAGCCAAGAACCTTTTGTTCTATTCCATCCTGGTAGCTTGCAGGGAAATCTGTAAGCACTGGAAGGACACTTCTGCTCCTTCCTTTCACGATTGGTGTTCCTCAATCCTCCAGATCTCTAAATTAGACCTTGCTAGAGCTGGGAACCATGATAATAGAGCTTTCTGGCACTTGCTGGACTGGATGCGTTGAATCTGTTTTTTTTCCCCAGGTCCAATGATTACGTAGCTAAGGTGTCTGCCTTTCTCCCCTGCGGATGCTGTGGCAGGCAGTAGCGAATGTTGGCCCCAGGCATAATGGGCACTATCTGTTATAAACTGTTCAGGGAGCTGTGATTGGTGCAATCCAGTTGTTACTTTTGGGATTTGGTTGCCATCCACTACCCGCTATCCCTGCCAGTCCAGACTGAGGCAGTATAACGGTATTGTTCCATTTCTCACCCTGGTTCGGTTGTCTTGACAGATCGAAACCATGTACGTGAATGAGGACAAAAAATAAATAAAAGAGCAAGTGGATTTTGTAAAGTCATTGATCTGATCGCAACCAATTCGATATTGATCAATAAGAATCCTCCAGCAGTGTCAGTAGATAAGCGATCCACCACTGTAGACAATTTGCAAATTTTTTGAGTATTCAGAACTACTCCCACTGAAGGTATCAATGCACTAAATATATCACCTACAATTTCTGCAAAACTAGCTCTTTTATAACGTGTTAGTTCATTTTCGTGTTCATTGTTTCCAGTGATTCTTTTTACATGGTATACCTTCGGGAATACTATTCCAAAATAGCAACTCCCATACCAATGATCGCAGCTTAAAGTAAGCCTTATTTCCACAAATATAATAAACTCCAGGAAATACTGGATCAGTTCCCCCTTTTAGTCCCCAATTATGAGGAAATTGTGTTCACATTCACTGGAACCAATTAATACATTGTTATACTCAGTTTTCCTTCTATGGAGACAGATTTTCCCTATCTTTTCAAAGTCCAAAGACATAGCAGCATGAGATTTGCTAGTTGCCATAAATTCTTCCCTTTTAGCCCATTTGGGTATCTGGGGTTTCATTTCAGTGGCTTTGCTATGGAAATCCTGTCTCCTTTTCTCTACTAAGTTTAAAAATATATTTTCTTCTTCGTGTAAACTACAAGCTAGATTGTCTTTATGTGCATTAGCTATATCTATTTCTTTCATTGTTAGGAAAAATTCACCAAAGAGTTGGGCATCTTTAGCACTAAGGACAGGATTCATTCTCCTATGTATAGGAATTTCAGGAAAAATAAGTAACATCTATGTCTTAATAATAATACTGCAACCTTCCAGTTTTGTAAAACAGACTTGTTAATATGCTACAGGAAATACCATAAGTCAGGGGTAAATGATGGTATGTTACACCTTCAGCTATAGAAGTAGGTAATTTCATACAGACAAAACAATCACTAATTTGCATAGTCTCTACATAATGTACTAATAGACTAGCAAATACATTCCTTTCAGTTTCATTTCTATTTCTAATGTGATGTAATTCTATCTCATCTGGTGCTTCTAAATCTACTCTATCTTGTTTGTGGTGCGCTATCTTTCCATGTATACTAGTGTCATTTTGCTTTGCAGCCATCAAGTACGGTATTGCTATTGTCAGTCCTAGCCATGTTATAAGTACTATAAATACTCTACATATGCATATCCTACAGCATGTCTTTATACAACTTATTTTCGAGTTTCCAGTAACTCTTTTATCAGCCATTTTTACTAAGGAGGTTTAACCCCTCTTTGAGAATTTTCACTGAATATCCCTGTGTTTTATCTCACTTCTTCAATATCGTGATCAGCAATCAATTCTTCATCACTGTCATGACTGATTTCTAGATTTTCGAAATTTTTCAAGGATGATATATGTCCATTCAGGGCCTTTGAATTTAATTTATTGTTCAGCTTCTTCAAATGTGGACTTCTCCTTCTTTGATTGCTTGTGGATGGTTCAGTTTGACTAGTTACTTCATTCACCTGTTCAGGTTCTTCATCTATTGTCACTAGGCGATATTTCAGTCTTTTAACAAAACCAGGCCATATATCACCTTTTCTGAGTCTTTTAGCTGGCACTGTGCTTGCTGATTCTTCAAATGTTCTTTTTTTTTCTTTAAGTTCTGCCTGTACTGATCCTTCTATCCTAATCTGACCTGATTCAGGATATGACTTTGTTGGGCCTGGAATTTTTTCTTCGTCCTGAATCCTTCTGACTAATCCTATCTGGTTCTGCACAGGTCTTGCAGATTCTTGATTGTCTTCCGCCTGTGCGTTTTGACTAGTACCTCTCTGTCCCTTTTCAGACAATGGAGTTCTGGTAGGTGTGTCGTTGGTCTGAGTATATTGCTCTTTCCTTATCTGGTCCTCCTCACAATTACCATTGGCTTGGGTTTCTGTAATCTGAGTACGTTCTTCTATACCTATCTTGTCCTCACTATCAGTCTGACTATCTAAGTATGTTAGGCTTCTTGTTCTCACTCTAATTTCAAGTATGTCAACCACTGGGATCCAATCATCCTGACTGGTGCTCGGTTGCCCTTCGTCAACTACTTCAGGATCAACTTCTTGAGACCCTTCAGCGGCACAACCTTCAGCCTCAACTTCGTCAGGTTCTGGTATCCGCTTGGTATGGCTTTCATGAATCCAGTTTGGGATTCCCTTGCACTTTACAGCTGTGATGGTAACCAATATCACTTGCTCTGGCTTTCCCCACTTTGGTGCTAGGCAAGATTCCCGAGTATGATTCTTTATCATAACCCAATCTCCAGGGTTCAAGTCCTGTGCTGGAGTTGAATGTCTGGCTTCTGCGTATTCCCCAATCTGGTGAGAGATAGAACACACTTGGTCAGCCAACTCTTTGCAGTACTTCAACACTAAATCTTCAGATATAGTCAACAGCTGATGTCCTGGCACACATGCTTGCCTCAGTGTCCTTCCCATGAGTATCTCATGTAGACTCAAGCCTGTTTTCTTGTCTGGAATGCTTCTGAGTCCCATTAGAACAAGAGGTAAAGCATCAGGCCATTCCAAATGGGTAGATTCACACATCTTTCCCAATCTTGCTTTTATTATGCCATTCAATTGTTCTACCACTCCAGAAGCCTCTGGGTGATATGCACAGTGCAGTTTTTACTCAATTTTGAATGCTTCACAAATTAGGCTGATTATTTCATTATTAAAGTGCCTTCTCCGGTCTGATTCAATCGTTACTGGAAACCTGAACCTTGGGATGAGTTCCCGCAGGAAAAGTTTTGCGACAGTTATGCTATTGTTCCTGCGAATAGGGTATGCTTCCACCATATATGAATATCCATGTAAATTCATGTGTATGCACTTCAAAAGATTTCTTATTCTGGTTGTGCAAGTTGCTTACACAGTGCAGAGCCTGCCTTTCTGGTCTGCCCATATCTGGCTGTTTTGCATGGTGCAGACATTGCACATCCTTGTGAGCCATATTTGGCTTGGTGCCTTATTCTAGTTCCACTGACATGGCATTACTTTAGGTATATAGCACTTGAAATGTGTCGCTCTGGGAAGAAGCGGTCTGAGAGCCCCTAAGGTGGCAGATCTGACTACTTCCTTGCTAATTAGCAATGATGCATGCTTTTGGTACCATTAAATACATTTCACTCTGTTTCTGAGCAAACCTGCTATGTCTGGTGAGTTTCATTCATTTGCTCCTGGGAGGGTGGCAGTATTTCCCCATCAAAATGGTGTCAGAAGTGGGATATATTGGAGGACTATGATGTCATCAGTTGGTAAGTGAGATGTAAGCTAAATAACTAACTTGCCTTGCTGCAAGTGACCTTTCAGTCTTTCAAATATGTATTTAATACATAGTATTATTAAAAGGGGCATTGACTGGCATTTAAAATAGACAGGGGACTATAGAGAATGTTTTTAAAATCATTCTCTGTATCAATACACTAATTGATATGTGGCATACACTGCAGGAGAGCCTGGGTTAGAGAATAATGTATGTGTACCTACACATATAAGAAGTAGTGAAGCAGGTGAAGCAGGTGACTGATAAGTAACTAAGTTACTTGATGTCAATAAATATTGACAAATGGCTAGACCTTTTGATGGTTTTATAAAATCCATTTTGAGGAGACCCTATGCTAGGAGAGGGTATTGATTTTACCCACACAAAGAAACCCTGCTAGAATATAGTGAGTGGAGCTTCTGATTTGCTGGTTGCACCGTTAACACAGGGAATAATTTTGAAATATGCGTAGTTTTGTAATGGATGAATCACTGCATTTGAATAGGGTATTGATCTTCAGTACTGACCATCTATGTTTCATGATTTATATAAAAAATGAAGCGCATTAGTGCATGAGAGAAGGAAATTGGCCTAACAACCTTTCCCTTACAGGAGACGTTTTGAATTTATCTTTTCAGGGTGTAAGCGCCCATTGTGAGTACAAAGCAAACATCACAAGACAGGATCTCAGATGAAAATCATGGTAAGCTCACTAGAAAGCTGTTTAAAAAAACGTCAGGAGAGAAAAATTCAAATGAAGGTAAGAATATGAAGTATAGAAAATATGTTAAGTGGATGTACTCTACTATGGACAGTGAAGCAGTTACAAAGTATAGCATATAAAAGGAGACTGGTTTTGCATAAATTGTCCTGTATTCCACGTGTCCCTTTTGTGCCATGCAATGCTGCAACAAATTATGGCAGCCATCTCATTATATAAAGGTTTTGTTATAGCATCTCTGATTATTCCAGGGCTCATACCATAGTAGGGTTTGAATACTAGCAATTCCCTTATGTTGCCACATTTCTGCAGGTCTACATACTGGGGCTGAAGTTAGTTGTAAGCAATAGTTCCAGGGTTGGAATGCCCTTTTGAGTCTGTGCAAACCTACTGACTTGCATGTTTAAAGGTTTTCACAAATTCTTCTCAAATATTCTCATAATGAGAAGGGTTGGAAATTTACTTTTGACAGTGGCAAACGTAAAACTTCATCCAGGGTTAGGAAAAAGTGGTTGGAGGAAAAGTGAACTTGGAAACATTCAGATTTTCACATGAGCAAATCTACATATGCAAATTTGCTCATGGAAAAATGCAGTTCACAAATTTTTTCTAGGAGTACTATTTCTTGGACTACTATTCTTGTAAACTCAAGGACACAGTATATATGCAAGAATATATACCATGCATGCACTTTTGAGACTTTCTTTAATAAGTGGGCTTCTAATTAGGCCTGGCGTTAGCCATGACCTTTTGTGTATATTAAAATTATGCCTTTCACTCCTTCTCCCTCTATCAGCTGGCATCACTGTGAGTGACTGTATTTTGCTCTTTCACAAGGAGTATATTGACCCACAATGGTAGTTTTGTACAGTGCCTAGAATTCCTGTGGCAATGTGTACTTTTTGAGACCAAAAACGATTTTTGCTTTTGCCAATGCTTCTTGGAATGGTGAGGGCCCAGCAGCTCCAACACTGATATGGTTTTACAAAAACCATGCCTAGAAAAAGGCATGCACTGAAAAAAAAAATTAAAAATCACCTCCAATTTCAGACCTACCGGTTTTGGCAAAGCTTGTTTATTTTTGTTTTCTATAAATGTATTTAAACTAGTTAAACTGATTTTCCAAATATGAATATTTTGGGAAATACTAGCATACATCCTCATGTTACTAGGAGCATTATACATATCCTCACTGGAACAACCGTCAGTAGAATCAGAGGCTTTTGGCAGCAGCTGTTAACCCAGGACGTGTCAAAAAGGGCAGAAAAGGTCAGGCAGGAATAGATTTGTAGGAGTGCGGGTGAGTGGTTTGGTAGAGACAGATCCGGTTAGATCAGTGGGTCTTTAATACTAATTGTTACATGATAAATGTTAATACTGACTTTTCCTAGAAAAAGGCAATAAATAGAAAAAAGTAGGCCTCACGGACAAAAACGAATTTGTGTGTTTCTACAAAACTAGGACATAACAAATATTAAAAATAGACATTGATGTGGAGTAGATTTGACTATTCTTAGATACATGATATTAAATATTAAAAGGCATTCACAATATATAAGTAATTGGTGGCTGCTCAGAGGATGAGCTGCAGTAAAATAAAAACTGCTAACAATAGATTTAGACTGGTTTGGAATATTTAGCACTATTGAAAATTATTCTGTGTAAAGTACATATCCAGATTTCAATGTGCACATTAATATTTATCCCCAACTGGTTAAACTATGTTGTTGACACCACATAAAAAGTCTGAATATTAATTTATCTATCAACACCAATATTACTGTCTCTTAGTGACAAACTTAAAATGTAGTATAGCCTAATGGCTGCAGTGTCAAATACAAAGGCTTTTCAAAAGTAATGCAAAGAGTAGCTCTAGAGACCTGAATTACATTGCACACCTTAATGCACAATAGTTCTGGGCCCATTATGCCAGTTCTTTAGGTGCTAGAAAGCATGCTGCACACAAAGAAAAATAAATATTAAAAAAAAACAGCAGAAGTTATCTGCTTACTTGCTGGCACAGGAGGGGAATGGGTCTGCTTGTTCAGCTATCAGTATCCTGGATAACTTTGAATTGGGGAAAGCTGAATGGAAAGCCTTGTACACAAAATGGGACAGCTGTTAATGGGTTAAAAGGTCGAGTTCCACATTTAGAAGCCTAACAGGGCTCAGAGCAAGATTTGCCTTTGACATTTTGACCTCTGAAACTTTTTGAAAGACAAGATGGCAACGCAGGGAAAAAAGGAGGAGTTGTGCTAATTTTTTGTTGGCAAAAGCAAGTTCTTATGCACTCATATGAATAAACAGCAATACAATTGTATATGTGAGCTTGGCCATATATACAGCACTAATGCTTTTAGTTTGGCGCTTACTGTACAAGGACGGAGGCAATGGGATTGAGTTTGACTTCATGTTCCCTCATATTACAACTAGTATACTTACTAAAGTGATTTGAGGTTGGGTATTCATGTTTTTAGCTCTCAACATACTATTTACCTCCTCAGAGTTTGTTTATGCCCAGTTTCTACAAATAGGGGTTGATAGTGTTGACATGAGTGAAGCCTGTTTCAGGTTTCCTACTGTCAAAATAGGGGAAGGAGGCTATCTCCTCTACAAATTAAGGGTAGCCATGAGACATTTAATTGGCTATTCAGTAATACTGTTTTAAAAAATTATTAGCATTAATAAACCTAATATATATATATATATGTCACTGCCCATCCTGTCTGATGTTTTAATGAAAGGATGAGTAGTCTACATTGCTGTTCCTTTATTTGACCTTTAAGGGGAACTAGATGTGGGTAGTTTTGTTCTAAAATTCTCAGGTGATAACACCATTATTGTAGGTTATTCTTATGCTACATAGTTTTGCAAGGGCATTGCTAGTTTTTATTAGCTAGTCTGTGTAAATAAGCTGACCGTGCTTATTAGAGCTGATGTTGCATAGTTTGGATTGTGAAAAGTAGAATGCAGGCAAGACGCCCATGGGATCCTTAGCAAACACTCTTGAAGAAAATATTGTTTTATAGGAGTTTGTCACAACATGTTCTGCTGGAGAAAATTTACCCACTAGAATACCTGTAAAATTAGCAGTTTGGGATTTTCCTACTGCTCCTATATCATAAGAGCATGGTCCTACGCGTACAATGTAGGTGCTTTTATTAAGAGAAATAATTTTTGAAGTGTCTGCAGTCCTGTACAAGTATTGTAAAGTCTGTCCACGCAGGTAGTTTTTGAGCATTTGTGTCTGAGGTTAGCCACTGTGTGTGTGTAGAGGGCTGTGTTTGTTTGAACGGGGAACATATTCCTTTTCAGCAGATTTGCTTCTATTTTGGCCTACAGCAAATAACAAGTGTTAAGCAAATGCAAACTCCAGTGCAACTTGTTCTAAAAAGGAAAAACATAGATATAATACCTGTTTCTAATGTTGAAGAGTAGTTTAAACAACTTAAATTCCTTTATATTAATTAAATATCCCGATTCTACCATTGTAGGGTACAACACTACAGGTAAATGTAAATTTTGCTCTAATGATGTCTAAATCTATAATATGCCTAGGGAAATTAGGGTCAAAATGAATTCTCAATTCATGGTAATAATATTAGGGATATCGCCATTAGTAATTTAACTACATTCAATGAATGAAATAATTTACCTAGTTGTTACAATGAAATTATGGCCTTGATTAAGCCTTCCTGGAAGTAGATTGGACACCACAGATCTGTTTAGGATAGCACTGTTTTCTTGAGAAATAATACCTTTGTAGGAGATATGCAGGGTGGGTTTATTCCACTGAATAACATTATCAAGAGGTGCAGCGTAGATACCAGAGAGTAAATAAGAGTATGGTATCTGTTTTATTGTTGCACAGTGTTTCAGGATGAAGATATCAGACATGCTCAAGGAGAATCTCATGTTTCCACTAAAGTGGAAGATGTTTCCACTAACGTGGGAGATAAAGGGATACATTTCACAACTTTAATATAAATAAATATAATTTTGCAACAGTATATATATATATATATATATTTTTTTTTTTTATAAATGGAATTTACTCACAAATACCTAACGATAGAACTGGCAAGTACTGCTTACAGCTTCCGTAAGGATTCTCTGTTTTATACAACCTGTGTAGCGCACTTAGGGATGTGTTGAGAGATGATGAATGATGCTGTTAGACTGCAGTTTGTTACATATGAAAAGGAAATGGATGGATGTACACATAACTAACAATACGGTTATAGATCAAGGGAACGGAGAGATTTTGGATAAATGCCTTCACCATGAAGTGATATTTAAAATAAATAATATTTTAAAAAGAAAGGGTGGTGATAACATGCTGTCCCCATAAAGTGATTACCTTATGAACTTGTGGTTCCCTGCATCTTTACTTTCTGATGGTAAAAAACAGGATATAATCCTTCCACTAGCATGGACTGTCTCCACCTTTTCTTTTGCTTATCTCGTGTCTCTTTTGGGAATCTGGGATAAAACTTACTCCAATTACTGTCACTTCTGAACCTGTCTCGCTCAAACACCTCTGTCTCCCATTCTTCTAGAGCTTCATATTGCGGTAATCTTGGTCTGGGATTTAATTTATTCATACGATTTCTCAAGTTGTACAAAATTCTACCATTAAAAGTACCATATTCGGGAAATGCCGAAACCCTGTCTTCCTTAGTGTACTCTATCTAGTTTTCTAACCACATACAGGTGTGGTAGCCCCTTTCTATCATCATGTATGATGCAGGCGTATTAGGTAGTGGAATAATAATCCCTTCCCTAGTATTAATAATTTTGTCTTTTTTGAAATAATTCCTTATTCTTACGAAAAGCGACATCTTCTTCTTTCTCCATACATGATTTAAGGTCTTTCTCTAATCTGTTGTTCTCTTGAAAATTTTAAATATTTTCTATCAGGACGGTTTCGTATAACTGCTGGATCTAAAGTCCACATGTACCGCTATTCAATTTTGTACGAAATGTAAATGAATGTAATTAACTCAGTTTGTTTACTTTGCAGAAATAATTCTCCACTACCAGTGTGTTTCTTAATTTTGACGACCAATGATGTTTAGACTTACAAGCAGCATTAACCAATGATTGAGCAGCTTTTCTGTGACGTGAATCTCACTTGCTGCACTCACCCCTCCTTACAATTTTCTCACGGTTACACACCCGCTGTTTCTACCAATCCCAGCGCAGCTCTCTGTGACGTCAGTGCAGCACCTGCGTCTGACTCCCTCCTTTGCAAGGTAATACAATAATTAAATTTCTTTCAAAATTAAATTATTCATTAATTGACAGCATAAAACATACGCTACTGTGCCTTATTGATTAAAAAGAAAAAACAATTTCTTTCACCACGAGTAAACCTAATTAAACCTACTCTTCATACACTGCGAGTAAAACAACCTTCCGTTTACTCTTCATTTAAGCAAAAAAAGAACCTGTTACTCCTTCATAATTACCCTTTCTAGGTGATATAAAACCAAAGTTTCACCAGCGAACTCCTTGCTACCAATCACTCTGACAACTATACTTAGGAAAAATAAACCCTAACTAGTGCTTCAAGTTTTACCTAACTTTACGCACCTATTCCTCAAGGCAAGTAACCTCACTGCAGTGTGGCTTCCATTTACCACCCGCTTCCTTTATCCCGGGATATTCCAGACAACATTTACCAACACAAAAAAGTTTTTGAGTTAGTACATACATTCAATAAACAATCAATATTCAATAGTCGATACACAACTAACTACATAATATTAACTAATCCCTAATCATACTACTGCTACCAAGAAAAGTATACTGATAGAGCACGCAGGGACCAACTAGCTCAGTTTTTACCATACTCACCTTGGGCCCATATAACATTCACACTTTCAACTAGCAGTCCTGCCTAATCAATTTACTAAATTATTCACTCTATCAGTTTGCCCAGAGGTCGGATTTAGGACTTATACCTGTAAACCATGGCTTACCAATCCTTGTCACCTTATTATAAGTCCTATGGATCAGAGAGTTAGAATAAACAGATAGTATTTAAACACACTTACTTTTCTTATAATAACCACAGACTCGGGGAAAGTTTTAAAACCTTTACCTATGATAGATTTTCTGAGTCAAATGAAAAAGGGCCACAATCTTGTGACCATAAATTTTACAAGCAAGAATATAACCAGCAGGACATAAAGTTTGTAAGGAATCACAGCAACAACTTTAAACATTGGTACCTGGGAAGGGTGAGAAAGGGAAATAGCACAAGGACATACCACATAGATTATATTTACCTAGAATGGTGCAATGACCAATCCTGGCCACGGGCTGGGGCAAGATACGGACCAGGACCAGGCTCCCGACTAATCAGGTGCCCACGGGACAAGACAGGTGCAGATCAGGACAGGTGACCTCAGCTAAGTGCAACACCAGCGTCACACCCATGTCTCTAGGAAAGCCAAATAATACCCAGATTGGGTAATCGATTCTTCTGACACAGTGCTCCGTCAGCACCTCTGCTCTCAATCGCCTATTGAGTGCGTTGGGTCAGTGACAGGTCAGCTATTCGGACAAGTCAGACAGTTACTCTATCTGAGTGTATCTGATTAGGTATACCATTTCGAGGGCAATGTACCGCCCCTAAATGTTGCAAATCTATGTGTTCCCCTTCAGTGATTAGTTGGAAAGACGAGGAGAGGTCATCCCACCATACTAAGATGTTGTAATTTCAATTTGAATCATATTGATTGAATCCCCACCCACAATTTATTTTCCCATGATTTTATTCCGCCCAACAATATTGGTAAACATTTTGAATACATTGTAATTGGTAGCTTCCTTCCTAGAGGTCAGATGATCAGGTTCCCAGGCACATCGTGGGTAAGAAGTGGGCTGGCAGGGGTTCAATGCCAGTGCTTCAGCAAATTCAGAGTCAGAGCACGCATGTGCAGAATCATCCAAGATGGAAGATGTCTCAGTGATCAGGCCCAAAGTACGAGCTAGTAGCAAAATCAAAAAGAAACATTTTAGAATACAGAAATAAATGAATGCACAGTATACCACTTATCTCTACTCTATTCCCATTACTTTATTTTAACTTGTGCATTAATGATTAAGCAGAACAAACTAGTATAGTACAAGCTGCAGCGTAAGCATTAGCATGTGAGATTTAAAGCAGCCATTTTGGCACTAGTGCGCAGAAGCAAAGTTTTCCCACCAAGCAGAGAGGTACGTCAGGCCACGTAGATGAGAAAGACGCTTGCGCAGAAGGTTTCCCGGGTTTTCGGCTGCCATTTTAATGCATTAGAGTTACTGTTAGTAAAAGCACATAGACAAGCTTCCCCTAGACGCTAAAAATGTTGTGTAGTGCAAATAATATTAAACAAAACATGTTGGTTAATATATTACAATTTATTTAGGGAAGGCTGAATACAAGCAAGTTTCGGAATATGTGAAACCTTACTCCATCAGTAGGATCATACATTACAAATGTAACAAAGAAATATGCAAATCTATGATAAAAAAACATATAGGGCCAGATGTAGGTAATCTCAATTTACCTACTCTTAAATACCGAATCATACCGATTTGGTATTTAAGAATAGGTAAATGGGATGTAGGTCATTTTTCTTTGAAAATTACCGAATCGGTAAGTGTCGGTAAATACCGATTCGGTAATTGCCATTCATTCCTATGGGCCTGGAGGCCCATAGGAATGAATGCCAATTACCGAATTGGTAAATACCAATTCGGTAAAAGGGGGAAACATTGAAGAGTGGCAGGGTGTCACTTTGACTCCCTGTTGCACCCCTCAATTGTGTATGGGTGCACATGTTGCAGACATACATGCCCTAAGGGCATGTATGTCTGCAACATGGCACTGTTGGAAAAGCAAAAAAAATGCGTTTTCCAATGTTTTCATTATTTACCACCAACTTGTAGTTGGTGGTATATAACGAATCCAAAAATGGGAAAAGCACTCATTTGAGTGCTCCCTACATAGCAAAATCGGTAATTTACCGATTCGGTATTTTAAGGAATCGGTAATTTACGATTCCTTAAAATACCGATTCGGTAAATTACCGAATCGGTAAAATGCCCACCTACATCTCATTTTCCAAATACCGGTCGGTCACGGCTGAAATTACCGAATTTCGGCCGTTACCGAACAGTATTTGCCTACCTACATCTGGCCCTTAATGTACAAAATCACACTGGTTGTGCTGTCCTGCACATCTAAGTTCATTCTAATTTGGATCTTAAACGGAAATTAGCTGCTCAGGAATGAATGTGTACGTTAATCCTTGGGGCTTCTCTCCCTCCAGTTGCTGGTATATATTATGTTTGTTACCTTTTCGTGGCCTCCAGTCGCCAGGTCAAGGTATTTGACTACTCTACACATGAACTGTACGCCTTGGCCCAGACACAGGCAGCGTCACCTCCTTAAGTTTGCATATTCCCAACTTTAACAAGCATAAATGACAATGCCAATAGCTTAAACTCTTGCAAATGCAAGACCTTTTGCATTGCAAAGGCAGTTATTGAAAAAGCGCCCCATGGCGCGCTTACACGTTAATGTTGGCCTCGCCCCTTTCTTTAGACGAGCTGTGTGAAAAGAAATGGACACGGCTACCATTAATGTGAAAGCGCTGTATGGGGCGCTTATAAAAAAAAAGAATGTGTTTGTCAAGTTGACAAACAAATGTTTTTTTTGTAAAAGTAGCCCTTTTTTTGTAAAAGTACCCCATGCGCGGTTTCACTTTAATAGCGAATTGCACCTTCATTTAGAATAAGCTTGTCTAAAGAAAACGGCATGGCCGACAGTAAAGTGAAACCGCCATATGGGGAGCTTGTAAACAAAAAAATAGGCAAAAATCCATACGGCTGCGTTCAGGCCGCAAACAACAAACTAAAGGCACGGCCTCCACTGCATCAGCGTGGCATGCAATGCTATGAAAAATAAACAAAGCGTGGGGGGAAGAGCATGTCATGCTATGCAAGAAGGAGAAAAAACATTTAACCAAATAGTGCTTGGAGGCTGTAATTATAGCCTATTGAGTAAAAACACATGTAACATGGGGTAACCTGATTGGCTGTTACAATATGAGACAAGGTGGTACTAAGGAGGGACTACTAAGCCTATTGACCAATCAAAAGCCAGTTTCCAAAGGACAATGATAAACGCAAATGAAAAATATTAGCGGAGAGCGGGCGGATCCTCAAGTAAATACTTGAATACAGCATGCCTCACAGGGTAGCGCATGCACTGCCCAGGCTCAGCCTAAAAAGCAGGGCCTTAGTAAGCTAATCGTTGGTTCCGATAGAAGGAGACGCATGCACATATATGAGAAAATGATTTGCATTTGTAGCTGCAACCTATGCAACATTTACAAGACTACTTTGTGAACTCCTGTTAGCTCATAAGTTAATTCTTTCTGATTTCCTTCTCTTTCTTTATAATGTCTCCATTTATTTTCCTATCTTCAGTCTTTCTTATTTCTCTCCTTCTCTACTTCATTTCTTCTCTGTTGTTTTCTCATTTTTCCTTATTTTCCTCTTTTCTTTTAGTCTTATCTTCTTTCTCTGTCTTCATCTTTCCTTCTCTCCGTTATTCTTTCTCACTTTCAAAGTTTTTGTATTTAATTATTGTACTTTTTCCTCTTTTGTCTCCTTTTTCCTCAACTATTGTTCTTTTCTCCATGTTTCTACATCTATGCTTCTTTTTGTTTTTCTTCTCTTTTTTCAAATTTTTTCTTCCCTTACATGCTTGCCTCCAAGAACTCGATAATCATTATTGCAGTAAAGATTAGTGATGCAACGTAACCTTTACATATATGAGAATGTTCCTGATGTTTGTCGTAATGCAACATAGATATTAAGTTTTCCCAGCAATTTGCGTAGATGTTATTGGTATCGACTTTTGTATTTTCTAATGATCGTACTAATCCCCAGAACTTTTTGTGTCATGAAGGGCTGCCTATTCTTTGATGTCATGCCATCTTTTCAGCTCGAAAGCATTTTTCTCATTCCAGTATTGGCGCTTTTGTTCCAATGTTAGAGCCTTCAGCTCTGACGGTTGCAATTTATTTCTGGTCTTGCCATATCTCCTCTTTAGACGTACCAATTGATTTTTCAGTACACAAACAAGATCTAGCTGTAATATGTATCAACTTCTTTTTTAGAATCAAGGGCAAGAAATAGTTCATCTTGACCCGTGAATTTAATCACTAACCTTTCATTATCATTTCGAAATTGACTTTAAACGAGTCATGAAAAGAGACCAATAAAAAATGTAACGGGTACATGATTTAACACCACATCCCAGAACAAGACTGCTCAATACTGGACAAAAAATGTTTTATGTGGGCAAAAAGGTCAGGCAGGTAGGCAGCAGGCCTGCACACTAGTTTCCTTGGGCAGATTAGCAATTTCCCCAGCAGGCAGCAGGTCTGCATCTCAAAGCAAGTAGTTCCAATAGTGGTTTCTCCTGGCAGCACAACAGGTCCTCCTGGCAATATGCTGCATGTAGAGCCAGCAGCATCTGCTTACAAGTCCACACAGTACCTGGAATCGTGGGGTTAAAACCCCCTGCACTTATACTTAAAATATTTTTGATGTTGAGATAACTTCAAAGGAAATCTTAGATGTGCACAACACCCCCATTCAATCCCAGCCTTGACTCCAGACATCAGTAGGTGGTAAACGAGCCCTTTGGGTGAGGGCTGGGCACTGCCTAAACAATTCTAAGTGCACCTCACCGGCACTAAATTATCAACACCAGGGCGTGTAGGAGTCTGTTACATGGTGGCGCTGTCTGTCTAATTTTAAAGAAGATCCCAACAACGATTGTTTCTTGTTATTTTATGTTATGTTAATGGTGCTTGTAAAGCGCACGTACACCGGGCGGTTTCATGGTGCTGAGGTCAGTGGAGAAGGTGGAATTCACAGCATAATAGGCTTACTGATATGACTGAAAAAAATAGAAACATCTTTAACAGTTTTCTGAAGTACTCATAAGGGGTTGCCTACCTCACTTTCGTGGGGAGCGAGTTCCAAAATTGCGGGGCCAGAACGGCAAATCTGAGCCCTCCATGTTTTTTACAGTTAAATGAGGGGGTGATCAGAAAATTAGAGTTGGAGGAGCATAAATTACGAGATGGAGTATAGTGTTGGATCCTCGTAGCGATAAAGTCTGGTCCTTTCCCGGCTAAGGCTTTATAGATGGTGCATCCTAGCTTGAAGGCGGAGCGTTTGGCCACAGGGAGCCAGTGTAGACTCTTCAGAAGGGGTGTGACATGATGTCGCAGAGGTTGACGGGCAATCAGCCTTGCCGACTGAATTTGCACTAACTGTAAACGACGTAATTGGTAAGCCGGGATGCGGGCATATAGTGAATTGGCATAATTAATACGTGAGATTACCAGTGCTAGCACAGCCAGAGTCAAGGCCTCAGTGGTCAAGAATCTGCTGATCTTACGGATTCCACGAAGATGGTAAAAACAGGAGGAGACCACGGCACTGATTTGTACCTTCATACATAAGTCGCTACTGATCAAGACCCCCAGTCTCTTGACAGACCTACCGGGGAGAGGATGACTGCCCAGAATAAGGGGCCAGAATTTGGAGTTCCAAGGGTACCCAGCAATTTGCGTAGATGTTATTGGTATCGACTTTTGTATTTTCTAATGATCGTACTAATCCCCAGAGTTCAGTTTTATCGGGTTTTAATTTCGTATGGTTATCATTCATCCAGTCACTGATAAAGCTCATGATGGATTGGAAGTTAGACACTGAGGAGGTGGAAGTGTTAATGTCAAACACGAGCTGTAGGTCAGCAGCATAGTTAAAATGTTCAACCATTTACCACATAGAGAATGAATCAGAGGCAAGAGATATAAGTTAAACAAAAGGGACGAAAGGGAAGATCCTTGGGGAACCCCTCAAGTCACTTTCTTTTTATGAGAGGAGAAGCGAGTGAGGCGAACAGCTTGAAATTGGTCTCTGAGATAGGAAGAGATCCACCTTAGTGCCAGGCCCTGGATCCCCGCGTTACCGACACGGTCGATCAGAGACCATGATCGACCGTGTCAAAAGCGGCCGATAGATCAAGGAGTACCAGAGCCTGGGTGGGGCCCTTGTTATCTCCCCCTCTGAGCTCGTCCATGACTGCAAGAATAACTGACTTGGTCGAATGGGCAGGTCGGAATCCTGCCTGGCAAGAGTCAAGAAAGTGAGATTGTTCGATAAAGGAACAAAGACAGTCTGTAACGTGGGCTTCCAAGATTTTGACTAAGTGAGGCAACAAAGAGATGGGACAATACTTGCTAAGGATCAGAGGATCTAAATTGGGATTCTTCAGGATGGGGACAATTTCAACATTTTCAAGGTGCTGGGGACAATACCCTGTTCGAGGGAAGTGTTGAGAAGTAAGAGGTGAGGGTCCGGGGAAGTAAGAAAAACTTCACGTAAGATATGAGGAGGGCAGAAGTCAGTGGGGGGCCAGAACTGAGCCTTTTCAGTAGACTGAAAAAAAAATTCTTAGAGATTAAAGGGATTTGGTTTGGGGAAGATAGGCTTTTGCATAGGTCAGGAGATGGCAGTGTGGAAATAGGAGGAGAGATACTGGCCTTAATAGAGGCAATTTTTCTCTATGAAATAAGAGTTAAGAGAATCACATAGGGCCTGTGAAGGAACAAGTTTCATAGTGACTCTATCTGGATTGGTCAGTTCGTCCACTATGGAGAAGATATCTTTGGACTTATTGGCCGAGTTAATAACCTTTAAGGAGAAGTAGTCTACTTTAGTTTGGAGAATGGCTTTTTTGTGGTTTTTTTGTTGGATTATATAAAGAACTTTTTTTCGGGGGAATAATCTTGCCACCATCGGCGTTTGACTTGCCGTACTGCCAGTTTTTTTTATTTCAAATCGTTGGAAAACCAACGTTGGGCATTGTGAGGTTGTATTATTCTGATTTCCTTAAGAGGGGCGAATTGATCACTTGCGGATTAGCCATGTCTCGATGTTTTTAGCCTGAGTGTCGAGAGATTCCTGTGCCGTAGGGGTAGTGGCAGTTAGTAGTGAACAGAAATCACTAATGTTGATGCGGTTCCATTTGCTGGCCAGGTGATTTCTTTCCGGTAGATTCTTCATTCAATATACATTTAAAATAACTATTGATTACCACATAAGCCATTCTTAAATCTTTGGGGGCCTGGAATAGGCTGAATAGCCACACTTGTAGAAGTATAATGATTATTAATTGTGTGATACTGCCATTGGCAGCGCTGGGAAGGGCAATGTGTGGTGCAAGATGCAGTAGCCTCCTGACGAGAGCACTGCTACTTATTTTTTACAAAACACTGTCTTGAATGCTCTGTTGATGGCTTGTAAAATGATTGATGAGGCTTGGGAGAACATTAGGCCACTCACTGATAATCTCAGGGCCGATTATGTAGTGAGCTATGTTGTTGATAAGATTGTTTTTAAAGACTTTGACCAATTTTCATAGAACATTTCTGAATGAGCGTCCCTTTTCATATTGTCCAGTCTTGATGCCTCCTCTTTCTCTGCAATGTTATACAGATTAGCATTTTGACGATCAAGGCGCAAAGAAGCAGGCCGATGAGGGTGCCCCTACCCCCAAGACATTATAGAAACCATACAAGGAGTCCGTACACCTCTGGAACAAACAATAGACTCTTTTACCTCAGAAGTGACATTAATGCATGCAGACTTGCGAACACTGGGGGAGAGGATGAAAACTGCTGAAAACTCTGTATCAGATCTTCAATCCTTCGCTAAAGTATTGGAACAGGGAGTGAAGAAACTTCGAGTCACAACAAGAGATATGGAGACCAGGCTGGATGACAAGGAAGGGTGGGCATGCTGGAATAATGCCGCAATTTTGGGTGCGCCGGAACGGGTGGAATGTCCAGCGATGGACCTCTTAGTGGAAGATCTAATACAGAATCACCTGCAGCCCGCTCACTCTCCCACTACCTTTCTGTGGAGCGGGCCCACATGGTGCCGACAGGTTCCCCCAAACCTGGCGCACCTCCGCGCCCTATCCTAGCCTGAATATTTAACTATAGGGACAGGGACATAATTCTTCAAACGGTGCGCTCCTCCCCCCCCCCCCCCCCTAAGAAATTAGAAAACTCTACAATCACATTCTTCACAGACTTTACAGTCAAGGTCCAGAAAATAAGGAGATCCTTCTTGAAAGTAAAAAGGGCGCTTTGTGAAAAGAATATCAAGTATGCCATGCTTTTTCCAGCAAAGCTCAGAGTAACGACAGATGGGAAAGTCTGGCTCTTCTTGTGTCCAGAGGATACGTGGGACTGGTTCGAAAGATGGCAAACCTAGTGTCCCTCCAAAAATTACTCACAACGTCGGGAACGAGGGCTGGATGACTGATGTGATACCCTCGACTCCAGAGAAAGCCCTCGGTAGGACTTGTGCCAACTTTAGTTGTTTGTCTGTGTGGAAGATTCCTGATCGACTACTGCTTCCCGAAGTCGTGACTGGGTGTTGTTAAAGACCGCCTGGGACTCAGCGGAGAAACTGTTCTTTACCAAGTAAATCTGCTCTGGGAGGGAGGCACATTATTGATTGTTGGACCTGTGGAAATCTTATGGTTATTTTGCTATAGCATATTTTGGTTCACCACGGGAAATAGCCCGCATATTGCTGGGGTGGTTACAAGCTTTAATACATGGGTGTTCCAGTTTGAGTTGGGGTACAATAAGATCATGGGCTGGGGTTGACGGGGCCAGGTTCCCTCTACAAGGTTTTATGGGGTTAGGCTCACAGGCGCTCTGCACATTTGGGGGGTGGGCAGTTTAGATTCCACTCTGCATGGAGGCAGGGAGGGGGGAAGGATTTGGTGGCTCCCCAAGGGTTTGTTGTTATGTTGTTCAATGTTTAATTTTGTTTGTAATGATGATTTCTGACAGTGTAAGAGAGGTAACTATTCTGACAGCAGACAGTTCAACATTAGTCCATGTGTTCTATTTGACCATGTTGTTGATCTTTTTATTAGTAATGAGGGGCTTGACGACTTTTAATGAGTATTGGGTCCGGGCTGGAACCTCCCAATATGTTTAATAAATGGTCAGAAATCAGGAACAGCCTTTGCGACCAGACCGATTTAAACTGCTTTCTTGGAATGTCAACGGGCTTGGGGATAGAATAAAGAGAGGGATTGTCCTACAAAGCTTAAAGAGACGGTCTCCTGAGGTGGTCCATCTGTAGGAAACCCACATACAGGGTTCCTCATACTGCGCTCTGACTAGGTGGGGGGTATAAGTTGGTGGCACATGTGGGCTACACTAAAGGCTTTAGGGGGGTGGGGATTCTACTCCGTGAGTCCTCTCCCTTTCAGGTCCAGTCCGTTACACGCAACCAGCTGGGCAGCTTTGTGACGCTGACTGGCACATGGGAGGGCAGACTACTTAACATCACTTCACTGTACATTTCACCTCGACTTCACCTCCCGACCCTTACTGATTTGGGTGCACATCTGCTCAATCTGCCGGTAGGAGAGTTGTTGCTTGGGGTTGACTGTAATGCTGCATTGAATGGAGAAATTGATAGACGACCAGCAAGGTCTGAAGAGCTGGCTGAGAGAGCGGTGGGAGCATTTGTAACTGCAATGGTCTGTTGGTTCTATGGCGAGCATACAATCTGTCCTCTCTTCAATACACCTTTCAATCGGTTGTGCAAGGTAGCTTGTCTCGTATAGATTATGTATTTTGTAAAGCGGACCAGCTCTCCCTATTTAGTGAGGTGGGCCATCTCCCGAGGGGCATCTCAGATCATTCTTTGGTGATAGTTATATATGGAAATACTCCCTCTGAACATAGAAGTGAAATGCAGCTTAATCCCTGGTATTTGAGGCTTCCTATGATTCAGGAAGGATTAATTGAAACAACAGAAAATTACTTTAAAGAAAACATGGGCTCAGTGGACTCAGCCTCCACATTGTGGGAGGCGTATAAACAGTTGTTAGGGGGCAGGGTGTATCTATGGTCACTGGGTATAAGAAGGAAAAGCAAAAACAGTTACTTGTCCTAGAAGACGAAATAACCCAATTGGAGAAAGATCAAGTGACTTCAGTATCCCCCGAACTCAAACATAAATTACTCCTTAAGCAGAAGGAATATAGGGATATCGTCGAAGAGGCCGCTAAGGCTCACTATCGAGCCACACTATGAGATAGGTGATAAAGCGAGCAAGCTTCTGGCGTGGTTGGACCAGCGGGAGCTGACCTCTAGGTGGGTTGGTGTGATTGTAACGGAGGGTGGGGATCGCCTCATGGTTAGGGAAAGTATAGCAAGGGTGGGGTGTGTATGTGTGTTCTATGTCCTTTGAATTCCTTTCTCTTCTATTTTCTGTTCTCACCTTCTTACTTCTTGCCTCCTTAGTTGTTATTGTGTCCGTTAGGGAGGGAGATGTTTGGTATCTTGCTTTCTTCTCTGCCTGGACCTTTCTCTGTGTTCTGTACTCTGCTGGTCAGCCAGTCTTGTGATGTTATAGAATGCTCCTCCTGTGTATGTTTAAGTGTATCTGTCAGTTGCTAAATGTAGGCTGAGCAGCAGGGTTGCTGCTCCCTGTGGGGCTGTTCATGCTTACTTGTATTATTATGCTGTTTATCCTGTAACTTCTTCCCAAGAATAAACCTTCAACTACGATACAGCTACAACGGAGTCTAGCTTTCTTTTTCATTGAATTCTACAAGGGGCCTTTGTGGAACACTTCCAAACAGTATAGGTATCTGCATGTGTATATTCAGAAGAAGAGGTAAAAGAGCTGTTAGCTGCCCTTAGACTCCCTGTGCTGAATGACGCGGAGGTTGAGGAACTTGAGATGAACTTTACTAAAGACGAGGTTACTGAGGCAATTGGCACCTTACAATTGTGAAAGACGATGGGACTGTGTGGTCTTCCAATTGAATTGTTTAAAATTAATGCATCTACCATTGCCCCATATTTAATAGACATGTATGAAGAAAGTGTTGTTGAGGGCATCCTTCCTGAAGCGCAAAGACTGGCGAATGTGATGGTGATTCACAATCAAGGTAAACCTCCAGAACGGTGCGGATCATATCAGCCAATATCGTTATTGAATCCAGAAGTAAAAATATTGGCTAAAATCTAAGCCACGTGATTTACGCGCTTTATGCCGGCCAGAAATACAGCGCTCAAACTGCAAAGGCTTCATGGGGTCTTGGGTAGGGCTAAGACTATACAAGAAGATGAAGTAATTATGTCCCTATATGCAAAAATGGTGATTGCCCTGAAAGAATGGCCTTATCTCTTTGCGGCGTCAGAGCGGTACGGACTCGACCCCAAGTTTCTGTCTCGGGTGAGGTTGCTGTACGCGGAACTTCTGGCAAGAGTGATGGTAAACGGGGTCGCTCGGTGACCTTCGTTTTACATAGGGGGACGCGGCAAGGATGTCTGCTCTCTCCACTGATATTGGCTTTGGTTCTTGAGTCATTGGCAATTTGGATCGGGGGACCCCCTCATCAGAAGATTGAACTGGAGTGCGGATTTGGAAGACAGAATTTCCCTTTATGCAGATGACATTTTATTGTATTTGGCCCGGCTTAATACTCCATCCGTAGAGTACTCCCCTGTTTCAGAAATGTTCCGGTTATACAAAAAATTGGAATAAGTCCTCAATATACATTCTCTCTGGGGGGATATTAGATTTTCCACACATTGTGGTGCTAAAACTGTCACGGAGGGATTCCTCTATTTTGGCATCTATGTTACGATGGACCAGGTGGCCTTCTATGATAATAATTTGGCCCCACCGCTGCAGCGTCTTCAGGCCTAAGTACAACACTGGAAGTCACAGCTCCTCACATTATTGGGCAAGGCGGCTTAATATAAAATGATGGCTCTGCCCCGATTTGTTTACGCATTATAAAATACCCCCGTCCCACACAAATATTTTCAGGCTGTACAGTCAGAGGTCAGGTCCCTTCTGTAGGACACCGGAAATCCCCATATCTCCTTGTCAAAGCTTGCGAAGAGTTGGTACAATGGTGGGATTGCTCTTCCGGCAATCAAGAATTACTACTGGGCTTTCCAACTAGGGGTCACTAACCACTGGGTACATTGGCCAGTCGATGAACCTGGTTTTAGAGAGGATGGACCCCAAAGACCTCAAGAACTTCCGCCCCATCTCACTTCTTCCCTTCCCGGCCAAAGTCATCGAGAAGACCGTCAATAAAAGCTGACAGCTTTCCTCGAGGCAAACAACTCGCTCGACCCATCCCAGTCCGGATTCCGAGCCAACCACAGCACCGAGACTGCCCTCATCGCAGCCACTGACGACATCAGGACCCTGATGGACAACGGAGAAACAACCGCCCTCATCCTCCTAGACCTCTCGGCAGCCTTCGATACCATATGCCATTGCACCCTAATAGCCCGCCTCTTCAACACTGGGATCCAAGGAAAGGCCCTGGACTGGATCACATCTTTTCTCTCCAACAGAACCCAGAGAGTCCGCCTCCCTCCCTTCCGCTCAGAGGCCACCGAGATCATCTGCGGCGTACCCCAAGCCTCCTTGCTCAGCCCAACCCTCTTCAATATCTACATGAGCCCCCTCGCCGCCATTGCACGCCAACACAACATCAACATCATCTCCTACGCCGACGACACACAGCTGATACTCTCTCTCACCAAAGACCCAGCCACTGCCAAAACCAACCTACAGGAAGGAATGAAAGACGTCACAGAATGGATGAAGCTCAGCCGTCTGAAATCGAACTCAGACAAAACGGAGGTCCTCATCCTCGGACAATCCCCAACCGCCTGGGACGACTCCTGGTGGCCCTCAGCTCTGGGCTCTGCGCCAACACCCTCGGACCACGCCGCAACCTAGGATTCATCCTGGACTCCTCCCTCATGATGACCAAGCAAGTCAACGCCGTCTCATCATCATGTTTCAACACCCTGCGCATGCTCCGAAATATCTTCCGGTGGTTCCCCACCGAACCAGAAAGACGGTCTCCCAGGCCCTCCTCACCAGCCGCCTGGATTACGGAAACGCCCTATACGCAGGAACCAATGCCATACTTCAGAAACGACTACAACGCCTACAGAACGACTCCGCATAACTCATCCTCGACATCCCTCGCCATAGCCACATATCCGCCTACCTGAAAAACCTGCACTGGCTCCCCATCAACAAGAGGATTACGTTCAGGCTCCTCACCCATGCACACAAAGCGCTCCACGACATGGGCCCCGAATACCTCAACAACCACCTCTCGTTCTACACTCCCACCCGCCAGCTCCACTCAGCCAACCTCGCCCTGGCCACCGTTCCACGGATTCGAAGAACCACTGCCGGAGGAAGATCGTTCTCCTACCTGGCAGCCAAAACATGGAACTCCCTCCCCGCACACCTACGTATGACCCAGGACCATCTCACCTTCAGGAAACACCTCAAGACCTGGCTCTTCGAGCAGTAGCAGCACCCCCCCCCTTCTCAGCGCCTTGAGACCCTCACGGGTGAGTAGCGCGCTATATAATTGTGTCGATTGATTGATTGATTGATTAATATGAAAAATGGCTCTTACCAACGGGCACTATATGGAGGGTGAAAGAATGCTCCGGTGTATTCCCCCGACCACAACTACGGTTTCATTGTGGCACTCTGCGACCTCCGCCTTGGGTTGGAAAAAAAGCATTACCCTTGCCACCCCCCTATTTAAAGTCAGATCGATTGGGCCTCTTAGTTTATGGCCCCGGGGTTTGCAAATGGGACCTCATTGGGCTTTCCATAGCGGGTGACTTAGGGGCTAATGGCAAGGTGGTCCCCTTTAGTGACCTACAACGGGATTATGATCTGAATCCGGGGGGAAACTTTCGATACTTGCAGGTTTGTAGCGCATTGTATAAGGCTGAGCCCATGGGCACAGACCTTCCAGTAGCCTCACCACTGGAAGATAGACTTCTTGATGATTATCTGAAGGGCAAAGTAATCTCCCTGACCTATAGAAAGATTTTAAATAGTTCCCCAGATGCCTGAAGATGTGGGAGATCTCAAGGATCGAGAGTGGAAGGAAGCGCTGGCATCCCCTCAAGAAATAGCAATGCACTCCAGATTTAAATTAATCCATCTTAAGCTCCTCCATAGAGTTTATGATTCAAAAGTCGCATTAGCCAAGATGGGCATTATGAGCCCCACGCAGTGTCCCCGTATTGTGGGCAGGTGGGCACATACCTACATCAGTGATGGGAGTGCCCAACTATACTTTTGTACTGGAAGAAAGTGACCTCCAGCATGTGGGAAGTCTGTGGAAAAAGTATGAAAATCACCCCCTGACTTTGCCTTCTTAATATATGGGAGGAGACTGACCTGACGGCTAAAGAAAGGATCTGGGTTTCCCTTGGGAATGTAGTTGCAAAACGTAATATAGCCAGAACTTGGAAGGGAGACACTGTACCCAAACTCCAGGGCTAGGAAACATATATGGACTGGTGTATGCAGACGGAGAGGGTGACCTATGAAGGGAGGGAGGGGTTGCCCCCAAAAGTGGACCAAGATTTGGGGTGACTGGAACAAAGCGAGGGGAATGTTGTGTGTACCGTTTCTTGATTCCTCTATACAAGATTGTATGACTCCGTGAAATTATTGGTCATATTGTTGAAACTGACGTTATGTAATGTAATGGTAATGTTGGACTATACCGACAAATCGATGGTGATTATGGTACTTATGCACGATGTCACTTTATTATATGCTGTCATATGTTTGTTTTTCTTATTCAATAAAAAGAATTAAAAAAAAAAAGATTGGCATTTTGCCTAATACCCCAATTTATTTTGATTGCCTGTTGTTGGAACAGGCATGTTCTGGTTAGGTGAGGCAAGGCTCTTGCCAGGTAGAACCTACCACACCCATCACCCTTGGGTAGCTTGGTACTGAGCAGTCAGGCTAATCACAGAGGAAATGTATAAAGCATTGGCACAGCACTTTTACACAATAAATACACTGAGCATCACAAAAGAGACTTCACACATGGTGAATGTAAATTAAGTTTGTATTCTACACACAAATTAACTAACACAGCATGAACATCATAAATATATGCAAAAGACACACAATTAATGGACGGAATGTGGAACAAATCAAAACATTCACCCCCAGTCAAGAGATCTAGGTTAAGTCCATCATTCATTTTCTCACCATGCCACCCCACGTTAGACCTGGCTATATACAAATCAGTCTTGACCCTGTGCCTCATGGGAACAGTCCAGCCCGAACTGCCAAGCCAGATCCTCCCTGGACCGGAAACAAGCATCCTAGGACCGGTTTCGGGGTTTCACCCCTCTTCAGCTAGAATAGCTTGATTCCAGTGGCCCAGTGAGCCCTGGACCACATCTGGGCTTTCCTGGCGCACATAGGGCGAGAAAGCAAAACACACACAATTGATGGACGGAATGCAGAACAAATCAAAACATTCACCCCCAGTCGAGAGAGCTGGGTTAAATCCATCATTCTTTTGCTCACCATGCCACCGCAGTTTAGACCTGGCTATATCCAAATCAGTCTTGACCCTGTGCCTCATGGGAACAGTCCAGCCAGAACTGCAAAGCCAGGTCCTCCCTGGACCGGATACAAGCATCCTAGGACCGGGTTCGGGGTCTCACCCCTCTTCAGCCAGGATAGCTTGATTCCAGTGGCACAGTGAGCCCAGGATCCACGTCTGGGCATACCTGGCGCACTTAGGGCGAGAAAGCAAAAAACACACAATTGATGGACGGAATGCGGAACAAATCAAAACATTCACCCCCAGTCATGAGATCTGGCCTAAATCCATCATTCTTTTGCTCACCTTGCCACCCCAGTTTAGACCTGGCTATATGCAAATCAGTCTTGACCCTGTGCCTCATGGGAACAATCCAGCCCGAACTGCTAAGGCAGGTCCTCCCTGGACAGGAAACAAGCATCCTGGGACCGGTTTCGGGCTCTTCAGCCAGGATTGCTTCATTCCAGTGGTACGGTGAGCCCAGGACCCACAGCTGCTTTTCTGGGCATGAATCACATTCAGAAATATCACTAGCAGTACTAGGCCAAACCATGTTACAATTAAATCAGTAATATGCACACTTGGGAAAGATCCTATCCCTGGCCCCCCAGGACCCTTATTGGGTGTGAAACGTTATCAAGACGAGGCCCATCATGGCAATTATTATGATTCAATACCACAGGGTTATAGGGTGAACCGAAGATCACAAGGATGTCAGAAATGTGTACACACAGATAATTACAACACTTTTAAACAGCACGGTAGCTCAAGGCCACACAGGTAAAAACCAATGTCAAACGTAATATTCTGTTGGCAAGGAATCAAAGTTTAAAGTAAAACCACTGTGTGGTGTAACTAATCACAGGCAGTCCCTCCCACACACTCACTCAGCACCGCTATGCTGTGCCATGGATATCAGGCAGGTCCGTATGAGCGCAGTTGCAGAACACAACACTGTAATGCACTGCAACTGGTATCTGGCAGGTCAGTTGATAATGCACATGCAAACCCTGTGGCCTAAGCCCTACTGCACCATACAACTCACATTGACTACCCTACACCCACGGGCTGGAGATAAAGAAAACCTTCCCCCCTTATTTCTAGGCTGATCACGGTTGGAGACACGCTTAGTCAGGGTCCCAGGGTTGAAGGAAGGGGTAGGTAACAGGGCCAATTTGGCATCAGTTGACAAATGTAAGTTTGGCCACTAGTCGGTAAGTTCCCCCACGATATGCAGAGCAGAAGCGGTCCAAGGGCGATAGTCGTTCAATCAAAGGATTCCACACTGTGCCTTCTATCACCAGCCCAATTCTGTAAAGCACGGGGGTCACACAGTCACTTGATCCACTTCCAATCGCTCTCTGAAGTGTTCCTTAGCCCAGTCAATTACTCCCACCACCCCAGCCTGGTCAAGGCACTACTATCTGGCAACACAAAGCCTTAGGGCCGGGTGAAGAAAGGGCAGTTGGTTCGCTGCACTGAGGGCACAAAAAGAACAATCTATGAATGGGGATGAAGGAGAGAGCCTCTTGGAAGAAGGAGGCACCCCAACAGACACGTCAATCAAAGTAGTACCCAGGTAATCTGGGCAGCACGGAACACTAATCTGTTCTACTGCAATTCCCTGGAAATGAGGCACATGGTCTAGTGCAGGTTGTTATGAGACACACCAGCCAGTTCTAGTCACTCACAGCAAAGATTAGCACACTCAGTTCCCCCCTGGAAATGAGGCACAATGCTTGGTGTGTGTTTATCTGAGTCACACCAGACAATTCCAGACACCCACAATGAAGAGTTGTAAATTCTGTACCTCACTGGATATGAGGGACAACATCTGGTGTGCGTTGATACCAGTTGCACCTGACAAATCCGATCATACACACAGATGCAAGTTCAGCAGTGCCGCATGAGATAGAATGACTCAATATGGCATGTACCCCCTCTTCTCCGAGGGTCGCAACCCATAAATCGGATACCGCACGCAATAAGCATGCAGTTGGCTTGTCACACAAGAGAGTTTCAGTACTAAGTGGGTCATGTGGGGTTCCGCAATCAATTAATCTGATCACCACCAACAAGACACTTTATGCGTGTTGAGGCCCCACGATGCAGGACACCACACTTCTTAGATGCTGGCAGTACTTTTGGGGCTCCGCACAAGGCAATCCAGTCTACATGCACAATACTTAGTTCCACGCTCATGCTGCACTATCATCAGGGATCCAGCAGACAATATGGGCACTTATGTGGGCACCGCTTACCTGGTGTAACAAGTAGACAGTGTGGGTCCCTTGCAGAAGGTCTTTGATGTCCCTGAGGCCTCCACAAGAGAACAGGCGGCAAGCCAACAAGCCCTTGGAGAACACACGTCATGGTGCCACAAAGCAGCCGGTAGTCAGCCCAGGTGAGCCATTACACAGGAAGGGAGCATGGTCCCTTCCAATGGCATTAATCCTCATTATGCACAACAGATTCCTATGGCAGTGTGCACCACACAGTTCCAGGATCTCCGGTCCTACATACCCACAAGTGTACCCTGCTGAAGTATGGCACCACTCGTTATACTATAGTGAGCCATTGCGTTGGTTCAAAGGGCTTCCCTTTGAACCACAAATGCCTACCCTGAATTTCACTCCTGTCTGTCATGGGCCATGGAGTGCAGATCTTAACCTTTAGTGGGGTGATGATCTGGCTCCCAAAGGCCAAATGTCAAAACCACTTAGTCCAATCTATCCAACCAGGCTTTCAACTGGCAGAGATCTGTCATCAAGTTTCATGTCCAAAATGTATATATGTCTCCTAAGAATGCACAGATGTGTTTCCCAAGCTTCCAGTATGAACTGGAGTTAAACTAAAGTCAAACAAAGAGCTTTAGAGCAGATAAATATCCAATTCCTAGAAGTGCCATTCACTAAGCTTTTAAAGACAAACCCCCTTTACCACAGGGGAGGGTTTGACATTGTGAATCCAAAGAAACGAAACATTATGGGGCTGCTGTTCTGTAAGACATTATTTCAGCTTAAAGTAATTTAAACCATTCTCCCATGTTAACCTATGGGAAGAGCAAACCTCAAATGTAGTGAAAACACACATGGGTATTCTTCACTACCTGGGAAGGGAATACGCATGTGTACATTCCCTGCCTTTCACCTACCACTTGCTTCACCCCTTACTGCTTGCCCCAGGGGTGCCCTAGTGGTAGTGAATCGTCCCCTCAGGATTCGCCAGTGGTTTAGAAAGGCCTAAGTATAAATGCAATTGCGTACCCACATACCTGCAATGGCAGGCTTGATATGTTTAAAAATATCAGGTAAGCACCACTTCCTAACATGTGTAGGAATGACGTGGACACTTTCCCACTGTATTTACATTGGGAAAGTGCCCAGAGCCCCAAGGCCACTACAAGAGAATTTAAAAAAACATGAGAAAAACGCAAAAGGTTTAGGGAAATACTTCCTCTAACATGTCAGGTCTAACACCCGTAAATAGTGATCACCCTCCTTTCTGTTTATGATTTCACAAGATCCATTTTGTTGGAATAAAGTAAAATGTTGCATGATGTTCATTCTGCTGCCCTTGGCATTTTGGTGAATCAACATTCATGCATGTAAACTATCTCATAGATCTGTGAGATGTGTCAGTGTAGTTCTCCTAGTTCCTAGTCTGTAGCAACATTTAGTCCTACTTCTATTGCCTTTCCCAGTATTTTGCTTTGGAATTCTGATCAGCCAATTCCACCCACATCCTGTTGCACATACAGACCGTAATCATACCTGCACCATCCATGTCCGGTACAGATGGAACAAAGATCCCCAGTCGTGTTGGACTGACACACCAATTTAAAACAGGAGAGTCTATTAAGTAAGTCTCCTGGCAGGCTACAGAGAGCAAGCATTGGCAAAGCAAATAGGTCTCGCCTATGTGAGAGCTGTTGACTTTGCCAATGTCTTTTAGCCATTTTGTTGCGCAGCATGGGTACTGTGTAGCATGGATAAAAGTTATTAAAAAGCGCTTTGACGTGGCCAGCGCTGGCTTCATCATTATACTTTTTTTAATCTTATGGCAGGAGGACAGCTAGAAGGTGGAAGGGAGGGAATGGGCAACCGCAAGTTTCTATTTCTTTGACCTTCTAAAACAAAATATCATGAATGTAGGCAATCATTTTACTTTGTGATTAGCATAGACACAGTTCAGTGCAGGAGATTTAACAATGTGCTGGTAAAGAAAGCCTCAAGACGCTCACATCAGTCCATCATCTTAAAAGACTAAAGTTTATGATTTAAAAACAGTGTGCAGCTGATAGCATAACGTTTCAACTTTTACCATACTATTCTGGGAACCTGTCAGTGCATTGTAAGATGTACTTACCGCTTTCCACATGACACAGACAGACTAATGTTAACCATGAAGATCTCTCTGTTCAGACTCCCCACATATTTCATCGCAACTCCAGAAATCTCTGGCAAGCCACAAGCAAATATATCCCAAACTGCAGAAAACCTAATTCATCAAGAAAAAATATGAACAACAAGAGGGAGTTTGGGAGGGAATGGACAACAAGACTGTGAAAAAGCCCTATGACACAGCCAGCACTTTCCAGCTCATAGTGCTTTTTTTTCCAATGGCAGACGGGGGTGGGGGGGACTACACAGACAATGGGAGGTTGGGATGGGAGTGTGGGACAAAAACTGTATCCCAAAATGTAATCACCACAAAATTTACATCATTCAGTTCTCCCACAATTTATTGTCCTATTAATTTGTTATTGTATGTTTTCTTTTATTGAAATGCCTTTTACCCGCTTAACCACGGCAGCAATTCCGCCGCAGTGCGGCGGTTTAGCAGAGTGTGTGGGGCCACGTCGGCCAAAGAGACGTGCGCAGCACTACGGAGGTAGAGCTTACGCCGGCTGTTGGCCGACGAACGCATGGAAGGGGATGAGATGTTTTTAAAGTAAAAAGTAATGGGGCCCACTCAAGGATTGAGTTCTAGATTAATACAAAGTTAAAGGGTTTTATTACCCAAATAAAAAATGAGTGGTACAGAGTCAATGCCATTAAGGACCTCAGATGCAAAATTATACAAACTATGTAAAATCTGAAAATATTCTATGTCTAAATGAGCAGTAAATCAGAATGAATATAGGCAGCATCCCTAGTAGAACAAAAGAGTATAAGGAAAATATCTGGCTCATCCCCAAAATCAAGGAGTTCTTAAACACAACTCTTGCATAGAAAATTAGTAACATGACAAAACAATTGTTGTGTGACCAGAAGTATCAGTTCTTCAGCAAATCAAAACACAATAATAAGTGAGTCATTACCTCAACACATAAGCACAATTCCAATTCTTTAAAAAGCTATTCAACAGCTAATGCCATCTGAAGATGTTCAAACACATACGAAACATTCAATAATAAACATTTCAGCAAATAGTGATCACAGCTGAAGTCCCTTGACAAACGTTACAAGTCATTGGGAACAGGGTAAAGTTCATCAAGAACAATAGAATCATAATAATGGAAATCAACTACTGCATGTTGTAGAAAAAGGGGTCAGGCAGATCAGGTCGATTACCCCTTTTCAAGGTTTGCCCGGCGTTAGCCGCTTCTCACCCAACTCACGGTTACCAAATAAAGAGGCAGGCGCTGGAGACTGGAAGGAAACAGGAGTTTATTTCCGACGGAGCAGAACACATCAGATCGGACAACGAGGTATCGTTTCGAGGTGCTCTAACCGCATCTCTGAGGCCTGGCCTCTTATACAGAGTTTTATGGCTTTATTACATTTGTGACATCCGTGGTATTGCTTTGAAGTACGGAAAAGGCATCTTTGGAATCCCCGGTTCAGGCCCGTTCCCACACATATCTACAGTAGGAGTCCCCACCCCTAATCAGGATAACAGTTCAGTGATGGCCGGTCTTTGTTCAGCAGTTCTTCTTAGGTGCTGACGTTTTCTGTCGTGGCCAGGGTCGAGGAGACCTTCTTACAGTGGTGTGCGTGCAGCCAGTGTTGTTTCCTCTCCACTCGAAGAGCCGTCCGGGTGGTGATCAGTACTTGCCAGGAGCCCGTCCACCGGGGTTCCAGACTCTTTGCCCGTTGGAAATTTCGGATCAGCACATAATCCCCCGGTTGGATATCGTGACCCGGACCCCTGGAAGCATCGGGGATGGCCTGCTGCACCTGCTGATGTATGACAGACAACGTTTTAGTCAATTTGCACAAGTAATCAGACAGTAGGACGTCCGGGACGTCGTGAATGGAGGTCGGTTTAGGGGCAGTCCAGAGGTTCATCGGTCGCCCAAATACAACCTCGTAGGGGTTCAAATGGTGCTTAGTGGGAGTGGAGCGCATCGATAGCAATGCCAGTGGGAGGGCATCTGGCCATTTAAGTCCTGTGGTGGCCACTATCTTCGACAGTTTTAGTTTCAGTGTGGCGTTGTGTCGCTCAACGAGGCCTGCAGATTGGGGGTGAAAGACTGCATGAAACCTCTGTTTTACACCCAACCCTTTCAAGATTAGTTGGATAACTTCAGCTATGAAGTGGGGGCCATTGTCGCTCCATAGAATTCGACAAAGACCGTAGCGAGGGAAAAACTCTTTCAGTAGTACCTTGGCAGTGGTCATGGCAGTGTTATCACGGGTTGGATAGGCTTCTACCCATTTGCTGAAGGCACACACAATGACTAATACATACTTCAGGCTTTGGCATCTTTCTAGTTGGATGTAGTCCATCTGGAGGACCTCAAAAGGATGGTCGGGGACCCCAAACCCTCCCCGGGGTACCACAGTTCCTTTCCCAGGGTTGTGTTGCAGGCAGATAAGGCATTGCTGGACCAGGCGTCTGGCTGAGTCGGGGATTTTGTCGTTGTGCCAGACCTTGGAGATGAGTTCGATCATGGGGGCAGATCCTATGTGTGCAGGGGAGTGAGCCATAGTCAGTATGGGGATCAGGTATGAATTGGGTAGCAACCATTTGTTAGTGTCCTTTGTCCGCCAGCAGCCTTCATCGTCTTTCAATCCCACCCATGTCCATTCAGTCAATTCGTGTGGTGAGCTGGCCATCTGGATGTCCCTAATCGTTTACCTAGCGTCAGTCCATTTTTCTGCTTGTGACCTGGTCACATACATGCGCGTCGTCGTCCTATTCTCAGCTGTGGTTCGGGCAGTGATGTCGGCCAGCGCGTTTCCCTGTCCGACTAAGTCTGTCACCTTCCTGTGTGCCTGGCATTTGATTACAGCTAATCGTTTGGGGAGGAGAACTGCTTCAATCAGGGCGGAGACTAGATCTCCGTGGAGGATGGGCGTGCCGTGGGACGTCAGGAATCCCCTTTCTCTCCACAAGAGTCCAAAATGGTGAACCACTCCGAAGGCGTACTGGCTGTCCATGTAAATGTTTGCCGCAGTCCCTGTCGCTATAATACATGCTCGTGTGAGGGCAATCAGTTCTGCCGCCTGTGCGGATCGTTGCGTGATGCGGGCGTTTTCAACTACAGTTCGGGCTGTGGTAACTGCATAGGCAGCTGAGGTGGTGCCGTCGGGGAGATTTATGCAAGAGCCGTCTACCCATAGCTCTCCGTCAGGGTCTGTGAAGGCGGTGTCTCGGAGGTCAACTCTACTCCTAGTCTGTTCGTCTGTGAGGGTCACACAGTCATGTATAGGGGGGACATTTGGGTCATTTTCGGGCAGAGGCAACAAGGTGGCTGGGTTCAGTGTGGTGCATCTTTTCAGCGTGATGTGGGGTGCAAGCAGAGTCAGTTCGTATCCGGTCAGTCGTGCGCTAGTCAGGTGTTGCGTCTTAGTCTGGTTTAGGAGGGTGTCAACAGCATGGGGCACTAATACCGTGAGGGAATTCGAGAGTACGATCCCCTCACTTTGTCGGATAGAGACAGCAGCGGCAGCTACGGCTGGAAGGCAGGCAGGCAAGGCTCTCGCTACGGGGTCAAGGGTGGCAGAGAAATAGGCACATGGTTGTTGCTTGGGGCCAATAGTTTGAGTCAGGACAGACAAAGCGCACCCCTCCCTTTCGTGAGTGTAGAGAGAGAAGGGCTTGGTGTAATCGGGGGTTCCTAGGACTGGCGCAGAACAAAGGGCGTCTCGAAGTTCTTTGAAGGGAAGATTGGCATTCGGGGGTCCAAGGGAGTGGGAAGGGGACATCTTTGGCTAGTAGGGAAAGTAGTGGCTTTACAATGAGGCTGAAATTTGGCAACCACTGCCGGCAGAAGGAGGTGAGGCCTACCAGGGAGCGGACTTGTTTCTGGGTCTTTGGGACAGGGGTTTCTAGAATGGCCTGAATTTGATCGGGTGTAAGCTTTCTCCCGTCTTTGGACAAGAGGTGGCCTAGGTAGGTGACCTGGGGTTGGCAGAATTGCAACTTCTTCTTGGAGACCTTGTGGCCATTTTCCGCAAGGAAGTGCAAGAGTTGGATGGTGGCTGTGACTGCAAGTGGAGTGGTGTCGGCCGCCAAAAGGATGTCATCGACGTACTGTATCAACACCACTCCCGGTAGTTGAACGGCGTCCAGCTGCCTCTTGAGGGCCTGGCTATAGATGCTGGGACTTTCTGTGTAACCTTGGGGAGCTCTACAAAATCTATATGAGCGGGATTTTAACGTGAAGCCGAAAAGGTAGCGGCTGTCTGGGTGGATGGGGATGGAGAAGAAAGCGTTCTTGGGGTCTATTACAGTGAAGGTGGTGGCTGTGGAAGGAATCAGGGTCAGAATGGTGGCGATATCTGAGACTACGGGGTACTGAGGCACAACTACCTTGTTGACCTCTCGAAGGTCGATGATGAAGCGGTACGCTTTCTCATCTCCCTCGCCCTGCTTCTTCACAATGGGTAGGATAGGGCTGTTGCAAATATTGCTGACTACTTCCTCTACCACTCCTGCCTCTACCAGAGACTGGATTATCATTACCAATGCCTTCTCACCTTCGGGCGATATCCGATACTGTTGGAGTTTTGGGAGTATTGCATCTTGGCGAACAGTTATGCGCACGGGGTCGATCATCATTCGTCCTACGTCAGCGTCAGTTTTAGCCCACAGATACAGAGGTAGAGAGTCAAGTAAGGATGCGTCAGCGTCAGAGATGGAGAGCATGTGTCGTGCGGGATGAGGTCTGAGCAGAGTCGGGTTATCGTACAGAATGACTCGAACTCCGTCCTGTGAACACCTGATAGTAGCTCGGAAATGCTTCAGTAAGTCAAGTCCCATAATGGCATCGGGGGTGTTGGAGGAAAGCAGAAACGTCGTGTCAGTGGGGTTACTGTCCAAGTCGAAGGAAACCGGTGCGGATAAGGGGTAAGTGGAGGGCGTTGCATCAAAGCCTATTGATGTTATGTGTGAGCCAGACAAGGGTGCCCTTGGAATCAGTCGTTTAGATAACGCACTACGTGTCGCGCCAGTGTCTATCAGGAATGGAGACTTCGTACCTAGGACCTTAGCGGTGACATAAGGACCTTGCTGGTCAACATAGAGCTCGGCTGGATCCCTTCCTTGCCCTTGGCAGTCCTATGCAAAGCCGCGGGCATTGTCGCAGTCAGACTGTTGGCACTGATTCTGCCAGGGACGGTCAAACGTGTTCGGTCTGCCAGGTCTGTCATTGTTGGTGTCGTGGGTGTGCCCTCGTCCCTGCCCTCTAGTCCTGGGGCCATTCGTCATGTCCCTCATCTCTTTATTTTTAATCATTTCCAGAAGAACCGGACATTGAGACTTCCAATGGCCAAATCCTTTGCAAAACGCACACTGGTTCTCATCGAGGTCTGTTCGTGGAGCGCCGGGTGTGGGTGTGCGGTCTCTAGGGGGTGGATTTCTAGGGGCATTCGACTGGTAGTTTCCTCTATACTGTTCCCTTCCTGTCGTCACTCCTTGCAATTGAGCAATCATCACTCGTTCTTTCAAGTCCTTTTTCTTTTTCTCAGTCGCCCTATCGTTCTCGTTCTTTTGGTGTTCGTAGTACTGAGCCATCTGAAGGATAGCTGCAGGTTTGGAGGCCCCCCAACTACTCTCGCTCGTCTGTAACTTTTGGGAGACCTCTTGCGATAGACCCTTTACGTAGTTTTGCACGAATAGGTGTTGTCCGGTTGCAGTGGTCCTGTCTTGGCCACTGTAGTCGGAGAACACCGTCTCAAATCGGGAGAAGTATTCTGATACTTCTTCCTGGGGTTTCTGACGGCAAGCCGTGACTATCGACCAGTCTACCTTCTTCTCTGGGATCAATGTCTTTAGCTTCTGAACTATTTTGTCCGGGAGTTCCAGTATGTCTTTTACAGGTTTCTTTCCGGGCTCTCGCTGTCTATCTAGTTCACTGAGTTGATTCCAGGTATGTCCGAACAGATCTGTGTGGTCGGTTTTCCGGATTTGCTTCCACACGTCAGCCGGCAGACATAACCCGAAAAACAAGTCAATGTCCGCTAGAGTCATTATTGTTGAGCCCAAGACTGTACCTAGTTCGGTATAAAATGCTGTCGGGTTCTTTCTTAAATCGGGTAGGGTTTGCCTAAAAGTTAAAATATCTTGCCGATCCCATGGTTGATAAACCCAGTTGTACACAACCCTCCCCTTCGCATCTGCATGGTTGATATCGTCGTTTGTTCCCTGACCTCGCGGGGGAACCCAGTAGGGGGCGGCTTCTCTGATAGGCATCATAGTGTTGGCTACTTCTGATGAGGACCCAGTCGTTTCAGGGACTGTAATCTTAACTTCTGGTTTCTGTTCCGTGAGGTGGCGGAAGACCTTAAGCGTTTGCATGAAGAGGTCCGTCACGTCGTGCTCAGCCTCGTCTCCAACATTGACTTTTCTATACAAAGCTGTCAGTTTAGCAGGACCCTGATTCTGATACCTATCCTCATATGCGTTCAGGGTGTGGTAGCTAAACCGTAAAATGAAATGCCGTCTGTGGCTACCGGCATGTGAATTGTGCATATCTATCGTGTATTCTTCGCTCTCCTTCCGTTCTACCAGTGTCTTTACTATCTTGTCAATTCCATCCCGCTCATCTTTGCTCAATCTATTCAGTCTGGCTGGTGGCTGCTTCCTAGTCTCGAGTTCATCTGATGTCGTTACTAATGCGGCCGGTGCGGAGGCCGTGAGGGCTGGGGTACTAGCTCCAAGGTCATTCTCATTTGCACTCGGAGCTGGCAGGTGCTGTACTAGAGGTTGGGAGGGGGCATAGGGGGGGGCATGTAGATGATAGGAGGACCTAGCAGTAACTCATCGCTCGCCCGTTGTTTGGAGGGCAGCTCAGGGTAGAGCGTAGAGGGGGTCCTAACAGGGCATTGGCCTGCCGACTCAGATTCCTGCTTTTGTCTGCCCTCCTCTCTTTCTTTTATTTCTTCTTCTAGTTTCTTAGCGGTCAGGTGGGCTGCCTTTCGTAACTCTTTTCCTATTCTTGCTTCTTCTCTTTTCTTTCGTTGCTCTGCTTCTTTGCGCCACATACCGAAACTATCAAGCATAGTGGGCGTTGTTTTATTGTTACAAAGGGCTGTTTCCAGCACGCTTATTTTTGCGTCATCGAAGGATCCTATCAGTGGCCACTGACTTTCCTGATCCTTTTTAGTATATTTATGCCATAACTTACTATAAGCTACGGCGACTAGTCCATACTTTAAAAACATATCCTTATTAGGGGTGCCCTCCAGAGGAGCCGGATGATCCACCTCTAATAAGCGGTCCGGGCTGAACCAACTACTGAACAATGGGGAGAAGATAGGCATGACGGGTTACAATGGGGACAAAAGTCTGCACTACCTATCCTTCACTACTTTGCGAAGACTAGACAGAATATTTCTATTCTACAGTATTCGCAAATAGGGAATACCCAAAGAGAGAACCAATTCCAAACAGTCAATGTTCGGACAAACAATCAATCAATCAAATGAGGAATAAAATAGGCGCGACGGGTTACAACGGGGGCAAAAGCCTGCGCTACCTACCCTTTCACTGCTTACAAAGACTAGACAGAATATCTCTATTCCACGTTATTTGTAAGCAGAGAATACCTCCAAAGAACCAATATCGAACAATCAATGTCCGTTCAATCAAACAATCAGTGGCGAGAAAGAAATAGGCACGACGGGTTACAACGGGGGCAAAAGCCTGCATTACCTATTCTTCACTATCTGCAAAGGAGGACAGAATACTTTTATCCTTCCCCGTTTGTAGACAGAATTCTCGAGAATCCTCGAACAAACAATGTTCGGGCAAACAATCAATCAGTGGGGGAGAAAGATAGGCACGACGGATTACAACGGGGGCAAAGGCCTGTGTTACCTACCCTTCACTACCTGCAAAGGAAGAGAGAATACTTTCTATTCCTCTCCGTTTGCAGACAGAGAATCTCCAAGACAACCAACAATTCGGAGAGTAATACTAGTATTTTCCAATCAATCAATCAAATATTTCACAGTTTGTCGTGTTACACGACCTTACCCGGACCGCATGGACAGTTTCCTGTCTTCCGATTCCAGCGCCCGATCGTCCTCTATCTTCTGTCGCGGCACTCCTGATGGTTCCCAGTCAGGACCGTAGATCACTCGAGAGAGGTCTGCTCGGAACCAGTGAAGTTCGGATGATCGGCTGCCAGACGAGGGTCTATCGGGCAGGTGCACTTCCCGATCGTTGCAGTCGTTCACTCCGTCGTCAGGACCTCTCCCACTGGATCCACATGTCGCTGATGGGCCCCACGTTTGGGACGCCAATTGTAGAAAAAGGGGTCAGGCAGATCAGGTCGATTACCCCTTTTCAAGGTTTGCCCGGCGTTAGCCGCTTCTCACCCAACTCACGGTTACCAAATAAAGAGGCAGGCGCTGGAGACTGGAAGGCAGGAAACAGGAGTTTATTTCCGACGGAGCAGAACACATCAGATCGGACAACGAGGTATCGTTTCGAGGTGCTCTAACCGCATCTCTGAGGCCTGGCCTCTTATACACAGTTTTATGGCTTTATTACATTTGTGACATCCGTGGTATTGCTTTGAAGTACGGAAAAGGCATCTTTGGAATCCCCGGTTCAGGCCCGTTCCCACACATATCTACAGTAGGAGTCCCCACCCCTAATCTCAGCATGATGGCTATCGCGCAGCTGGACATTCCGCTGGGAACAGAAATGCGGGCGATCGGTCGGATCTAGGGGTGTGAGGGCATTGATTAATCCCCGCTCCTTTGAAGTGAGGCGAGGTCCTACTGTAGGGGCAATAAACTGCATCTGTTGGGCCAAGTGATGGCCTGGGATCAGGCCGGACAATCGGGCAAGGAGGAAGAGGTTATCAAAGGGCCTGTTTTATGAATGAGATGAAAGAGTGTGGGGGTTCAGCACGGGATGTGGCTCGGAGGCAGGGTGGCGCTGGAGGTGCGTTTAGGGCCCAAGCAGGAGAGACCGGGGGCTGTCAGGGCGCGGGGGGATGCTTGCGAGGCCTGGGAGTGAGGGGGAGAGACGCGCTGGCTATCAGCAGTAGGCAGAGAGGCCATGGCACCTAAAATGGCTGCTGTGCATATTTGTGCGTGAGTCTGAGGAAATGGACAAGATGGCGCAGATGATGTTCAGTTCACAAACTAGATTTCAACAATGTGAGCTTGGCTGTGCCGTGTGGTGCCTGGAGGGAGAGAATGTGTATGGGGTGAGACAAGAGTGAGTGATAGAGATGGTATCTATCTTGTCTAAAATAGGATTTTGCACAGAAAATGTGGCATAACTAAAACACATCTACAAACACATTTCTACACATCATAGAAACACGGCATTTTGTGCCGTGTTTGCATCACAAAAGTGACGCAAATCGAAACAAAATCTTTTTTTAACAAGTTACTTTCCAGCGCAAAACATAACCCAATTTACTTAAAAAAGTAGACAGGGGTTTGTGGCAAAAAAGAGCGCCCATTTTAAATAGGCGCTATGAAGAGGAAATGCCTTCATTTCTCAATAATTCTTTTCTGACTTTGCTTGTGTGCTGCACATAACAGCACACATATAAAGTTGGCTAAGGTTTACAGTTAGTCTATGAATAGTATTTTGCACTGGTAGTGTAGCCTTCCAGTACAAAACCTATGCTAGACTCACACAGACAGCCTTGCACTGTGGTAAAAATGTGTGTGTGGCACACAGCAGCAAATTTCGCCACTGGCACAAGGGAGAGGCGAGGAGAGTGCCATATTTCTGTAAATATGGTGCTCTACTACTCTTTTCTTCTCACGCAATGGAGCACAGCATTCTTGGCTGCTGCACTGTGTTTCCAGAGAGTTTAGTAAATCTGGGCCTTTGTCTCAACTGTAATTATGTTAATTCAGTCTATATATATAAAATCATGTGTAAAAAGACATGTTATTCTTCTTCATTACTGTACAAAATATAAACCTGAAAAAGGATTTAACGAAAGAGATGAAGCAACATGAACAACTGGAGGGTTGGGGTGGGAGGAGAGGGAAAGAAGCAACATGGACAATGCTGGGTAAGAGGGAGAAGAAACAACATGAAAAACTGTGGGTATTAGGGGGAGAAGAAATAATATATATTTTTTACTTTTATCATAGGACGAGCAGCAAAAGGACACGAATCAAGAAGAAGCAATCAGTACTTGGTCCATGCGCCACACAAAAGAAGAAGAAGTGAAGCTGACTTGCCCTGGCCAATTAGTAGCCAGCAAATTAGAGTGACAATGAAGCCAATCAATGCTAAGCAATGGGCAGGTTCCAATATCTCTTGCAAGTGAGAGAGCATGCGTTGTTACAGGCAAGACCTAAAAAGGCCTGCCCTCCACCAGTAGCAGCTTGCTGAGGGAGTGCTGTGGAGTGTGGGGCGGGGTGGGGGAGTAGTGGAGTCCGACATATGACAGACAGTACTAAAGCAAGTAATTAAATAAATAAAGCAATTTACCTTGCGCGCTCTGCATCACCAACTCGGCGCTGAAGCGAGAGCAAGGTAAATTGTTTTATTTATTTAATTACTTACCTTATTTATTTAATTACTTACCTTACTTATTTAATTACTTACCTTACCATTGTATGTCGGACTCCACTACCCCCCTCACCCTGACCCTCCCCTACCCGCAGCACTCCCTCTGTGAACCGCCACTGCCCTCCAGTATAATCTGTAGCTGCAACCATTGCCTGTCCTCCACTGCTCAATGAGATGATGGTAGTCATGCTCAATAAAGGAGTGGGTATGTGGAATGCATGTCACAGTGAGGTTTCAGCACTTGTGTTGTGGGGGCCAGGGCCAAAAAAGTTTTAAAAAACTTGGATCCTCATTATGAGAAATGCGCAGCAGGGGTGCACGCTTTCCTAAGCCATGTTCATCCTAATAAAGACAAAGACCATTTGCTGCTGTAATTCACTAATACTGAAATAAAAAAAACACTAAAAATATTGGAGGCTGGTAGAGCTGTAATAGCAACAGCTTTTGTGGTGTAATTTATATGATATGCTTTGTTTATGTGTGCCACAACTCTGAGCTCCTCCTTGACATGTGTTTCTTTTTTGCTTGGTTATGTGTCTGTTCAGCCATTGCAGCAAAATGTAACTGCTTCTATGCACTAGTAAGGGATGGGAAGGCGAAAGGGGATGCTAGACGTGGCAGTGGCACAGTATCCTTGTGGGAAAGGACATGATCCTGAAAAGCAGCCACTGTGGAATGGCCACGGAGCAAGTAATCTCTGCACACTTCTGTTGTAATACGGTAGAAGCAGCATCTTGTAAGTGGACTCTTATGAGGAACAAAGGAATTTATTTATTAAGATTATGCACCGTTTTGAAGCACAGATGCAGCACAAATCTACACTTTTTTTTTTATTTACTTTCCAGGGCGAAACTTGTTTTTTGCCAGAAATTCACTTGAAAGTAGACCAAAGTAGCGCATAGCACAAATTTGCATTATTTAGCGTCCATGGGTAATTCCATGGGTGGTTCTTGAGCATTCCTATGCAACCACCCATGGTTTTGACGTAAAACCATATCTCCTTACAAAAAGTAGACAGGTTTTGAATAAAAAATAACACCCTTTTGAAATAGGTGTTTTAATGTAGAATGCTATTATTTCTCGTTTTCTTTTCGACTTTCCATGTGTGCTGCACTGTACAACACACTTACAAAGGAGGAATAGATGTAAAGTTAAGTTAATCCAAGCATAGTATTTTGTACTGGAAGGGCATCCTTCAAGTACAAAATCTATACTAGACCTATGTAGACACGTTTGCACTATGATGCAAAGGTGTGTGCCGTGGCGGCAGGTACTTTTAGGAGGGAGGGGGCAGATGGGACACACATGCACATATACACGCTCACTCACACCCATGCATTTACACATGCTTGCACACACACACATCCATTCACAGCACTCACTACAAAATATTTATACATACACGCATGCACACACCAACCATTAATTTTAAAAAACAATTTACACTTACTCGGAGGTTCCAGCAGGGTTGGCACTGCTGCCTTCTCTCATTGGCTGACCTAAGGCTGGCCAATGAGGGGAGGCAGCAGTCCCTTACTCATCACAGAGTGGGATGGGGTCAATTAGAGTTGCAGGCCCCACCCCAATCTGTGACGAGGTGTCACTGATAGACTCACAGCCCTGGGCACTTCAGGGCTTAATACTGAAGCGCCCATGTCCGAGGCAATCAGTGATGCTCCCCTCCTTGTCACGAGGGGAGGGTCCCAAGGACCTTTGATGAGCTGAGGACGTCAAGCTCACAGGAGCTGTGACATCCCTAGTCCAACAAAATTCAACTCAGGAAACTAGGAGTCTGCACATTTAGCGCATGTCTTGGTCCTGGTTGCTTGACCTGAAAATAAAGAGTGTCTATCAGGCTGACCTATGTTGAGCCTGACAGATACTCCTCTTGATGGGCAAAAGGTGAAGGGGTATAGCCCCTCAGCCCATTTGGATGGGCCGCGGCTGGGTGTGTGCGTGGCAACTGGCAACCCGATTGTGCGCCGGCACTAGGAAGAGAGGAGGAAAGTGCCATATCGCTGTAGATAGAACGTTGTTCTGCTCTCCCCTTCTCACGCAATGCAGTGGCTGTAGATAGAACGTTGTTCTGCTCTCCCCTTCTCACGCAATGCAGTGCAGTATTTTTGGCTGCTGCACTGAGTGAGAATTTAATAAATATGCCGAAGGTCATTATCCTAGAATAGGTTTTTAAAGATTCCAGTTTTAATCTAAACAGCATCAGGATGGGGTTAGGGGGAGGGGCAGAGAGGTGAGCAAATGTCTTTAAAAATGTACAGTATTCTGAATATTATATTGTTTTATATTGATTATCATTGTTTGATCTTTAGCGCTTTATACAATAATTATTGGATTTAAGTGCTATAAATAGTGCCTTAATATGAGCCTATTTAATGGTACACATTTTATCAACCTCAGAAGGAAATTAGAAGTGGCCTAGCTCAGATGCAAACTTTTCCTCTGTTGAGCACAATAGAACTCTAAAGCCAGCAATTAAATAAATGAGTCATCTTACATACATGTTATCTCATGCCATCTTATGTTATTTAGCTATGGTAATCTTTAATATGGAAATTCTAGTAACCAATATTATTTACGGTGCTGTAAAGTATGGTAAAAGGTGATAGGATGCCAACGTTCAGCTGAAAGAAGCCCAGCCGTTAGCTGAATGGCCTCCCGTAGAACCAGGAGTGCTGGGCTCTGGTCCTAGTTCCACCACCAGAGTAATGTGTGTGATCTTGGACATATATTTTCATATCTTTCTGCCTCTTCTTCCTTTTCTGTGGAAGCCCCGAGAAAAAGAATAAAACTGTCTGAAATCCAGCTTTAAGTGCTATATGGAAAATGACCGGGTGTTGGTGCTGTGAGTACAATTGAATTGTTCCAGATCACTAGGAACAATGACAATAAAAAGCATTTATCAGACAGGTGCAGCTTTGAAACAAGTCCTGCAAATAAACTGGTTAGAGGTTCATTAAGACATGCACATTTCCTATCAAAGTCACCATATTAAAATGTACAGCAAACACATACTTTTGCAGTGAGGCTGCCTTAATAGATCAGGAATTCAAATGAATTAAATCGGAGTCGAGAGCCGATAGGTGTTCTTGTTTCACCTCCTAACCATATACTGCAAAAGTATATAAATTAGGTGTGTACGTCATATATGGCATATTTGGGACTCAAGGCGCTGCTGTAGGTATTAGTGTTGCTGTTTCTATCCCGCCTGGCTCCTGCAGCGCCCTCTCATGTGGGTATCATGGGCTTGTGCGCGACACCTCCACCACCGGAAATCCCTGTGGGGCAGCGCCCTTCGCCGGACCTTGGCACTACCGGCAGCCCCGTGCCAGGCAAACAACGAGGTGTTCTGGGGAAGGGGCGGTGGAATGTGCCCCGGGACGCCCTGGAATGTGGGCGATGTCGGGAATCCATCCTCGGCGGAAAGATCTCAGATAGCCAGGTATGTCTGTACACGAGCCCGGGGCGAGGGGCACGCCGGGGAGCGGTGAGGCCGGGAGGAGGGCTCCTCCTGTGGAGGAGGGTTAAAGAGACTCCCGTTTCCTGCACGGAGGCGGTTGAACTCTGGAGTCGCGCGCAGGTGTGGCAGGAATACTTGTGCTGTGGCGCAATGTGTACAAAAGGCAGACATGACAGGACGCGCTTACCCAAACAGCCGTTAACATTATTACCACAGTCACTTTCTAAACAGTCGTCTTACACAGACAATAGCGTGCTCTTTAAAACCCGAGAAACACACCTTGCTAATGGGGTGTCACTCCGACATGTCACCGCGCCACTAAAACTCCCAGCGACGCCCCACTCTCTGTCCTCTCTAGACCAAACCGGAAACAGCGCCCTTCAACCGTGCACTCGAAGGGCGCCCAGGAACCTGATTCACGACCGACCCCGGGGAATGACGCACTATGCAATAAGGCAATGGACCCACCAAGAGAAGCTATTTGGGCTTCGCAAATGGTACCCAAAGTCCTATATAAAAATCAATACAGTACAGTGAGTTTGCTTCTGGAAACCTGAAGAGGCTGGGCAAGGTGAGACCTGCATAGCAGTGCCTGGCACGCTATTGACTCGGGCCTTTCAAAGGTAACAAATGCCAACGTGATGGATGGAAAGTTTGAAATAATTCTAGTCCGCAGACCAACAACGTGCACGCCAGTCTGGATACTGCTCCAACAGAAACTGTGCTGCAGGAAATGGTGTTTAGCACGATGCTAAACATTGCCCCATGGTGCAAACGTAAGCCAGAATGGTCTTCCGTGGTATTTATTTGTTCTAGAAGTACACTGTCCAGGAAAATTTCATTGCGATGGCAACCGCCCAAATCTAAGCCATGTAAAATATGTCATTTTGTGGAAAACTATAGATTACATGTAGGAATATCACAACATATTTTGGTTTGTCCTCCAAAAGTGCAGTGCCACCGCTCCATTTAGACTTGTAGATCTTCAGGGGTCTTTATGGTGGGTTATAAGTGGGCTCTGCCACTGGAAACAACCTTTTGCACCTGCTTTAATTTGGCTGTAGGATTCCACACAGAGCCAACACAAGCCCCTTTAGCAGATTTGCTGGTGTGCGGAATCCCATGGGCATTTGCACTATTCTAGCCATTTGGTGCTGTCCTCGTCTCAACTTTTCAGCATTAGATATATTTTATGTGGTAAAGCTGCTCGAAACTGCAGTTTTCACTGATTGCCTCAGCGCTCATGTAAATGCATAGTGAATCTGGTACTATGGAGATTATTTGGAGAATGGTAAATGTATGCCGTCACCTCTGCCAATCTTGTGCAGTACCACACATCTTACTTAGAGAGGCAGGCCTGTCTAACAGGGATCTCTGTGCTGTCATACAGCCACCGATACAGTGGCTGCCCTGAAAGTTCAGATGGACTTTGAGCAGGCACCATGCTTGATTTACTAGCAGAGATTCATTTTTTTTTTCAAAATGAACTTCGGAAGCTTGTTTTCAAAAAGAAAAAAAAAACAGCAGTCCATTAGTGGAGGGAGTTTTCTCCTTGCACATGGCGGACATTGATTTCTCGATCTCATATAGTGGTCACGGGAAGGGGAACACTAGTGTCAATTCTCCCACTGTAAATATTGTACAGAGACCATCAATTTGAGACAAACAGGTGTTCAGGTGAAGGGTTTCCAGTGGCAGAGCCAATTTACCATCCACCATAACGATCTCTGCAGTTCCACACATCTAAATGGAACAGGGGAACTGCAAGTTCGGGTGGTGGGATTTCTGCTATTTTTTGGTAGATGTGCTGTCTGCCACACACCAAAGGACCACACCAGTGTTCGCTAGCCCCCAAGCCTATTAGGGGTGTGGCAGACTTTTGGTTAGCTCTCACAGACTTTCAGAGAGAAGTCTTGAATGTGGAGGTGGGTGAGCCAATACATTAACAGGGAGAGATGAGCCTGACCCGAGCCTGGGGTCTGGCTTTCATCAAAGAGTACATGCAGGAGCCGAGCTATGAAAATGGCATGTAAATAAAAAAAAAAACACCATGCAAAAATACGATAAAGGACCTTCAAAATTCAAAATAATATGGGGAAGATTTACAAGCCCCATGCGCCTCTTTTACGCAGCCGTTGCGTCACTTTTGTGACGCAGTGGCGGTGCAAAAGATGCGCCATGGTGTGAGTTATTTACAACGTGATGCATCTAGGAGATGCGTCACGTTGTAAAGCCTTGCGCCAGAAATAGGTGTTCCTGCGCTCGGGTAGGCGTTCCGGCGCAGGAACGCCTCCTAAAAGTGGCTGAGTGAAATCTACAAGATTTCACTCAGTCACTTTTAGGCCAATGCTGCGTCAAAACCCTGCGCCTACTTGAAGCATGCGTAAGGCTTGAAGCAGCATTGGAAGAATAGGGCACCCCCGAGCATTGCTGGAGCTGCGTCGCGCTTGCAATGCAACTCCAGCAATAAGTCACCTTTACGGCACAGATGCGTCACGCATCTGTGCCGTTTTTGCACCATGGTGCGCCGCATTGTAAATGCGGCGCATCATGGGTGGCGGAGCTGCTGCGCACAATTACTGGCGCATCCCTGCTGATATGCAGGGATGCGCCAGTAATTGAAATCTGCCCCTATATTTCTTTAACAGACTGAAGTGTTTCACCCTCGTACATCAGATTATATCATTGTATTGGGGGCATTTACTAAAAGTAATTTTTAAATCTGACTTGAAAAGTTCATGCTCCTTCCTCCCACCCTGATGACAATGCCATTAGTGAAGTAAGATCATTATATCCAATTACACTTTGATTATGGCAAACGAGATATCCATCATGTTTGTGTTGGAGTAAACCGTCCGTTGAGCTACAAACCAGGCTCTAAGAGAGCAGGCAGTTGTCATGTGCAATATTAATGTGGGCTACAGTCTCAATATACATGCAGCAAGATTATGGAGTAGTAAATCAAACATGACAGGCTTTTATACAGCAAATATCCTGGTCTCGAATATTTCGTGGTGCTCTCATATGCATTAATGAAGATAAAGGAGGCAATGTGATATAAAGTTATTTGGCCAAGTGAGGCAGTTGGGCTTGATCCCAGTTTTTCTGGATTCATATTGTGCAATTCAGCCACCGATGAGTATCCTTTTCGCTCCCTCATGTCTTACATCAATGGTGAGTGTCTTGTCTTTAATTCTTGCTGGGAGCAGGCAGAAGCCACATGAACGCTAAGCTGATTTGAGCCCCAGGGTCCAAGCAGACCTAGAGCAGAGCAAAAAACAGGCATATCACTTGAACCTTCCGTGGCTCGCCCGCCTCTGCATGTATGTTATTAAGTCAACTGAGTCCTATTTGTGCTTGCAGAGGTCAGCCTGGCATGTCACTGAGTCAACCCAGTCATACCTGACTTTTACATGTGAGCGTAGCATGTAGTGACTTTTCTTCAGGCCGACTAGCCTTTACGAGGCGAGTCTGACACTGACAAGCAGTGTGCATTATCCCACCTGGCGTGTGAGTGACTCCCCACCTCTCCACATCCCTGAAATGAAATGGCCCAGATTCCCTTCTTCCAGCGCATTAAATAGGCAGCTGCTGTCCAGTACTCAGCACCTGCATTTCTTTATTTAATTCAGCAGAGAAGCAATAGCTATGGTGGGAGAGTACCGACACTTCTCAGCAGCAAACGGGTACTCGAACACATTGAGTGCCTGTCCTTCTATATTCCTATTTCAAATACTGCTCTAGATCATCTTAATACCCCACCCCGCCCGACCCCAGCTCTTTCCCTGTAGTGTGAGAGCTGCATTTGTATCCGCTGTGTTGTAATCGGAGGCCGCGTGCCCCGTCGGGAACCTCTTGGTGGAAATGACGTGTGGCACCCTTCCTCACCGAGCTTCTACAATGGAGGCCTTTGTTGCCTGCCACTGGGATGAGGGTGAGCCTGCTATCGAGGCTGACTAAAGCGTCCGTCATCACAAGGCGTGGGCCGAGAAAACAACCTCTGAAGTGCCCAAAATAATTATCAAATGTATCATCTTTAAGTGGGATGGTGAAATGGGACGGGGGCTGCTAACAGAGCCACAGCTGTCCTTGCACGTGGGTGGCTGCACGAGATGCACTTTTACCAGAAATAGTCACCTCTGAGACGGGATTGTGCGGTGGTCGCTCAGTGGTGTAATGTGTTCATTCTGATCAGAAAGTTCATCCGAGAGGGCATCTAATGGGCATGTGGCGGCAGTGGTGACTGGTGACTGTAACATCATGGTGGTGAGTTGCATAAACCACATCACGTGCTGATAGTTTGTCACTGGCATGTTTTGCCCGGTTATGTGCATCTTCAGATTCTTAACACAAGCGTCCATTGGTGCTTCAAGGGAAAGCGCTATATAATTGCCATTACAATGCAAATGTCCACAGCGTTGCTAAGGAGCAAAAGTGTGAATATGCACAGCTTACATAAAAAAATGTTTAAAAAAGATAATGAAAGAAATAGAGGGGCATATGTACAAGGAGATTGCGCCACCGGAACGTCACTTTTTTCGAGGTTTCAGTGGTGCAATGCCCTGCAGCATATTTAAAAAGAAGCTTTAAGCCACTTTGCCTGGCTCAACACAACTTTGTAAATATGGTACCCTTTCATGCAGGTATCTGCGTGAAAGGGGCGTGCAATGGGTGTTGCTGTGGGCGTTCCACCACAACACGCATTGCTTTTTGACGCTGCCCCAGATTTACAAGGATGTGTAAATCTGAGGAAGTGCCACTGAATAGCAGGTGTGAAATTGGTGCAACAAGGAGAAATACTTTTATTTCTCCTTGTTGTTTGCTCTTTCTATGTGTGTCGTATTCTGCAGTACACATAGAAGTAGCGAGCCACTATTATTGATCATGTATGTGCAGGAAGGGACGCCTTCCTCCACATTAGCAATCATCCCTTTAACGCAGGTACCCTTGCACTATAACACAAGGGTGTCTGTGTTGGCGGTAGGCAGCTATTTTTGGGGCCAGCGCAAGGGAAAACATAGGGGTGAGCTGTATTCTTGTGAATATGGTGCATCCCTGTGTTGTTTATATGACACAGTGTGGCGCTGTAAAATATGCCGCAGTGCAGCAACATTTCCTCGTATATATGCCCCAGAGTTTCCGCAACTGGGCCGGCCCAAAAGCTGATTGACCGGGACTGTGCCTGTGCGGAAAGAACATTTTGTGTTCGTTGTGGTGGTGGGGGTCATTGCAGTGTGATGGCAGGAGGAGTGAGGAAGATGGGAGGAAGGCTGGAGTTGATCGGGTGCTAACAATTATGCTGAGGTACATTAAGGGCTGATTACAAGGTCTTAAATAGGACCCGATTGAGACCAAGTGGGATGGACGAGCTACTGTTTGCCTACCATTAAGTCAGGCAGCTCTCTGCTGCACCCCTCGGTATATTGGCGCCCCGAGACTGGGCCCAGCTCATCCATGCCCAAGGCTAGTCATGCTCTGCAATCCCATCAATCAAATCGCGTGTCATTTCCACAGACTAATCCCAAAAGGGTTGTAAAAATTCTTCAACGTAAATCTCAAAAATAACGTTTAAAGAAAAGTGGTTCACAATCCTGAACAAGTGCTCTTTAGACCTCATCCTTCTTATCATCGAGGAATTATCAAATATCTTGGAAGAATTACAAAAGGAGATTAAACAGTGACCAAGGAACTGACAGAAAACATACCATCGGAGGATTGCGCAAAAATATTGGAGGACATTAATGTCCAACTAAAAAAACAGTACTCATGCGCTGGAATCTCCAGCCAAAATTCAATGTAAAGTTCAACTTAAATGCTTCCCAATAAAGTTTGCTTCATGCGTCGTTTTTAGTTCAAAATCAAAGGTATTTTAATTCACTTTTCTTATTATTCAACATTCAAGACAATCCATTGTTCCAATGCATTTCGGTGTTTTACTACACCTTCATCAGGGAACGTCTAAAAATAAACAAACAAAACGTACTCATCATTCATGTGCTTAATGTTAGACTATTTTTTACGCGCTGCGGGTGTAATTTAGAGCTTAACTTAGTGTGAGGCTTCACTGAAACTCTACGTTTGGTCTATCTGTTATATATACCGGTATCAGGTATAAAATGTAATTTAACGCGCTCAATGCATTAAAGCGTTAGATATCCGTGGGTGAAGTCCCTACTGCTCTTCGGTGCTAACGTTCGTAACAAACGACTAGTATTGCTTGTTGGTTGACTACACCCGCCATTTCTCACCTTGTTGTTAAAAAGTGAATCCTGCTCGTTCTGCTACGCGAGGCCGCTCTGCTTCGCTTGCACTGCGGAAAGTGACTGTTCACTACGCGCTGGTTCGCGCATGCGCTTTGTGTTAGACTAACTTTTTTTTGAAACATGGTGCGATAACTTTACTGTTCAATGACGTTAACGATCTTATAATTACATAAAAGGTTCAAGATCAATCTAGATTCCATGTAATAAGGTGTGCACTAAACATGCTCGCTGTTGGTCAACTCTATTCACAATATACTGAAAATATATGCAACTCTATAAGTCTTTCATCAATATGGATATATGAAATTGTCATAGATAACAAGTAAATTCTGTTCTATCGTTCATTCCATTGGGCTTCAAGCTGCAAAGGTAGTAAATCCAATAGTTCTCTCTCTTCAAAAGATTTTTTTTATTCATTAATCCTTCTTTTTTTGGTATTACTTCCAGTACACAGGCCCTTAATTGGTTGATGTTATGTTGTTTTTCGGCAAAATGTGTGGCCACTGTTGATTTTGATGAATGTGTTCTTATATTACTTTTGTGCTCCGTGAGCCGAACTTTCAACTTTCTTTCCGTGTGTCCTACGTAAACACTGCCGCATGGGCATTTCAATAAGTAAACAATGTTGGTTGTGTCGCATGTGGCATTTACTCTTAAGGGTATTTTATGTCCTTTCATTGGGTGATAGATGTTGGCACCCTTCATGATGTTATGGCAGTTGCCACAATTTAAACATGGTACCGTTCCTTTGTAGGTCTGATGGTGCGTTTTGAGTTTCTGTGTTTTTAAAAGTTCTCCGATGTTTTTTCCTCTTGTATGTGCAAATAGTGGTTCTTTGTCAAATATGCCTTTAAAATCTGATTCCAATTTTACTATTTGCCAATTCTTGTGTATTATTCGTTTGAATTGGGCACTAACGTTCGAGAATTTACTCACGCAGGTTATGCGTTGTTCTTTTGTTGTGTGTTTGTAGGTCAATAATTCAGTTCTTGTTTTCATCTGTGCTCTTTCCATGGATTTTTGTATGATTTCCTCAGGATATCCTCGAGTTGTAAATCTGTTGGCCATTATTTTCAATTGCTGTTGACAGTCGTTCTCTTCAGAGACCACTCTCCTTACCCTGAGAAATTGCGAGAACGGGAGGTGTCTTTTCAGTGATTGCGGGTGATGACTTTTATATTGTAACAGATTATTTCTATCCGTTGATTTTCGATACAAGTTTGTTGTGAAGGTTTTGTTGCTTTTGGTGACTTCTACATCCAAAAATTGTATGGTGGTGTCATTGATGTTCCATGTAAATGTTATTCTGTCATTCCTATTGTCCAAAACTTTCTAATTGTTGTTCCAAGGACTCCTGTGTGCCTTTCCAAATTAAAAAAATGTCATCAATGAATCTAATATATGCTAGAAGGTGAGTTGCCCATTCTTGGTTGTTGTAAATATGTTCCTCTTCAAATGATCCCATGAACAGATTGGCGTACGCCGGTGCGGCGCAATTTCCCATCGCGGTACCATTTAGTTGGATGAACCAACGGTTATTGTAGGTAAAATAGCTGTTCATCAGTGTAAATTGCATCAGTTCCATCAAGAAAATCTGCAAACCTTCTGGGTAGGTACTGTGTAAAAGGGCTTTCTCTATGGCTTCTAGGCCTTCTTTATGTGGAATGGCTGTGTATAACGTTTTTACATCTATTGTGGCCATGATGGTGTTGTCTTCCATTTTCACCTGTTGTAATTTTAACAGAAAATCTGTGGTATCTTTGATATAGGATAGGTTCTTGATGACTAATGGTTGTAGGTGTTTATCAATATATTTTCCCACTGGTTCATGAATACTCATTTTGGTGGATACTATAGGGCGACATGGTGGATTGTGTTGATCTTTGTGTACCTTCGGTACTAAGTACATGGATGGGCTCTTCGGATTTTCTTGTGTTAGGTAGTTTTTCGTCTTTTCACTGATGGTGCCTCTTTCTACTGCTTGCTTAAGTATTATTTGCAAGGTTTTACGTATTTCTTCTGTTGGATCTGTTTCTATTTCCATATACGTGTTGGTGTCTCCTAGATGTGTTTTTGCTGAATCCTCATAAAAGTCTGTGTTTAATATCACCATAGCACCTCCCTTATCTGCTTTTTGGCACATGATTTTCTCGTTGTTTGCTATGCTTTCTATGGCTCCGAACTCCTTCTTAGTCATATTTTGATTTTTACTTTTTCTGTTGGTGTTGATTTTGTTTATTTCTTGCTTACATAGATTTTCAAAAAGATCAATAGCTTTATGGGATATTGGTGGCATATATGAACTTGATGTTTTCAATCCCTTTAGTTCATCTTCCTTGTTGGGTGGCTTTTCTGTTACTACATTTTCAAAAAAGTGTCTAAGTCTCATTTTGCGTGTTAATTTAAAAAGGCTCACTTCTAGTTCCAATAGATTGGTGCGTGCACTGGGTACAAATGATAATCCACGTTGTAGTGTGTTTATTTGAAACTCATTTAGCTGTTGGTTAGAGATGTTTATCACCAGATTATCCGTATCTTTTAGTGGTATTTCTTTTTGTCTTTCTTTGAAGTTACATTCCTCGTTTGTGGTGGGGCTTTCTCTTTTGTTTTTGTTGCGTCCCCTCCTGGGTCTTCTACTTCTTCGGGGCCTGAGACTAAAAAAGGCTCCGATGTGGATGGTCTCTCTGTGGGTGTAGTTTTTTGTTGGTTGTATTGTTGTTTTCCAATATTGGGTCTGTCGCTATCCGTAGATGATGTGTCTGTGTGTGATGTATACTGTTTGGTTTGGCGCTTTTTGGCATAGACTTCAGCCCATGTGTAAACTTCTTGAAGTTTGTAATCAAGGGTGTCCCTTTTATATTTCCTTAGTTTCCGTTCATTCACCTCTTGTGTGTGATGGGCTAATTGGGTGTTTATGTCATGTAAGATTTTTTGTAATTCTTCTCCTGATACTCCTTTTTTGAGTTCTTCCGTGACTGTTTCTATTTCTCTCTTGAGTTCATCCAGTATTTTAGCTAGTTCCTCTATGATAAGCAATATTAGATCCAAACTACATTTGTTGAGTAGGGCAAACCAACGTTCGGTGAAAGGTTTAGAATTTTTACATAGCGATGGTTTCAGGGCTATTCGAAGGCCTCTGGGTATCCGCTGAGCCTTATGATATTTAATCATGGTACTCGCATGGAGTCGTTGATTGATCTCTTTTCTTGTAAGATACATGAGTTGTTTTATTTGTTGTTCCTTGTTTCTTGTGAATGTGTGTTCCGAAATCTATGTTTGAATTAGTGAGTAAATTTTTTCACTGGCGTCTGCCGTGAAAGCGAATGTATCCGCTCTTTTATCCGTTGAGTGGGTGATATCTTCATATTGCATTTTTAGGCGTGGGCGTGCTACTTCCCGGTGGGGGATCTGCACTTAGCTTCTGGATATCGGGTTGTGCACCGCCTATGGTTTGTTCTGTTCCGACTGTGCTCATGGGAATCACTCCCCTCCTGGAGTGTATGTGTCACTAACTTCAAGTTGCACACTTATTGACCCATAAGTGTGTCTCCCTAGGCACCAGTACTCATGCGCTGGAATCTCCAGCCAAATTTCAATGTAAGTTCAACTTAAATGCTTCCCAATAAAGTTTGCTTCATGCGTCGTTTTTAGTTCAAAATCAAAGGTATTTTAATTCACTTTTCTTATTATTCAACATTCAAGACAATCATTGTTCCAATGCATTTCGGTGTTTTACTACACCTTCATCAGGGAACGTCTAAAAATAAACAAACAAAACGTACTCATCATTCATGTGCTTAATGTTAGACTATTTTGTACGCGCTGCGGGTGTAATTTAGAGCTTAACTTAGTGTGAGGCTTCACTGAAACTCTACGTTTGGTCTATCTGTTATATATACCGGTATCAGGTATAAAATGTAATTTAACGCGCTCAATGCATTAAAGCGTTAGATATCCGTGGGTGAAGTCCCTACTGCTCTTCGGTGCTAACGTTCGTAACAAACGACTAGTATTGCTTGTTGGTTGACTACACCCGCCATTTCTCACCTTGTTGTTAAAAAGTGAATCCTGCTCGTTCTGCTTCGCGAGGCCGCTCTGCTTCGCTTGCACTGCGGAAAGTGACTGTTCACTACGCGCTGGTTCGCGCATGCGCTTTGTGTTAGACTAACTTTTTTTTGAAACATGGTGCGATAACTTTACTGTTCAATGACGTTAACGATCTTATAATTACATAAAAGGTTCAAGATCAATCTAGATTCCATGTGATAAGGTGTGCACTAAACATGCTCGCTGTTCGTCAACTCTATTCACAATATACTGAAAATATATGCAACTCTATAAGTCTTTCATTAATATGGATATATGAAATTGTCATAGATAACAAGTAAATTCTGTTCTATCGTTCATTCCATTGGGCTTCAAGCTGCAAAGGTAGTAAATCCAATAGTTCTCTCTCTTCAAAAGATTTTTTTTATTCATTATTCCTTCTTTTTTTGGTATTACTTCCAGTACACAGGCCCTTAATTGGTTGATGTTATGTTGTTTTTCGGCAAAATGTGTGGCCACTGTTGATTTTGATGAATGTGTTCTTATATTACTTTTGTGCTCCGTGAGCCGAACTTTCAACTTTCTTTCCGTGTGTCCTACGTAAACACTGCCGCATGGGCATTTCAATAAGTAAACAATGTTGGTTGTGTCGCATGTGGCATTTACTCTTAAGGGTATTTTATGTCCTTTCATTGGGTGATAGATGTTGGCACCCTTCATGATGTTATGGCAGTTGCCACAATTTAAACATGGTACCGTTCCTTTGTAGGTCTGATGGTGCGTTTTGAGTTTCTGTGTTTTTAAAAGTTCTCCGATGTTTTTTCCTCTTGTATGTGCAAATAGTGGTTCTTTGTCAAATATGCCTTTAAAATCTGATTCCAATTTTACTATTTGCCAATTCTTGTGTATTATTCGTTTGAATTGGGCACTGACGTTCGAGAATTTACTCACGCAGGTTATGCGTTGTTCTTTTGTTGTGTGTTTGTAGGTCAATATTTCAGTTCTTGTTTTCATCTGTGCTCTTTCCATGGATTTTTGTATGATTTACTCAGGATATCCTCGAGTTGTAAATCTGTTGGCCATTATTTTCAATTGCTGTTGACAGTCGTTCTCTTCAGAGACCACTCTCCTTACCCTGAGAAATTGCGAGAACGGGAGGTGTCTTTTCAGTGAATGCGGGTGATGACTTTTATATTGTAACAGATTATTTCTATCCGTTGATTTTCGATACAAGTTTGTTGGGAAGGTTTTGTTGCTTTTGGTGACTTCTACATCCAAAAATTGTATGGTGGTGTCATTGATGTTCCATGTACATTTTATTCTGTCATTCCTATTGTCCAAAATTTCTAATTGTTGTTCCAAGGACTCCTGTGTGCCTTTCCAAATTAAAAAAATGTCATCAATGAATCTTATATATGCTAGAAGGTGAGTTGCCCATTCTTGGTTGTTGTAAATATGTTCCTCTACAAATGATCCCATGAACAGATTGGCGTACGCCGGTGCGGCGCAATTTCCCATCGCGGTACCATTTAGTTGGATGAACCAACGGTTATTGTAGGTAAAATAGCTGTTCATCAGTGTAAATTGCATCAGTTCCATCAAGAAAATCTGCAAACCTTCTGGGTAGGTACTGTGTAAAAGGGCTTTCTCTATGGCTTCTAGGCCTTCTTTATGTGGAATGGCTGTGTATAACGTTTTTACATCTATTGTGGCCATGATGGTGTTGTCTTCCATTTTCACCTGTTGTAATTTTAACAGAAAATCGGTGGTATCTTTGATATAGGATAGGTTCTTGATGACTAATGGTTGTAGGTGTTTATCAATATATTTTCCCACTGGTTCATGAATACTCATTTTGGTGGATACTATAGGGCGACATGGTGGATTGTGTTGATCTTTGTGTACCTTCGGTACTAAGTACATGGATGGGCTCTTCGGATTTTCTTGTGTTAGGTAGTTTTTCGTCTTTTCACTGATGGTGCCTCTTTCTACTGCTTGCTTAAGTATTATTTGCAAGGTTTTACGTATTTCTTCTGTTGGATCTGTTTCTATTTCCATATACGTGTTGGTGTCTCCTAGATGTGTTTTTGCTGAATCCTCATAAAAGTCTGTGTTTAATATCACCATAGCACCTCCCTTATCTGCTTTTTGGCACATGATTTTCTCGTTGTTTGCTATGCTTTCTATGGCTCCGAACTCCTTCTTAGTCATATTTTGATTTTTACTTTTTCTGTTGGTGTTGATTTTGTTTATTTCTTGCTTACATAGATTTTCAAAAAGATCAATAGCTTTATGGGATATTGGTGGCATATATGAACTTGATGTTTTCAATCCCTTTAGTTCATCTTCCTTGTTGGGTGGCTTTTCTGTTACTACATTTTCAAAAAAGTGTCTAAGTCTCATTTTGGGTGTTAATTTAAAAAGGCTCACTTCTAGTTCCAATAGATTGGTGCGTGCACTGGGTACAAATGATAATCCACGTTGTAGTGTGTTTATTTGAAACTCATTTAGCTGTTGGTTAGAGATGTTTATCACCAGATTATCCGTATCTTTTAGTGGTATTTCTTTTTGTCTTTCTTTGAAGTTACATTCCTCGTTTGTGGTGGGGCTTTCTCTTTTGTTTTTGTTGCGTCCCCTCCTGGGTCTTCTACTTCTTCGGGGCCTGAGACTAAAAAAGGCTCCGATGTGGATGGTCTCTCTGTGGGTGTAGTTTTTTGTTGGTTGTATTGTTGTTTTCCAATATTGGGTCTGTCGCTATCCGTAGATGATGTGTCTGTGTGTGATGTATACTGTTTGGTTTGGCGCTTTTTGGCATAGACTTCAGCCCATGTGTAAACTTCTTGAAGTTTGTAATCAAGGGTGTCCCTTTTATATTTCCTTAGTTTCCGTTCATTCACCTCTTGTGTGTGATGGGCTAATTGGGTGTTTATGTCATGTAAGATTTTTTGTAATTCTTCTCCTGATACTCCTTTTTTGAGTTCTTCCGTGACTGTTTCTATTTCTGTCTTGAGTTCATCCAGTATTTTAGCTAGTTCCTCTATGATAAGCAATATTAGATCCAAACTACATTTGTTGAGTATGGCAAACCAACGTTCGGTGAAAGGTTTAGAATTTTTACATAGCGATGGTTTCAGGGCTATTCGAAGGCCTCTGGGTATCCGCTGAGCCTTATGATATTTAATCATGGTACTCGCATGGAGTCATTGATTGATCTCTTTTCTTGTAAGATACATGAGTTGTTTTATTTGTTATTCCTTGTTTCTTGTGAATGAGTGTTCCGAAATCTCTGTTTGAATTAGTGAGTAAATTTTTTCACTTGCGTCTGCCGTGAAAGCGAATGTATCTGCTCTTTTTTCCGTTGAGTGGGTGATATCTTCATATTGCATTTTTAGGCGTGGGCGTGCTACTTCCCGGTGGGGGGATCTGCACTTAGCTTCTGGATATCGGGTTGTGCACCGCCTATGGTTTGTTCTGTTCCGACTGTGCTCATGGGAATCACTCCCCTCCTGGAGTGTATGTGTCACTAACTTCAAGTTGCACACTTATTGGCCCATAAGTGTGTCTCCCTAGGCACCAGTACTCATGCGCTGGAATCTCCAGCCAAATTTCAATGTAAAGATCAACTTAAATGCTTCCCAATAAAGTTTGCTTCATGCGTCGTTTTTAGTTCAAAATCAAAGGTATTTTAAGTCACTTTTCTTATTATTCAACATTCAAGACAATCCATTGTTCCAATGCATTTCGGTGTTTTACTACACCTTCATCAGGGAACATCTAAAAATAAACAAACAAAACGTACTCATCATTCATGTGCTTAATGTTAGACTATTTTTTACGCGCTGCGGGTGTAATTTAGAGCTTAACTTAGTGTGAGGCTTCACTGAAACTCTACGTTTGGTCTATCTGTTATATATACCGGTATCAGGTATAAAATGTAATTTAACGCGCTCAATGCATTAAAGCGTTAGATATCCGTGGGTGAAGTCCCTACTGCTCTTCGGTGCTAACGTTCGTAACAAACGACTAGTATTGCTTGTTGGTTGACTACACCCGCCATTTCTCACCTTGTTGTTAAAAAGTGAATCCTGCTCGTTCTGCTACGCGAGGCCGCTCTGCTTCGCTTGCACTGCGGAAAGTGACTGTTCACTACGCGCTGGTTCGCGCATGCGCTTTGTGTTAGACTAACTTTTTTTTTAAACATGGTGCGATAACTTTACTGTTCAATGACGTTAACGATCTTATAATTACATAAAAGGTTCAAGATCAATCTAGATTCCATGTGATAAGGTGTGCACTAAACATGCTAGCTGTTCGCCAACTCTATTCACAATATACTGAAAATATATGCAACTCTATAAGTCTTTCATCAATATGGATATATGAAATTGTCATAGATAACAAGTAAATTCTGTTCTATCGTTCATTCCATTGGGCTTCAAGCTGCAAAGGTAGTAAATCCAATAGTTCTCTCTCTTCAAAAGATTTTTTTTATTCATTAATCCTTCTTTTTTTGGTATTACTTCCAGTACACAGGCCCTTAATTGGTTGATGTTATGTTGTTTTTCGGCAAAATGTGTGGCCACTGTTGATTTTGATGAATGTGTTCTTATATTACTTTTGTGCTCCGTGAGCCGAACTTTCAACTTTCTTTCCGTGTGTCCTACGTAAACACTGCCGCATGGGCATTTCAATAAGTAAACAATGTTGGTTGTGTCGCATGTGGCATTTACTCTTAAGGGTATTTTATGTCCTTTCATTGGGTGATAGATATTGGCACCCTTCATGATGTTATGGCAGTTGCCACAATTTAAACATGGTACCGTTCCTTTGTAGGTCTGATGGTGCGTTTTGAGTTTCTGTGTTTTTAAAAGTTCTCCGATGTTTTTTCCTCTTGTATGTGCAAATAGTGGTTCTTTGTCAAATATGCCTTTAAAATCTGATTCCAATTTTACTATTTGCCAATTCTTGTGTATTATTCGTTTGAATTGGGCACTGACGTTCGAGAATTTACTCACGCAGGTTATGCGTTGTTCTTTTGTTGTGCGTTTGTAGGTCAATAATTCGGTTCTTGTTTTCATCTGTGCTCTTTCCATGGATTTTTGTATGATTTCCTCAGGATATCCTCGAGTTGTAAATCTGTTGGCCATTATTTTCAATTGCTGTTGACAGTCGTTCTCTTCAGAGACCACTCTCCTTACCCTGAGAAATTGCGAGAACGGGAGGTGTCTTTTCAGTGATTGCGGGTGATGACTTTTATATTGTAACAGATTATTTCTATCCGTTGATTTTCGATACAAGTTTGTTGTGAAGGTTTTGTTGCTTTTGGTGACTTCTACATCCAAAAATTGTATGGTGGTGTCATTGATGTTCCATGTAAATTTTATTCTGTCATTCCTATTGTCCAAAATTTCTAATTGTTGTTCCAAGGACTCCTGTGTGCCTTTCCAAATTAAAAAAATGTCATCAATGAATCTTATATATGCTAGAAGGTGAGTTGCCCATTCTTGGTTGTTGTAAATATGTTCCTCTTCAAATGATCCCATGAACAGATTGGCGTACGCCGGTGCGGCGCAATTTCCCATCGCGGTACCATTTAGTTGGATGAACCAACGGTTATTGTAGGTAAAATAGCTGTTCAACAGTGTAAATTGCATCAGTTCCATCACGAAAATCTGCAAACCTTCTGGGTAGGTACTGTGTAAAAGGGCTTTCTCTATGGCTTCTAGGCCTTCTTTATGTGGAATGGCTGTGTATAACGTTTTTACATCTATTGTGGCCATGATGGTGTTGTCTTCCATTTTCACCTGTTGTAATTTTAACAGAAAATCGGTGGTATCTTTGATATAGGATAGGTTCTTGATGACTAATGGTTGTAGGTGTTTATCAATATATTTTCCCACTGGTTCATGAATACTCATTTTGGTGGATACTATAGGGCGACATGGTGGATTGTGTTGATCTTTGTGTACCTTCGGTACTAAGTACATGGATGGGCTCTTCGGATTTTCTTGTGTTAGGTAGTTTATCGTATTTCACTGATGGTGCCTCTTTCTACTGCTTGCTTAAGTATTATTTGCAAGGTTTTACGTATTTCTTCTGTTGGATCTGTTTCTATTTCCATATACGTGTTGGTGTCTCCTAGATGTGTTTTTGCTGAATCCTTATAAAAGTCTGTGTTTAATATCACCATAGCACCTCCCTTATCTGCTTTTTGGCACATGATTTTCTCGTTGTTTGCTATGCTTTCTATGGCTCCGAACTCCTTCTTAGTCATATTTTGATTTTTACTTTTTCTGTTGGTGTTGATTTTGTTTATTTCTTGCTTACATAGATTTTCAAAAAGATCAATAGCTTTATGGGATATTGGTGGCATATATGAACTTTTTCAATCCCTTTAGTTCATCTTCCTTGTTGGGTGGCTTTTCTGTTACTACATTTTCAAAAAAGTGTCTAAGTCTCATTTTGCGTGTTAATTTAAAAAGGCACACGAGGAATGTAACTTCAAAGAAAGACAAAAAGAAATACCACTAAAAGATACGGATAATCTGGTGATAAACATCTCTAACCAACAGCTAAATGAGTTTCAAATAAACACACTACAACGTGGATTATCATTTGTACCCAGTGCACGCACCAATCTATTGGAACTAGAAGTGAGCCTTTTTAAATTAACACGCAAAATGAGACTTAGACACTTTTTTGAAAATGTAGTAACAGAAAAGCCACCCAACAAGGAAGATGAACTAAAGGGATTGAAAACATCAAGTTCATATATGCCACCAATATCCCATAAAGCCATTGATCTTTTTGAAAATCTATGTAAGCAAGAAATAAACAAAATCAACACCAACAGAAAAAGTAAAAATCAAAATATGACTAAGAAGGAGTTCGGAGTCATAGAAAGCATAGCAAACAACGAGAAAATCATGTGCCAAAAAGCAGATAAGGGAGGTGCTATGGTGATATTAAACACAGACTTTTATGAGGATTCAGCAAAAACACATCTAGGAGACACCAACACGTATATGGAAATAGAAACAGATCCAACAGAAGAAATACGTAAAACCTTGCAAATAATACTTAAGCAAGCAGTAGAAAGAGGCACCATCAGTGAAAAGACGAAAAACTACCTAACACAAGAAAATCCGAAGAGCCCATCCATGTACTTAGTACCGAAGGTACACAAAGATCAACACAATCCACCATGTCGCCCTATAGTATCCACCAAAATGAGTATTCATGAACCAGTGGGAAAATATATTGATAAACACCTACAACCATTAGTCATCAAGAACCTATCCTATATCAAAGATACCACCGATTTTCTGTTAAAATTACAACAGGTGAAAATGGAAGACAACACCATCATGGCCACAATAGATGTAAAAACGTTATACACAGCCATTCCACATAAAGAAGGCCTAGAAGCCATAGAGAAAGCCCTTTTACACAGTACCTACCCAGAAGGTTTGCAGATTTTCTTGATGGAACTGATGCAATTTACACTGATGAACAGCTATTTTACCTACAATAACCGTTGGTTCATCCAACTAAATGGTACCGCGATGGGAAATTGCGCCGCACCGGCGTACGCCAATCTGTTCATGGGATCATTTGAAGAGGAACATATTTACAACAACCAAGAATGGGCAACTCACCTTCTAGCATATATAAGATTCATTGATGACATTTTTTTAATTTGGAAAGGCACACAGGAGTCCTTGGAACAACAATTAGAAATTTTGGACAATAGGAATGACAGAATAAAATTTGCATGGAACATCAATGACACCACCATACAATTTTTGGATGTAGAAGTCACCAAAAGCAACAAAACCTTCACAACAAACTTGTATCGAAAATCAACGGATAGAAATAATCTGTTACAATATAAAAGTCATCACCCGCAATCACTGAAAAGACACCTCCCGTTCTCGCAATTTCTCAGGGTAAGGAGAGTGGTCTCTGAAGAGAACGACTGTCAGCAGCAATTGAAAATAATGGCCAACAGATTTACAACTCGAGGATATCCTGAGGAAATCATACAAAAATCCATGGAAAGAGCACAGATGAAAACAAGAACTGAATTATTGACCTACAAACACACAACAAAAGAACAACGCATAACCTGCGTGAGTAAATTCTCGAACGTCAGTGCCCAATTCAAACGAATAATACACAAGAATTGGCAAATAGTAAAATTGGAATCAGATTTTAAAGGCATATTTGCCAAAGAACCACTATTTGCACATACAAGAGGAAAAAACATCGGAGAACATTTAAAAACACAGAAACTCAAAACGCACCATCAGACCTACAAAGGAACGGTACCATGTTTAAATTGTGGCAACTGCCATAACATCATGAAGGGTACCAACATCTATCACCCAATGAAAGGACATAAAATACCCTTAAGAGTAAATGCCACATGCGACACAACCAACATTGTTTACTTATTGAAATGCCCATGCGGCAGTGTTTACGTAGGACACACGGAAAGAAAGTTGAAAGTTCGGCTCACGGAGCACAAAAGTAATATAAGAACACATTCATCAAAATCAACAGTGGCCACACATTTTGCCGAAAAACAACATAACATCAACCAATTATGGGCCTGTGTACTGGAAGTAATACCAAAAAAAGGAGGATTAATGAATAAAAAAAATCTTTTGAAGAGAGAGAACTATTGGATTTACTACCTTTGCAGCTTGAAGCCCAATGGAATGAACGATAGAACAGAATTTACTTGTTATCTATGACAATTTCATATATCCATATTGATGAAAGACTTATAGAGTTGCATATATTTTCAGTATATTGTGAATAGAGTTGACGAACAGCGAGCATGTTTAGTGCACACCTTATCACATGGAATCTAGATTGATCTTGAACCTTTTATGTAATTATAAGATCGTTAACGTCATTGAACAGTAAAGTTATCGCACCATGTTTAAAAAAAAAGTTAGTCTAACACAAAGCGCATGCGTGAACCAGCGCGTTGTGAACAGTCACTTTCCGCAGTGCAAGCGAAGCAGAGCGGCCTCGCGTAGCAGAACGAGCAGGATTCACTTTTTAACAACAAGGTGAGAAATGGCGGGTGTAGTCAACCAACAAGCAATACTAGTCGTTTGTTATGAACGTTAGCACCGAAGAGCAGTAGGGACTTCACCCACGGATATCTAACGCTTTAATGCATTGAGCGCGTTAAATTACATTTTATACCTGATACCGGTATATATAACAGATAGACCAAACGTAGAGTTTCAGTGAAGCCTCACAGTAAGTTAAGCTCTAAATTACACCCGCAGCGCGTAAAAAATAGTCTAACATTAAGCACATGAATGATGAGTACGTTTTGTTTGTTTATTTTTAGACGTTCCCTGATGAAGGTGTAGTAAAACACCGAAATGCATTGGAACAATGGATTGTCTTGAATGTTGAATAATAAGAAAAGTGAATTAAAATATGTTAGACCTGACACCTTTTGGCGTGGTTCTTCCCCCATCTTTTTGCCTCTGACTCATGTGTTTTGATGCTGTGCTGGATTTCGTTTTTGCTGATTTAGAGGCTTTGGACACTCTGCCACTGCTGATCAGTGTCAGAGTGTAAGTGCTCCCTCTGTAAATTGTGATATTGTTTGAATATACCTGATTGGCATATTTGTATCACCACGAAGTCCCTAGTAAAGGGCACTGTGTGTGCCAGGGCTGGTGATGACAAATGCTACCAGTGGGCCTGCAGCGCAGATTGCGCCACCCACATGAGTAGCTTTAAAATGGTGACTCAGGCCTGCCAGCGCAGGGCCTGTGTGCAGCCAGTGACTGCCATGTCAGCCTGGCCAGTGTCCCCACTGGCTAGGCCTAACCCTTCCCTGTCTGTGCACATCAGTCACCCCTATGGAAGGCTCAAGGTACCCCCCTGGGCAGGGTGCAGTGTATGGATAAGGTAGAGCATGTGCTAGTGCAGGTAATATGCTCTGGCAGTGGGCTGCAGCCATTTTGTGTGCTCACTGCTGTAAGGCTATCTTGCTCCATAGAGTAACATGGAGGAGGCTGGGCCCATGTGATACCAGCCTATCTTCCCATAGGAACAAGATGGGACATAAGTGAAAGATATCCCTGAACTCAGAATTTAATGACACAACTTTTAGTGAAGGGTGTTTTTAAATCCTGTGTTGGAGAATAGCACTTTTAGAAAGTGGCTGTTCTCTTGTCTAAACCTTTCTGTGTGCCTGGGTTTGTGGAATGCTTGGGTGTGACAGGGGGGCTGCAGAGCCCCCGAGGAGAGGGTCGGAGCCATCCCGGGGATGAAAGGGCACATCTGCCTGCCTGGGAGGAGGGAGGAAGGAATGCCTGATAAGTGCTGAGCTGCGCCTGCCTACCTCCCCCACGTTAGCTCTCTCCTGGTGGTCAACTGACACCTCTGGCCCTGAAGCTGACAGGAAGAAGAAAACCAGAGACACCTCGGTGCTCCGCAACCCCCAGAACTGGTTTAGACTGGACTAAGGGCCTCCATGCACAAAGACTTCAAAGAACTTCAAAGACATTGAGGGGTATAAGGAAAGGACCCCTGACTACAGAAGTTTAGATTCTGAAATTCTGCAACCAAGAAGGAACCTCGGCTGGAAGGAAGACAGCTAGAGAACTAAAGGAATACTGCCTTGCTGAGTGCTCTAAGGGCTGACCTGTTCTGCTGTCCGACTGGAAGCTAAGGAGAAGAAAGGGACTTTGCTGTGTGCTGTGACCCTGCCTACTTGAAACTGCCAAGACTCTGTTGTGTGCTGTGTCTGCAACTTGAATCTCCAAGGGCCTGAGAAGAGCTGGCCCCCTGTCTGCAACCCAGGGACATAAAGGTTGCCCAAGGACTGCAAGACTCTGCTGTGCCCCCCACTGAAGCTGCTGGGTGGCGAGGAGATCGTGAAACTGCTGTGTGCAGTGAACATCGGGGACTGCTCGACTAAGCCTGGCTGTGTGTCCCGGATAGCGCGCTGGCTGCTCTCTGCTCTGATTGAGAGCGCCACGCTGATTGCTGCCTGCTTTGCCCCGAGATCGGCGTGTTCATCTACACGTGCTCGTGGGGGCCGAGGGGTTCTGAAGCTCCCCCAGCGCAGCGCGGGTTAATTCCGCTTGCCCGCATCATCACCGCCGCGGGCCCGGGCCCTGAAATCGACCTCGAGGGTCTGCTTGCATCCACGAAGGGGCCGTGCGGTGATTGGCTGTGGCCGGAGGCTGGTAGAGAAGTGCCGCGACCGGATTGGCCGATTCCCCCAAAGCTGCGGTGACGTCGCGGAGGGCTCGGCAGAAGTGCCGCGACCGGATTGGCCGATTCCCCCAGAGCTGCGGTGACGTCACTGAGAGCTCGGCAGAAGCGCCGCGACGGGATTGGCTGGCTTCGCTGAAGCTGCTGCGAGAGCCGAGGAATTGCTGTGATCACCGCCGGGACCGGGGAAGACTGACCCGACCTCGCCGAGGGATCTGGAGAAGTGCTCGAGCCCCCGGCCTCCCGTCTCTGCTCCCCGCCGCTCCCCGAAGGATTGAGAGCAGGCGGAGAGCCTGCTGAGACCGGCCGGGCCCGAGCGTGAGTGAGCGCTCCCCAGCGAGGTCCACCTGAGGCAGGAGAAGTGCCGGGGGAGGGAAAAGGAGTCCCCCCCGGCCCTCGGGTGAGACGCGCTTGTAGCGCTTAGGCTTCTCAGCGGTAGGGGATGATTCCTCTGGCACATGTTGGCATCCATCTTGTTTTCCTTGCTCGTTTTTAGAGCTAATATAAAGTCAATCAGTATTACTCGTTTTTGATACCGAGGGACTAGAGACTTGAGACTATATTTCTTTTATATACAGAAACTTCCTGACTAAATGCAACCATTAAGATTAAGTGCTACATTGCTGACAACGTGATTATCATGCAACTGCCTTATTTACCTTGCTGAAACTAGATAAAGTTATATATTTTTATAAAATATACTTACCTGTGTGGTCTCAGTTTGTGGTGGATTGGGGATTATTGTTGTGTTAAGTGCAAATGTTATCCACATTGCCTCTGTTTAGCCTAGACTGCTCGCGCCATGCTACCTAGAGGGTGAGCAGGGGTTATCTCAGAGGGTTATTCCGTCGCCCTGACCGGAACCAGGGGTCCCTACTTGGGCTAAGGTACTTACCTCTGCCAACCAGAGACTCCCGGTTCTAACATTGGTGGCAGCGGTGGGATTTTGAACTAATAATTGCACTTGACCTGCAGTGATTTCTTGTACATCACTAGTCTAGTTTAGCAGAACAGGTTGCGCAAGATTTTTTCTTTTTGGTGAAACCTTTTTAGTTGAAAAAGGGTAGGAGGTACCATGTCTCAGAACGCGCAAAGTATGAATGTAGAAGTGGAAGTGGAATTTGACATCAACGAGTTGCTCACCTATAACAAGGAGCAACTGAGAAAAGTCTGCAGACAGCTTGAATGCCCAGTAAGGGGCGGCGCAAACAAGGAAGAGCTACGGACAGCTCTGAGGGCCTGGTGGGAGGCCAAACATGGTGAACCAGAAGCTACTATTGGAGAGGGTGGCGCACAGGAGATTGTTTTTCTGCCTAGTGATTTGCCAGTGGCGAAGCCAGCGTCTAGGGCCGGCAGCACCCACTCCAGTAGGATTATTTCTCCAGAGGAGGTGGAGGAGAATCAGAGAGCTAGGGCCCATGAGATTGAGCTTTTGAAGCTCAAAGCGGAAGCCGACGAGAAGAGACTGCGCCTAGAAGTTGAGAAAGAGGCGCAGGAGAGAGCGGCGCAGGAGAGAAGGCATGCTCTCGCTTTGGAGGAGAAGAAGCTCCAATTGGCTCATGAGAGGAGCATGAAGGAATTGGATTTCAAATATAAAGAGAGGGGGTCCAGTTCTAATGGTGGCAGCGCACAACCAGTACAGGCGGGTAAGGTATACATACCAAAGGATCTGGTACAGAATTATCAGAGGGGTGAGGATATTTATGCGTGGTTCAGAGCGTATGAACTTGCCTTAAAGATGAATGAGGTGCCTGAGAAGAATTGGGGAGCAGGATTGTGGAAGCATTTTGAGGCCTCAGGGAGGGATGTTTTGGCACCCTTAGACGCAAAGGATGCTTTATCCTACTCCGCCATGAAGGAGGCTTTGTGCCTCAGGTATGGGCTCACTGCAGAACAGTACCGCCAGAAGTTTAGGAACTTCAAGAAGCTTGATTCAAGTACTTGGGTGGAGTGTGTGAGTATGTACACGCGTGCACTGGAAGGTTGGATGAAGGGCAGCAAGGTTACTGATTATGTGGGGTTGTGTCACTTGATTAGTAGGGAGCACTTAAGTAGTTTATGTGTCCCAGAGCTGCGCCAGCATCTTTTGGATAGTAAGTTAACTGATCCCAGTGAGCTTGCTAAAGAGGCGGACCGGTGGACTAGCACCAGGGTCCACAAGGGGGTGGTAAGTACCCCAGCCAAAGGTGGACAGGGTCCCCAGCAGAAGAGTGGGGGGGACACGGGTAATCAAAAGGAGTCTTCTAAAGGGCCCCAAAGTAGTTCCCAAGAGAAGGTGTCTCAACCCCCCAAGCCTAAGAAGTCCTGGCCCCATAAGGGCCCGCAGGACAAGAAGACCCTCACTTGCTATGCATGTAGGGAGGTGGGGCACATTGCTCCAAACTGTCCAAAGAAGAAATCTGCACCCACTGGTGCTCCAGCTCCAGCTCCTGCGATAGCCAGTGTAGCTTTGGGAGGGGATTTGATTTCTAGTGGGGAGAAGGGGTTAGCATTGATGACCCTTGTCTCTCTAGGAGACCAAGAGATGGCCCAGGAAACCTTGCTGCCCCAAAACACTAAGAAATACGGGCAGAAGGTGACCATCAATGGACAGGTGGTGGAGGCTCTGAGAGACACCGGGGCCAGTGTGACATCTGTCAGGTGTCGGTGGGTGTCTGAAGAGCAAATTGTTCCCCAGGTACTCCGGCCTGTGGTGGCAGCTGACAGTTCAGTGCGCTACTGCAAGTTGGCGAAAGTTCCATTTGAATGGGGAGGAGTCTCCGGTATTTTGGAGATTGTTGTAAGTGATGCCTTGCCTGTAGATTGTCTATTAGGTAATGACCTGGAGAGCTCCCCATGGAAGGAGGTGGAGCACAGGACTCACTTGGAGATGTTGGGTTTGCCTGCGTGGATCTGTGTGTCCACCGGTGCAATGACTGCCAGAGAGGGCGGTCTAGCAGAACTGGAGCCTGGAACAATGGCCCAGGGGCCTGCCAAGAGAGGAAGGGGTAGAGGGCGCGGGAAACCGGCCCCCACTGTTCCCACGGTCCAGGAGGAGGCAGACCCGGAAGGGGATGCCCTGGAACCTACAGGGGAGCAGGTGGCCGAACTAGGGGAATTGCCTGAGCTGTCCCAGTGGCAGCAAGAGGGTGGCCCCTCCAGGGAGGAATTCTGCCAGGCTCAGAAGGAGTGCCCTTCTCTCATTGGTGTGCGGCAGCAGGCTGCCGACCAGGCCGCAGGCCTGGGGTCCAAGGAGCATTTGATCTACTGGGAGGATGACTTACTTTACAGTGAGCCTAAGTTCGCTGAGCCCGGTGCAGCCCGTGTGCTGGTGGTACCGGAGCGCTTCAGGAACTTCCTACTGGGTCTGGCTCATGACGTGCCTCTCGCAGGACATCTGGGGCAAGACAAGACCTATCACAGGCTTGTCACCCATTTTTACTGGCCCCAGATGAAGACGCACGTCTCTGCCTTTTGTAAGTCTTGCCAGACTTGTCAGGCCAGTGGCAAGAGTGGAGGGAAGCGCGTGGCCCCCCTCCAACCCTGTCCCGTGGTGAGCACCCCTTTTGAGCGGGTGGGCATTGACATCGTGGGGCCCCTGGATCCCAAGACAGCCCTAGGCAATAGGTTTATCCTGGTCTTGGTGGACCATGTCACTCGGTACCCGGAAGCCCTTCCGCTCAGGACAGTCACCGCCCCAGTGGTGGGCCGTGCCCTGATGGGGATCTTTTCCCGGGTGGGATTTCCGAAGGAGGTCGTTTCGGACCGAGGGACAAACTTCATTTCTAAGTATATGAAGTCCCTGTGGAGTGAGTGTGGGGTGACCTACAAATTCACCACTCCTTACCACCCTCAAGGAAATGGTTTGGTTGAGAGATTCAACCGCACATTGAAGGGCATGATCATGGGCCTGGAGGAGCCCATGAGGCGGAAATGGGATGTCTTGTTGCCATGCCTGTTGTTTGCCTACAGGGAGGTGCCTCAGAAATCCTTAGGGTTCAGTCCCTTTGAGTTGCTGTATGGCCACCCTGTCAGAGGGCCTCTGGCTCGGGTGAAGGAGGGGTGCGAGAAATCCCGTGGGAAAACCCCTCAGGATGTGTTCAGCTATGTGCTGGCCATTCGCAACCAGACCAAGCGCTTCAGGAAGCTCGCTCAAGAGAACCTGGAGGCTAGCCAGGAGGAAATGAAGAGGTGGTATGACCAGAACACTTCTCTGGTTGAGTTCCAACCGGGTCAGAAGGTGTGGGTGATGGCGCCAGTGGAGCCTTGTGCGCTCCGTGACAATTGGTCTGGGCCATATGAGGTGGTGGAGCGCAAGAGCGAGGTTACCTATTTGGTTAACCTGAAGACTCCCAGGCAGCCCCTGAGGGTGCTGCATGTGAACCGCCTCAAACCCCACTTTGAGAGGACTGAAGTAACTATGCTCATGGCTACAGATGTTGGAGGGGAGGAGGATAGTGATCCTCTCCCTGACCTCCTGGCAGTCAAGGAGCAAGATGGGTCAGTGGATGGTGTGGTCCTCTCCCCCACCCTGACTCCTGAACAGCAGGAGGACTGTCGCCAAGTCTTGGGTAAGTTCGCCCCACTGTTCTCCCTGACCCCAGGTGTCACCAAGTGGTGCGTCCACGACGTGGACACTGGAGACAGCATGCCTGTGAAACAGAAGTTTTACAGGGTGGCTGACAAGGTCAGAACTAGCATCAAGGAAGAAGTTTCCAAGATGTTGGCGCTTGGGGTTATTGAGCCCTCCAGCAGCCCCTGGGCTAGCCCAGTGGTCTTAGTGCCTAAGAAAGCTGCTACCCCCGGTGGCACCCCAGAACTTCGGTTCTGTGTGGACTACCGTGGGCTCAATGCGGTCACCAAGACTGACGCGCACCCCATCCCCAGAGCGGATGAGCTGGTGGATCGGTTGGGAGCTGCCCAGTACCTGAGTACTTTTGATCTGACTTCAGGGTACTGGCAGATTGCCTTAACTGACGGGGCAAAGGAGAGGTCAGCATTTTCAACGCCAGAAGGACACTTCCAGTTTCGTGTCATGCCCTTTGGGTTGAAAAATGCTCCCGCCACATTTCAGAGATTGATCAACCAGGTACTGGCAGGGCTGGAGCAATTCAGCGCAGCCTACCTGGATGACATTGCTGTGTTCAGCTCCACTTGGGAGGAACACCTGCAACACCTCACTGAAGTGTTGAAGGCTCTGCAGAAGGCAGGCCTCACTATCAAGGCCAGTAAATGCCAGATAGGGCAGGGATCGGTGGTGTACTTGGGACACCAGGTGGGGAGCGGCAAGGTGGCGCCCCTACAGGCAAAAATTGATACCATTCTGGCTTGGGAACCCCCCAAGACCCAGACTGAGGTGAGAGCCTTCTTAGGTCTCACCGGGTATTACAGACGGTTTGTCAAAGGCTATGGCACCATTGTGGCCCCTTTGACAGAGCTGACATCTAGGAATCAGCCCAGGAAAGTGAATTGGACTGAGGCCTGTCAAACTGCTTTTGACACCCTCAAAACTGCCATGTGCACAGCACCGGTGCTTAAGGCACCTGACTTTTCCAGTGAGTTCATTGTGCAAACTGACGCTTCAGACCAAGGCGTGGGAGCAGCACTCTCACAGATCAATGATGAGGGAGGAGACCAACCTGTGGCTTTCATTAGCCGGAGGCTGATCCCCAGGGAACAAAAATGGAGTGCCATTGAAAGAGAAGCTTTCGCTGTGGTCTGGGCTCTGAAGAAGCTGAGGCCCTACCTGTTTGGGACTCACTTCCGTGTTCAGACCGACCACAGGCCCCTCAGATGGTTAATGCAGATGAGGGGTGAGAATCCAAAATTGTTGAGGTGGTCCATTTCCCTACAGGGGATGGATTTTACGGTGGAGCACCGCCCTGGTACAGAACACGCCAATGCTGACGGTCTGTCCAGATTCTTCCGCCTTAGTGATGAGGACTCCCAAGAGGTTGGGTAGTTCTCCCCACTTTCAGCTGGAGGGGACACGTGTTAGACCTGACACCTTTTGGCGTGGTTCTTCCCCCATCTTTTTGCCTCTGACTCATGTGTTTTGATGCTGTGCTGGATTTCATTTTTGCTGATTTAGATGCTTTGGACACTCTGCCACTGCTGATCAGTGTCAGAGTGTAAGTGCTCCCTCTGTAAATTGTGATATTGTTTGAATATACCTGATTGGCATATTTGTATCACCACGAAGTCCCTAGTAAAGAGCACTGTGTGTGCCAGGGCTGGTGATGACAAATGCTACCAGTGGGCCTGCAGCGCAGATTGCGCCACCCACATGAGTAGCTTTAAAATGGTGACTCAGGCCTGCCAGCGCAGGGCCTGTGTGCAGCCAGTGACTGCCATGTCAGCCTGGCCAGTGTCCCCACTGGCTAGGCCTAACCCTTCCCTGTCTGTGCACATCAGTCACCCCTATGGAAGGCTCAAGGTACCCCCCTGGGCAGGGTGCAGTGTATGGATAAGGTAGAGCATGTGCTAGTGCAGGTAATATGCTCTGGCAGTGGGCTGCAGCCATTTTGTGTGCTCACTGCTGTAAGGCTATCTTGCTCCATAGAGTAACATGGAGGAGGCTGGGCCCATGTGATACCAGCCTATCTTCCCATAGGAACAAGATGGGACATAGGTGAAAGATATCCCTGAACTCAGAATTTAATGACACAACTTTTAGTGAAGGGTGTTTTTAAATCCTGTGTTGGAGAATAGCACTTTTAGAAAGTGGCTGTTCTCTTGTCTAAACCTTTCTGTGTGCCTGGGTTTGTGGAATGCTTGGGTGTGACAGGGGGGCTGCAGAGCCCCCGAGGAGAGTGTCGGAGCCATCCCGGGGATGAAAGGGCACATCTGCCTGCCTGGGAGGAGGGAGGAAGGAATGCCTGATAAGTGCTGAGCTGCGCCTGCCTACCTCCCCCACGTTAGCTCTCTCCTGGTGGTCAACTGACACCTCTGGCCCTGAAGCTGACAGGAAGAAGAAAACCAGATACACCTCGGTGCTCCGCAACCCCCAGAACTGGTTTAGACTGGACTAAGGGCCTCCATGCACAAAGACTTCAAAGAACTTCAAAGACATTGAGGGGTATAAGGAAAGGACCCCTGACTACAGAAGTTTAGATTCTGAAATTCTGCAACCAAGAAGGAACCTCGGCTGGAAGGAAGACAGCTAGAGAACTAAAGGAAGACTGCCTTGCTGAGTGCTCTAAGGGCTGACCTGTTCTGCTGTCCGACTGGAAGCTAAGGAGAAGAAAGGGACTTTGCTGTGTGCTGTGACCCTGCCTACTTGAAACTGCCAAGACTCTGTTGTGTGCTGTGTCTGCAACTTGAATCTCCAAGGGCCTGAGAAGAGCTGGCCCCCTGTCTGCAACCCAGGGACATAAAGGTTGCCCAAGGACTGCAAGACTCTGCTGTGCCCCCCACTGAAGCTGCTGGGTGGCGAGGAGATCGTGAAACTGCTGTGTGCAGTGAACATCGGGGACTGCTCGACTAAGCCTGGCTGTGTGTCCCGGATAGCGCGCTGGCTGCTCTCTGCTCTGATTGAGAGCGCCGCGCTGATTGCTGCCTGCTTTGCCCCGAGATCGGCGTGTTCATCGACACGTGCTCGTGGGGGCCGAGGGGTTCTGAAGCTCCCCCAGCGCAGCGCGGGTTAATTCCGCTTACCCGCATCATCACCGCCGCAGGCCCGGTCCCTGAAATCGACCTCGAGGGTCTGCTTGCATCCACGAAGGGGCCGTGCGGTGATTGGCTGTGGCCGGAGGCTGGTAGAGAAGTGCCGCGACCGGATTGGCCGATTCCCCCAAAGCTGCGGTGACGTCGCGGAGGGCTCGGCAGAAGTGCCGCGACCGGATTGGCCGATTCCCCCAGAGCTGCGGTGACGTCACTGAGGGCTCGGCAGAAGCGCCGCGACGGGATTGGCTGGCTTCGCTGAAGCTGCTGCGAGAGCCGAGGAATTGCTGTGATCACCGCCGGGACCGGGGAAGACTGACCCGACCTCGCCGAGGGATCTGGAGAAGTGCTCGAGCCCCCGGCCTGCCGTCTCTGCTCCCCGCCGCTCCCCGAAGGATTGAGAGCAGGCGGAGAGCCTGCTGAGACCGTCCGGGCCCGAGCGTGAGTGAGCGCTCCCCAGCGAGGTCCACCTGAGGCAGGAGAAGTGCCGGGGGAGGGAAAAGGAGTCCCCCCCGGCCCTCGGGTGAGACGCGCTTGTAGCGCTTAGGCTTCTCAGCGGTAGGGGATGATTCCTCTGGCACATGTTGGCATCCACCTTGTTTTCCTTGCTCGTTTTTAGAGCTAATATAAAGTCAATCAGTATTACTCGTTTTTGATACCGAGGGACTAGAGACTTGAGACTATATTTCTTTTATATACAGAAACTTCCTGACTAAATGCAACCATTAAGATTAAGTGCTACATTGCTGACAACGTGATTATCATGCAACTGCCTTATTTACCTTGCTGAAACTAGATAAAGTTATATATTTTTATAAAATATACTTACCTGGGTGGTCTCAGTTTGTGGTGGATTGGGGATTATTGTTGTGTTAAGTGCAAATGTTATCCACATTGCCTCTGTTTAGCCTAGACTGCTCGCGCCATGCTACCTAGAGGGTGAGCAGGGGTTATCTCAGAGGGTTATTCCGTCGCCCTGACCGGAACCAGGGGTCCCTACTTGGGCTAAGGTACTTACCTCTGCCAACCAGAGACTCCCGGTTCTAACAAAATACCTTTGATTTTGAAGTAAAAACGACGCATGAAGCAAACTTTATTGGGAAGCATTTAAGTTGAACTTTACATTGAAATTTGGCTGGAGATTCCAGCGCATGAGTACTGGTGCCTAGGGAGACACACTTATGGGTCAATAAGTGTGCAACTTGAAGTTAGTGACACATACACTCCAGGAGGGGAGTGATTCCCATGAGCACAGTCGGAACAGAACAAACCATAGGCGATGCCCAACCCGATATCCAGCAACTAAAAAAACACACACAAGAGATTAACGACAGAAAAATTAGGAAACTACGGAGAGACACCATGGATTATAAGCTTGGGGAGGTATATACCTGGGCAGAGGTATATGCCCGCCGCAGACAGTACAAACCATACACACAAAGTACGGATACAACCTCAACCGATAGTGACCAATCAACAAGACCAAAAACAACTGGGAGACCTAGGCAACAGCAAACTACTGGTGTGGAACAGCATCTTGAAACTTCAGGATATCGTCAAACTTTTGAACATCAACAAAAAAGTGGGGAGCCTTTTTTAGAGGTAGGCCAGCAAGAAAAGGAAGACCCAGGAGGGGCAAAGGGAAAGGAAAAAGACGCAATTATGAGGCTTGCTTGTGTGTCCCTGACCCATTGTCTCTTCCTTTCATCTACACATTATTTACATATTGCTCAGGCTTCACTGTCCTTTAAGAACATCTCAAGTGATTGCATTGTGCGTTGTCTCTGATGATTAGATGTTTTTGTACTGTAGATTCTGGCACTGACACTTTATTTCATTCAGCACTGGCACTTTGATTACAACCTACGGGTTGTTTTTTTGTGAGAAGTTGGCCTGGCAAATGATGTCCACTATTCTAGCAGGCACCTTGCACCAGTCCAAACAATCATTATTGATGGTAGGCTTAAGACAACCTTTATAGAAAGTTATCCTAGAGGTAGCTGTGGAGAGCAGCCTTCAGGCTAAGTCTTGAAGGAATGTCTAGCGGCGTGTTTTACCAGTCTATAATCTCTTGAATTATCAAATGAAAGTACACCACACAAGTTATATATCAAATATATATGTATTTATTCTAAACACAACCCCTCTAGTCTCTTTATGAGGCTAGAGGCAAAAGTACAATACAAGAACGTTAAATAGTACACAGTAAATAGCACAGTAAACGTTATGCCCTAGGGGCCTCACCAACCATATACTAAAATAGTGGTATAAGAACCACATGAGGGATAGAAGTGAGGCCTAGGGCAACCAGGAACCACCCAAGGTAGGGACGCAGGATACCCACGGGGGGCACGTAGAGTGTCTAAACACAGCCGCGAATCACCATTGACTTCTATGGAGGAAAAGCAAGTTACAATTTTAAAGATTAAGGACACTTCGAAGTGAACTACGATGGAACCCCTTTAGACTTAGACACTTCGGGAGTCAAGACCTATGAGAGCACTGGAGTACTCGTGTTACCTCACCCAGGGAAGCCGGGTGCATAGGTGTCTTTTGGTGTCGGGTTTTGCCGTTGATTCCAATGGAGAGCTGCGAAGAAGTGCTGCAGGCGACCAGAGGAAAAGTGTCCGGGTGGATCCAAGGGTGGATCGGGGTCCTGAAGAACCTGAAAGCAGAGGGGACAGAGTCTGGGTCACTAGCCAGTGACCAGGATGGCGACAGGAAGATGCCAGCCAATGTCGGATGCTTTAAGGTGAAGTAGGTGAAGCTTGACTCTTCAGCCACGAGTACCAGGAGGTGTCAACGATGACCAGGAGCTGGATTCGAGCTGTCCCACAAAGGATGTCGAGTGCTGCAGCATTGATATCCAGATTGGATCCAACAAGCCTTGACAACAGCAATCCACACAAGATAACAAGATTGGCTTCGGTGCAGACCAGCAAGGTCTGAGGGACTCACCCTTTAGAGGGGAGTCATTGTACATCTGGAGCAACCAGAAAAACCCAAGAAACAAAAGATTGTCCTTAATAGGGACCCACTAGCCAACAGAATAGAGATCGCAAAGGAGCCTCAAGCTGCATTGAAGAAAGTGGACTCACAGGACACTTGTGGAGTGCAAGCCTCTCAGCTTCGGTGCAAAAGGTGCTCGGGGCAAGGGCAACAAATAGCCCAATGTACAACTTCTGGAAGCTTCGGGAAGTAGGTGCAGTTGCAAAGTTGCAGGATGTCCAGGAGTTCCGGTCCCATGTCTCTCGTGATGGCTGCGGGTCTTAGCTTTGTTGGGATCTTGTGTTGGCCTCAGAGAAGTCTGAAAGTACATTTCCTGTGTCGCAGATTCTTCGGAATCCGGTGGGAGCCTCGAAAATGCAGACTGGCAAGATGCTCTTAAGGGGCCTGTTTGAACAGGGGGGTCACTCTTTGACCCCAAGGGAGATTTCTTCAGTCTTCCAGTCGATATGGAATGTCGAAGGTCCAGGATTTTGTCTTCAGAGTTTTGTCCAGGGTAATCTAAAGTCCTAGGGACTGGGTTCGTATACCTATACTAAGTTTAGGGGATGAACTAACTCTAGGGTCCCGCCTATGGGAGGACCTGGGGAGAGGGTGGTTAGACCCCTTCCCGTTTGTCCAGTTTCGCACCAGAGCTGGGGCTAAGTGCTCCAGCAACTGGTTTGTACTGGGAAATGCATGGAGCACCTTGTGTGCCCCAGGCAGTGTCTTAAAAGCATTCACTGAATGCAACCCACACTGCCCCAATACACTAAAGCCTGTCTGGGGAGGTGCTGGCACCTCCCTGGACAGGAAACCTAATGTCCAGGCCTCCCCTGTCGAAGTTTCGTCCAGCAGCAGGAGGTCCGACTCGTGTCTGTTGCAGCAGCATCAATTTTGTGATGCTGAGGCTCTGTAAAACTTTAACTGGGTATACCAGTGTGTATATCTCTTCTCCCTCTAGAAGGGTGGAATGCTACCCCCGCCGCCAGAACTGGCGGAGGTAGTATTCCAAAGTGTTTGACACCAAACACGGCATGTTTTTTTTTTGTCCTCATATTTCGCCCTTGGTGACCTACTAGTAGCATGTGGAGATGAACTTACTGTCTCAGATAAACTGGATGGAGCTCCGAGAGGGGCCGCCCTAATTGCCCCACAGTAAGTAGTGCCATCATCCAGCTGAGCCACCTTGGACCAACCGTCCGGGACACATGCTGCGTTCATATACCCAGTCTTATACCGATTTCAACTTTATTGGGTATAGTCAAATGTAAGAGAAGGTGCCAAGTAGCGTAATCATTGGACCTTGGGGGAAAAAAAACTAAAAAAAACCCCAAGATCAAGTTAAAGCCCATTGCCAATTTAATAGTCTCCAGAAGTTTCTCTTGCTTAGGTTTCCTGATCTTAAAAGGTCCAACTTTGATGTTTGTAGCACAGACGTGCGCCAATCAAGCAAGGTAGGAGGTAAAGGATCTTTCCATTTCTTACATATTTCTCTCCTAGCCAACAAAATACAAAAAAAAAGTAGATCTCTTGCTGGCCCATGAAACTCTGGAGAAATACCAAAAATAACAAGAGCAGAACATAATATTAGTTGGGATCCCAGGGAGGTGGATAACGATATACAAACTGAATTCCAGAATGGTGATAAGAGTGGGCAGTCCAAGAACATGTTTAAATCTGAAGCTTCTGACAAGCCACATTTAGGGCATAAAACAGGCGAGTTGTCCGAAAACTTCGACAAGCGTTGGGGCGAATAGTAGGCCCTATGTAATGTAAACAAATGGTTTCGGCGTATCCAAGATGGTTTCACAATGTTCCACATGATCTTGAAAGATTCGAACCACATATTCTCCACGCTGATATTAGTAATATGTGTGGACCACAGCAGATCTGGTAGCTGGAACTCACCCTCAGCTTCATCCAGTAAGAGATTGTACCAGAGTGAAACCTCTTTCTTGAATAGAGGCTTATCTGTTAGGAGGGACACCAATGTACTGTCCCCTCCCAACTGAAATCTACCTTTAACAGAGATCTGTGAATGTGCCCAACTTTGTATTTGAAGGTATTTGAACCTGGAGAACCGAGTCCCTATTTTTAAACTCAATATCTCCCACGGTAGTAGGCTACCATCAACAAAGATATCCCCCAAACTACCAATCCTGCCTCTCGTAGTGGTACTGCAAGGCTATCCAAGAGCCAGCTCGGGCAACCAGGTGAGTTCCATAATGGAGCCTTACAGGAGTAGTAGTCAATTCCAATGGGACACCTAAGTTTAGCCCATGTTCTACATGAATCTCTAAGCACCTTCAGTTTTATTTTCTTAAAAAACTTGGGATCCCCAAACTTTAACAAAAATTCATGATCGGCAACCTTTACCCCTCTGAGTAATGCAGCAAACATGTGCCCACAGCCCAAATTTATCGGGGATTTTAACAACATCCTAACATGGGACATCTGAAAGGCCCACCCATAGAGCTGTAGATCGGGCGCCGCCAAACCTCCCTTCTCTCTACGCCGCCTGATCTTCTTCCAAGCAATTCTCGGGTTACGATTGTTCCAAATAAAAGAACGAATATCGCTTTGGAGCTTAGCTATCATCGTGGGATCAAAAAAAGGGGAATGGTGTTAAATAAGAATGTAACCTTGGGTAGGATCGTCATTTTGACTAAATTAGATCTACCCAGTAGAGATAGTGGAAGTGTAAACCATGATTTCATTAGCCTACGACATTCTTTGGCAATAAGCGAGAAATTTGCTGGAACTATCTCGTCTATATCTTTGTATATATTTAGACCCAAATAACGAAGGACTGTACTTATCTGGGCCCCTGCCACCGGCTCAGGGTCATTCCAGACCATTATGTCTGTCTTAGCAGCATTTGCTTCGTAACCTGATACGGCTCCAAACTCCTTAGCCAACGTGATTACTGCCGGAAATGCCGACCGTAACTCAGATGTAAAAATGAGAACATCATCCGCATATAAGGCTACCTTCCTCTCCCATCCCTCAAACACAAAAGACTTGATGTTACTATTGTCTCTGATTTTTTGAGCAAAAGGCTCTATATAAAGATCAAATAAGAGGGGGGAGAGGGGGCAGCCTTGGCGGGTGCCCAGAGTGATGTTAAATGGGTCTGATAGTTCTCCGTTGACGAGTATAGATGCTGACAGATTCTTATAAAAGAGTTTGACTGCGCGCCTACATTTTTTGCCGAAGTTAAATTTTCCCAAGACCTCCGATAGGTAAACCAAATTAACTCTATCGAAGGCCTTGGTGGCATCCAAGGTCATACTGCCAAGGGAAGCGATGCCACCGTCGCCATATCGATAGCACCTATAAGATCATAGGTCAACTCATACAGCTGATGCCCCCTTACAAAGCCCTTTTGGTCTGTATGCAAGATGTTTGTTGCTACTGCCCCCAACCTATTTGCAAGTACAGATGTAAAGATTTTATAATCTGTATTTAAAATGGAAATTGATCTGTAAGACCCACAGCTTGTTGCTGATTTTCCACGATTTAGGAGGGGGCATCCCTTCCAGGAGGATCTTGTTAAACAGCTCAGTCAGAAAGGGAATAATAGTTGTAATCATAGCTTAATAAATTTCAGATGGCAAACCATCCGGGCATAATGCCCTACCTTTTTTACTACTGGCTACTGCTAACCACCTGACCTCTTCCTTTTTTTTTTTTTTTTTAAATATTTTTATTAGGTTTTTTTTTACCACATTTCCCCCCCCCCCCTCCCCCTAAACCAGGGGTGAGGATCAATTCATTATATACAATCAATCAGGAATTTCTACAAAGAGAATCATTATTCCAAATTTCTGCAGAGAAATCATATACAATACATACAAAAAAATAAGTGATATCCAAGAAAAGCTAAGACAAAGCACCTGTAATAATACAAGCCTAAAGAAACCTAAATCAAGAGTCCATTTCTCTAAACCAACATAGTATCTTATACTTCCTCCTTCCAAGTAGTTATTGGCTCCCATATTTTCAATCCCAGCTTCCTCCCCTTTTTCCCTTTTCTGGCATAGATTGCTTTTTCCAAATTATATATATTAAGAATCCTGGCTAACCACTGTTGGAATGTCGGTTGTGCTTGATCGAGCCATGCCTAAGCGATACATAGTCTATATACAGCCATACCCACAAAAATAAAATAGGTTCCTTCCCCTTGAATACCGTCCGGGTTCACCCCCAGCACTATTATCGAGGGGGTTAAGTTAACGGTTATTTTTAAAGCTCCTTGCACAAAATTCTGTATTTCTTTCAGTAATATGGATAATTGTGGACAAGTTGCAAATATATGTATTATGTCAGCCAGAAGACTTCCACATCTTGGACAGTTAATTCCAGTAACCGCCCCCCATTGCGCAAGTTTTGCCGGAGTATAATACAGCCGGTAAAGTGTCTTGTAGTGCTGTGCCTGTAGTACTGCAGAGCACAGAATATTCTGGCCCAACTCTAAGGATAATTTAAAGCATTTTGCTTCTACCTCGAGTTTTCTTGCCCAACTTTCCCCCCTCCGATCCATATCATCCTGTTTTGTTTCTATTAATTCATGATAAAACCTCTTAATCGTACAGGTGACTCCCTCCTGTACCACCTCCAGTATGGCATTTTTCTCGAATCCACTAGGGCCCCCCCTTTTATTTGCCAGGAAACTTCTTACTTGAATATATTTAAAAAAATGTCTTGTTTCTATGCCATATTTTTCCTGAATCTCGGAAAACTGCATCATACCCTGGGAATCCATTAAGTCTCCAACCCTCGTGATTCCCTTCCTCACCCATAGCGAAAAAACTGCATCTGAAAAAATATCACTGGGAAAAGCTGGGTTATTCCTCATTTTTGTATATCTACTAATTTTGCCCAAGCCATATCTTTTACTAAAGGCCTTCCAAATATTGTATGCTGCCATAATGGTCTTAAATCGAGTCCTCTTGAAATAGGCTGAATCAAAATGTCTAAGAAGTATATTATTTACCTCCTCCCCCATCAAAAGACCATATAACCTGACCTCTTCCTGTGAAATAGGATCTTCTAGTTTGTTACTTTGTTCTAATGTCAGAACAGGAAGAGAGACGCCCGCCAGCCAATCTTCAACCTGCTTTTGCTCGACGTTATTATCTTCACAGTAAATTTCACTGAAGAAGTCACGGTGCACTCTCCTAATATCAACATCGGCAGAGAATGTAATTCCACCAGTCGTAATTGAGTTAATATTATTACGAACTAGCTCGGTCTTCGTTTTCCATGCCAGCAGTTTACTGGCACCTTCACCATACTCAAAATGTGCCAGTTTACTGGCTTCCCATCGTTCTAAGACCCTAGCATTTAATACTGAGCTTAGCTCTCCTTTCAAGATGGTCACTTTATTCTGCCTCTCATGTACTATGGATGAGCAGGCATCAGGGTGTCTAGCAATATCTGTTTGAAGATTAGCCAACTCCAATTCTAAGGAGGCCACTGCTTCTCTGTATATTTTATTCTTGTATGAAGCTTTGTTATTTATCTGACCCCTTAAGAATGCCTTAAGTGCATCCCATGTAACACCTGGAGAGGCAGACCCTATATTTTCATCCAGGAAAAACTGGACCTCTACCTTGAGAGCATCAATGATATTAGTTGAGGACAATAGTGATCGATCAAATGACCAATTACTTGATCGATTTTTGGGAAACCCTTCCAGATCTAAAAGAATCGCCACATGGTCTGAAAGATGAAATGGTAGATGAGATACCGATTTAACCAGGTGGACTAAGGATTGACTAATCAGAATAAAATCAATTCGAGACTGATGATGAAATCTATAGTTTCAAAATGTAATTCCTCTTTGTAGTCCATGCATTGTTCTCCAGATGTCATTATATCCTAACTGCTTCATGTTATCTTGCAGGTAAGACCTAGTTTTGGACAGAACTTTAGCTCTATTAGAAGGTGATTTATCCACTAAGGGATCCAAGACTATGTTGAAATCACCCGCTAAGACAACTGGTTCAGGAAACAAATACAAATGTGAGAAAAGGACCTTCAATGCCGATGGATCGTCCTGATTATGGCAATAGTATCCCACTATGGTGATAGGGGACCCATGTATTATAACTGAGACTAGTGCCCATCGACCTCCTGGGTCTACGAGTTTAGAAACCAGTCTCGCTTTAACCACTTGGATGCTAAGGCCCTGGAAAGATTTATTAACAATTTCCATTGAAATCAATAGAAACTCCATGACGAGCTGAGCTCGTCATGAGCGTCGAAGGGGTTAATGGATTTTCTGAATAGGATTGCCACACCTCTAGTGTGTGTTGCTTGTGACGTTGTTATACAAACATCAATCCATCTGTTCCTCTTAACCAATATATGCATTTCCGGCTCGGTCAAATGTGTCTCCTGGAGTACTATAATCTGCGCACTTGAATCTCAGAGATATTGCATAATGTTATTTTTCCTAGGGCTAGTTCGCAAACCATTAGTATTCCAGGAGAGAATAGCCAATTTACTCATTAAAATGATGTTTCCACTTCTTTACTTTTTCACACCCACAAAGTTAAAGAAATCTGTACGCAATATGCCCCTGTAAGTAAAAATGTGAACTGAGACATATCTTAACAATGACCACTTCACGCAAAAAACCAAACTGCCGCGAAAAAGAGGACTCTTTTTTAATTTTTTCCCCTTCAACCCCCCCCTCCCCAGTGCCCTTGTCTAACTCCCCTCCCCCCTGTGAAACCCTTGTTTTATCTATCTGGAAAACCAGAAGATAGCACTCTGTTATGGACTCCCATCCTATTTACAGCCGGAAAATGAAAAACAAAAAAGAGAGAAAAAGAGAAACGTCAGGAAATATAAATGAAAAGAGGTAAATCTGGCCTACATGACCTGTACCCTCTACCTAAACCCTGTTGTATTAAAGGGTATGTGGGGTGCACTGCTTATGTTGTACATTTCACTACTTAACCTCAATTTTTTTTTCCCATTTCTTCTTTTTCTTTCAATTATAATTTTCTTCCGCTCTTCATACCTATAGGTTCCCTTTTTATAATTTTTTTCTTTTTTTTCTTATGTGCTTATGTGCTTTCTCTTTTCCTTCTTCTCACCGCTGCTTTTTTTTCCTTTCCTCTTTTGAATGCCAAACAGATTAGCTTAACTATCCCAGAAAACTTCATCTAGTTACCCGCTCCTTTTTCTCTGCCTATAGTCAGAAGTAGCTTATCTGCTGCCTGCACTGATCTAATATTGTGCATGGTGTTATTATACATGACTCTTAATGCAGCTGGAAAAACCAATTGAGCCACTGCACCATAACTTCTGAAAGCCTCAATCCTTTTTCCAAATTCCCATTGTTTGTCCAGAGTAACCCTGGAGAAGTCTGATCGAACTTGAAAGTTAAATCCCTTCGCACTGACAGATTTCTGCTTTAAAGCCAGATTTAAAATAGTTTCCTTGAGGGAGTATGTGAGAAAGTTGACCGAAACTTTTCTGGGCTTGGTTCTTTGAGGATTCTTCCTAAAGGGCTCTCTGTGGATGCGTTGGATGTCTAAGGCTAATTCTTCCTCTGACTGATCTAATCTCAGCGCCTCTTTCAACAGCGAGATAACGTACTGCTTGATATCTGAGCCTTCCGTATCCTCAGGAATATTCATATACGAAGATTATTCCTTCGGGCGTTGTTCTCAAGCGTCTCCATCCTTTCTGCTAGGATTTGATCTTCCTTCCTAAGTGTGGTGATATTTAATTTAGCTTCATCTAGGTGTAGGGACAAACCTGTTACCCTATCCTCAAGCGCCTCTGTTCTCATTGTTAGGTCACTTAGTTTTTTGTCTAGAATTTCACAAAAACACCTAATATCCGCTTGATTAGCTACAGAGGTTTCGAATCCCTTTTTGATATCAGCCGATAAAGAGGAAAAAATTCCCAGTAAGGACCCCTGCAAGGTGGCAACCAAGTCTGTATTTGTGCCACTAGGTGAGATAGCACTAGTCAGGGGAGCTGAAGTAGCTGATGTAATTGCTGTAACTCCTTGCATAGATTCCTGTAAGCCTAAGCCAGCTGTTACGGCTAGAGGGGCCAACATAAAAGGTGGAGCCAATGGGGGCACCAAAACCAAGGCAAGAGGTGAGAGGTGTCCTGAAGTACCAACAGTTGAATTGCTAATCCCGCTCTCTGTGTCCCCAGTTTGGTCATTACCAGCTTCTACACCCGCTCCCAGGTTTACAGGGCTTTCTGCGCCCCCTGTCGCCATCTCTAGCGGGATAACAGATTTATCAAGCAAATCCTCAGAGCTCATTACTCCCTCAAAACCTGTAACCTCTGCTAATATCTTTTCAAGTCTGTCTGGTAGTAATACTACTTGAGGAATCACCTTAAAAATGACCTCAGTGACGGCGTTATTTTTGACACCGAGCCGGATTTTTTACATTTAGACCCTTTAGCTGATTTGCAAGTATAAGCGCGCTTTGCTTTAACCGGCCCGTCAGATAAGAAGAGGGCTTCTTTTTGCTGTTTATGCTGGGGTAATTTGGGATAGAATTACCAGCCCCCACAAGCTCCACCGTTTTATTTACAGACTCAACCTTGTCTACCTGTCTAAACAATTTGCCGTGGATAAACTTGGACCGGCATCCGGGGACAGTCTAATATCTCGAGGCAAAGTTTTGTTGTTCTTATCTTTACTGGGTTCCCCCTTACGAGCCTTATATTTATTACCTCTCAAATTATAAGCTGCCTCTAGCCCATTACCACCGTTATCGCAGCCTCCACCCTCTCTCTGCTCTTGCTCTGATGTCGCTCCCCAACCTTCGACGTCTTCCTAGCGGCGGTCCCAGTCGCCTCCACTTCTGAAACCGTATGCACAGCAGCAGCCCCTCGGCGTCCAGGGAGAAGGCTTCGGATACGGCGCCCTCGTCGGAGCTCCTGGGCGGCCAGGCACCACACCGAGCAACCAGCTGATAACTGGGTGTACCCCCGGCGTACGGTCTCAGTCTCTTGCCGGTAGACAAATTCAGCAGCAGGAATCCTCTCCACCACGGCGGCGTTCGCGGATAGACACGCCCTCTCCAAACCCATGAAGCAACAACGAGTGAGAGAGCAGGCAAGGAAGAAATAAACGCCGATTTTAGATACGGTAATTTTAGTTATTAGGCATCTGGGCGCAAAGTTTTTTTCTATCGGGCTCACTTAGTTGAAAACTGCATTACAATCCGACCTGGTTACGCTTGGATTTGCTCCAAACGGGAGCCCACGAACAGAGCGCCGCAGCAGCTCAAGCGGCTGCCGCCATGTTTCCCACGACATGTTTTGATAAAGCCAAACCAAAGTTAGCATTAACCGCGAGGATTATAATGCAATTAAGAGTATATGGTATGGTCATATTACAGAACAGCTATAAGGAAGGGATTCCGAAAGCTGCAGAGGGGCTCAGCTCATGCTAGGGCACCCTCTTACACAAAACCAAATGCTCTGCCTTCAGGATTGTCAAGGCCTGCCATAGGAGTGACTTATAGGTTAATGGGTGTCTGTTTTAAATGGTGGATATAGGTATACTATATCCCAGTAAGGGGTACTTACACCACCTTACCCAGGCTGCAAGTGCAGACATGTGGTGCCATTTTGGAAGGCTTCCCAGGGGTGGCATTATACATGCTTCAGCCCCTGGTAGGCCTCTGGGGTACCTATGCCCTTGGTACCTAAGGTACCATATACTAGGGGCTCACAAGGTAACTCAGTAACCAATCTGGTATGTACCTAATGTACATGGAATCAATTACGGAGAAACGAGCTAGGCTGTGCCCTAATTAGCAGGGCCACAGCCAAACTAAAGACGAAAAACCAGTGAAACACAGCAAAAAGTGGGGGTAACCATAGGAAGCAGACCCTACTCTCCTACATTTTTCAATTGCATTTTTGCGCCTTTTGCACAGCCCCACTACCCTTCTTTTGTATATCGTAGTGTTTATTGGGTGATTACATTTTTTCTTGCCACTATTTGCACATGTGCACAGTTGTGTTGGATGGATTAATGCAATGTTTTTACTCTTTGTCTGCACTAATTATTCTGATTGCATTTTGATGCTATTTAATTCTGTTTATTATGTTCATTTGGTTTGTTCAAATAGACATTTTGAAATGGATTATGGAGATATTAAATTGTTGGGTAAATTGCACTTCATCATTATTGGCGCTGACCATGAATTTTCCTGCAATGGTGCTCTGAAATCGCTTTTACTCTTTGTGCTGATACATATGTTGTTATTAAGGATTGCACATAGAATGATTTTTAAAATCTCCTTTTAAGATTCACCTATTTTTATCATTGGCAAACCTATATAATTTCGCATCAATAGCTTTTAGGTATTTATGGATTTTTGTGCACTCATTGTGTGTAATCTATACTTGTCAGTCTGTTTTCCAACCAAGAGTCACAACTAAAAGTCTTTTGACTTAATCCATGCACTGATTTTTGACCAGTCCTGTGTTCTGATTGGTCACAATGAATATTTCAGAAATGAGTCATCACTGGCGCGTCATGTGATCAAGATCGCCGTGTGCGATCAAAACGCGTCTGGGGCGGACACTTGTCTGTTTCACTTGTGGTGATATAATAATAAAAGAACTGCGAATACTTTATCTAGGACTCTGTGGAGATTTCAATTCGGTCCGTACCAGTGTTGAATCCTCCCTCAATGTAGAAGGAGGCACAGGACTGTGGATATACAGATATATATGTATATATATATATATATATATATGTCCAAAAAACTCCTCCCGCGGAAGAAGAAGAGACCATAGACGGGGAATCTTGGAGGCATTTTATTTCCAGGGTTTAAAACATGGCATATGCATTTCGGCATCTTATATCTGCCTTCTTCAGTGCCTGAGGTGTTTACAGGAAGCAGGCACATATTACGGATTTAAATATCCCGCCACAACCTGTTTGCTGGTTACTCGCTCCGCCCCAAAGGTAAGTCTGTATGCGGCTCGGTATTCAACGCCTGCATGTCCCAGAATGCAATATTCAGGCAAGCTGTAAGCACTGGGGAGGATTGGCACCACGCATTTCAAACCCTCAATGTTCGTGTATGCCCATGAAAGTCCATGCCTCCTTGGGTCCCCTAAACCACATCCCCCCCAATCAGCCGGGGATCCTTACAGCGGGGGCAAGGTAGAGCATCCACCTCGCCCAACGTGCAGCCCAATATATGTATGTATGTATGTATGTATGTATGTATATATATATTCACTGAAAAAAACATAAGTTTCACACACGTTATAGTTAGGAATTAGCATTTAAAAAACCTTAGACATTCATACACAAAAAAACATAGGTTTCACACATGTTATAGTTAGCTGGGCATTTCACTCATACAAAACCATTGAAATTCCCCGTTATAGTTAGTTCAGCTAACTATAACTCGCTTGCCCGCAATGCACTGCTGATGACGTCACATATTACATCACTCATCACATGGTCAGTGACCTCACTGATGACATCACTGATGACCTCTCAAATGACATCACTGATGACATCACTGATGAAATCATCCATGTGAAAGAGTGGAAGACCTCCTCTCACCCTAATATAACCTATAATACACACATTCAAAAATAGATACTAAACTTTTCAAAAAAATGGAGATACCAATACCAGTTACAACAACCTATTCAGTAATTCCAACATCTACATACACATCCACTGATCCACTAACAGTTCTATATAGTCACTTAAACATGTACTCACTCATTATATGTACTCATACACCAATACATCCTGTTACACACTGATACTCATCCATACAGTTACTCTCATATACTCGCACATGCAAATAAACTATCAAACATCCATTTGTTTGCATATAGAGGTATACACACACCTGTACACTTACTTTTACAGAAACGTACACATACTTACTCTCTTAAAGAATCAGTTATAGAAGACATACTTATTTATACAGGAACTTTTTCAATCTGTCACTGTCATATATCCTGACTTATATACATCAACACTCACATACACTAGATTAAAACATATGTACTTACTCATAAAGACACTATTGAGGCAGTCAATCACTCACTAGCACACCCATACACACATTCATCCACCCGTACAGTCCTGCACACATTCTGTCTTCAAAACACATACAAACAGTGAGTCAGTCATTCATGCATCTCTGCCCTAAGTAATACCCGCCACCAAACCATACAGACACTCATTCTGATACTCAAAAAACAAACTAATAACCCATATAGACAGTCGTGTAGCTACTCACCAACCCATGCAGCCACTTATACACGAAGTGAGACACTGATACAGATATTTACGTATTTAAATATTACTCGCTAATACATGTATTCACTAACATACACTTAATAAGTCAGTTATACAATGAAATTTACAAAAAAAAATCCATTTAAACACTTATTTAGCTATTTATTCTTCCATCGACCTTTAGATATACATATTTAAAAATATTTATTTTTCAGAAAGACACACATTCAGTGGATGATGTCATCAGTGATGTCATTGGAGATGTCATCAGTGATGTCATCAGTGATGTCACTGACCATGTGATGAGTGATGTAATATGTGACGTCATCAGCAGTGCATTGCGGGCGCGCGAGTTATAGTTAGCTGAACTAACTATAACGGGAGAATTTCAATGGTTTTGTATGAGTGAAATGTCCAGCTAACTATAACATGCGTGAAACCTATGGTTTTTTCAGTGAATTTCTAAGGTTTTTTAAATGCTAATTCCTAACTATAACGTGTGTGAAACTTATGGTTTTTTCAGTGAATTTCTAAGGTTTTTTAAATGCTAATTCCTAACTATAATGTGGCTGAAACCTATAGTTTTTTCAGTGAATTTCTGAGGTTTTTTAAAATGCTAATTCCTAACTATAATGTGGCTGAAACCTATGTTTTTTTCAGTGAATTTCTAAGGTTTTTTAAATGCTAATTCCTAACTATAACGTGGCTGAAACCTATGGTTTTTTCTGTGAATTTCAAAGGTTTTGCATGAGAGAGATGTCCAGCTAACTATAACATGGGTGAAACCTATGGTTTTTTCACTGAATATATATATGTACTGGAAATCTAAACACCCACTTCCTTTACAAAGAAATGGAAAGTTTGCATCTCTACAACCTCTCTAATTTTTCAAGTTTTTCATCTTCCACTCAAAGTACACATCATCCAAACATACACACATCTAATTGCTGCATTCCTTAACTGTGATTATCAACTATTCTTCTATTTTATATTCATATTCAAAGTGCAAGCCCTATATCGAGCCTTTTTGTTGTAACTACTGTTCCAGGAATTCTGCTCATACACAGAACTGTGCATAAAGACTTAGGACCTCAGTGTATTACGGTGTTCCAAAACCCACCTTACTACACAAACAACCTACCAGACTAGCAATCAGTGACTCATTGGTTCTTCGCCTTAGAACAGTGTTTTCCAAACTGTGGTCCGTGGACCCCCATGACTCCCTCACACATTCCCAGGCGGTCGCAGGCAGCAGTTTTAAAAGCACTGAAAAATATCTTGTTTAATTACCAGTTTTCAAAGAACAATAAAAATGTCAAGATAACAACAGTGATTGATTTCCCTGCTGGAGAGACATGAGAGTTTTGTCCAGTGACAGCTGTGACTGAACTAACGTAACACAGAGGGTTATTATGCCTACTGCAAAGAAGTGTACCATACATTTTAAAAAACATTATTTGATATGCATCGGTCAGTGGGTTACAGCTTTTGTCACACAGATTCTTTTGTTACACTGCAGTTCATAAGTGACAATCGTAATCTAGGACAGTGACCAAAAAACTGTCATCAAACGACTGCTTGCAAACTGCAAGGTACAAGTTAGTGACATGAGTTTTTTTCAGTCTTTCAGTATCCTGATGCTTCTAATAAGGTTTCTTTTGGTGGAAATACACTTTTATTGTTAAAGTCAATGCTAACCACTGTGTTATGTTCTGAATCCTGAGTTTGTGCTTCTCCAGACCAGCACTCCTTAAGTTTATGCTTCTCCAGACCAGCCTCCTTGGCTTCACAACACACTCTATTACTTCAGAAATGCAAGGCTGCAGCATATTTACAAGAATATGGCGCAGCCCTGCGTTTCCCATGCACTGCCGCTACATTTAAGAGAGGAAGATTGTTTATGTGCAGGAAGGTCCCCCTTCCTGCACATAAACAATATTGAAATGTCATTTTGTCACTTCTATGTGTACTGCTTAATGCATCACACATGGAAGTTACAAAATGTCTTTTTTTTTAAAGATTGTTTATGTGCAGGAAGGGTCGCTTTGCTGAACATAAACAATCCAAGGCGTTTTACAAAAACGAGGAGAAATGAAGCATTTCTCATTGTTTCGCCAAGTTAAGACCAGGTTTTCCCTGGCCTTAATTTTGGCGCTGCTTCCCATTTACGCTGCTCTTGTAAATAGACAGCAGCATCAAAATCAATGGGTGTCACAGAGGAAACGCCCACCACAACACGCACTGCCCACCGCTTTCACGCTAAGCATTGTGTCAAATGGAGTCTTATTTACAAGGGACCGTTAAGCCACGTTAAGTGGCTTAACGGTCCCTTGTAAATAAGGCAAAGCCCCTATCGCCACAGAAAACTCTCAGAAAGTGATGTTCCCATGGTGATAGGGGCTTGTAAATATGCCACTAAAATCATTTGTAATTTGAGTATTTGTTTTGTGTGCACATATGTGTTAATTGTTTCCGAATTACAGTTTTAATGTTTGAAATTTAAATCCTACAAATTGCTTGGGGGTCCCCAGCTTCCAGTGGTGACTCTATGGGGGGTCCTCAGGAGTCAAAAGTTTGGGAACCACTGCCCTACAACAAAAACACCAACAACTAGTCAACCCAGAACATGCAGTAACGTGGATAACAATAGCACTCTTTCATTATACTTTTACACCAGTCCAATACAAGATGTAAATAAAGAAACGTGCAACTTTGAAATGTTTATTTCTAACGGCAAAATCTCATGCACAGTACCTTAGATAATACAACCAAACATATTATCACAAACAAGATTGTCAGCATTGTTACCATTCTATAACATACAAACGGAAAAAGCATCCTATAATACTAAAGGTAAACAAATTTAAAATATACCTACATTTCACCCTCCTTACCTAGCAGATTAGTTTATAACTACAGAAAGTCTCATTGGATTACATGGTCAGACCCATACTTCTGGTACTCAGCAGTAATAGATCACATTCAGTGCTCCACAAACTCTCAAGTTATGAATGTTCTCCAACTGTGTGTAACTTTGCCTCCACAATGCATTATGAAAGGGGGGCGTGGCTTGGACGACAAGCATGGCGGACGTAGCCTAGTTGAGCTCCGTCCCGCCAGCCGATCATCCGTCGATATATCCTTCTCTTCAGCCATTTCACCGCGGCCCCGAGGATTGCGCTTGCTGTGGGGGCCGCGGAGCCCACCTCGACACACTTTGGGCCGGCTCGGCGCCGCTGGAAACGAGCGTGGGCAGGCGGACGCGGTGCGGCCTGGGTAGCCTCCGAGAGCCGGGGAGCTCGAGTTTTGCGACCCGGATTGACACCCTGCGGAGGCGGCCGGAGCTCGGCTGACAGGCGGTGGACCGGTGGCGGCTGAGGGCCGCGCCTGGCTTTGGACGTCTGGGGAGGCCTCGGCTCTGCATCGGGAGGCACTGGTCCCACTCGGCGGCCCTACAGGAGGCGGCCGACCAACGCAGCCCGCTCGGAAGGCGGAAACCACGCAGGCGAAGCAGATCGGCCAGGCGAGTGCCCCTCTTCCTTCTATGGGCCCCGGGTGGTGAGGAGCAAAGTCCTGGAGTGGTGGGGTCCCGGGAGTTCCAGTGGCGGCGCAGAGGCCTGGAGCGGCAGCGGTGGACCGGGGCCTTGATTTTAACGACACCCAGTGAGGTTCCGTAAAAATTATTACGACGTTCTGGGCATTTCCGACTATGGACGAGTTTGGTATCTACGAACCGTAAATGGCGAGTTCGGCAAGTGTGTGTATTTTCGCTACGCTACCTGCCAGGGTTCGTCTAATATTACACGTTCTTCATCTGAACCCTCGGTTTCCATTTTAGATACGGCATCCATTTTGTTTCTTGCCCTCATGTAGTCAGCGAGCAGGTAACTGTTCGCCCTCTGACCCTCTAGTTCCCAAAGCCTTGCGGAAGACGCATATTCCTTTCATGCGTCTTTATGGCCAGAGGAATGACACAGCGAAGGCAGATGGCCCAGCTTGAGGGTAATCTGGTTGTACCGGTCTATTGTGACAGCCTTGCAGGCGATGGATCCAACTCTTTGATCCTACGATCATGCTTCCGATATTACCCCCACACTCTTTTCTCTACACGTGTCTGACTTCCTTGCAGCTGCTCTTGTCTCTTCTTCTTTGTCATTTACAACTCTAAATAGGTATGCCTAATGGTGAGAAGATGTACTTTTACAGTTGGGAACCGGCATTGCTATTGTAATTATGTTCCGGGATTCTGAACACATGAAAGCGACCTCTTTGAAGTTTACTGTGGGAACTGGATTGTAATCTTTTGTCCACATGTTATGCAATGGCAACATTATGTATAAAGGAGAGCGACCTACAAACACAATTTGAAGCAGACTCGCAGAACCTACATGTCCATGTACTTCTTATGACTCCTGTTTCCCTGCAGTAATAAAAGCTGATCTTTGACGCCGAAGGAAGTGTCCCGTGTCTCTGTAGTTTGTGCGCCGAAACAGGTATCCCATGAAGGTTATAGGTGTTACTCCCTGGCACCGCTGGTACTGTTAAAAGTCCAGTCCTTCAGTTGGCGCCCAACGTAGGGCGACTTCAGCGGTACCGGTCCAAAGCCTGATGATCGTGAGGAACTTCGTGTGAAATCTCCGAGGGAAGGTGCACCCCGCTTCATCGATCCTGTTGTCGAAATAAGTGGCCCGAAGTTTTTCCCTGCGAAGATTCCCCGCCTCCTGACGGCTGCGACGGACCGATGCCCTGACTGTCGACCTGTCTTCGACGCCCGGCCCAGACCTTACGTACAAGCGAGACGATAGACGGGCCTTCCTGGTGACGCCATTGAAGTTCTGAGTTAAGTATTTGTGGGTCGCTCCCAGTCCTTAGTGGTTGTTCTAGCTTCTTGAAAGCTTTGTTGTAGCCTTTAAGGCTTTGTTGTAATAGCTCACTGAGCTTTGTTATAGCCTCCTCAGGCTTTGTTGTTAGCTCTCCGAGCTTTGTGATAGCCTTAAGGCTTTGTTGTATTGCATGGTTCCATTGCATTTGTGGTTCTTAGTATTGGTTCTTAGTATTATTTGACAGTTGCAATTGCCAAAAACCGAGGGTTTTGACTTACACGAGGTTTAAATTACTTCGGTAATCCTTGAAGTTTGATACTAGGTTAGTGTGCACGATGCCTAGCCATAGTGGTTTGTTTCGTATTTTCCAATGTTGCGCAATAGATTCCCGGTTGGAGGACTCGTGTCCGATACCTCCAGTTGGAACTCCGATACATGATCTTTATAGTCGACATGGTGTGGGTCCTATAATATATAATGATTACTGGGTTCGCTGTACAAAGAAAGACGGTGACCTTAGATGGCCACCACATGGAACTTTTGAACTTTCGATTTTAGATAATCTTGAGGCTAAATTATTTTTAAAGAAAGCTAGGCCAGCCATGTTTGATTCCTTTCGGATATGGCGTAAAGAGGCCAAGCAGAAAGAAATCAAACAACTTAAAAAGGATCAAAAGCAAGGGTTTGTTCCGATAATGCAAACTATACGAGAATGTAAACAGGACAAAGAAGAAAAGGAAATGGAAATCTCTACTAGATTGCATCACATGAAAATAGATAAATGTTACCCGGTTTTACCGAATAATCTAGAAAAGAAAGAAGAAGATTTGAAGGAGGATTCCTTGTTGTCATATTTGATGAAATCACCACCTCCTTATGTACAGGGTGCTACTGCTCCTGTAGCTGCTCCTGTTGTTCCTCCTGTTGTACCCCTTGTTGCTCCAGCGGCTGCGGGTCAGCCCGTTGTTAACCCTACGTTTGTTCCACCACCTGTCCTTGTTCCTACTGCCCCTATACCTGTACCTTCGCAGACTGTTGTTTCTGCTACTCCGACTACCTTGTCCGTTCCTACTATGCCTTCCTTCACCTCCAGTGTTGTTGCCCCTGTTTTTCTTTCCCCTTCTGTTCGTAAGCGTGTTCCTAATTCTGTTGCAACCCTTTATTCACCTCTTTCTGGTCCATTATTTTCGTCTAATTTATCTGAAACTCCTCAAAGACGGAGTCAGATCCCTAGTGGTAGGGAGAAAGAGACGTTAGTAACCATGGCACATAGGTGGATAAGACATCCTGCTAATTACACTCCACGTGTGGTCTTCGACACGTTTTCTCAGTTTAATGAGCCTACGCAGAGATTCGTATTTGAAGAGATGTGTAACTTTTTGAGGGAAGAATGGTATAATGATGATGTAGATAATGTACCGTCCGACATAATTGAACTTCAGAAACACTTTTTGAACGGTATGATCATAGGAGAAGATGTACGACGTGCCGTGGAACGCTTATTAGCGTTCAGACCCACAGCACATTCTCGGGTGTCATCAGATGATACCACTGAGAACTGGAAAGCGGTTCCTGGTCAGTATCCCATGAGAGAGGTTCCGCCACTTTGGGTGCCTGGTGACCCTGCTGCTAACCCTCCGGTTCTAGCCCATTTTCGAAGGGTATGGATACATCTTCCATGGAAACGATCGGAAGTTTTGCAAGTGAAGCAATCCTTACCCGATCCGCGTAAAAATCCGGCTGGTTATTATAAGGAGTTATCGCAACTGGTGGAAGCTTCTATTATGAACCTTGCCGATATCGACATGTTGTTTGGCAATGTTGTACCGCAACCAGTTTGAGCTAAAATTCGTCAAGCCGATCATGCAGTTGAATTAGGAGGTGATTGGGCTGCACTGATAACGGCTGATGGACTACAAGTTGGTGGGGCTAAGCCTGACCAGCTAATCTTAGATTTGCCTCAGAAAATAATTACGCTCATGAAAACTCTCATGCCAGCGATGAAGGTGAACTGGGATAAGTTATCGGCTTGTAAGCAAAAGAAAGACGAGAGTGTCTCGGATTTCTTTCCAAGGTTTGAGGAAGCGTTTGTCGACCACAGCGGCCAGGACATGGGCGCTGAGGGAGGCCAGCGGTTATTTGTTGACAAATTTGTGTCGAATTTGTTGCCTGAGCTAAGCAACAAATTAAAGAATTCAGAGAGTGCGTGGGCAGTTTCAACCCCTGCGCAAATACTAGCAACGGCCCAGTATTATGAGAATAGGGAAAAAGAAGAAAGTGATCGTGTAGAAAAGAAAACGAAGGAGCTCAAAACGAAGGTTTTGTTGCAGCAAGCATACCCTCCACGATCAAACCAAAATGATTCACAACAGCAGTATCGACCACGAGCACAGCCTGATAGGATGCAGCCGCGTTCTGACAATTTTGATTATAGATCTTCACTTGGGTATAATCAGTGCGCATATTGTAGGAAAGAGGGACACCTAAAATATGATTGTCTTGCCTTACGGGACCGTCTGAATGGTGTGTCGACACGTGGAAACCGTGGTGGTGGTCCTCAACAGGCACCACGTGGTAGAGGTCGTGGTTCATCCCACAATCAGATTGATCGTCATCAAAATCAATCGGATGCAAATAATTATTTTGACCAGCGGAATGCAGAGTCAGTTCGATCTGCACAATATAATGTGGATAATTATTACGTAGAGCATGAGACTGTTGCAAATGACCATTACTAGGACAGCCAACGACAAAGAGAGGGAGTAGTGTCAATTCCGGTCGATCAGAGTGGGCCTTACGTTGCAGTGGCTACATCGGGTGTAGTTGAGCCTTTTCTGTTAGACACTGGTGCGACGAAAAGTTCCATCATGCATTCGAAACTCCCTGGCGCACCTTTGTCTGGTTTAACGAACATTTCTGTTGGATTCTCCGGCGCGCCTGTTAGTAACCCAGTCTCTAATCCTTTGCCTCTTATGATTGGACCTTGTGAGCTAACGGCTCCACTGATTCTATCTACAGGATGTGGTGAGAATCTTTTGGGCCTGGATTTGTTGAAACGATTATATGCAACATTGTATTGTTCCCCCGAGGGAGTGGAGCTTACATTGGGACGGAGAGTGATCTCTCCCATGTATTTGTCGGTCGATAAATTCCCACCGGAATTGAGTTCCCTCCCTGCGTCCTTATGGGCCACAGGTCCCAATGATGTGGGCCTGTTAGACATTCCACCCTATGTGATTCAATTGAAACCAAATGCGCGATTACCACGTTTACCTCAATATCGTATTTCTCTTGAGGGCGAACGAGCACTGTTGGCAATCGTTCATGATCTCATTGGAAAAGGTGTTGTTGAAGAAACTCGTGGAAACGTGTGTAATAGCCCTGTATTGCCAATTCTGAAACGAACTGACCCAACTAAACCTCCTGTGTATCGTTTCGTTATAGATTTGAGAGAGGTAAATTAAATAGTGGTTCCACAATTTCCTGTGGTTCCTGACATTACGGCCTTACTAACAATGATTCCGGCATCTGCCTCCTGGTTCACAGTGATCGATCTAAAGAATGCTTTCTTTAGCATTCCGATTGCCGAGGAAAGCAGAGACCTATTCGGATTCTCATTAGGTGGTCGCAGTTTTAGGCTAAAACGCGCTCCACAGGGCTACTGTGAGAGTCCGTCAATCTACAGCCAAGCACTTAAAGGTCAACTTGATGCCTTTGTTTTACCGACGGGTGCAGCTTTGATTCAATACGTTGATGATCTTTTAGTGGCAGCTGATACAGAAGCTATTTGCAAAACGGTTACGGTATCATTGTTACACTATCTACATGACTTACACCACAAGGTATCGCCTTCCAAGCTACAGTATTGTTGTCAAGAAGTTACCTATCTAGGTCACTTATTGTCAAGAGAAGGGAGAAGGTTGACCCCAGAGAGAATTGCAGCGATTACCCAAATGACTGTACCAAAAACCCAGAGAGATGTTCGTGCCTTTTTAGGTATTACGTCCTACTGCAGACAATGGATTCCAAATTTTTCATTGTTGGCAAAACCATTGATAGCTCTTACGTGCAAAGATATTCCATCCCCATTGCCTTGGTCTGAAGAGTGTCAGAAAAGTTTTTCGGAATTGCGTGATGCGTTGTGTTCGGCTCCTGTGTTGGGTACTCCTGACTACAGTAAGCCGTTTACACTATACGTTCATGAGAGGGATGGTTGTGCGTTGAGTGTTCTGACACAACCTTTTGGCGACAAACAACGCCCATGTGCCTATTTTTCTTCGACTTTAGACCCAGTAGCAAGAGCCTTGCCGAGTTGTTTAAGGTCTACAGCGGCAGCTGCGGCGTCCATTCGACAGTCCGCAGGTCTAGTCATGGATAATATGCTTATGGTAATGGTTCCGCATGCAGTTGACACTCTATTGAATCGAACGAAAACTCAACATCTGACGAGCGCAAGATTGTCTGGATATGAGTTGACGTTGCTGGCCAGTCATATACGGATAAAACGATGTAATGTGTTGAATCCAGCAACATTGCTGCCGATCGACACAGAATCAAGTGGTGAAGCAGTACATGACTGCTATCTCAGAACTGAGGAGGAAACTAAGGGTCGTATTGACCTAAAAGATACTCCATTGATAGATCCCGATGGTACTTTGTATGTGGATGGTTCCTGTTTTAAATTGCCGAACGGTGATGTGACAACTGCGTATGCTGTAGTAACATTGAAAACGATTGTGGAAAGCGCAAGATTAAGTCAGAATTCGGCTCAGGCTGCCGAGTTAATCGCATTGACGAGAGCGTGTGTGTTGTCTAAAGATAAACGGGTGAATGTGTTTACAGATAGCCAGTATGCGTTTGGTGTGGCACATAGTTTTGGGCGACTGTGGAGAGAGAGAGGATTTCTTACGTCGCATGGCACGAAGATTCAACATGGTCAGCTTGTAAATGATCTTTTAGATGCACTCACATTGCCTAAACAAGTGGCCATAGTCAAATGTAGTGCACATCAGAAAGTAACAGATGATGTGGGTCGTGGTAATGCATTTGCGGATGAAACGGCTAAAGAGACGGCTAAAGATTTGACGAATAGAATGTATGTTACGAGCTCAGTGAGATGGCCAACAGAGACTGGTATGTGTGAAGACACATTTGAAAGTGTGAAAGGAATACAGAATGAAGCCACTGAGACGGAAAGGACTAAATGGAGAGAGAGCACGGGAAGATTGGATGAGAATGGATGTTGGGTTGATTTATCAGAGAAGCAGAGATGGATGTTACCGGATGCGTATGTGCTCGCTGTTGTTACAATGGCTCATGGTATGGCGCACATCAACACGAAAGGCATATGCAAGTTGTTGTCTCATGTATGGAAGAATGATGGGATTACTAAATGTGCAGAGAGAGTGGTTAAGAATTGTATGGTGTGTTTGATGCACAACCCTGGTAAGGGCACCCCCACTCCACCTGGCCATTTTGCCCCTCCTACGTACCCTTTCGAAGTTATTCAGTTGGACTTTATCCACATGGAGAGATGTAATAATTTAAAGTTTGTTTTGGTTGTGGTGTGTGCATTCTCTAGGTGGATTGAGGCCTATCCCCTTAAGGATAATACGGCTTTATCCACGGCAAAAATTTTGCTCAAAGAGTATTTTCCCCGATACGGAATGCCTCGGGTCGTATGGTCGGACAACGGAAGTGAGTTTGTTGGGAGTGTGATGAAGAGTGTGTGTCGCGGTTTAGGGATAGTACAAAAATTTCATAGTGCAAATCATCCACAATCAGCAGGCTTGGTGGAAGGATATAATGGCACTCTAAAACTGAAATTGGCTAAAATTCAGGCAACAACTGGTTTATCATGGCCCGACGCTTTGCCTCTGGCTCTCCTGTCGACCAGGGCAACTGTACACTCTCGAGTAGGGCTCAGCCCATATGAGATTGTGTTCGGCCGTCCTGCTAATGTATGGGGAGTCCCAAGACCTAAAGAATTTGATAGAATCGAATACCCTATGTTGATTGATTATCTCTATGATCTGACTGCTAAATTGAGTTTGATTCATCAACAGGTCTTTGAGTCTCTGCCGTCACAAACAGAGGGTCCTGGTCATCGGCTCCAACCAGGGGACTGGATCCTTGTCCGAAACTACGGACGAAAACGAAACCTTGAACCAAGATTTGTGGGCCCGTTTCAGGTGCAGCTGGCTACGAGGACGGCGGTTCGACTACACGGACGCCGGAACTGGGTACACGCTACCCACACCAAAAGAGTCCCGCTTCCTTTGCCGTCGGACACCTGGATGAGAAGAGGTCTTTCTTCATCTGAGACCGACACTCCACAACGTTTCGTTCCATTCAGTGAAGCTCGACTTGTATCTGACACCATTGTTAATTCCCCTCAAACAATTTCCTCCACGTCAACCTTGGAAAATTTGACTGTTGAACAATCACCTGAACAATTGAACACTCCTTTGCCGTTCAATCCACTGTTTGAAGATCAGACTCACCCTGGAAGTAGCCGATATTTTCTTCGTCCACGAACAAGCCACAAATAAAAAGATTTTTTTGTTTCTAGGTTCTACATTGCTCTGAAAACAGTGGATATTATATATTGTGTATCTTTTTCTTTTTTCGTACAGCCAAGAACATTATTTAGCTAGAACCTACCATCCAGGTTGACCGTAAGGCCGTGCGGGTACTTCCTTCTGTTTAGCAGCTATCGACACAAGGTCGGTTTCTATTATCAATTTCTGGGAACTCCTGGGAATTGATAACCGCTACTCAGAACGAGGTGCGTCAAGAACATCGCGGACGGTCGTTAGGGGATGGAATCATCATTGTCTGAGCTGTCGAAAAGAGAGGAAATTTTGGCGCAAAGATCTGCATTGCATAAAATATTTCATACGAAATGGTTTTTCTTACAGGTGGTCATACTATTCCTGACTATATCTATGTTGCTGGTGGGAGGAGTATATTATGGGTCCCAATTCTTATTGTCTTCTGCTACATCCACTCTCCCATCTCGTGATCTATACTTCGTTTCTACTGTCTCTCCACATTCCTTTTATCTACTGCCTCAACACGAACAAGTCAGACGTGCGGAATTCAGAAACAACTCTTTTATTCAACTCTTGCATCAGCATCAGTTGGTGGTAAACACTACCAACTGTTGGGTGTGTGGGTTAATGCCACATACCATGGATAAAGGTATTCCGTACTTAGTTCTGCCTTATAGTGCACAAGGGTCAGCTCGAGCATTACAAACTATGTTCCGTAGCGCACTAGATTCCTACCCCCATCGAGAACCACGCTCAGCAAACTCTGGTCCTGGCCCGTACCACAAGACTCTGGCGAGAGCTATTGCAGACTTAGATAGAGATATTTTTGACGCATCGCTCATCCCAGAGGAAGAGGTACGAGCATATAAGGAACTAAGTGAGGCTGAGTACAGCTTATCAGTGGGTGAGAGGCAGCTTAAAAGCTCGCCACCGATATGGATTGTACCTCACCTTGGTAATTTCTGCTTGAAAGGTCTTGGTCGAAATCCGAGAGCTCAGTTTGGGGAGAGTGCTTGTACCGAGACGTATGTCTTACCGACGCTTTCCTCCCCTGTCTTCCTGCCTGCCACGGGTACTTACTTTGTATGTTATGATCGAGCCTATACGTGGTTACCTCATGACTTCTCGGGTACCTGCTATATTGCAAATCTTTTGCCTCCGACTTTCACTGTGGCCTCTGATTATCACAGAAATAGAATTGTGAGAGGTGTGGTTAGCAAAGAAGATACTTCCGGACAAGAAGCGGGAGACTTCTTTAAGGGTTTCCTACCATTCTGGGGACCGATGGTTAATAGCAGGAACTTGAGGCAGTTAACTCGTGTAGTAGAATCAACTGCCAACATAACTGCAAATGCCCTTGGTAATTTGACAGCCGAACTCCAGGCGGATAGACTAATGACGTTGCAGAACCGTATGGTTCTAGATATCGTTCTAGCAGATAGAGGTGGGGTTTGTAAAGTCATCCATTCGAGCTGCTGCGTATTCATACCTGATAACGCCCCAACGGTTTATCAAGCCATCTCTAAATTGCACAAAATTTCAGAGTCCATACACGTGGACGAAGGAAATTGGACGCTTCTGGGATGGTTTTGGGGTCTGATATCGACTTGGGGTTGGAAGATTCTGATGATCATAGGGGTTGTTGTAACATTTCTGTTCTCATGTTGTCTTTGTGTGCAATGTGGTCCTGCCTTATGTGGCCTTTGTGCTACGACGTGTATAAGGCAGCCCGTTGTCACCAAAGAGGCATTGAAGGATAGAATAATGTATCAACAACATCTGGATGATCTGATGAGTATCGAAATCGATTATGATTCCGACTGGTGTTTGCCTACATGAGGGCAAAAGGACCGTCTGAGGTTCCGTAAAAATTATTACGACGTTCTGGGCATTTCCGACTATGGACGAGTTTGGTATCTACGAACCGTAAATGGCGAGTTCGGCAAGTGTGTGTATTTTCGCTACGCTACCTGCCAGGGTTCGTCTAATATTACACGTTCTTCATCTGAACCCTCGGTTTCCATTTTAGATACGGCATCCATTTTGTTTCTTGCCCTCATGTAGTCAGCGAGCAGGTAACTGTTCGCCCTCTGACCCTCTAGTTCCCAAAGCCTTGCGGAAGACGCATATTCCTTTCATGCGTCTTTATGGCCGGAGGAATGACACAGCGAAGGCAGATGGCCCAGCTTGAGGGTAATCTGGTTGTACCGGTCTATTGTGACAGCCTTGCAGGCGATGGATCCAACTCATTGATCCTACGATCATGCTTCCGATATTACCCCCACACTCTTTTCTCTACACGTGTCTGACTTCCTTGCAGCTGCTCTTGTCTCTTCTTCTTTGTCATTTACAACTCTAAATAGGTATGCCTAATGGTGAGAAAATGTACTTTTACAGTTGGGAACCGGCATTGCTATTGTAATTATGTTCCGGGATTCTGAACACATGAAAGCGACCTCTTTGAAGTTTACTGTGGGAACTGGATTGTAATCTTTTGTCCACATGTTATGCAATGGCAACATTATGTATAAAGGAGAGCGACCTACAAACACAATTTGAAGCAGACTCGCAGAACCTACATGTCCATGTACTTCTTATGACTCCTGTTTCCCTGCAGTAATAAAAGCTGATCTTTGACGCCGAAGGAAGTGTCCCGTGTCTCTGTAGTTTGTGCGCCGAAACAGGTATCCCATGAAGGTTATAGGTGTTACTCCCTGGCACCGCTGGTACTGTTAAAAGTCCAGTCCTTCACCAGCTGTGCGTCAGTGCTAGGGATCGGGACCTGGCAGTAGAGAACACCGACCGCCTGCCATCGTGGGACCGGACGAGCTCAGCTGCCGCTACTGAGATCCCCTGCAGAGTGGCTGGGAAGTGAGGGGCCGAACGCCCATTCCTTGAGGTAACGGACGGGGGGCCCCCTAGGCAGCAGCGGGAAGACAAGCGCCACGCCAGATGCAGGTCGGGGGTGGCTGAGATCTGCTTGGAAGACAAGGGGACCCTGGTGGCGCAGGCGGTGGCGGGGCCTTGACCCTGAGGGGCGTGATTGGGGCCAATGGACATTGAGGTGGAGTGCCTGGCCTGACTATTCGGCAGTCAATTCGGACCGCGGTGGGGAGCCCCCCTGACTGGTGGCATTGTGAGTGGTAACCCAACTAGTGCCTGCTAGGTTGCCCCAGATCTACGTGCAGCACACTCATCATGACCCGTGGGGCAGGTGGAGGTGGAGGGGGCCCCAAGCAGGAGCCCATCAACAAGTTCACAGGGCCGGGAGGCGGTGCGGGGACCTCCGGTGGATCCCAGACGGCCGGGCCGGACAATGCGGCACTGATGGCAGCCATCACCCAGTCCCGAGAGGCGCTAGACGCCAAAATTGGGGCAGTGGGGTCAAAAGTTACGCTCCTTCGCCAGGACCTGCGGAACGCAGTCTCCCGCATCACAGAAGCTGAAACTCGGATATCTGGGGTGGAGGATGATGTGGTGACTCTCAAACGCAAGGTGGCTGCCCTGGAATCCGCGCAAAAGGGCCTGGCGCTCCGGGTGAAGGACGCAGAAGGGCGCGCCAGGCGCAACAACCTCCGCTTTGTAGGACTACCGGAAGGATGCGAGAAGGGAGATATGGAGGGCTTCCTGGCACAGTGGCTTAGAGGCTGGATTTCACCCGAGGCCCTCTCCAGTTGCTTTGTGATAGAAAGGGCGCACCGGGCCCTGGTGCAAAAACCGCCTGAGGGAGCGAGACCGCGACCGGTGATTGCGAAGCTTCTCAATTACCATGACAGAGATGTGATCCTCAAACAGGCCAGGGCGAAAGAACCGCTGCGATATGAAAATCACACGATCCTGATCTTTCCTGACTATACCCGCTTAGTACAACAGCAACGCCAGTCCTTTACGGCGGCCAAGGCACGTCAGCGCGACCTGAAAATACAATATGCGCTTCTTTATCCAACCCGCCTAAGAGTTATCTTCCAATCTCGCACTCACTTCTTTGATTCCCCGGAGGATGTGTTTCAATGGACAGATGAAATCAGACCTGTGAAGGCGCACACTCCCCCGGGACGGGACTCAGACTCTTCCCACGATGACACGCAGACGTGATCCTCCCGACTCAAGGGCAATTGGAGATCCCGATCCCGACAGCGGTCGGTGTCAAGCACGGCCTCGGAGACTGCGACTGGAGCGGCTGAGAGACAGAAGAAGGGCACGTGAGAGCGCTCAGAGACATATTGCGGAGAGTTTGTCTTAATTCCCTCCTTTCTGGGGAGAGTGCGTGGGGGTAGAGCGAGGTGCCTGTGCCCTGTGTGAGACCGAATGTACAGATGAGGGGCGATGGTGGATGGGGGGGGAGTACATGGGTGGGCGGGGGGGGTTCCTTTCAGGCGAGGGTGGGAGGGAGTAGGTGTTGGGTGAGTTAATTGCAGTTATGGGGATCCATTGGTGGGGTGGGTTGTCGGTCTCATGTTGGAGGCAGAAACCATGCTGCACCACGACAGATACTTCATCGTTACTTGAGGTATGGGGTGGGGGTGGGAGGGGGGAGTTCTGGGAAGTTGGTGGATATTGGATTGGGGGGGACTGCACGGTTCGGATGCGATCGAGAAGGTGGCCGGAGGCGAACCCGGATGGTATACGTCATGGTTGCTGGCTGCGAAGGGTCTATGATGTCGAGCCTGGGATAGAGGGACCGCTGGGCCTGGGGCCACACTTCGGGCCCTTAGTTGGAACGTGAGGGGGAAGCTAGACAAGATCAAGCGGGGAGCGATTCTGAAACAGGCTAAAAGAGTGGGGGCGGATGTTGTTATGCTGCAGGAAACGCATCTGCTGGGGACAAAAACACTATGCCTTCAGCGCTTTGGTTACAGTCAGGTTTTCCATGCAGGTTTTGCCAGGGGGTCCAGAGGCTTGGCCATTTTAGTACACCGTAGGGTCCCATACGTGCACTCCACTCACTGGCAGGACCCAGAAGGTAGATACATTTTTATTCAAGGTACGCTTGGAGACGAAGATGTGGTGTTTGGTTGTGTGTACGCCCCGCCCCCCTTGTAGTGGTCCCTGATTGAAAAGATCTTGTCAGTGTGGGCGACTATTCCAACTGTGTTGGCTGTCATAGGGGGCGACTGGAACGATGTGATTGATCTGACGCGCAACAGGTACAGGCCTTGGGGGGGACAGTAGAATCCGGGCATACAAAATTGCATGATCTGATCAGAAATCTGGGATGGGTTGACACATGGAGATACATGCATGGCACCCAGCATGAATACACCTTCCTCTCTGCAGTACATCATTCATTTTCTAGGCTGGAAATTCATCTTTGTCCCCCTGGCGGCTCAGGGTAGGGTGGAGGCCGCGGACATTTTGCCAGGAGGGCTGTCGGACCATTCTCCGGTGGCGGTCACTATGAGATTAGACCGGAGGCAACAGCAGTTTCGTTGGCCAGTGTGGCACCTACAGCTTGGGGATTACCAGGCCCACATGCGGAAAGCCATAGCGCAGTATTTGGCTGAAAATACTGGGACGGTGGAGACTAAGGCGACACTCTGGGAAGCCATGAAGCCCACGTTGAGAGGCATAGATATAGCGTGGTGTGTGTCGGCCAAGAGCGCAACAGTCCTATGCCTCGTTGCTACTTGATGAGGGGCGGCAGATGGGGCTGGTGACCCGGAGCAGGGTGTACCAATGGGGGGACAAATCTGGGACGATGTTGCACAGTTTGTGCCAGGGCCAGTTTCGAACTCAGACTCCTCCGAGAATACAAGATGAGTCCGGCGCCCTGATAACTGATCCCAGGTCGCTCTCGGAAGGCTTTGCAGCCTACTATTCCGACTTATACATGAATGCATTAGTGAGGATTTGATAGATTACTAATGGAGCCACACACATTACACACGCTGCTCCACGCGCCAAAGGTGCGCAGGGCCTTGCCGGCGGTGACTCAGGTTGTTTTCGACGTCTGGCGGCGGGCGCTGAGGCGCTATCAGATGAAGCTCGCGATAGCCTGGATAAACCTTTGACTGAGGAAGAGCTAGGAACCGCCCTTGGGGAACTCAATACAGGGAAGGCCCCCGGCCCCAGCGGCTTCCCCAGTGAAATTTCATCTCCAGCTAGGAACACAGTACAGAGCAGTAGTGGAGGAGGCATGGGAACTGGGTTGCATGCCACAAGACTGGAGACATGCTGAAGTGGTCGTCTTTCACAAATCTGGTCGTACCCCGAGCAATACGCGTCATATCGCCCGATTTCCTTACTGAACGTGGAGGCTAAGGTGTTAGCTAAGGCTCTGGCCAACAGATTGTTGCCATACATCTCCGATCTCATACATCCGGACCAAGCCGGCTTTATGCCCAAGAGGGCGACGCGGCACAATATCAGGCGGGCCAACGTCGCAGTCGCGGCAATTCAGTCCTCCGGGGTGCAAGCGGCGCTATTTTTGGCGGACATGGACAGGGCGTTCGACTCACTCAGCTGGACGTACCTCTTCTCACTGCTGCCGCGGCTGAACCTAGGGCCGGTATTCCTGTCCTATGTGAAGTTGCTCTACACTAACCTTACGGCCTCGGTCCGGGTAGCGGGGGTGGCGTCCTCGACCTTTCCCATTCGGAGGGGCACCAGACAGGGCTGTCCCCTCTCGCCCTACTTATTTGCCCTAGCCATGGAACCCCTGGCCGCCTGGGTCCGCATTGACGCGCAGATGAGGGGCTTTGAGTGGACTGGCCACCTGTCTGACCGCATCGCTCTTTATGCAGACGACGTATTGTTTTTCCTCACAGACCTTAATAAGTCCGGGCCCCGCCTCATGCGCATTCTACAGATCTTTGGTGAGACATCGGGCCTGTACGTGAATCCACGTAAATCCACTCTCTGGATGTTGGGAAGGGGTCCGCCGATCGGAGACTGGGCCGCAGAGCTCCAACAGGACTCAGGAGGAATTAAATATCTAGGGGTGTTCCTTACCGAGATCCCAGCGGTTGCGTGGGAGCGCAATGTGGTGCCTGTTTGGGAACGAACTCAGGCAGACATTAAGGTGTGGTGCCGTATGCCGTTGACCATCTATGGCAGGTCGGCCATATTTAAGATGGTAGCTCTGCCCAGGCTGCTATATCAATTGCAGAACCATCAATACCCGATTCCGCCCTCGTGGTTCAAGCGCGTAAACACGGTCCTGGGACAGTTCCTCTGGGAGGGTGGCTCCATCAGGGTGGCGCTGCGCACATGTTTTCGATCCACGTACGGGGGGGGGGACTGGCGACCTCGGACGTACTTTCCTATTACCAGGCGTCCCATCTTCTCGTCCTAAATGACAGGTGGTATGGGGACAGGGGAGACCCGGCCTATGCGCTGGAAAGATTACTAATGGAGCCACGCACATTACACACACTGCTCCACGCGCCAAAGGTGCGCAGGGCCTTGCCGGCGGTGACGCAGGTTGTTTTCGACGTCTGGCGGCGGGCGCTGAGGCGGATGGCCTGGTGGCGTACCTTGACCGAGGAGACTCCCCTCTGGCGCAATGGCCGCCTCCCGGGCCTTGCTGCCCTGGTGGGATTTGAGGGATGGGATGCTATCGGCATCTCTAGATTGGGTGATGTAATGGCTGGGACGACGCTTAAATCGTTCCAGGAGTTGAGAGTGGAGTTTGACATGCCCAGCACGCAATTTTTCCGCTACTTGCAATTTCGCCACGCCCTGACTCCAGATCTTGAGGGTTTGACTTCACTCCCTGAGTTTAGCCCGCTGGAGGCCGAGTCTTCATGGGGGAGTTGGATACCCCAAAAATTTCTCGCATATATCAATCCCTGATCATACGTTGCTCCTCTGACTTATGTTCACTTAAGGAGGAATGGGAGGAGGATGTGGGGCTACTAGAGGAAGAGGATTGGAATCAGGCGCTGACGAGTTCTCGAGGCGCGGCCATCTCGATTCGCCTTCAGCTGATTCAATTTAAATACTTTCACAGGGTGTACTACACACGACAGAGGCTTTGGAGGGCGGGACTCATTGCATCCCCAGTGTGTACTCGGTGTGGGAGCGAGGAAGGTACGTTCCTTCATACAGTGTGGAGTTGTGGGTGCCTGGAGAGGTTCTGGCGTGGTGTCTGGAGTGGTCTGGATGAGGCGCTCGGATGGGTGCTTCCGCGCACACCGCGCTTGGGTTTACTGCATGTACTGGAGGGAGTGGGGGGCAATCTGTACAAGAGACACCTATTATTACTGGGACTAACAATAGCCAAGCGCGACATAGCTAGGGCCTGGAAAGACCCGCGCCCCCCATCACCTCTCGCTTGGAAGAGAGGCCTGGACTTCTGTATGGGGATGGAGAGGCCCATATTTCTGGCCCGCGGCTGCCCTAGCAAACACTACAAGATATGGAAGACGTGGGCCGACTACAGGGGACTTTGGCTAGAGCCCCCGATGGAGCAGGATCCGTAACCGGACGTATGAGTGTGCGCGATGACCGATTGGATGTGTGTCAATGGCTTGATCGACTGAATGCCGTGCGGGGGGAGGGTTTTGGGTGGGTTAGGAGGGGGGGAAGTTGGGGTTGGGGTTAGGGGGAACAGGTGGGGGGACTTGTATCTTGTGATTGCTCCGATTGTTTTGATCATGAAAGTAATGACGGATTGTGTTATTGTACAACGTTATTGATACCTGGCAGATACCTCTGGGGTACAGAGCTCTGTGGCTATTTATATGATCTGTCAATAAAATCTGTTTTGAAAAAAAACAATGCATTATGAAAAGCGCAAGTATCAAAGGTGGACACAACTGCATATGTATTTTGGCTCAAACTTCCGACGATCATTCTGAACAGACACAGGATTCAAGATAACTTTGATGTTCCATGATCTCACTATACACACAAAACTAGCAAGGCACTTTACAAATCTAGCATACCAAATTATTCTCATATAAAACAAAATACTCAGCCTTCTCTAAACAATATCACAAGTATGTGTCATGTACAAAGCAGAGCAGGAAAGCAAAAAGAGCGTGTAAGCTTCTAATAAACCCATGCTAACTTTACAGGGTGTGACTGAAAGCCTCAGCCCCACGGCATCCTTTCTTCATCAAAGCACGTGATGTAAACGTTTGCCACTTAGAAACGCACACTCCAAGACTAAAAACCAGAGTTAAGTTCACATTTCCAAAAAAAAGTTATTCACTCTTTGATAGAAAGCAGTAGCTAAACAATAAACAATATGCAGAACAATCAAAGTGTCTTAATCCAACACCCTGTAAGCACAGTATGTAGCAACAGCCTCCAACAGGAAGTCATTGTTCTCATCTGAAAACATTTCAGCCATCCAATTCAATAGTGGGAATGAACATACATGTTCCTCAACGACCGGAACCACTATCACCATCGGAGGAAAACTCAGGCCATCTTCAATGTAACTGCGTGCCAAGAACTCAAGCGCCGCTGCAAAAACATTCCAACGTCCCATTATTCCATGTGTGCTGCTAAGGCCATAATCCCGCCGCCAGAACAGAGCACGTCATGAACCACTAAAGGACTCATCAACTGGTGATAATCCGCGTTGGGAGACACCGTACTACAGAGACACAAATCCAGGGCCCAGTCGAAATCACAGCTCAGGCAATGGAAGACAGGCTGACGCATGTAAAAAAGGATAATCAAAACGATAATCCATAAGCTGCACTCAACGTTGCAAGAGGCAGCGCACCATAGTAACTAAGCATTCGGTTGCGGACCAGCAACAACCGAGAAATATTATCGTCCGCTGCAAGATGTGCATCCATTTTTAAGTGAACAAATGAATATAAGCACACTGGCAACTAATGTGACCATTAAGCACAATTCACCGAAGATGCTGCAAAAAATGCAATGAAAAAACACCGACAAGACACCAAATATACTTTCTACAGAAGTCACAAGACCAATTCTTATAATTTTAAAAAAGTAAGCTAACCCCCTACTCGAGGACACATTAAAGATAGTCTAAATTAACTCCCTAAAATTCCACGCCACGTCTGTATTTAACAAAGCATACACTTCTGTGCGGGTGTTTGCTACATGAAGGACAAATGTTTCTCTAGCAGATGTAAGAGCGACCTCTTTTTGAGACAATAGGGCTCTTATACGACTCATTTGGTTGACTCTGCTTTCAAGGTGGAAATCGACAGCCAGATGGAAACATCCAGCTTCCCATGCAGAGGAGTTAACACAACTTTTTTTTAATCAAACCACACGCTCAGTTACCGTAATCATGTAAGCATTGCCTAACATCGCACAATAAGACACACAGCTGAATCGGATCTCCAATGAATGACCACTTCTAACTATTCTCATAGAGCGCCCTGTGCTCTGATTTGACAGTGAGAGAGTGATCGCACCATAGTTTCTACTGCTAATCATTCTCAGCATACGCTACGAATACGATAAAACGTCGATCATTTTTACATCGGTCCTTGATAATATGCCCTGAATTTCGTAACGCGCCCTGCATCACAAAATGCCATGCAGGGCAACGGAACGAAGCGGCATATTATGAACAACGTAAGGCGATAAATTATCGCCACTTTTATCGACAGAAAACTGCAGATAAAGCGGCAATAATGGGCTTGATAATAGGCCCTTGTAAATTCCCATACCAGCCCAGGTTCTGGTGTTAACCTGGGCTGCTATAGAAATTCACAAGGGCATATTATCAAGACCATTATCGCCACTTTATCGGCACTTTCCTGCCGATAAAACCGGCGATAATGTATCGCCTTTTGTTGTTGATAATGTAGCCCGAAATTCGTTTTATTAATTTAATTGTTTACTTACCTACAATCATCCTGATTCTGTTCTTTATCACCCCCCCACCCTGTTCCTCCCCCGCTCCGCCTGTCTCACCGCAACTCCCTCCAGGGGCCGCGTCTGCGCTTGATAATACGGCCTTGTTATTTCCCATAGAAGCCCATGTTAACACCAGAACATAGGCTTCTATGGGAATTCAAAAGGACGTATTATCAAGCCCACCCTCCAAACATTAATAAAAAAAAACAGACAATGCAGGTATGTGGAGCTGGAAGGTCATTTTAAAAATCACTGCCCCAGAAAGGTGTCGTTCCATGCGACGTGTACGGGGAGAGAGAGAGACCTCAAAACATATATATATTTTTTTTAAACCCGAGGAGTGCCGCTCCCCGAGACTGCGGGGAGTAGGACCGTAACCCTCCACCCTGCATACTTCAAAATAAAACCAGAGAAGTGCCGTTCCCCAGTGCTCGGAGCACCTTACAAGCCCCCATTATGCAGACAAATTGCCCCCGTAATTTGCCTCCCGGGACCTAATGAATAAAACTGACTTCTACTTTTTTTTCCACCTTTTCCACCGTGTACAAGTACTGCACGAGTACCCCGCCATTTCTAATTTAAAAAAATAAAAATTGAGCCTAAACATCCATGTACCACCCCCTGACCAAGATAATAGGCTCAGAATGTTTCTACCCTGCCCCCTTTCCTTTTTACTCAACTTTATTTTACTATTTTCTTGTGACTCTGCTCACCCGCCAAACAACATGGCTGCCAACACTTCCTGGTTTGGAGTATTGACAGTTAATCAGCATGCAGCTCCTGTTCATAATTGTAGGTATTTACATGCGTGTACGCCGCGATTTTTCCTTAAAAAAATAAAAATAAATAGAGCCTAAACATCCATGTACGACCCCCTGAGCAAGCCTAGAGGGTCAGAATGTCTCTACCCTACCCCCTTCCCTTATTTCTCAACTTTGTTTTACTGTTTTCTTGTGACTCGGTTCTAGCGAGGCACAAGATGGCCGCCAACACTTCCTGGTTTCGAATGTTGACAGACAGTTCACAACCAATCAGCATGCAGCTCGCGCTCGTAATTGAACATATTTCAGTACGCGTACTGAACTCCGACTCTAGATATCGCTATGATTTTACTTGCAATTTTCTCAGAAACTACTGAACGGATTTACACCATTTAACAAAAAGCACAATCTGCGAACAGAACTCTACCTCTCTGCCAAATTTCGTGTAATTCCGTTCAGCCGTTCGGGCTGTAGCCCTGGCTAAAGGTCCCAATGGAAAATTGCATGGGGAAAACACGTTTTGGGACCCCCCTTTTTTCTCGGCCCCCACTTGACGAATCACCCCCAAACTTTCAGGGAAGGAGCGGCACCAAGCAGGCCATTTTCTTGCATAAATTCACAAAGATTCGTCCACCGGCGCTAAAGTTATTCCAAATAGAATGTTGTGGATTTCCTATGGAAACTAGGTCCTAATTATAACTACCTACTGGCGACTGCCAGTAGGTAATATATATATATATATATATATATATATATATATATATATATATATATATATATATATATATATATATATACATATATATATATATGTATATATATATATATATATATATATATATTACAAAGATTACAGGGACGTGATAGGCTCAGATTTCACTACTACAAAACCAGTGAAATTCAGCAGTTATCGTTACCTGAGCTAAGTACATTTATGCCCCGCAATGCACCGCTTAGCTTATGACCTCAGATATTACATCATTTATGGCATGTCCACTGACATCACTGATGACATCTCAAATTACATCTCTGATGACATCATCCAGTGATTGTCATTATTTTCTGAATGTTTTTGTGTGTTAAACGTATACACTAATGTACCACAAAAGCTAAATTAGTATACTTTGTGTACTACTAGAGTGATTACTTTTTTAAACATAGTTTATATGAGTCACTGTGTGACTGTGTGTATCCATGTATGAGTGGGTGTCTGAGTGACTGTACAGGTGTGTGAGAGGGTGTGTAATTGACTGTATGGGTGAGTGAGTGGGTGCCTGAATGGCTGTACGAGTGATTTACTTGGTGCATAAATGTATGCATGAGTGAGTGAGTGGCTGTTTGAGTGAGTGTTTGGTTAAGTGAGCTGGTCTGTGAGTGGCTGTATGGAAGAGTTAGTGTCTGTAAAATTGTCTGTATGGGTGAGAGAATGGCTGTGTGAGTGGTTGCATGATTTGTGAATGGGTATGTAAGTGGCTGTATGGGTGTGTGTAAATGGTTGTATGGGTGAGTGAGTAGCTCTGTAGAGAGGCTGTATGGGTGAGTGTGTGAGTGGCTGGATAGGTTAATAACTGGGTGTGTTAGTAGCTGAATGGGCGAGTGTGTGGCTGTGGGAGTGTCTGTGTGGGTGGGTGACTGGTTGTATGATCAGGCTATAAGTGAGTGAGTGAGTGGGTGTATGAGTGAGTGACTCCACTGATAAGTGAGTGGTTGTGTAAGTTTTTGTATGGGTTGGTGAATGGGTATGTGAGTGGTTGTTTGGGTGTGTGAATGGGAATATGAGAAGTTGTATGGGGGTGTGAGTGGGTGTGTGAGTGGTTCTGTGGATGATGCCATCAGTGAAGTCATTTTAGATGTCATCAGTGATGTCACTGGCCATGTCATGAGTGATGTAATATGTGAGGTCACAAGCAGTGCATTATGTGGCTTAAGTTATAGTTGGACCCCTCTCACCACAGAAGACACCTTAAAGACAGCAAAAAGCATCCACTCCGGAGCACCATCTGACCCCTGCCCACTGCACATCTTCCACAGGGCCTGCCATCCCGGTACTAAGCAGGTTCATCCTTCTTAACTTCTTATTATATAAGCTCAGGTGCATTCAGGCGGGTATAACTGTAAACCACGTCATCAACTCTATCTTGATTGTCATTAGTCCAAAGATAATCAAACTTAAATTACTCTCTCATGATCATTTACATGTCACATCCTCATCCACCTGAATTGATAAGGATTGAAATGAATAGAACAGCATAAATACTTATCTTTGTTGAAATTATCATAATGTAAAAATTGCTGACTGTCTAGTTTTCGATAACAATGGATTGAATTCCATCAACTGGGAGAGTTCCCTAACCCTTTTACTAGTGTTTACCCCCATATCTTAAATACCGCTCTTGTTAGTAGAGTAATTCTGCTAAAGTCAAAGGCAGCTTTCCATCAAGAGAGCAAAATCAACAGAACACACATTCCAGTGCAATGGTTATGAGATTACATGTTGCAAAGATATAATTTGAACACCTGAGTCTATAACTGTTGACTGGTATTCAGCAATCCGAGGTTCAATCACAGATCAGTAGGAATAAAGTCAAGTCATGTTCTGAATCAAGGAGTTACGAAAAGGGGCGTATTCTTGTTTTGTATACCACACCTACCACCAAAGATTGTATGCCGATGATTGATCAAGGATTAAAAAGAAGCAGTGTCCAGAGTCAAGAGTATGATAGAAACATTGCTGCTAATGTTGACCGTGCTATGCTGGGGAGTCTGGGCACCATCGTTTTCTCCAGCAGTGGAACCATTGACACATTTTGTTGTCTTTCCTAAATTTATCCAAGGAACCAGATTTTCCCCTGCAACAGCTTCCTCATGACCACAGTGTCCCTGTGACACTCATGATCAATACCTACCACTTATCAGCAAACTGATTTTGGAATCACAAACCTGGAGCCACACAAGTAATCCTAGATCTGTCACAGGCAGTTCTTCTATCTGTTTGAAGGTCATACGTCCTCTCCTTCTACCTCATAGGGTTTCTGATAGCTGGTTTGTAATGCCTCTATCACTTCAGTGTTATTATTCTCCACACACAATGGTTTCTCTCTGGCCAATACGAGAGTAGACTGGCGAACTAGAAAGTTCAATTGCTTCACTTGGTATTGGGGAGTGGATGTCTTAAAATTTAGTCAGCAGGATTGCAGTTCTTTTGGAGTTAGGGCTCTATCTTAAACCATATTCCATGAACCACATTCCATGACTTTCTATTTATTATAATATTATATTTTTAATATCCCTTTCACCACTCCACGAACACTGCACAACACATTTCTTCACAAAAAAGTGCTCCTATGTAGTTCCGCAAGTCGCAGCACGCCCCAAGCACCAGCTGTTTGGGATGGCCCCACTGATGAAGCATGTCACATTGGGGCAACCCTGGGTGAGTGAGGGGACTAGCAAATAATTTTCTTTTCTTTGGACAGGGGTCTTGTTTTTTCACACATTCAGCGGAATCCCCATTCCCTTGGTTAGGTTTTTTGAATCTGACATTTATTTTTTGTGAACTCCAGGTAAAACCTGATGATCAGTCACTATGATAAAAATGTCGTAATACAGGGATGTTAAAAAGCTAAGATGCCCAATTCAACAGTCAGAATGTATTTTTCCAGATCATGGTATTGATGCCAGGCCTATGGGGCTGGCATTAACAGTTAGTTTGGTTCAAAGGCTGTGGTCAAAATACAGAAATATGATCAACAAAGGTAACACTCTTTTATTTGTTTCTGAAGCTGTGGCACATTTGTGAGACCAGACAAAGCTTCCCAAGATAAGTGCTTTTAAAGGCAAAATCCTGGATTAGGAGGAGCAATATTTTACCACATTTAGAAAAGATCTCAAATGAGCAGATCTGTAGAGGCAGGCTTATTATCCACTCTGGTGATTTTATCTGGGCCTGGCTGCATGCCAGTATCAGTGAAAATATAACCACAAATCTTTACTTTTGATCCGTCCAATTCACATTTGTCATCAGTCAGCATGGACAACCCCAATTGCACAGTACAACACACCTCAAATAGTGCCAGATCCACTTAATCTTTAGTGCTGCCAAAGAATAACAAGTTGATGTAATTAAAACTGTTTCTTATGGAGCAAATGTAATTCTAAACTTTTCTTGAAATACCTCAGCCTCTATAAAAGTTTCAAAGGTTAGAATGATGATAGGGGCAAAGTCCTAGATGAGTACAAAATGTAGTAATATGATATGATTGCAAGCCGAGTTCTAGCTGCTGATACACCCTGCAGAGGTCGAGGTTGCAAACATGCACGCATTCTTGAGGCAGGTGATCATGTCATTTAGGTGAGGGCCTATGTGTAGTTACCTCTGGAGGGCAGTGTTGGGTATGCCTATCTCATTACAAAAATATATTTTGCTTGTGTTTCTTTGGACACTGTCACAATGGGCAACACCAGTGGGACCAGTGACGTGCACAATGAAATATTGATCCAGTTGTCTTCTATTGCCTCTTCTACTTGCTGCTGTTGGAGCACAGGCGTCTGTTGGTGAGTCTGAGCCACAGGGTGAATAGCTTTATTATTGTGGACTGTTATTTGAGTGTCTCGTTTTTCTCAGATCATGGAACAGCGACCACTGCGCCTTCGGCCTGGTCGCCCCCACGCTCCTCGCTTCTCCTGCTTCTGAGCCCCCTGCTGCCTGTGCCTGAGCCTCCTGCTGCCTGTTCGCCGATCCCGGCGCCCCAGCCGCCGCAGGGCCGCCCGCCAAGCCCGCACAGATTTTCGCGACGCGGCCCCGCCCCCGCGAGCCGATTGGCTCACACGCTCCCGCCTCCCAGCGAACCCTCCCTCCCGGCTCCCTTCTTATGACGCACCCAGAGCGACCGCACAGCGGACGCGTGCAGCGGGAGCACCGAATGAGCGCCGAAGGTGCGCCAAAGGTAAGCCCGTCTGCGCCCGTCCGCGCCTGGACCGCGCCCAGTGCCAGGACCCCTGGCCTCCACCGACGGAAGCCGACCCGACGAACCTACGACGCCACCGAACTCAACGCACTCAACGCCGGTAGAATCCCGGGCTGCTATCGAGCCGCCCCGAGACGCACCCACGGACCCTTCTGCTGCCTCTCCTGCAAGTTCACCTGCACTCGGACCTGCACCACACCAGCACCGACCAAGCCGAACTCCAGCAGCAACCACCTCAAGTGCATCCTGCTCAACACCCGCTCCGTCCACAGACACGCCGTCGAGCTCTGGAACCTGCTCGACACCACAGCCCCAGGCGTCGCCTTTCTCACGGAAACCTGGATGAACGCCTCCTCAGCGCCCGACATCGCCATCGCCATCCCGGACGGCTACAAGATCATCCGGAGGGACCGCGTCAACCAGACAGGAGGAGGCATCGCCATCATCCACAGGAACACCATCCGCATCACGATCAACACCGACGACACCCTCGCACCCGCCGAACACCTGCACTTCCAGATCCTCATCAACCCCAAGACCACCCTCAGAGGCACCCTCATCTACAGACCCCCAGGACCACGCACACAATTCAGCGAAGACATCGCCGACTTCATCAGCCCGCACGCCCTCCCCTCCGCTGACTACATCCTCCTCGGGGACCCCAACTTCTACCTGGAGAACAACATCGACCGCAACACCACCACCCTGCTGGACAACCTCGCCAACCTCGGTCTCAAGCAGCTGGTGACCACCCCCACCCACTACGCCGGACACACACTCGACGCCGTCTTCTCATCCAGCAAGGACGTCGCCTTCAGCCACGCCACCGGACTCCACTGGACGGACCACAGCTGCGTCCACTTCAGCTTCAGAAGGACCACGATCCACCACCACCAGCAACGGGTTGCTCACAGAAGCTAGAACAAGATCACATCCGACCAGCTCGCGACTTCCCTGAACATGAACCCTCCCACCAGCGCACCGAACCCAAGCCAGGCGGCCACCAACCTCACGAAGTGGATCAGCAACTGCGCAGACGACCTCGCCCCCCTGAAGACCGCGCCTAGCAGACCCGGCAACAAGAAAGCCCCATGGTTCTCCGACGAACTCAAGAGCTCCAAGAAGAACTGCCGAGCCCTCGAGAAAGCCTGGCGCAGAGACCCTACACCGATCAACATGACTACCCTCAAGCTCACCACCCGTAAACACCACCAACTGATCCACGCCACCAAGAAAACTGCTTTCAAGGAATGACTGGACAACAACGCCCACAACAGCAAGGAACTCTTCAACATCGTTAAAGAGCTCTCCAACCCCAACGCCGGAAACAACGACATCACCCCATCGCAAGACCTCTGCAACTCCCTCGCCTCCTACTTCCACAACAAGATCGCGGACATATACAACAGCTGCAGCCCTCAACCGACGCACGCCACGACTGAACCACCAACCCCCACCACCATCCTCCGCGCCTGGACCCCGATCAGCACCGAAGACACCGTCCGCACGATGAACTCTATCCACTCCGGTTCCCCGACCGACCCCTGCCCTCACCACGTCTTCAACAAGGCAGACGCTGTCATCGCACCCCACCTGCGGGACATCATCAACACCTCCTTCGACACCGCCACCTTCCCGGAGAGCTGGAAGCACGCCAAACTCAGCGCTCTACTAAAGAAGCCATCAGCCGACCCCACCGACCTCAAGAACTACCGCCCCATCTCGCTGCTCCCGTTTCCTGCAAAAGTCATCGAGAAGACCGTCAACAAGCAACTGGCTGCCTTCCTCGAGACGAACGGATCCCTCGACCTCTCGCAGTCTGGCTTCCGGGCCAACCACAGCACTGAGACCGCCCTGATCGGAGCCACCGATGACATCCGAGCCCTGCTCGACAACGGAGAGACAGCGGCCCTCATCCTCCTAGACCTCTCCGCGGCCTTCGACACGGTCTGCCACCGAACCTTAGTGCAGCGCCTCAGCAACGTCGGAATCCAGGAGAAGGCACTGGAATGGATCACCTCGTTCCTCGCCGGAAGGACACAGAGAGTCCGCCTTCCCCCGTTCAGATCAGAAGCCACCGAAGTCATCTGCGGCGTCACTCAAGGCTCCTCGCTCAGCCCAACCCTCTTCAACATCTACATGAGCCCCCTCGCAGCCATCGCACGCCAACACAACCTCAACATCATCTCCTATGCCGACGATACCCAGCTGATCCTCTCCCTCACCAACGACCCCGCCACCGCCAGAGCCAACCTTCACGAAGGGATGACAGACGTAGCCAAGTGGATGATGAGCAGCCGCCTGAAACTGAATGCGGACAAGACGGAAGTCCTCATCCTGGGATCTTCACCCTCCGCCTGGGACGACTCCTGGTGGCCCCCCGCCCTGGGCAGTGCACCCAAACCAACAGACCACGCACGCAACCTGGGCTTCATCCTGGACTCCTCCCTCTCCATGACCAAACAAGTAACGCCGTCTCCTCGTCATGCTTCAACATCCTGCGCATGCTATGCAAGATCTTCCGGTGGATCCCCACCGAGACTAGGAAGACGGTCACCCAGGCCCTCGTCACCACCCGTCTGGACTACGGCAACTCTCTCTACGCCGGAACCACCGCCAAACACCAGAAGAGACTCCAGCGGATCCAGAACGCATCAGCACGACTCATCCTGGACATCCCCCGTCGCAGCCACATCTCCGGACACCTGAGAGACCTGCACTGGCTCCCGGTCAACAAGAGAATCACCTCCCGTCTCCTCACCCACGCGCACAAGGCCCTACACAGTCAAGGCCCAGGATACCTCAACAGCTGCCTCAACTTCTACGCTCCCACACGCCAACTTCGATCAACCGACCACGCCCTCGCTGCAGTCCCCCGGATCCGAAGAGCCACCACAGGAGGAAAGGGCCTTCTCCTACCTGGCCGCCAAGACGTGGAACTCCCTCCCGACCCACCTCCGCCTGACCCAGGACCACCTCGCCTTCAGGAAGCAGCTCAAGACCTGGCTGTTCAAGCAGTAGCAGACCCCCCTCACCCAGCGCCTTGAGACCCTCCGGGTGAGTAGTGCGCTATATAAATGCTGTCATTGATTGATTGATTGATTGAACAGTGTCGGAAAACATCCTATGATTAGATATGGAGAGAAAACTGAATATCATCGCATTAGTCGCATGAGTTGCCCAGTTGCATTGCTCAGGGTACAAGGGGCTAGTTTCTTGCTGCAGAACACATCTATATCTTCCTATTTAGATTTACTGCTATAGTTGAGTCTCACAGACTTTCCTGATGGAATATGTCTATGTGAGAGGGTGAGAGCTTTGGCCGCATTAACATCTTTAATTCGAATGCACACATAATTTTGCACACAGTCTCAATGTCCAAGGCTAATGTTATTGGGACCTTGCATACTTACAGAGCAATGGAAGCCAGCTTCTTTATATCTTTCATATCCATCATGTTCACTTCTTCAGACCGTTCTCTATTGCCCCTGAGATTTCTCTCCAACACAGCCATTATGTAGAGCTGCTCACCTTTCTGTCTGAAGTCAATTTGTGAGAGAACATAACTTATATATTTGTAAAGCGGATTTTTACCCGTAGGAATCTGGGCTCTGAATAACGGATGTTTGAGTAGACCCGCTGGGATTTGACCCTCTGACCATGAGGTTAGACACAGGCCCCTGCAGTGGCACACTAGTCCACTGTGCCACCAGACTTGCCTAGTGATTGTCTTTGTTGCAGTAGTGAGAATTCTGGACAATGGCTTGGCAAATTCCATTTGGGGTTATGCCACCCTACCGTAATAGCCAGTTCTCTCTCCTATTAAGTGTTTCCTAAAGAAGCCCACATTTCTATAGAGAGATGGCAAGATCAAGAGCCAATGCCCAAGATGTCTGCCCATACTTTTCCACCCACACCCTGGATGGGCTCCCTCAGTCACAGCACAGGCTGAACAGCACATTCCACCAATAAGACGTGCGTTCAGCGCCAGCATACAGAAGTCATCCCTTGGTGTTTTCAGAAACCTCTGGCTAATACCAGATGGAATCAGCAACATCTACGCCTGGCGGCCTAGAAACTTCAGGAAATTGGCAGAGTGAGACATCAGTGAGGTCTCCTTTTCTTGAGTTGCATTACTAGAGAAGAGGAAAGCCTTTGCCACAACCTCCTAAGCAGCGAGAATCTGCAATATCAGTTCCACTTCCTACATGTAGGGAGAAAGTCCCCAAGAGGTCAGTCTTGTTTAGTTTCCTGGCTCATGAATAAAGTATTTTCTCTTGCAAGTTAGTACTCCACCAGCAGAAATACTGTTGCAATCAGCAGGAAAGTGTTCCTGTACAGCCCACTGGCAAACACGGGCATGAATTAAGCAATGTGTACTTTCCAAGCTTCAAGAGAAAACATTTTTCTCTCCAGGTGGCTGTGATGCCTTATGCTGGTTGTGACATAGACATAATTCAGGCTTAATTAAAAGTATATTTTGACACAATCCTGGTAATAAATTCTACATATACCAAGTCTGGCCCTGCAGCCAATACCCACTATTTTCCTGTGTATGTGCCATTGGAAAATGAATGTTTAGGGTACACTGAATGCCACTAGCAGAGGCAGCTGCTCCATTAGAGCGGAGCCCCCCCCGCCACCACCAGCAAATAAAATGATAATAAAATGGGTTTTAAACCCATTTTAATATCGTTTTATTTTAATCCCCTCAACCCGCCCCCAGGACTATGAGAAGTCTTGAGGGCAGGTTCAGGGAATGATACTCCCTGGGAGTGCAAGTTGCCAGTGCCCAGGGCAATCCTGAAGCTGCTCTCATACTACAGCAGCTTTAGTATTGATCGCAGGGCAGGCTGTAAGCTTTTGACAGCAGTGCAGATGGCGATTCTTAAGGAACGGGCACTGTCGCAGGGAAAACGCATGTTGGTTGTTACCCCGTATCCTGCACTAGAGGCAGTGACGAAAGCCAGTGTACCGAATGCCAAAGCTTTGCACCCACGGCGGATACAATGGGCAGCATCATTGACGTCTCCGGATGTCACATTTATTTTTGATGCCTCCCTAGAGTCGCAAGAGTTTTTGCAGTATGAATTTATTCATCCTGCGCCTTTGACTATGCGGCCTTTGGAGGATTTCCATTGCATCATATACACTGATGGTTCAGCGCAAGTTGCGCATGGGTCTAAGCACGCATACGTTTCAGCTTGCGACATTGTGATAGGTGCCATGGTGAATGATGATTTCAAGTCCAGGGTCGTGCACACGCAGACTTTAGGGGACTGTACCGCACAATTGGCAGAGCTTCGTGCTCTGATGCTTGCATTGGAGTACGCTGATCCTAGTGTGACGACTCTTATTGTACATGACTCTTACTACTGTGTCCAGTCTTACAATGAAAACCTGTTCTTTTGGATTCAGAATGATTTTCGTGATTCCAAAGGTAGCACAATAAAACATAAAATGATCTGGGTCCGAGTGGCTGAGCTTAAAGAGCAGTTGCCACTCGTGTTTGTAATTCATACTCTCGGTCAACAGCGCGTAGGAGTTCACGATGTTGGCAATTCATTGGCCGATGAGGCTGCAAAATCAGCAGTATAGACATATTTGGTTGCAGCAGTTACACATTCCAAAAGTAAGATTGCTGATGATATCTTGGCAGCCGTTGCTGCGACTGAGAAGGAAAGTAAATATCCTAAGGGGTTCCCTTCGAAGTATTCATACCACTTAAGTTCTGATAAAGTTCCTTATGTGAAAATTCCTGACGTTGGTGGAAGGTTGATTCCCAACGCGCACCGCAGGCCAGCGCTGATTACTGCAGCCCATGAAGGTGTTGCGTCTGCGCATGCGGGCGTTTCGGCTACTGTATCTCAGTTACAACAACGTTTCTGGTGGCGGGGACTGTAGAAGCAGATACGTGATTATGTCCTTCAATGTGACATTTGCCAGCAGATTAAACCTTCAACTGCTGCGCGTCCGCCCCAGACACAGTTGTACGTTTCTAATAAACCACTTGGTTGTGTTTACTTAGATCACTGCGGTCCTTTTTCTTCTCATACTGCGTATAAGTACATCTTAGTAGCAGTAAATTCATGCACACGCTTTGTATGGGTGTGGCCACACCGCAGCGCTGATTCACGAACTGTCATAAGAGACTTGCGTGTCTTTGTAGGGATTTTTGCCTGTGGTACATTCCATTCGGATCAGGGTCCGGCTTTCGCCTAAAAGGCGTATAAGGATGCCATGGCTTCGTTGGGGGTCCAAGTCAAGTTTTCGTCTTCATACAGACCGGAGGGTAATAGTGTCGTGGAACGAAGGAACCGAGATTTAAAGCAGTCTTTGACAGCTAGAGTTATAGGCACTGGCAGGTACTGGCTGGCTCACCTCAATAGCGTGCAGCGTGCTCTAAATAATCTCCCTAGAAGGTCTCTGGGTGAGCGGACCCCATACGAAATGCTCTTTGGTATCAAGATGTTTGTACCGGACCTTGACGGTCTAGACCAGGCGGCTGTTGCTGCCTCCTTTGACGTAGATGAACATTGCAATGTTTTACAGAATCTACAAGAGACGAGAGACATTCTTGCAAAGGAACATTTGCCCTCCACCTCGGATGATGCATTGCAGATCCCGGTAGTTGGCTGGCTACCCCAAGTTGGTGAACTGGTTCGAGAGAAGATCTAAAACAAGAAAGAATTTGGTCCCTCTTATCGAGCTCCAGTTCCTGTGCTTGGTGTGAAGGGCACAAGAACAGTCATTTTACCACCACTTCCAGGTCGTAAGGAAAACAGGTATATCTCCATTGACAATGTCAAGATACAGAGAGTGGCTGATTCTTCTTAGTATTACACCGGCAGTCTCATGTCCTTCGATTTTGAGAAATTCTGTTTTGGCCCCGGCTTCTGATCCAGTGCCTGATGTTGCCCTCGAAATGCCTGCAATTTCTAGTCCTTTATTGAGTACACTGCCTGGTACTCAACTTGATGAATCTGACTACACTTACCCAACTGACTTATCGATGCCTGATTTGCAAACTCGCTTGGCTACAGAATCCAGATTTTAATTTGACACTGATTCACGAACATCGAGGAAACCTTCAAAGGTCTCAGTTTTGGCTAAATTGTTTAAAAACATTTTTTGATTCCCCCTTGGACCTACATTTGGTTGGTGCTTTTTTCAATTTACCTTTTCATGTAAATTGGCTTTGTGGTATATTTTTTTCGGCTTGTCAATGGACACTATGTCGAGGAGAGAACATGCATTCGACATGTCAATGGAACATTGGCTCCCCATTCCTCATCACACAGATTGAAGAGAGACTTGGCTTTTGTTAACATCACTGCTTGGCCTGTTTTAGATTGTATTGTATAGGATGCTGTTCGTTTTCAAATTCATGGGCCCACTGAAGTTATAAATGTCCCTAATGTGCTTAGAGTTTCTATGGGGGATGTAATTAAACAAAATATACGTTCTGATGATTGGGATGTTCGGGGCGTAGAAGCTTTGCTTTCTGATCTGAAATATTATGCTGCCTTTGATGCTGAAGATTTGTATTTAGAATCCGCTAATTACGGTGCTTTATATTGTTACCAACATTTTGGCAATCACTACCTGCATAAAACTAATACCAGGAGGAACACTGTAAATTATACACAATGGGAGCATTGTCCAGCTCCTATACAAGGCAGTTCTGCGTCCTCCTTTTTGAAAAGGTTCACTTATTTTACGGATTTTAATCAGTCAAATCCCAATGCATTTTATTTTAAGATGACCGAAAAGTCCACATCCAAAGTTAGACTTACCGATACTAAATTATTGTATTCGAAGTCCTTTCTAGACCAGTTAGCTGTGGGTGGCTACGAGTTATGGAAGGATACAATTGACCTCAAATCAGTTTGGGGTTCGAAAAGCTGGCAAGTGCAAGGCACTGAGGCTTTGCACCGTGCATGCCTCATCCCGAACCATATGTTGTTCTTGAATTCTACAATTTCACAGACGACATGCTTTGGATTGGCTACTACAAAAAAATTAAATGCTCTTTCTTTTCCTGAATTGGAAGAGTATTCCGGTTGGAATAATGTTACTAAATTTTCGATCAGAGAGTTACAAACTCCGTTGCTAAATTCTTCCTTTAACATATCCAGTTTGGATCCCAAGGGTTGGTTGCTCTGGCACAGAAGTGCTGATTCTTGCCAGCATCGTTTTCTGGGTTTGGCTCCAGGCTTTACACAGGTCAGGGTGGATTCCCGTTTTGAAAGTGGCCATTCTGTTACCACCTATTCTGCAGGCAAATTATGTCAGAATTGGCTCAAACATTCCACTTTCACGTCGGTTTAATTACATTTATCTAAACTGACTGACGATGTTGATCTGAATGATTTTATGAAGGGCCCAGCTAACGGCAGATCTAAAAGATGGATATATGCTATTTACAACGAAGTCTGGAAAACGTCCCAGATTGAGGCGGCTACCCGCATTAGAGCTATAGATCAGGCTAATTTAGAGAAAGTGCTAGCAGTTGTAGATAACAGCATTAATACGCTTTCTTCTCGCATTTACACGTTGGACAATATTGTATCGTCTGCTGTTGATATTGTGCAGGATGAAGTGTCTGTTTTGTACCATGGTCAAAATCAATTGCGTTCCATTATGCAGTTTGCATGGACTTTGTAAACGTTGAAAGCTGGCAAAGTGCCATGGCATTGCATGAACACGTCATCATTGTTTGCCCCGTTTAATTTGACTCATCAGCAGCGTTTACTGTCAATGAAAGATGCATCCTTTTCTATGTTACACATTGAAAGGTTAGAACCATTGCCGTTTTCTGTGGCAGAGGCCAATTCAGCAACGTGGCTTATCCACGGGTTAATAACTCTCCCGTTCCCTCTGTTCAAGTTCGAGGGGTGTATGAAGTACTTTGCAATTGGTAGATATGAACCTCTTGGGAGTGCTTATTTCGATGAAGCTTGGTCGCTTCCATTTACCTATAGATGCCTTAGGGAGGGTAAGGAAGTTTATTTGAATGGTGAAGATTGCACTGAAACACCTGATCACTCATTGATGTGTAGACAAATCCAATTACATGGCTCTTGTAACCAGAATGAGCCGAATTTAGCCTGTATTTTGAAAGGTACACCGAGGCCTGCTATCGTGCCCACATTCACATTACTGGCAAATGGGAATTATTTACTTTTAAACAATGAAGATTGCTGTGGGCTAATAAAAGGGATTGCTTATTTAGTTACCATCAGTGAGCGTGTGGTTTGCTGTAAGAATGTAATGTATCCTCCCCCGCATGGGAAGCTTGATGTTTCCATCTGGCCCACGATTCCAACCTTGAAAGCAGAGTACAACAAGATGAGTCGCCTAGGAGCTCTATTGTCCCAGAAAGAAGTTGGCCTCACATCTGCTCGTGAGACATTCGTCCTTCACGTGGCTAACACCCGCACACAGGTGCATGCTTTATTAAATACTGATTTTCCCTTGCATTTCGGTGAATTAATTCACACTATCTTTAATGCATCCTCCACAACGGGACTTGCCCACTTTTTTAAAGTTATAAGCAGTGGCCTTGTGACTTCTTTTCAAACTATATCCGGTGTCTTCCCTGTTTTCTTTCATTCGATTTTTTCCAGCCTATTTTGTGGATTTCCCTTGCTACTGGCTCTAGCTGCAGGCGTCCTTTAACTGTTTTGTTTAATTCGAAATGGATGCACGTCCTGTGTTGCAAAAAGAGCTGTCACGTCTGGCGCTGCTTCGCAACCGAATGCTTGAGTACTATGGAGCGCTGCCTCTTGCTACTTTGAGTGCGGTTTATGGATTATCGTTTCGATTTTTCTACTTTACATGTGTCCAGCCTGTCTTTTATTGCCTGAGTGGCGATTTCGACTGGGCCTCGGATTTGTGTCTCTGCAATATGGTGTCTCCCGATGTGGATTATAATCAGTTTATGAGCCCATTTAGTTGCTATGAATTGCTTTGTTCTGACGTAGGGATTATGGCCTTTGCAGCGATGCATGGAATACTGGGTCGTTGGAATGTGTTCGCAGCGGCGCAAGATTTCTTGGCACACAGGTTCATTGAAAACCCACGAGTTGTTCTCTGATGGTGCTAGAGGCTCCGGTAATTGAAGAACATGTATGTTCTTTCCCACTTTTAAATTGGATGGCTGAACTATTTTCGGATGAGGACAGTGACTTCCTATTGGAGGCTGTTGCTGCATATTTTGCATATTCATTGTTAGGATGACATTCTTCATTGCATCTCTCTCCCATTGCCGAGGTTATTTAGTGGACATTGAACATTTTTTATTTTTTCAAGCCTCTACAAAAAAAAATTCTCTACCCCAGGCCTATTGACTTTGCAGAGGCCAATGACTGAAATGTATTGGATTTACATTATTATTTGACTAGGAGGATTTTGAAAGACAAACATTTTTTTTCTTCTTATTTTTTCCCTTGTGCAAATTTGAGCTGACTGTCGTTCTTGAACTCTGCATTCCTAAAATTTGCCCCTTATCTTATATTATCTTATCCGTGCTCGGATCAAGGGAGGGTGTCATGTAGAAAGGCTTTGCCTTCACACTGTGTTAAGTTAGCATGAGCTTATTAGAAGTTTAAACACCATTTTTCCTTTCTGCTGCTTCTGCACACGACACATATTGTTATTAATGCTTTGAGCCTAGTAGAAGATTTTGCTTCACATGAGAATAATATGTTTTCCTATAGTATCAGATTTGCTTGGTAAGCTATGTCTGAACAGTGAGTGCCGAGGCCTTGAACGTTATTTCGACACAGTGGTTGTTGTTCGGTCTGATCAGCGCACGTCCTAGACATAACATATATGCAGCTGTGGCCAACTCTGGTTTTTGGTGCGTTTAATAATGCACTGCGCAGAGAATGCACACACACTTGATGAATATTCGCAGGCAGAGAGCTGGGGTAGAAGATGATGTGATCCCTTTCTACTAAGACCAGAGGTATGGGGCCGCCCTTCTAAAACCCAAAGAGACCTTCTTTAGATATAATAGAATAGGATCACTGAAATAATATCGACTGCCAAAATATCGAGTACCCAAAATATCGAGGAAAAAATATCTACAGCAAAAATATCGAGTTTGTATGTACAAACAGGTAAGTACAAAAATATCGAGTACAAAATATCGTTTACAATAATATAGATGTAAAAAATATTGACTTTATTAAAAACAGTGTTAAATTAAATTACAATTTAAAATTAATTACTAAAATATACTTACAAAAACTTAAATTAAATTATAATAATTAAATATGTAATTAAAGTTATAAAAAAAATTTAACAATCATATTTATTAAAACATATATATATATATATTAACATATTATAATTAAATATTATCCTATTTTATTTACGTACAATAGCAAAATGTAAAAAATACTATTCCCACTCCAGTGGGTGCAACAGTAGGGAAAGCGTTGGATAGCGTAGGGGTAAAAAATACTATTCCCACTCCAGTGGGTGCAACAGTAGGGAAAGCGTTGGATAGCCTAGGGGTAAAAATTACTATTCCCACTCCAGTGCGTGCAACAGTAGGGAAAGCGTTGGATAGCGTAGGGGTTTAAATTACTATTCCCACTCCAAAGAGTGCAACAGTAGGGAAAGCATTGGATAGCGTAGAGGTAAAAATTACTATTCCCACTCCAGTGGGTGCAACAGTAGGGAAAGCGTTGGATAGCGTAGGGGTAAAAATTACTATTCCAACTCCAGTGGGTGCAATAGTAGGGAAAGCGTTGAATAGCGTAGGGGTAAAAATTACTATTCCCACTCCAGTGGGTGCAACAGTAGGGAAAGCGTTGGATAGCGTAGGGGTAAAAATTACTATTCCCACTCCAGTGGGTGCAACAGTAGGGAAAGCGTTGGATAGCGTAGGGGTAAAAATTACTATTCCCACTCCAGTGGGTGCAACAGTAGGGAAAGCATTGGATAGCGTAGGGTAAAAAATTAATTAAAAGTAATTAAGAATTTAATATAATATAATAATTAATCAATTAAAATTACAAATTAAATTTAATTAGCAATTCTAATTTAATTAATTACCCATAAAATAAATAATTAACAATTAATTTTACAATACCAATAAATATGTTTACATATTTAATTAATTATAATTAAATTACTTCCCACCCAATTCCCCTATAAACCCACAACCCACTACAGAAAATAAATTAGAATAATTAACATAATTAACAATTAATCAATTAATTTAAATTAATTGCCAATTATATTTTAATTAATTACCAAATAAAAATTAATTAACAAATAATTAAAAATGTATAACAATAAATAAATGTACATATTTAATTAATTATTATTAAATTACTTCCCACCCAATTCCACTATAAACCCACAACCCGCTACAGAAAATAAATTAGAAAAATTAACATAATTAACAATTAATCAATTAATTTAAATTAATTGCCAATTAAATTTTAATTAATTACCAAATAAAAAATATATTCAAAATTTATAACAATAAATTAATTTACATATTTAATTAATTATTATTAAATTACTTCCCACCCTATTCCCCTATAAACCCACAACCCGCTACAGAATTAAATAACGCAAACATTTAAAAATACAAATTTCATTAATTATTAATATTTATAACATAAATACACAATTTTCACACATATAATAACAAAATACACACTATAAATAATTCAATATTATTAAAAATTAGATAATTTTAATAACCTATATTATATACTTTAATATTTTAACTGTCTATATTTTTAACAGTCGATATTAATTTACTTACCTTAAAAACGATATTTTTGCTGTCTATATTCTGTCCAGTCGATATTTTGTCCAGTCGATATTTAAAACTCGATATTCTGTCCATTCGATATTTTGAAGTCGATATTATGACTGTGCACCAATAGAATATACTAGCAAGGGAGGGTAAGACTGAGGTGACATTTAGTCTTCTTCCCTTTAGCATTTTAACATGCTGTCTCCCTTTGTATTTTATGGACTAGTAACTATGCTTATAACCTTGTTGCTTATAATATGTTTGTTTGTATTAGCTAAGATACTGCCCCTGAGAACATGGCATTAGAAATAAATATTTCAAACTTGCACGTGTCTTTATTTAGTCCTCGTTCTGGATTGGTATGTTAGTATAACGAAAGAGTGTTCATGTGTTCCACGTTACCTGAGGTGTTCTAAGTCCATGTTCTGGGTTGTCTAATCATTGGGGGTATAGAAGAACCAATGAGACACTGATTGCTAGTCTGGTAGGGTATTATGGATACTGAGGTGAGTTTTGGTACACCCTAATTCACTGAGGCTCTAAGTCTCTATGCACAGTTCTGTGTAGGAGCAGAATCTCTGCGACAGTGCAAGGCAGAGGGCGAGAAGGGTGCAAGGCAGAGGGGAGAAGTGTGCAAGGTAGAGAAGGGTGCAAGTCGGAGGGGGTTAAGGGTGCACGGGGAGGGGGAGGGGGAGAAGGGTGCAAGACAGAGAGGAGAAGGGTTCAAGGCAGAGAGGAGAAGGGTGCAAGGCCGAGAGGAGAAGCGTGCAAGGCAGAGGGGAGAAGGGTGCAAGGCAGAGGGGAGAAGGGTGCAAGGTAGAGGGGAGAATGGTGCAAGGCAGAGGGGAGAAGAGTGCAAGGCAGAGGGGAGAATGGTGCAAGGCAGAGGGGAGAATGGTGCAAGGCAGAGGGGAGAATGGTATCAAGGTAGAAAAAGGTGCAAGGCGGAGGTGGAGTAGGGTACAAGGAAGAGTGGGAGAAGGGCGCAAGGGGGAGAAGGGTGCAAGGGGGAGGGCAAGAAAGGTGCAAGGCAGAGCGGAGAAGGGGGCAAGGGGGAGGGGGAGACGGGTGCAAGGCAGAGAAGGTTGCAAGGCAAAGGGGGATATTGGTTCATGGTGGAGAAGGGTGCAAGGCGGAGGGGGAGAAGGGTGCAAGGCAGAGAGGAGAAGGGTGCAAGGCAGAGCGGGAGAAGGGTGCAAGGGAGAGGGGAGAAAGGTGCAAGATAGAAAAGGGTGCAAGGAGGAGGTGGAGTAGGGTACAAGGGGGAGGGGAGAAGGGTGTGAGGGGGAGGGGGAGAAGGGTGCAAGTGGGTGGGTGAGAAGGATGCAAGGCAGAGAGGTGAAGGGTGCAAGGGGGATGGTGATGAAGTTAAAAATGTGACCCCCCTCTGAAAACATTTCTGAGGACGCCCATGGTGTCAGCGTTAAGGTAAGTTAATTTTTTAAATTATTTTATTTCAGTCTCCGAACCCTCCCTACCTCCCTCCTCCCCACACCCCTGTCCCACGTCTGCCCCCCCCCCCCACTACACTTTGGCAGAGGGCGCCCGCTACTGGCCACTAGTTATGGTGTGAGGTGTGCATGTTGATAACTATCACTGGTAAGTTTCCGTAGTTTTATGCCTTGAGGCAGAGCCACAATTAATTTTTCAACTGTTATCTTGTTCAGTGAATTTCATCGGATGTTATGGTGTACCTAATTTTGAAGGTCAACTCACTGTGGCCTGTGGGTCAGGATGTGCTCCCCTGCCCTTTATAGACCATTTTTCTTAGCTAAAGGAAAAAAAGAACTTTGCTCAGAATTCTGTAATAGCTGCCACCAATCAGATGTCTCAAATATGCTGTTCCAACCTGCATAATCAAGATCTGAAAGGGACGAAAAGAGAAAATTCCATCATGTTTCATGTTTACTCCAATAAAAAAAACGTAAACTTTTACTCGCAAATAATTAATACATCCCAAATGGCAGAGCTATATAAAAGTCTTAAAGCCTGCACTGATACTTTTTAAAATGCTTATAACTCAAAAACCTCTGAACAGATTTACGCCAAACCTATAAAGGCACAATTTCTGAGAAAAATTCTACTTTATTGCCAAATTTGGTGTTAATCCTTTCAGCAGCACGGGCTGTGTGCATGAACAAGATTTTATATTGGAGTTCAAATGGGAAGACTCTTTACCGCCTTTTAACTTTTTCCCCATGACGGATCTGCATAAAAAATGAACATGCTGGACCATAACTGACTGTCTTAGTGATTTGCCAAATTTCATGGAAATCTTCCCACATGGCAACTTACAGGCAAACCAAAAAATGTCTTTTGAATGGAAAGTGAATCTAAACTAGAACTGTTCAGTAGTGCCTGTCAGTGTGATAGATAGATAGATAGATAGATAGATAGATAGATAGATAGATAGATAGATAGATAGATAGATAGATAGATAGATAGATAGATAGATAGATAGATAGATGTTTTATTTGCACAAAATGTAGTTGTACAGAAACCTCTAATCTACAGAAAACCGTGAACTAGGGAGAATATTTCATGTTTCCTCTGAAAAGGTAGAGTTTAACAATTACCAGGTTTCAATATGGTCCTGTTGGCGCCATTAGTGTCGACTTGATGTCACCATATCTCCATTCTTCTGCCCACCGCGCCATGAATCAGAAGTGGATGGTGAGTAAGTCACGAAAGTTACAGGCTGCCATGGAAGAAAGGCTATCTGGCCCTTGAAAAGCTGAATGTGGTGACTCAGAGGGAGGAGTCAGGAAACCACACAGCCTCCAAATACATTTGCTGTCCCTTTGAGGGTCACACACTTCTAGCTTCTAAAAAAAAGAGCTCTTATTTGGGAGTCAGAAAGAGCTATTGACAAGAAAGATAAACGTTTTTTGGTAGTATTGGATTATTTACCTGAAATGAAATGCAGGCATTTAGTAGCAATTTTTCTGCATTCTCAGAAAATGTGAAGCTGATGTCTGAGAAAATAATTAGCTGATTTAGCTAATGTGTGAGTCCAAGAAGTGTGTATTTTAGGAAACTGCCAAGCTGGTATTTGGCAAACTGATTGCATTTCCTTAAGATTTGAAAGTTCATTTTTGAGCGATAATGAGGTCAGAATACTTATTGCTAGTGTTATTTCCTTTTCTGTCAACAGATAGTTGGTGTTATTGCTGCTATGTTTAGACTCATGAGACAGCATTTTATCATCTGTAAAGAAATATGTATACTTTTTATGACATTTTCTCATTACTGCTGTCCGAGGCCGGAGCCTGCAAAATCAGTCTATTCTAAGGGACACATTTGCTTGCTGAACTGGTAAGGTCTTTGCAATCTGAGCAGGAGCTATAGTGATGAAACCTAGGAGACTGTACTCATCTGAATGGTTTCCCTGTTGTCAATCACTTATGGGAATTATTCTAAAAGATCTTTCATTTTCCCGCCCTGCCCCGTTCAAGTACATGCTCAATTATAATGTATGACGTAGAATTTAGATGGATAAATGAAAGGAAGCAGAATGGAAAAGTGGAGAAAGATGCTATTTAGGTCTTGAAATATGATAGGAGGTCAAGACAAACTCCTTATCCAAATTATTTTAACCTATTACCTTTCTACATATTCCTAATGTAAATGTACTCAAAATAGGTTGTTTTGAATATATGGAAACCCATGTCGGGTTTTCTTTGTAGACCAGCAAAGTATTTTTATATACAACCATTTTAAATATTTACCAGGGGCCACTGTACGGATGGCATTTGCACAAAGCGTCGTGATGGAGCACATCGATCCTCGCACCCATGACAGTGGGATTGAGGCTACAAGCAGGAGCACTTCCCTAATGAGTGGCAAGGACACAACTCCTTTCTCCTGGTTGCTGTGCTGTGGTGGTTGCCGCTGGTTTACACAAGCCAGTTGCACAGGGGTTCCTTCTACGGTTTCTGATGTGACTGCGTGACGTGTATACACACCTACACTCTCCTAATTTACTTTCCAGTGCAAAACTTGTTTTGGCTGGAAGTACACCGAAAGTAACGCAGTTGCGTTACTTAAAACCAAGAAGGCGTTACATGGGTGGGACATGGGCATTCGCATGCTACCACCCATGCCTTTTGTCGCAAAACCCTATCTACAAACAATTATAGACAGGGTTTAGCGCCAAAAGTTAATGCCCCTTCAAGGGCGGTATTGATAGGAGAAATGTTTTGATTTCTCCTTTCTTTTCCGACTTTCCATGTGTGCTGCACTGTACAGCACGCATACAAAGTTTAAAAAGTGTTTAACTTGTCTAGGCATAGTATTTTGTACAGGAAAGTTATCATCCATGTACAAAACCTATGCTAGACTCAGGCACGCACCTAGCGATACGGCGTTAAGGTGTGTGCCTGGGGCACAGCAGCTAAAATCAGCGCCAGCGCTAGGGAAAGTGGAGGAGAGAACCACTTCTCTGTAGATATGGTGCGCTCCTGTTTCCTCCCTGTCATATAGTGCAGCACACCCTCTTTGGGTGCTGCGCTGCATTGTGTGCCTTTCTTGAAAATATGGATTGAAGTGTTCTGCATTAAGAGACGGCTTTAGCGCTCGTGGCGCCCGGTGCAACAATCATTTTTGGCACCCCATGACCGTCTCCTCAGATTCTCTCACTACCACCGTGCAAAAGTGCCCCTCATCTCTCCAGTCATAAGTTATTGCAAAACCCATTGCCCCTCCCCCCCCACCCCACCCCGAGGTTGGCGTCCCCCTCCACAGGGCAGCACTCAGTGCGGCCGCACCAGTCACACTGCCCTAAAGCCAGCCCTGTCTGCACCTCATGACAAGATGGAATTCTATCTCATGAACTGATACATCTTCACTTTAGACAATAAAGTGCATGATATCAATGAACTAAACACTAAACAAATGGAAATTATAAAATTTCACAACTCAAACAATTCATGCTTTATTATGATAACTCTACTCATTTGGAGAGAGTGGCAGGGTGTGCTATCAACAGTGCACAATGATATTAGTAGAAAGTATTGCATGCTTTAAATGTCAGATGAACGCTTCTGCACTAATGTGCAGATGATTAAGAGCCTGATTTATAGTTTAGCGGGGAGGTTACTCTGTCACAAGTGCGATGGAGAGTACCTTCTCTACCAAATGATCTGCCCGCCTGCCTCATTTACAGTCAAGCACCCTTAAGCATGTTAGTGTTAGAGCCCATTCTGGCTTTGTCGCTGAGGTACACCTCCGACGCCCCATACTCCATGGAACAATCTGAGTTTTGGCCCTTCAACCGCCCACCCAATTTAGAGTGGGCGGTTAAATGCCCAGTTTTCATCCCCCCCTTACTGCTGTGAAAAACCTGCAGATAAGGCACAATGAAAATATCGTTCATGACGAGCTCAGCTCGTCATGAGGCACAGTGGAGCTGTGCTCATGACGAGCTGAGCTTTTCATAACCGTCGAAGAGGTTAAACTATTTTCATTGTGCCTTATTGGCAGGTTTTTCACAGCAGTAAAGGGGGGGGTGAAAACTGGGCATTTAACCGGCCACGTGGGGATAATTCCCCTCCTGTGTGGGGCGTTCCATTGAGTGGACGGAGTTGTGACGAGCTCAGCTTGTCATGAGCACAGCTCCGCTGTGCAGCATGACGAGCTGATCTTGTCACGAGCACCACGGCGCAGCGCGCGTCCCCACTTCCCCCCCCCGCACAGGAGGGGAATTAGCCCCGCAGCGAAGGTGTTAATGACCCCCCACACCATGGGCAACAACTCCCATGTTGTGAGTGTCATACGTTTTTGTTTTTAAGTCTCGTCTAGGCAGTGCTTGCGCTTTCTCTTCGAGACATGCTGTATTCAGGATATCGGCATAGACCTCTGCCTACTTTCCACCCATCTTTTTAATAGGCTCCTATCCCTGTCCGGGTTGCTTTTAATTGATCATTAAGCTTAGTAGTCCCTCCTTGGTACAGCCTTGTCTCTGCTTGCAACCTCCATGCGAACCCCCCATTACATGTGTTGTTGCGTGTTATGCCCTAGGTTTTAATTACAGCTTCAAGGCACTATTTTCTTAAAGGCCTTCAGACACTCACTTGGCCCTGAACTTAGTTGGCAGTGGTTACTTTACTCGCTAGCACATCTCACATTTATATTAGACCTTCTATAAATTTCCCTTCATCAGCTCCACATAGAGTACAACCAAATCCAGAATTAATATAATAATTATTTGTCACATTTCAAAGCTACTAATTGTATATATGGACATAGCTATTTGAATGTACTCGTAGTACTGTCTTGCAAGCAATGCATTATGGGTAGGGTACCTTTACCATATCTTCTGCAGGGTGCAGTACCATATGTGACCAAAAGTTTAAGATGCTCACTAGGGACCTCTAGGAGCAGCTTGCAGTAGTGCGCCTAGACATGCAGTGCTAGTGTCTTGTTCACTAGGGACCACTAGGAGCAGCTTGCAGTACTGCACTGAGACATACAATACTGGTTCCTGGCTCACTACGCAAGCATATGCAATGCACTAGATATCACATTACTGAAAGTATGAGCTATTGGCGTTGCATTATTATTTGCAACGCCAATACCGCAAACCATCAGTATTGCGAGACCTATTGCATTTCAAATGCTTGTTTAAATCCTGCTTTGGGATTTTGTTTTGGGAAAAACTAAAACAAGTTAAAAGGTTGATGCCTGGCCTTCATGTTTGATGGAGTCAGCCATCAAACTTTTAACACAGTGACAGTAAGCGCCATGATGATGATTCCTGCGAATGTTAAGAGATATCCTGAGGATTTGTGGCCATGTCTAAATGTGGAGGGTGGATATTCCATCAGGGCAACGGTGGATGACAGAGTACAACCTGTCCTCTACACTCTAAATCTGGTCCTAAATCATAAAGAAAAAACAGCCAGCTCCTTTTATCTCCAGGTCAACTGTTACTTTAGTAATCTGTCAGACAGGAACAAGAGCAAGACACTATAATCTATTTTATAAGTTCTCTGCATTCTTCAGCTAGGGTTCACCCTACATGAATAAAGCAGCGTTATTGTCTTTATTGCAAATGTGTCTCGACGGACATAAGGAGGACACCATCTTGCTCTGTTTACACATTCACAAGGCATTATTGTGTAGAGGTTCAAGGTAAGCAAAAGCCAAAGTAGGGCATGGAATCTTGAAAATATGTTTGCTGCTTCTTACTTTTCTCCTCTAACCAACCATTTTAATTGGAGTACTACTTCATAATTGATGCATAGCATGAAAGTCTTGAAACTGGTCATGCTCAAAAGTAGGCGCAGACAAAACTGTTTTTGCACCAGAGAAATCGGAGTACTTTCAGTAATTACGCATTACGCTTGTAATGCAAAAAGAGGGAAATTAAGCGGTTACACCGTCTTCAGTAATTAAGAGTAATTTGGGGCAAAACACCTGCCACAGGAACACAGGAACAACGAACTAAGAGAGAGCGAGAGGCTGCTGAAAACTGCTGTTCATGTCCTATAAAATGTAGTGCTATATTTTATTTGCGCAAAATGCCTCCCTCCTCTGGACCATTTTGGATGTGAGGGTACATTTTACACTAAGAAAATAGCACTAAATGCTGGATTATGCTTCTCACGTAATAAGAGTAATTACGAGTAATTTGGCAGTAATTACGCTGGAGAGAATTACACCAGTTACGCACACCCCTACTCAAAAGGAATTCATTCCTTACAACTGTGCTTCTGCAGCTTCAAACTATTCTGTATTCATGTGATACCCTTCTGCCTCTCCGGTCAAAATGAAAAGTAGAGCTGAATATTTGAAACCTTATACTTCACAAACAGTATGCTGTCAGGTCAAGTGGATTCTGAAGATGGTGGGTATGTTGTTGGTCACTGAGTGTGTTTTTTTGTCAAGGTCATTATGATTGAACTGCCCAAGAATCTTGTCAGGATGCTTTTCAAGTTGAAGCCACTGAAGGTTGGATTAATACACAGCATGGGAATCCAGAATAAAATCAAACTTTGAAAGTATTGTTTCAGGTAGGCAACCTTCTCCTTTTATGCTGGGTGCCAACGTTGAAGACTATGCTCATGTTAGTCTTTCGTTCATTGTGTTTATTTTGTTTATTGCGTTTACAAATACTAAGTGCTTCTTTGCATCATGAGTTCCTTTCATGCAGGTTTTTTTAATCTGTCCTTCCGCTGTGCCTCTTCCCATGCCTTAACCCAGCTGACTACCCCAATGTCCGAGGACACTCCAGTAGGTATTTCAGTGGTCATATGAACTACTTGCAATGGCCTCTTAACTTTCTGGTCTTGTGGCTTCTTGCCTGGGCATCCAGATTAAGAGCAGAGAGGTTAAGAGAAACCTCTAGTGAGGATCCCCCGTTTGTGTTTGTTATGGACAGGTAGGGACTAACGGGCACATGCATCATTGTCAATTGCATTCGCAAACGGTGCGAATCGTAATTTTCGGCCGTTTGCGAATGCAATTGACAAATTTGGGATGCATCATGTTTTTCGCAATTTTAGAAATCGCAATCATGTTGCGATTTCTAAAATTGCGATTGCATTTAAGAAATCGCAATTTGAGATTTATTAAATGCAATGCATGAACATTTTTAATTTACGAATTCGCAAATAGGGAGAGGTAAATTTCCATGAAGTTGACCTTCATGGTAATTTGCGAAAATTTAAAATAGTGCACAAAAGTAAATTTTTGAAAGTTTCATTTTACACACACACATGCCTTTGGGGCATGTGTGTGTGAAAAATGCACTTAAAGTTATATTTCAAGGGTGCAGGGGGGGGTCCTTTGGACCCCCCCCTGCACCCTTGAAATTGCATTCTCAATTTGTGATTCGCAAATTGCTAATCGCAAATTGAGAATGACTTCCTATTCATTCCTATGGGCCTCTAGGCCCATAGGAATCAATGGGAAGGGATTCCTTAATTGCGATTCGCAAATTGTAAATCGCAATTAAGGTATTTTAAGAAATCACAAAAAAAATTGTGATTTCTTAATGCATAGCCTTTTGCGATTTCTTAATTGCGATTCCTTAATTTTCGCAATTAAGAAATCGCAAACGGCAACAATGATGCATGTGGCCGTAAGACCAGAGCTTGAAAGCCTCTCCAGTGCCTTTGCCCTTTAATACCCCCTGATCATTTTCACCCATTTGTTTTGGTAACAGCAAAACATTCCTTCCACAGTATCCTTGACTGCAGTCACTGCACCCTCTCTCCTGTTTAACTCTATGGCATGTAAACGAAGGGCTTGTGCTAGCACCCCTTCTGGGCTAACATCTCAGACGTTGGCTGCTCTGTGGACTTAATAGAGTCTCTGGTAGTTTAAACTTGTCACCAGGGAAAAGGCTTGTGTTGCCGCTAAGTGGTCTCTATATATTAATTTCTGCCATAGGGGTGGACTGACCTGGCAGAATTGTACTCCGTGCAGTTCAGCAGAGTAACATAAAAACTGTGTGAGAGTCCGCAGACTTCCACCAACGGGCAGAAATATGCATGTTGTGCTGCTCGCCTTGTGTTTTAGTGCCGGTAGCGCGTTTCAGGCCGATAAATCAGCTTGAACGGCACCAGGCAGTGCGCGAGAGCACCACGCCATTCGAGTTGATTTTGCTGATGCTCAAGTAGAAAATCTACTTGAGAAGCATCCCTCTGACCTCACAGCGACTGCCTGTGCTAGAAAATCTCAACGGAAGACCTCCGGAAATCGTGCTAGGGGAAGCCAAATCTCGCTTGCTTTTCTAGCTCTCATTTCTGTGGCCTTGAGGGAGAAAAAATTCCACCATGCGGTGATTGGCGGAACTTGGCCAGAACGCTGCATTACAAGACTAATGCAGAGTCACCAAATTCTGCAATTGCATAAGTGTATTAACATTTTCCACCTCGGCCTAATTTCTGGTACCTTTCTCCACAACGCCTGAGGTTGGGCTTATCTCACTTCTTGGTGGACTCTAGTTAGATATCTTTGGAAGCCTTATCAGGCTACCTAGGTGCGTGCTACTGACACTCATGTGTTGTCATACCTATAATTTCACTCAGTGGCTTCATCTGCCTCAAACAATGTGGACTCATTTTGGCTTCTGAACTGTCTACATATAGCAGACACTGATGCCACAACAGTGGAATGCCATATTACAATGCAGTAATTAACCCGCGAAACCCAATGCAACTAAAATGTAATTAACCTGCAAATGCCTTGTTTAAACAGCCAACTTCATTGACATTGAAGTACCAGTACTCCTAGACTACAATATTAAATGGTAGGTATACTTGACTGCTTGCATGAATTCTTGCATGACCCCATGCATGACCACTTGGCCCTATCTCTCACTCCCTTTCGTTTTAATTCCCTTTGTAGGTGCAGCTTCAAAACCAATATAAAGGCACAATTCTGATCATCATGCATGACATCTACACTACTCAGGTAGCCCATACGGCAGACACACACTTCCATCCATGATACGCCCAGAGAGTAGTGTTCCACTCATCTGAAAAGTGTTTAAGCTCCCCGTCAGGTGCAAGAAGTGTTATGCAAATGCAACTACTGTGCAATGCTACACTTAAAATGATGAACGGATTGTAATCTACATGTCATAGTCAAGGGCGTAGCTTCAGGAGGGGTGTTTGGGATGTTACACCTCCCTAATAAATGTATTTTGTGATAAATAGTTGAGCACAGGTGCTTTCAGTCGGGTATGGTGCAGTGTCTGTCGGATTTCACTAGGAGTTTTTTACACACGGACAAAAAGGCACACACACTCTCTTCCTGTCTCTGTTTAAAAAAAACATCCAAAATGTTAGTTATTTCACAAGATAAAGCGCTTTTTCTAAGGAGCGGCCACTCTGTTAAGGCGGAAAAGCATCACCCCCACTGCTATTCCACAGTGCAGAAAAGGAAAAATAAAATGATGATAACACAATGTTATTATCATTTTATTTTTCCCTGCTGAAGCCAGTTTGGGGGCTGGACTGGGTGGGGGTTGTCTGTCACAAACAGCAGCGAGAGGAGTGGTAAGTGCACTTAAGTGTGCATGATGGTTTGGTCGTCCAAACAGTCATGCGCACTTAGCATGTTCTCCTCCGGCTGTATTGCATAGTCTGGGTGGAGAACATGCACAGTCTCCCACTCCCTGTCAGAGAGCCGAACCACGACCATCAGAACTATCATGACGCTGTTGTCATGCTGGTGACAGCAGCGTCGTGATTGGCTTGAAGAGTCTGGGAGCATGTGTGCTTCAAGTTCACAGAAGGATGAGACAGAGGAGAGGTGGCGGCTGGCCAGCAGGCCAGCCAGCTGGTCTTCCTCCCGCCCACCACTACTACCTGGGAGAAGCCACCACTCCTTTCTCTCGTTTAGTACCCCTTCCAATCTGCATTCCTCTGGCTTTCTGCTGCCCCTTAAGCAGTAGTGGCTGCTACTGGACGGGAGTGGTGGCACAAGGAAGGGGGAATGAAAAAGATTTTTTTAAAACACACTTACCTGGCTATTGCCTGCCAGCCGGCCCCAACTCTCCTCAGTCCTCTTTATCTCCGGCCGGCTGCTGCCTTTCCTCTGTCCTCTTCATCTCGACTCTGGCAGAAGGAATCACCTGAGCTCCCAGGCTCCCCACAGTCAATCACAACATTGTAATGCAGTGTTGTGATTGGTCTGAGTGCTGTGGTTCGGTGCTCAGACAGGCAGGGGGTGCCTGTGTATGTTCTCCACCCAGGCTGTAATACAGTCTGGGTGGAGAACATTGACAGTGTGCATGAGGCTTTGGCAGGCCTGAGACGGCCGGCCAAAGCTTCATGTGCACTTACAGTGCCCACCACCCCTCCCCCTGCTGTGCTCTGGCGTGACGGAACCCAGCTCCACCCACAAATAATTAACTGAGCCATTGCAGTAGGAAAAACAAAATGATAATAACACTACGTTATTAAAATTTTGTTTATCTTTCTTGAACTGTTCAGGGAGCAGTGAGGCAATGCACGACCGCCTTAGCGGAGGAGCTGCCTCTGCTTTAAGCCCCTCTCATGTGCCCTGCTTTTCAGATTCTGAAACACTTTGAGGCAGATTTACAAGCCACTTGCGACAACTTTACGCCGTTGTTGCGTCACTTCTGTGAAGCAGCAGCGTTGTAAACAATGTGCCACGTTGCAATATATTTACAACGCGACACATCTAGGGAGATGCATCACGTTGTAAAGCCCGCGCTACATTATACCTGTGTCAGGTATAATGTATGCAGGGTGGGTGTTCCGACTTAAGAAAGCCTTGTAAAAGCAAGGATTTCACTGAGTCACTTTTACGATGCCACTGCGTCAAACCCTTACGCCTGCTTGAAGCAGGAGTAAGGAGTGACGCAGCATAATAGAAATATGCATTCCGAAGCATTGCTGGAGTTGTGTCGTGCTTGCGACATGACTACATCAATGTGTTACCTTTACGCCAATTGATGCGTCACGCATCTAACACTACTTGCTCCACGGTGCGCCGCATTGTAAATGCAAAGTATCCATGTTTTTTTTGCATGATGCAAATTAACTGGCGCATCTCTGCTGATATGCAGAGATGCGCCAGTTCTTGTAAATCTGCCCCCAAAATTCCCAAGAAATGTATTCTTACCCTGCTTTTCGTATAATGCAATTTAACATGATGTGCTAGTATGCCCAATCTCACTGACCAAGCTACACCCCTGGCCACGGTGCTCCTATGCAGGCATGGCCGTAGTTTGGGAGAGAGAGATCCTGGGCATGAAATTGCTCGGGATAGGCAGAATACAGGTGAAAGTGGGGCAATATTTGCCACACACAGGGCATGTGTGTAACAGGGGCTGCCTTGACACTGGTGAGAGTGAGGCGGGGGCGGGTGCCACCGGCAGACCAGGAGTCTCACAGGGTGGCAGGGGCACTGGTGAGGGTGAAGGCAGGGTGTGCCACCGTTCGGGGTGTGTGACTTCGAGGCACGGCCGGGACACGAGTGAGAGTGATGCAGGGTGTGTCACCCACAGCACAGTGGTTGTGGTTTTGCACCGGGCGACCTCCCTTACTCAGCGGATGTCTGCGGTTTCAGTAATCCGTGCGATTCTGCCAGAATGCCTTTTAATGTAGCCTCTTATTAACGAATAGTGTTTTATCTCTGACATCATCGCCACCTGCTGCTGCACTTCACGGCCCAATTACTCTCAGACAGAAAACAGGTACAGAGAGAGGGGCAGTGCACGCTACGCACGCACCTCTCTCTCTCTCTCTCGCTCTCTCCCGCCTTCCCATCCAGCACGGGCTGTAGCGCTACACTGTTCATTGCTTGCATGCCTGTAGTCTTGCTGCTGGCGACCTGCCCTGGGGGCCCTGTCCAGCCTGGCTCTCCGCCCCGCTCTTCGGAGGGTGGCACCCATGCCCTCCCTCCGCTGACCCTGCATTCCCCGCTTCACTCACCGATGAAATTCTTTCCCACGAATTGTGCTGAATACACATCCGAATAAAAGAAAACAAAGGCACTCAGAGAGCAGAGAATTCCCAGGGTCAGGGGTGCCCGGGGCGCACACAGAATCGCCAAGGGTGTCCCGGGGCTGGGAGAAGACGACAAGGCTGGTTCTGTGCCACCACTGTTTGTGCTGTGCGCATGGAACCCAGGCTGGGCATCACTCACCAGATTGCCCACGACGACCCCAGAACGGTGTCAATAATGTCTATTGTGCACACGCAGAGACCAGTAGACCCTCGTGGACAAGGAACTGTTCCCGCACATTGCAGGGTACTTCCAAACATCCTATTAGGTGACCGCAGTCATGGAACTGAGCTGCTGCTTTCCAGGGCACCCACAATAGTTGGGCCATGCCACTCTTCATGGCACCCACAAGAAAACCCCTGGCTGACCTAGTTCTAGTAGCTGTGCTCTGCCACTCTCCAGGGTTTCTACAAGTAAGCCATTGGGTGTCACTGATCAAGGAACTGGCACTCTCCAGGGTGTCCACAAAGAACATATTGAAAGCTCAGGGTCTAGAAACAGCCCTTTCACTCCTCTCCAGGGCACCCACACGAAATCCAGTGGGTGACCAAGGTTAAGTAGCTGTTCCCTGACACTCTCCAGGGTTTCTACAGGCTAGCCAGTGGGTGCTCTTGGTCAATAAACTATGCCACTACTCCAGGGTACCCATAATAAACCCAGAGGGTACCCGTGGACTCATTTTTGATTGCACAAGAAATGGCAAAACACGGCAGATTGAATAATTGCACTTTGTTACATTGTAACATTTGTAAATCGTTTACTGCCCCTATCTATGGCACTGAATCTTTAAATTTGCATGGATAGCAAATGTCACCATATGTAGTTGGAATGGTATTGTCTTTATTTTCGGCATATATGGAAAGTGTTCTCTTGCAGGGCTGATAACTTCCAAGGTACAGTTTACGTGTTAAAGGACACAGTGTGGTGATGTGATGGATGTTGGAAAATGTAAGTGATAGATGGGCATTCATGGTTCTATGGTCTGACGGCACCACTGGTTACCTCTGCAGGTCACGTTGTTGTGGGTATGATTTTATGTTCTCAATCCTTGTACTAGGCTGGCTGTGGCAGGAGTTCCTATGCATCTGGGGAGGAAACTTGTAGAAAAGGACTGTAGTGAGTTACACACCTGCCTGGAAGGATTGCATTTCCTTCCTTTTTTAATAAGACTAACATTGGGTGTCAAGTAGTGAGATGTGCCATAATGCACTGCTTTATGTTTATCCTTTCTATAATTGGCATTATAAGATGTCAGGTTTCAGAGCATATGACTATTTGTGACATGGAGTGTGGGCTATTTTAGAGACTCCCGTGACCAGCAGTGTAGCAGACGTGTTTGATTGGTGCCGAGTTATTAATTGTATCTGTGTCCTCCAAATGCTTACAGAATTCTACAGGTTGTTTAATTCCTTATGTACCTATAACATTAATGATGAGGAATCAGGTAGCAAGTTGGTGCTTCAAATGATGTGATGACACCAAGATTATTCCAGCTGGAGTCCAGAGAACCGTTTGAAAGCCTAACGCTACTATAGAAAATTGTCAGTGACAAGGGAATCAAATGCTCAAGCCTAACAGAATCCCCATGTATTTTATGAATAATCCTACGGGACTCCAAGGAGAAAGAGTAGCCACCAATACCCTCGAATGTGTAGTGGACTAGGTCCACTACCAGAGCAAATATATACAGCCTCTAAAGTTACTGGCATTGATATTGTGTGGTTGAAAGTGGAAGCAAGGTTGATATTATTTACTGTGGTATTTATTGGTATATGAGCAGGGGCTAAGGTTTAGACTCCCACATCTCACCAGTCAGGAAGCAGAGGTTCAGGTGTTGAGCGTTAGCTGTTTTTTCTAATAACGGGCAAGATGTATACCTTGTGGGTGTTATGGCTTAGTTATTATATCTCATCCATATGAGATTATCGCTAGGCCACAGTGTATGGAGAGCTATGTCCATCATGGGCGAGGACCCTCTGGGGCATATTATCTATAGATTGCGATAATTATCGCAAAGTGTGCTTAGCGCCTTTCTGACTATCGCCGGCTATTGCTGGATTACATCGCTGTGTTAGCGGTGTATTAGCAACGCTTTGCTAACAGGCGAAGTAAAATCCAGTGATAGATAGCAATAATGATCATTAGCGAGTGGTTTCAGTCATAGTATGCAGAGTAGTATAAGTCGCACCTCTCATTCAATGATGAAGCCACATTTGACTATCTTGCCCAGATCGCCATGAAGTGGCACACAGTGGAACACAGAAAACAACTTATGGCTCCATTGCGTCCCGGGGAGACACGGGCGGTGCTTAAGGACATGTCAAGTGGGAACACACCTGGCACCGGCGGGTAACAGTGGCCGTCCACAAGTCCTATCAAGATCAGCTAATACCTAAATGAATAAAAAGAAAAACCCAACCTGGACACTGAAAAACACATGTAATAATAGATAGCTTTATAGTTCTCTGCAGAGAGCTGTATCCTTTGTTAAAGCTCCAGATCCCGAGATATAGGCCCAAACTGCGAGAGAGAGCGACTATAATGTACACTTACAATGTACATCATGTACTCCCTAATACTGCACTGCATACACCACCACCTAACTCTCTAAACCACAACCAAAATCCTGGACCTTACACTCTGCACTATTCCCCTGATCAAATGCACCCTACGTAACCAACAACATGTTAATCTGCTACATACTCCCTACACCACCTGTATGTACCCCTTTCTTCACCTACACAATAAACTCTACAACACCATTCATACCCTATACAATCATTTAATTACCAGGAACGCTACTCAATACCACTACATAATCCTCCAATCCCACACCCACCTATTCTTTTCAAATATGTATAGAAAGCAAACACATTGGTGTACATTTTTTACTTACACACACTTCAGTTTCCTATAGAAGAGACCTAGTCTCACGCGTGCTTACCAGATGTTCTCTGTCCTGAATGGCCAAATGATCCTGCTTCTAAGGGCGGAGTAAGTACTCTGGAGCTGGTACTCCGCATCTTCTTCAGTCTTAAGATGCTGCGTTTATCTGAGCTGGTTTGTGAATGAGGTGTCATTGCAGTGCAGCCGGCCTGCCAAGGCTTACGATGATAAATCAATGGCCATGGTGAGGACAGTGGTTGGATGAATTGCTTCACCTACTGTGTAGAATATGTTTCAGAATACAAATAAATTGAGAAGCTTGGTGAGTACTAGTGTCCACTCCATCCATTGGATGCTCACAGTTCCTCTTTATGGTTACTTGTAACCCAGTGGGATTACAAATAATGTAGAAACACCACAAACGCACACAACTTCACCGTGGACTCCGGCTGCTAAAAGTATCTGAATTCTGTGTTTGAAAATTTGGGCTGGAATGAGAAAGAACTGGTGAAATGTTGTGCATCAAATCCAGGAAAAATAGTTATTACCCATTCCTAAGTGGGTCCTGAAGGGCAGAGTTTCTGATCCATGGATAAACCACTGTGGCCATTGAATGTAATTTCAGGGGCTGTAATTAGCAGTCATTAAGGGGAGATTCATAATGAGGGTGTTGGAAAACGAGTCAGTCAGTATCTGTGAGGCCTACACAAATAACATGTCACATTTGTCCTTCACTGGGAACCAAACACCCTATTGTAGCGCTTGATTCTCAGAGGGTAGCATTGCAGAGCAGTCTAAGGTTTACTCAAGGGAGGTGGTGTGGGCTAGTAATCGACATTACAGGTGCACAGAAATAACACTCAATAACTGATTGTCCAGTCTGTATTTGGCTTTATAAAAGTAAGAGTACATTTATTAAACACACACACTACTTAATGCTATGCACCAATTTACAAATATACGTAAGCTGTTGGAATTACTTTGTAACATTGCATAACATCTCCACCCCTCCCGCAAGGGGGTTGGGGTCTAGTACCATCACTCCCATGTATGCACATCATCTTGCCCCTTAATGCAGTGGGTTGATAAAACCTGGAGCAAGGACCTAGCCAACTGGCACCATCCCCGTGGCGACCCACCCCATCATCTCAAAAAGCATTAAAAATAGGTACACCTGCCCTGGGGACACATAACCCTGACAGAGCATCTCATACTGACCATACAGTATACACCTCCACCTCTTGTGGCCAACAGTTTGATTTGTTCCTTACCTATTGCAGTACCAAGAAAAAATGCTTGGGCATCACTTTCAATGAGGTACTCAGCATAACTGATCAATCAATCAATCATTTGTAAAGCGCACTACATACCTGCGAGGATATCAAGGCGCTGGGGGGCGCTACTGATCGAAGAGCCAGGTTTTGAGTATCCTCCTGAAGGTCAGCAGGTCCTTCAGGAGGTGATAACAGTTCAAATGCATTGCAATTAAAGCCCCTAAAGGCATCACAGTTAAAATCACAGGATTAAGCATGTACAGCCAGACATCCTAGCAGGAATGTTTGGCAACATAACCCCACTTTGCTTATGGCATCACCTTACACAGGTACTTCACATAACACATGGCACTTTGGGTCCCTCTAAAAGAAATAACATTAGTAAATGCACTACTGGTGCAATTAAGGCTCTTCACCTTCAGGGGATGCCCTCCTCCAGACATCCCCAAGCTCAGCCCTTCACATTTCACTCCTTGGTGCCATCCTTAATGCGCCCCCAGCTGAAGAGCCCTTGAGGGGTTATTCTTTGTAAGTCCCAACAGACTTAGGGCGGGACTTTCTTCCTTTGAGCTGGGGGACTCTGCGTTGCTCCTGCTGCTCCCCCTGCACCTTGGCCCACTTTTGTTGGTGACCATGTCTTCCTGGGGCCACCACCAACCAAGAAAACATGGCTTTCCCCTGCATACCGGTCCAGGCCTGCAAGGCATTGTTAAAAGTTAGGCTGCAAACGTCAACATTATCGGCGCCATCTTGCTCTTCTTGAACCCATTCGTGCACGTAAGCGGCAGCCATTTTGAGCACCATGGCCTCCCTGCCCCTCGCTGATAGCCAGCGCGTCTCTCTCTCTCTCCCTCAACCCCGCACGCTGACAACCCCCGCTCTCACATGCCTTGGGTCGTAAACCCCTCTTCAGCGCAGCTCTGCCCCGGAATCCCATCCTGTTCCCAGCGCGACACCTCCCTTCATTCCTTTCATGGTCCCAGGCCCTTTGATACAAACCCCTTTTTCCTGTATGCCCGTTTGTCTTCCTCGTTCCCAGGCCGCCACCTGGCACTGCGGATACTGTTTATTGCCCCCCCCGTACAGTAGGAAGCTTCCCCCATTAAAGGACCCTCGAGTTGATCAAAGCCCCCACCCTATGAGATCCGATCAACCTCACACATTCCGTGAATCGGCGGAATGTCCAGCTGCGCGATAATCATCACCTGTTGTGACCGGGGTGGGGACTTCAACTGTAAATGTGTGTGGGAACGGGCCTGAAGGGGAGATTCCGAGGATGTCCTTTCATACTTCAAAGCGTTGCAAGAATGTGTAACCTGCAATAAAGATCATAAACATGTGTATAAGAGGCCAGGCCTCAGAGATGCGGCTAGAGCACCTCGTGACGATACTTGCTGTCCGAACTGATGTGTTCTCCTCCGGAGAGAATAAAACCTTGTTTCCTGCCTTCCAGTCTCCAGCGCCTGCCTCTTCATTGATTAATATCTTGTGGGTTAAAGAGGCGACACCGCCGGGCAATACTTAAAGATCTTTTTCTGGTTGGTAGCCTGACCTTTTTACAATTGGCGTCCCAAACGTGGGGCCCATCAGTGACTCGTGGATCCAGTGGGAGAGGTCCTGACGACAGAGTGAATGACTGCAACGATCGGGAGTGCACCTGTCCGGTAGACCCTCGTCTGACAGCCGATCATCCGAACTTCACTGGTTCCGAACAGACCTCTCTCTCGAGTGATCTACGGTCCTGACTGGGAACCATCAGGAGTGCCGCGAGGATTACGAAGAAAAGAGGACGATCGGGCGCTGGATTCGGAAGACAAGAAACTGTCCATGCGGTCCGGGTAAGGTCGTGTAAACACGACGAATTGCGAAATGATTATTTGATTGTTTAGAAAATACTAGTATTACTCTTTGTTGATTTATTTGGAGATTCGCTGTCTGCAAACGGAGAAACAACAGGCTCTCTCTTTGCAAGCAGTGAAGGATAGGTAACGCAGCCGTCGTGCCTATCTTTCTCCCCCACTGATTAATTATTTGAACCTGAACTATTGTTCCCAGACTGTTTTCTGGAGATTCTCTGTCTGCAAACAGGAAAGAGCCCCCCCTTTTTACAGATAGTGAAAGGGTAGGTAACGCAGACCTTTGCGGGCCTACTTAGTCTCCCCACTGAATTGTTTTGATTGACCGAACGTTGACTATTCGATATTGGTTCATGAGGTATTCACTGCCTGCAAACAACGTAGAATAGAAATATTCTGTCTAGTCTTTGCACGCAGTGATAAGATAAGCAGTGCTGACTTTTTGTCCCCGTTGTGATCCGTCATGTCTGTCTTCTCCCCACTGATTGGTAGCCTGTTTAGCCAGGACCGCTTATTAGAGATGAACCATCCGGCTCCACTGGAAGGCACCCCTAATAAGGACATATTCATGAAGCATGGATTGATCGCTATAGCCTATAACCAGCTGTGGCATAAATATACGAAAAAGGATCGAGAAAGTCAGTGGCCACTGATAGGATCCTTCGATGATGACAAAATAAACGCGCTAGAAACAGCCCTTGGTAAAAACAAGACAACGCCCACTATGCTTGATAGTTTCGGCATGTGGCGCAAAGAAACTGAACAACGTAAAAAGAAAACTGAGAGTAGGTTGGGAAAAGAGCTGCGAAAGGCAGCCCACCTAGCTGCTCAGAAACTAGAAGGAGAGATAAAGGAAAGAGAGAAAGCCAAACAGAAACTATAAATGGAAACATCAAGCCAGTGTCCGGTTAGAACGTCCTCCATGCTCTACCCTGATTTACCCTCGAAACAACGAGCCATCGATGATCTGCTGTTAGGTCCTCCGATCATCTACATGCCCCCTCCATATGCCCCTTCCCAACCCTTAGCACAGCACCCACCACCCCCAGGTACAAACGAGGGTAGCGCCACAGCTTCGGCCCCCATGGCCTCCGTGCCGGCCGAACCCCTTGTATTAAATACTACGCAAACGACAACGTTAGGCGACCATGAGACCCGAAGGACTGGGTCTGCAAAAACAAGCAGACTAAGCAAAGATGAGCGAGCAGGGATCGACAAGATAGCAAGGACACTGGTAGAAAGGAAGGAAGATGAAGAGTACATCACGGATATGTTTAACTCGTATGCAGGGAGTCACAGACAACATTTTACCGTACGACTGTGTTACCATGTCTTGAACGCATACGAGGACCGATATCGAGACAAAGGTCCAGAGAGCCTAACGACTCTGTACCGGAAGGTCGATATCGGGGATGAGGGCGAGTGTGATGTGACGGACCTCCTTACGCGTACGCTTGAGGTTTTCCGCCACCTCACTGAACGAGAATCGGGAACTAAACCCACGACATCCGTAGCGACCGAACCACAAACTGAGCAATCTAACACCATGATGCCGATACGAGAGGCTGCCCCTTACTGGGTTCCTCCACGAGGTGCAGGGACTAACGATGATGCAAACCACCAAGATGCAAAAGGAAGGGTAGTGTACAACTGGGTCTACCAGCCCTGGGACCGGCAAGAGATTCTGACATTCCGGAAATCTCTGCCTGACCTACGTAAAAACCCCACTGCCTTCTATACTGAATTGGGTACAGCCCTAGGTTCAACGATTATGACCATGGCTGACATCGACTTGTTTTTCGGGTTATGTCTACCAGCTGATGTGTGGAAGCAAATCCGGAAAGTCGACCACCTCGAGCTGTTTGGACATACCTGGTCACAACTCGATGACATTGATAAACAACGAGGACCTGGACAAAAGCCTTTGAAATCCATTCTAGACCTTCCAGATAAAATCGTACAGAAATTAAAAACCCTGATTCCAGAAAAGAAAGTGGACTGGTCGATAGTAACGGCCTGTCGCCAGAAACCCCAGGAGGATGTATCAGAATACTTCTCCCGGTTTGAAACGGTGTTCTCCGATTACAGCGGCCAGGACATGACCACTGCAACCGGACACCATCTGTTTGTCCAGAATTATGTTAAGGGTCTGTCACCGGAGGTCTCCCAGAAACTGCAGGCTAGCGAGAGTAGTTGGGCAGCCTCCAAACCTACGGCTATCCTCCAGATGGCCCAATATTATGAACATCAGAAAAATGAAAACGATAGAGCAACAGAGAAAAAGAAGAAGGACTTGAAAGAGAGGGTGATGATTGCCCAACTGCAAGGGGTGACTATAGGACGAGACCAATACCGGGGAAACTATCAGGCGAACGTCCCTAAGACTGCATTTCCACAGGACCGCACTTTGACTCCCCACAGTGGACGTACAGACCTTAGAGAGGACCAGTGTGCTTTCTGCAAAGGAACTGGCCATTGGAAATCCCAGTGCCCAGTTCTTCTGGAAATAATCAGAAACAAAGACCCCAAGGACATAGCAAGTGGACCGAGAAATAAGGGACAACAGCGAGGGCCCCCAAATGACACGACTAACGACAGATCGGGCAGACCAAATACATTTGATCGACCCAGACAGAACCAATACCAGCAATCTGACTACGATGACGCCCACAACTTTGCATAGGACTGCCAAGGGCAAGGGAGGGATCCAGTCGAGCTCTATGTTGACCAGCAAGGCCCTTACGTCACTGCTAAGGTCCTGGGTACAAAGTCTCCATTTCTGGTAGACACTGGCGCAACACGTAGTGCGTTATCTAAACGACTGATTCCAAGGGCACCCTTGTCTGGCTCACTTATAACATCGACAGGTTTCGATGGAACGCCCTCCACTAACCCTTTGTCCGCCCCGATCCTCTTCGACTTAGAAAACAACACCACTGACACCACGTTTTTGCTTTCCTCCAATAGCCCTGACGCCATTATGGGACTTGACTTATTGAAACACTTCCGAGCGACAATCAGATGTTCTCAAGACGGAGTTCGAGTTTTCCTTTACGACAACCCCGTTCTGCTTAGACATTGCCCTCCCCGACGCATGTTTTCCATCACCGACGCTGACACATCCCTGCTTGACACTCTGCCTCCGTATCTGTGGGCCAAGACGGATTCGGACGTAGGGCGCATGTTGATTGACCCAGTGCACATTACTGTCCGACCAGACGCAACACTCCCAAAACTTCCACAATATCGGATATCGCCCGAGGGCGAGAAGGCATTGGTAAAGATTATTCAGTCACTGATAGACGCAGGAGTGGTAGAGGAAGTGGTTAGCAACGTTTGCAACAGCCCTATCTTGCCCATCATCAAGAAACAAGGAGAGGGAGATGAGAAAGCATACCGTTTTATCATTGACCTTCGAGAGATCAACAAAGTGGTGGTGCCCCAGTATCCCGTGGTCTCAGACATCACCACCATCCTGACTCTGATTCCTTCTACTGCCACCACCTTCACTGTCATTGACCTCAAAAACGCATTCTTTTCCATCCCCATCCACCCAGACAGCCGATATCTCTTCGGCTTCACCCTAAAAGCCCGCTCATATAGGTTCTGCCGAGCACCTCAGGGCTACACAGAAAGCCCTAGCATCTACAGCCAGGCCCTCAAGAGACAACTGGATCAAGTCCAGTTACCCGATGGAGTGGTGTTAGTGCAATATGTCGATGACATCCTTTTGGCAGCCGACACCACTCCATTAGCAGTCACAGCCACCATTCAACTCCTGCACTTCCTTGCGGAAAATGGCCACAAGGTCTCCAAGAAGAAGTTGCAATTCTGCCAACCCCAGGTCACTTACCTAGGCCACCTTTTGTCCAAAGAAGGAAGGAAACTCACTCCCGACCGGATCCAAACCATTCTCGAAACTCCTGTCCCTAAGACCCAGAAACAGGTTCGCTCCCTACTAGGCCTCACCTCCTTCTGCCGACAGTGGTTACCAAACTTTAGCCTCATTGTGAAACCGCTGCTTTCTCTGCTAGGTAAAGACGTCCCCTTCCCACTCCCTTGGACCCCTGAGTGTCAAACCTCCTTCACGGAACTACGAGATGCCCTTTGTTCGGCCCCTGTCCTAGGTACCCCTGATTACAAAAAGCCCTTCTCCCTTTACACTCACGAAAGGGAGGGGTGCGCTTTATCTGTCCTGACCCAGGCCATTGGCCCAAAGCAACGACCGTGCGCTTTCTTCTCTGCCACTCTTGACCCTGTAGCCAGAGCCTTGCCTGCCTGCCTTCGAGCTGTAGCTGCTGCCGCAATCTCTATCCGACAGAGTGAGGGGATCGTACTCTCAAATTCCCTCACGGTACTGGTACCCCATGCAGTTGACACCCTCCTGAACCAAACCAAGACGCAACACCTGACGAGTGCACGACTGACTGGATACGAACTGACTTTGCTTGCACCCCATATCACCCTGAAAAGATGCACCACACTGAACCCGGCAACTCTGTTACCCTTACCAGAGAACGATCCCAATGTGCACCCTGTACACGACTGCGTGACTCTTACGGACGAACAGACTAGAAGTAGGGTTGACCTCAGAGACACGGCTTTCCCTGACCCTGACGGAGAGCTGTGGGTGGACGGTTCTTGCATCAAACTCCCCGATGGCACCACTTCCGCTGCCTATGCAGTCACCACGGCTCGAACTGTAATCGAGACAGCCCGCATCATGCAACGATCTGCCCAGGCAGCGGAACTGATTGCCCTGACACGAGCCTGCATTCTGGCAGCAGGAACCACAACGAACATTTACACCGACAGCCAGTATGCCTTCGGGGTGGTTCACCATTTTGGGCTCCTTTGGAGGGAAAGGGGATTCTTGACCTCACATGGCACCCCCATTTTGCACGGGGATCTAGTCTCCGCCTTGATCGAAGCTGTCCTTCTCCCCAAAAAGCTTGCAGTCGTCAAATGCCAGGCACACAAAAAGGTGACAGACATCATTGGGCAGGGAAATGCGCTAGCCGACATCACCGCCCGAACGACAGCTGAAAATAGGACGACAACACGTATGTATGTGACCAGGTCACAAGCAGAAGAATGGACTGACGCTAGGGACACTATTAAAGACATTCAAACGGCTAGCACACAGCACGAACTGACTGAATGGACACGGGTGGGATTAAAAGATGACGAAGGCTGCTGGCGGACAAGAGACACAAACAAATGGTTGCTACCTGACTTGTACCTGATTCCCATACTGACTATGGCACACTCCCCTGCCCACATAGGATCAGCCCCCATGATTGAACTTGTCTCCAGAGTTTGGCACAATGATAAAATCACAGACTCCGCCAAACGTCTGGTCCAACAATGCTTGATATGCCTACAACACAACCCCGGGAAAGGAACTGTAGTACCCCGGGGGGGATTTGGGGTCCCAAATCACCCGTTTGAAGTCCTGCAGATGGACTACATCCAGCTAGACAGGTGCCAAGGCCTGAAATATGTACTTGTTGTGGTGTGCGCATTTAGCAAATGGGTGGAAGCATACCCAACCCGTGACAACACTGCTATGGCCACGGCAAAAGTACTGTTAAAGGAGTTTTTCCCCCGTTACGGCCTTTGTCGTATTTTATGGAGCGATAATGGCCCCCACTTCATAGCCGAAGTCATCCAGCTGATCTTAAAGGGGTTGGGCATCAAGCAGAAATTCCCCGCAGTCTTCCACCCCCAGTCTGCTGGACTTGTTGAGCGACACAATGCCACACTAAAACTTAAACTGGCCAAGATAGTGGCTACCACGGGTCTGAAATGGCCAGACGCCCTCCCACTGGCATTGCTATCGATGCGTTCCACCCCCACCAGACATCACTTAACACCTTATGAAGTTGTTTTCGGTCGACCCATGAGTGTCTGGTCTGCACCGAAACCAACTTCCATTCATGACGTCCCGGACGTCCTAATGTCTGATTATCTGTATAAATTGACTGAAACTATGTCTGTCATTCATCAGCAGGTGCAGCAGGCCATCCCCGATGCCTCCAGGGGTCCGGGTCACGCCATCCAACCTGGAGATTTCGTGCTGATCCGGAACTTTCAGCGGTCGAAGAGTTTGGAACTCCGGTGGACGGGCCCCTGGCAAGTGTTAATCACCACCCGGACGGCTCTTCGTGTGGAGGGGAAACGGCACTGGCTGCTCGCACACCACTGTAAGAAGGTCTCCTCGACCCTGGCCACGACAGAAAACATCGGCAACCAAGAAGAGCTCCTGAACAAGGACCGACCGTCGCTAACCTGCTATCCTGATACCGAAGCACTTGAACTTTCAAAATTCTCTGATCCCACTGTGCCATCCAGAGAAGGGTATTTCCTGCGTCGAAAGGAGGGAGCTTCGGCTAAGTAGACCACGAACTAGGTTAAAATCTCAGAACGGTGACCCAAAGCAACCAAGGGTTACCTGGAGAGAAGCTAAACTAAGTCTGTGGTTCTGCCCACTACCGAGCACCTTGAAGATGAAGATGATGGAAGCGCCAGATAAGAAGATGATGGAAGCGCCAAATGAGAAGATGATGGAGGCAACAGGAAATACCCACTACAGAGACCCAAGAACAGACAGACTCCACAGCTCAAAGACAATTGCACTCTTCATCACAATCCTTTTCTGCTTTCTCCTCATGACCACACTCTGGATTGTGGAAGAAAATGCACCTGCTCACGAAACATTCCTGACCACTGCTCAGCCTACCACCATGAAGGAACATTATCTGATTTCGCTCTCTCCTCAACTCAGAGAGAGGCGAAAGGAGTTTTGGAATAACTCTTTCGTACAGCTACTTCACCAGCACAATCTCGCCACCAATGCCACCAACTGTTGGATCTGTGGGTTGCTACCCCACGCCACTGGACACTCGATACCATTCATCCCTTCACCTTTCTCAGTTCATGGCTCCTGCCTTGCTTGGCTGATCCTCCTGCAAGAAAGCTATAAGGACAATGCCACCTCCAGCAAAACCGTAACGCATTTCTTCCACCAGGTCTGGCGGAACAAAACAAAGGCACACTTCTGCCCGCAGACCTCCAACGACTCAATTCACATGGACATCACTGCTAAAGAACGAATTGAAATGCAGGTGTTCAACAATCCAACCAGACCCACCTTCTCCTACCTGCGGAAACGAACGGCTGCCACTCTGACTGTGGCCCTGTCAGTCATCAACGTCACAGGCCACATGTGCATAGAAGGACGTGGGACACAGCTGGTGGGCCACAGTGCTTGCCGTTTTACCAGAACTTTGGACTCCACGGATCCACCTTCCTTTGTGTCGTCCCCAAACATGTATTTCGTCTGCGGCACAAAGGCCTACACCTGGCTCCCCAAAGGCTGGGGGGGCACTTGTTTCATCTCCTTCATCCTTCCTCCGACTTATGTGGCCCCAGCGAATCATCATAGACAAAAACGAGCCAAGGACATTGAGCAAGCCGACTCAACAGGAGCGCAGTTCCTCGATGCTATGAAGGGACTTGTTCCCGTCTGGGGCCCGATGGCAAACAGCCGTGCCATCCGACATCTGACTCAGGCAGTTGAGACAACAATGAACATCACAGCTGGTATCTTTGCTAACAACACCGCCGAGCTTCAAGCGGTCCGCTTGGTGCCCCTCCAGAACCGCCTTGTCCTAGATGTGGTTCTTGCGGACCGTGGTGGAGCATGCCGCATTATTGGGTCCAGCTGCTGTACATACATACCGGACAACTCACCCTCAGTGTACAAAGCCATCGAACATCTTCACAGACTCTCTTCAGAAGTCCACCAGGATCAGGAAGAATGGTCGCTTGGTGGTTGGTTCTGGAGCACCGTTAAGAACTGGGGCTGGAGACTGTTCACCATTATCCTGATTCCTGTAGTTGTAATATGCGGTCTATGCTTAGGAATTCAATGTTTGCCACCTCTGTGTTCATTATGTACAAATTGCATTTGCCCTAAGACTATGGACCTTGGAAACGAACGCATGGGAGCATTATATGATGCCGAGGTTAGGAACTTGATGAAGATTGACATTGAGTAGGCAAGTTGGCTAGATATGTTGAAAAGGGAGGACTGTTAAAAGTTAGGCTGCAAACGTCAACATTATCGGCGCCATCTTGCTCTTCTTGAACCCATTCGTGCACGTAAGCGGCAGCCATTTTGAGCACCATGGCCTCCCTGCCCCTCGCTGATAGCCAGCGCGTCTCTCTCTCTCTCTCCCTCAACCCCGCACGCTGACAACCCCCGCTCTCACATGCCTTGGGTCGTAAACCCCTCTTCAGCGCAGCTCTGCCCCGGAATCCCATCCTGTTCCCAGCGCGACACCTCCCTTCATTCCTTTCATGGTCCCAGGCCCTTTGATACAAACCCCTTTTTCCTGTAGGCCCGTTTGTCTTCCTCGTTCCCAGGCCGCCACCTGGCACTGCGGATACTGTTTATTGCCCCCCCCGTACAGTAGGAAGCTTCCCCCATTAAAGGACCCTCGAGTTGATCAAAGCCCCCACCCTATGAGATCCGATCAACCTCACACATTCCGTGAATCGGCGGAATGTCCAGCTGCGCGATAATCATCACCTGTTGTAACCAGGGTGGGGACTTCAACTGTAAATGTGTGTGGGAACGGGCCTGAAGGGGAGATTCCGAGGATGTCCTTTCATACTTCAAAGCGTTGCAAGAATGTGTAACCTGCAATAAAGATCATAAACATGTGTATAAGAGGCCAGGCCTCAGAGATGCGGCTAAAGCACCTCGTGACGATACTTGCTGTCCGAACTGATGTGTTCTCCTCCGGAAAGAATAAAACCTTGTTTCCTGCCTTCCAGTCTCCAGCGCCTGCCTCTTCATTGATTAATATCTTGTGGGTTAAAGAGGCGACACCGCCGGGCAATACTTAAAGATCTTTTTCTGCTTGGTAGCCTGACCTTTTTACAGCATTATGGGGCACTTCTTCCCAGCCCATGAATATTAGAGCAGCCGGGGAGAGCCACTGCCCTTGAGGGGTTATTCTTTGTAAGTCCCCAAAGACTTAGGGAGGGTCTTTCTTCCTTCGTGCTAGGGGACTATGAGTTGCTCCTGCAGCTCCCCCTGCACCTTGGTCCACTTTTGGTGTTGACCCCGTCTTCCTGGGGCCACCACCAACCAAGACAACATGGCTTTCCCCTGCAGGCTGGTCCAGGCCTGCAAGGCATTATGGGGCGCTTCTTCCCAGCCCATGAATATTAAAGCAGCGGCTCCCCCGCTGCTCCGGTGAGAGCCGGGCTGCCCTTCCTGCCACTTTGCGCCGCATCACCTCTTCTGTAGGGGGCCTGGTTCCACCCGGACCCCCAGGTGAGACCTGGCAGCTGTGAGGAGCCCCCCCCCGGCTGCTCCGTCCGTTGTTCGGGGGCCCAGTTCCACCCGAGCCCCTTGCGCCTCCTCTTCTCAGCGAGATCCCGGTCCCACCCGTGAACCCCTCGTGGCTCAATCGTCCCACCCGGCTGCCCCCACCAGCTCCCCGCCCGGCCAGCACCCTTGTGTCCTCCCGCTGGAGACGGCAATGCAGTTCTGGTCTGCCCGCTTGGGGTCCCGGGTCACTCGCCTTCTTCATGGGGAGTGCGCGGGTGCTCCCCGACTTAGATTCAGGGAATCAGGGCCCGGAGTTGGGATCCCGGGCCCCAGGCATCTTCACAGAAAGCGCAAAGGCGCTCCCCGGCTTCCGCTCTTCTTCAGGGGACAAGGTGGGCTCCTGGCACCCCGCGGGCATCTTTAAAGGGAGTGCAATGGCGCTCCCCAATTTTCTCTTCATCAGGGGCCAGGATGGGCTCCTGGCACCCCGCTGGAGCATATTCATGGCGGAGCGGTACGGCGCCCCCTACTTGACTTCTTTTGGGGGCTGCCCCCAGGACCTGACCCACCCCGGGGGCACATCCAAGACCGGCGGCGGAGCCCCACGTGCTTCGTCGTCAGTCTTCCCTGAGGTCAAAGGTCGCCTACCTTCTGGGGGGCATAGCTCAGCCCCCAGGGAACCTATCTTGGCCTCTTCTTGCTCCTGGTGGTGAGCCTCAGCCACTGGAAGCACTTTCCTTTGCCCTCCTGGTCTCACAGAGGGTGCCTTCAGCAGGGAGCTATCTTTACGGGCTCCCTGCGCCAGCCTTTTGCTTTGCTCGCCTCCTGGCTCTACTCCTGGGCCTCCTTCTTCTTGCGCAATGGCCCAGGCTTCTGCTTTGTGGTTCTGGACTCCCCTCCTGGTGCAATTCTACATCCTGGGACAGTCAGGGGGTTCTTCCTTCCAACTGCCCATGGAGCCAGGCTCCAGCACCAGTCTTCATCAGCAGACCATACCCCAGAGAGAGCTCCTCTTCTGGTGCAGGCTCTTTTTAAAGAATGGGGAGGGGGCTTGCAGGAAGTCTCTGTTTGCTCTATCACACAGCTACACATCACCTCTCTGCCCCTCCTCTATCATTGCTGCCCAGGCCTCTGGGTTTGTTCAAAATGGCCTCGTCCAGAGGCCTCATGCCACATGGTCTCTGAGAACCCCTTTCCCCCTCGCTGCCTTCTCTCCAGAGCAGCTTGGTGCCTGGCATCAGGTGTCAGCTGCTGATGGATGAACCTGTAGCTCCACCCATCTTCTCCTCTTGGAGTGGAGGCCTTCGCTCTTGGAATGCTTGTTGTGCAGACCTGGGCCTCTGATGCTACAGCTTGGGGAGGAAGGTCATTAATTCAGCCTGGCAAGGTCAGCCCTAGCCAGGCCCTGAATATGAGCTGGCTGAGAGAAATATGACATTTCTGGATGACCCAAAAGCAGTACAAATATGACTTCGGACTCTGCAGAATACTTCTTCTCACATAAGTTACAGTGAACTTCGGTGCATGTCTGGAATTTGTAGGCCCATGGAAAGTAAAACTAGCCCATGTCCTCCCCATCCTCATAGGAGAGTAATGGAATGAAAAACAGTAAAGCACACTAACTTTCCCTCAAATGTTTCTTCTCATTGTACAAAGCCTATTTCATGTCACCACCCAGTTCTGCATAAGTCCTGGCAAACCATTCAATTTGTAGATGTTCCTGGGCTGCGCATGCTTGGAATCTCCCCTGCGCAGACTTTACACTTGCGCACAAGCAGGTAAACACGTATCTGCATGTCACCAGCCCAGTGCCCCTTTCTCTGGCTGCAGCGCAGTTGCCTACTCGCGCCAGAGGAACTCCACTAAAATACACATACATGCAGTCCCTTTCATCATGAGTTCATTGTGGGTGAGTCCTAACTTATGAGTCTCTCTCACAGTAAAAGCTCAACACAAAGGTGTTCAAAAAGCGAAAAATCCAGGCGGTTCAGATGGTCAGAACGGTAAACAGTCAAAATATCGACTACGAAATATCGAATGGACATAATATCGAGTTTTAAATATAGATTGGACAAAATATCGACTGGACAGAATATAGACATCAAAAATATCGTTTTTAAGGTAAGTAATGTAATATCGAATGTTAAAAATTATAGACAGTTAAAATATCGAAGTATATAATATAGGTTATTAAAATTATCGAATTTTTTATAATATCTAATTTTTTATAGTGTTTTTTATGTTATTATATGTGTGAAAAGTGTGTATTTATGTTATACTTTATTTTAATTAATGAAATTTGTTTTTTTTATTTTTGCGTAATTTCATTCTGTAGCGGGTTGTGGGTTTATAGGGGAATAGGGTGGGAAATAATTTAATTAAAATTAATTAAATATGGAAATTTATTTATTGGTATTCATTTTTAATAATTGTTAATTAATTTATATTTGGTAATCAATTAAATTTTAATTGGCAATTAATTTTAATTAATTGATTAATTGTGAATGATGTTAATTTTACTAATTTATTTTCTGTAGCGGGTTGTGGGTGTATAGGGGAATAGGGTGGGAAGTAATTTAATTATAATTAATTAAATATATAAATGTATTTATTGGTATTCATTTTAATTAATTGTTAAATAATTTATATTTGGTAATTAATTAAATTTAAATTGGCAATCAATTTTATTTAATTGATTAATTGCTAATTATGTTAATTTTACTAATTTATTTTCTGTAGCGGGTTGTGGGTTTGTAGGGGAATAGGGTGGGAAGTTATTTATTTATAATTAATTAAATAAATCAATGTATTTAATTGTATTTAATTTGAATGAATTGTTAATTAATGTTTAAATGTTAAATTATTAATTGTTAATTTGTAATTAATTTGTATTATTAGGTAAATAATTGTAATAATTATTTTTAATTTGTTAATTTTAATTGATTAATTATTATATTATATTAAATTGGTAATTACTTTAAATTAATTTTTTATAGATATTCATTTATATTTATTAAAATAATATATGAAGTATTTAATTTCCCTACTATTGCCCTCTCTGGAGTGGGAATAGTAATTTTTACCACTATGCTATCCAACGCTTTCCCTACTGTTGCACTCATTGGAGTGGGAATAGTAATTTTTACCCCTACGCTATCCAACGCGTTCCCTACTGTTGCACTCACTGGAGTGGGAATAGTAATTTTAACCCCTACGCTATCCAACGCTTTCCCTACTGTTGCACTCTTTGGAGTTGGAATAGTAATTTTTACCCCTACGCTAGCCAACGCTTTCCCTACTGTTGCACCCACTGGAGTGGGAATAGTAATTTCTACTCCTACGCTATCCAACGCTATCCCTACTGCTGCACTCACTGGAGTGGGAATAGTAATTTTAACCCCTACGCTATCCAACGCTTTCCCTACTGTTGCACTCTTCGGAGTTGGAATAGTAATTTTTACCCCTACGCTATCCAACGCTTTCCCTACTGTTGCACCCACTGGAGTGGGAATAGTAATTTTTACCCCTATGCTATCCAACGCTTTCCCTACTGTTGCACTCTTTGGAGTTGGAATAGTAATTTTTACCCCTACGCTATCCAACGCTTTCCCTACTGTTGCACCCACTGGAGTTGGAATAGTAAATTTTACCCCTACGCTATCCAACGCTTTCCCTACTGTTGCACCCACTGGAGTGGGAATAGTAATTTTTACCCCTACGCTATCCAACGCTTTCTCTACTGTTGCACCTACTGGAGTGGGAATAGTAATTTTTACCCCTACGCTATCCAACGCTTTCCCTACTGTTGCACCCACTGGAGTGGGAATAGTAATTTAAACCCTACGCTATCCAATGCTTTCCCTAATGTTGCACCCACTGGAGTGGGAATAGTAATTTTAACCCCTACGCTATCCAATGCTTTCCCTACTGTTGCATCCACTGGAGTGGGAATAGTAATTTTTACCCCTACGCTATCCAACGCTTTCTCTACTGTTGCACCCACTGGAGTGGGAATAGTAATTTTTACCCCTACGCTATCCAACGCTTTCCCTACTGTTGCACCCACTGGAGTGGGAATAGTAATTTAAACCCTACGCTATCCAATGCTTTCCCTAATGTTGCACCCACTTGAGTGGGAATAGTAATTTTAACCCCTACGCTATCCAACGCTTTCCCTACTGTTGCATCCACTGGAGTGGGAATAGTTATTTTTACCCCTACGCTATCCAACGCTTTCCCTAGTGTTGCACTCACTGGAGTGGGAATAGTAATTTTTACCCCTACGCTATCCAACGCTTTCTCTACTGTTGCACTCTTTGGAGTGGGAATAGTAATTTTAACCCCTACGCTATCCAACGCTTTCCCTACTGTTGCACTATTTGGAGTGGGAATAGTAATTTTCACCCCTACGCTATCCAACGCTTTCCCTACTGTTGCACTCCCTGGAGTGGGAATAGTAATTTTAACCCCTACGCTATCCAACGCTTTCCCTACTGTTGCACTCTTTGGAGTTGGAATAGTAATTTTACCCCTACACTATCCAACGCTTTACCCACTGTTGCACCCACTGGAGTGGGAATAGTAATTTTTTCCTCTATGGTATCCAACGCTTTCCTTCTGTTGCACTCACTGGAGTGGGAATAGTCATTTTTAACCCTACGCTATCCAACGCTTTCCCTACAGTGGCACTCTCTGGAGTGGGAATAGTATTTTTTACACTTCTGCTATCGTACGGTAATAATATTGGATATTATTTAATTATATTATGTTACTATATATATATGTTTTAACAAATATGATTGTAAAAATTTTTGTTTATAACTTTCATTAATTATTTAATTATTATAAGTTAATTTAAGTATTTTTTAGTATATTTTAGTAATTAATTTTAACTATTAATTTAATTTAACACTGTTTTTAATAAAGTCGATATTTTAATAAACTATATTTTTGTAAACGATATTTTGGACTCGATATTTTTGTACTTACCTGTTTGTAGATACAAACTCGATATTCTGTCTGTCGATATTTTGGCATCGATATTTTTGATAGTCGATATTCTGTCCGTCGATATTATGTCAGTGATCCGGTCAGAACCACCTTCTAACAGAGGGCCACTGTGGAGACACAATGGCTCGCTGCTATGTAACCTTCAGTCACCAAAACTGTTCATGCCTTCACTCTCAGGCCTTAGCACATTGCCACAGTGCCATAAGCATGGTTTTTCCTGACCATTAAACTAACCACAAAGCAGAAAGGATCTGCCCATGTATCACTGCAGAACATGGGCAAAAAGTACCTGAAAAATATAGGGCGGAAAGCTGTGGGGAGAAATTGACACGCAATTATTTCCACCTTAATGAAACATTAATTTTCACTGAGTATTTTATAATAACGAAAAATATATTTGTATTAATATATCACACACTGCCTCTACATCTGCCCCATCCAAAAACAAGATAATATATGAAAACTTCTAATAAAAAATGCAAATAGAAAATACTACACACAGTTTTTATCAGCGACGGCCGGCACAGGTAATCGCAGTGGGGCGGGGCAGGACACGGCAGGTGGGAATCCGACAGACAACGGAATAGGTGTTATTTATTTATTTAACTATACCTAATCCGTCGTTTGTCAACTTCCCCCTGCTCCCACCCCCTCCACGCCCGCCCTGCCTCACCGTGTCTACCTGTGCCGGTTGGCACTGTTTTTTATATATCACATCTGTGGTGCCTAGCTGCCAATGTAGGAACCATGTGAAATCAGCCAGTTCCTTGGGGTGAATGTCCTCAGTCCTGAGGAGGTCTTTAATTAATTTGGTCGAAACACATCAATTTACATGAAGGAGTCCAACAAAGGTGAAGTCTTTTTGACTAGATTAGCATTAGGAGGATTCAAAGGTCATCAGCCCATTACTCCTTTTGGAGAGGACTACCTCCAGGTGGATTGAATGCCGAAAGAGCTTGGGCAATCACCTCAGTTTTCTTAAATGAGGGGAAGCACCAATTAACTGACTTAGTGGTAATTAATGTTTGATTCAGGTTTAAATAATTGTGTGTTAATTTCTCACCATAGTTTTCCAGTCTATATTTTTTCAGGTCATTAGATGCACTCTTTTCAGTCACCCTGGAGTGAAATTAGTTTTATTGTGTGAACCCAACCATATATGCTGACGCTGCATCTCATTGTGAGGGAAGTCTTCACCGGTGATTACCGTGATTTACTTGTCCTGTCGACACAAGGAAGTTTGTACTTCTGGTTCAGCACACTACGCCAGCTCTGTGTCTAAAACGTGTGCCTACATGGAGGAGGTCAGGAGATGGATGACAGCATCCTCACTAAAACTCAACGGCTACAAAACCGAGATCATGTTCCTCGGCCCCCCTACTCCCACCCCCATCGACCAACTATGGCCCTCCAGTTTAGGCCCACCCCCAACCCCGAAGGAGGACATCAAAAGTCTGGGAGTTTGGCTGGACAAAACCCTCACTTTTAACACTCAGGCAACGAAAACAGCAGCAACCTGCTTCGGGATCATCCGGATGCTGAGAAAGATCCTTCCAATCCTGCCCTTCGAATCCAAGCAGGTTGTCATTCAGGGCCTCATCCAGTCCCGACTTGACTTTAACAACGCCCTTTACTTGGGAGCCCCTGAATACGTGCTGCAGAAACTCCAGCGTACTCAGAATTGCGCAGCTCGTACGTTACTCCAGATCCCCCGCAGAGAATCAGCTAAGTCAGGGGTCAGGTCACTCCACTGGCTCCCTGTCAGGGAAAGAATACAATTCAAAACCCTGTGCATATCACATCAAGCCTTCCATAGAGCTAGCCCTGAGATCAACCACCCCCTACTGCCCCGGCAAACTACTCCGATCTACGAACGCATTCCTTGTCGCAGTTCCCAGAATCAAAAGGTCCAGAGCAGGAGGCAGGTCCTTCACGCTCAATGCCGCTAAACTATGGAACTCCCTTCCCCTTCCCTTAAGGTCCAATCCCATCCTCTCGTCCTTCCGTAAAGAGTTAAAAACATTCCTTTTCAGAAATTAAATACTCCCCCCCTGGCTCTCTCCCCCCGTCCCTCAGAGTACTATTCCCTCTACCTAGCGCTTGGACGCCCTCGGGTAGCAGTCGCGCTCTACAAAACCCCTTTCATTCATTCATTCATTCACTGTGTGCATGAAAGAAGTTTGTACTGCTGCTGTCAGAATGGTCCCTGTTCTGTGTGCTGCACCTTCTGTAGTCATTTGGGTGTCTAAGAGAAGTATGAGCTGTTATTGCTGTCCTGCAACTGTTCAGTGCAGAAGAGAGACGTGTGTTACTGTTGTCACATCCTGTACCTGTTTTGTGTGTGAGGGAACTAAGCTTTGCAGGTGCACATCCTGTACCTGTTCTGCATGTGAGGGAAGTTTGCTCTGGTGGTTCACATCCCGTACATGTTGGTTCACATCCTGTACCTGTTCTGCATGTGAGAGAAGTTTCCTTTGCTGTTTCACTTGCTGTACCTGTTTTGCATGTGAGGGAAGTTTGCTTTGCTGGTTCACATTCTGTACCTGTTCTGCAATTGATGGATTACTCAGCTGGGTCACATCATGAACCTGTTCTGTGTGTGAGAGAAGTTTGCTCCGCTGATTCACATCCTGTACCTGTTCTGCATGTGAGGGAAGTTTGCTTTGCTGGTTCACATTCTGTACCAGTTCTGCATGTGAGGTAAGTTTACTCTGCTGGTTCACATCCTGTACCTGTTCTGTGTGTGATAGAAGTTTTCTCTACTGTTTCACATCCTGTACCCGTTCTGCATGTGAAGGAGGTTTGCTTTGCTGGTTCACATCCTGTACCTGCTCGTTCACATCCTGCACTTGTTCTAGGTGTGAGGGAAGTTTGCTCTGCTGATTCACATTCTGTACCTGTTTTTTGTTTGAGAGAAGTTTCCTCTGCTGTTTCCCATCATGTACCTGTTCCGCTTGTGAAGGTGGTCTGCTTTGCTGGTTCACATCCTGTACCTGCTGGTTCACATTCTGTACCTGTTCTAGGTGTCAGGGAAGTTTGCTCTGCTGATCCACATTCTGTACTGTGTGCGAAGGAGGTTTTCTTTGCTGGTGCACACCCTGTACCTGTTCAGCATGTGAGGAAAGTTTACTCCTGGTTCACATCCTCTACCTGCTGGTTTGCATCCCGTACCTGTTCTAGGAGTGAGGGACGTTTGCTCTGCGTATTCACATACTGTACCTGTTCTATGTGTGAGGGATGTTTACTTGTCTGGTTCACATCCTGTACCTGTTCTGCGTGTGAGGGAGCTTGCTCTGCTGGTTCACATCCTGTACCTGCTCTGCGAATTTGGAAAGTTTGCTCCTCTGGTTCACATCCAGTACCTGTGCTGCATGTAGGGGAAATTTGCTCTGCTTATTCACATCCTGTACCTGTTCTGTCTGTGAGAAAATACTGTACTGCTACTATTGTGCAATACTGTTTGCTGACAGTACAGTGCCTTTACATGTCCTTTGCATGAGCAAGTGAGCAAAGCCTGCATTGTCAGTACCATGCATGTTTTGTGTGTTGCATGTGCAGTGCAAGTTAAGCTTTCATTACCCCTGCTGTGCTGCACCCGTTTGGTATGTGGGGGAAGTATGCCTGTAGAGTACCTGTACACGTTCTTTGCCTGAGCAAAGGCTGCACACCTGTCAGTACTCTGCCTGTCTTGTGTGTTGCAAAATATATATGAATATCCATATAAAATGCATGTGCATGCACGTCAAAAGATATCTTATAATGAGCCCTCTTAAATTTTATTAGGGCTCTATTGTTATCTTTTACGGCTGCCACTAACTCTGACTTTGCTTTCCTGCATGCCTTGTTATGCCAAGAGGAGCAAGGGGTACTATTTCTTTCCCTAGACACCCTGGGATTCAATACTTCGGCCAGGCTGAATACTAGGCTCCCATGCAAGGCCTCTATCTGTACGAGAGAGTCAGGGGATGATGGTAAGTCATTCAGAACAGCAGCTTCTACCAGCAGCGGAACTGCCAGATTATATAGTTTCGCAATCTGTTCTGGTTTTTCCTTTAGTCGCGACCATCTAATTCTGCGTCTGTTATTTGTCAGGGTCAGATTATTAATACCTTCGCCCCTCGAAGGATCCCCAAGCCTGCCGGTCTTTGGCAGAGTCATTTCTAGAATTAAGGCGTTGTGGTCACTGTCCTCTCTTGGCATAACAGCAAAATCGATAACATTCGGCCATAACCTGGTTTCCACCATAATGTAGTCGAGATGTGATGTACGACCAGGTATATTGTATGTATATTTGGCTAGAGTGTCCGACGGAGTGCGACCATTACATGCTCGTAGAGAATGGGTGATGGTTAGTGCCGTGACTTGGACAGCTAGGGGGGACCATGCCCTAGCATATGGGGCCTGGGTCATGGGTATTGACCAATGGTCATCCTCTGCTGTAAGGGCACCTTCATTTAAACCCTCTAGGGGCTCATAATGGCAATTTAAGTCGCCCCCTACCACTATATTGCAGTCATTCAGAATGGTAGAGATGAAAGTGGAAAGATCATCTATGGTACTAGACTCACTGCCTGCTTTGACTGGGCGTGAGTAAACATTAATCAATGCTAGCTTGAAGCGATTGGGCCAGACAAGGACCACACATTGTATGTCACTGGAGTGGGTGGTAAGAATGCTAGCCTTACAGCCCAGGTGTGTTCCGACCCAGGTTGTTAGGCCGCCAGAGGGACGCCCCCTCCCATTCCATATGGCCGGGACGTGGAAGGAGGCAAAGCCCACTCTGAATTCCTCCGTACGTGCCCAGGTCTCTTGAAGGAGGCACACGTCATTTTCATCCATAAATGATCCCCATTCTGGACATATGATTTTATTGGATAGTCCAGCAAGATTGCATGTCACAATTTTTATTGATTCTAAGTTTGCGGCAGGGACGCTTCTCTCAGTGTGTGCCTCATTCCCCATGTCTGTAGGATCAGTGCTACGACCATTACCAGTCAACGGCATGCCCCCCGCCCCCACTATTATCAATTGCAGGCCCTCTAGCTATTCGAAGTTTGGGTACATCTGCTGGACTTAGTAGGGCTGCCACACCACATGTGTCATTCCATATCAATTTATCTTCCTGCATGCATATTCCCTTTTCCAGCCCCTGCATTTCACTATTCGCCCCCTGTGTGCCCCTAGGATTGATATCCAATTCACTAGAAGTTAGTCAGTCCACCATGTCTAAGGGGCTAAATCTATTATATAGACAAGTGTCCTCAGCTACCAGGGATTCTCTGCGTCTGCCCTGTCTTGTCCCTGTTCTTGTTGTAGAGGCTACCCAGTTCCAGCCTGCATCCCTGTCGCTGGTGTTGTGCGGTGGAACAGGTGGATAAAAGTACGAGAGAGGGAGGGGCTGAATGGCAGACGCTGGTGTGGGATAGGGCCACTGGCATACATGGGACACTGTCCGTGTGTCCCTGAAATTAATTAGGACACAGTCTCCCCCAAAATCCTTAGTTCTGTGGCCTACCCATGCTACTCTTTGAACCATCAAGATGTCGTTAGTTGCATCTTGTGGTAATGGTCTATTTTTATTTAACCAGTCGATGACTTTATTCTTAAGAGTGGTGTGTGTTTCCTCTCGCCCATTTGTCAGTGGTGGTACCCCAGCAAGAACCACTACGAGGGGACTACATTCAGGGGGTAGGTTGATTCATACACTCGGGGATTTGTTCTGGCTAAGGTGTTTTGAGACAGCATTCGAGTTTGTCATCACTGTGTCCTTGCTTTGGGGGTGCCTATCAGGTCCCTTGGCTGCAACCAGAGATTTAGCCTGTTGTAAATTTCCACCCACTAGGGCCTGTGTTCCCGACCTACTCCGACCTGTCCCTGGTCTCGCCGGTGATATAATCCCAACCCCCTGTACACTTTGATGCTCTATCACTGTCCTCACTCTACTTGGGTCATTAGCTCTACGAGGAGTTAGGGGCGATGGCTCAGTGGTAGAGATATTAGGGTTTGCTAGCGTGCCAGGGATGCTGTCTAATACATTAGTGAGTGAGAGTAGGTTTGCTTCAATGGCAGCCATTCTAGTCATTAGGGGCATTAGGCTTTCAGCAATTATTGACCCCACTTTCTCCTAGAAAAGACTATTCAGAGTGACCACAGGAACCGCGGATATGTCCAGTATAATTGGGGTGGCGACATCTCCATCGTCTCAGGCACCACACTTCGGTTCACCATCTCTGGCTCCCCACCTTGATCCGCATCTTTACTCCCCTCCCCCACATGCTTCAATGACCTCCCACCACCCGCACAGTTTTTTCCCTTTTGTCTCTGGCCTGTCCTCCTCTTGGTTTTTTGGCCTTGTTTGTCTTTCAGGGATTCAATTCTTGATTTGCATAAGGCCGACTTAGATCTAGTTGTTGCACAGACTGACCGGTACGGTGTGCTTGATTCTTGGGCGGGCTTCTCAGTCCCAAATAGGGTGTTTCTGTCCAGTGGGGGAAGGTCATTAATAATTATGTTTAGGGCCTCCGGGGAAAGAGTGTCCCGCAGTTGTCCATTCTCCAGTGGGGTCCTGGGAGCTCCCAAACCAAGTGACAGCCGTCGTTCAGTTACCTCGATTTCTTTTTCGATAACGTTCGAGGCTCTAATGATAAAATAGTCCAGAGTTCCCCTGGTCCCCCCCTTTTGGGCCCTTTCTTCGCCACACTGTTAGCCATGGCGGGGGATGCTGACCCCTCTTTGTGAATCTTGCGACCAGTTATTAGATCTTACCGTAGATAGTTGGGCAGTCAGCGTTTTAAGATAGATGTCGGAGGATAGGCCTAGCCCAGCCTTCTCAGGTCTCGAACGGGCTCAAACGGGCCCGCCCTTGGCCCGGGCTTCGCCCGGCGCGCTTCCCGCGCAGCGGGGCAAGTCCACGCCTATTAGAGCTGTGTGACGTCAGGGGGAGGAGCGCAGTGATGTCGGTGGCAGCGGAGACTCCTGGTCCTGGGAGTCCCGCTCGTTTCCTCTCTCCCCTCCTGTGTGGTCGGCTGCTGTCAGGCACACTAACCGCTGCGAGCCGGCGATAAGGCAGTGGCTGGGGGAGGAGCGCAGTGATGTCGGTGGCAGCGGAGACTCCTGGTCCTGGGAGTCCCACTCGTTCCCCTTCTCCCCTCCGGTGTGGTCGGCTGCTGTCAGGCACACTAACCGCTGCGAGTGGCTCCCGCAGCGCGGGGGCCGTGAGCGGTGATAAGGCAGTGGCTGGGGGAGGAGCGCAGTGATGTCGGCGGCAGCGGAGACTCCTGGTCCTGGGAGTCCCGCTCATTTCCTCTCTCCCCTCCGGTGTGGTCGGCTGCTGTCAGGTACTCTAACCGCTGCGAACGGCACCCAGGCCTCTTAAGCAGGATGGGTGAAACTAGGGCAGATTATAATGGGTTTTGAATCGGTAGAACTGCGAAGATCTCGTAGGCACAGGCCTCCATCTTGGATGACCCCACTCTTTAGTGTTGGTCTGAGTCTGAGGAGTCCCAGAGTTGGTGAACAAAAACAAATTGTCTCAGTCTTGTATTCCTCCAAAATCACTAATCGGGGTCATTTTCTTTTCGGCTGGTGCATATTTTCTCGCATCCAGCAATCTCCTGGGCTCACAAAGTCTCCGCACAGTCGTCTGTTCTCTTCACTAGACAGACGATATCATGCTTAGATAGATCACATTAACATGAGGCCTGGAGCTCAAAAGGGCTTCCTATCTGACATTGATTGGACAAGCTTCAACAAGCTATTTTGTAACCACCTATAGGTTACCTTGCTTGTCCTGACTACATGATATTTCTTATTCTGGTTGTGCAAGTTGCTTACACAGTGCAGAGACAGCCTTTCTGGTCTGTCCATATTAGGCTGTTTATAATTTGCATGGTGCAGACAAGTGCACATCCATGTTAGCCATATTTGGCTTGGTTCCTTATTCTAGTTCCGCTGTTATGGCATTTCATACTGTATATAACACCTAGAAAATTGTCACTCTGGGAGGAAGCAGTCTGAGAGCCCCCAAGGTGGCGGATCTGACTTCTTTCTTGCTAATTAGCAATGATGCATGCTTTTGGTACTAATAATTAAATTTCACTCTGTTTCTGAGCAAACCTGCTATGTCTGGTGAGTTTCATTCATTTGCTCCTGGGAGGGTGCCAGTATTTCCCCATCAAAATTGTGTCAGAAGTGGGATATTGGAGGACTGTGCTGTCACCAGTTGGTAATTGAGATGTAAGCTAAATAACTAACTTGCCTTGCTGCAAGTGACCTTTCAGTCTTTCAAATGTATATTTAATACATAGTATTAATAAAAGGGGCATAGACTGGCATTTAAAATAGACATGGGACTGTAGAGAATGTTTTTTTTAAATATTCTCTGTATCAATACACTAATGGATATGTGGCATAAACTGCAGGAGAGCCAGGGTTAGAGAATAATTTATGTGTGCCTACACATATAAGAAGTAGTGAAGCAGGTGACTGATAAGTAACCAGGGGGCATATGTATCAACCGAATTTTTAGTCACAAACACTGTGAATCGCAAAAATCAGCGTTTGTGAATAAAAATGAGCTATTTCAGATGTATGGGGCACAATCGCATCGCAAAATAAGAAATCGCAGAAATAGCGATTTCTTACGTTGCGATAACATGAAATCTGTGAATATCCTTGCGATTTCTCAGTTTACGATTTGATCTGTTTGCGAAAGTCGCAAACAGGATTTTGCAAAATAAGAAATCGCAATGAAATGTAACAAAAAATTTCAAATTGCGAATTCGCGAAAATCGCAAATTAAGAAATCACAATTACCACCAAGTGCATGCAGGTGGTAGCCAGGTGCAAGGTATAAAAAGCAGCACACAATGCAACTGAAACTTCCACAATGGCAGCACTATATGTGATAGCCAGGAGGCTGCTTATCCGTGCCCTTGCACAGAGGAGTTTGAGACAGGAACGTATTTTCAGGCTGCGCATCACGCTGTTCCAGCAGACTGAAGAGGACATCCATGAGAAGTATAGGCTGCACCCACAGACCATCTTGGACCTGTTTGAGGAGCTGAACCCCTTTTTGGAACACCCAACGCGCAGGACACAAACAATTCCCACCCATGTGCAGGTCCTGTGCTCACTCCACCTCCTGGCCTCGGGGAGTTTTCAAGGAGTCATGGTAGAGGTTGGCGGGGTGTCACAAAATGCACTATCTCGCTTTTTCCATGCCTTTCTGGATGCAATGTTGCAGGGGCTAGCACATCCTATATACTTCCCCAGCACCCAACAGGCATTACAGCAAACCAAACTTGACTTTTTTTCCAAATTACTCGTTTCCCCCATGTCATTGGCTGCATTGATGGGACCCATGTGGCCCTCCCACCCCCAGCAGCAACAGAATATGTGTTCAGGAACCGCAAATGCTACCATTCCCTGAATGTACAGATTGTGTGCATTGCTAAGTACATTATCAATGACATTGTATCAAAATACCCTGGCAGCACACACAACTCTTTCATCTTTAGACATAGTGGGATACACAGACGTCTGAGTGCTGAAGAGTTTGAAGAGGGATACTTGCTAGGTAAATCAATGGCACACATACATACATCCACTACATCTTTTGGGGGTGGAACATTAACTTACCTATTATTTGTATCCCTGCAGGTGATAGTGCCTATGCAGTGCGAGACGTCATTCTAACCCCGTATCTGGATCCAGCAAATGCAAGGGAGAGGAGGTACAACAGGGCACACAGATAAACACGCAGCGTCATAAAACGTACCTTTGGATTACTAAAGAGCCGGTTCAGATGCCTACATAAAAGTGGAGGGGCACTGCAATACAGCCCTGAGACATGCTGTAAAATCGTGACAAGCTGCGCAATGCTCCATAACATGGCTATGAGGAAAGGCACCACAATTGATGTGAGTGACACAGACACATCGGATGATGATTGCCCACCTCCCCCTGGCAGGGCAGCAGCAGGAGTCGGGGCAGCTGCTGGACGTCAGAGATGGACAGAGATCACACAAAACTACTTTTAGGAAAGAAATTAAGGTGATGAGCCAAAATGCTTTTTGTTAAATGTGATGTGTTTATTCACACTTCAAAAACTATATTTTTTGCAGTACGCAGCACATGTTTTGTACACAGTGAAGGTACTCATCAATATTATGCAATATCTGTTTTGGTGGGTTGCTTCAGCCCTTGCCACAAAAGTGTAAATGTTTAGTTCACCTCCTCCAGTGAGGGATTGGTGCAGGTCCGTGTTCAGCCTGAGTGCCCTCCGTTGTGTGCCTAGGTACTGCACCTTGTCTGCCACTGCGTCGTAGTGCATCAGGCAATGTAGGAATATTGCTACTTCTACTGGAGGTCTCTTCACTCTCCCCAGAGACCATGAGTGTGCTGCCACCAGAGTTTGCAATATGCATTTGTTCCACTGCATTTGTGACCTGTTCCAGCCCTCTCGCAATGTATTTGCAGCAGTGTGTCATTTGCAGCTGCATTTTAATGCTACGACGGGTGAAGTTGCTGGTGGTGGTGCAGAGGCGGTTTACCGCCTTTGTATAATTGTGCAGTTGTGCGTTGGCACGTTGGGCAGCCCTGTCCCCGGCAATTTCATTATGTTGTAGAGTGTCAAATAGGTCTTGAATGGCACCTGCCATGGCCATGATGCCCTCCCCCAGGTACTGCTGGTTTTTAGGTCGAGCTGGAGAAAGCAATGCGAAGCATTGCCTCCAGCTCGACAACTAATGTTGTCCGCCTCCTGTGAATCTGAGACAGGGGTCGGGCACGCACGGCGATTGGGATCTGTGGACACGCACGTCGAGGCCGGCTCCATGCCTATCTCCTGCCTCAGATTCCCTGAAGTGCGCAAACACACACACACGCACGTGCGCACACACACACGCACACAACAGCCACACTCACTCATAAACACACACACACACACACGCACGCGCGCGCAGGTGCACCCCCCCCCCCCCCGTTCAAACAGCCTGCAAGCTCTTACCGGCTCGGTCCTTGGCTTCCCGGCATGCCGCGGGCGGGACTCTCCTCACCACTTGACCGGAAAAGGCGGGTCTGATGGGCGGGGCCAGAGAAGGGGAGGCGGGCCTCTTACCCGCTGACTGGCGATGGCCGCGCTTATGTGAACACCCTATGTTGTGCGCTTTACGCCGTGCTGGTGGTAAATGTCTATTGCATAATCATCCGAGGCTGCCGCTGATTTGCAGCAAATTGCTGAAAGGAGGAGTCGGACTGGCCATGGCAGTAGGTGGACTCGTGGTGGCAAGGCATGAGTGTGGTGCCCGGAGAAGGGTAAAGGGTGGCGGGGGAGGGACTGGTGCGGGGCAGGAGACGAGCAGGGGCTGGGTGACAGAAGGGTGGCACGCGATGGGCAGAGAGTGTCAGACACGGCTCTGTCGGCGGAGTCAGCTCACTGCCCCCACCGCCCTCTGTCACCGCTGTGCGTGCTCGCCACATGATCTAATCTACATTCGCCGCCTCCTCTTATCTGTCACTGCCGCCAATTCAAGGGAATTTAGACTAAAGTTGCCACGGAGGGAGGTTAACCCTTTCCAAGCCAGGTGACGCCCCTGGAGCCCACATGCCACTGGACCGCTCCCAACTTTACTCAGAGTTTGAAACTCTCATTAAAGTTCATCAGAGCGCGAGCTGCAGGCAGCGGCTCCCCCGGGTTGTCTGTCAGCCCCTGCAGTGGACAGACAGAGGACATCTTGTCGTTTGCCCCCCACCCTCCAGAGTCAATACATCTTGCTTCTTTGCTCAATTGTTTGGTATAACATACTTTTCTGTGGGACAGTCGCTTTTTCTCTCCATTCCCTTGCATGCACAGATCTCTCCCCCAAATCACTTCCTTATCCTTGTTTCACCTTGTAGACCAGCGCTAAGATGTAATAAATGGTGGCCTCATCAGAATGCATATTGCCCGAGGATCCTGTCCTCTATAGTCCTCTTTCTCTTGCCATGTACGAGGAGCCCATGTGATATGCTAGGTGGGGATAAAAGGCTGTCCTTCCCTGCTCCCGGTGCTCGTTATCTAGAATTGTGGTTCCTGGTTCTTGCTGGGTGCTGTATTAGTACTTTGGGAAATTTGCAGTTATTCACGGGCTCGTGATATTTTCCCTTCTTGTTTTGACTCTTGGTATCCCCTTCCCCACTGGATTCCCCTGGACGCTTACTTTAGTGTTTTTTCCTGGGTTTATTTGTGTGTCAGTTCGTCTTTGTCGTTTTGTGTTTGTGGTTTACCTTGTGTTTGTGGAGTCATTTTATCCCAGCTGGGATCAAGGAGTGGCTGGGGCTCCGGCGCTTCTTGCAGGAATCGGTGGTCCGGCTGGATTACCCCGTGATTCCTGGTGTTGTTTGTTCTGACGCTGCCCCGCACTTCCGCCCCCTTGTGCATCCCATCCACATCGTTGTGCGGAGGCGGAGTGCTGATTTGGGCGTTTCCGGGTTCCTGGCCAGCGCACAACGAAGCCTGTGTTGTGCAGTGCTTTTTCCCCCTGTTTTGACCTGTTCTGGTCCCCTTTTTGCGGTACGCGAGGAGGAATCTAAGCGGACTGGTAAACGGAGGTTTTTTTAGTCGTTTTCACGACTTTTTCCTCCCCTTCCTCTTCCCCATTTGTCCCAAGTTTCCTGATGCGTGTTCCCTGCCGCTAAGCCCTTCCTTCCCCTGGTTTTGTCCCCTGCCTGCCGGACTTAGCATTTACTCCTGGACGGAGCACTCCACCCGGCGATTACCACAGCATTTGTGGGTAAGGAGGAGTGTATTGGGGTGGTGTGTGGGGGCATGAGAAGAGAAAGAGGGCTAATGTTATAAGATTTCTGACATCTATTGTTTTGTGTGGCAGACGGTGATTCATCCAGTTCCCTGTGGTACAGTACGTGGAGTAACGTGGTCCAGGCAGAAGGACCCCCCCCTTGGAGAGAAGACCTAAGATCCCTTGTCTGTCCTTCCCTTATTCCCGCCCCCTGTCCCTTGCCAGTCTGTTGGCCCATGGTAATATCTATGGTGTGGGCCACGGAGTGGTAGGTTCAGAGGAACGGGATTATCGTCGCTCCTGCAGTGCATGGGCATAGCTGGGCAGGAGCCAACAGAATAACGAGCCCACGTAATAATTGCACTGCCTGAGCGACGATGGATGAGGATGTGGGGGCTACGGCCGGTACATCCCCCACTTTACAAGATGTCATGGGTGCTTTGTCTGCCCTCCAAAGTCAGATTCACGACCTGCGACAAGAGAATGTGGCCATGAAGCAAGAGGTTGGGGCACTACTCAGTAGGGAAAAGGTGCAGCTTAGGACTCCTCAGGCTCAGGTGATACATCCAGCCACTTTTCAAAACCCTAGTGGGCAGGGGCAGGGAGCTGGTGGTGGGGTACCGGTAGCGGTTACTGTGAACACTCCTGTTCCTGTACCATTGGCACCGCCAGAGAGGTTCGCAGGGGATAGCGCCAAATTTGGCACTTTTATGAATCAGTGCCAACTGCACTTTATGTGCAAACCAACTGCTTTCCCCAATGATTCGGCCAAAGTGGCGTTTACGATATCATACTTGGCTGGTACAGCAGCACAGTGGGCTATACCCCTGGTAGATAGGGATGATCCGGTGTTGACCAACTATCCTGCATTTAAAGAGTTGATGCGCGGTTTGTTCGCGAAACACGCCTTTATGCAGGCAAGTGACGCAGAACTATTGAAGTTAAGGCAAGGACGTCAGGACCTGTTAACATGCATCTCTACCTTTAATCGTCTGGTGTCGGAGACACATTGGCCCGAGGATAAGAGGACCTCTTTATTTTACCAGGGATTGTCCGAGGATCTGAAGGACATAGTCTCACAGGTGGTAGACCCCCCACTTGATTGTGCAGCTTTCATCGATCTAGTAATTAAGTTGAACCATCGCCTTGCAGAGAGACGGGGGGAGAAGAGTCGTTATCAGGTGCCACTGTGGTAAATAAATAATTAATTACCGGTACTATTTTTCAGGATACTCATACAAATAGATAGCTCAATAAATAAGAGTCAAGATACGAGGTAGCTAGAGTTGACAGGCTTTAATTAAGCATAAAGGACTGGAACAGGACAGCCTGTACGGGGATGGGATGGCAGCTGCCTGGGGCAGGGACAAAGGAATGGTAACTTTTAATAACAATGCACAAGTATATATAGTTAAAACATTTTCATGGCATTCAATACAATAGGCGTAGCAGTAGGCGGAGTTTGTAGCAGTCGCGAAAGATAAGGGCAGAAATGATGTAACAAGAAGGCGTGTACAGGGCGTATACATAGACATGTGATGTAAACGTAACAGAATATGTCATAAAAGGGGCGGAAACATGGAGGGGGCTACCTGAGCAGCTGGGACCTCTAACCTAGTGGTGCGCACAAACTGGCAATGACGTGTTACCAGGAGGACTGGGGGCTATGACTTCTGTGCTAGAAGAGGAGACGAAAAGTCTGGAGTGTCAGGGCGACATGTACCTAAAGCCTATCTAGTATCTAGTGTTTAGGGAACATGTTGATAGAATCCAAAAGTTATCAGGGCAAAGGCTAACAGACATTAAGACTGGTGCATGCATAATCCTATATGTAGTGTGTGTGCGAGGAATATTCTATGAATATTAATACAGTATTTCTCTTACATGGAGACATAAAGGCTAGACCATGACGGAAACTATTGATGCGATTCAGTGGCTTAGGAATGCAGAGAAGGAGGGCTGGACTGATAACTAGAATCATAACATACTCTTGGCAGACTGAGAGGCAGAGCCAGGCCGAGCCGGGCACTGCGAGGCATGAAGTAAGCTAAGGGTCAGGGATACAGGTGGGGGCTGTATTGCTCCTCGGAGAGGGTTCAGGAAACAGGAGCTGAATCTGAGTCCGGGCCCTTTTGAGGCCTAGAAACGGGGACTTTTCAGTGAATTAACGTGCACACTGTGAAACGTGGCAACGTAGCTTTACATAGGCCTGATATTCGTTGTATTCACGAAGACTGGAAACTGGCATACTAGAGATGGACACAACTGTAATTGCGTCTTTAATCGATCAGAAGGGGAATACATGCATATCGATCATGCACATATGACATAACAGGGGGAACACGTAGGCACATACAACATGGCAAAATTTACTTTTCCACATTCCCTCCTTGTGCCCTACGTTTCCATCAGAAAACATCTATATTCATGATACCATCTATCATTTCATACAGCATCATTTGCTCGTCTCGAATTGTCTTGGAACGGGACTTAGGACTAGGAATACAAGAGGTAGCACAAATGCCGCAAATCGCAGGGCCACATTGTATACAGAGGCAGCAACTGAATATGATCATTACTGCAATACCTAGAAATGACAATACTTTCCATCCCCAGGCAGATATGATACTCCATAGCCAACCGGACCATGTCCAGGTGCCTGGATTCTGGTGTAACTGATGGGCAATTTTATGAAGTCTGGTTATAGCTGAATAAACAGACGGCGCATTATTAGGAATGAAAATGCAGCAACTAGATCCGATGACTCTACATGCTCCTCCTCTATCGGCCAGTATGACGTCAAGAACGAGACGATTTTGGAGCACGACAAATCTCATAGCAGATTGCTCTTCGGTTAAGTTACCTAGAGCAGAAGTAGTCTCATTCACTACTGCTTCAAGGGTTCTGGTTAACCTACGTATTAACTTACTATTCTGGATAGGGCCTATAAAGAAGAAAAAACCTTTATTGAAATCTGTATACTGTTCTAGAGCAGTTTCAGTTTGATCGACAATTGGGGACTCAATCTCCCTTCTATGTCTGACGTGTACTAGATGTGTGTTTCTATGATAATCAGATGGGGCTAGAAAAACTGGTGGCAGTAGGAAGGCAATATAACATGTTCCATCCCAATCGAGGGGCAGACGAACATATGCGGTCTGACCACAAACAAAATAAGAATGACGTGAAGCTTTGAAAATAGATTTCCCACTGTCACTATACTCGACAGTAGTAGTACAATCACTATGTCCTACATGTGCGGAACCATTATTTCTGACACATAATTCGCCTTTGACTGGTAGTACTGAAATAGCAGGTAAGTCTGGAGTAGTATCAGACTGAACATTCAGGACCATAAAATTCGAAGAATAATTACCTAAATTATAAACTTCATTTTCTAGATCTAACCCTATTCTATGGGAGAGACCTTGCTTGTCTGGAAAACATGTTCTATTCAGAAGGGACATATCATTTGAAGATGACGTTAACATGGACCATGCTCCACACGACCCATTATGTGAAAACGGATAAGGAAAGAGTGGCAGAACTCCCTTCGGTGTCTGGAAAGGGGGGAGTCGACCACACACCCAACAATTAGTAGCATTGCTGGTCTGGTGTGAATAATGTAACATTCTAATGAACGTGTTATTGCGCATAGCAAGACGATAGGATAACTCGTGAGGAGGCAGATCACTAAATGTGTGCTCTACTGTAGCATTAGAAAACTTATTTACATGCGGAATTGGAAAACATAAATGAAATGCATAACTTGTGCAGGTAACCATCAAACTTAGAAACAATAGAAAACTTAGAAAAACGATACATCGGATAGAGTTTTGACTAACTCTCTCACTATGGGGGTCTATCTCATACATGTCAGATACCTGTCTAACCGTTTCACCCGAGGGGGACTTAGACAATTAAACTGGCTGACTTATTTTACTAGACCGGAGTTTTAATTTATACTCCTGCTGCGGAGTTCTCTCTAACAGAGGAATTTTTAGTTCTGGATTTGAATGAATGTCTGATTTAGAGTCTGGTTTCAGGTAGTCCTTTGAAATGGAAATGTCTGTAGAAATGTCATTAAAAGTCTTGTTTCTGAGTCCGTGAAATTTCTTGACATGAGACAGATGGACCCAACCCTTACGGCCCTCCAACTTCACGGCCGTACGGGTGGTCAGAAGGACTAGTTTCGGTTCTTTCCAGCGAGGCTCCAGCGGACTTGAACGATCAAAGTTCCGTATTAAAACCAAATCCCCAGGAAGGACCTCATGCGGTTTTACTTCAGTATTGTCTGGAAATGCAGCGGCAACCTGTGAACGACAAGAGTGTAGGGCAGACATCAAGGAAGCTAGGTAATCTGTCAACATATTACTGGAAACATCTGTAATACTGCGGGGTCTAGGTGTACCCCACATATTTGGGGGGCGGCCGAATACGACCTCATAAGGGGACAGACCTGATCTGGAATGTGCGACCATGCGCATGAAGAATAAAGCAACTGGCAGGGCTACTAGCCAGTCTACACCTTTCTCTTTACATGTCTTAGCAATACGGATTTTCAGGGTCTGATTATGTCTCTCTATGAGACCGGCTGCTTCAGGATGGCGCACACAATGGAACTTCCACTGGTACCCTAACAAAAGGGAAACATGCTTCATAAGCTCAGATGAGAATGGCTGGCCGTTATCAGAATACACAACCCTAGGGAGTCCATAACGGGGGAAGAATTCACGAACCAACTGCTTGGCAGTGGTCGCTGCTGTGTAATCTGGAACTGGATATGCTTCTGTCCACCTGGACAAAGCGCATACAACTACGAGGACATACTTGAAACCTCGACATCGCTCCATCTGAATATAATCCATCTGGAGGACTTCAAAAGGGTGGTCAGGAGGCTGGAATCCACCTTGTTCCACCGGGACACTTTTACCTGGATTGAATTGACAACATATCATACAAGTACGGACTTTCTGCTTGGCTGCAGCTCGTAAGTGCTTGTTGAACCAAAGGTTCTGGATACTGTCTAACATAGCTTTCTCTCCTAGATGTGCTGGACTATGTGCGGTATTAATAATGACTTGAACCATAGAGTCGGGGAGAAACCATGTGGCTTTTCCCTTCGTCACCCATCCCTGATCTGTCTGGACCCCTCCTTGTTCGGACCATTTCTTGATTTCTTCAGGAGTAGCATGTAACTGTATGTCTATGACATCTTGTGTAGGGTCCTTAACTGTCATACAAGTAGTCTGTTCTGGAGTGGATGTCTGTGTCTTGTTAACTGGAATGTCTGGTGTCTGAGCTGTAAGCTTGGCTGTTCGATCTGCTAGATCGTTACCTTGGGAAATAATGTCAGTAACTTTAGTATGTGCTTTGCACTTCATGATAGCGATAGCTGTCGGTAAATGTATTGCATCTAACAGAGCTTGAATGAGGGGACCATGCTGAATCTTGGTTCCATGAGAAGTCATGAAACCTCTCTCCTGCCAGAGCACTCCGAAGTCGTGTACAACTCCGAATGCGTAACGTGAATCTGTATATATGTTTACTTTCAGGTTCTTGGCACGTATGCAGGCTTGGGTCAGAGCAACTAGCTCTGCTGCTTGAGCAGACAGGGTGTCAATACGGTGCGTTTCAATAACTTCAGTGTCAGTAGTCACTGCATACGCGGCTACTAGTTCTCCTGTACTAGTTCTCATACATGAACCATCCACATAAAGTGTCAGGTCGGGATTAGGTAAAGCAATGTCTGTCAGGTCTTGTCTTGGCTTAGTCATAGTGTTAATGACTTCCACACAGTCATGTGTGGCAGGATTTGAAGTAACTGACGGTAACAGTGTAGCAGGATTTAAAACGTTGCAGCGTCTGATTTCTATGAGTGGCTGGAACAGTGTCAGTTCATAACCTGTTAATCGTGCAATGGTCAAGTGCTGAGTCTGTGTTCGGTTTAAAAGAACTTCCACGGAGTGTGGAACTTGTACTGTCAGGGAATGTCCTAATACTATGGAATCACTTTGTCTGATAGCTAGTGCTGTGGCTGCAACTGACTTGAGGCACGCAGGCAGAGCCTGGGCTACTGGATCTAACGTGCTTGAAAAATAAGCACAGGGCTTGTACTGTCCTGCTTGATCTTGTGTGAGAACAGATAATGCAGTACCATCACGTTCTGTGACAAAAAGTGTAAAAGGCTTACTGTAGTTCGGTGTAGCTAGAACAGGTGCTTGGCATAAGGCTTTCTTTAATTCATTAAAACTAAGTGTATGTTCAGATGTCCAAGGGAGGACAGTCGATACGGCTGCCTCCTGTGTCGTTAACTGTATCAGTGGCTTTGCTAGAAATGCATACTGAGGAATCCATTGTCTGCAATAAGAAGTAAGGCCGATAAAAGCACGTACCTCCTTCTGTGTCTTGGGCTGTGGAAGACTCGCTATCAACTGGATACGGTCTGGTGTCAACTGCCTACCCCACTTGGACAGTAAGTGGCCTAAGTAGATCACTTGCTGGACACAGAACTGAAGCTTCGAAGAGGACACCTTGTGCCCCATCTCGGCTAGGAAATACAGAACTGTAAGTGACGCTCCCTCGCAAGCTCGCTCAGAACGGGCTGTGATCAGTAGATCCTCGACATACTGGAGCAGGGCAGTGTCAGTTGGCATGTGAATATTGTCTAGTTGTCGTTTAAGTGCTTGACTGTAAATGCTAAGACTTTCTGTGAAACCTTGAGGAGCTCGTGTGAATTTATAGCTCCTTCCATTTAAACAAAAACCGAAAAGGTACTGGCTGTCTGGATGAATTGGAACACTGAAAAATGCATTCTTGAGGTCTATTACTGTAAAAAATATAGCTTCAGAATCAATAGCTGTCAATAGGGATGAAATATCTGGGACTACTGGATACTGGGGTATGATACATTTATTAAGTTCTCGAAGGTCAATCACTAATCGATATACTGGGGGTGCATTTGGATCAGTGCGTTTCATGACTGGAATGATAGGAGAATTACATACATTGGAGTCAGTTTCTACAACCACTCCTTGAGCAATAAGCTCGTCAATAATTTTGGATAAGGCTGCTACAGCCTCAGGTGGCAATCTGTACTGTCTAATTCGTGGCAAGACTATACCTTGCTTGAGAATCACACGATGGGGTGTGATTTGCATGAAACCTACATCAGTTGGACCTTGCGCCCATAAATGCTGCGGTACATTGGACAATCTTGGATCAAAATCTCGTAATACATAGTGACCTTTAAAGTCACGCAAAAACATACGTATTCCTTCTGGGGAACAGCAAATAACTGCACCTAATTCTTTCAATGTCCTAATACCTAACAGATTTTCTGGACATGATTTCGTAAGTAATAAATCAGTAGTTCGGGACAATGGACCAACTTCTAGAGTAACTGGCTTTGATATCTTGTTTACAGTAGGCTTTCCTGAAAATCCAAGGGAAACATTTCTAGAGCCTGAGAGCGGAGCCCCTGGAACCTCGTCATGACTGATAGTAGTCCTACTTGCCCCTGTATCAATCAAAAACTTTCTGTCTTTCCCTAATACTTGACTATGAACATAGGGACCCTCTTGATCTACTGGTATCTCGATGAGAGGCAAGCCTACCTCCCTCTCTAGGCTGTTTCATGAATACGGTTGATAATCTGGATACTCTGACTGGGCATACTGGTACATCTGCTGTGTAACATGCTGTGTTGCAGCTATAGGCTGCGGTGCTGGAACTGTCTGTTGTGCATTCTGTGGTGACTGAGAAGTCTGTGAAACTTGCTCTTGTCTAGGCGGACGTGGTCTTTCTTTAGTTTTACCAGTGGCTATGTTGTGTTTCAGAACTGCACATTCGTTTATGAAATGACCTGGCTGTTTACAATAGTTGCATGTCCCTTTAACGGGAGCTGCAGGATGACTGGCTTGATTCGGACCCCTCTTCTGACTGTCTTGTGGAACAGATTGTGCAACTAGTACTTTCATTTTCGTGTCTTTCATACGTCTCCTTTCGTGTTCTTGCTCTTCCCTGATTCTGTTCTGGTGATACTGGAGCATCTGTAACATCTGGGACGGGGTACTAGCTTGCCAAGTACTTTCGACTTTCAAAACTCGATTTTTAACTTGTGGACTTGAATTCTCGACTAGTTTAGTAACAAAAAGATGAGGGTATGACTCGCTACTCGTCCTGAGACCACTGTTGATACTAAAACATTTCTCGAATCTAGAATAAAAATCACTAGTATCTTCATCCTGTTTCTGTTTGCATGCTGAGATTGCATCCCAATCTTCCTTTTTCGTGGCTAATAACCTTGGCAAAACCTGAATCAATAACTCTGGCAATTCTTTACATTTCTCCCCAAGACCGGTACCTGGTACTCGTATTTTATCTTCAGCTTCTAGAGCTGTCCAATCTATCTTTTTCTCTCCCACCTCCCATTCTTTTTCCTTGAGTTTCTCGTATACCCCTGCGGGCAACAGGACCTTTAGCATTTTAATAATATCTGGATAAGTGTATTCTCCCATTCGGAGCATGTCTTTTAATTCTCGATGGAACCCTGCTGGATCTTTGTCGTGACAGGGAATTAATTTCTTCATCTCTAAGAGTTCCATCTTTGTGATAGGGGTGTAAACAAATACTCGTTGCATTTCACCATCCGGTGTCCTAACTGGGTGTACTTCTCGTAACGGATTCTGTCTATCTATGTAAAATGGTTTACTTTCTGGAGGCGAGACGTGAACAAAATGCGGGTTCAGAAATGTTCTATATTTGTGGCGCTGTTCTAGAATGACACTAATTAAATCGGTACCTAAACCCTTCCATTTATACTGGAGTAACTCGTTCAGAACATCATGTAACGGACCTGGATCAGAATGTTGTCCCTCATACAGTGTAATGAGGTGCTGGATCATATACATACCCACCAGTCGCTGCTCGGCTGGGGGCAGTTTCAGAAACATTTGTGCCACTATTTCGTCTGGAAAAGTGGTAGAATCAGTAATCCATCGGACTGCTGATCGGGCTAGTTCTTGTTCATGCATAGTACTAAGTTCACTATAACCGATTCGTGATTTCAGAATATGATCGGTAGCTTGAAATACTTGTTCTAGAGAACCTTGTTATGGTGCTGGAAGATGAAAAACTTTCTTGTGTTCTAGGCGTAAATGTCGGTCTGGAAATCTAGATTTACCTACATACGCTATTCTGGCGGTATTCTCGTCGTCTACCTCTTCAGTAGAAGAGTCGTTTTCCTTCTCGCTTACTAGTGCTTCTTTGCGTTGCACGTGTAACCTTATTATTTCCTTGCGAATTTTCCTGTACATACTCTCTATACTACTGAGGGTCTTGTGTCTACCCTCGGCTATATTATCACTCCACCTTGTCAGAACTTTCATTTCGGTCGGATCTTTAGTCGGACAATCTTGTTCCCTTATTAAACAATTAATTAGAAACTTTAATAGCATGAGCTGGGTCTCAGCTTTCCTTAGAGACATGATTTCGCCAATACTTTCTGGATCATCCCCTGTACGGATGAAACGATACATTCTGTCTAGATCTTCTTTCATATTCGGTAGGGTGTCCAAATACTCGGTCACCCGTCTTACACGCAATGAATATATAACCATATTATCATCGCCTGGGACTGGATCATAACGGCATTCGGTAAGAGCTCGTCTGATATCTGCAACGGACTGATATTTGGGCGTACGCTGTAATGCACGTTCATGTAACTCGACTAACGTTACACGTTTGTGTGGCGGCGGGGTACCCGGAGGACCTCCCCCCGCGGCCCCTAAACTGGAATCGTCGACTGATACTCTTCGTGCTGGCAGAGTGACCGATGTAGCGGGAACTTGTACTATGGGCTGGACCGGGGGTACCGTAACAGGTGCTGTAACAGGTGCCCCGGTGGCTGGAAGAACAGGAATTACATTATTTACTGGAGCTGGCGGAGCAGGATTCGCATATTCTGGGAATGTGTCGTCCAAATAGGACGAGAGAAAAATATCAGCTGCGGTCGGTTTGTGACGTAGCTTAATCGGAACTAATGGCGGCGGAAAATTACATGGTGCTTCCGGGGTTGCTTTTGGCAAGCCCTCGGCAAGAAGAGGATACATACCCTTAATGAGGGCATTTCTCTGTCTGTCTGACTGTTCGGCTTTAACTCGTTCACCTACTTCGATCAATTCCCTTTCTTGGGCTCTTTCAGAGGATTCTCTACTTAATTCTGACTTTCTGATTTCTTTCTCTGTTCTTCTATGAGATTCTTTGCGCCATAACTCGATGGCATCTTTCTGGGACTGTCTGGCTTTCTTTTTCCATAATGCTTCTTCTATTCTCATGATGCACTGGGCATCCCACGTACCTGATACGGGCCATCTATACTTTTCCTCTAATTCCTTGGTGTACTCCACCCATAAGTCTAGATATAATATGGCACTTATGCCATGCTTATGATACATAAAATGACCTGGACTGTCCCTAGGCGGGACAGGAACTGCTTCTTCGAGCAGACCTTTTCTAGTTCTTAGCTGACGTAATTTTGAGAACAGAGGCATGACTAGACTGGAGTCTGGACACAATACAATACACAATGAACACAATAATAACTGCAATACGAATCATTCATACCACGACGTTGAAAACACATGAAATAACATTTAGAATAACAGTTCGGACAAGATACTACCTGAAATACTGAGAACAGAACACATGAATTTCTCGAGAACAGAACTTACTAGAACAGACTAGATGCACTGCTGAAACAGTACGAAACTTACCGGTCCCATAAAGAGACACGTCAGGACCCGCATCCACCTAAGTGGACACTTCGTGTTGATCTGTGTACCCAAACCCACGGACCAGAGACAAATTAATTGACCCTGTCTAGATACTACCCCAGCAACGGTACTCACCCGGCAGCAAGAACGGAAGGCCTCGGACTGGACTGGACGGCTACGACGACGGACGAACTTCGGACTTCAGTTACAGGTGGGCCTCCGGATACCTCGGACCTTGGACTCTCGGCTTGGGCTCTGGTCGGGACTCGCCGCGTTCCTCCACCGCCTCGTCTGGATGCTGGACCGCAACCTCCGTCTCCTCCGTGGACCTGAGGGATACTTAAAGCAGAAATATCTGCCGGTGCGCAGGATGGTTCCGTCACGGCTGCAGAGGGTCAGGGGGCTTGCGTGGCTTCTCCGGCGCGTGGGGAAAGGGCAAGTCCCTATTCGGGCGCCATTATGTGGTAAATAAATAATTAATTACCGGTACTATTTTTCAGGATACTCATACAAATAGATAGCTCAATAAATAAGAGTCAAGATACGAGGTAGCTAGAGTTGACAGGCTTTAATTAAGCATAAAGGACTGGAACAGGACAGCCTGTACGGGGATGGGATGGCAGCTGCCTGGGGCAGGGACAAAGGAATGGTAACTTTTAATAACAGTGCACAAGTATATATAGTTAAAACATTTTCATGGCATTCAATACAATAGGCGTAGCAGTAGGCGGAGTTTGTAGCAGTCGCGAAAGATAAGGGCAGAAATGATGTAACAAGAAGGCGTGTACAGGGCGTATACATAGACATGTGATGTAAACGTAACAGAATATGTCATAAAAAGGGGCGGAAACATGGAGGGGGCTACCTGAGCAGCTGGGACCTCTAACCTAGTGGTGCGCACAAACTGGCAATGACGTGTTACCAGGAGGACTGGGGGCTATGACTTCTGTGCTAGAAGAGGAGACGAAAAGTCTGGAGTGTCAGGGCGACATGTACCTAAAGCCTATCTAGTATCTAGTGTTTAGGGAACATGTTGATAGAATCCAAAAGTTATCAGGGCAAAGGCTAACAGACATTAAGACTGGTGCATGCATAATCCTATATGTAGTGTGTGTGCGAGGAATATTCTATGAATATTAATACAGTATTTCTCTTACATGGAGACATAAAGGCTAGACCATGACGGAAACTATTGATGCGATTCAGTGGCTTAGGAATGCAGAGAAGGAGGGCTGGACTGATAACTAGAATCATAACATACTCTTGGCAGACTGAGAGGCAGAGCCAGGCCGAGCCGGGCACTGCGAGGCATGAAGTAAGCTAAGGGTCAGGGATACAGGTGGGGGCTGAATTGCTCCTCGGAGAGGGTTCAGGAAACAGGAGCTGAATCTGAGTCCGGGCCCTTTTGAGGCCTAGAAACGGGGACTTTTCAGTGAATTAACGTGCACACTGTGAAACGTGGCAACGTAGCTTTACATAGGCCTGATATTCGTTGTATTCACGAAGACTGGAAACTGGCATACTAGAGATGGACACAACTGTAATTGCGTCTTTAATCGATCAGAAGGGGAATACATGCATATCGATCATGCCCATATGACATAACAGGGGGAACACGTAGGCACATACAACATGGCAAAATTTACTTTTCCACACCACGGGGAGGGTTTGTGAGGCCTGATAATAAGTCCATGGGAGCTGGAGAGACGAAAGGTGTGTCTGAGCCAATGGAGATAGGCGGAGTAAGAGGGCCTTTGTCCGATGAGGAAAAGAAACGACGGAGAGAGATGGGCCTGTGTTTGTATTGTGGTCAGGGTGGGCACTTTGCGAGGGAATGTCCAGTGAAACCCTCTGGATCATCTTTTGGAAAGAGGGTGGCTTGTTTGTATCATGAAAGGAAGGACCGGCAGTATGAGGTGCTTGGAGCAGTAGACAGGGCCCCTAGGCACTTCATTATCAATGCTCATCTGGTACTTGGCGGAGAGAGTAGAGTGCCAGTATCGGTATTGTTGGATTCGGGGGCTACAGGGAACTTCCTCGACATTACGTTGGCCGAAAAGTTGAGAGTTCCGTGTTGCGTAAAAGACCAGCCTGATCCTGTGCGGGCGATCGATGGTACCGAATTAACATCGGGTTCAATCACTAAGAGGACGGTACCTTTGTGTCTGGTGTGTGAGAACGGACACTCAGAGATGGTGTGTTTTGATCTCATTGACGCTCCCTCTTTCGGGATGGTCTTGGGTGTGCCATGGTTGCAGGAGCACAATCCCAGGATAGATTGGGTACAAAGGCTAGTGTCTCTTGACTCCTCGTATTGTCTAAAACACTGCTATAAGGATGCAGGTGAAAAGGAGTTGTCATTGTCCTGTGCCGCCACTGACATGGATACAGTACCATTGCAATATCAGGAGTTTAGGGAAGTATTTGACGTAGATCAGGCGCAGGGCTTACCCCCACACAGATCTTTTGATTGTAAGATCGATCTTATTCCTGGGGCGCCTCTCCCTTGTAGCAGGGTGTATGCTCTTTCTGAGCCTGAGGAGTTGCACCTGAAGGTGTATCTCGATGAGATGTTGCGTCTGGGGTTTATCCGTCCATCGTGTTCGCCTGTCTCTTCGGCTATCTTTTTTATTCCGAAGAAGGAAGGCACTTTACGGGCGTGTGTGGACTATCGAACGCTAAACAAGGCCACTGTCAAGAACAAATATCCGCTTCCACTCATCCCCGTGTTGTTAGATCAGCTCCGCAGCGCAAAGGTGTTCACCAAGTTGGACTTGCGGGGCGCCTATCATCTGGTGCGTGTGCGAGCAGGGGATGAGTGGAAGACGGCGTTTAAGACAAAGCATGGCCTTTATGAATACTGTGTAATGCCGTTCGGGCTATGTAATGCGCCGGCGGCATTCCAGTATTTCATAAACGAGGTGCTTCGGGAGTTCTTGGATCGGAGCGTGATTGTATATCTGGATGACATCCTGATCTTCTCTGAGACAGGGGTCGAGCATCAGCGACACGTGATCCAGGTACTGCGCAAGTTGCGGGAGCACCATTTATACGCAAAGCTAGCAAAGTGCCAGTTTAGCACCACGCAGGTGGAGTTTCTAGGGTTTGTGGTGTCTGCCGGAGGGTTTCGGATGGATCCAAGAAACATCGAGGCCATTACCACCTGGCCTGTTCCAACGTCCGTAAAACACATACAGGTGTTGTTGGGATTCGCCAATTTTTATAGGCGTTTTATCTCACATTTCTCAGACATTGTGGCTCCCCTGACTCAACTGCTGCAAAAGGGTGTATCCTTTGAGTGGTCCACAGAGGCGCAGGGGGCTTTTCAGCGGTTGCTGGGGGCGTTTACATCGGCACCAGTGTTGATCCACCCTTACCCGGCCCTACCATTTTTTGTGGAGACGGATGCATCGTTGTGTGCAGTAGGAGGAGTGCTGTCCCAAAGAGTGGTCGAGACAGGTTATATGCATCCTATTGCCTATTTCTCTAAGACCTTGCTGCCTGCAGAGCGCAATTATACTGTGGCTGAGAGGGAGCTGTTAGCAGTTAAGCTGTCTTTCGAGGAATGGAGACATTATCTGTGGGGGGCGCGGCACACCGTTACCATCTATACGGACCATAAAAATCTGGAGTTTTTCCGTTCGGCGCGAGCCTTGACGCCACGCCAAATGCGATGGGTTCTCTTTTTTAATGAGTTCGATTTCATCATTACGTATAGACCAGCAGCACAGCAGGCTAAATCAGATGCCTTGTCCCGTATCCATGTAGACCCAAGAGAGCAGGGCCAGGGGAGGGAGAGTAGGCCCATGATATCCGAAGACAGGATTATTGGGGCGGTGGATGGGGAGGTGTTCTCTGCATCAGTAAAGGAACAACTACTGAAGATGGATCTCACTCCATGGCTGTCTTTGTCCCAGGCATCGGTTCAGGATGAATTGTTGTATTATGAGGATCGGTTGTTTGTTCCTCCTACTTTGAGAGATCAGGTCTTGGAGTGGTGTCATTCGTCTGCCCTGGTGGCACATCCCGGGATACCTAAGACGAAGGAGATGTGCGCAAGATGGTTTTGGTGGGAGACATTGGCTCAGGATGTTCAGGGGTATGTTGCGGCCTGTCCGGTATGTGCCATTAGTAAGCCCTCTCATAGCAAGCCATTGGGTCTGTTGCAACCTTTGGAGGTGCCTCCTTCTCCTTGGCACACCATTAGTATGGATTTTGTGACTGAGCTTCCTTCCGTTTCTGGGTTCACTGCTATTTTGGTGGTGGTTGATTTGTTTACCAAGATGGCTCATTTTGTCCCTCTTCCGAAAATCCCTACAGCCAGAGAGATGGCTTTGGTGTTTATGTCTTCTATAGTGAGGATCCATGGGTTGCCTTCTGCAGTGGTGACAGACAGGGGGGCTCAGTTTGTTTCCCATTTTTGGAAGGAGTTGTGTTCCGTGTTGCGGGTGGACGTCAGATTGTCATCTGCATATCATCCACAGTCTGACGGCCAGACTGAACGTACCAATCAGACCATGGAACAGTACCTTAGGTGTTTAACGTCATCACTGGCATGTGATTGGGTTACGGCTCTTCCCATTGCTGAGTTTGCGTACAACAACAGTCGGCATTCAGCCTTAGGCATGACACCCTTCTATTGTTCATTAGGTTACCATCCCAGGGCGTTGGCTATTCAACCCACGGGGCGTGTGCCAGCCATAGATGATGTGTGTAACCGTTTGGGCAAGATATGGGATATCGCCCGGGAGCAGTTGTTGACAGCTAAGGCTGCTATGAAGTTGCAGGCGGACAAACATCGTGTTCCCGCACCCGGTTATCAAGTTGGTGACCAGGTATGGTTGGCTACGAAGAACCTGAGGCTTGGGGGATCCCGTAAACTACAACCCAGATATGCGGGACCATTCCCGATAATACAGATCATAAATCCCGTGGCTATGAAATTAGATCTGCCCGGTGATTATCGGGTCCATCCTGTGTTCCACACGTCCCTATTGAAGCCCTATGTACCATCCACACAGGTCTTACCACCTCCTCCCCCTATAATCGTGGATGGACAGAAGGAGTATGAGGTCCGGGCCATCCTGGATTCGGAAAGACGGAAGGGGCGTCTCTTCTATTTGATAGATTGGAAAGGGTATTCCCCTGAGGATCGTACTTGGGAGCCGGCTGGGGGAGTACACTCTCCTCGTCTGATCCGTATGTTCCATCGTCAACATCCGTCTAAGCCCTGCCCTGTGGGGAGGATCGTTGGGAGGGGGTACTGTTAGGATCCTGTCCTCTATAGTCCTCTTTCTCTTGCCATGTACGAGGAGCCCATGTGATATGCTAGGTGGGGATAAAAGGCTGTCCTTCCCTGCTCCCGGTGCTCGTTATCTAGAATTGTGGTTCCTGGTTCTTGCTGGGTGCTGTATTAGTACTTTGGGAAATTTGCAGTTATTCATGGGCTCGTGATATTTTCCCTTCTTGTTTTGACTCTTGGTATCCCCTTCCCCACTGGATTCCCCTGGACGCTTACTTTAGTGTTTTTTCCTGGGTTTATTTGTGTGTCAGTTCGTCTTTGTCGTTTTGTGTTTGTGGTTTACCTTGTGTTTGTGGAGTCATTTTATCCCGGCTGGGATCAATGAGTGGCTGGGGCTCCGGCGCTTCTTGCAGGAATCGGTGGTCCGGCTGGATTACCCCGTGATTCCTGGTGTTGTTTGTTCTGACGCTGCCCCGCACTTCCGCCCCCTTGTGCATCCCATCCACATCGTTGTGCGGAGGCGGAGTGCTGATTTGGGCGTTTCCGGGTTCCTGGCCAGCGCACAACGAAGCCTGTGTTGTGCAGTGCTTTTTTCCCCTGTTTTGACCTGTTCTGGTCCCCTTTTTGCGGTACGCGAGGAGGAATCTAAGCGGACTGGTAAACGGAGGTTTTTTTAGTCGTTTTCACGACTTTTTCCTCCCCTTCCTCTTCCCCATTTGTCCCAAGTTTCCTGATGCGTGTTCCCTGCCGCTAAGCCCTTCCTTCCCCTGGTTTTGTCCCCTGCCTGCTGGACTTAGCATTTACTCCTGGACGGAGCACTCCACCCGGCGATTACCACAGCATTTGTGGGTAAGGAGGAGTGTATTGGGGTGGTGTGTGGGGGCATGAGAAGAGAAAGAGGGCTAATGTTATAAGATTTCTGACATCTATTGTTTTGTGTGGCAGACGGTGATTCATCCAGTCCCCTGTGGTACAGTACGTGGAGTAACGTGGTCCAGGCAGAAGGACCCCCCCCTTGGAGAGAAGACCTAAGATCCCTTGTCTGTCCTTCCCTTATTCCCGCCCCCTGTCCCTTGCCAGTCTGTTGGCCGATTGGTAATATCTATGGTGTGGGCCACGGAGTGGTAGGTTCAGAGGAACGGGATTATCATCGCTCCTGCAGTGCATGGGCATAGCTGGGCAGGAGCCAACACTTCTCCAGATCCTCCAATGCTGGCTTGCAGAGTGGCACGGCAACCTGATAGCGGCCCTGAGAGGCATTCTGGATCAGCAGGTTGTTGAGCGCACGTAGGCAGACTAGGATCCCTTAGCCTCCGTTTTCACCTGCAGCAGCGGCAGGCCCTCCCAAACAAGGCCTCCCTCCCCTGTTTTCCCCTCTAATCAGGGCTGCAACGCAGCCCACTACAGCCCCTACCCCCCACCTTACAGTTTAAAACCCATGGATACCCGTGTGTTATTGGATTTTGAGGGTTCCCCGACCACATTCGGCAGGGGGCTCCATCACTTTGCGTCATGGCATGACCTCAACATATCTCCCTTTACACTGTGATGTATTCCTATAGGTTCTGAATCGATCCCCCTATTCCTGACCCTATTCTGGTTAGCAAACTAACAAGTTAACTAGTAATCAGGCCATGAGGCAGAAAATCCCCATGATGCAGATACCGTTATCTGACGCAGTCACACTACGGCACAGGAACGTGTTATCTGATTAGGTCATAACGCTTGCGATCTAATTAGACAAGCGATATTCCTCCAGCCCCTGATAAGGCATACGGAGTTCTCGTAACAAATCAAACCTATGACAACCTGGGCAAAACCCTGCAACCATTGTTTTGATTTCACCGAGAACTTCAGTAAAAGAATGTGCTAACGAGCAAGTCGTATGACATCCTTATTGACGTATCTATGTCCATCCTTACGTCAATCTCGGCACCTTAAAGGTATAAATATTACCGATCTTGCCCTATGCAAACACACGCGTGGTGACGAGACGGAGCAGCCATACTTGCCGAAGCGAAGAGCAGAGCAGACCCCGCTGGCGCAGCCCCGCCTTCCTGACGCGCTGAGAGACGCGCTGCTTTCTCCTGCCGAGAAATCCAGCACCGGCGTTTCTGGGTAACCCTCGCAGGCCGCCTGGAATATCGAGACCAGAGAGAGAGATACCATTCCTCATTCATCCTAACTTCCAGGTACAGAACTGAATAACCCCTCACAGAGAATTCTTTAGTTATTCACTTGGCAAAAACAAACTTAACTTAAACTGTAACTTTCTATTCCCGCCCACGTATTAGACTTAGGTCAGGTACACGGGGTAGGCGTATCTAGAAACACCAGTTGAGTACGTTTAGTCAAATGTATATGTGTATGTAATATATTTTATTCATTTTAAAATATCTTATGGCTTAGAAACCATATCAATGTTTTTACAGTATTACTTTATACTATTGCTTTTAATGTATGCACTTTACTTAACTATAAGTATTGCAATAATATCGATCCATTTCTCTTGTATGAGAAAAGAGACTGATCAATAAATAACACCTTTTTATTGAACACGCCCGTCTCTTCCTTTTCTCTACAATCTGATGAGACTAAGAATGCACGTACTGACTGAGTAAAATAAATTGCCTTTTGTTCACACGACTCTCGAGATATACTCTTGATTAGGGGAGAGCAAAGTTGTCATGTTCTATGGTTGTCAGAAACTAAATCCCTTCTTGTCTAATCAGGGAAGTTAATTCCTTCCTGAACATTCGAGAAAGTTTCTAGTGAACTCTGAGCTACGCTGGCAAACCCAAAACTTTAAGTCTAGTATCGACAGTAGTAGACCTAGTTAACGTCTGGTCTAGGCCTTTACTGCTGTAGGTATTATTCCAATGCGCAGAGCCTATTGGGATGATAGGAGCTACACTACATGGCGCCCAACGCGTTTGGAAGGGCGATAAAACTAACATAAGACATTTAGAGTAACTCAGTCGTGCTTTCTCACTCAGACCCCTTTTCCCAAATACTCCAAAGACGTCTGGAGTGGGTGAAAGGTAATATCCGCCAAACCTCGCAGGAGGAAACTCCTATGTATGGTACTTGGTTTAGTCAACGTTGAAGGATAAAAACAGTTCCAAAATATTGTGCATCTAATCTTTGTTTCCATAAGAAACCTGATCTGCAAACAAAAGACATAAGCTTCCTGTAGGTAAAATGGCAGAGAGTGATGATGAAAGAGAGGCAGTTAGATTAGCAACTCAACTCGCAGCAGCTGATGCTACCATGCAAGCAGCAGACGAGGATATAATACTCATCCCGGTCATCAAAAGGAGATCTATAACTCTAAAACTTATAGAAAATGGACTGACACCCAGAGGTGGCACAGTCATATTCGTAATTGAGGCACACGAATATCGGCAGACAGAGGTATATTATTCATGGATACATTTTCCAGCAGCAAATGCTGTAACAAAGTACTTCCACTATTACAAAATAGAGGAACCTCCTAATGAGTACACTCCTTTCGAGGAGGTGGAAGTACCACTCAAATTTCAAGAGCATTTGCTCTTATTTAATGGCGCCCTAAAACATAACAATCACATCACCAGGCTCGGTCCTTTAGGTAGACCAGGAGCAACGTGGCCGGTCCTAGCCGGATACACACCACACCCAGACATCGAAGGGATGTCTGCAGCAGAGCTGTTAACACAGCTAAAACAATTAATAAAAATTCATAGACAATTAGTTCAGTATGTGATGCGGACTTCAACAATTCAGCCAGCGATTAAACTTCCACAGCTGACCCCTCACCAGGGGAACACAAATAAAATTACACCACAGAACATCCAATCCTGCCTAGGTAAAGTACCGGCTAAACGGGAACAAATACCATTCTGGTTGGCACAGAAAATCACCCAAATAGAGGCGGTGTTTCCTGACACCACCCCGTTAGAAAAACACAGGATTCTGACTATCTGTCTTCCAATGGGAATCGCACCACACATCGAGGACTGTGACACTTGGGGTACAGTCTTTGCTTCCATCTACACAAAAACGCACGGTGTTCCATCCATTTTGGTAATACCAGATGTGCTAAAACAAATTCAAGACGAATATGGTCCGGAACCCGCTTTAACTCTTGGTATGAAATTACTGAAAGACTTCAAGCAGGTCTCGGCTATATTATTAGCCAACATAAAAGGTGAAGCAGCAAACGTGGCGATCCGCCAGAGGTTAAAAGAGACAGATATAGCAGACCAACCAGCTGAAATTGCCAGAATCATAGAAAAATCCTATGAGGAACTAGGTAGAGATAGTTTAGGTGGAATACCAGTAAAACCGCAACTGATTGAAAGTCCAGAAAAATTATTTTTTAATAATAAATCTACATCACCAAAAAAGAACTGGGATGGAAACAAACAATCCAATCCTAAAGAAAAGAAACTCCAGTCCCGAGGAAGGTCTCCTAGGCGAAGAGAAAAATCTCCGAACCAAAGACACAGGTCACCCCAGAGTGACCCCTCTGGGAATAGATATAACCTTAGAAATAGGGATAATATAAAGAAGCCTGATAGATATCAAGACATTGATACACGTCCCTCTCAATCTTTTCAGACTTCCTCGCAGAAATCGGAAAGAAGAGGACGATCAGAACAAAGAGAAGAGCACGCCAAGTCCAAAGACAAGGAACCTGCTCAGCTAAAAAAGAAATTACAATTTCCAAAAAAGAGGGTAGCCAGTATCAAGGTAGTTAACAATGCCGAGAATACTGAGGACACAACTGAAAAACGGAGAGTGGGCTCAGACAATGCTAGACAGCGCAGCAGAAGTGAGCATAGCTCGCAAAGTCCTTATGAATCATCTGGAGACAGTGGACACGAATGAATATCTTCAAGTGGAAACTGCGGACACCAGAGTTAGCAAACCTCACAAAATATACGAAATAACATTCAGTATAGAGGGGGATAAGACTAGAAAAATAAGGGGACTATTTTGGGATAATCTCTCCAAGGGCTATGACATCCTTCTAGCTGAAAAAGACTGGCCACCAGAGTTTGTCAGGGAGTGCCCTCATGGCGAAGAAATAATTATGCCTGCCTTCTCAAATCAAATTCCAATTCATAAAAAATACACACTTGCTAGAAAGTGGGCAGTGGCTCTAGCTCCTGCTTTATATAAAAATCACGTGGGATGGGATGAGGACTCTCCTCCTCACAAAATCCAGTTAAAATCACAACCAACTGCACAAAGGCAGTACCCAATTAAGCAAGAAGCTAAAAAACAGGTAAATGAAATACTAGATCAGCTAGAATACCAGGGGGTGATTGAAACTTGCACCTCACAAATGAACAACCCTTTGTTTCCGGTCTCCAAACCAGACAATTCATATCGTCTAGTTTTGGATTACCGACACCTTAACACATGTTGCAAAACTTTTGCAGTGCAAAACTCACATAGTGCTGCACTAATGAATAACATAGTGCGCAAAAAATACAAAACAACATTAGACATCTCTAATGGATTCTTTTGTCAAAACATAGCACCAGAGAGCAGATATTTAACTGCATTCTCAATAAATGGCACTCAAAAACAATTCTGTCGGTTAGCCCAGGGATACAAGAACAGCCCGGGGGTATTCTCAGCGAGAGTAACAGAATTACTACAAATATATGATGATGAAGCATTATCTTATGTCGATGACATTTACTTAACGGATGATGACCTGGAGACTCACTTGAAAAGAGTGAACACCATAATACTTGGGTTCGCAGCAGAGGGTTACAAATTCAACTTTAAAAAATCCAGAATTGCCCATCTGACAGTCCTGTTCGTAGGATATGAATTATCAAGTGTAGCCTGGCTGACAATTTTCTAGAACTAGAAGAAATGGAAAATTTAGAATATGAAAAAACATATCCTCTGCCAATCGACATTCTGCCTTTACGACATTACGCCTGTGTAATTTATACAGACGGAAATGCTCAACCTCCCGTTTGGGGAGAACAGGCATACAACCCCACATGTGGGATTACAAAAGAAGTGTGGTGCGGAGGTAAACTAAAACCTCTATTAACAAAAACACACTCAGTAGAAACTAATTCAGAACAACAAACTGAAATATTAGCTTTGAAAATGGCGCTAGATAATGCGGATCGCGAATTCCCGACACTTATAGTGTCAGATTCATATTACTGCGTCAAATCATATAACAGCGATTTGCAGACATGGATTCAAAACGGTTACAAAGATGGCACAGATGCACCAATAAAGCAGAAAATGCTCTGGGAACAAATAGCTCTTCTACAAAAGGAGCTACCAAAGACTCACGTGACACACTCACTGAGTCATCAGCGTGATGGCGTTCACGTTGCAGGGAATTCATTGGCTGAAACAGCCACAGCGGCAGCCACTAAATCGGCTCCCGTAGTTCGAAAAAAGCGTACATTAAAATACATTGACGGTGAAACAGTGCTGGCGGTGAAAACGTCATCAAAAGGCGACTGCTCAGCGTTACCGATCAACTATCCACTCAATTATACATACATAATCGATGCAAACTCCGTCCCTTTTGCTCGAATCCCTGGAGTGGGGGATAGAGTGATTCCAAACATGGACAGGAGGAACTTGTTAATCGCAGACGCACATATGGGCGAGGGTCTCAGACACCTCAAACTAAAAGATTCTCTGGAAGAATTACAATCACGGTACTGGTGGCCAGGCATGAGCCTGCGTCATACCATGTTTGTAAAAAACTGCCCAAACTGCAACAGAGATCGCAGTGGGGAGAGAAACAGTTTAATACCTCGCCGTTTTGCTCCAGAAAAAATCAAGAGTAAAAAGTAAGGGTAGCGATTAACATATACGGGCTAGTTTACACTTATAATGTAGATCACCAGCACTCGGCTGACGTCTGGACTGTTATACAAAGATTTGCGAGTCTAAATGGCATATACGCTAAGAGCATGCTACGTTTGACCATTGTCTTCACTCTAGCCCAACAGCCTGAGGGGAAACATGACCAAATGATCATAGCCCAGCGGGAATCTTCTCACTTCCTTCCTGAGGGATACGGGATGGTGTAAAGAAAAAACCAAGGCATAAAGCAATCTATAACAGAAAGGATATTAGGTTCGGGAGCTGGGTGGGTCAAACATCTAATAAGTGTCCAACGTAGTCTCAATAACTTGCCAAGAAATTCTCTGAAGGGATTCAGTGCGTACGAATTATTATTTGGAACTAGGATGATGATCTCTGACATTGATAGTCAGACTTCAGTGGTGAAAGAAAAAAGCTTTGATATCAAAGACCGTTTGGCTATTTTGCAGGACTTAAACAAACAAGAAAAGACCTGAGCAACATAAAGTTGAAACAACAGCCAACAACCACTGAAGAACCACCACCTGTCCCAGCAAGACCTGTCTGGATTCCAAAAGTCGGGGATCTAGTCAGGGAAAAGATCGCGGTAAAGAAGGAATTTGGGCCTTCTTACAGAAAAGCAGTTCCTGTCTTGTCTGTCAACAGGACAAGATCAGTTGTACTACCGCCACTTGCTGGTAAAAAGGAGAACCGAGTTGTATCCATCGACCTGGTAAAACCACAATCATGTGGCCGATAACAAACAGTAGGCCAAGTGGACTCCCAATAAGTAGCAGAACACCAAGGTTTGCTACCAGTACAGAGGTCCTAACGAAGAGGCTCATCACATTCGAAAAGCCTACAGAAGAACAACAAGGACTATGCAACAATGCAATAGAACTCAGACCTCTGAAAACCCAAATAAAAACATTTAGCAGAGACACACCAATCTATAATGAAGTACCAAGTGAAAATGCAAGAAACAGAAATCCTGAACCAATTGGAACAATTGACAGAACTGCATCCGGCTACTTCATAAACTTCGATGATTCCTCTGAAGGCTTCAGTGAATCAAAGACACAGCCATCATCAAAAACCTTTAAAGATAAAGCTAAAGAACTTTTGAAACAACTGAAAGAAACATTCCTGATTTCTCCATGGATAGAATTTTGGGTGGGTTTTGGTGCATTTATCCTCATACTTTGGCTCATCATGGTACTAACTTTGGGACGCTTCATTGAGGGAAAATATGCTAAAATGGACACAGCAAGTCAGAAAATCAACTTGATCCTCAAACCACACACATCTTCACACGTCGAGAAAAGAGAACTTTCTTCAGTTAACTTCACAGCCAATCCGATACCTGGTGGGGTAGCCTGGGACAACACTGACTATGAAATTTATGGTCCGGTCGAGATCCTGAAATATCCACACCAAATTAAGATCTCCTTGAGTGACTTTGTAAAACCAAACTCATTTGCTGATGATTGGGACTTTGAAAGCATTAATAATATGATGTCTGACTTAGTAATGTCTGCTAAATTTACCAAACATGATTATTTGCAGGGTTCTACAAATTATGATAGTATGTACTGTTATAACCACTATGGTAACCATTTTTTACATAGATCTGCACAACCAAGAAATGTTTTAAATTATAATCAATGGGAACATTGTGCAACACCTCCAAAAGGGAGCTCAAGAACCTTCTATGACAAATATTCATACTTTTCAGGTTTTAACACAAGTAATGCTGAAACATTTTATTTTAAATTGTCAAACAAGACAGGAACTAAGACCATGATAACCAACACAAAATTGATATATTCAGACTCATTTTTTGAACAAATGAATACTTTTGGATTTGATTATTGGGACAAAAATGTTGAATTGAAAAGCGTTTGGGGTACAAAAGAGTGGCAAGTACAGGGTATAGAAGCTTTGTTTAGAGCCTGCATGATCCCAGAACAAATGATATTTTTAAATGACACTGTTCAACAAACTACCTGTCTTGGCTTAGCCAAAATCAAAGATTTAAATAAACCGTCTATTCCAAAGCCAGCAATATTTAGCAACACTTCTACAGATGAAGAGATAGACGTAAACCATATATTAAACCAAAACAGAACACATCCTGATTGGAAACAATGGTTGATCTGGCCCACAGATACTAATAACTGTCAAGACAGATTCCTGAACAAAACACAGGGGTTCAAAATGACCAGGCCAGACCCTAGATATCCTCAAAGACATCACCCAGGGATAATAACAACCTACAGTGTTGGCAAATTATGCCTTCAATGGCTACAAACTTCCACACTGGCAGAAATTAAGCAACACCTAACTTTACTTACTGATGGTGCTGACTTGCGTGATTTCATAATGGGACCACGCAAACAGCGTCAAAAACGTTTCATAGCAGCCTCTGTATATGCAGCATACAATGAGGCCTGGAAGGTTACTCAAATTGAAACAGCAGAGAGAATACGGGAAATTGACCGTATTAATTTGGAAAAATCACTTTCTGTAGTGGACAATGGGTTAATGACTCTGAGCCTCCAGAATTTTTTCTTTGGACAGCATTGTGTCTTCAGCAATCGACATATTATCGCAGGACTTACTGTTATTACAACACGGTCAGTCACAATTGCGTTCTATTGTACAGCTTGGCTGGACGTTACAAAATCTGCGTTCAGGCTATGTGCCTTGGCGTTTAATCAACACAACGTCACTATTCCAAATCTTTAACCTTACTGATAGACAAATCAGTATGGCACAAAAGGGTGCTGATTATACAATCCTGAGCATTGAGAAACTCGAAAGATTACCAGTGACAATGTCAGAACGACCTGTCAGTGAATGGATAATACATGGGATAATAAATATTCCAATCTCAACCTTCAGGTTTCAATACTGCCAAAAATATATACAGGCTGGCATGTACGAGAAATTGGGAAAAAGGTACCTTAAAACAACTTGGAACCTGCCCTATTCACATGCATGTGTCAGTAATAAAGGACAGAAAGTGTTTCTTAGTGGCAACAATTGTGCGATGTCACTAAGTGGCACACTTCTGTGTAACGGAATTAGTTTGCATGGAGCCTGTGAAGGGAATTCATACAACCTTTCATGTCACCAGCAAGGCGCACCTGCAACAGAAATAGAACCATTCTTTCAAAGACTCTATAATGGGAGTTACATTCTAATTGTAGACCGCAGATGTTGTAGTCTTATGCCCGGGACTCCTTATCTAGTAACTACGACTGCGAAGGTCAAGTGCTGTGGACGCTCATTGTTCCCCAGCTCCTTCCCAGACAGGGAGGCAAGGGCATGGCCCGATTTGAAAATTACTTCTATTCGAATAGATACTTTAAGCAGAATAAAAACAGTGCTTCTTCAGACGCCTACCAGGCTCTCGTCATCAAAAGAAACGTATGATCTACAAGTCGCAAGGACGACTGCAGAGATACATACATTATTATCAACTAATTCCCCCGTACATTTCGCAGAAATCCTGAATGAAATCTTAAATATTTCTGATACCAATGGGGTCTCAAAGGTATTTAAGACAGTATTTTCGATGGCATTAACACCATTCAAAGCCATACTGGGTATTTTTCTAGATTTCGTCCATTCGATTTTTGGCGGACTTCCCCTGATCTTGGGACTAATTGCAGGAATCCTATTCTTAGTCCTTATTTTTCGTTATGGCAACCCATGTCACAGACAAAACTCTTGCGACAAGGGAAGAAACAATCCTAGCCATTGGATACCGGGACCGGATATCAAAAATCCTGGGACTCTCCCGGCTTAGAGACCTGAACATGACTTGGTTTCTATCATTTCGACCAATGTGGCAAAGATGTGTTTTACCTGTATTGAGGTGTCTGCTATGCGGAGAAGAATGCGTGTTAGACACCTGTCTGACGCTACAATCGGATGCGCCAATGGATGCAGAAACATTGTTGAGCCCGATCAAGGTTCACGCTTTGTGCTGCCCTCAAAGGCTACCAATCCTGATGACGGCATTCGTGGAAGCTTCACCCCTACGATTGATGGGTAGTGAAGTTCAAGATGAAAGCAGCATCGAACAGGTACGACCTTCTGTCAGTAATACAAATCAGAATGTCAATGGAGACAATCATGCGCAAGAATGCATGATTACACCTATTTCCGAGTTAGTGGAACTTTCCCAGGAAGCTGTTGACAGTTTTTTCGAAAGCCTAAATGATATGATGTTCTCACCAGAGCAGAAATAGAGACTTTTGAACAAGCTCGCACACGGCGTTCCCTGAATTCGGCCTTCAACTTTAAAAATAAAGTCACATGAACAATTTTACCTCCAGTTCACGAACAGCAGTTTTTCCAGCAGCCCCAAATATTTTTGCATATTTTTTCGGGACACTATCTTCTGCTTAAAGTAAGAACTATTCTTAGAGAACTAAGGTTTCTAAATTTTAGATAGCTTATAGACATTAGCTGCCCGCTGGTATGTTCATTAATATTTTTATTCTGTGATGGAATGGTCTCGAACTTTTTTCTGTATTAAGAGCCATTTCATGTGTAATTTCTCATATACCAAATAAGCAATAATGTATACAAATGCGTGATTACTTTAGCATTATTCCATAGCTTGAGTGCATGCAATACATATGACTGCAATTTTTCCGTATATTTGAAAATTTCAAAATGCATTTATGTATTTTGGGGTGGTAAGGTATACACTATACTCTATAGTATGTTGTACTATGTTATACTATGCATAGATTAGTAAATATGACCATAGTTAGCGTGGAGTGGGTGTGATGTATTCCTATAGGTTCTGAATCGATCCCCCTATTCCTGACCCTATTCTGGTTAGCAAACTAACAAGTTAACTAGTAATCAGCCCATGAGGCAGAAAATCCCCATGATGCAGATACCGTTATCTGACGCAGTCACACTACGGCACAGGAACGTGTTATCTGATTAGGTCATAACGCTTGCGATCTAATTAGACAAGCGATATTCCTCCAGCCCCTGATAAGGCATACGGAGTTCTCATAACAAATCAAACCTATGACAACCTGGGCAAAACCCTGCGGCCATTGTTTTGATTTCACCGAGAACTTCAGTAAAAGAATGTGCTAACGAGCAAGTCGTATGACATCCTTATTGACGTATCTATGTCCATCCTTACGTCAATCTCGGCACCTTAAAGGTATAAACCGATCTTGCCCTATGCAAACACACGCGTGGTGACGAGACGGAGCAGCCATACTTGCCGAAGCGAAGAGCAGAGCAGACCCCGCTGGCGCAGCCCCGCCTTCCTGACGCGCTGAGAGACGCGCTGCTTTCTCCTGCCGAGAAATCCAGCACCGGCGTTTCTGGGTAGCCCTCGCAGGCCGTCTGGAATATCGAGACCAGAGAGAGAGATACCATTCCTCATTCATCCTAACTTCCAGGTACAGAACTGAATAACCCCTCACAGAGAATTCTTTAGTTATTCACTTGGCAAAAACAAACTTAACTTAAACTGTAACTTTCTATTCCCGCCCACGTATTAGACTTAGGTCAGGTACACGGGGTAGGCGTATCTAGAAACACCAGTTGAGTACGTTTAGTCAAATGTATATGTGTATGTAATATATTTTATTCATTTTAAAACATCTTATGGCTTAGAAACCATATCAATGTTTTTACAGTATTACTTTATACTATTGCTTTTAATGTATGCACTTTACTTAACTATAAGTATTGCAATAATATCGATCCATTTCTCTTGTATGAGAAAAGAGACTGATCAATAAATAACACCTTTTTACTGAACACGCCCGTCTCTTCCTTTTCTCTACAATCTGATGAGACTAAGAATGCACGTACTGACTGAGTAAAATAAATTGCCTTTTGTTCACACGACTCTCGAGATATACTCTTGATTAGGGGAGAGCAAAGTTGTCATGTTCTATGGTTGTCAGAAACTAAATCCCTTCTTGTCTAATCAGGGAAGTTAATTCCTTCCTGAAAATTCGAGAAAGTTTCTAGTGAACTCTGAGCTACGCTGGCAAACCCAAAACTTTAAGTCTAGTATCGACAGTAGTAGACCTAGTTAACGTCTGGTCTAGGCCTTTACTGCTGTAGGTATTATTCCAATGCGCAGAGCCTATTGGGATGATAGGAGCTACACTACAACACTTGGAACTGGTACAACCTTAACCCGGAGGTAAGATTGTGAATAACAAACACGCCACCCCGCTGATTTGTGTCTATTACTATTCTGGTTCTACGCAGCTGTGCTTTGTGATGTACATACTTTTTTTTTAACAATATCATAATAAAATGAATGACTGCTGCTCCGGAAAAACTAGAACAGCACATACTAATTATTGTCATGGTAGATAGGGAGAGAGCACCATGGCCCATTGACCACAGCCTCTCTCCCGCACTCAGAAGTGATGACTTCATATTCCACTCTGCACACCTGCACTTACGGTAATAATTATATATGCCATACCTCTGAATATAGATGTTACCCAATACGCGTGTTTTTGAAGCAAGTGCAGTGGTAAATGCAAATTCAGACACTTATTCCTACAATGTATTATATTGCAACATTTATATAGCGCTTACTACCCCTGTGAGGCACTAAAGCGCTTTCCTAAATGTGTAAAGATAAAACTCGTTATTACTTAGTACCATAGTAATGGGGAGATGTTTCTAAATGATAATACTCTTAACTTCACTGCTTCACACTAAGGGTCTCTGAAGTCAAGATAAACTGTGTTCTAATTCAGTTTACATAACCGTGTTTATAAATATTAACTGCGATAGAACTATTTTGGAGAATGGAGGGTATTCCTGTAGAAAAGTTTGATCAGAGACACTTGGGCCCGTCCATTGCAACAATGCTGGCGCGGAACAGAGAAGGTTTTTCAGGACATGCCGTGCGTCGGCCCGCTGGAGCAGTTTGTAACTGGCTGTATCGAGCAGTGTTATATGCTCTTAGTCAGTGAAGCAACCGTTGCTGTTGTTGGTGCCTAATAAGATGCTGTTGCTGGGGGATGTTGTTAAAAGCATTACAACTCGAGGGCGTGCCATTTAGGTTAAGGGACACTGGCCAAGCTGCTAAGGCAACGAAGTGGAAGCTGATGCGGAGAAGAAGCCTTTGATATTGAGAGGTTCCTGACTTTGTGCGGTTAATGGCTCATGCTGATTGTGAGAAAACAAAAATAACCTATTTTACCAAGATTTTATGTGAACGGGTGTGACTTATGAAGCTTTCCTGAATTTCCAATCATGTCTCGTCTACTCATGGAAAAAAGACTGCCTCACTGTTTTCTCTTTCGACAGTTCTTGCCTTTTGGATAAGTGCTTCCATTGTATTGTATTTGTGATGTATGCATGACATTGGACTCGTTGGTGTAAGTGTGATGTAATAATTTACGTTTTGCATTTGCAAGATCAGTGCTGATCTGTTGGGACTGCTGTGGTAGGCTTTAATTACGGCCTCTAAGCATTATTTTTAGGTCTCGCCTAAGGCATTGCTTTAGCACACACTCTGCACCCTCACACACACTCTGCACCCTCACACCCACTCTGCACCCTCACATCCACTCTGCACCCTCACACACTCTCTGCACCCTCGCACACACTCTGCACCCTCACAAACACTCTGCACCCTCACACACACTCTGCACCCTCGCACACACTCTGCACCCTCTCACACCCTCTGCACCCTCTCACACACTCTGCACCCTCTCACACACTCTGCACCCTCACACACTCTGCACCCTCACACTCTCTGCACCCTCACACACTCTGCACCCTCACACACACTGCACCCCCTGCACCCGCACTCTTCCCCCTCACACACTGCACCCTCACACACACTGCACCCTCACACACTTCACCCTCAAACATACTGCACCCTCACACACACTGCATCCTCACACACACTGCACCCTCACACACTGCACACACTGCACCCACACACACTGCACCGACAAACACACACTGCACCCACACACACACACTGCACCCTCACACACTGCACCCTCACACACTCTACTGAATGCAACACCCACTCCACACAATACCACTCAGTGCCACCTAATTATATGCTACATAATGACACTGCACTCAATGCAACATACACTCCAAACAATACCACTCAGTGCCACATAATTATATGCTACACAATGACACTGCACTCAATGCAACATACACTCCAAACAATACCCCTCAGTGCCATATAATTATATGCTACATAATGACACTGCACTCAATGCGACATACACTCCAAACAATACCACTCAGTGCCATATAATTATATGCTACATAATTACATTGCACTCAATGCAACATACACTCCAAATACCACTCAGTTCCACATAATTACACGCCACATAATTACACTCTTCTCAATGCAACGTAAATACACTCCACATAATACCACTCAGTGCCATATAATTACAAACCTCATACTTACACTCTACTCAATGCAACATAAATACACTTTATCTGTCTATCTATCTATCGCCCTCACTCTATCTGTCTATCTATCACACTCTATCGCCCTCACTCTATCTGTCTATCTATCTATCGCCCTCACTCTATCTATCTATCTATCTATCTATCTATCGCCCTCCCTCTATCTATCTAGCACCCTCACTCTATCTATCGCACTCTCTTTATCTATCTATTGCATCACCACAGCATCACTCAGCACCACCACAGTATCACTCAGGGGCACCACAACATCACTATGCGCTACAATAGCATCACTGAACGCCACAGCACCACATGTCGCCACCACAACATCACTCAGCGCCACCACAGCATTAATCTGTGCAACCATTCAACAACTAGTTCAAATATGTTCTCTCAATGTTTCAAGCTTTATTACAAATGCCACAAAAATATATTAATATTTCACTTTTGTTCTTGGATTTTCGTCACAATAAAATACAATGAACATAATCTTAACAGAAGTTATTTACAAAAGCTATTGCCATTATAAATTACAATCACTTTTATTTAAGTATTATTAAAAAAAATAAAAGCCATTTTTATTTGTAATATCAATACATCTAAGTCACGTAAATACAACACATATTGCATTACAAATGCTATAGGTGTCACATTTGCGAAAGTTAAAACTATTGGCATTGTAAATGACAAAGCTATTAATTTCGCTATTTTCAAAACCAACACATAAATCAAAAATCTGTCATTTACAATACCAATAGCTCAAACTTTCCAAATGCGAGACCTATTGCATTGCAAATGCTTGTTGTTAAGGGTGCTCAGCTGCCTGTTAATTTAACGTAATGATTTTTGTTGCAGGTGCTGAACTTCAAGCATGTTGTGCTCAAGTCCTGCAAAAAGAGTATGCTCCTCTTCGGTGCCAGTGCTGCTCCTGGGCCTTGACCTCTGTGCCTCAATTGCTGCCACACTGTGTTGTGGTCTTTCTTGTCCACAAATGTCAGACACCCCCTGCCTTGCCACTCTGTCCTCACTTGCCTCCCCTGAGGCATCTAAGTCGTCCTCCAATGGAGCCAGTGGGGGCACATATGTGCGCTTCCTGCGCATAATGGTTGTCTGATGTGAGTCATCACTTGAGTCCCCATTATCGGAGTGCTCCAAATTAATTGGTATGTCTTCTCCCTCTGCACTGTCTTCAAGTGCCCTGGGTTGTGCTGTGGAGGTAAAGGGGGACACATGAGTTTGTGTTTTTGTCTGCATTATGGACTCAATAAAGTTTAAAACTTTTAAGTTGTCTGACTCCTGACCCTGTCTTTTTGCCTTTACTGTAACCCACATTTTGAACATGATTTCCTATGCGTCATTGACACACTATCCTCCATCCAACTACAACTCCCATGATGCATTACTGTGTGTGTTGTAAGGAGTGGACCGGAGTGACAAGTGTTGTGTTTATTTTACACATTCTAGACAGTGTGCATGCTATGAGGAGGTGTGCAAAAATATTTTACCCTGCATCTTACCTTGACTGCTGGATGCAAGGTCGGAGCTGTCAATGTCAGTCACACCACTTACACTCTCAGGCAGGAGAGTGGACTCCACCAGCTCTTCATGGGGTGTTGACTGTACTGCTGTGGGTGTTCCTCCCCCGGTCTTCTTTGACTCCTTTAGTTTGGCTGCCACCCTCTCCTTGGACTTTTGGCGCATATCATTCCACCTCTTGCGCAGTTTCTCGATGGTACGATGGGTAACACCAACAGCATTAACTTTCTCCTGTATTTGCAGCCAAATCTTCCTTTTTCTCGCTTCTGGAACTTTCATAGCTTTCTTCCCAAAAAGGAGCTCATGGTTGCAGACCATCTTCTCTATGATCACCTCCTGCTCTTTCTCTGAGAATTTATGTTTCCTTTTCCTCTTCTCACCCTCCTTGCCCTCCTGTGGCCTCTAAGACTACATTGGGGTTCTTGATGTGCTGTGAAGCCTCCAAACACACTCCAAACTGCCTCTAACTGCGGCTCAGGGAAACAGGTACAGCTAATCACTCCCACTTCCTGGTTGTGATGTCATCAAGCTGCACCTGTATTGCAGATTCCCGATTTTGCGATTTCTTAATTTGTGAATTTCGCAATTAAGGAATCGCAAATCAATATTATGAGATTTCTTTGCAAAGTTTATGAAATCGCAAAACTTTAGCGATTTTTTATATACATGCCGTTTTGCGAATCTGAAACTGCAAATCTCAAATTCTCGCAATTTGAGATTCGCAAAACGTGATATTGATACATATGCCCCTAAAATACTTTATGTCAATAAATATTGACAAATGGCTAGACCCTTTGGGGGTTGTATAAAATCCATTTTCAGGAGACCCTATGCAAGTAGGGGGTATTGATTTTACCCACAAAAAGAAACCCTTGAGGTTCCGTGGTTTTCGGGACCGGACTTCATTTTGTTTGCGTTGTTTGAGACGCCATTTTGTCTTGCCCTCACGTAGGTCGTGGAGGTAACCGAACGAACAAAGTTGCATGGGCTTTATTGTTCATGTACATATTAACATGGCCTTTTCGACTTACGAGTGAACTGCAAGATGCTGACCCCGTCACCTGAAACTGACCCTTCCACGAAGCCAATTTCTCTAACTGATCGTTGTTTGAAATTGGCAATCAATGTTCAGGATATTGTTAACTTTGTGTTCTTGCACATATCTTATCCTACTCAACATCTGAATTGCTCTTTCCTTACGACTTTTCATTACATGGGTAGGGCTTTCAATTATGGGTTTGTCCGACTTGTGGAAATTGAATTTGGGACATTCCTAATAATTAACTTGTGGGTTGGTACGATGTAAAGTGTGCTTTTTGGAATGTAATAATGTATGTGAAATGTATTTCATTGGTCAGAATTTGTCGCAGAGGGTGTGCATTTGTAATGAGTAAAATGCACATAAAAGATGATGTCTTGCTCTACGAAAATTGAGCAGTTTCCTGAGTTGTACACCGTGTTGTATTGCTTGGTTTACTGTTACTAGCTGCAGCTAATAAATTTGATCTCTGACGCCACCTAGAAGTATTCCGTGTCTCTGTAGTCCAAGACAGGTGAATCCGAAGACTTCGGGTGTGTCCCTGGCACCGCTGGATTCTAAGAAAACCCGGTTCTTCGGTTGGCGCCCATCGTTGGGCGACATCAAGCGGTACCGGTCCAAGCCCGAGGATCGTGAGGAGCCATGTGAGAAAATTCTGGAGGAAGGCCGCCACTTCATCGACCCCTGTATGTCGACGTGGACCGAAGGTTTTTGCTGCGAGGCTTTCCGCTTTCCAACGGCTAAGAAGGACTGCTGCCCTGACTGTCGCCCTGTCTTGGACCCTTGATTGATCCTTTGTAGAGCGAGACGATAGACGGTCTTCTGGTGGCGTGACAGATACTTTGGTTAAATATAAGTGGGTTGCTCTCACGACTTTGTTTTGGTTCTTGGTTTTGATTCGGATGTTGCAATAGCCGAAGCCGAGGGGCTCGTATATTTGCGAGTGTATTGATAGTTGATAACCCCTTGAAGTTTGAAGCTAGATTAGTGAGCTATAAGATGCCTGGTCTTAGCAAAATTAGGAAATGGTTTAGTTGTGGTTGCAACAGGGATTCCCGACTAGAGGATTTGTGTCCGATACCTCCGGTTGGAAGTCCAACTTATGAGCTCTATTCAAAACACGGAGTGGGTCCTATTACTTATAATGAAGTGTGGGTCCTCTATACTAAACAAGATGGTGTCTTACGATGGCCCCAACATGGTAGTTTCAAATTAAATATTCTAGATAATTTGGAAGTTGCGCTTTTTAAGAAGAAAGCCCGGCCGGCAATGTTTGACTCGTTCCGCCTCTGGCGAAAGAAAGCCAAACAGCGAGAAATTAAGCAAGCTAAAAGAGATAAGAAAGATAAGAATATGTCAGTACTACAAGCTGCTAGGCAGTTTAAGGAAGATGGAGAAGAGCGTGCGAGTGAAGTTTCAGATAGACCGCGTTGCATGGCCATAGATAAATGTCTTCTCCTCCGAAAGTAATTGAAGACCTTGAAAAAGATCCTTTGATCTCTCATTTACTGAGATTGCCACCTCCATATGTGCAGGGTGCTACTGTGCCTCCATTACATCCGGTTGTTCTACCCTTTGTTGTTCAACTTCCTGCTGTTGTTCAGCCACCCAGTGCTCCACAGATGGTCTCCCTCCTACTGTGCAACCCCCTCCAGGGTCGCAAGCTTTGTTACCAGTTTTGCCTCAAACTTCTTTGCCTTCTCCTTCTGCATCTAAGACTTTTACTGCTCTTATTCCTACTTTGCCTCAAGATATTAATTTTCCTGTTTTTACGCCTACTTCTTCTCCTTCTGCTCAAAAACGAATGACTGAGACTGTTGTTAATCTATTGTCCCCATTGTTTGGGTCATTGAATATGACCCCTGTTTCGGAACGTAAGCAGAGTCGTAGTCAGCTTCCCAGTTCTGAGGAACGGGCCGTGTTGGATATATTGGCTCGTAGATGGATTTTAAATGCTTCCAGGTATACTTTGCCAGCGGTTATAGATGTTTTCTTTCAATGGGAGCCGCCTAAGCAAAGGTATGTTTTTGATGTAATGTGTACCTTTCTGCGTCAAGAATGGGAAGATAATGAGTTGGGTCCGATTCCGCAGGAAGTGCTCAATGTTCAGTCAGAGTTTGCTAAAGGGACGATAGTGGAGTCTGATGTTACAGATGCCGTAGAGACGATACTTGCTTTCAGGTCTAGGTTACCGCCTCAGCCATTGTACGAACCTGATTCCTCCGTTAGGAGGAAAGTGAAGCAGTATCCCATGAGAGAAGTTCCTCCTGTATGGAGAGAGGCAGTTGCTGCTAATGTTAATCAGGGTATTCAGGCTGCAGAGGCACATTTTCAGCGAGTGTGGGTACATGTTCCTTGGAAGAGAGCAGAGGTCTTGGCTCTTAAGCAGACCTTACCTGACCCTCGTAAGAATCCTGCTGGTTATTATAAGGAGTTGTCACAGACAGTTTATGCGTGTATTATGAATTTAGCTGACATCGATATGTTGATGGGTAATGTAGTTCCGCAACCTTTGTGGGCGAAGATTCGTCATGAGAATCATGCTGCAGAATTAGGCGATACATGGGCTAATATTGCTGCTGCAGATGGTCGACAGGTGGGTGGTGCCAAACCTGAGCCCTTAGTTGCAGAATTACCTGGTAGAATTATTAATTTAATGAAAACTATGATGCCTCCTTTACGAGTAAATTGGGATAAGTTAGCAGCATGCAAGCAGAAGAAAGACGAGAGTGTGTCTGATTTCTTCACTAGGTTTGAGGAAACGTTTATCGATCATAGTGGCCAGGACATGAGTACGGAAGGTGGTCAAAGGTTATTTGTGGACAAATTTGTCTTTAACCTGCTTCCCGAACTTTCCAATAAGTTGAAGGACTCTGAGAGTTCATGGGCTGTTTCTTCGTCGGCCCAGATATTGGCTACTGAACAATATTACGAGAATAGGGAAAAAGATGAGCAGGATAAAGTAGAGACGAAGACTAAAGAATTAAAGACGCAAGTTCTTTGGCAGCAAGCTCATCCACCTCGTCAGAATCACCCTCAGTTTCAGCAACCTCCACAGTTTCAGAGATTGTTACAGAAGCCTGAGCCTTATGCTCAGTGATTCTTTCCTGGTCCTAATCAGTGTGCTTATTGTAGAGAGGAAGGTCCTTTCAAGAATAATTGCCCGGCTCTGTTACAGCGTACGAATGGTGTATCTGGTCAAAAAGGTCGTGGTAGTTTCCAGCAAGCTCCTTTCAGAGGTAGGGGACGTGGTGTGTTTCCCCAGAATGAGCGTTCCTCTTCCTTTCAGAATTCTGCGAATTATTTTGACAGACAGAATGTTCCAAGTGGGCAGTCTGCCCAGTACTATGTTGAGGATTATTGTGTTGAAGGTGAGAGTACTGATTATAATGATAACTAGGACAGCCATGGACAAAGTGAGGGAGTAGTGTCAGTTCCAGTAGACCAGAGTGGACCTTATGTTGAAGTGATTACATCAGGTGTGGTAGAACCTTTACTTTTGGATACTGGTGCGATGAAGAGTTCTATTATGCACTCTAAACTTCCCAGCGCACCTTTGTCTGGCTTGACCAATGTTTCCGTAGGATTTTCAGGCACCCCAGTTCGTAATCCGGTTTCTAGTCCTTTGTCCCTGTCTATTTGTCCTTGTGAATTGGAAGCTCCACTTATTCTAACGACTGGTTGTGGTGAGAATCTGTTGGCTTTGGACTTATTGAAAAGATTGTATGCGACATTACATTGTTCTCCTTCGGGAGTACATCTTACTTTAGGTAAGAGAGTGATTTCTCCAATGTATTTGTCTAAAGATTGTCTTCCACTAGAATTGCGTTCTCTTCATGACACACTTTGGGCTACGGGTCACAATGATGTTGGTCTTTTGCAGATTCCACCCTATGTTGTCACACTTAAGTCGAATGCTAGACTGCCTCGTATTCGCAGTATAAAATCTTGAGCGATGGCGAGAGAGCTCTTTTGGCGATCATCTATGATTTGGTTGAGAAGGGTGTGGTTGAAGAAACGAGAGGTAATGTATGCAATAGTCCTGTTTTGCCTGTCCTTAAGCGTACTGATGCTTCTCAGCCACCTGTGTATCGGTTTGTGATCGATCTTCGAGAAGTGAATAAGATTGTGGTGCCACAGTTTCCTGTTGTTCCGGATATCACTGCTTTGTTGACTCTGATTCCTGCTTCGGCAGCTTGGTTTTCTGTTATCGACTTGAAGAATGCTTTCTTCAGTATTCCGATTGCCGAGGAGAGTAGAGATATTTTTGGATTCTCTTTAGGAGGGCGAAGCTTCCGGTTTAAGAGAGCTCCCCAAGGTTATTGTGAAAGTCCCTCAATCTATAGTCAGGCGTTGAAAACTCAGCTTGATGGTTTTGTGTTGCCTTCTGGTGCTACTCTTATCCAGTACGTTGACGGTCTTCTGGTTGCTACTGATGATGAAGAGATTTGTAAAGAGGCTACTCTTTCTTTGCTGCGACATTTGTCTGACCTTCATCATAAAGTGTCACCTTCGAAGTTACAGTATTGCCGCCAAGAAGTGAACTACTTAGGTCATCTCTTGTCGAAAGAGGGACGGAGATTGACCCCAGAACGAATTCAGGCGATTGCGCAAATGAGTGTGCCATCCACACAGAGAGAAGTTCGTGCCTTCTTAGGTATTACGTCGTATTGTAGACAATGGATTTCGAATTTTTCTCTGCTAGCGAAACCTCTGTTGACATTGACTCTTAAAGATACTCCGCATCCTCTTCCTTGGTCTGATGACTGTCAGAAAAGTTTTTCTGAATTACGTGATGCATTGTGTTCGGCTCCGGTGTTGGGTACTCCAGACTACAGTAAGCCTTTCACATTGTATGTGCACGAGAGAGAAGGTTGCGCATTGTCAGTATTGACACAGTGTTTCGGAGACAAGCAACGTCCATGTGCGTATTTTTCAGCGACGTTAGATCCGGTAGCGAAAGTGTTGCCGAGTTGCTGAGAGCTACAGCGGCAGCGGCTGTTTCTATCCGACAGTGTGCTGGTTTGGTATTGGATAATACGTTGATCGTGATGGTCCCACATGCAGTAGATACGTTGTTGAATAGGACCAAGACACAGCATCTGACTAGTGCACGTCTGTCAGGATATGAGTTGACACTGTTGGCTAGCTATGTGCATATCAAAAGATGTAACGTGTTGAATCCAGCTACGTTGTTGCCGATTTCTGTAGAGACAGATGCTCAAGAACAGCATGATTGTTTCCTTCGTACAGAGGATGAAACGAAGGCTAGGGTTGACTTAAAAGACACTCCTCTTACGAATGTTGATGGTACCCTATGGGTAGATGGTTCGTGCTTTAAGCTTCCAAATGGTGAAACGACTGCAGCGTATGCGGTTACAGCTTTGCATACAGTTGTTGAAACAGCACGCATAGCACAGAATTCTGCGTAAGCAGCAGAGTTGATTGCACTGACTAGAGCGTGTATATTGTCAGAAGGAAAGCGAGTGAATGTTTATACTGATAGCCAGTATGCGTTTGGTATTGCCCATAGTTTTGGACGTTTGTGGAGAGAAAGGGGATTCCTTACTTCCCATTGCACGAAGATACAGCATGGGCAGTTAGTGAATGAACTTCTGGAATCAATTACTCTCCCAAAGCAGATTGCAATTGTGAAGTGTAGTGCGCTTAAGAAAGTTGTGGATGATGTAGGTCGAGGGAATGCGTTTGCGGATGAAGTTGCGAAGGAAACGGCGAAAGACATGATGAGCCTAATGTATGTTGCTGGTCCTGCAAGATGGGTTGTGGAAAGTGGAATGTGTGAAGACACAATAGAAAGTGTGAAGATGATTCAGGCTGAAGCGACTGAGAAAGAAGTGAGTACGTGGAGAGAAACTACGGGTATGTTGGATCCGACAGGTTGTTGGGTCGAGTTGTCAGAACACCAGCGATGGTTGTTGCCAGATGCGTATGTGCTCCCAGTGGTTACGATGGCTCATGGAATGGCTCACATTAGTTCGAAGGGAATATGCAAGTTGTTGGCTCCAGTATAGCAGAATGCTGGGATTCCGAAATGTGCTGAGAACGTGGTGAACCATTGTATGATTTGTTTGAAGTACAATCCTGGAAAGGGAACTCCAACTCCAGCTGGTCATTTTGCTCCTCCGACGTATCCGTTTGAAGTGATACAGCTAGATTACATTCACATGGAGAGATGCAATAACTTGAAGTATGTCCTTGTGGTTGTTTGCGTCTTTTCCAGATGGATAGAGGCTTACCCCCTAAAGGATAATACTGCCTTGTCTACAGCCAAGGTTTTGCTCAAAGAGTATTTCCCTAGATATGGTTTGCCGAGAATTGTATGGTCGGACAATGGGAGTGAATTTGTGGGACAGGTTATGAAGAAAGTGTGTGTTGGTTTGGGAATAAATCAGAAATTTCACGCTGCGAATCACCCCCAGTCAGCTGGACTTGTTGAGTGCCATAATGGCATGTTAAAACTGAAACTAGCTAAGATTCAAGCGAGCACTGGTCTTACATGGCCAGATGCCTTGCCGTCGGCTCTTTTGTCAACGAGGACGACAGTGCATTCTCGTGTGGGACTTAGCCCATACGAAATAGTGTTTGGTCGTCCAGCGAATGTTTGGGGTGTGCCTCGTCCTAAAAAGTATAGTGAAATTGAGTACCCTATGTTGGTGGATTACTTACATGACTTGACTGCTAAATTACGTGTTCTCCACCAACAGGTCTATGACAGCCGACAGCTACTGCAGATCCAGGCCATATGATTCAACCTGACCTTAAGCGAGCCAAAAATTTGGAACCGAGATGGACTGGTCCCTATTTAGTTCTGCTGGTAACTCCGACTGCTGTTAGAGTAGCTGGTAAAAAGAATTGGGTGCATGCCACCCACTGCAAACGAGTTCCTTTGCCCTTACCGTATGATCAGTGGGTGAGGGAGGGAATAGCTGATTCGGATTGTGAAAGAGTTCCTAGATTTGTACCTTTTAGTGATGCACATTTGACATGGACTTAGTCAGAACGCGAGGATGATGACATTCTTCAAGCTGCTGTGCCTTCCCATTTGAGAATCAACACTACGAATCCAGAGGTCCTTTTCGAGGAACAAACCGTGCCTGGCAAAGAACGCTACGTTCTAAGATCAAGAAAGACTGAAGCTATGGACAAATAAAATTGAATTTTTTTTATATAAGTGAAATACACCTTGTTGGATCAAGAGACTTTTTTACTTTTTCCTTTTTCGAGTCACCATCCGGACTCCGCTGCAGGGTCGCGGTACAGCCTTAAGGGGTGAGCCGCGTATTAACACAAGGTCTGCGGTTCAGGGTCGTTAGTGCGATCTTGGCGCACACTTAAGTGAAGAAGGTAATAACCGTGAGCAGCACGTTAGAGGATGTAGTCTTTTGAGTCCGACAAGGGTGTTAAGGGAGTTAATTTTAGAGCGAAAATGTGTACATTGATTCGTAACAAATGTTTTTTAATAATGTGTTTTCTAATACTTTTGAATATTACGTTAGCTTGTGTGGGTTGGATTTTCTATGTCACACAACAGACGCTTGCATCTACCTCCCAACCTACTCTTTCTTTTTCTACTGTTTCTTCACATGAGTTTCATACGTTGCCTGAACATGAACAGACACGAAGATCAGAATTTGTGAACAATTCGTTTATACAGATGTTGCACCAGAATCAGCTAGTTGTAAATACCACGAATTGTTGGGTGTGTGGTCTTATGCCGCATACAACAGATAAGGGAATGCCATATTTGGTTTTGCCTTTTTCACCTAATGGGTCAGTGTGGGCACTCCAGTCGATGTTTATCTATGCGAATGAAGCATTTCCTGTACGTTCTGTCAAGGATAATGTGAGTAACAATGCCTTGATACGGGGAATAGTCGATATGATTAGAGATATCAATGCGTATAATGCTATCCCTAAAGATGAGGTACGAGCATATGTTGGTTGGAACAAGAAGAGATATAGTATTAGTCTGACTGAAAAAGAAAGACAGAAAAGGTCTCCTCCTATTTGGATTATACCCCACTGAGGTAATTTTTGTCTGCAAGGTAATGGTCAGAATCCGAGAGCTCAGCTTGGTAAGAGTGTGTGTGTTCACACCTATGTCTATACGTCCCAGAAATCACCACCGTTCATGCCCGCTAAAGGCACGTATTTTGTTTGTTACGACAGAGCATATACATGGTTGCCATCTGATTTTTCAGGCACATGTTATGTGGCATTTTTGCTTCCTCCTACATACACAGCTGCTTCGATTACCATAAGACAAGATTTGGTAGAGGTATTATTGTTGCGAAAGACACTGTCGCACAAGAAGTTGGAGACTTCTTTAAGGGTTTCCTGCTCATTTGGGGTCCTATGGCTAATAGTAGGAATATTCGTCAGCTTACGAGAGTGGTCGAGGCCACTATAAATGAGACTGCAGGTGCCCTTAGCAATATTACAGCTGGGCTTCAAGCGGATCGCCTTATGACATTACAGAACCGTTTTGTTTTAGATATTATAATTGCAGATAGAGGTGGAGTATGTAAATCGATCGGATCTAGTTGCTGCGTTTTCATACCAGATAACGCCCCGACAGTGTACCAAGCCATCTTGAAGTTACATAAGTCCGCTGAGTCTATACATGTAGACGAAGGGAACTGGTCGTTGATAGGATGGTTTTGGGAACTGCTGTCCAAATGGGGATAGAAGATTCTGATGTTTCTTGGTATGGCTTTAGCAATCCTTTTCTCGTGTTGCTTATGCATCCAGTGTGGTCTCGCCATTTGCGGCCTTTGTGCTACGATTTGTGTGAAGAGACCCGTACCGAGAGAAGTGAAAGATAATAGGATGATGTTACAGCAACACCTTGATGACCTGATGAGAATAGATATAGACCTGGATTCAGATTGACGTGAGTTTAGGTCATTGCCTACTTGATGGCAAAAGGAGGGTCTGAGGTTCCGTGGTTTTTGGGACCGGACTCCATTTTGTTTGCGTTGTTCGAGACGCCATTTTGTGTTGCCCTCACGTAGGCCGTGGAGGTAACTGAACGAACAAAGTTGCATGGGCTTTATTGTTCATGTACATATTAACATGGCCTTTTCGACTTACGAGTGAACTGCAAGATGCTGACCCCGTCACCTGAAACTGACCATTCCACTAAGCCAATTTCTCTAACTGATCGTTGTCTGAAATTGGCAGTCAATGTTCAGGATATCGTTAACTTTTAGTGTTCTTGCACATATCTTATCCTACTCAACATCTGAATTGCTCTTTCGTTACGACTTTTCATTACATGGGTAGTGCTTTCAATTATGGGTTTGTCCGACTTGTGGAAATTGAATTTGGGACATTCCTAATAATTAACTTGTGGGTTGGTACGATGTAAAGTGAGCTTTTTGGAATGTAATAATGTATGTGAAATGTATTTCATTGGTCAGAATTTGTGGCAGAGGGTGTGCATTTGTAATGAGTAAAATGCACATAAAAGATTATGTCTTGCTCTACGAAAATTGAGCAGTTTCCTGAGTTGTACACCGAGTTGTATTGCTTGGTTTACTGTTACTAGCTGCGGCTAATAAATTTGATCTCTGACGCCACCTAGAAGTATTCAATACACGGAAGGTGCTACAGGTCTTTAGTGCAGTCCAGACACGCTAGGGGAATCTCAAAGGTATTCCACAACCAAGGCTGGAGTAACAGGATAGATAAAGGGATACAAAAGATGAGAAAAGTACCCATCAGCCCACTCAATAGTGGAGGCTCGTCATTTGGGATTTTCAAATGTAGAAAGTTGGTGTCCAACCAGCACTGCCTTCAGTGAATACTGAGGCTAGCCTAGGACCCAAAGGTTGAACCTTCAACCTGAGCAAATGACAGCACAAGTGGCTGAAAAGGGCTTAGTTGCAGTGCTCAAAGAAATGAGAAAACGTGAAAAAAGGAAGATAATCCAAGTGATTCTAAAAATGCCTAACTTGACGTCAACAAGAAAACTTTATTGGGTGTGCCCGTCAAGATGGTATAGTTAAAAACAGAGTGACAATAGCAAGAAAGATGATTAGCTATTTACCCGAGATGTTATCTGGTCAACATGTTTCAGCCTGTAAAGGCTTTCGTCAGGACCTACGTATCACTACTGCAACACTTACTTTATAACGTGTGAGAAAAGAAAAAATAATCTTTTCATGGGTGGTGTATCCCCTCCTGTTAGAAAAAAGAAACATGAGACAATATTGCACAAAACAAAATGCAAAGCGTAACTAAAGTCCCATATAGTGACAATCACACACGTATGTAATATTCACACTATTCATAATATATTCACTTACCCAACTTTGTGGGATCAGGAGCCTCACCTCACCTGGCGACAGCTCAGGCTAAAGGAGGCCACGCACTGAAAGAAATATATTCAAGATAAAAATAAATTTATGTTCATCATATATGCAGTTATTTACCAGATCACCAGCAGACTAAGGCAGTTGTTGGCCACGAGCGTTTTATGGTATTGAAAATGTGCTAAGCAAACACATATCTGAGATGTTCCATACACCTATTGGGGTGACATACAACCTCAGTGGCGGTGTGTATACCTGATGCTTATTCAAAGAACTGCTTGGTTTCTTTTAGGTGACACACATAGTCATAGGTATAAGTTCTGTGTCATCTGTTGCATGAACTAACAACTTAGCAAGCAGTCATTTACCACACCACAAGCTCAAGGTTAGCCTTAAATAGTCCTATCTAGGGTAGAGAGTTTATAAAAAACTCTGGAATGCTAAAGGAGAGAGTGCACTCCTGCATCCCAGATTCCTTAAACAAATAGAAAACATGTTCTGTCTAAGCGTTTTACCAAAGACCACAAAAGCGCTTTAAAACCCCTAAAGAAAGAAAGAAAATATCACCCACAACAACCCTGTCTGATCACCTACCTCTCCGTCGTTACCTCTGGCTTAAACTGAGCCGAGGGGGAGGTAGTGTGTCAGCAGAGCCTGAAGGAAAATAAAGAGACGTGGCGGACCAGAGAGAGACACTTGTTGTCTACTCTCCTATTGGGTCATTACCGCACATTGAATAGACCAATCAAATCAGGTCTGCACACCCGCCGGCTGCTACACCGTACGCGATGTAAAACCATGTTTTTAATCAGGGCGGACCATATAGAGAACTGTCAGCCGAGTCCACCCATTGGTTCATAGTTTATCACAGGAAACAGACAGTGACAGTTTACACATTTCCTGCGCGCAAAAACACACTTCCAACCCATAGCCGGACCTGATTGGTCCAGGCCGACTTAACCGGATGTGTTACTGAAGACGCTATGAAAGGCTCACACTGCTCCGCTAACTTGGCGGGCTGTCTCCTCATTAGATGGAGCATTCCGATTGGTTCTCGTCCCGCACAAGCGGACAAATACACACGGTGTCTAGGAAAGTACACGCGCTGACTAGGGAAGAAAATCAACGCGCTGCCTAGAGAGGAATATCAAAGGTCAAACATATAAGACCAGCACATATAAGTATACATCCAGACATACAAGACTTTATGTTTACCGAACAACCCCCAATGTTTATGTGTAACAGAGTACACCGAGGTGCCCATAGCGAGTGGAAGTTAGTAACATCCTGTACTCGCCTCATGTCAATTTTCACTTCAGGTTTCGCCTTACTACCACGGTTGGTTACAGGTACTGTCAGTTCTATCAGAATACGTTCGCTGAGGATAATCATTCCGCAGTTCACAATATATGTGTGGACCTGCAGCCTAAAGAGGCATACCTCAAGTGACAAAATTCTAGCGGTGACACAGTCAGATGTGATTTTCATATAACTGTGTATTCCTAGTGCTCACCCAAATCTTGGTTCAAGAGACCTCAACAGCTCATGACATACCCCTAAACCAAAAGCTTCTATCCTGTATAAGGGTAACACCAAATTTCTGGAAGCTTTTAGAACACCATATTCTCTGTGTTACACAGTTGTTGCTACTACAACTGTAACCACGGAACATTGTCGTTCAATCCTTCCGAATCGCACATCAATTTATGGACCCATCTCTGCTCTTTCCTCAATAGAAATTGGGACCTATCTGTGACATGCTGGGGTATCTTAAATTGCACAGGCAGGTAATTAGATAGATTACTCCCTCGCTATTGCAATTAGTATGACGTTTGAGTACCCATGGTTTAGCAGTGCCAATGTCAACATGGAGAGTTTTCCTCGTTTGTGGGCAAACTGAGCAGTTCCCACAGGGGTTGTGCCCTTGGACCGGTGGGAGATCCCACAGTGTAGCTGTCGGGGTCTCTGGAGTTATTCGTGGTCTTGTGTGTACCAATTCATCTTTGAGGTTACTCCCTCTCTTGAACGCAAACAGAGGCAATGGCATGGGTACTCAAACGTCATACTAATTGCAATAGCGAGGGAGTAATCTATCTAATTACCTGCCCGTGCAATTTAAGATACATAGGTATGACTACGAGGAAGGTCAAGCTACGGATACAAGAGCATAAAAGCACGATCAGGCGTAATAAGCAGGCGACGCGTCTGACCTCACACTTCCTTGCGGCTAGACACCAACCTGATGACCTCCAATGGGTAGTGTTAGAACAACCTTACATACCCCAGCATGTCACAGATAGGTCCCAATTTCTATTGAGGAAAGAGCAGAGATGGGTCCATAAATTGATGTGCGATTCGGAAGGATTGAACGACGATGTTCCGTGGTTACAGTTGTAGTAGCAACAACTGTGTAACACAGAGAATATGGTGTTCTAAAAGCTTCCAGAAATTTGGTGTTACCCTTATACAGGATAGAAGCTTTTGGTTTAGGGGTATGTCATGAGCTGTTGAGGTCTCTTGAACCAAGAATTGGGTGAGCACTAGGAATACACAGTTATATGAAAATCACATCTGACTGTGTCACCGCTAGAATTTTGTCACTTGAGGTATGCCTCTTTAGGCTGCAGGTCCACACATATATTGTGAACTGCGGAATGATTATCCTCAGCGAACGTATTCTGATAGAACTGACAGTACCTGTAACCAACCGTGGTAGTAAGGCGAAACCTGAAGTGAAAATTGACATGAGGCGAGTACAGGATGTTACTAACTTCCACTCGCTATGGGCACCTCGGTGTACTCTGTTACACATAAACATTGGGGGTTGTTCGGTAAACATAAAGTCTTGTATGTCTGGATGTATACTTATATGTGCTGGTCTTATATGTTTGACCTTTGATATTCCTCTCTAGGCAGCGCGTTGATTTTCTTCCCTAGTCAGCGCGTGTACTTTCCTAGACACCGTGTGTATTTGTCCGCTTGTGCGGGACGAGAACCAATCGGAATGCTCCATCTAATGAGGAGACAGCCCGCCAAGTTAGCGGAGCAGTGTGAGCCTTTCATAGCGTCTTCAGTAACACATCCGGTTAAGTCGGCCTGGACCAATCAGGTCCGGCTATGGGTTGGAAGTGTGTTTTTGCGCGCAGGAAATGTGTAAACTGTCACTGTCTGTTTCCTGTGATAAACTATGAACCAATGGGTGGACTCGGCTGACAGTTCTCTATATGGTCCGCCCTGATTAAAAACATGGTTTTACATCGCGTACGGTGTAGCAGCCGGCGGGTGTGCAGACCTGATTTGATTGGTCTATTCAATGTGCGGTAATGACCCAATAGGAGAGTAGACAACAAGTGTCTCTCTCTGGTCCGCCACGTCTCTTTATTTTCCTTCAGGCTCTGCTGACACACTACCTCCCCCTCGGCTCAGTTTAAGCCAGAGGTAACGACGGAGAGGTAGGTGATCAGACAGGGTTGTTGTGGGTGATATTTTCTTTCTTTCTTTAGGGGTTTTAAAGCGCTTTTGTGGTCTTTGGTAAAACGCTTAGACAGAACATGTTTTCTATTTGTTTAAGGAATCTGGGATGCAGGAGTGCACTCTCTCCTTTAGCATTCCAGAGTTTTTTATAAACTCTCTACCCTAGATAGGACTATTTAAGGCTAACCTTGAGCTTGTGGTGTGGTAAATGACTGCTTGCTAAGTTGTTAGTTCATGCAACAGATGACACAGAACTTATACCTATGACTATGTGTGTCACCTAAAAGAAACCAAGCAGTTCTTTGAATAAGCATCAGGTATACACACCGCCACTGAGGTTGTATGTCACCCCAATAGGTGTATGGAACATCTCAGATATGTGTTTGCTTAGCACATTTTCAATACCATAAAACGGTCGTGGCCAACAACTGCCTTAGTCTGCTGGTGATCTGGTAAATAACTGCATATATGATGAACATAAATTTATTTTTATCTTGAATATATTTCTTTCAGTGCGTGGCCTCCTTTAGCCTGAGCTGTCGCCAGGTGAGGTGAGGCTCCTGATCCCACAAAGTTGGGTAAGTGAATATATTATGAATAGTGTGAATATTACATACGTGTGTGATTGTCACTATATGGGACTTTAGTTACGCTTTGCATTTTGTTTTGTGCAATATTGTCTCATGTTTCTTTTTTCTAACAGGAGGGGATACACCACCCATGAAAAGATTATTTTTTCTTTTCTCACACGTTATAAAGTAAGTGTTGCAGTAGTGATACGTAGGTCCTGACGAAAGCCTTTACAGGCTGAAACATGTTGACCAGATAACATCTCGGGTAGATAGCTAATCATCTTTCTTGCTATTGTCACTCTGTTTTTAACTATACCATCTTGACGGGCACACCCAATAAAGTTTTCTTGTTGACGTCAAGTTAGGCATTTTTAGAATCACTTGGATTATCTTCCTTTTTTCACGTTTTCTCATTTCTTTGAGCACTGCAACTAAGCCCTTTTCAGCCACTTGTGCTGTCATTTGCTCAGGTTGAAGGTTCAACCTTTGGGTCCTAGGCTAGCCTCAGTATTCACTGAAGGCAGTGCTGGTTGGACACCAACTTTCTACATTTGAAAATCCCAAATGACGAGCCTCCACTATTGAGTGGGCTGATGGGTACTTTTCTCATCTTTTGTATCCCTTTATCTAGCCTGTTACTCCAGCCTTGGTTGTGGAATACCTTTGAGATTCCCCTAGCGTGTCTGGACTGCACTAAAGACCTGTAGCACCTTCCGTGTATTGAATATGTATAGTTGGGGGACAAGGTGCTGGTAGGTCTATAATAATAATTCCCCTTGGGCCCTACTCTACTCTGTAGTTTTGTGCCACCTAGAAATATTCCGTGTCTCTGTAGTCCAAGACAGGTGAATCCAAAGACTTCGGGTGTGTCCCTGGCACTGCTGGGTTCTAAGAAAACCCGGTTCTTCACCCTCCCATAGTGAGTGGAGCTTCTGATTTGCTGATTGCACCGGAACACAGGGAATAATTTTGAAATATGCGTAGTTATGTCATGGATGAATCACTGTATTGGAATAGGGTATTGATCTTCAGTACTGGACCTCCATGTTTCCTTGATTTATATAAAAAATGGAGCGCATTATTGCATGGGAGAAGAAAATTGGTTTACATGTGATGTCTCTGGGTGGTCCATTACTGATGATTTCCCTCTTTTTAACACATTTTATCCACTACCTAACAACTTTTCCCTTGTAGGAGACCTTTTGAATTTATCTTTCAGGGTGTAAGTACACATTTTGAGTAAAAAGCAAAATTTCACAAGACAGGATGTCAGATGAGAATAAAGGTAAGCTCTCTAGAAAGCTGTTTAAAAAAAACCGTCAGGAGAGAAAAATTCAAATGAAGGTAAGAATATGAATTATAGAAAATATATTTAGTGGCTGCACTCTACTATGGACAGTGAAGCAGTGACAAAGTATAGCATATAAAAGGAGACTGGATTTGCATACATTGTCCTACATTTCGTAGAAGGTATTTTGTGTTTATTTTTGTATCTAATTGATGTCACCTATGCCTGGAAGGTGGTAGCATCGTCTTGCAGTAGGCTGATGACCTCCTCGTGACATCTCCTTCACTTGAGGCCTGTAAAAGCTTGTGAAAAAGACACTGTAGCACTGCTGAACTACCTCCAGAAAAGAAGCCTCTTTGTCAAAATGCCAGTGCTACCAAAAAGAGGTGACTTACCTGGGTTTTGTGATATTCAAAGGTACATGCCGCATATCACCTGACAGAATAAAATTGTTTCAGGGCATTCAGCTCCTGCCCACCAAGAAAGGAATGATGTCCTTCCTGGAGAAAATTAACTGCTGCCACCAATGGGTCCATGAATGCAGATGCTATGACTGTTACAAAATGAACTTGCAAACTGTTTCAAGAAATTGAAAGAGACATTGTGTACTGTGCCATCATGGGGACTGTCTGACTTCAAACTGCCTTTCAATCTCTGTTTCAGAGCAAAATAACATTGCAAATGAAGTGGTGCTGCCAATGGTGTGCTGATATTGCTGGAAAAGAAAGGCCTGTGGGACACAACTATGTGACTTTACATTCTGCAGTGAGTAGGGGTCAGCAGCTGTGATGGTGGAGAAGACGACTCTCATTGTGTTGGACTATACCTGTATTGTCTAGGTACCACATTTGGTATGGTTGTTGCTGTTGTCTGGATCGCCACAACATTTTCTGCTGGAAGGCACACAGGTTATAATGGCACCAGGTTGTCTAATTGTGATGTCATAATAAGATGCCCACCTGTTAATTTGTCAAAAGTATTTCCTGCAATACGTTTTTCTGATGAGATCCATTCTCTTAGAAACATATAGGACCCCTAAGTAAGTTGGTGTTGCGATTGTAGAAAATGGCACCACGCCAAGATTAGACACTATTAGTAAAGACAGATTATGAGTGGTACACTGATGGTTCCTCTAGCAGAATGATAGACACTGATTACAGAGCAGGGTATGCTATAGCAATAGCTGTAGTGCAGCTTTGCCACTTGGAACATCTACCCAATAAGATGAGCTGTATGCTGTAACAAAGCATGAATACTAGTCAAGGGTAAAACTGTTAACATTTAAACTGACTCACATTACGCTTTCCAGGTCTTATTTGTGGCCAGCTGTGGAAGTATACAGATTCATAGGAGAAACTGGGGGCCTTATTAAAAATGGTCCTTTAGTAAGGATCTTATTTACAGCAATACTATTATACGCCACAATAGCGGTAATAAAATGTGTAGCCTACACAGGAGCTAAATCTAAGTTAGCCGAAGGTAATGCCATTGCAGAAATAGCATTAAATGAAAGCATGTTAAAGCCAGTGCAGATGGGACTAAAGAACAAAGCATTCCAAAAATACAGCTCATTCAGAGACAATTGTTGTAAGCTAATGTAAAGGAAGCACAATGGTCTCCAAAAACAGATGAACATAGAGGGAGGATTGATGATGGATGTGAGTTGAATAATGAAGAAAGTATTGGCCTACCAGGATGAGATGCCTGTGTCCCGACGCAGTATGTTCCTTTCCCTTACAAGACTGGAGCAGGGACCCTCTGATATTGCACAAGGGAGGATGAATGAGCAGATGAATGTTGATTCCCAGTGAATGGATTTAAATATTTGCTGGTGTGGGTGAATATATTTTCAAACTGAATGGAGGTGTATCCAACAGGGAAGAATAATGCAGCAACGGGGGCGCAGTACTTCAGTAAAGCCATCTCTCCAAGGTTAGGACCCACCAGGACATAAATACCGATAAAAGGAGATCACTTAGTGATTACGTTTATGCTGAAGAGGTTGTTTTGAGGGAATAATGTATAACATGCATACCCCATACCACCCTCCAACTTGAGGCCAGGAAGAGTAAATGAGTGCCAAAATAAAAAATAAAAAAATTACAATTAATAGTAAAAGCAATTGATGGAACAGGCCTAAAATGGCCTGATGCTCTGACTTTAGTACTGCCTGCAATGTGGCAAAGACTTCTAAAGCGATTATGTAGACATGGTCATTATGAGAAAAATAAAAGCCGTTTCTTTTAGTTCTAGGTCGACTGGACCACAGACAGTGAACCAACGCCATGAATGGATTGAGGGGAGAAGATGCAAGGCAGCACCCCAACGCCTGAGAGGACGGTACCAGAAAGTGATGCCCATCTGTCACCAGAGGACCTACACTACAAAGCAGTCAAGAAGAGGACAGACCAGACCATTTCTAAGATCCCTGGGGGCCCATCATGAAGAGTCAAAGGGATGCGACATCAACTGATGCTGTTGAGTGAAGTACACACCGCAGTCTCAAAGAAAGGTGATGGTCTGCACCTGCAGAAAAGTAGACTGAAGAGGACAATGCAGGGCAGGTCCGTGAAACCGCCCCTGAACAAGATGACTGCGAACCAGGAGGAGTAGGAGATGACCACTCACTGTGCGACATTAAAATACTGACACTTGCAGTAAGTGAACAGGAACTGAGTGACGAAAGTGACACTGTAGCACTATGGATTGCACAGAGAAAAATATTTGTTGGACACTTACTGCAAGTATCACAACAGCCTGCTGATATAATAATAATCTCATGAGGATGTATCACTGTGACAATATATGCATTTTATGCAAATACTGTGTAATGCCATTCAAAGATATGTAACTAATGTTTCCTTCATATATACATATATATATATTTTGGTTTTACACTAATGTTGGATAGGTCTATCCAAAAGGGGTGATTGTTGCAAAATATATATGAATATCCATATAAATTCATGTGTATGCACTTCAAAAGATGTCATGCTTAGATAGATCACATTAACATGAGGCCTGGAGCTCAAAAGGGCTTCCTATCTGACCCTGACTGGACGAGCTTCAACAAGCTATTCTGTACCCCTTTAGAGGTCACCTTGCTTGTCCTGACTACCTGATCTTTCTTATTCTGGTTGTGCAAGTTGCTTACACAGTGCCGACCCAGCCTTTCTGGCTGTTCATAATTTGCATGGTGAAGACATTGCACATCCACGTTAGCCATATTTGGCTTGGTGACTTATTCTAGTTCCGCTGATATGGCATTTCATACTGTACATAACACCTAGAAACTTGTCACTCTGGAAGAAGCATGATGTTGCTTTGGTATACTTTTTTAGCTCAGGCTTGGTAGTGCAACTATCTTCAGGACCTTTTGTTACCAGTTCTTTAGAAAGTAAAGAAAAGTATGTAAAGTGGGCTTTGGCTCCACCCAGAGTAATTTTTCTCTCACCCCTCACCTTTGTTAAATCATCCCATCTGCTAGGCAGTGCATCCATTCAAAACAATACATGAGGCATGATTTTACATCTGAAAAATAAACTAAATCATCACACACTTCGTCCTGTATACATTTCCTACACAAAGCAATCTGTGTTGTTATTTTTCCCCAAAATTGTTAAAGCCAATGGTTCTGGTTTTAACATGCTAAACGTAATTTGCGCATACAGGACCTCATTTATAAAAAGTGTTGTATCACTGCATGAAAACAGCAATGCAACACTTTTCAGTGCACCTTCTAGAGACACCATCGATGTGCCGTATTTACTGTACAGCGCTACATGTAACAAGGATTGACAGATACGTCAGTATTCCTGACGTATCTGTAGGTGTAAAAGTGGGGCATTGCTGGGGTGTGTCTGAACACATACGCAACTACGGCAATGTGTCCTTTCACATGGGGCAAACCCCGTGTGAAAGGGCATGTGTCAGTCTTACGACTGCTGTGAAGCAGGTGTAAGGATTTGAAGCAGTGGTGCCCTAGAAGTGGCATAGATTTCACTGTGTCACTACTACAAGCCTTTTTTTGCGGGGGAACCCCTACCTGCATACATTATACCTGATGCAGGAAGAATGTAGCGCAGGGGTTCACAAAGTGGAGCATCTGTCTAGATGCGTCAATTTGTAAGACGCATCTGCCTAGATGTATCACTGTGTAAATATGGCACAGTGTGGCACATATTTTACGCCACCACAAAAAGTGACGCAACAGCAGCATAAAGTGCTCATAAACAAGTCCCACAATACTTGCACAAAGCCGTTGTGCATGCTTTTATTTACATGCATTAGCACTTTAAAGTCAGACTGGTTGGCTTTGCTGATGCTCGTCTGTACGAGAATGACTTGCTCTAACACCTGGGCTGTGGCTCATGGGTGTATTAATATATAACCTCGCACTGTTGATGCTTCCTTGCCATATTTGTTGTTGTCAGTTCTGTAGGTGTACGCAAGTGCTTTGTATTCTGCTGCAGTGCCTCATTCAGAGGTGCTGAGCTTACTGAGGGGCATATGTTCAAGGAAGTGGTGGAGTGAGGCGTTAGCCCTCATGGCTTAATGCCTCACTCCGACACTTCAGAAACACAAGGCTACACCTGATTTACAAGGATATGGTGTAGCCTTGCATTACCCCCTGCACTGGTGCTACACTTAGCAGTATAGCGCCAATGCAGGCACCCTTGCAACATAGTGCACGGATGTCTGAGTGCAGGGGAAAGATTGTTTATCTCCCTTCCTGTACTTAAACAATCTTTAAATACCATTTTGACACTTTCATGTGTACTGCTATAATGCAGCACACAAGGAAGTCACAAAATGTCATTTATTTTTTAAGATTGTTTATGTACAGGAAGGGGGACCTTCCTGAACATTAACAATCCAAGGCATTTTGCTTTTTCCATGTGTGCTGCACAAGGCAGCACACATGGAAAGCACAGACGAGGAAAAATAATGTATTTCTTCTCATTTTGCCAACTTAAGACCAGGTTTTCCCTGGTTTTAATTTTGGCGCTGCCTCCAAATTTCACTGCCCTTGTAAATAGGGGACAGCGTCAAAATCAATGGGTGTTGCGGTGGAACACCCACCACAACACCCACTGCCCACCCCTTTCAGGCGTAGCATAGCGTTAAAGGGTGCCTTATTTACAAGACAGCTTTAAGCCACGGTAAGTGGCTTAACGCTGTCTTGTAAATAATTCAGAAAAGGGGGTGGTGATGGACAGAGCATCTGAGTTAAACAGAACACTCATACCCAGTCAAAAGATCAGGGCTTGATCCATCACCGTTTTTTAGCTCACTGCACCATCCCAGTTCAGAACCTGGCTACATGTCCCTCTCCCACCCCCTTTTCTGAATCGTTTTGGCCACTATAGGAGTGGCAGGGTATGCTCAGACATAAGTCCCTTGCTCACTGCACCATCAGGATTCAAGCAAGCCGGGCCGAAGACGGCTGCAATGCCAGAAACCGGTCCCCGGAAGCTTGTTTCCTTTCCAGTAAAGAATTGGCTTGGTAGTTTGGTCTGCCCTGTTCCCATGATGCACTGGGCCAGGGACAGACTAATTTGCATGTAGCCAGGTCCTGAACTGGGATGGTGCAGTGAGCTAAAAAACGGTGATGGATCAAGCCCTGATCTTTTGACTGGGTATGAGTGTTCTGTTTAATTCAGATGCTCTGTCCATCACCACCCCCTTTTCTGAATCGTCTTGTAAATAAGGCAATGCCCCAATCGCACCAACGTCATAAAAAGGTACGTTGTGGTGGCGATAGGGGCTTGCACATATGCCACTGAGTGTTTCAAAGCATGAGAGGGCACGTACATTGTCAGGTTTACCATCCTGGAAACTTAAACATTTGCACTCCTTTTGGATTGCAATGACAGGTTCACCGCTTGCTGTCTCTCTTAAAAAGATACAGTGATCGGCAACAGCTGTTATTAAAAATCATTGAACTGGCTGTCTGAACGAACTTCAACTTCTGAGTTGCAATTTTAATCGATTCTTATGCAGATTCACCTGCGGAAAATGTTCCTCTCCGATTCGTGGGAAAAGTGGCCTTGTGGTCTGTGGTAATCGCACAAAGATTGTGGAATACACCACATGCCTGTTTCCACCTACATCCTAATCTTTACGGATTTGGCTGAGAACTGAAAACTTGACTGTTCCCACATGTTTTTGTAGGCGGGAATTCATTTCAGAATCCGGTCGAAGGTCTGCTTGCCCCCAGAACGTTTGAGCTGACCCGGGATATAAATAAAATCAGGATGGAAGGATGGGGTGTGAGGTGGGGCGGGTGCACGTTACCCTGTCTCACTAGGAAGTAAAGTTCACTACTGGGTAATACTGTCCAGTGACAAAGGCAGCCATTGAGTGCAGTCAGGAAGGGTGGGTTTAGGGAATGGACTTATTTTGCCCTATAAAGCATATAATCAGACATCATTGGCTAGTTATTGGTCCCAGGAGGATGGCGTCTTTGTGTAATCTATTGCATGCTGAGAGCTGTAGTCGTGGTTCATTTTAAATCGTTCAGATGGACTAAACAACCAGATTACAATCATGGTTTATAGAAAAGGAAAGGCCTAGATTTGAGGTAATAGGTCGCAGAGGGCTACAAGTCTGCCATGTGACTGGCTCAGTCCCCCAGCCTTACCAACTCTATAAAGGCATGGAGTGTCAAAAATCTTTTTAGGGTACCTGTCAGTGTACAAACCCACACCTAGCTGATTTTTCTTGCACCAGAAAAGGTGCAGTCCCTAAATGAGCTTTAGTGCGCCCCATATTGGAGCCTTGAAGAACGACAGGCACAAAATTCTTAAAGATTTACTTTGAAAATTATAAAAGTACAAAAGACACAAATTGCAATTGGTCAAAATGAAATTCAAGTCAGAGTGCTAAACCCAAAATACAGAGGGGGATATTTACAATGAAGTGGCAGAGCTCCCCACTTTAGAAATGCAAAGCTGCCCATATTTAGAATGTGGTGCAGTCTTGCGTTTCCCCCTGCGATGACGCTAAGTTTAACGACTTATCGCCAACACAGGAACCCTTGCACCAGAGTGCAAAGGGTGTCAGTGGGTAGGGGAGGGTTGGCCTTGTGTAGGAAAGTGCCCCTTCCTGCACATAAACATTCCTAAAATGCCATTTCGTAACATTCATGTGTGCTGCTACATGCAGCACACATGAAAGTTACAAAATGGCATTTTAAAAAAAAGGTTTGTTCATGTACTTGAAGGGGCAACTTCCTGTACATAAACAAACCATGGCATTTTGCTTTTTCCGTTAGTGCTGCACAAGGCATCACACATGGAAAAAGCAGAAACGAGGAGAAATAATGCATTTCTCCTTGTTTTGCCAACTTAAGACCAGGAATTTCCTGGTTAGGGCTCGCACTGCGACGCAATCGCGAAGCGATTGTCGCTGTAGAGCCCTATTGTAATCAGTTTTGCTTTCAAGGACTTACAAGACTTGTAAACAAGAGACTGGCACGCGCACGCAGCCTGCCGGATCGGATAAGGTCGCGCGCGTGAACACGCGTTCCGATTCCGTCAGGCTGATCCCCGTCACAATGGAGCACGCAACGGGCACACGCACACTCAGACACACGAGCACACATATGCCGCGCCCCCCCCGCGCACACACACACACACAAGCACACAGAAGTGCCGAACTTACCTTGCGCATCTCACCAGAAGACCGTAAAATCCGATTGTCTCCGCTTTCCTTGCTACTCTAACCAAGTTCAAGAAGTGAAGGCAAGGGGCGGTGAAAGGAAAAGCGAGTTTACAGTGATTGACAGGCTACGTAGAGATACTGGGCGGGCCTTCGTGACTGTAGTTCGCTATCAATCCTGTGATTGGCCAGAAAGTATGATAGCCATGAAGAAGAAGGTTCGCCTATCCCGGAAGGGTCCTCCTCCAGCTGCTACCCCGGAAGAGACGGACATGCAGCCCCAGAAGTGTTCCCTACAGGTTGCTCCCGTTGGTTGGTGCTGTGTGAGTAGTACTTTTTGCACCATTAAAAGCATGGAATCCGACTCTGCCATGCGCCTTGAAAACCGAAACCTAAGAGCCGCGCGACGTGAGCTGTCTACGGTAGAAGCTCATGCGCGCGGCTCTTAGGTTTCGTTTTGACTTGCTGCATTTATTCCACGGGTCCAGACCGGTCCTGGGCAGGTGGCACCACGAGGATCTCTGCAACTTTCTGAGCTTGCCGTTTACCGCTCCCTAGCTAGTGGCAGCGTCCTCAACATGTCACCCCTGATAAGTAATCGGACTGAAGTCCACATTCTGTTGAAAATAAGCTTTCTTTAATTGTACGGCAAGTATCATTGTGCTTTTTAATTATTTTTTACAGAGATTGTATGGTATTGTTCTTGAATCTATATAACTCTTACAACCCCTGGCGAGTCAGTGCAGCGCTTTTATCCATGTTTCTAAAAAGTGGATTCATGCGCGCGATCCTGTCCGTTTTTGGTCCCTTGACGTCAGCTGTGTCTCTGGTCGTTAGTGTGTTCGCCTTGGACAGACGTCAGGGCGCTAGTGCAGCCAGCGGTGCTCCGGCGCAGTAACGAGGCGTCACTCTGGCTGATGGAAGAGCTGTCGATGTTCGCATTGGAAATGCAGGAAGCAGTCTGGGGACCGCCGAGTGCCCGGTCACAGCGCACAGGGAGGTGCCAGGCTCAAGCAAAGCATATGCATTCTCATTACATTTCATGTCGCCCACTTTAAATAATTCATGGGCGTCCCAGCCAGGACTTAAGATTCAGGCGAGGTGGTGGGCAGTTGATATTCGTGGAACAGCGTGGCCTTTTCACTGCCGGGCCAGCTGCATGACTAGCATGTTTCACGTGCTAGGATGGAACATCCCAAAGCGCCGCCATGTTTAAATGTAGCGTAACGGATGCATGCCTGAAGTCCGGCATAGCCTGAGATGCTAACAGTCACACGGGAGTTGGGAGGCACAGCATATCCAAGCCGCAAGAAACCGTACAGAGGGGTGCAGATAGAATGTTGGGCCAGATGTCCGAATTAGATTTTCTAGTTTTCATGGCTGTCTGTGGATGTAACAATGAAATGGTATTCATTTTGTATGGGGGATAATTTTTTACTGGCAGGTGACTGTGCATTAGAGGATTGTGAGCAGACAGGTGTGCGCTGCTGCATGGTGGAACAGGCAGCCGTGCATTAGGAGAATGACGGGAGCAGGCAGCTGTGCATTAGGAGAATGGTCGGAGCAAGCAGTTGTGCTATAGGAGACAAGGGACGGGAGCAGTCAACTTTCAAGAGATTGGGGAGCAGGCAGCTATACATTAGTAGAGTAAACGCAGTAGGCAACTGTGTATTCTGTTAGAAGGTGGTGGAGCAGGCAGGTGTGTATTAGGACATGGGCGGTGCAGGCAGCTCTGTGTTAGGGGATTGCGAATAAGGTTGGTGTGCCCTGCGAATCAGACAAAAGTGCAGTAAGAGGTAAGGGGGCCGTCAACTGCCAAAAGATTAGTGGAGCAGACAGCTGTGCATTGAGGATAATGTAGCAGGCAGGTGTGCACTACGGCATGATGGAGCAGGCTGCTCTGCTTAAGGGAGTGGGCAAAGCAGGCACTGTGCATTACGAGATTGGTCAGAGAAAGCAGCTGTGCAGTAGGAGACAAGGGACATTTCCTTCTTTCTTGAACCCGTGCGTTCACCGCGGTCTTTCAAGGCCATAGGAAATTGTTCTTCGTTGGGTCACCCTCGGAATTTGTCTGCAGTCTCCCTGCAGCACCTGTTTGCACGGACAGCTCATCTTTTCACTGCCCAGGGGTATTCAAGGTTCAAATGACTTGTGGTCAGACACGCCCGGGCAATGCTTTTACACCAGTCTTCCTCGGGACATCCGTTAGGACATGGCCGGCTGCCATTAGGTCTGTCCTGGAGGAGATGTGTGCTTCTGGATAACATTAATTCATAATACACCACATTCCCCAACCTTTTTTTGCGTCATTGTTTCAATCTCTGCGTTGTCGCGCAGTCAGCAACTTTACTGTCAGTAAACGTGTTATTGTAAGTTGCTTAGTGCTGTGGCTAACCATTCACAAACAATGTTTATATACCAATTGCAAATTAAAAAAAAATAATAATGCAAAGCATTGTCATTTACAATGCCAGTAACTCAAACTTTAATGCTGCGAGACCAATTGCATTGTAAATGCTTGTGTAAATTTTGGTGCTGCATCATATGTAAAACACACAAGATGATGGACGGAATGTTGCACAATGGCAAAACATGCACCCCCAGTCACAGATCTGGGTTTAATCCATTGTTATTTTGCTCACCAAGCCACCCCAGTTCAGACATGGCCATATGCAAATCAGTCTTGAGCCTGTGCCTCATGGGAACAGTCCAGCGGGACTGCCCAAGGAAGACATGGCGTGGCAGTTCGGGCTGGACTGTTCCCATGAGGCACACAGTCAAGGCTGATTTGCATATGGCCATGTCTGAACTGGAGTGGTGTGGAGTGCAAGAAAATGATGGATTTAGGCCCAGATCTCTGTACTGGGGTGAATGTATGACATTGTTTTGCATTCTGTCCATCAACTGTTGTTTTTGCATCATATGTAAGCCACCCTTATACATAGGGGCCAGCGTCAAATACATTGGGTGTTACGGTGGAACCCCCACCACAACACCTACTGCATGCCCCTTGCACGCTAAACATAACATGAAAGGGTGCCTTACGTACAAGGCAGCGTTAAACCACATTAAGTGGCTTAATGCTGCCTTGTACATAAGGCAAGGCCCCTATCGCTATGGGAACGTGACGTTCCCGTGGCAATAGGGGCTAGTACATATGCCCCAGAGAATCATGAACTCAGAATGAGTTCAGAGACAAAACTGACAGAGATTCGCCGACTATGAGGAAAAGGTCTTCCACCTTACATCTTAAAATTATACACTTTGACAGGATTTAAACAAAAGGTTCATACCTTCACTATATTATTACATGTCTCTCAATCGCTCTACTAATAGAAAACAAGCAAAAGAAACATTAGCAACAGAATAAATTCTAGGATTTTCTCACAGTTGTATTACATGGGATTATATTCCCGCAGAGTCGGGTACAGGGAGGCATAATAGTTACATAGTATGTTGTTTAGTCTGGGACAGCTAAACTAAACCTTGAGAAAAATCACATTTTGTTCAGAACATTTAGCAAAGTATTTAATTTGCTTTGAGGACCCTGGTGATTCTTTATTCTAGCAGTTAATACAACGCACGAGTTAATCACATGGTATAGTACAACATTTTGTTAAAGATAGACGACGAAGGCTAAATTAGCCTGGTTGACTTAACGCACAGTTTCTGAAGTTACCAACATGCAATTTCTGCAATTGAACATTCTCATACCCATGCACAAGTTTACCTGTAGACTATAAGTGGGAAGTCTCGACTAACAGCCGTAGATCTCCTGGCAAGCCTCCTAAAAAGGACTCGGTGATTGCTGCATTATAGCCAGGACTAGCCGCGTGTCTGCCCGGTAGCTATGCATGTGCAACGACTTGGATGCAAACCAGTCCCATGATTCTTCCGGAGTGTGCCCTGGTGAGGCCGGCACAGAGACACTTACAGTCGTGCTCACACACATTCACCACCTGCTGCACCTTACTGTCACTCCATCGTGCAGGGAAGATGCGGGGGTCGGGAGGCTTTGTTCCTCTGCCAGAGTGCAGAGTGGGAGGCGTAAGTAGTAGGAAGTGATACCTTCACATCAATTCTGGCCTTAATTTTGACAGCTCCGGCCAGGAATCCTGGCCTTAAAAAGTGATGGGTCTAGTCTTAATTATGACAGGCCTAGTCTTAAACTCCTGGCCGGAAATTTGACTGCTCTGGCTGGAAACCCTGGCCTTAAATTTTGACAGGGCCTGGGCCTTAAACGGTTGGCAACAAGTGACATGTGGCACTAGTGTTGACAAGGGTGCGCAGCTGTCCCGGAAGGGGGCGGCTGAGTCATAGGGGGGTGTGTAGTTTTGTTTTGGAGACATAGGCGTGGCGGAGCCGCCAGAATACATATAAGCCGGTGGCAGGAGCCTGGTATAGCAAGCAACCGCTGGACTACGTGAAGGCCATTACTGGAATGGGGTAACCCAATAAGGTTCAAGGACCTGGGTGAAACGTTATATAGAAAAACAATGGTCCCAACCAAATAGTTTCTTTCAAAGAACAAAATCTGTACTGAGTAAATTGTTTAAATGAGCTTCTTCAATCAATAACGCTCTATTGAATCAATCAATTTTAGCAAAAAACAATTTTCAACACATTAATTTTTGTCGAAAAACCTGACACAAACCAAAGTATTATTCGAAACAGTTCGGAGTTTAATGTTTCACTCCATTAAAACTCAATAATTGAATATATACACATTTTTCATTTATATACAATTCGGACTAACGGTAAAAAGAAGAGCAGTCAGCTTCTAAAAGAAGTGCAGAAAAAAGGAGAAGAAATAGTGATTGTGATAAGAAGGGTGCAAGCCTCAAAAGAAAATTAGTGACAAGTGAAATAGAAATTCGGATTTGATTTATGCTGTACTCAGAATCCAGCTAGTTATTTTCTAAATAGGCCACAGATAGTTGTTATTATCTCCACTCATTTATACAGTCACAGGTGACATGTATAATGGTTTCCAGCGTGGTCCTATTTGTATAGCTTAAAGAAAGGCGTCGACGTTTCGACCCGTCTTTTGGTGCGTGGGCAAGTTGGAGCCTCGACCTGCGGGTCTTCCTCAGGACGGATGTTGCACATGCGTTTTTACCGTAGACTTCACACAACAGTATCCCAATGATTATTTATGGGCTGCCTCCATCATCCTATTTCGAATATGGACGAAAGATGTAATTCAATCGTAGAGACCCACCCTGAACTGGGTGGTATGGCGTCTGAATTGGTTGTCCAGACCTTGATGGTTAAAATTCAAGCAGAACGTCCCTGGACACTTCTGTGTCAGGCGTTGTGCATATCAAGTGTCAGCCAGTTGGAATTTTGCAATTGTTCCAAAACAGTTCCTGATTGAATAAGTTACCAGGCGCTCTCTGACTCGCGTCTGTTGCCGCAGAAAATGCCGACCTGCCGTGTCAAGTTCAGGCGCTACGTGAAGGAGCGCCATGGCAGAAAAGAAGAGCTACAACCCATTTGCGAGAAAACACTGGGTTGGTGGCTCACAGACCCCCATCAGTAGCTATTACAGAACCATAAGCCCTTTGGTAATGGACGAGAATGCTCAACCAGAAGAACCTAAGGATATGGGTTGCGACGTTACTGCTTATGGCTGTGGGTTTGCTAAGCGCTTTGGCGCCCCTGGTTTCAAGGATTGGCGGTGTCCACTGTCCCGATTAAGAGCGACAGCAGCTCTAGCGAGGGCTCGAGTGGCGACTTGACGGTTGAGCAAAGCATGCTCTTGCAGTCGGAGGATGCGGAAGACACCATAGTTCCGCCTAATACACCCGTCTATGAAGACGTGGGTTTTCGCGAGAGTCTTTTTCCTGAGAATGTCCCTGTTCAAAAGCTTGATGCAAACGTGGAAGATGAGGGAGCATCGGATGTTATTCCCGCCTCTCAAAATGTCAGAACCGCGGCTGATGGGGCATCGCAGGATATTAACAACTCTCAAGATGGCAGAGCAGCCGCCGAGGGTGGTGAAAATGTGGGGGTGAGTCAAAATGTTATGAGCAGCCATTTATCATAAGGATGTATTTTATTTCTACAACTATCGAACGCTAATATTTCGTTTTTTTTTGTTTGTGACCCTCTAGAGAGCAGAACCAGTGGGGTGCACTTACTTCATAATGCACAAAGAAAATGAAACTAGACCACCTCCTAATACCCACATCTATGAAACCATGGATGTTCAGAAGGCTATGAGTCCTACGAAGGTAATTGTGCAACAGCCTGATACAAGCGTTGAAGATGAAGGGTCCCCAATGGATGTTACCGACTCTCAAGATTTCAGAGGCGCTGCAGAGGGTGGTGAAAGTGTGTGGGTAAGTAAAAAATGTTAGGTGTAGACCCTTAACATGAAAGTTTGTTGTCTTTCTACCGCTAACGGGGTGTCAATATTTGTCTTTTGAACCTAGGATGAAACACCGAAAAGAACGGAGGCCCAGGGGCAGACTGCAAAAGGTTGCAGCTTGAATCTGTCCTGTATATGCTGTGCAAACCAGACTGGAAGTTCCACAAAGCCGAGTTCACCTCTGCCCATGGAATGTGAAGATGGTTCTAAGAACGATGAGTTTGTAAAAGCAACGGCGTGGTTCCCCAGAGACACTATAGCTGGTGTCAAAGGTTTTGCAGCTATAGTTGTACGCGCGTGTGTCAAACGGGACTATTACAACATGTGTTTCGGCCACCGTATTAGGGACCCTGAACAGGAGGCGCACGAGTGTCTAGCCGAATCATACAGAGACCGAATGATACGGCACATATGTAGTTTGCTTGATCCGTACAAGATGTATAAGCTGCTAAGGGTGGTGCACGGCCTGAGTGATGAAAATAATTTTGTCCACCCTAACATGTTGAAGATCTTGATGGCGACAGTAAAGGAGATACGCTATGCCAACGACCCCTGCGCAAAACTAAGAGGCATGCCAAACGCCTGTGCGTGCTGTGAGAGAAAAATGATAGAAAGACTTATAGAAAGGCGCATGTGTAATGTGTATCTAAAAAGCAGAAAAGTAGTGGCCCTCGCACCACAAAGGCTATTTTATAATAGATAAGTCCTGATGCATTGCTAAGTGCTAGCGTGTATTTAAAGTAAAGTAGTAGAATGTTACACCCAAAAAAGTATATGTGTTAAACCGTACTTACTATGCATACTGTGAAAAGATATGAAACCCCTTTTGTTTGTGATTTGGTAATACTCATTTTTTTTTAATAAAATGTTCTTGCACAAAACAAGCGTCTTTCATTTCCTGTACTCTAATGACTGCTAACATGTCGGAGGGCCTGTTAAGAAAACTTTATTATGATACAAGAGGGGTTGGCAGCTTTGGAAGCGGAGCCGCTCTATATAGAAGGGCTGTGGCTGAAAAGAAGTCGGTAGGCAGAGAAGCTGTGAAGACATGGTTATCAGGAGAGGAGGCGTATTCACTACATAAACCAGCCAGAAGACGCTTTAAGAGGCGTCCTACAATCGTTAATGCGTGTATAGATTATCAGTGGCAGGCGGACATAATCAGCCTTCAAGATACTGCAAAACATAACGACGGCGCCTGTTATATATTAACAGTCATAGATGTGTTGTCCAAATACGCGTACGCAGAGGCGCTGCGTGATAAAAGTGGAGCTAGCGTCACGGCCGCTTTTAAAGCCATCTTCGATAAGGGACGTATTCCTCAAAAACTACAAACAGACGCAGGAAAAGAATTCTTAAACAAGTCATTTCAGAAATTATTAAAGCAGCACAATGTTCAACATTTTGTAACACACACAGAGGTAAAAGCAGCTGTTGTAGAAAGGTTTAACAGAACTTTAAAGTCTAAGATGTGGAGGTATTTTACGGCCAACAATACATACAGATACGTGGATGTTCTACAGGCTTTTTTAGCTGTATATAATGCTAGTTATCATAGGACCATCAAAATGGCACCTGAAGAGGTAACACCTAGTAATTCGTTAACTGTTTGGAGAAACTTGTATGGTCCTAACTTTGGGACAAAGGTGAAGAAGTCTGTATTTAAAAATGGTGATCATGTAAGGATTTCAAAACTGAAAGGAGTCTTCACAAAGGGTTACCAACAGACCTTTAGTGATGAAATATTTATAGTGGAAAGTGTGGAGCTTAAGGAAGGGCTGTATATTTACATGTTAAAGGACTACGATGGGGAAACGGTGTCGGGATCCTTTTACAAGGAAGAGTTACAAAAGGTGCCCAATGATCCAAACCGCGTGTATAGGGTTGAAAAAGTTCTGAAAAGGCAAGGTACAGGTGCTAAGAGCCAGGCATATGTCAAATGGCGCGGCTGGCCTGAGAAATTTAACAGTTGGGTGTTGGCCAGCTCCCTGAAGGGTGTGTGAGCTAAAAGCCGCTGCTACGATGGAGACTACACCCTTTTATATAACCTTACCATCCAACGCTTCTAAGGACATGTTCCCCAACAATCAGATTTCTAATTACACCGTCAAATTGGCTAAGGCTGTGGACCTGAAGGGGGACTGGGAGGTTGCCCTAACAGAAATACAATACCCTAGAACATGGAATACATTTACAGTGGCCGAAGCCAAGTTTCACATCAAGAGGGAGCAGGACCCCATGGGCATACACGCATCCTTCCCGCCCGGCTACTACCCACACGTTACAAGCATTATCGAAGCCATCAACAAATCCATAGCCGCTATAGAACCACATCCGAATATTCATCTGGTCCTAGATAATGTGAGAAGGAAGGTGTTTCTTAAATCCATAAATCGAAACACCCTGTTTAACTGCTCAGGTAAATTAAAAAGGATTTTAGGGACAGTACAACATGTGAAAAGTCCCGTGGAACAAGATCAAACGTGCCCCGATATTAATGGGGGGTTCTACACGCTCTACGTGTACAGCGATATTGTAGAGTCTCAGAGGATAGGTGATAGTTACTCGCCGTTGTTAAGGTGGGTGCATGTACAGGGTGATAATAATACCATGGTCAACATACAATTTAACAAACCTGACTACGTCGCAGTTTCTAAAAACCATTTTGACACTATTTCAATTATGATCTACGATGATCAGTCTGAGCCGGTTGCCTTTAAATACGGGAAAGTTATTGTCAAGCTTCATTTAAGACCTAGACATGACAGAGGGTATTAGGCAGCCATCATGGTGGTTATGAAAACCTACGGAGATCCGTCTATGTACAGAGACTATTACAGAAGTCAAGCCGGTTATGGGGGACCACCGTACTTTCAAGGTTCACCCGTTATGTACGGGGCTGGATTAGGAGGATTCTTTAGGAGTCTGTTTAGAAGAGCTATGCCTTTCCTGAGAAGAGGCTATGAAATTGCAAAACCTCACGTTAAGGCGGCTGCCTCGAACATTGCACAGGAGGTGGTGGGGTCTGTTACATCGGCGGTTGCAGAGCGCATGAACAAGCAGCCTCAAGAAGGAGCTGGTTTGATGTATAAGCCACGCGCGAGTGTCAAAAGGAAACGGGGTGTTTCCAGACGTCGGGGGCCCCCAGCCCCCTATAAAAAAAGGAGGACCGCTTCAAAACGTCCTCAGAAAAGAAGAGCTCCAAGACGGAAGAGAGCTGGAAAGAAGCGAACCGGCTCTAAAGTAAATATTTTTTAAAGCCTTGTAAACACAGCCATGGCCTTCGTACATTGTGGATCTGGAGAGTGCGCCAAATCAGAGTTGGACTTGTTTAGTCTAAAGCCCACACAGACAAGCATCGAAAACAGCTTCTTCATGGAGGTGTCGCCTTTAGCAGCATTGACACCTCTGGCACCTATAGAGTTTTATGTGTCAGGGGCCACGGATATGTATTTGGACCTCAACAACACTCTGCTGCATCTTATGTGTAAAATCGTAAAAGCGGATGGGACCGACATTGACGACGGTTCTAAGGTGGCACCAATCGCTTACCCTATAGCTACCATGTTTAATCAAGTGGACATCACCCTGGGCGACCGACTCATCACCCAGAACGATAACATGTACGCCTACAGAGCCTACATAGAGAGTATTCTAAATTACAGTAGCGATGCCCTTGACACACAACTTTCAGCGGGTCTCTTTCACAGGGATACACACGGACAGTTTGAAAGCACAGCTCTGGATGGTGATAATAAGGGCTTTATAAAAAGAGCGGGGCATGCTGCAGCCAGCCGTACCTTTGACCTCCTGGGGCGCATACATTCGGACCTCTTCTTCCAAGATAAACTGCTCATCAACGGAATTGATCTTAAGATCAAGCTCAATCGCAACAAGGACTCATTCTGTCTCATCAACGGGGATGCGGCACAGTACAAGCTGAACATACTGTCCGCGAGCCTGTTTGTAAAGAGAGTGAAAGTGTCCCCGAGCGTCAGGCTAGCGCACGCCGAAGCTTTGCAAATATCCAACGCCAAGTACGCTGTGGAAAGAGTAGCTCTGAAGGTATTCAGCATCCCTGCAGGTACCCGCTTAACACAACAGCAGAATCTATTTCTGGGACAGCTACCAAAGCTCATCATCATAGGGTTTGTGGACAATACAGCTTTTAGTGGCACCTATGCCTCAAACCCCTTCAATTTTAAACACTACAACATCAACTACGCGGCGCTGGTCCATGAGGGCAATGTGATTCCTGCAAAACCCTACACCCCCAGTTTTGCAGCAGGGCATTACATCAGGGAATATCAGGGACTGGTTTCGATAACAGGCAAGCATCAAAGGGACTGCGGTGTAGCGGTGTCAAGAGAAGGCTATGGCAATGGATACACGTTGTTCGCATTCGACCTGACACCGGACATGGAAGATGGCGATCACTACAACCTGGTCAAAAATGGGAATCTAAAAGCTGAAATACGATTCGCAGCTCCACTGGCGACTAATGTGAACATGGTCGTATTCTCTGTATTCGACAGCATCATTCAGATCAACCACGCAAGGCAGATTTTGTTTGACTATCTTTAAAAACATTTGTGAAATGGATACGGTGCAGATACGTGACTTCTTAAGCAGACATAAATACGCTAGGAAATACTTTTTGGGTGTTTTCCCTAGCGACGGGTTACCAGGCGACATAGGGGCAGAAAGACCATGCACCCTAGTCTTTAACACAGACCCGCATGACCAGGCTGGGACACATTGGGCAGCCATGTTTATAGATGTTGACAAGGTTACAGTGTTTGACAGTACAGCAGAGTTCCCGGAGCACAAACTCTATACAACCCCTATATTCAAGTTTGTGAAAAAAGCTGCAGCGGTGGTGGAGTATAACAAACTAAGGGTGTAGGATTCCATGGCCATCACATGCGGGGAACATTGTATTTATTTTATCAGTAAAATGTCACATGGTCTTTCGTTTAGAAATTTCTTAAAGCTATATCCGGGGGATCTTGTTAACAATGACCGTATAGTTGCGAGATATGTAAAAGAAAACACCAGAGTGTCGGTCAGACCTGTGAAAACTGAATATGTACCTTGTCAAAACTGTAAGAGTTTATAACCGTTGTATGCTTAATGTTGAACGTTTAAAATAAAAGACATTATATTTTTTAAAAACATGCATTCAGACTCGTTATTTCAATATACATGCACCATAAAATGTTTTTTGAAAGACGACTGAGACGGTTTGTAAAGTTATAACAAGGTGTTTATTACAAAATATGTAGTTGACAAAACTTTATTGCAGAAACCTAGGAATAAAAATTCACACACACACACACACACTTAATCAAAAATCCATGCGAAGGGTGGCTGAGGCAATGTCTTTTTTTTTTTTCGAGCTGGCACCGCCGGTGCAGGAGTAGTCCATTTAGGGGATAGTCTGTGGCCTTCAGAACCTGTAGGCGATGGCAGTAGGGGACTCTTCAAATTGTCTAGCAGGCGGCGGTGTTCATTATTACCAACAAGCGCGGAGGGTATATTGAGTTCAGCAGCGGCCTTCAGAAACTGCTCCCAGCCTCTCGGGGCATTTTGAGGCGTTAGGATTTTGGGGTGTGTGAGACCTTTGACTAGATCGTACATATGCGACCCTGCAACAGGCTGGCCCTTGTAGAGGAACTCGCCGCGCTCATTCCAAGAGGTTAGGTCTTTAGAAGCGGCTAGTTTACTCATGAGCATCTGCGCAGCCTCTCTGTGCCTTTGACCTATATTTTTTAGGAGGTCTCCAACAAAGGTATCTGAGGCTGTCGCACCATCGGGAGGCGGTTGTAGGGGCTGCGGATCGGGGGTCTGAGCAGCTGGTTGTTCAGAGTCTGGGGTATATAGAGTCAACTTGTTCTTCTCGGTATTCCACTGGGTGTAGTAATTTAAGAATTTTTTGAGAGTGCTGTTGTAAAGGTTAGCCTTGTCGTAGGGGTTTAGAGCAGTCCTGCTCAAAATGTCTTTAATTTCAGTATCCAGGCGTAGAGTCTCATTTCTACGGATATCCCAGGCGTTGTCATTGGTGGACCCCATTTGCTCCATCTGCTGCCTAGGAACCAGATACATTTTTGTGGCGTGGTCCATCACTGACCCGCGAGGAGGCTTGTAATTACAGGTATAGCTATCCCCAGCAAGCTACCTATAAAACCTCCAGACTGTTTCACCAGTTTCTTCTTTGTTATGAGTGAGCCCCTTTTATTACTGAGCTTCTTGATAAGCCCCTTCTTCTTCTTCAGAACCTGTAACTGCCGCTTTGATATAGGGACGTTGCCTTTTAGGGTGTTTAGGGCTATTTCTGAAATGGCAGACACTAAATCGTCAGAAGCGGTACCCAGGATGGCCTTTCGATGTTGGGGACTGGCTTTAACAAGCATTTTCAGGAGGGCTAAATTGCTGCGTAGGTGTGCAGACATGGTCACCACTGTGCGTTATAAGGGCGGGGGTGTAAATGGTTCCAAAAGTCCTCAGTGTTGATTTTTATAGGTCCTGGTCTTGGGCTTTAGGGTGTAAACTACAGGTAGCTCTGGGGGAAAAATATCAGCCCTTAGTCTATAGTCTTCTAGAGTTTCATTTTTTAAGTCTACCAACAGGTACCCGTGGGGTTTTGCTGTACCGTCGTTAAAGGCCTCCTTGAAGAAGTGTGTGTTTCCGGGGTACATCTGTTTAGCTATGACGGATATTTGTTGTTTGTCACGAGGGTTTTTAAATAAAACAAGGTATGAAGCGTTGAGAGCTATAGACCTACTGTTCTTGCCTTTGTAAAACAAGTTCTGCACAATGTAGCAGATGCTTAGATTACGATGATGGGAATATTGGGTAAAAGCTCTCTCTAACTCGGGATGATCACCACCTTCACGCATCAGATCATCAACAATTATCATATTTACAAGGGTTGGGGGTAGTAGCTCATCATCGTTGAGGTTATCCGGTATACCCTCTATAAATTTGATATGTGGGAACCGGCGGCCCAAATCTGTATAAAGAGGCTGCCAACATGAATAAAGCCACACAATGTTGTTAGGGGTTTGTGATAAAGCAGAGCCGGCATTTTCTAAGAGCTTTTTTATAAAGTAGCTTTTCCCGCAGTTTGAGGGTCCTGCTAGCACGCAGGAGAACGGATGCTGTAACCTAGTGTCCATGCTGTGGCGGCTGTCTCTCTAATGGGTCGAATAACCATAAGGCAGTGTTTTATAGTCGGTGGTCAGGACCCTTTTATCAAAAACAACTCGCAATGTTTTATGTAGAGGCTGGGTTGTGATTTCCCACTTCTTTTTGGATCTGACTATGCAGGGCTGGTTCACGACTATGGTTTTAGCATTCTCAGAATCGTCTGCTGTAGCGTATTCATGCACCAGATTCTTCAAACTATCAAAATTGATTTTTAGGGTGCTGCTGACATTTAATGTTATCCCTTTGACCTTCATACACACCTTGTTCTTGTTGGTACGGTAGCTGTATGATTTAGGTCCGGAGGCCGTGAATTCTTTTATAAACTCATCCTTATCTAGCTCACTGGTTAGATTACCCAGATAATCTCCCAGAGGAGGGTCTTCATCCCCCGGCTTGCTCAGAAAAATCACAGAATCTGTATCGTGATACAAGCAGCGATCCTGGAGCTTATCCATAACCCCGTAAAGCTCTAGACGAGCGTGGGCTGTCGTGAAGCAGGCTATGAAAATGTTTATGTTGTTACTCGATGTGGGGTACGCTTGGGCGTATTTCCAACACAAAGCCGCGGTATCGTCATCGATAAAGTCGCAGCTGGACACCTCGTAGCATGGGGCAAACAGGTACTTGAACAGTTCATCAGGATCTGATATTAAGGTAGTATTTGAAAGGTTTGTGCGCTGTGCAAATTTTCCCCATAAGGAGTTGAGACAGAGTTTGGCTAACTGTCGGCGTGCAGGATTGACCTCTATCAGATGGGGGCGTAAACGGATACCCTCGTGAGCGTAGTAGTCGTCGATGTATTTCTGTTTTGCATCCTGACTAGTACACCATTCAGGATACCCTGAGGCCTCCTGTTTGTCTCTGAGAAACAAATTAATGTAGGGGGCAAAGAGTTGTGTTGTAGTGCTCTTAAAATGCCACACTTCGTGCACTCTACCTAGCCTGTACCCTTTCTCTAAGGCAGCTTGTACCTCGATGCTACACCAGGTCCCTGTGAGCATCCTTTGTTCATCGGTGTGTCTGCAGCCGTCAACTTCTTTAAGCATCGCACATGTTCGACAGAGGGGGAACATCAGCTTGCCATCGACTCTGCATGGTAACACCGGGAAGTAAAGCTGCTTAGGAGGATAGATTTCACATTTGATAAGCCCAAAGTAATCGGATAGGGGCTTAAAATCTCTATAGATGATGGTGGGATGACCCAGCGGGTACAACTTCATCTTGTTCACAAAAGGGTACAGACTGGTGAAATCATAGTAGTGTATTTTCTCACCCTCACCAGCGGCCTTGTACAGTTGTATGGCATTTGTGCGCCCCCCAAATAAGGCATCGCGGGGCTCCAGAGGTGTGGGTAAATCACGGGTCTTAAGAAAAGAGCAGAGGTCTGTGTCTGTTTTTAACATGTCTAACCACTCGTGCTCCCAAAGAACTCTCATAGCAAAGCCCTGGTTTTCAACATACTGGGCCTTTGTCAGAGTTCGTCTGTATAAGTGTTCAAATTTGGACCCCAGCATTTTGTTATACTCGTGGGGTTTGTAACACTTGGGGCATCCGTGGTAAAAACAACCGTTGAATTCAAAGGCTGTCGGCACACCCTTAATTACAGAGAACCCGTCCAGGTAATAGGGGCCCAGGCGGTATTCACCACCCTGTAAGGCATGCTGAATTTGTATGTCTTCCTTCTCAGAGACGTGCATGAGCCATTGGATCGAGGGGGTTGAATAACGTTTCTGTTTACCGTTATAGAGGTCTGGCGGTATTAGAGCTATAGTTTCGGGCATTAAAAACATGTGTTTGTAGATGGACATACACATGGATGCCAGAGTGACGTTTTGAAATGGGTCTATGTATTCGACCGCTTGCAGCGTTTCAGGGGCTTTGGATTTCAAGACCGTGACTTCTTTAGTCATAGACACCACAACATCTCTGAAGAGGTTACAAGCTTGCCGCAGGATCATTACATCCGCCTGACAATAAGCTTTCAACTCTGTTTGAAAGTGAAACTCCTTTTCACGGTTTTCAGAGTACCATTGTAGAAAGCTCACTTTCTCATCAGGCATCATGTATTCAACCCCGTAGCTGTCAGGAGGAGGCATGGCCCCCACATAATTCTGGTTAGCCCAGGTGTTAAAGAAGTGTGGAAAATAACCTTTACACCCTGGGAACCCAAAGGCCTTTGGCAGCTTGCTCAATTTCATGGGTAGGAAATTCAGGGTGTCTATGAAACGTATTTTTAAATGGCACACCGTCATCAGCATCAGATTAGACCCCTGGGTTATGAGTTCCACATGTATCTTTTCTCGAATCATGTTTCGCAGAATAAAGAAGGAGTCATAGGCTTTTGAGTTGTGGGCGAGCATGGTATACCCTTGGAATTTGGTTTGAATGAAAGTTTTTAGGAAATCACCAACGCACGTTCGTCCCTCAAACTCCCAGCTGGCGTCGGAAGTTAGATGGTGTGCGTAAATATAGTTAGGCTGGTGTACCCCCGTCTCTTGTGTGCACTCTATATCAAACACTATATAGTCTTCGGTCTTGGTCTGTGGTAGACCTTTACCCATATAACACTGATAGTTGGTGCCGGCCTCGTAAGACACATGACAACGGGGGCATATCATACCTTTGCACTTGTGATCCGTTGCCACATACCGCCCACACTCGCTGCAGTCCTTTTTAGGGACGCAGTTAAAAGATTTCTCGTGTATGCTCAAGCAGTTTTGCGAGCGACAAAACATTCTACATGTGCCGCACCTCACCTTCAGGGTAGCGTCTTCTATACAGCCGTCCCTCTGACACATCTTGCAATGCATTTCACATTGGTGGTATGTTTTATTGCTGTATATATGGTCACAGTGGGCGCACACATTCCTGGCCCCCAGAAAACCTTTATGGTTCAAGATGCCGTAAAAATGATTTTCGGCGTGGAGGACATATACGGTCTTGTTTCTCACAGGTCCCCCGGTTGTAAAGTACTTCCAGGAACCGTTGTGATGAAGAACTTTCACTGTCACGGCGAAATAGTTCTCAAAAAGACCTATATCGCCAAAGCCGACCATTCGGTCAGGAGATATTTCAAGAACCTCATGGGCTTCAGCAGCTCTAGACATGATGACAGCGTCAGGGGTCTTGCGAGCCATCAGCAGCCCCACGATGCTGGCCGCCAGACATGTGTTGGCAGAGGGGCTGTTAAAGTTGAGCAGCCACCTCTGTTTCTTGCCAATTATTTGACTGTAGAGTATGCTCTTTAAAGGTCTGGAAACACCCCCCTCACGCCCCGTACAATGAGGGCTATGACTCTAAAAGTGCCATAGGCGACTAGTTCTGCCTTACTCTGTAAAAGCCTTGAGAGGTTTTCTAAAAATTGCACAGCGTCAAAAACATCTCGGGCCTTCCGCCTGGTGAACAACGGAGTGTCAAAACCCTGCCCCTGGAAGCGGAGTTGGAAAAAGTCATTAGGCCCCACATTGTGTAACAACCTTTCTATGAGCTCCTGCACAGCCTGATGTATAGCCAGAACACCCTGATCGGATGATGTTATTTGATGGATGTTAATAAATCTAAACTCCTCATAGTGTTCTACGGCCCTAAACCTCTCTACATTGCGAGTGTAACTTCTAACACTCTCTAAAAACAAGGGCTCAGGGCCCTCATCAGTAGGAGTGTGAATTGCGGAGGTGTTCTCTGCTGTGTCATTTTGGGGGGTCATGGTGGGACCTGTCTCAGGAGTCCTTGTAAACCTGCGGGTAGCGCATATTCTAGCCTTCTTCAGCTTATTTATTAAACGCCTGCGTTGCTTTGTACTATTAAGCCACTTTTTTTTTCTTTTACGGCCCCAGGCTTTTCGAGATACCAGGCCCCAGCCTATCTGAACAGGTTGGTTGGTGTCATTGTACGCCTTGTTCATGGAGGCCGCTGCTACAGTTCCACCCCTAGGTCCTTCTGAATGTTGCTGTGTTTGGAGTTTTAAAGGCCGCCTCCCTACCCCCTTCAAAGGCCCGACCCTCGGTATGTTGGACCCTGCACCTATGTATTGTCGGCGTTGAAGTGCTGGTTTATATGTTTCAGGAGCTGTTCTTGAAACTATGGTACAGTGTTTTAAGGGGTCTAGGGAAACACTGGGGTCTAGGGAAACAGATGTGTCTTGTTTGAAGGGGTCTAGGGAAACAGCTGTGTCTTGTTTGAAGGGTTGTGAGGCATCAGATGTACGCTGCTTGAGCAGTCTTAAGAAGCGTACAGACTTTGTCACTAACCTCTGGACCTTACGGGTATATTTTGGGGGCCTCTTATGAGAACCACTGGCTGTGGGGGTCTTTTGGGGCCGGTGTTGCCATAGTCACGCCCGTATAGCATGTATGTCTGCCACAGCCGCCTGACACTCCTGGATTATCACTTTTTTACACACCCCAACCCTTTCCACGATCTTCTGATGGGCCATACTTGTGTACAGGGGCTTGTTCACCCCCACCCCCCATTTTAGGTTTGCGGCGATCGCCTGGCGTTTTAGTTTTCGAACAGCCATCTGCATCTCTTTTACATGAGCCGCAAATACCTCATATGTGTTTACAGACCCCTCTTGCGCCTGCTTAGAGGGCCCCACCTTGCGAGGCCTTATAAATGGCTGCAACGTCTTAGGCCCATCTATACTGCTAACAGCGTTAGCACCATTCTGTAAAGCCTGTTCCGATAGTGTTCTAGAAATAGGGACCCCCGGCGAACGCCCTGATGCGGACAGGAATGGAACATTGCAAACTTTGTATGGAAAAAGCGGCTGTACCCCCTGGGCCCCCGTGGTCTTGTCATCCACACTTATTGCTGAGGGCTGTGTGGGGCTTACGACGGCCGCGGGGCTGTCAGCTGGGCTGGCAGCGGGGCTGGACACGGGACTGTACACGGGGCTGGCAGCTGGGCTGGACGCGGGGCTGGGCGCGGGGCTGGCAGCTGGGCTGGACGCGGGGCTGTACATGGGGCTGGCAGCAGGGCTGGTGGGGTCGTATGCCCCCGGAGGGGTACTAGGGGATAATGGGTATGAGGATTGTGAGGAGCTGTCGTTGTAATCATGGGTCCTAGCTGAAATGCCTGTGTCAGGGTGTGCTGCCCTGTTACCTGGGTTCTGTAAGCCCTCTGTGTTCAAAGACCCCTGGGACACCGCTTCAGGGGTTCTACCTAGGTTGTCTACCATCCCCCTCATCAGCTCAAGAGATGGGGTGTTCACGATAGAAGGCCCTTCTAGGGGTTGTGTGTTATTACCCGTTGAGACCCTAGGCTGTGCCTGAACACTTACAACCGGCTTTGGGGGCTGCTCAGGGGCGTGCACCTCTACATGTACAGTTATTTTATTTGGTACTGTCTGGGGTTTCAGGATGCTGGGTGGATCCAGCGTTGCATTATGGTTGCTGAGGGACGCTGCTATCTGTAGCTTAGGGACCCCCGGTTTCAGCTTCAGATGTTTTCTTGAGAGGCGCGATGTTTTAGGGGGCTGTGGCGGCGCCATCTCTTCGACATCCACAGCTACAACTACCGCCTCCTTGGGGCTCACGGGTGTATAGGCCTCATTCAAGGGTTTAACAGTCTTTTTTACAGATAGGTCTAAGGGGCTATCATGGGGTTCAGGGGTCCTAGGTTTCTTCTTCTCGGGGCTTAAGGGCTTTGCCTGGACCTCTGGGAGCATCGGAGCCGTCTTCTTTAAGTTTAAGGGTTCTGTTTGGGGCTCTGTGAATACCTTGGAGGACTTCACACGTTTTAAAGGGTTGGGAAGGTTCTCCGAGTCCTTATGTTTCTTCTTAAGGGCGGCAGTGTTTGAGACACCTTTCCCTTTTGATACGATGAGAGGGCCCAGACCCCCTGTAGCTGTTTTACACAGACCCTGCCCTGTGTTATCTGTGCTTGTAAAAACTCCGCCATTGCTGACCCCACCCCTGTGCAGAATAGATTGTTGTAGAGGATTGTTCATCATGTTTGGTGTGTAGTGCGCAGAGAGTTTCTCATGGCGTACACGCCTACTCACGCCTTTTGCAGCGCTGCTGTTGTTCTGGACGGTCGTTGTTATGTCCCTTAAGGGCTTCGCCGACCTCTCTTCAGCAGCATGTTTCTGAGCCGCTTCTAAATATAAACAGAAAAATATATATATTAGAGAAAGCATAAAAAGAACACATACAATCAGCACAATCCTAAGTTCTACACAGCCACCTTTTTTATATAGACGTTGCTACAAGTCGTTGTACCCTTCTGCTTGAGAGTCTGTACCACCGTTAGTACTTTTCACACCCTTTTGTAACAAACACACCTGATAGAGGTCTTTTTGCAGCTCCTTTCTTTGACGGGGGTCCCACTTTAGAAGGTAAAGCTTTCCTCTTCAAAGGGCTTTCTTTTGAACATCGCGCCGCCTCTTGTACCTCGCCGCCGTTCGGGCATAACGTGGGGGTGTCTGTAAAGAAAAAATAATACCCCGCCTTAGTCATCTTTCTGAGGAGTCCCACTATACACCCTCAGGGTCAGGACTGTGGCCTACCCCGCCAACTTCCCAGCGTCTTAGACAGTTTAAAACAACAGGGGCCTTTTTAATTACATGTAGGAACTGAAGTGTTTTGCACACTATTCAGAGCTCCTTGAGCCTCGAGGAACACCATAAGATCTTCAAAAACTTGCTGTAGGTCGGGATCATAAGCTGTAAAAGTATACATACATGAGACCCACATTAGAAAAAAGAGAACATCTGAGAGCTTGTTGTACAAAACTACGTAGAACTACACAACTTAAAATATATATATACCTGGCTGCGGTGTTGTCAAGTCTACGTCGTTGCTAGTTATTACAGGGGTGTCCAGCGCCGGGGGTACATTGGTAGCGACTACTTTTGCAGAGTCTTGCATCTGTATTAAAAAAAAAAAAAAAAAAGCAGCGGTTTTAAAAGCGCCTTTCTTAAAAACCAGTATCACAACTTCAAACAATTCAGGTACACATTTACAAGGGTGGGGGCAACACTGTGACACGCTAGGCGACCATTTTAAAAAAAGGGGGTGGCTGTCCAGCGCAAAAGCATGTATTGTGATAGTTATGCACCTTGGGGATAGCGTTAGCAGACATTTTAAAAAAAAAAATAGAAACACCCTGCTCCATATCCTGTAATTCTGGGTAAATGACTTAATGTACAACCAACATCCTACCTTGCAACCATTGCGCCTAAGTGCTGGGCCCTCTTTTTGTAACATGTACATGCCACTTTTCTCTTGTAACACCTTATTTAATACCTCGCACATTTTGATACTTGCGTCAGCGCCTCAATTGCCTACATAGCGGTTATTCTTATGCTGGAGTGCCTGCCTTATATTGCAGTATTATGCCTCTACTGGCACTTTGTTTTCTCTTGTACCTTGCACACATGCCACTTTTTTCCTCAATTAATGCACCGTTTGCTATCTCATGTATTTTGTTTTGCTCACAATTGTCATTTTTTTTTTTGTCTCATGTAATGCACCCCTTACTATCTCATGTATTTTGTTTGCTCACACTTGTCGTTTTTACCTCATGTAACTTATCGTTTGCTTTTATACTTTGTTCACTTGTAATTTTCTATTCCTATTGTGAAGCGCTCTGCCACAGCCAGGGTGTAATTTTCTATTCCTATTGTGAAGCGCTCTGCCACAGCCAGGGTAAAGTTTGCTCTATTAAAAAAAAAAACACACACACAAACCGAGGCTGCAGGGCAAGCCACGCCCCTTCCGTGACGAGTGCTGACATCACTGAAGGGGCGGGCCTTACACAGCAGTCCCCGGGGGAAGAAACACGCCGCCATGCCTCGAGGCCGTAGGGATCCACGTGGGCGCCATGGAAATGCCCCCTGGACCCTACGGCCGAGAATACCAGCACCGGAGCCCAGCCCCAGACACCCCCGAGCAGCGCCTTGCTGAAGCGGGCTCGGGGGCATTTTAAAGAAAAAAAAGCCAGAAGCACCATTCGGGGACAGGCGCCCACCGGGAACACAGAGCCAGCCCCTCCCAGAGTCCCCCGAGCAGCGCCAGCAGCAAGCGGGCTCGGGGGTCCTTTTTAAAAATAATGGGCTAGAAGCACCATTCGGGGTACGGCGCCCCCACAGGACACCAGAGCCCCGAGCAGCGCCAGTCGCAAGCGGGCTCGGGGCCATTTAAAGAAAAAAAGCGCCATACTCGACACCCCCGAGCAGCGCCATGGAGAAGCGGGCTCGGGGGCTTTTTTAAAGAAAAAAAGCGCCAAACTCGACACCCCCGAGCAGCGCCATGGAGAAGCGGGCTCGGGGGCTTTTTTAAAGAAAAAAAGCGCCAAACTCGACACCCCCGAGCAGCGCCATGGAGAAGCGGGCTCGGGGGCTTTTTTTTAAAAACACAGGACATCTGCAGCATTCGGGCCAGGAGCCCCCACCGGTCAACAGAGGCCCTACCTCACAACACCCCCCGAGCAGCGCCCTAAGGCAAGCGGGCTCAGGGGGGCATTTTTTAAAGAAAAAATTGGGACAGAAGCAACCAAAGGACCCAGGAGCCACGAGGACGCCAGGAACACAGCACCAGAACACCCCCAAAGGACCATGACGCCCCACCAGGAGCCTCCCCTCGACAACTGTACACAGGGCTTATTTTAAAAGGGCCTCATACCCCCAAAACCATGGAACCCTGCCCCCGAGCCCCCTCAGCGCCACGCATACTGAAGGACCCCCATGCAGACTCTCTTTTAAGGATCCAGACCCATACTTCTGACCCTGAAAACAGCGGCTTGGTGAGTACGATAATGCTTTATTTATTTTGAATTGTATGCATTGTATATTATTTAAAGACCCTCTGGTAAGCTTGCAATACTAACACCTCAAAGCCTTTAAAATTTATTAGCATTAAATGTACAGCATCCTGGTAAAATGTTTCTATGCTTTGTAAAATACACATTTCCCCCTCTGCATGTACCCTCCTAAGACCTCCAACATTATGCCCCCTTAAATACAAACCCCTGAAAACTTGTGCCATCCCCCACAACACCACCCCTATTAACATTAATTGTCTACACACACATAACTTTAAACTCAAACCTTCAACACAGCCTTTATTCATTTTAAATACATTTACATTTCACGTCTTGTAAAAAAAAACTTCATTGGCACCTTTATTCACATTAAACACAACACAACACATCGCCTTAAACATTAACAGTTTACAAAGTACTCTTTAGCATTTTCAAAACTGCAGTTTTGTATACGTTTAACACCACATAAACATACATCCTGGCGCCATGCTTTATTTACCTTTATTACATGTTGGCAGGCTGCGTCAATCTGGGAGAAGTTGCTCTGGTCCATTCTTGCCTTAAGATCCAAGGGTTGGCGCTGTGACTCCAAGACAATCCACTAGCTCCCCCAAGGGCGTTGAAGGGCTTGTTGGTGCAGAAATCCTCAAAGTGCCGCAAAAAAAAAAAACAATCCAGGCCAGGCAATCCCCAAAGGTTTCTTGACTTTGCTGCAGGAGTCCCCAAGGTCCAGCCAAAAGCAATCCACGCCAGTCGCTCCCAGAGTTTTTTTTGAATGGGTGTTTGACAGTGTTCCTTAAGGGGCCTTTTTATACCTGTCCATGCATGCTAATTAGAAGCCCCCACACCCTTTATGACTTGAGGGGTTTAGAATGTCATGGGGGTCTTTGGACGGGAACTTTTTTTCTATCCTTGTACATTATGCTGTATACATCTGTTACTTGCACTCATTGCTTATCTTGGGAAGAGTTGGGTGCTTGGGGCCATAGCAAACATATCTAAATCTTCTGGACACTTTTATAATGGGCCTCATATGTTAAAACTGTTTGGTCCTGCTCCTGGGAAGTAGGGACCCCCGGGAACAGGCTCTTGTCCCTGCACTAAACACATCACATGTCATCTTTCCAGCCAGAGTCATCAAGTCTTGGCCTAAACTGTCAAAAATGGGACTAACCTGTCCAGATTGGAACCAGGGGCTTTGAGGGTGTGTGACACTTTTATAATGGGCCTCATATGTTAAAACTGTTTGGTCCTGCTCCTGGGAAGTAGGGACCCCCGGGAACAGGCTCTTGTCCCTGCACTAAACACATCACATGTCATCTTTCCAGCCAGAGTCATCAAGTCTTGGCCTAAACTGTCAAAAATGGGACTAACCTGTCCAGATTGGAACCAGGGGCTTTGAGGGTGTGTGAATTACATCCTAGCAGTTGGCATCCTATTTCCGGTTCTCATGGGAAACTTTGCCACGACATCTGTCTTTTTCAACATCTCAGGGGTGGCTTTGGTTCATTATTTTATAACATGCCCAAGCCTTCACAGGCCCAAGCCTTCCTGGGAAAAGTGAACATGGCTTGTGCTTTTTAAAACACCCTAGGGTTTCCAACCAATTACATTTTAAAAGATCCCTTTTTTTTTTTTTCAAACAGAAAAACACCTTCCCAACACAGGGTTGGGGACTCAGGCCTGCTCAGCAGCTGTTCAGCCTGCAGCTGTCTGCAACTACAGTTTTAAACATGCACAGACATTTCCAGCCTGCACGCACTTTCATATGCACTTTTAAAACATGTACACAATTACAACATGCAGGCCTGCTCAGCCTGCAGCTGTCTGCAACTCCAGTTTTAAACATGCCCAGACATTTCCAGCCTGCACGCACTTTCATATGCACTTTTAAAACATGTACACAATTACCACATGTTTTGCAGCCTGTTACTTCTTGGGAATATCCCTACATGTCACCCCCCTTTTAAAACCAGGCCTGTTCAAGGCCTACAGCCTGCGCCCAGGCCCTGTCAAAATTTGAGGCCAGGGTTTCCAGCCAGAGCAGTCAAATTTCCGGCCAGGAGTTTAAGACTAGGCCTGTCATAATTAAGACTAGACCCATCACTTTTTAAGGCCAGGATTCCTGGCCGGAGCTGTCAAAATTAAGGCCAGAATTGATGTGAAGGTATCACTTCCTACTACTGGCGTACCCCAGTTCTATTCTAGCTGGGAGCAGGGTTGGATGGCAGAGGGAACCCAACAGACCACAGCCACACCTTATCTGCGGGCTCAGAGGCCTTTCAGGGGAAACCTATTTACACCTTGCTTGTTACTTCCTTGGTTCATGCAAGATATGTCGGTAGCACCTCTCATAACCATTGATCAACCCTGCAATACAAACTACATGCTAATCAATTTATCAGTCAAAGGTCAAACATATGACTTCGCAGTTAAATACAGCTGTTTTCAGCAGATACAAACTCCGGCGAGCTATTTTATCAAGCTTGAAACTTGTAACTTGGGAGTCACGCAATAAAAAGTTTACATTAATATCACAATAACGTTAGGAAGGTAATTGGGCCCGGTGTAATGGTGCAGCTAACGTCACTGCTTTGTGCCAGAGTGAGAGAATATGTGAAGATGTGCACACCTACAATTTTTCGTAGTTTGTCTTAGCTAAGGGCTCACATGCTTACAGTCTTCTATGATTATTAACAGCATTAATGCCCAGGTAACTAACATGCTGCATGTAAATAGTAAATAAGCAGTTACCTATGGAGAACAGCTGTGTCATTTTTTAAAGGGAGCAATAAAAATGATAATGAAATTGATCTTTGGGGGGCGTAGCTTGGACGGCAATGTGGACGGGTGCCTGAGTCCATTACCTCCGCCGCCCCGAGACAAATAACGGCGAGAACAGCAGCGAAAACGGCTTTAACCCAGCGAACAACAGAAGAATCCCGTGTCTGAAAGGGCAAGGCACAGAACGACTACAGCCAAGACTATACGTGAGCACAGTGGAGCAAGATATCCGCAAGAAACGAGCGGGACTAGGAGCAAGAAGGCAGGCACAAGATGGTGGTGCACTGAGCGAACCCCAGCGGAACATACAGATCTTAAGTGTGGGCGAGTGCACACTGGAGACACAGACAACACCCGGCCACACGCAGGGCCGGCGGCACAGGTACGAAGCACCCGGGGAGCAGAATTTCACCAACGAGGCAAGCGCTCACGCAACCGAAACAAAATCAAAACTGAAGGCACAGGCATTGGGGGCGGCCATCTTGCGCAGACGAACGTGCGCAGAAGGAGCGGGGTAAGGAGAGCATCCATATGGAAAACAGACGAACCAGAAGTACTCTGCAATCCCTTTACCAGGGCCAGAACGGAAGATCATAGATGCCACTGGTCGCTGATAAAAAGGCTCACCGGGTGCAGGGGTGAGGGGATGAGGAGGAGCTAAGCGCCGGAAGCAAAACGAAACCGAAAGCCTCCTCTGGGAGCAGCCATCTCTAACACGGACACGCCTACATCAAGGCGGGGGGAAACGGCGAACCCTCGCAGCGAGCAGGCAAGAGACAGAGCAACACGTCTGTGTCAGAGACTCAGACAGAGCCACAAGCCAGGGGAAACACAACGGAACGCCACGCCAGGAGAAGGGGTGAGGAGAGAAAGAAGAGGTGACGAAACCGGCCCAAAAAGGTAGCGGAAACCGGAAGCTCACGTAGGAGAGCAGCCATCTTGGACATAAACATAGACACACCCCTCCTCGGCGGCGGTGTGATACCGCAAGGTAGACCCCTTAACATCAGGCGATCTGATCGACGAAGACGCGCATGGGCGACGCGGAAGGCTAAGCAAGCCCAAAAGCGCACTTTCACGACCTCAGACACCACCAGTCAACTAACCAGCTGGACAGAGCCGCTAAGTACGGAGCTGGCGGGGGCTAATACAAGGACGAGGACAATCAGGGAACCCTGCAGATTCCGGCTAGAAAACTCAAGCTCAAATAAGGGGACCGCAACGAAACAGCAAAGGGACGATAGACTCCACCCATATCTAGCCAGAAGAGGATTTGGAACTATGGCAGGCCACGATGGGAAGGCCACTAACAACATAAAAAAAGTAAGGAAAGATCAGCCGGACTCCCCATCAAAGCTGAAAAATGACCTCAAGAGCGAAAATACATTAGAAACGATCCTAAAACAGATAAACGAAGGGAATGAGCTGGCTAAAGCAACAACAAAAAACAACAGACAACATGCAACTGGAACTCGCGGCCATAAGAGCGGACCAGAGCAAGACGAACTGCAGGCTGGAAGCAGCTGAGAAAAGGATCAGTGACCTGGAGGACATCAACGGGCATACGCGCAAAGAACTGGGATATGTGGCAAAGTCCTCCAACCACCTCCAAAGGTTGATAGCAGAACAGGACGACCGCAATAGAAGGGGTAACATAAGACTTCTGGGAGTCCCAGAAGGTGAAGAGGAAAGACCAGGGTGTTGCGCTGCCCTACTAGAGGTCCTACTGCCGCAGCTAACAGGTCTGAACTTCGACAGACAATTCGAGGTAGACAAGGCTTACAGAGTGCCGGCAACAAAACCTCAGCAGGGTCGCGGGCCGCGCCCGATCATATGCAAACCGCTCCGAGCAAACCAGACAGAAGCAATTTTCGCAGTCGCCAGGAAAAGCCAGAACCTGAGATGGAACGGGAACAAAATAATAATCACTCAGGACTTCTCAAGACAAACGGTGGAAATAAGAAAAGGGTTCCTGGCCCTAAGAGACAGACTCAGGAAAGACAACATAACCTTCGGTTTTGCGGGACCGGCAAGGATGAGGATCACAGACAGAAGAGGGACACTGGTCTTCGAAGACCCCAACGAACTAAGGAGGTACCTTCAGGGAACAGCACCAGAAGATATCGAGGCCCAAAGCCCGGGCACAGGTAACAGAAGAGCCCCGCCAGACAACGCCAAAGGCGTTGTCGAAAAATGAAAATGAAACTCCCTCGGGAGGGCCGCAAGCTACTCGCACCGGAACACTAATGACCGACTAACCGATCTACCTCAAGCAAATAGAGGAACAGTGCTACCTCTAGATCTCCCCAGATGAACCAGGAAGGCCGAGATCAAGCCTAGACCAACAAAACCAGATGAAGCAACGCTCATATCCTTTTTTAGTATTACCAATAGTGCACATACAACCTGCCTGCGAAGGGGGGTAATTCCCCCCTCTGAACATTTGGGACTAAGCCCAGGACTACACTCGGGGGAGAGGGGAGGGGGAGGGCCTTGCTGTCGCACGCCTACTGCACAAAGCACGGGGGAGGAGGGCGGGCAGGGTGGAGGGGGGAGCGGGGGGGGGGGGGGCTTTCAAGTACAGTGGTATGCGATTCTCGATTTCTGTGTTTTTCTTCTTTCTTCTTCCTTCTTTCTCCTCTTTTCTTTCCTTCTAGCACTCACTATCTATCACGGAGACTGGGCTATCCCACCTTCAAGCCTCTTGGAATGTCTAGGTCCACATATAAGAGCACAAACACTAGGGGAGGCGCCGCAGGGGGACCATAGGAGAGGGCAACTGATGGAGCACACCACACCAGCACGTGAGACACACGCAAAGTCATGACATCCCAAACACACAGTCAGCTAGTCTCTGACATCAAGGTGGTGCCCCTCAATGCCAAAGGCCTCAACCACCCGGTCAAACGGAAGAAGACACTAGACTATCTGGCGAAACTCAAAGGAGACGTGTACGCCCTCCAGGAGACGAAACTCTCAGGGGAGGACGCGCAGCGTCTCAAGGCAAACTGGATAGGCACATCCTTCTGCTCACCAGCCATACACAAAAAAAGAGGAGTCATCACACTAACACATAAGAAAAGCAACCTCACCCTACACGAGAACTACACAGATGAAGACGGTAGGATACTAGTGACTAGCTTCAAGAGAGGAGAGGAGACGATACACATAGCCAATACATACGGGCCCATCTCTGAGGACAAGGCATTTTGGGAAAGGGTGGAATCCAGACTGGGCAGCCTCCCCCAGGAAGACCTCCTTCTGCTGGCCGGGGATATGAACCAGGTTCTGGATCAGGCTATAGATAGACACCCCACCAGGCAGAGCCACAGACACCAGGAGCAGAACACCCTGAGGAACCTCTGCTCCAAGCTCCACCTTAAAGACCCCTGGAGGCTGCAACACCCGGATGCAAGGGAATACACGTTCTACTGACACCCCCACAACTCATACACCAGAATAGATTACATACTAATGTCGGCCTCGCACACACACACCTCATAGACCAAACTGATATTGCCCCAATAACAATTTCAGATCACGCACACAACAGCCTCGCACTTAGTGGACGTCATAACGAGCGACCTAGCCGCAGATGGAGACTGAATAGTGACATCCTGGAACACCCCACAAACACAGCGGAAATTGAGGGGGCCATCAAGGAGTACCTCAGCTTCAATTACAGCTTAGAAGTTGACAAGGGCATCCTGTGGGACGCATTAAATGCTACGATACGAGGCAAAGTCATAAGCATCAAAGCTAGGATGAACAAAGGAAGGAACAAGAAAATAATAGAACTGGAGAACCAGATCAGCGACCTAGAAAAGGGCCACTGCGCAAACCTAGCAGACGCAAACACGCTGACTGACCTGACAAAGAGGAAGTATGAACTCAACAAGATGCTAAGCGAGAGAGCGGGTACATGGATAAATAAATACAAAGCTATTATTCTATGTACAGCTAACAAGGCGGGGCGGGCGCTAGCGTCGTATCTAAAAGCAAAGTAGAGGCAACACTCAATAGCCGCAATAACTGACACAATGAAGAGGACACACACGACAAACAAAGGGATCCTGAAGGTCTTCAGAGATTTTTATGGGGATCTATACACGGCAGACAAAGATCTATCAGCAGATGGGGGGGCAAACCTACTGGGCAAACTTGACCTACCCACGCTGTGGGATGACCAGAGGGCGTCACTCGAGCACGACATAACGGGGGCGGAAATCAAGAAGGCGGTAGAATCACTCAAGGTGAACAAGGCGCCAGGGCGGGACGGCTACACGGCGGCCTTCTACAAGCATTTCATACAGCTACTAAAACCCACTATGGTAGAAGTATTCACGCACTGTGTCCGCAAAGGCTGCATGACAGACTCAATGGCCGAGGCCAACATCATAGTGATACCAAAAGAAGGCAAAGACCCGCAGTACCCCCAAAACTACAGGCCAATCTCCCTAATTAACGTGGACTGCAAGATCTACGCCAAAATCCTGGCCACCAGACTCAACAACCACCTCCCTTTCCTAATACACAACTCACAAGTAGGATATATTAAAAACAGATTGTCACAGGACAACACCAGGCTCCTCTGCCACCTTATCAACCACACAGCCAACAGCACTGACTCGGCGGTCATGATCGCACTTGACGCGGAAAAGGCCTTCAACAGGGTCTCCTGGCCGTTTTGGGAACTATGCATGCAGAAGTTCGGGGTGGGGAAGATGTATAGAAGCATGGTAATGGCCCTATACAAAGAACCAAAGGCGCGGGTCATGCTGAACGGGGGAGCATCAGAGCCACTAACCCTAGAGAGAGGGACTAGACAGGGGTGCCCGCTCTCCCCCGCTCTGTTCCTTTTAGCACTAGAGCCACTCCTCAGCATGATTAGGAACAACCAAGAAATAACAGGCGTCCGCATTAAAGATAACATGGTGAAACTAGCAGCGTACGCTGATGATATTCTGATTATAACAAAGGATCCGTCAACCTCAATAGCAGCACTAATGAACACCATTGAGGAATATGCGAGAGCCTCGGGGTACAAACTAAATAGGGAAAAATCTGAATGCAAACCCATGAACGTACACACTCCCAGCGCAGTACTGGGGGACTCAGGGCTGGCTTGGCAAAAGAAGTTCCTTAAATATCTCGGCCTCTACTTTGGTAAAGACCTTAGGTCCACACTAGATCACAATGAAGGAGTCATCCTAAAGAAACTGAAGGAGAAACTGAACTCGTGGTCACCAAAGTTCATCAGCTGGTGGGGCAGGGTGGAAACAATTAAGATGATGGTAAAGCTCATGATTAACTACATGATAGGGATGCTACCACTAACACTAACAGATGAATTCCACAAAGAGCTAGATAACATGATCAACAAATTCATATCGAAAGATAAGAGACCCACGATAGGCCTGCAGAAACTAAGGCTAAACAAAAGTTTAGGGGGACTGAACATCACAAATTTTAAAATATTCCAAGTGGCATGCCTGGCCAAACAGGGAGCTTACTGGCTCATCCCCGAACAGGAATACATGCCGGTATGGCTGGCACTAGAGAGGGCCATTTTAATAGGACTAGACCCCATAGCCATGCTCACGGCTAACAAACACCCAGAGGCTAGCTACGTGATCTTCAGAAACACAAAGGCCGCCCTCCTTAGAGTCGACAAAAAGATGGAACAAGGCATAAGAAATACGAGATGGGAATCCATCTGGTTTAACTCTAAGGTACAATACAAGGGGAAGACTTTAGACAACACCTCCTGGTATGAGAAAGGGATCTCTACCCCCACACAACTAGAAAAGAACGGTACACCACTAACGTTCGAGGCCTTAAAACAAGTCCACAGCTTACCAACCGTGGAGTTCTATGGGTTCCTCAAAATCAGGGCGGCCATCACGAGAGCAAACCTCGGGAAGGAGGTCCCCTCCATCATACAATAAATGCGCAACCTGAATAAGATAGGCCACCAGACTGCCCACATATACAAACTTCTAAACCCCGTAACATCGAATCTCAACACCAAGACACTAACGTTCTGGGAAACACTACTCAACAGACAAATGAGCGAAAAAGAAAACCACCGCCTATGGATTTCGGCCTCAAAAAAGAAAGTCTCCCCCCAAGTGGCAAAAACAAAGTACTGGCTACTACACAAGGCGCTCTGGATGCCGGCCCGCCTAGCTGTGGTCGGTGTCAGAGAGGATGACATATGCTGGAATTGTCACAAAGAGGGGACCTAGCTCACCTACTCTTTAACTGCACCAAGGTGAAGACATTTTGGAACAAGGTGAGGGCCCTCATCACCAAGATAGTGGGACGCAACATACAGCCAGGCTTTGTAGGTTTAGCCACAGCATTCATGGCCCCGGATCTAGACTCCAAGGGGGACAGCGACCTGATTGACCTTCTTCTCACAGCAGCAGTCAAAACAATACTAGCGAACTGGAAGAATACAGGGAAGGCGACCTTCAAAAGCTGGGTCAATTGGGTCACCTTCCTTAGGGGGGCAGACAACATCACAGCATTGAACTCACCCAACCACGCAGCAAGAGGCGAGATGTGGGCCTCCCTGGATGAACACCTGGGCCCATACAAACCCCCATAGACAGCCCACCGAACCCTATCATGGGCACTGGAGGCTCGCCGTAGAATCAACCAACTTAATGCTGTGTCTCCCCCCGCCCTCCGTCTCTTACCCCCCTTCCATTCCTCTTTTCTTCACTCTTTTCTTTCCGTTCTACGAGGGTGAACAGTGGTAACCGGAATAAGGTACGCCAACCGGTCAATTGCGATCAGAATACAGACCTCTAGCCATTCTTGCCGTCATGCCTTATGTAACCACAAGGCTTATGAAAATCACCTGTATCGCCCTCATGCATCACTACTGTACTATATGTATAAAAATAACCTTTTAATAAAATAATTTGAAATAAAAAAAAAAAAGATCTTTTCAATCAAAACAGGACCAAGAGCTTTAAAGGGTATTGGAGATTTTGGTTCTTGAGGTGCAAAAATAAAGGAACTTTATTTCCCTATATGGACATTCTGTGCAAGCTGGATGCCTTGTATCATGTGCATCGAGGTTATTAAACAGCGTCACTTATTTACAGATACAACCAACAGAGAGAAGAGAGAGCATTATTGTGGGTTCGGAAAAAAAAGATTGTACCACCTTCTAGAATAGGGTAATCCCAATAAACTCTGCGAAATGCTTTCTCAACACCTACGGAAAAGAGCATGTTAATTTCTAATTGGGAAAAGCAGTGCTGTTGAGAAGGCAACTATTGTTGTTCACAGAAGTGCCGATTCACACAGGTATTTTAGGCGTAAACATATGTTTACATCAGAAATTGCCTCAATTTATGCCTGGCAGGAACTCACCAAATGATTCCAGGAAGGCATGAACGGTTTTATTAATGCAGATTTCGTTCCAATGAGTGCAGTGAAATCTGCAAAAGTAAATCTCACCCAAGTGGTTGCAAGTGGATGCAATGAAGCATGGTTACCTTGTATGTTCTCTGGCATTATCAAACTTCGATTTGTATCTTTCCCAAACTGGAAATGGTCTGATATTTACTCCAGGAAAGAGCTGGAGTAACTTCCTATCTCTTGTAGGATGGGGGGGTTGGGAGGGGGAATACAAGACAATTAGATTTGACGTGGGATTTCGGAAAGGTTTCATCCAAGATATACATATAAAAATATAATAGGAACATGATTTTGTAAAGCAGGCATCGTTTCCACTGTGCATAATTCTAGCCTACGTGGAAGTATACACAGCAGGAATAGCTGCCCAGCCAGCCTCACTACTGGGAAAGTATGTGAACTGCTGAAAGTAGCAAATTTGCAATCGTGGCTTGACATACGAATACAGGTGAAGAAACTGGGGACCTCATTTATGAGGCCCTATCGGCACTGGATGTATGTCAGTACAACGCGATCTTTTAGATCGCGGTACATGACAACGCTGCCATTACAACGCAAGTTGTTACAACGACTTGCGTTGTAGGGCGTGGATTGTGGAATATTATAATTTTATATTCTAACACCAGTCCACGTAACAGTAGGGAAGGTGTTGGAATATAAAATTACAATATTCCCTATACAACAGCACCATCCAGCGCAAGTCGTAGTAACGACTTGCGTTGTAATGGCATCGTTGTAAAGGCAACGCGGTGTAAACACTGCGTTGTAAACGATGTTCCCCACCGGCACTAGTGCGCCGCCGGATAGTCACTTTTTTTAATGTTCCAGTGGCACACTGTGCCACTGGCATATTTATAAGTCCACATAAAGCCACGTTATGTGCATTCTGCAGCACACATAGAAAGAGGTAAAAGGCTCTTGTGATTGTTTTTGTGCAGGAAGGTTTATCTTCGTGCACAAAAACAATCATCCCCACAACGCAGGCACCCTTGCACCATGGTGCAAAGAGGTCTATGTTGGCACACAGCAACCTATTGTGTTCTGGCGCAGGGGAATAAGACAGGAGTATGCCTTATCTAATGGATACGGAGCATTCCTTCCCTTTTCTTTTGCTGTAGGGCAGCACAGCAGCAAGGCCTGCTGCACTGCCCTAAGGCAAAAAAGCCATAAATGAGGCCCTGTTTTTTAGGTCTCGGTGAAGCGAGCGAAGCTCGCTCTCGCCAGAGACCTATAGTTAGCGGCTTAGCTTCCCAGGAGGACAGCACTGGCCGCGCACGGCGATTTGTTAAGGTCACGCGCACGAGAACGCGCTCGCGGCCAGGTGCTGTCCTCCTCGAAAGCTGCCTCCCTTCCCCGTGCAGGGCGGGCCGCCGCGCTGCCTGCGGCGACCCGGAAGCATTGCCGGCCAAACCGGAAGTAGGTGTTCCTAATTGTTTTGGAACCTTCCTCAGCCCACACAAATAGAAGATTGCAGCCAGGCAAGTGAGCCATCATTGGCAGAGGCGATGGCCTCTCTCATCTGCTCTGTGTCACGTTGAACCCAAATGTGTGTTACATCTAGTTCTTTTATCACTTTGTGTTTTTGAATCGACGTATTTGGTCGATTGGTTTCTGAGCTGACATTTGTCCCAAAACCGACGCGCGACCCCAGAATTCTGCAGAAGCCGCTGCAAATGATAAACTGGAATTTTTCCCGTTGCGGAATTTATTGAAGTTATTTTAATTTAGGGGGTTTATTTTCCTTTCACACTGCGTTGCAGCTGCTTATAAACAGCAGGGAAAGGATAGTAAACGATAAGCGGTTAAACGGGAGTGTTTGCTGTTGGTTCTAAAATGTCCTCTTGACTCGAGGCAGCCGGGTAAAAGTCTGATATGAACAAGTAGATTACTGCGTTCCTCGAAAGCTCAATCATTTGTCTTTAGATCGGTGATGGGGAGGGAGGACGTTCCAATAATTTTAGCTGTTTGACTTACTGTAGGCTGATCGTGGCATCGTAATACATTTTATATTTGCAGAGAAATCGTGGCTTTATTTATTAAGTGCGAGAGCCAAGTAGAATAAAAATTGTTTTTCTTTGAAAGAACAAAAACGTAATTAGGTGAAATTGTTAACATTGTGATCAACAAATGTATGTTTTGTGTCTACACCACCATCCTCTTTTTCATCAATTGTGAATGCGATATTAACTGGGCTTGCATGGGTGCATGTATGTTGGTTTGTCTGCATGAGCGAAAATTCTGCTTGATGCTCTCTTTGAAGTTAGTTATTTTACCGATACACTAGTTCAGCTGGAAGGCTAAGACCCCAGCAGCCGTACTGTTCAGCTTCCACAGTCAGGGCCAGGGGCACACTAAAAACAATGCAGGTACTTGACTTTTCTGGTTATGTGCAACTAGAAAAGGCCACAGGAAGTTGTCGTATTGCAATAAATGTACAGTGGGCCTACTCTGTAACTCTCACAACCTGGGAAAATTATCATTGGGATGTAACAGAATTGTAAAAGGATTTTTTTATGTCTTATTAGGTTTATTTGATAATAGAAATATGTTAGGTTGCTTTGGTACTATTACATTTAGCATTGCGGATCCAGGAAGGAGACCATCAGTATCTAGGTAATCATTTAAATAATATATTATTTAAGTATTAAACACGTAAAGACACTATCATTTTGGAGTTAGTGAAACTATCTTATAAGCTAATATTTGAATACAGAAATTTCATTTGTTTTTATATTTTTCAGAAAAATAATTGTCCTAAGCAAAGAGCGGCAGCAGTTTTCTCAAGTGATATACAGTGTCTGTACATTGTGATTCACCAATGTAATAGTACCAACAAAGCAATGGATTCAGTTTAATCACAATTGAAAGTCTGCACCCCAATCAGTGAGGATTTTTTGTGACATATTGTGATTGCATTGGTAGTCGACAATGTTTCGACCCATACAAATGTTATTTAAATAGAGTCTTCCTCAGAATCAAGGTCCAGGAGACACTTGAAATAATGACCTTGTAGGAGAAAAAATAAGATGGAAGGAACTTTTAGCCATTACCATCACCCATTAAGCAAATTTTCAGCAGCTTTGAAAAGGAGAAAAAAGCTGGCAATATAACTAATCTATATCTAAGGCTGAAGTTACAAAATGGGAATGAGTATAAATATTTTTAAAACGCAAATAAGCAAAATCATTCATGTGTCAAAAATATGTACCAAACTCGTGGAGGGTCAGCATTTGTTTATCTACTAAGAATATGCAGTTACATAGGATTTCTGATGTTAAGAATTAGAATAATCACACATCAACACATTTTCCAAAAAAGTACAAGGCGGCTTAGTGCTTACCAAATAAAGTTGGTAATCATAAAAAAGCCATAGACAAAGTTCCATCAATTGTAATCCCGTATCACAAAAAAGTTATTTAGAAGGGAGCTAAATATTATGGCACTTAATATACAGCAGGTTGCAGACGCTTCTTTGTGTTTCTTGTGGGAGCCAAGCAGGGTACAGTCCCCATCTAAGAGAAGAGAAAGAGGGCAATCTAATGAGGCACGAAAATATATAATTTTGCAGCTTTTTACACTCCTAAGGTTGCAACAAATGAATGAAAAAATTGCCTTGTTTCTAAAGAAAGGGGAGTGCCCAAATAGCAAAGTACACTTTGTCTTGAGCTCTGAAAATCTTTGCACGGAACCGGGCTCTGTGTAAGCCCTATATCCAGCAGTTTATTATAAAAGCAAGGCAAATTAACCCTTTTAAGTCCTGAGCAAATAACCCTGTGGTGCTGAGTGTACAACCAGTGCTTCATGCTCCAGGTGGAAATTGGCCCCGTAATTAGAAAAAGGCAATTTGGGATTTTCACACCAAAAATATTAATAGATGCTAATAAGGAAATGTCTGGTGCGGTTGATGAATTCTGCTAATACCAGAATATGGACTGGAGGATAGATCAGTGGGTTCAGCACCTACTGAAGACTCCTGTAGAGTAGCTACAGGCTCAGAGAATGTTGTGTTAAGTGCATACTCAAAAGTACAGCACAATCATCCAGCTTTTAAAAAAAACCACAAATGGCTTTAATAACGAGTGTCATTATTTTCAGTTTTGTACATTGGTGTACAATAGCAATAAAATAATAATTACACATATATTCATAGTTAAAAAAAGAATAATAAATTCGATTTTTTTGTGTATATATAGAACTTGGTGTCACATGCTTTGCCATTTCCTATTACTGTAAAGAGCAAAGAGCAAGACGTTATCACCGAACTCGGTAGTGTGAAATGTAGCGACCTCGGAAGGACACACTGTCGAGCTTGCCTTTCGAAGATTGAAGACTGTTAAGTACAATTTCTAAACAGATCTCAGCAATACTGTGTATTTTTGCACTGGGTTGTGTGGTACAATAGATGTCTTTTAGCCACTCCAAGGGCCATATCCATGATTAGGCGTTGCCGCCTCAGCGCACTGCAGAGCGCCTGTGTTTTATGCGCTGCCATTTTTTAAAGTCAGAGTTTATTTAGCTCGATATTTCTTTACATCAGAGCTTCATTTTCAGACTACTGATTGGAAACAGTGAGCAAGTTTTGTTGCCTTTGTTTTTAAGTTGTGTTGCCTAAAATAAAGTACTAAGGGAAATATCGGGTTAAATGAATTGACTTTATGCATTGCAGGGCCAACAACTTTGAGCAGCTAAGCCCATCCTGATCAGGGACCAAGTTATAGGTTGCAGAAACGAAAAGAAAGGGCTCAGAGGTTGTTCAAATCCCACCACACGTGAATTGGGGGCCTGGATCTCATATTTTTTTGTTGCTGCTCCTGTTGACGGATGCCTTCAGTCGAGCAGCACTACTTTCAGGAGTTTCATTAAGGGTGGGTGATTTGTTTTGGCCCTTAATCCAGGGTAAAAGCATTCCAGAAACTTTGGTTTTGAATCCTTATGATTTACCTCCTTTCTTTGGTCGCCTGAAGGCACTTTGGTGGATCAGATATGAACTGTCCCAACGTAGAATACTGACAGGAGTGTAGGGCGGTGTCTTAATTTGCATGCAACTTCTAAGGCGCTTAACTCACTGAGCCATTTTTCCAGCTTGTGATTTCTGAGAATGGCACCTCTCAGTAACTGGTGGCATCTTTGGGATGGGGCCAGGGGTCATAGGCTATGTCTGCCTGCAATCTACATGGCCACCTCTGCCCCCCCCAACCCACAGAGTACTACTAGAGGGGCTAAAGGTCCTGAATTTTGTGGATTTTGTCCCGCAGTCCTGACTCCTGTCCTGCTACTGACAGAGAGGCACTGAAGAACGGCCAATTGTCACTCTTTCAGTCCTTTATGAGCAGTAAATGAGGTACCTATTGGTGATTGAGAGGGATATGCTGCCTCTCAAGAAGGGTACTGCACGATCCAACTCCAGGAGCAAATTCAGCCGTTTAGATGCAAAAACAGTCACTAGCTGTTAATGCGTGAATGAAAACCATGCTGTGCTCCTGTACTAAGAATATGTCTTAGGTGTTTATTTATTACATTAAGCTTGTTTCAAAGTGCTCACATATTTTCAGATAAGTGAACAGAAGCATATGGAGCGTGTGATTTGCTCAAGATCAAACAATTTGTTGAAGTAGAAGACCAGATGCTACAGCACAGTGCTACTTGCTCCAAGGACAGTGGTCTCCAACCTTTTCTGTACAAAGAGCTACTTATGTTTAATGAAAATCCTCCCGAGCTACTAATATTACTAGAGATGTAAGGGTGACAGCATAAAACAAGGTTATTTTATTGGCTACCATAGGCAAGATTATCCAGCAGTGACCACCTCAATGCATCAGGCATGGTTGCTAGCAATAATGTAACAAGCATTTGCAATGCAATAGGTCTCGCAGTTGTTAGAGTTTGAGCCATTGGCATTGTAATTGGCAATGCCTTTTATTTACGTTTTATAAACTAACACATAAATAAAAGGCATTGCTATTTACAATGGCAATGGCTCAAACTCTAACAACTGCAAGACCTATTGCATTGCAAATGCTTGTTTTTTTGAGTCTTGCCACATCTTTCACGCATCTCTTCTGCATATCCCAAGTCTTTTCAGAAGATTTGGCTTCCCAGGTCTTTGACATTGAGCAAGAGAGTCAAATGTTGCCATTTTTTATCCTGGACATGTGTGCAGGAGACAGGATACTCGGGACGTTTTTGTGCATGCCTCACAACAAAAGTCCTAAGTTCAGAACTCTTCAATAAAACTATTTTGAGCACTATGGGGAGCCTTCAATTTAATATTCCTGTGGAAGCAGTGAAAGAGATCAGCTAATCAATAGGCCATGCCTTTCCCCTTTCCAGACCACACATGGGGTGGAAGATTGGGATCTGCGCTGTAATATTCCTGTCCATCCAGATGCTCACCACATACTATAGAAAAAAAACCTTTATGGAGCAAGATACTTATTGGGCACAAGCAATTTTTATGATGAATTCAGGCCAATCTTTGTTCGTCTAATCAGAAACATTAGGGGTCACATATATCATGCATTTTACCGGTCGCAAATTGCCTGATTAGCAGTTTGTGACTGGTAAAATATATTTTTGTATGTAAGAATTCCAATTTGTGATTCGGTAACAAGTTACCAAATCGCAATTTGGAATTGCAAACACATACTAATTCGGTATTAGGAAGGGGTGTGTTTAGCGCGTCCCTTCCTAGTACCGGATAACAGCGGTATGTGGGAATGTTTTGCGACTGAAATGCGGTTGCAGAACATTCACATTTTACCACCTGTTTTTGCTTGCTTGTAATGGATTTTCTCCAGAACTAGGTCCCCAACTTTGAGAACCCACCCAACGGCAGCAGTAATAACCTTCTCTTAATAGGTGGCACATCAGAGTGCTTTGTGTTAGACAGCTTGCCTCTGACTTCTTGGATAATCTGTAACACATTCAAATGTTACTCCAAGTCACATTTATCTTCACCTTCCAAGAATTATGTAAGCCAGGCATATACATGGGAACTCCAAAGAGAACCTCGAATGGAGTGCATCCTACCAATACTGACCTAGGCAAGTTACTAAATGCTCTCTGAACGCCATACAGATTATGTTACCAATTTACCATGGCAGTTTACTCTTGTTTAATCATGCCTTTGGCCCTCTCTACAACGCCGTTTGATTAATCTTTGAACAGGTAGCTGAATTGATGACAAACTCTCTAAACAGACACTGAATCCCTGTCAGCCTTGGAGGCAAACGCAGGACCATTATCGGAATGAATTGAATAAACTGCCCCCATTGACACTAGGCACCGCAAATCTTTTACAACTGATGAAGCATTTGCATTTCTCTGTGGTCAAACCCATTGGATATAAGAATATGAATCGGTAGCTACCAATACATACTTATATTGGTAGTTAGATTTACAGCGCCAATATGTCTCAAGCTTAATGAGAACAAGACAGAGGTTATGCTGCTGGGTCACTCGGCTCCATCTTCGGTGGTCTCGATTTGGCCAGCCTGTCTGGGTTCCCCTCCAGCTCCCAAGAATGCCATTAAGAGCTTGGGCATTTGGCTGGATAGGTCCCTGACTCTAGATTATCAGGCCACCAAGCTATCGGCCACTTGTTTTGGCCTTATCAGAATGTTAAGGAGGATACTCCCCCTGTTACCATTCAAGGCCAAACAAGTCGTCATACAGGGACTAATCCATTCCAGGCTAGATTTTGGAAACGCACTCTATCTTGGAGCCCCCGACTCCACGTTGCGAAAACTGCAAGTTATCCAAAACTGTGCGGCCCGCACCCTACTGCAAATTCCCCGTAGGCTTTCTGCTGGACCTGGATTGAAAACACTGCACTGGCTCCCTGTTAGGGACAGGATTAGCTTTAAGTCCCTATGTATTGCCCATCAGTCATTCTGGGAAACAGGACCAGCAATTAATCTCCCTCTAATCACCCCATACCTCCTCAGCAGACAGCTGCGGTCAGCAAATGCATTTCTTGCCATCGTGCCCAGGGTCAAACGGACCAGATCGGTAGGCCGCTCTTTTACTCTGAATGTGGCCAGGTTGTGGAACACTCTCCCACTCCCCTTAAGGTCTAACTCCGACCTAACCTCCTTCAGGAAACAACTGAAAACCTTTTTGTTCAATAAATAGGCCATTCACTTCTTCCTGTACCATCCGCCCAACTGTAAGATCACCTTTTAGTCACAGCGCTTGGACGCCTCCGGGCAACTATTTGCGCTTTATAAATCACATTTTCATTTCATTTCATTTCATGGTCCAAATAAATCACCCAGAAGGGGATATTTGAGACATGAGGGTAGCTGATGAGGGTCTTTTGACAGTGGAGGGTTTAATCTGGTGACATATCACATTGTCTAACATAGCCCCTAGTCTGTTTATATAAATATGCCCACCAGTAGTGCTGCAGTAGCATTACTACTGTTGTAATGTACAACAGGGCCCGGGCTCAGTCTCCATTTCAGTTTTATGTTTTGAGCTTCATTTTGATTTCTAATGGTGACTTTTTACATGATTTGACTGACACCATAACGCAGTGATTCCCAATCTGTGTTCCATGGCACCCTGGGGCGCCATAAAATCTAGCTAGGGGTGCCATTAACAGATTAGGAACCACTGGAAGAAACCATGAGCATAAATCACAGGCCTGCATCCTCCAGCCAGCAAGGACTCTTAGAAACCAGCTGGCTGCCTGACTGAACAGTTTTGTAAGCACAGTGGGGACTGGCAGGAAATACAACACTCAAACAATTTCTTATGTGGGGCAATTGTGAAAACGGTTGCTGTACGTATTGTAAAATTACTTGTTATCCTGGAGACTGACAGCTGGTCGCACGCATCATGAGGAATGATGTTTTACATTTTTAGGGCGCACCATCGAACAAGGTTTAATATGGTTACAATGCCATTTACTAATTTTAGAATTGTTCATATTTCCTTTCAAACTTTAAACACCAGACAAGACCCTGGGCTTGCAGGGTTTTGTATGCCACAACTTTTTCAGTTCCTGGTAGCCATTTATGGATAAAGATTTAAATCTGGGCATTTTGGATTTATTATTTGTAACCACAGCTTCACCGAAGTGTTTTGGTGCTAAACATGCAGAGGGGGCAGAATTCGCACAAGTTAATAAGAAAGGTTAAAAAGTTAGTTTTTGGATTATTGCAAATGGGAACAGATGTATAGTAGAGCATAGTTTTTTTCATGAGATTATTCCATTCCCTGACTAAAATATATTGAACCACGTTTGTAAATGGGAACAGAGAGGCACTTGAGGTAGAGTCGGTTCATATGTCTGTAATAATTAGACAGCTTGTCAATTTATTAAAACAGTTTCAACATACTTTTGGCCAGTATTTAATAAAAACTATTTTAGGCACATTTACAGAAAGTTAGAAAGCTACAACCATTTCCTTTTTTTCTTTTTCAGGACAAAATGAAAAATTGTTAATAAAGATGCAGCTTTCTATATTATTGCTAACTAATGCTTTTGGCTTTTTCAGTGTATCTATCCATGTCCACTTGAATGCTTGCATTGAACTGCATGACTAATTTATGGATAACTAGACTACTCTATGTTCACTCTACTCCTGCTGGCATGCATTGGCACATTTTCGTGATCTCACGAAAGGTGGCAATGAAAATGTTATATTTCGTCCCCTGCCTATCTCCCTTTCCACTTCGTTTCCAGCAGTGAGCCCCTCCCTCTAAAGGCAATTTTTTTTAAAACCAAAAATTGTTTTTACAAATTCCATATGCAGACCCTACTGCGGAAGAGTATTATTCCTGACATAACCAATTACATTTTTATAATTAAACAATTGTTATATTTTTAATTTGGTACATCATCTATGATTATAATACCTTCATCGGCTTCATCCCAAATATTTTCAGGGAGAAAAATTTAAGTCCTTCCGAGGCTGGGCTAACATCCCCCCACCTGCCAAAAAGCAGGTAACATAATGGGAGTCGAGGCCAATGGCCAATAGGTGAAGGGGACCATGGGGTTGAATACGTTTGGAACCACTGCCATAACATATTGAGAAATTATTATACATGCAGTCAATTTCTCAGCAAGAACTATTATCATGTTGCTTGTATACCCAAACATGGCTAGGCACATAGAACACTATACCCTTGCATTTGGTTGCCCAAATGGAAACAGCTTTATGTCTACAGACAAACCATCACATCAGCTCTGCACCTTTGACACAGTTAGGGGTGGGCAGTAAACTCAGCTGCACCGGCATAGTTTGCAGAGTTTTGCCATTCCCCGTCTGCTTGGAGTGTGGAATTCGGTAAAAACTCTGCCAACCGCCGCGTGGCGGGGTTTACTGGCGCCCATGCCCACCCGATTTACCTTGGGAAAATTCACATTTTAGCCTATCCACCTCATTTTACATTCCTGACTGTCTGAAGGCTAGTTTCCACGGGTGGTCGGGCTTCTTTTCTTCCAGGAGTGCCCAGCCTTCTCCCTGCAGCCTGCCACCTATCTCCCCTCCTGTGCCTGGGTCAGTGACATAGCAGCAGCTGTGCTTCCCTTTCCCCTCCTCCTGCTGCAGCAGGTACTGACTAGGTGGCTCCCCTGTCTCGCTTGCCCACTGAAAGGTAAGGCGTTCACTAATAGTTTCATTTGCAGTTTTGCACCTCTCTTTTTACCTGTGCTTCCCGCTGTTGAGAGGCGGGGTGCTGTGTGCTCGGCAGCGGCCAGCGAAGAGGATTCTGAGAAGGTACAGCCCACACTGCATGCCCACAGATGGGAAATCAAAAAACCCATGCACTGGTAATGTGAGTACATGTGCTGTCTGTAATCGTTTCAGCATGTGCCATTGACAGAGGGATGGTAGATACCAGGAAGGTGAGAGGAATGAGGGGTGAGTCTGAAAAGGTGAACACGTGGCTCCTGTTCTTTATTGCCTCTGCCTCTCTAAAGAGGTTCACCATAGTCTACTATATGAGGGCAGACGTGAGGCTCCCAACCCTCGTTTCTCTCTGGTGGATGTCCAAATAACCTCATCCTTGCCTGTCAAGGAGTGATGCACGCAGGGCTCTCTGAAAGTGCAGTGAACACGGTGCACTTTCTTATGGATGTGAGGATCTGATGGACCAAAACTGTGTGCACGCTCCTTTAATTTTGGGATCTGTGTATCCAATGTTTCTGCCCCTGAATGTTTAGCTTTCTCCATAAACATTAATGTTGCTGTCAGTCAGGTTAAAGCTCTGATGTACACACCACTGTGTTTCAATAGTCAGATACCAACATGCTAGATTTACAGTGGGTCTCTGGTGCAAACCACAGTCCCAGAGTGGATTCTAGAGGGGTGGAGGAAGTGGGTCACTGAGATGTGGGTTATGATCCACCTGCTAAACAATAACATAACACTTGTGCACACTTCTACCCTCATGTAGTCACAGCACTGTATGTCCACACATACACACCATGTTCTCAGTGGGCATGGGTAAAAGAGGTGTGTGGCATTTATAAAAAAAAGGAAGTCCTTTTCTAAGGAGCAATTAAGGGGTGCAGAAAGGGCATCACCACTGACTGCGGTGGTCCCGCTAAGCATAATGCGGTCTGAAGCCTGCTGCGCCACAGGGCAGTCCGACAGCCCAACTCGCAATGGGGCAGTCGGACTGCCGGCACAGCAGTGGCTGGACCATCACCGCTGTGCCACCACAAGTCTGGCAGTCCTTGGAGAACCAGACTGGTAATAGGGGACATAGTCAGTATTCCATGATTATCTTGGGGATAGTGTATAGATACACTGCTTCCAACTGGTTGGTCTTGTGAGCAATCTAGAAAGCCATTTCAACACACTTCGTGGGCACTTTTCCCATGATAGCGTTAATAGTCTGTGGACTAATGGTTTGTATATTTTGTGGCAGCAGCAGGTCTTGCTGCTATTACAGGTCTGGAGCTGAAAGTACATTGCACAAACTGCACAAGTCTCCCGTTTAAGGTGACTGTATAATGTAATACCCCAACAGGGATGTAGAATTTAATAAAATATCTACTTGTCTATGGGGCAGGTTGCTTCATAAATCTACTTGTCCTGTAGCAAAATCCACTTGTCCCTTTTGTGTCCTGTAATGTGGAGACAAATTATGGCAGCAATCTCCTTGTACAAGAACTCTGAAACAGCCTCTCTGATTAGGCCAGGGCTACTTTCATAGTAGGGTCTGAATACTAACAATTACCTTTTGTTACCACGTTTCCGCAGTTCTACATACTGGGGCTGAAGGTAATGGTTAGCAACAGTTTGAGGGTTGGAATGTCCTTTTGAGTTTGTGCAAACCTACTAACCTGCATGTTTTAAGGGTTTTCTCTAATCTTTTCCCATACAGAGAAAGGTTGGAAATGTACTCCTGACAATGGCCAACATGAAACTTCTTCCAGGGTTGGGGTAAAAAGCGGTTGGAGGGAAAGTAATCTTGCAAACACTCAGATGTTCGCATGAGCAAATCTACACCTGCATATTTGCTCATGCTAAAATGCAGTTCACAAATATTTTCTAGGAGTACTATGTCTTGGCCTACTTCTATAAAGTCATGTGAATTCACGAAGGCCATTTATATGCACTCAATGCAAGGACATGGGTGCACTTTTGAGACTTTATTTAATAATTGCGCTCCTAATAAGGTCAGGTGTTTTTTTAACACCCCCCAATCCCTGGCACCCCCCGCCTCGCCACAGCCATTCCCTGCCAGCCACCACTGCAAAAGACTCTAACACTACATATCAGTTAGGGGAAAAAGGGGTTAGGATGCCTTCATTATAGCTGTTCAGTTTCTCCTGTTCAGTTTCTCCTCCCTTGTTATCCCACACTATTTGCTCTTTCTCTGCATAGCCATCTGGGATTTTGAAGAATTGAACACACTCTGCACCTACCGAAACATAAAATAGTACAACTAATTCACACTTCTTAGATATTTCCTAGCTCTAATTACACATGTGTAAATATATATTAATATCTCCCTTCATACACACTATACCTAGTTCTCCCTGAGGTTTGGCTTCTCTCTCAAACTAAAATATTGAAGAACTGACTGATATAGACAGTATAAAACTGTTGCGATACACTTCAACTATAAACATTTAATAAAATTCCTGTCACAGCATTTATGAACTTTCTCATTGTTTCTAAAATTGTTTCCTTTCAATTGTCTTTTTCTGGCAATAAATTAATTTATGACACTTAATCCCTCCCACACGGGCGAGTGGCCGCAAGCTCCCCGTCCGAAATATGCACCCCACCTTCCTTTGCGGTAACAGATAAAACAAGCCTCTGAGGATGCAAAATGGGCACAGCTTCTCTTTATTCACATATTGACTTAAGAAAACCCATAGTTCAAGTTCAAACATGCATAACAGCATCATTGCCACAAAACATCTGTAGCTCAAGTCCAACAGTCCTTAATCCATAACAGCACCTTGTGACAATGCCCTGAGCGAATTCTCCTTCTCCGTCAGGGTCTAGCACTTCTCCTGTGGGTAGTAGGCTACACCTTGCTGCCAAGTGTTGTGGGCGACTCTCGTACATGACCAAGCGCCAGACGTCGTTCTGAACACAATATCCTTAGAAGCTATTTTTGATAAATTAATTGTATTACTTAGGCCATTCCATGATTGGATAGACAACATAGCCAAGGAAGTCCATAAATTAAATGGAAGCCTTGAGAAAATCCATGCAAGGATTGAGAAGGGCAATCCGAGGGCAGATGCTAGTAGAGAGGGTTTTATTGTGGCCACTGATAGTGGCAGTAACCTATCAGTACCTAATTTAACTAATCATCACACGAAGAGGACACCCATAAGAATTTTAAATCATAGCGAAGCACCAAAGGAAAATCCTATGCAGAATATAGTTAAGCATGCTGCTATTTTTAACAATGGCAAGGACCAAAGGGAGAAAACAACTGTAGGGGCCAGCAATCCCCCTGTAATATACATTACTAGAGTAGGTAATCCAGACCTTACACATTCTAAAATTAATAAAACACCCCTATCTATTGATTTGCCTCCTGTTTGCGGGGCCTATGTGGCAGTCTTAGTGAATGCGCCCAAATTAGGGAAAGATCAGTGGGAAATCATGCTGCACTTAAAAATAAAACCCTACACTGGCTGTCCAACAACTGTGGCATCCCCATGATGGGGTCAAATCAGGTACTGCTAACGCAACAGGTGGGATTCATTGGCCCTCTAAAGAAAATGTTTGAGGGAGATGGGCAGAGAATACTCTGACAAATGCTCCACCGCCGTCTCACTGGGAGTATAATACGACTCTCATGCCATTAGGATACTTTTATAGACACCTAATGACAAGCAGTAATCAGGGCAGCCCAATTTACAACTTTAATTCCAATAAACAGGCACCATTATCAGCACCACCACCCCACTGCATAAATGTTCCTTTATACAACAGATATCAGGCATTCAATTCTTTGGAAGAAAATGACTGACTTATAGCAGATGTAGGACATATAGGGAGTAGGGATATTAAAGCCCAAAGAGTAGTACCAGAGGCTAGGCTGTTACCATCTTTACCTACTATACATTTAGTTAGCGAACGGCAAAAAAACTATTTTAGGGGGGCAATCAGAAACCCAGATATTAGCTAGTGATGTACTGTTAGAGCCTATATCTAAGGAGAGTTTAAACACTCTGCACCCAACTAGTAAGCCTGCCATAGTTAATGTAAGTGAAGGATACACAATCGTGATGTGGAATATAGCAGGTCTTAACAGGAAATTAGATACGCCATTTTGGAATGATGTTATCACTTCAAATTACGATATAATTTGTCTGCAGGAGACCTGGCATAGAGACCCAATTTTTGTAGAGGGATATACTTCGAATTGGATAAATGCTATTGATTCTACATCACGAAGGGCCAAGAGCGGTCTTCTGATTTTTGTTTCAAATAAACTAGTGGAATGTAAAATTGTAAGATGCATAACAATAGACTTCCATTGTCAGTTAATGAGGCTTCAATTTCATAAGGGTAAATATCTGCTTGTAGTCAATTATTATAATAACATCTTTAGCAATAATAGGGGGAGCGTAATTTATAATTTGGAAAAAGAAATTGAGAGGGCATTGTTAGTGCCAAATAAACAAGCTATTATCCTCTGGGTCGGCGATTTTAACATCCAAGCTTGTCCCCTGGCCTACACTAAAATATGCGGCTTTATGAAGGGTCATAATGTTGTGGTTAACGTTGACTATATACGCTTTCCCCATGGCGAATATGGTACAGCTTTAAATTCTATAATAGCAAAGTTCATCCTTGAACTTTTGAGTTGCACCATGACCAGGGACAATATCAAATGCCCAACTTTTACGGGCAGGAACGCCACTACCACTATTGATCATGTTTTAATCTCATGCACCAGTGATTATGCTAATTTATGGATCACAGAACAGGTTGTCAGTAATCACAATAGTATTTCTTTATCACTGCTATGCTGGGGGAATAGACAACCAAACAACACTAATTGTAATAATGACATCACTCCCACAAGAACAAACGGCACGAGGATAAAATGGGCAGGTGTTGACACGCAAAAAATCCAAAGGGAAGTGATAGCCAAATGCAGACGGGAAATAGATCACTGTCTTAGCGAAGAGGTAAATTCAACGTCCCTGATTTCTAGCTTTCTCAGGATTAACAAGACTATAGAAGGACTATTCACTAAGAACCATAGTTCAAAAAAACAAGTACACGCATGATGGTTCGATAGGAATTGTACTCAGGCCTTACACAGTTTGAAGTTACCGTTAGGAACTAAGCCACGCAATAAAGCGCATACACAAGAATTACGTTTTAATTATAAACAAACTATTGAGGCCCGCAAAAGAGAATTGCAAGGCGAATCATGGGATAAACTTAATCTAGCAGCAGCTACCAATAATAGCAAACTGTTCTGGGAGACAATAAACTGTCCCTTTTTAAAGGATGACTGTCGACCAGAACTTACTTCGCAAGTAAATTGCAATGTTTGGATCGAACATTTTACAAATATTTTTAACCCAGACAGGATTGATATTAATTTGCTTTTTGACTCTACTTGGCCCATTTTACCTGTATTGATAAACATTGAAGAAGTATATGAAGGGCTAGTGGATAGTAAGGGGGGTAAAGCCCCGGGGCCCGATGGGGTGCCTATTGACCTGTACAAGAGTGAAATTAATTTATGGGCCCCGATTTTAGTTAGGATTTTTAATGCCGCTGTAGAAGGCCATTTCCCGCCATCCTGGGGCCAGTCACTAATTATTCACCTTTTTAAGAAAGGCTCTAAATCAGAAGCCTGCAACTACCGACCCATATCGTTGCTGGACTTGTCCATTAAGGTAATGAGCAGGATTTTGTTGAAAAGGCTAGAAACTTGGTCCTTAGATAACAAAATCCTCTCACAAGCTCAATATGGGTTCAGGAAGGGCTTAGGTACCCTGGAACAGTGTGTCAACCTTGATCTTCTTATCAGCAAATACACATTAGCGAAAGGGGGTAATTTTTTTTTTTTTTTTACAGACTTAAGTAGCGCTTTTGATCTAGTGGACCATTCCATATTGTGGCATATATTACTGGATACTGGTGCCCCAAAAGAAATTGTATATTTTTTGGCAAGAGTCTACGAGAGATTATCCAGTAGGGTGCGCTATGGGTCTGCAGACGAATGTACCACCCTTTGTAACGATAAAAGGGGCATCCGACAGGGTTGCATCCTGGCCCCACTTTTGTTTTCATTATATTAACCAAGTTGACGCGACATTAAGACAGATACCTGCGGATGCCCCTCTGATAGATGGTCAGGCTGTCCCAATTTTACTATATGCAGACGATGCGGTTTTATTATCACGTACCCCAATTGGCCTTCAGCGTCTTATTAACAATTTTATATTGTTTATTAATGGCAGAAAACTTTTAATAAACAAATCCAAGACATTTGTTATGACATGTGTGGAAAAAACATCTAAACCCAGGCTTTTTTCCTGGAGAAAACAAAACTGCACTTGGTTAAATCATTCTGCTATCTTGGTATAACATTCGCAGGATACGGGAAATGGACAGGTGAATATGATAACATACGATACAAAATGAGTAGGAATACCAACAGTATTTTTAGATTCTCAACAAAAGTGGGAGCCTGAAGAGTTACAGATATGGTGGCCATCTACAATGCCAGGTGTGTATCATCTGCACTTTATGGTGCAGGAATTTGGGGCCACGACTAAGAAAAGTCATTACAACAAGACGAAAACACCCTTATTAAACGCTTGCTGAGTGTCCCACCATCGGCCTCCACAGATTTGATACACCAGGAAGTGGGACTTAACTACATTTCAGATTTAGCCGCTTTACGTCCTCTATTATTATGGCGTTCTATTTGGTCAAAAGAGGAAACTCAATTTACACAACATATTATTGAAGACTGCCTGAAGCTTGACCATTGTTCACGTATCCCCTGGTTAGGTTTTATCCATTATTGGTATAGCCTTTTGTTTAACTGTAACTAAGCATGGGCGGATTTTGCGAATTTGCAATCCGCGAACTCTTGCGAATTTGCGGATTTTTTTTTTGTGTTCGCAAGGGTTTCTGCCAGTTCGCGAGGGTTGTGTACCAGTTCGCAATTGCGAACTTACTTGTCGGCTCACAACGGCCGCGACTATGTTGTTTCTACGTCTGGTTCATCATCACAGGTTCACAGCACCCTCTGTTTCACCACTGCCACCCTCTGGTACACCCATGCCACCCTCTGGTACATCACTGCCACCCTCTGGTTGGTTTATCACTGTAGATGATGGGGGTGAAAAAAAGCAAGCACACCTGCCCTGCTTCAACTGAAATGAATTAATTTGGGGTTGATTAATGTGTCACTGAATTTAAACTTCCAGTCTGGCTGGCACCTGCTTCCTTATCTGTAATTTGCTTTCTGTTGCAGTGCAATTTTTTTTCACAGGACCTTTGTGGCCTACTTGTAGCTATTCTCTGAGCATGCTGTGAGGGTCAGAGCAGGGTCATAGAATAGTTGCAAGTAGGCAACTGAACTCTGAAGGGGCCCCTCAGGAAGCACTACAGGGAATGGTTACTAATGATAAGATTGAACTTTTGCACCTGCTGAGTGCTTTCAGTTTTGCAAAAATCCAAATATCCAGCAGCATCCACAAACAGTAATCCTTCCAGGTCAAGATCCAAATCAAAGTGACCAGCACATGAAGAACGCACTGGGAGGAGCCTGCTGGACAGGAACAGAAGTTGGAGACTGTGGGGCACTATCTTCCTCCCAACCCTCCCCTCCCCCCCAAAATGGACTCCTTGCAAAGAAAAAGTGCAGGCAAATGTCAACCTGAGGAGTTATTCTCATAAAAATCAAAGGTTTATGCTGCCTGCTGGTGGATTTCTTGTGCGAAATTGCAAATTTTGCAATCTCGCAATTGCGAGAGTGTCGCTGCCTGCCGCATCTACGTGTTCGCAAGTGTTTACTCCTGCAAAATTCTATAGTATTCTAGTTGGCAAGTGCGACCAAGCAAAAAATCCGCTTCGCACGGATTTTACGAATTTTCGGCAAGTTCGCGAGAGTTCGCGGATTGCAAATTTGCCGAGAATCCGCAAAATCCGCGAGCGGAACGGATTTTACGCTCATGCTTAACTGTAACATCTGTACAGAACCAGAGTAAGCAGCTTTAATTTAAAAAAAAGAGCTCAAACAAACCTTTTTAGTCTATAAAGGGGAGACACGAGGGAGACAAATTGGGCAACAACCTACCCTTGTATTTTACCAGCAATTAAATCTTAAAGCTGGTTTTCTGGCATATTTGACTGATGTAACAAAAACCTCTCATCGGTTTGTCCTGACACGCTTAAGGCTAGGGATTGTCCATCATCTCGTGGCCTTCCCGATTATGAAAAAAAGTACCAGCTCTGTATGCCCAAGTGACAATATGTCTAAACAAAGTTGCTGCCATTTTTTAATGTTTTGTAAATTTTACTATTTTTTAAGGAAATTTTTTCTGAAACCCTTGTTTTTAAAATATAATGTTCGATCCACTAAAAATGCTATGAGGCTAGTATCTACTTTGGAAAGCCTGGATGTTTGCTTTTATGTGGCATCTTATATTTTAAAATGCATTGCTGCTAGGAAATAAATTACTTTTTAAGTTTGCATATAATATGATATGGTGCAATGAATCTGGTATTTAAGACATTTCGCACTTTTTGCATAATTTGCACAAAAAGGAATATAGCAGGCACGTGACACTTTATAGCGTAATTTGCACAATAATGTACAATGTTAGCACTTGTCACTTTTGGTAAAATCTGCATGACATGAAAACAAATTATAGTACGTATTTCTTTGTTAAATCTATGCATTAGGCAACATTTAAAATTTCTGGATGACCATTGATTGCTATGTATATTGTAAGCACAAGCCACTTTATTGCGTAATTTGCATATATTGCATAATATCCTTTAGATATATATGATACTTTATGCAATTTGTACAGTTCTGGACAACTTTTTGCGTTTTTGCACATAAGTATAATGCCTACATTGCGCAAATAGTTGCCCATGCTAAGTATTAACTATTCTGAGAATGTTATGGAGGCTGTTAGTATGTATTTTTATGTCTGCTTATATGGTTGTTATTACAAACCGAATAAAGCTTTTGAATTGAATTGAAATTGCCCTGAGCTGCAAGTGCCGTGTCCGCCCTCGGCTGACCCCTTGGTGACCCATAGCCTGCTCCCCGTGCCCTTGGTGTAAGGTGTACAAAGGGCACATGCTTGAGCAGCTCCACCTATAGCTATTGCGCTCTTTCTGCTGTCCCTTTGTACTTTCCCTTCCATGCTGCCTGTGGTTTAACGACCTCAGGCAGCTCCCTCACATGCTTGCCTCCTGACTCTCCCTAGCTTAAGTCTACTAACTTGAGATCCCCAATGTTGAGAAGTAACCGGCCAATGCCCACTTCCAACAAGTGTACCCCGTCTAGTTTGTGGTATCCTCTCATGTTAAGGTTAATGTCGCCAGGCACATGAAACCCTACCCTTTAGCCTTGCACACTCTGGACATGGTGAGTTTCAAATTCTTCCTAGATATTTCTAAAGCTGCGTTATCCAAGGACCGCCTCCAAATAACTTGCTATATGATCTCAGACCATGCTAGTTCTGTAAGCCCTGCTCTCATGTCCCCAATTCAGGGCCTCATTTATGAGGTTAGCGCTGCAAGAAATATTGTTGCGCTGCCCTACGTCGAAAGAAAAGGGCAGGAGTGTGCTGTATCTGTGAGAGCATTCCTGTCCCTTTCCCCTGTGCTAGGTTACAATTGGCTGCCATGCGCCAGCACCCTTGCAACATGGTGCAAGGGTGCCTGGTTTGCGGGCTGCTTGAGTTTGTGCAAGAAGGGATACCTTCTTGCACAAAATCAATCAGCTCAGGTGATTTCCTCTTTCTATGTGTGCTGCAGAATTCAGCCCACATAAAAAAATGAAAAAATGATAACATTTCTCCTTGTTGCGTCTTCCTAACACCGCCCCCTCCCCCCCGGGGTGGCGTTAGATTCGGATGCATTCCAAGGTTTACAATTTCTTGTAAATCTGGGAGTGCTTCAGATTCCATGGGTGTTGCGTGGGAACACCCATGGGCAGGCAATGAAAAAACACGTATAGTGGCTTTACGTGGTCTTGGAAATATGCTAGGGCACATTGCAACACCGGAACATCAAAAAAGTGAACTTCCGGCACCGCAAAAGTGCTCACAAATGAGGCCCTCAGTCCCAAACCCCAGGTCTGCTGAGTCATTCCCTCCCAGATATACCACTATGGCATCAGGTTTCTCTCCACGCTTCAGTGCTTCTTGCCCGGGACCTTCCACTAGTTTGTGAGCACCCGTATATTCAAACACCCTTTTGCATCCCTGTTGCCCCTTCCTAGCGTCCCTGCCGTCAGGCATCTCAAGTCACACCAGTTTGGCAACTCTGTTATTCCCTAGGGCCTCTGAGCCATATAGCTGTTAATTGACCTATATGCGTTATATGTTGTTTTTCAAAAACACTTATACAGCAGACTCTTGTGGGGTAGTGATTTAAGGAATTGGTCTGTGCATGTTCAACCCCACAAGTTGGACCGATGCTGATGTTTTATTGACTTTGAGAGTGCACTGCTAACCAGACCCCATTGCCCGTGTTAGGAAGTATATGTCATCATCATCATCATATATTCTTTATTTCAGTTCAAATAAAATCATAAGAGATACATCTTCAATATACAAATACAATTATAAAATACATGGGACAATTCCGTATATAAATAGTAACACCTCAAAAAGGTAGGGGCTGCAATCTGAGTGATTAATACATTTTCCGTACCAAAAAATACTATTAAAACATATAAATACATTAAAACTTAGGCATAGAGATTTTTTTTTATTTAGTAAACTATAGACATAAGTAATTATTTATTATGCTAATTGGAGCATGTGCATGGTTTTATGAGATTTCAGTATTATTTCCACGTGGTCATACCAACTTAAAAAACTTTTCTATACAAGGATAAATCCATAGTTTAATTTTAGCATTAAGGCCATAAAGTGCATGTCCGTAGTTACAATTTTAATCCAGCTTTAGCTCTTATAAGACTCACATTAAATAAAAACCTACTAACACTAAAAACAATTTTTTGGGAAGTATCTGTCTTCAATATTCTTCCTGCCTCTATACAGGCTCTGGTAATCAGTTTACGGCAAATGGGTTTAATCCATTTATTCCTCGGTTTGCCATATGCTGGGTAAAATAATAGTATGTGTAAGTCATTCTCCTTTAATGCATTTTGACATAATTCACAAAATGCATTACTATTCCTATCACAGTTTATTGCCCATTTAGATGTGTTCGCATTGATGTGTAGCACACCATACCTGAACTTCATGTACAGGGCCTTGGCTAGTGGTGGGTATGTCTCATCCAAGAAAGGTTCAAAACTGGCTACTTCCTTGGAAAGAAGAAACTCAGTTGTTAATGTACCATTTCCTGCGTAATGTAACACGTTGTTTTGAATACGAGTCCAAAAAGTGGATTTTAACAGTTTTTTACTAGCCATAGTCAGCTGTGTCGGAGCTTCCCAAAAATGTTTCAAGCTCAATTTCTCGAACCAGGAAAAAACATGCTTGGTCCACGTAGTACCCCTGCTTTTATCAATTTCTATAATATCCTGTAGACCCGCCTTGTAACTGGTAAATTCGGGAGTTGACCAGAGCCGTACTCAATATAGTAGGGGTCTTAATATTGCATGGTGGTCCATTTGTTTGATGTTAAAATCCATAAAAATTGGAATTAGGGGTGTTCTCACTGGCAAGCTTAAACCCCTTCTGAGAAACTTGTTTTCTCCTAATTCAAAACTCCTTTTGCAATGTGGTCCCCAAATTTCAGCGTCCAATTAATTGGAGTCTCAGGGGGAAAGAAAAAGGGTGCAGGCCGCCCCCCACTCAAACCATTATACACAGAACCAGGCCTGTCGCCCTAGACACTCTTACTTTAGTTTCAGTATAACATGGGTTATGGTGATACAAAATTTTTATTACCACCAGCCAATTTTGCTCTGGCTATTCACATCCATCCAAGTGTCAAAAATTAATACGGTACACACACGGTAGACATCCAATCTGTCGTGATACCGTCACCCACCAAACAATATTTGTGGAAAAAGTGTGGAAAAGAGAGTGAGCCCCTCACGGAAGGACCGCCAATCGGGTTATCTGACTAGCAATTGCCAGTATACCCAATTATCATCATCGGTGACTCACTCTCATAACAGTGGGAAATGAAGACAAACACCAGAGAAAGAGACCGACAACATATAACAGTGCTTCTTCTCAACATCCGCCCCACAATCTGCTGACTGTTCCTAACATAGCAAGTCGACGTTTATCCTTGCTATACTTATGTGCACATATAACACAAAAACCCCCAGTGAGAAAAGAAAACGTGTATCTCACACAGTTAAAATAGAAGAGTTCACTGGCCACTCTGGGTTTATTCTGGGCTGTGAATCCTTCCAACTTAAAAATGACCCACACCATACACAATCTCAGGTGGGTCATAGTCGCCAACATGTTTCGTTGCTCTTATTTTCCGCAACTTCTTCAGGGCAAATGGGGGATACCCACTGCAATTGCCACTTTCTTTCAACACACACCTGGGGTTAGCGTCTTTCACGCATACCTGCTACCCCTTTTAGTCAGTATGCCCGTGTCCTCAAGGATCACGTGTTAATTCCGAAAACCCGCTACCGTCGGGTGTCCCACGCTCGGTCACCGGCACTTCTTACTCTCAACCGCCCAAATTTCAGCGCCATAAAGAGCAGCCGATTGTACTTTAGATTTGTAAACCTCCAAAGCAGGAGTCAAAGCCTTCGATGTGCTACTCCCATGCATCTTTATTATTGGCAACGAGTTTTGAAGTTGGATAATCTTGTTTTTTTCTAACTGTTGCTTCCAGGACAACTTTGTGTCCAAATTTATGACTAAATAACTAAAATCGTGTACATATTCTAGTTTTTGGCCGCTAACTCCTAGATTATTTTTAAAAAAATATTGTGGATTTATTGCCATGTACTTTGTTTTGCTGGAATTTATTTCAGGGCCCTTTTTTACAGTAAGTATTAAAAGAGTTCAATAAGGATTGTAGACCTTTAGGGTTTTGCGATATCAGTATGGTGTCGTCAGCAAATAAAAGGGCTGGCATCAAATCCCCACTCAACTTGGGCGAGTCATGTGTGCACCCAAGTAAATAACTTCGGATATCGATGACATATATTGAAAATAGGATGGGTGCAGTACGCACCCCTGACGTACGCCCCTTCTTACCGGAATGGCCTCAGTTAATTCACCCCCTTACTTTTGCGAAACTACCTTCATGCAATCTTATTATTTGCATCAATAATTCTACAGGGACGCATTGATGTTTCAAGTAAGTTCCGGGGTACGAGGCCAAAGCGGCCATTAGGTCTACAAAAGCAATATACAGATGGCCCTTTTTGATATTTATATATTTCCAGCATATGTATAAAAATCTAAAAACCTGATCGATTGTGCTTGTTTTTAATCTAAACCCCGCCTGGAATTTTAAGATTACACTATTCTCGTCAAGCCAGCCGTTCAATCTCTTTAAAAGATGCCTTGAGTAAATTTTTTGTAAAATATCAATTAAACTAATTGGTCGGTAGTTTGCAGGGTCACTCTGATTGCCTTTTTTTAAAATTGTGACAACTTCCGCCGCCCCTTTCCATGTATCCAGTATTAGCGAACCTGCAGCTATTGCATTACATAAATGATTAATATTGGGGCCCCAAATACTGCTATCATGCTTCAATAAATCTCCCAGTATTTTATCAGGGCCGGGTGCTTTCCCTGGATTAACTGCATCTATTGCCAATAATGTTTCCTCCAAGCTAAAGTGAAGGTTATTAATAGTAGGATTGGGCACAGCTAGTACAGTGCAAGGTGTCTCTACCACTTGTATATCTGCATAGAGTCTAGAAAAATGGTCCTCCCAAGTTTTTGCATCTAGGAAAAGGTCCTTATCCTCCCAACTTGTCTTTCTGCCTTTTGCTATTAGACGCCAAAAGCCTGCTTGATTTTTGGATTTGGCCGCTTCAATTAAATCTGTCCAAATTTTATCATCCCATGTTTTTTTTAGCATGGGCAAGGGTTTGCTTATCTTTAATTATTTTCTCCCTTATAGCTGTTATATTGTTCTCTTGTATTGACAGTATAAGGTCAGCTTTTACCTCTCGGCACTCCCTATTGTACCATGGGTTTGCTCCTATTTCTTACTTTTTCCACTATGTTCCCCTTGGTAATCTACTCAATACTGGTGCCAGTGCATCCTGCAAAGCTTGGTGTACAACTATTATTGAAAATTCTACTCTTGATGAATTTAAATGGAGGGAAAAAATATCAGCAAAGATATTATAAATCTGTATCATGGATTCAGCCTTTCCTAATATGTGCGTCCATTTTAGAGCATGGTGGTTGTTACTAAGTATGTTAGCATCAATGGAGGTAAAAGTTTCTTCATTGTCCCAAATTTCTCCAAGAAAAAGGTCAGGTATTAATGACAAGTGCAAGGGACGGTGATCACTATTGGTTCTATCGTCAAATTTCAGATACAATACATCAGGCCAAAACTCAACAGAAACCAATATATAATCAATGCTACTCCTATAATTACCTCTACAAAAGGTTGGAGTATTTGGTATATCCGAGGGTAACTGACCATTGCAAGCTCTAAGACCTTGTCCTGTTATTAGTCTCATAATCTGTGCGACTGCTATAGTGCAGGGCACTGTCGGACTGCTTTCTAGGGCGGGAATATTTTTCATTGTGTCTTCATCTTCAAAAAGATTATCAAGCCCAACCACCGGTTCAAACTTACAATTGAGATCGCCACACCAGCCTCTATTAGATTCAGAAATGAATCAAGTTGATTTATTGTTAAAGATTCTTTTGAAGTTGGGCTAGGTCTATTGTAAATATTAATTAGATATATGAATTGTTTATCCTGTGTTTTAATTTTTACACCAACCAAGTCCTGGGATGCTATGTGCAGTGCAATTGATTCAAGTTTGAGGGTTATTCTAATCCATATAATGAGACCCCCTGAAGGCCTACCTCTTGTTGACGGAATGGCGTTTACGCTGAAGGTCTTAAACCCTACCCTGTGGCAAGTTTCTAGAGCCCAAGTCTCTTGTAAGAGAAGAATATTACTTTGCTCTGTATATTCCACCCATTCCATGTCTTTAAGGTTCCAGTCTAGTCCCGCTATATTCCAGGATGTAAATCGTATTGCTTTCCGAATATTTACTCCTGGATTTATGGTGTGTGGCCTATGAGAACTAATCGCTATATCAGAAGAAACATTTATGAACCATAGGTAATGGCCATTGCTGTTCCTCCTCCTCAGCAACTATGTGTAGCTTATATGCGTTATAAGGGGCTATCTCCCCCTGCAACTCCTCTAGGTGTCCATATTTCTGGAGCACATTTGTTCTGTACTACTGTTTGCCTCATTATTTGCGGGAAGGAGTGTTTCACTGGCTATAGGAGTTGGTTGTCAATCCACGGCATCCAAGACAGATAGTGCCTGAAACCTATTCAGGGATATTATTGGAGCGTCATCATGGACTGATACCCTGGGATGAGGTTTGTAAAAATACTCCAATGGAAGAGCACAAATATAGGTGTTTAGGACGTAGGTTTAATCTCTGGTATTTAATATTGATCGTACCATCTGCGGGCGACGAAAATTAACTATTATACAATCGCAGTCTAGGTTCTTGAGGGAGTTGCCAACCCACCCCACTCTGCGTACCATCAAAATTTCATTCGTGTTTCGTGGTCCAAAATGTTTGTGTTTTGTCAGCCAATCGACTGTCTTGTTTTGCAGAGTAGTCCAGGATTCACTCCGTTCTTTTCTAGTGCCGGAACCCCTGCTAAAATTACTACGTAAGGACATGAGGCAGGGGGTAATCCTAAAATATCTGAACTTGGGTTCTGAATTTTTTACTGTAGCAGGGCCTGACCTTTTTATGGGTAGATTTGGGGTTTCACATTTATCATCTATAGTATGCGTTCCCCTCGTTGCATCATCCCAATTCTGCGCTTTACCCCTTATGACTCTTTCTCTACTGTCTCTTTGAGTCAGTGATTTAGCCAAAAGGGTGTCCTTTGCCCTACTGCGTGTTCCAACAGTGCTCGGAACCGAGATTCCTCTAAATACCTTAGATCACCCCCCTTTCTATAATACCAAGATTATTACTGTCTATTTTTTCTTTCAAATTACCCACAGTGGTAGTCAACTGGTCAATTTTTAGGTCCAGTAAGCCAAATGTATTATCTATTAGACCATTTATCCTTATTAGCATAGATCTAAAGGCTCTTTCCAGTATCACGCTAATTACACGCTCATGAGCCTAAGGACTTTCTTTTGCTATTTCAGAGGTAGGAATGACATCAGCTTCCATCTGTGTACTCGAGGTTTTTGTCGGTACTACGGTTTGTTCTCTTGCTCAATGGTTTATCTGGGTATTTGAACTTCAGCCGCTTGTTTTCTTGGGTTCTGATCCCCCATAGCATGTTTCTGCCTTGTTCTAGGTCCTTTCCCTTTTTCTATTTGTTTTAAGGCTCGGGATCTGGTTCCTATACTTGGGCTATTATCATCATCTAGTGCTACGTTTGGGGATATAGAAATTGGATTTGGAATGTCGGGTATTTCAGGTCCAGTTTGGACTAATATTCTAGGTGTTAATGGCATATTTGCTTCTTTATACATAGGAAATTGCATGGGACCTAGTGACAGTCACCTTTCTGTCATTTTGGATCTCGTGTTTTCAGCAGAGATTCTGCTCTGATTAGAAAGGCATCTAAGGTGCCTGCTGCATGTTTACTTTTATTCATACTCTTTATCTATGTAACCGTCTATGGGTCAACAATACGAGAAAAACAAACTAGGCAGGCTAAGCAGCGCTACAGGGGTTAGGCACCTAAAGAGAAATAGAAAAACCAGAAAACTATTATTACCATCCTTTGCAAACAGTTAAATCTCAGTAAAATCACAATCCCAACTGCACTTATTTTATCGCCTATGGGCAATTTCTGCTACGCAAGGAATCAAGTAACACAGGGCTAAGGCATGACACCAGCCACCCCAAAATCATCTCCACCCCTTAATATTACCCGCTCTTTATCTATTTTATATACATAACAACACAGTCCACACTTTATTAGTTCATAGTTCACAGCACGGGTGCTTTCGAATAACAGTAAAGTCTCAAAAGAGATCATCAAATGCTGTGACGATGAACGGGGCACAATGGAATTGACGTTGGTCTTACCCGCTAGCACTTTGATGTTGGAAATACAACAGCCAAGGGGGGTGGCCCTGCCTTATCCCTGACGGGCCCATACGGGCCCAGCCTTGGCCCGGGCTTCGCCCGGCAAGTCCCGCGCTGCGGGGGTAGAGGCTGCGCTTTATGTGCATAGATGTTCCGGTGCCTCCCTCTCGTCAGCAACACCTGAGGGAACTTGTTAAAATCTAGATTGCGGCGTAAACATTATCGGCGCCATCTTGTCCCTTTTCAGGCTCATATGTACGCGTAAGTAGCAGCCATTTTGAATGCCATGGCCTCTCTGCCAACTGCCGATAGCCAGCGCGTCTCTCTCTCTCCCTCTCTGACCTCGCAAGCATCCCCCGCGCACTGACAGCCCCCGCTCTCACATGCTTGGGCCATAAACCACCCCTTCAGCGCGGCCCTGCCTCGGAGCCACATGCCGTACCCGGCTAACACCTCCCTCCGTCCCTTTCATCATCACGCATCCTTTGATAAACCCCCTTCCTCTGTGCCCGATTGTCCAGCCCGATCCCAGGCCATCACCTGGCCCTGCGGATGCAGGTATTGCCCCATACAGTAGGAAGCTGTCCCGCTTCAAAGGATCTATGACTGATCAAAGCCCCCACACCATGAGATCCGATCAACCGCACACATTCCGGGAATCAGCGGAATATCCAGCTGCGCGACAGTCATCACCTACTGAGATCGGGGTGGGGACTTCTACTGTAAATGTGTGTGGGAACGGGCTTGAAGCGGGGATTCCGAGGATGTCTTTCCGTACTTCAAAGTATTGACAAGAACGTGTTTCGTACAATAAAGCCATAAACCTGTGTATAAGAGGCCAGGCCTCAGAGATGCGGTTAGAGCACCTCGAGAAGATACCCTGTTGTCTGATTTGATGTGTTCTGCTCCGTCGGAATAAACTTCTGTTTCCTGCCTTCCAGTCTCCAGCGCCTGCCTCTTTGTTTGATCATTTCGAGTGGTATGAGAGGCGACTACCGCCGGGCAATACTTAAAGGTTATCGGTTGAAATCTGCCTACCCTTTTACAATTGGCGTCCCAAACGTGGGGCCCATCAGCGACACGTGGATCCAGTGGGAGAGGTCCTGACGACAGAGTGAACGACTGCAACGATCGGGAGTGCACCTGCCCGATAGACCCTCGCCTGGCAGCCGATCATCCGAACTTCACCGGTTCCGAGCAGACCTCTCTCGAGTGATCTACGGTCCTGACTGGGAACCATCAGGAGTGCCGCGGCAATTACGGAGAATAGAGGACGATCCGGCGCTGGAAGCGGAAGACGAGAAACTGTCCATACGGTTCGGGTAAGGTCGTGTAACACGACAAATTGCGAAACGATTGTTTGATTGTTTGAAAATACTAGTATTGCTCATTGATTGTTTTTGAGATATTCTCTGCCTGCAAACGGGGAAGAATAGAAATATTCTCTCTTCCTTTGCAGATAGTGAAGGATAGGTAGCGCGGACCTTTGTCCCCCTTTGTAATCTGTCGTGCCTATTTTTCTCCCCACTGATTGATTGATTGTCCGAACATTGATTGTTCGAAGTTGGTTCTTTTTGAGATATTCTCTGTTTGCAAATAACGTAGAATAAAAATATTCTGTCTAGTCTTTGCAAGTAGTGAAAGGATAGGTAGTGCGGACCTTTGTCCCCCTTTGTAATCTGTCATGCCTATCTTCTCCCCACTGATTGGTAGTTGGTTCAGCCCGGACCGCTTATTAGAGATGAACCATCCAGCTCCGCTGGAAGGCACCCCTAATAAGGACATGTTCACTAAATATGGACTAGTCGCCATAGCCTATAATAAGCTATGGCATAAATATACAAGAAAGGATCAAGAAAGTCAGTGGCCACTGATAGGATCCTTTGATGACGATAAAATAAACGTGCTGAAAACAGCCCTTCGTAACAATAAGACAACGCCCACTATGCTTGATAGTCTCGGCATGTGGCGCAAAGAAGCGGAGCAACGGAAAAAGAGAAACAAAGTTAGATTAGAGAAAGAGCTACGAAAAGCAGCTCACCTAGCTGCTAAAAAGTTAGAGGAAGAGATAAAGGAGAGAGAGGAAGCCAAACAGAAGCAAGAGTCCGAAACATCGGGCCAGTGTCCCGCTAGAACACCCTCTACGCTCTACCCTGAGTTACCCTCGAAACAAGGAGCGAACGATGATTTATTACTAGGTCCCCCAATCATCTACATGCCCCCTCCATACGCCCCTTCCCAAACCTTAGTACAACACCCGCAGCCCCCAAGTACAGGTGAGAATAGTGCCAGGACCTCGGTCCTCACGGCCTCCGTACCGGCCGAGCCCCTTGTACTCAACGCAGCGCAAACAGTAACACTAGATAACCCTGAAACTAGAAGGAAAGATTCCACTAGAATGAACCGATTAAGCAAAGATGAACGAGTAGGGATCGATAAGATAGTGAAGACACTGGTGGAACGAAAAGAGAGTGAGGAATACGTAACGGATAAGTACAATTCGTATGCCAATAGCCACAGACGACACTTTGTTGTGCGATTTTGTTATCACACCCTCAATACCTATGGGGATCGATATCAAGACAAAGGTCCCGAGAGCCTAACGACTCTGTATAGGAAAGTTGACATTGGGGATGAAGGCGAGTGTGATGTGACGGACCCCTTGAAGTTTTCCACCACCTCACTGAACAGAGGCCAGAAACTAACGCTACGACTCCTGTAGCGACCGAACCCCGAACAGAAAAAACTGACACAATGATGCCTATAAAGGAGGCCGCTCCCTACTGGGTTCCCCCAAGAGGACAGGGAACGCATGATGACATTAACCACCAAGATGCGAGAGGAGGGTGCAGCTATCCTTCAGATGGCCCAGTACTATGAACATCAAAAGAATGAGAACGATAGGGCGACTGAGAAAAAGAAAAAGGACCTAAAAGAAAGGGTGATGATCGCACAATTGCAAGGGGTAACAATAGGAAGGGAACAGTACAAAGGAAGTTACCAATCGAATGCTCCTAGAAATCCACCCCCTAGAGACCGTCCATCCGCACCCTACGCTGGACGTAAAGACATCGATGAGAACCAGTGTGCGTTTTGCAAAGGATTTGGTCATTGGAAATCCCAGTGCCCGGTTCTGCAAGAAGCAAACAAAAATAGGGACACAAGAGACGTAGCGGGTGGGCCAAGAAATAGAGGACAGGGACGAGGGTACACGAACGACACCAACAACGACAGGCCAGGCAGACCGAACATGTTTGACCGTCCCCGACAGAACCAGTACCAACAGTCTGACTGCGACAACACCCACGACTTCGCATAGGACTGCCAAGGGCAAGGGAGGGATCCAGTCGAGCTCCATGTTGACCAGCAAGGTCCTTATGTCACCGCTAAGGTCCTGGGTACGAAGTCTCCATTTTTGGTAGACACTGGCGCAACACGTAGCGCGTTATCTAAAGTGACTGATTCCAAGGGCACCCTTGTCTGGCTCACATGTGACATCAATAGGCTTTGATGGAACGCCCTCCACTAATCCCTTGTCCACACTGATCTCCTTTGACTTGGAAAATAAGACCACTGACACAACGTTTTTGCTCTCATCCAACACCCCCGATGCCATTATGGGACTTGACTTATTGAAACATTTCCGAGCTACTATTAGGTGTTCACAAGACGGGGTTCGAGTCATTCTGTACGACAACCCGACTCTGCTCAGACCTTGTCCCACTCGACGCATGTTTTCCATCACTGATGCTGACTTATCCCTACTCGACACTCTACCTCTGTACCAAAACTGACTCGGACGTAGGACGCATGATGATTGACCCCGTGCATATAACTGTTCGACAGGACGCAGTGCTCCCAAAACTTCCACAATATCGGATATCACCCGAGGGCGAAAAGGCATTGGTAAAGATCATCCAGTCCCTGATAGATGCAGGAGTGGTAGAGGAAGTAGTTAGCAATGTTTGCAACAGCCCTATCCTACCCATTGTAAAGAAGCAGGGTGAGGGAGATGAGAAAGCGTACCGCTTCATCATCGACCTACGAGAGGTCAACAAAGTAGTTGTACCTCAGTACCCCGTAGTCTCAGACATCACCACCATTCTGACTCTGATTCTTCCACTGCCACCACTTTCACTGTAATCGACCTCAAGAACGCATTCTTCTCCATCCCCATCCACCCAGACAGCCGCTACCTTTTCGGCTTCACCTTAAAAGCCCGCTCGTATAGATTTTGTAGAGCACCCCAAGGCTACTCTGAAAGTCCCAGCATCTATAGCCAGGCCCTCAAGAGACAGCTGTATGCAGTCCAGTTACCGGATGGAGTGGTGTCGATACAGTACGTCGATGATATCCTTTTGGCGGCCGATACCACTCCACTTGCAGTCACAGCCACCATCCAACTCCTGCACTTCCTCGCGGAAAATGGCCACAAGGTCTCCAAGAAGAAGTTGCAATTCTGCCAACCCCAGGTCACTTACCTAGGCCATCTCTTGTCCAAAGACGGGAGGAAACTTACACCCGATCAAATTCAGACCATCCTAGAAACCCCTGTCCCTAAGACCCAGAAGCAAGTCCGCTCCCTGGTAGGCCTCACCTCCTTCTGTCGACAGTGGTTGCCAAATTTCAGCCTCATTGTGAAACCTCTACTTTCCCTGCTGGCCAAAAATGTCCCTTTCCCGCTCCCTTGGACCCCCGAATGCCAATCCTCCTTCAAAGAACTACGAGACGCCCTTTGTTCTGCACCAGTCCTAGGAACCCCCGATTACACAAAGCCCTTCTCCCTCTACACTCACGAAAGGGAGGGGTGCGCTATGTCTGTCCTGACTCAGTCCATTGGCCCCAAGCAACGCCCATGTGCCTACTTCTCTGCCACTCTTGACCCCGTAGCCAGAGCTTTGCCTGCCTGCCTTCGAGCTGTAGCTGCCGATGCTATCTCTATCCGACAGAGTGAGGGGATCGTTCTCTCAAACTCCCTTACGGTGTTAGTGCCCCATGCGGTCCACACCCTCCAAAACCAGACTAAGACGCAGCATCTGACTAGTGCACGACTGACTGGGTACGAACTGACTCTGCTTGCACCCCACATCACACTGAAAAGATGCACCACGCTGAATCCAGCCACTTTGTTGCCCCTACCTGAGAACGACCCCAATGTATCCCCTATACATGACTGTGTGACCCTCACGGACGAACAGACTAGGAGTAGGGTTGACCTCCGAGACAGTGCTTTTCCAGATCCTGACGGAGAGCTATGGGTGGATGGCTCTTGTATCAAACTCCCAGATGGCACCACCTCAGCTGCTTATGCAGTTACCACAGCCCGAACTGTAGTTGAGACCGCCCGCATCACACAACGATCTGCACAGGCAGCGGAACTGATTGCCCTCACACGAGCGTGTATCCTAGCAGCAGGGACGACAGCAAATGTTTACACAGACAGCCAGTATGCCTTCGGGGTGGTTCATCATTTCGGGCTCTTGTGGAAGGAGAGGGGATTCCTGACCCCACACGGCACACCCATCCTACACGGAGATCTAGTCTCCGCTCTGACTGAAGCGGTCCTCCTTCCCAAACAACTTGCTGTAATCAAATGCCAGGCACACAAAAAGGTGACGGACATCATTGGGCAGGGTAATGCACTGGCCGACATCACTGCCCGGACCACAGCTGAGAATAGGACAATGACACGCATGTATGTGACCAGGTCACAAACAGAAAAATGGAAGGACGCTAGGGAAACTATTAGGGACATCCAGATGGCCAGCTCACCCCACGAACTGACTGAATGGGCACGGGTGGGACTGAAAGACGATGAAGGCTGCTGGCGGACAAAAGACACGAACAAATGGTTGCTACCCAACTCATACCTGATCCCCATACTGACCATGGCACACTCCCCTGCACACATAGGATCTGCCCCTATGGCCGAACTTGTCTCCAAAGTTTGGCACAATGACAAGATCACAGATTCAGCTAAACGCCTAGTCCAACAATGTCTGATATGCCTGCAACACAACCCTGGGAAAGGAACTGTCGTACCCCGGGGAGGGTTTGGGGTCCCCAATCATCCATTTGAAGTCCTACAGATGGACTACATCCAACTAGAAAGATGCCAAGGCCTGAAGTATGTACTTGTTGTCGTGTGCGCATTTAGCAAGTGGGTGGAAGCCTATCCAACTCGCGACAACACTGCCATTGCTACTGCAAAGGTATTACTGAAGGAATTCTTCCCTCGCTACGGCCTTTGTCGAATTTTATGGAGCGACAATGGCCCCCACTTCATAGCCGAAGTCATCCAACTCATCTTGAAGGGGTTTGGTGTCAAACAAAAATTTCACGCAGTCTTCCACCCCCAATCTGCTGGACTGGTTGAGCGACATAATGCCACGTTGAAGCTCAAACTAGCTAAGATAGTGGCTACCACAGGACTGAAATGGCCAGTCTCTCTCCCACTGGCATTGCTATCAATGCGTTCCACCCCCACCAAACACCATTTGACCCCTTACGAGGTCGTTTTCGGCCGACCTGTGAGCATTTGGTCTGCACCAAAACCGACATCCATTCATGACGTCCCGGACGTCCTAATGTCTGACTATTTGTACAATCTGACTAAGACACTGTCTGTTATCCATCAACAGGTGCAGCAGGCCATCCCCGATGCTTCCAGGGGTCCCAGAAACGACCTCCAACCTGGAGACTACGTGTTAATCCGAAACTTCCAGCGTGCAAAGAGTCTGGAACCTCGGTGGACGGGCCCCTGGAAAGTCTTGATCACCACCCGAACAGCTCTTCGAGTGGAAGGGAAGAAACACTGGCTGCACGCACACCATTGTAAGAAAATCTCCTCCACCCTGATGACGACGTGGCCACCCAAGAAGAGCTCCTGAACAAAGACCGATCATCCCTGAGCTGTTACCCTGATACAGAGACACTTGAACTGGCTGAATTCCCCAATCCCACTGTGCCATCCAGAGAAGGGTATAACCTGCGACGAAAGGAGGGAGCTTCGGCTAAGCAGACCACTGACTAAGTTACAATTCTCAGAGCGACGGCCTAACACTACTAAGGCTGCCAGGAGAGAAGCCAAACGAAGTTTGTGGTTCTGCCCGCTACCGAGCCCCTTGAAAATGATGGAAGCGCCCGATACGAAGATGATGGAAGCACCCGACACGAAGATGATGGAAGCAACCGGACATCCGAAGACCCACTACAGAAACCCAAAGACTGACAAAATACACAGCTCAAAGACTATTGCCCTCTTTATCGCCCTTCTCTTTTGCCTCCTCCTCATGATCACCCTCTGGATCGTGGAAGAGAGCGCACCAGCTCATAAGACATTTCTAACTACTGCACAGCCTACCACCATGAAAGAACACTACCTGGTCTCTCTCTCACCTCAACTCCGAGAAAGACGTAAGGAGTTCTGGAACAACTCCTTCGTGCAGTTGCTGCACCAACACAACCTTGCCGCCAATGCCACAAAATGCTGGATCTGTGGGTTGATACCACATGCCACTGGACATTCCATCCCTTTCATCCCTTCACCTTTCTCTGTTCATGGTTCCTGCCTTGCTTGGCTGATCCTCTTGCAAGAGAGTTACAGGGATAATGCCACTTCCAGCAAAACTATCTCGCACTTTTATCATGGGGTCTGGCTGAACAAAACAGGAAGAACTGCTGCTCCCTTTTGCCCTCTGACATCCAATGCCTCTACACTCAACACTCATGGACATCCCTGCCAAAGAACGGGTTGAAATGCAGGTGTTCAACAACCCAGCCAGACCCACCTTCTCTTACCTCCAAAAACGAGCAGCTGCCACCCTGACTGTGACCCTATCTGTCGTCAACATCTCGGGCCTTGTATGCATCGAAGGCCTTGGGACACAGTTGGTGGGCCACAGCACTTGCCGCATCACCAGAACTTTGGACTCAACTGATCCACCCTCTTTCTCACCTCTCCGAACATGTACTTTGTCTGTGGTACAAAAGCCTACACATGGCTCCCAAAGGGTTGGGGAGGTCCCTGCTACATTGCCTTCATCCTTCCAACGACCTATGTGGCCCCAGCAAACCATCATCGACAAAAGCGAGCGAGAGACATTGAGCAAGCCGACTCCACCGGAGCACAGTTCCTGGATGCAATGGAGGGACTTGTTCCACTCTGGGGTCTGATGGCGAACAGCCGTGCCAGCCGACATTTGACCCAGGCAGGTGAAACGACGATGAACATTACAGCTGGCATCCTCACAAGCAATACAGCCGAGCTTCAGGCAGTCCGCCTGGTGGCCCTTCAGAACCGTCTTGTTCTAGACGTTGTTCTAGCGGATCGTGGAGGAGCATGCCGTATCATTGGGTCCAGCTGCTGCACCTACATACCAGACAATTCGCCCTCAGTCTACAAAGCCATTGAACACCTCCACAGACTTTCCTCAGAAGTTCATCAGGAACAAGAAGAATGGTCGCTTGGGAGTTGGTTCTGGAGTGCTGTAAAGGACTGGGGGTGGAGGCTGTTTATGATCATATTGATACTGATTGTCGTAATATGTGGATTCTGCCTGGGTGTTCAATGCTTGCCATCCCTGTGCTCACTTTTTGCTAACTGTATCTGCCCTAAGACTCTGGACTTTGAAGCTGAACACATGAAAGCTTTGTATGATGTAGAAATCTGTAATATGATGGGGATAGACATAGATTGACAAGCTGGCTAGATATGTTGAAAAGGGAGGACTGTTAAAATCTAGATTGCGGTGCCCCTTTGCGGCCCAATCTTTCTCCCGGCTTGGGGGAGGGGCTAGCTGGTCCCGATGAGGACATGGCTTTTGAGCTGCCTGCGGGGGAGCCTGGGGTGGGGGACCTGGGTGTCCCGGGGCTCGGGGGGCCTGAAACGCTGTGTTTTGCGAATGAAGAGACCAGTGAGGGTGAGGAAGCGGCCTGTGTGGTGTTGGGTGGGCCGGCTGAGGGCGGGCCCCTAGACCTGTCAGTGGGCCCCAGGGCCAGCACCCCGGTACTGCGGAGAGCTGGGGGTGTACATGCCGGGCAAGTGGCGCGGGGCGCAGGACGGAGGAGGCCGGGGCCACCGAGGGGGTTGTTCCCTGGAGTAGCATGAGGGGTTGGGGCCCAGGGGCTTCTGCCCTCCATTGTTGGGCAGGTGGGAGGCCATGGACATGGAGTCCAAGATTAGGGAACAGAGGTTGTTGGTCCAGGAGGCGGATGCCAGGTTGGGTGAACTGGAGAACATGAGGGCGGGGCCACCTGGGGGGGCGGTTTAGAGGGCCTGCCGACCCCTACGTCCGAGGAGGAGTTTTGGGCGGAGCAGGAGGAGGCTGCGAAGAGGGAGGGGGTCCGGGGGGGCATGCAGGGTGGCGCGGGTGCTAGGCGGGGTCAGTCAGGGCCAGCCAAGACGGCGGTGGGGCTCAGCAATGCCAGAGCCCGCCCGGGTTGGAGCGGCCCAGGGGGTCAAGGGGGATCCCAGCTTGCTGAGGTCAGCAGAAGGGTGGGAGGCTCGGCGGAGCGCAAGATAGCTCCTGGACACCGCCTTGAAGCAGTAGGGGAGTCGGCGGCGGCTCTCCCTCCGACGCGGGATCGGGCTTCGGCGTCTGGTGTGGATGGATGGGCAGGGAGTGGTGTGTCAGTACAGAAGGGAGTGAAACGGGCCGTGCGTGAGGTGGAATGGAAGCCTGTGGAGGATGAGTGGGACTTGGAAGTGGACTACGGTGCAGAGAGTGACGAGTTGGAGGAAGGTGAAGTGAGAGATGACGTGGGCAGGATGGCTGATGGACGGCAGGGCAACAGTGGACTTGGTGTCTTACAGGCCCCTAAGAAGAAGACCGGGAAGACGAGAGGATCGGTGGTGAAGAACAGCAGCACAGAGTGCCGGCCGGGTCCGGTGCCAGCCACATTGACAGGTGAGGGCGCCTTGTGGGCTGCTTGGGAGGGGGACCAGAACGGTGGCAGGAAGAAGGCGTGCAGGTCTGTCGGAGTGGGGGAGGGGTCTGTGCGGGACGCGGGGACAAAAGGGGCTAAGGAGGTGGCGCTTGCGATGCCAGGTAAGCAGGTGGTGACGGCAGGGGTGCAGACGGACAAGCAAGGATTAGAGGACCAGTCGGAGGGTACCGGGGACAAGGAAGAAAAAGGGGGGAACAAACACCAGAAGAAGTTGCCCTATATGGGCTTGGGTATGCCTTTGGGGTCCCATTTGTCCGAGAAGATTAAGAGTAGGATCTGGAGACATGAATATGTCGATGTTTCAAGCTGCTACACAGGGAGGTGCAGGCCAAGGAGGGCTCCAAGGAGGAGGAGTGGGAACTGACTAGGAGGCCTCGGGTCCCTGTCAATATGGAAAATTGGACATCGGCGTTTTTGATATACGCCAGCATTTACTGCGAAAAACACCTGGATAGGGCTATCCCGTTGTTCAAGTATATGGACATTATTAGGAAGGTGCAGCTACAGTTTGCAGGTTTCGCATGGCTAAGCTATGATGAAGAGTTTAGGGCGCGAGTCGATGTGAACCCTGACAAACCATGGGGTGAGATTGATCAAGATGCAGTGGATGGCGTTGACGCATTCGTCCGCCTCCACGCACACGGCTAGTGGTTTGCCGGTGCCTTATCGGTCCTTTCCAGCGCGGCCCGCCCAATCTGGGGCAGGAGGAGTGGTTACTCCTGCAGGACACACGGCCCCTGGGGCCAAACAGGGAACCAACACAACAGGTGCCTGCTGGAGCTACAATAAGGGATATTGCTTGCGATACCCTTGTAAGTTCAAGCATGAGTGCTCTAAGTGCGGCGGGCGTCACGCGGTCACTCAATGTCTCACCCTGGCCACGCCTTCGGAACAGTGGCGAAACTCCAATGCAAAAGGTAGGGGACAGCCTGGCGCGAAGGGCGCCTACTCTGGTTAGGGTGGAAGCGATGGCCCACTGGCTTGCGTGTTACCTGTTGTATTCTCTTAATTTGTTACTGCTTGCTTTTCCCTTTAAATAGAACATTCTAACTTTGCTGATGTCACGATGCAACTTGGTGCTCTTGTATTCTCTTACTGCCAGTTGCTCCTGAGCCTTTAATGGGAACACCAGCTTCTACTCTGTACTTCTATTAAATCATCTCAACTACTTGTAAGGCTTCCATGACCTTTTATCTTCGATTATATCAGATGGCGACGAGGATGGGGGACGAGATGATCAGGGATCAAATGATCGTTCAATGTAAAAACAAGAAAATGCAGGAAAAACTTTGTAATCGATGATGTATCAAACAGGGTAATTATGACTTACATGCCTGTGTATACCCACCACAAAGAAATACAGGCATGTAAGTCATAATTACCCTGTTTGATACATCGTCTTTTTGAAAAACTGTTGCTTTTGATAGATTAAGAAAGACGCAATGAATTTCTGTTGATATGTTTCTTAATAATATCAATAATGTATGCCTGAATGTCTATCGCAGTATCAAGTTACACACATATACTTTACTTTTACAGTGTTATTCCCTGATGAAGGGCTCAAAATGCAGCCCGAAATGCATTGGATTCTATGTACTATAATGATGCCTCTATGATGATGATAAACTCGAAAGCATATGAAATTGAATATACTTGAATCAAGATGAACATTGATAAATAAATGAAACTATAAACTGATTTAATGGTGTGGAATCCTCTGTTGTTAAGAGGAGACAAGAGTGTTCCCAAGGGGATGGTCCCAGTGACCCACTGGCATCACATTTTGTATTATTACTGCCAAAATATTAACCTCATTTGATACTAAGCTGAAGTCGGTGTTGACGGTTGATGCCAGCGCCGTTGGTATTGGTGCCGTGTTAGCGCAGGAACATGATTCAGGATTGAGGACAGTAGCTTTTGCGTCAAGGACACTTGCCAGTTCAGAAAGGAATTCTTTTATTATTGAACGCGATGCGTTGGCAGCCGCTTGGGGCTGTGAGTACTTCAGAATGTACTTGTGGGGATTTGAGTTTAAGATGTTGACAGACCATAAACCGTTGATCAAATTATTGTCTCCGGGTGGTGCAGGAAAAGGGTCAGCGAGGTCAGCTAGATTAGCTGCTAGACTTCAGGAGTTCTTGTATAGGGTGGAATATATTCCCGGGTGGAAGAACGGTCAGGCGGATGGCTTGTCTAGGCTTCCCTTACCTTGGGAGGTTGTAGACAAATTGGGTGTTGAAGCTATGCAATCGGAAGGATCTGTAGCAGCTATAGATGAATTGGTGGATATTTGCACTGGTGCTATCAACAAGAGCAGATGGAACTCTTGTATGGCTAATGATGAGGTTTTGAGGTGTGTGAGGGAATTGATTGTGAAAGGTTCTAGGAGAGAGAGTATCCTACCTTTGGGTGTACTTCCTTATGTGAAGATTTCGGAGGATTTGTCCATTTTAGATGTTGAGGGAAATGTTATCATGAAGGATGACAAATTCATTCCGCCTCAGGAATTAAGGGTTGTCTTGTTTAAGTTGGCACACGAGGGACACCTGGGGCAATCTCTTACGAAGAGGAGAATTAGGGAGTACTTCTGGTGGCCAGGTATGGACCAGCAGGTCTCAGGCTTCCATGACCTTTTATCTTCGATTATATCATTACCCTGACAGGGAGGTTGCGTTGAAGCTGCAGTGGGGGTTCACTGAGGGTTTTAGAGTGGGCTACCAAGGACCGAGAGTGCGGCGGTGGGCAGATAACCCTAAGTCAGAGAAGGAATTTCCGGAGGTAGTGGCAGCTAAACTGCAAAAGGAAGTGTTGGAAGGCAGAGTGGCGGGCCCCTTTGTGGACTGGCCCTTGGAGCATCTCATTGTTTCTCCACTGGGCGTGGTGCCTAAGAAAGAGGAAGGGGAGTTTAGGATGATACATCACTTGTTTTGGCCGGAGGGCCAGTCCGTTAATGATTTCATAGCGGAAGTAGACTCCCGGGTCCTTTATGCGTCGGTAGATGATGCTATTCGCTTAGTGCGAATGAGCGGGCGGGGGGCGGAAATGGCTAAATTCCCGCCCCCCTTGATGTCGGCGAAAGGCCGACATCAAGTCGGCCTTTCGCCTGCTGCCGATTCATCCGGCGGATTTTTCTTTGTTAGGTATGCAGTTTGCAGGGGTCATCTATGTGGACAAGTTCTTGCCCATGGGGTGTGCCATATCCTGTGCGCTTTTTGAAGTATTTAGTACATTTCCAATGGGCTTTTAGTCAGATTAGCGGGGACAAGGCTGTGACACACTACTTGGATGATTTCCTTTTCATTGGCAGCGAGCAAGCGAGGGATTGTGGCAGGGCCCTGTCACATTTCCAGGTCATGGCGCAGAACTTCGGGGTTCCCCTGGCGCCAGAGAAGACTGCTGGGCCTAGCTCTTGCCTGACATTTTTGGGGATCGAGCTGGACTCCGTTTTGTGGAGGGCTTGTCTTCCCCGTGAGAAAGTTTCGGAGATCCAGGCATGTCTGCTTTGGGCGATTGGGGAGAAGAGGATTGCGCTGCGCGCTGTGCAACAGCTTTTAGGGTTCTTGAACTTTGCATGCCGCGTAGTGAGAGCAGGGAGGACATTTTGCAGGAGACTCGGCATGGCCATGTCGGGTGCAGTGTTGCCACATCACAGGGTCCGGATCTCCATGGGGGTGCGGGCTGACTTGAGGACTTGGTGGACATTTCTTTCTGACTTCAATGGGGTGTCTCTGGACTTTGTGGAGGAACGGACGGTGTGGCAGATTCAGATCTTTTCAGACGCAGCAGGGACGGCAGGTTTTGGCCTGTTTTGGGATGGCAGGTGGTGCGAGGAGGAATGGCCGGCCCACTGGTTGCGGCAGGGGCGGAGCATTGCTTTCTTGGAGTTTTTTCCTCTGCTGGTGGCGCTGGATGTGTGGGGCGATGAATTTCGGAACAGGTCAGTGTTGTTTCATGTGGACAACATGAGGGTGGTTGAGTTGGTCAACCGGCAGAGGGCAAGAGATTTGCAAGTGTTGCGGCTGCTGAGGGGGTTTATGCTGCTTTGTTTGAAGCTGAATGTGATTTTCAGAGCCAAGCATGTCCCTGGGGCGAATAACGACATTGCGGATGCTTTGTCCCGTTCGCAGTGGCAGTGGTTCCGGAGGTTGGCGCCTGGAGAGGACCTGCACAAGACCAGACTGCCGGCCGGCGTTTGGGCCTTGGGGGAGTGAGAGTGTTAGGCCTGGTGGAGAGCTCTGTGGCGGCATCAACGAGGAGAACGTACAGGCTGGCATGGGATGAGTTTGTTTCTTTTATGGGGGGGCGAATGGAAACAGCTGGGGGGGTTCGCCCGGTGATTGAGCAGGGAGTTTTGCAATTTGTTCTGCACTGTATTGACAGGGGTTTGTCGGCTGCAACGATTTCAGGAAAACTGGCGGGATTGTCCTTCTATGCCAGTTTGTTTTTTAGTTTTGACCCTACAAAAGATGGAGTTATTGGAAGAATGCTACGGGGTTGGGGTAGGGAGAACAGGAGGGGGGGAGTGTTGAGGGAAGCGGTGACATTCGAGTTGTTGGTTCGAATTGTTGAGGTGTTACCGTTATGTTGCTATGATGGGTTTGAGGCTTGTTTATTCAGGTTGTGCATGGTGTGGATGTTTTTTGGGGCTTTTAGGGTTTTGGAGTTGTTGGGGACAAGGTCCTGTGGTGGTAGGCGTTTTGAGGAAGTACGTGTGGAGGCGGGACGTTCGGGTATTTGGTTGAGCCAATCTAAAACGGATCAGTTGGGGAAGGGCAAATAGGTTTGGCTCTGTGAGAGCGGATGGGACGGTGTGTGTCCGGTGAATGAGTGGAGGTCGTTTGTGGGCCGGGTACAGTTGTCGGGAGGTGAGATATTCTGCCATGAGTCCGGGGCCAGGGTCACGGCGGTGCAGTTGTTGGCGGTTTTGCGTAAGGCAGTGAGCAGTTTGGGGCTGGATCCAGTTGGGTTTGGGACCCATTCTTTTAGAATAGGGGCGGCTACTGCAGCGGCACGGTTGGGGTGGTCCTGGGACAGGATACGTCAGATTGGTAGATGGCGGTCACGATGTTGTGAGAGATATGTCAGGAAATAGGTGGGGTCCTTGGGGGGGGTGGTAGGTGGTTGCAGAGACAGTATTGCTGGGATGTGTATTAATACCTTTTTCTTTCGTAGGTTGCGTGGGCGGACCGGGGACCAAGACGGTCACATGGATTGTGGGGCATTCCTTTGTGCACTGGGCCTCAAAATATGTGGAGCAGCAGGTGTACGGCCGTAACCTGGGACTCAATGGACTCCATCATGAGGTGCACTGGTGGGGCAAAGGGGGGATGCGATGGGGGGCACTTTTGCCCTGGCTCGCGAAGATGGTCCCACAGAGGGGATGCCCGGACTTGTTGATCATCCACTTGGGGGAAAATGACTTGGTTCAGCTGTCGGGTTTGGCGCTCTTGCAGCTGATGCAGAGGGATCTGGAGGTCATGAATCTCAAGTTATCTGGGGCCTGCATTGCTTGGACTGAATTCATCCCCAGGAGCGTGTGGAGGGGTGCGATTAAACATGGGGCAGTTGAGAAGGCTCATAGGAAATTGAACAGGGCAATGCGGGTTTTCTGTGAGGCGAAAGACATTAAGGTGATCTCTCATCCTGGACTGCGATTGGAAGAAAGGTTGCTTTTTAGGGACGATGGAGTGCATCTTTCGACGCTTGGGAATGCGTATTACATGATGGAAATGCGTGACGTAGTGAGCAAGTTGTGGAATGAAGCGATCTGTTGCCGTAGGGATGTGTGAGGGTGTGGAGTCGAAAGATGCACAGGACTAACTGGGGGGGGGGGCAGGTAACCGCCCTAAAGGGGGTTCCCTGGTTGGTGGTATTTGGGAGGGGTGGGGGAGTCACTAGCGGGCGCACCCACCTCTCGTGGGGGGGAGGAGTGAATGATGGGAGGGGCGACTGGTGGCATGATAGTAGTGCCAGGATGTGTAGAGAGATTGGAGGTAAGGTTGAAGAACGGAAGGTGGAAGGAAAGGCGAGTATGATGATGGAGTTTGGTGTTGGGGGGGAGATGTAGTTGATGTTGATTATTGTTGTGGTTAATGTTGTGCAGCCTGGTCCTAATAAATGGCCTTTTACGCTTAACAACAGTGTGGCCTGATTATTCCGCGATGGAGGGCCCCGGGGGAAGCGAAGACGCAGTCTAGTCTTCCCCCGGGGTCTTTCGCGCAGGGAGGGCCAGGCTGTGGGTTGGGGGCGTGGTTGGGGGGTGGGTATAAAGAATGCAGGGAGAGGAAGCACTTCCTCTTCCTGCATTCTGGCATTGCTGGGTGGGAGTAGTTAGTTTTCTGTGGCCACCCACCCGCCCTACAAGTTTTAGGGTTTGGGGTAGGGTTGGCAGAGCGTTCCAGTTTAGGACGGGCTGCGGTTTGGCGGTATTTGGGAGGGGTGGGGAGTCACTAGCGGGCGCACCCACCTCTCATGGGGGGGAAGAGGCGACTGGTGGCATGAGAGTAGTGCCACGATGTGTAGAGAGATTGGAGGTAAGGTTGAAGAACGGAAGGTGGAAGGCAAGGCGAGTATGATGATGGAGTTTGGTGTTGGGGGGGAGATGTAGTTGATGTTGATTATTGTTGTGGTTAATGTTGTGCAGCCTGGTCCTAATAAATGGCCTTTTACGCTTAACAACAGTGTGGCCTGATTATTCCGCGATGGTGGGCCCCGGGGGAACGAAGACGCAGTCTAGTCTTCCCCCGGGGTCTTTCGCGCAGGGAGGGCCAGGCTGTGGGTTGGGTGCGTGGTTGGGGGGTGGGTATAAAGAATGCAGGGAGAGGAAGCACTTCCTCTTCCTGCATTCTGGCATTGCTGGGTGGGAGTAGTTAGTTTTCTGTGGCCACCCACCCGCCCTACAAGTTTTAGGGTTTGGGGTAGGGTTGGCAGAGCGTTCCAGTTTAGGACGGGCTGCGGTTTGGCGGTATTTGGGAGGGGTGGGGAGTCACTAGCGGGCGCACCCACCTCTCATGTGGGGGAAGAGTGAATGATGGGAGGGGCGACTGGTGGCATGAGAGTAGTGCCAGGATGTGTAGAGAGATTGGAGGTAAGGTTGAAGAACGGAAGGTGTAAGGAAAGGCGAGTATGATGATGGAGTTTGGGGTTGGGGGGAGACGTAGTTGATGTTGATTATTGTTGTGGTTAATGTTGTGCAGCCTGGTCCTAATAAATGGCCTTTTACGCTTAATAACAGTGTGGCCTGATTATTCCGCGATGGAGGGCCCCGGGGGAAGCGAAGACGCAGTCTAGTCTTCCCCCGGGGTCTTTCGCGCAGGGAGGGCCAGGCTGTGGGTTGGGGGCGTGGTTGGGGGGTGGGTATAAAGAATGCAGGGAGAGGAAGCACTTCCTCTTCCTGCATTCTGGCATTGCTGGGTGGGAGTAGTTAGTTTTCTGTGGCCACCCACCCGCCCTACAAGTTTTAGGGTTTGGGGTAGGGTTGGCAGAGCGTTCCAGTTTAGGACGGGCTGCGGTTTGGCGGTATTTGGGAGGGGTGGGGAGTCACTAGCGGGCGCACCCACCTCTCATGGGGGGGGAAGGGGCGACTGGTGGCATGAGAGTAGTGCCAGGATGTGTAGAGAGATTGGAGGTAAGGTTGAAGAACGGAAGGTGGAAGGAAAGGCGAGTATGATGATGGAGTTTGGTGTTGGGGGGAGATGTAGTTGATGTTGATTATTGTTGTGGTTAATGTTGTGCAGCCTGGTCCTAATAAATGGCCTTTTACGCTTAACAACAGTGTGGCCTGATTATTGCGCGATGCACGGAGATGTTCCGGTGTCTCCCCCACGTCAGCAACACCTGAGGGAACTCGCGTTTCACCCTGGATATTGTAGTTTTCCACAGGGGGTAGTGTGGGATACAGTGGCGCTGTGAGCAGTAGAATGCCCTGGAACAACTGTCCCCACCGGAGTAAGGCGTCTGCAGCAGGCATCAGAGGTAGCGTCAGGGAAAAGCGTTGGTAGCAACAACGGGAAGTACATGCCAAACGTCTATCCCCCCTTTGCAGGGACTGACCTACCTATAAGTCCCAAGCAGATTGTTCCCCAAGGCTGCAACACTGTTTGTGCCACCCTGTGAGTGACAAAGTACAAAATTGACTCCCAGCATGCCGTTGTAACACCGGAAAGGCAGTTTTAAAACTGCTAGTCCGACTTTCGCTTTGACTCATCAGGCCTCATGCCCACCCATTGACAGGGTGTGGATGAATGGAGCATTATTGTACTTATAATGCCATGTTTCACACAGGTTGTCTTTCCAAACTAATGTTACATCAAGCAGGTTTTACTGTAATCCTGAATATCGCAACCAGTGACTGGGAAGCAAGAGGGTTAACCTTTCGCCCCGGTATGCTCGGGCACGGCTTTAGAAGGCTACATTTTATTGACTTCTGTTCCATGTGCACTGCCACTTGCACCAGCGTTGCTGTATTATGCAGCAGGTGCCAAACCAGCATCATATACTGAGGACTACCAGGTTGTTATCTCCTCTCCACTTGCCCCTTTGCCTTTTTACCCTGCACTACTCTACTCCAAAGGCTTCACCTAAATTCTATCAGTACAGTACCTAAATTATGCCATCATAGACTGGAGGGTGATCAGTTGACACTGTAGAAATGACCTGCCGGTGTGCATCAACACGTGCATCAACACTTTAGTAATTTGTAGCTAGGAAACAGTTATGCAGAAGATAGATTATGTGACAGGTGCAGTAACTCCATAATTATGTGGTGAAAATCTCAGCTGCGGAATTGCCTATATCCAGTGGCCTTGATTCAGGTGCATTCTCGCAATCCCGCTGATGCATTCCCATGGAATATTGTGTTCTTACCTTCAACTGGTCAATATGCTCTTCAGTAGGGGTTGCTGTTCGCTGAACCACATTGTTTCCCTTAATTCTATCAAGGTATTTATGTACAATATAAATTTAGGGCCTGATTAAGATGTCGGATGGAACTCAGTCCAAGGCAGCAGGCGGAGGGACTTACAGACACTTCCGATGGGCTGAGCCTGTCAGACCATCGGTCGGAGTGTAATACTCTACAATAGGGGCAATGCCTGCTCAGGCACCGCCGTAAGGATTGCAAAGTCCCTTTCAGACAGCCTTTCCATGGAAGGCTATCGTAAAGGCCATAGAAAGGCTATCAGAAAGGGACTTTTGGGGCCCCTAGCAGGGTCCCCATCCCACCTAGGCCTCCGCTATGTGGCATAGGTTCTCAACGTTTTCACTTTCACTGCAGCATTAGCATTCCTGACAGGTGTATAGAGAAATTACAAGCATCTGGTCACCCAATGAGATCCCCAATCTCATAGTTGTACTCATAGCATTGCCACAAACTGCTTCACAGCCAGGACAAACAATAACGGAGATAAGGGGTATCCCTGACGGGCGTCCTTGATAAATATCCAAATTGCGGTCCCCTCTCTTGACTCGAGCCATGGGGTTGGTGTAGAGAAGGCAAGTCCTACCGAGCAATTGTGCACCGTGGCGAAAGAATCAAAGCTCCGAGAACATGTATTCCCAATTTGCCAAATATAATACTTGTTCTAGGTCAAGTGATAGACATGGCGAGCTAGGCCACTTCCGGGGTGCCTCCTCCATTGCAAAATGGAGGCATCTGGTCTTCAGTGTGGTGTTTCGCCGTGGGATAAACCCATTTTTGTCGGAATGGACCAAATCTGGTTGGATGGGCAAGATTAAGGTTTCAGTCATTTTTTTACAAATGTTTTTAAAATATTAATTTTTAAATCAAAGGTTGCATAGTGTATTCATTGTAAGTAGTGTTGTGTAATAAGAATTAAGACTTTTTTCAATACTTTTTAAATAGTAGTCTCTAGTGTTAAATTACCTCCATGGTAAAGACATGCATGGTAAACGTATGTGTGGTAAATGTAGTTTCTATTTTATTCTATGCAAATGCGTTGTTTAAGCATGCGTGGTAAAATGTAGGTTGAAAAGGCATGCATGGTAAATCCATGCATTGTAATGCCATACAACGTTTTACCAGGCCTTGTAATCTCTTAGGGTGCATAAGCTAACTTCTGGCTTATACTTTATAGGCATTAACTACATGCTTTCTCGAGTGGCATTTAGAGAACCCCCGTTCACTACTGAAAGACAATGTTGGGAATTAATATATAAAGATATTGTTATGCAAGGTAGAGAGTCCTTAGCTTGAACAACGGGATAAAAAAAACAGTAATTCGATACTGTGACGTAGCAGCAGTGGTTAAAATAACTTGTTAACCACTGTTGTTACGTCATAGCAGCGAAATCGAGGCTACACTGGCTGAGCTCTCTGATAGCCTGCTAGAGCAGCTCTGGAAAGCAGGAAGCACATCACCTGGATGGGAGAAGAAGGGAAGGCAAAGAGAGTGGTGGATGTGGAAGACAGGAGGCCGTGGATTTATTTTTATTTTTTGGGGGACAGGTAGGAGAGGCCATGGTATGTATGACTATCCTATTATTCCTCTGCCCTTGCACAGCAGTTGAAAGCCGGGGCAGGGGATTTTGGAGCCCATACCTAACATAAACTTATAGATGGGTAAAAAGTGAATTACAGGGAAGTTTTTCACTTCGGGTTCTGAATAACATCATAGACAACTTAAGCTTCACTCTCGTTGTTTATTTGACGTCACTCAAAACCCATTGGTGAATAACATCCCCTTAATTCACTGTTACCCATCTGTAATTCCATATATTATTTCGCTTTTGTTTAGGACGTCACACCACCCTTCTAGCTATTCTAAGTATTGTAATTAACAGGCTATACTATTTCCTAATTTAATGGTGCTAGGTTTCCCAGTCTCCCAATGATGGAAGACTGACTTGCCCTTACAGGAATTCAAAACGTTGACCTGCAGATCTCATCAGATGTCGGCCATGAGTGTTACTTTACTGAGCCATCTTATTTCAATCTACTGCAAAGAGAACAGAAACATTTGAGATAACAACCAGAGTATTGCATCATTGTTCTAGTAACTCCATATGTCGCTGCTGTGGTTTGTGTCAGGATACCCCTCGTGTAGTGCTCGAAGTGGTGATATACAAGTCCTAGTACGCCTTGTCCCGTAGTACCTAGGGGCATATCAGCAAGGGCCTGGGATAATTATCGCTCAGCGTGCTTAGCGCGAGGATAATTATCGCAGGCTAATGCTGAATTTTCTCATTGAGATAGCATGCTATCAGCAACGCTTATCTCAACAGCGATAACATTCCAGGCTCAAGCTGCCAAATGTGCGATTATCGCTGGAAATCCAGCGATAATCGCACAATGTTTGGTGATAGCTTGATGATAGGGCAAGGCAGACTCGGCCATGATATCCACCTTCCATTGGATATCACGGCTAAGTCAGACTGAAAGCAGGCGTAAGGAAAATAGCGATAACCGCAGTTAGCGCTACTTTTCATATCGCTGTGCATGTTAGCGTGCAGCTTGATAATTGGAGAAATGTCGGTTAGTGACATTTCTCTCGTTAATTTTGGGGGGAACTCCCAATTTGCATCTCATTAAAGATGCAAAGCTGGGTGTTAAGGGAAAAGGCGCTGAGGCATGCGTTCACGCGATAGCCTGACCTTGCTAATAGTGCGTACAATTATCTCCGCTTTCCGGCCGAAAAGGGCCGCTAAAGAGGCAATAATTATCTTAATGATATGACCCCTGGTTGCTTCTGAGAAGTGCCGGTACCCACTGGTAGTCTCCCATTAAAACCGTTAGAGCAGTACTGAGAAGTGCCAATATCATCTCTTCCAAGTTGAAAAAGCACAGGGAATGAGTTCCTTATAGTACCTGCCATTTAAAGCACTACCCTTGCAAGGAAAGTTACAGCGCCAATTGGTCACATCACATGGAGTGAGGTTCAGATTTGCTATTTTAAGGCTTGGTCTGTGACACGATTTTAAACTTTCTAGGATCATATAACGTGGTGGAGCTGTTGCACAACATTACACAAAAGAACACAATAACTGCACAATAGTGCAACACCATTAAAGAATTACACAAATCAGACAGAGTAGACCAAAATGCAACACAACATAACTACTACAACTTAGCAACGTTACCCCAGTGCAACACAATGACAAAAAACTACAACAACAAAGCCGCACTGTTGCATAAAAACCATGCAAAACATGAAGAGGGAGTAATAAATTAACCACATTGACACGTTAGCAAGTTAACAAAACAGCACAACACAACACAAACAGGAGCAAACCGCACAAAAATGAAACACGACACAATACAAAAGACACAACAGTTGCATTGTTGTTCATCACTGCCAACCTGGCTTGTGACATCAGTACCCGCTCGCTCTGTTTAATGTGACGTCGCTGCCACATTTCTGAATGGATGGAATTCTTATAGTTTGGTTCTTGGCAGTCGGTGCCCACGCAGGTGAGAGCTGGGCACATCCTGCTCACAGAATTACAACGAACTCGCTCGAGCTGTTCCGATCGCCGTATTTGGGGTAGGAAGAGAGTTCATGTTTCCTTGTAAGGAGAGGATTGCACCGGCTCCAAGTTGGATTAAATGTTTTTATCTATTTTCATTTTTTGCTTTCTTTGGAATCCGCTTTAGGAATTTACTCAGATCTTGGCAGTTTGAGGAGCCTTGAACTCTCTAATTCCATCTCAGCGAAGGATGCCAGCTTGTAAACGGTTTTGCCCCAGACATATCTGGAGCAGACCTTCGGAATATACACATGATGTAGTAGAGCTGTGCTGGCATGTCGGACATAAACGAAGTGGGATTGTTTATTTAAGGGCTATTTGCTTCAGTAGAGCCATGTATATTTTAAATACCACTATTATTGTCTGTCGGTAAACAGAGTCGTCTTAATATAGCGCGCGGTACCCTGCCGGTCCGTGTGCCCTGAGCGCTCCACGCTACCCATCCAGGTGCCCCGTCTCCTACAACAGCCTCTTAATGCTGTGCATACTTCCCACGCTGTCTCTCCATCTGTCTCGGCTCCCACCCGGTCCATTCACTTACCTAAACTCCTCCCACAGGTCATGTGCTCAAGCTCCCCACGTCCACGTGAGAAGAACTCCTCTCACTGCCTGTCCATGTACCACCATCACCTCATGCTGCCCACGTGCCACAAGCCCCCAACACCGGCTCTTCATGTTTCACAAGTTCCTCACGTCATCTGCCCTTGGGACACGTACTTCTTCCTCACACTGCCACCAGTGTCAGCTCCTCGCGCTGTTCACCAGTACAAATTAAGGACAAACGTCTTGAGCTGTTTCTGTTCGCACCCGCAGTTCCACTCTGAGGGCGCGATTCATAGAGGTAAACTTACACTTTTGTGTAAGTATATTTCGATAATCATAAATGTAAACTTAGACCAAAAGTCTAACTTTACTACTTTTCGGTATTCACAAAGGTACATTACTACTAGGAAAGTTAAACTTTAGGTCTAAATTTACCTTAGTTAGAATTTTGGTCTAAGTTTACTATTGTGAACACCAAAAAGTAGTAAACTTACACAAAAGTCTAATTTTACCTTTGTGAATCGGGCCCAAAGTCGTTCTCACTTCGTTCCTTTAAGTTCTCTACTTTGACCAGCCTTCCATTCTGTCCAGTAATCCCGATTTGAGCACAAATTTGGATGGAGCTAATGTAACACATTTTCTGCTACACACATTTTGCTAGGTAGAAACTAGTGAAATTTATTTTGCCACACATTTAGGATTTTGCCGCTCTGAAGCCAGGATTATCGTTTTATCTTCCATTCCGAAGTATGGAGAGCAGAATAGGATGTAATGACATAGTCAGCAAATATTGCGAGTATGTGGATTGAGGGTTTAGGTCTTTATCATCCTATGGACTCCGACCCCCGCCATAGATCAACAAAGTATGCAGACAATAAATAGCTCGAAGTGCAAGTGGAAATGGGGTGAACAACTATTTTTCCAGCTGTCCAAGGATGATGCAGAGTAATATGCTGCCATTAAAACGTTTCACACCTAAGATCCTATTAGTGGGGGATAGTAGGACCTTTTTCCATTTCTAGTTGAGTCACCTCCTGCTTTAACAACAACGACTGCCCCCACCTGGTGAAGAAGAATCTTGGTGCTAAATTGCTTATTTTTTTCATGAAACCCAGGGCAGCAACCAAAGTTGCGGCACTGCATTTTGGGAATGGGAGAGAGCAGGACAGTGCCATATCTACTAACATATGATGCTGCTTTTATCGTCCCCATGTGGGTTCCCTTTCTTGCTTCCTACTTCCACGCACACTCCTTTGCACCATTGTGCAACGGCGTCTGTGTGTATCTACCATAGGTTTGGTATTGGAATGATACTCTACAGTTCCATCCACAGCAATAAAGATCTGAACAGCAACTGGACATGCATGGAATAACTGCCCCGTGCTGATGGAAAAGGGAAGATTTTAATATAGTCCACCAGTGCATGTCCCGACAAGCTACGTGCTACAACTGACTCTTGACATCTCACAATGACAATCAGATATGGGAGAATATTAACAAAGCTCATTCAATATATCTCCTGGATAAGTTCACGAGTGATAAGCCGCATTCTAGAAATCCATTAACATAACATATCATCTTCATTTCTTCCTCAAATCTATGCCTGCTCAGGACAATAAACTTTAAACAAAATATCTCAGAATGGACAACACAGTTCAGTAATCCTTAAAGTGCACTATGATCATCAGACATGCCCTTAAGGTACCTGCAGAGCTGCTCAAAGCTACCAAGTTACTGAAAACCATAAACTGCATGCCTCTCCACCATACTGCTAAGAGCTGCCTACAATGAAACAATAACCACACCTCTGTGGTAATCAAAAGCAACATAAAAGCACTTCCACATAGGATCAAAAAACGACAACACCCTTCCAAATACATACTCTACACCATGGATACTCACAAACATTTGCCCAGGGGCCAAAAAGTTTGTTCTGTGATGTGACAGAGGGCTACACTGATGCCAGCTGGGTGGCAGTGAGAGGCTAGGGGATGGGGGTGGGGGGTGGGTGCCGCTCGCAGTCGAGGCGTGAGGTCAGAGGTGTGTGACTGCTTCCCTGCCACTGAGAGGAAACAGACCAGCGATTTGGGGGAGATTAATACCGGATTGCGCAGGCAGCGGGACTGCGAGTCCCAGTGGACAGTGCGGCGCCCAACCGGCCGCACCTGGCGACTCTTCCCGCCCCGCCCCCAAAGTCCTCTTCACGACTCGCGGCCCCCGCTCCGCGGGAGCCGCTCGCAGTCGAGGCGTGAGGTCAGAGGTGTGCGACTGCTTCCCTGCCACTGAGAGGAGACAGACCAGCGATTTGGGGGAGATTAATACCAGATTGCGCAGACAGCGGGACTGCGAGTCCCAGTGGACAGTACGGCGCCCAACCGGCCGCACCTGGCGACTCTTCCCGTCCCGCCTCCAAAGTCCTCTTCACGACTCGCGGTGTAGAAACTAGTGAAATTTATTTTGCCACACATTTAGGATTTTGCCGCTCTGAAGCCAGGATTATCGTTTTATCTTCCATTCTGAAGTATGGAGAGCAGAATAGGATGTAATGACATAGTCAGCAAATATTGCGAGTATGTGAATTGAGGGTTTAGGTCTTTATCATCCTATGGACTCCGACCCCCCGCCATAGATCAACAAAGTATGCAGATAATAAATAGCTCGAAGTGCAAGTAGCAATGGGGTGAACAACTATTTTTCCAGCTGTCCAAGGATGATGCAGAGTAATATGCTGCCATTAAAAAGTTTCACACCTAAGATCCTATTAGTGGGGGATAGTAGGACCTTTTTCACTTCTAGTTGAGTCACCTCCTGCTTTAACAACAACGACTGCCCCCAACTGGTGAAGAAGAACCTTGGTGCTAAATTGCTTATTGTTTTCATGAAACCCAGGGCAGCAACCAAAGTTGCGGCACTGCATTTTGTGAATGGGAGATAGCAGGACAGTGCCATATCTACTAACATATGATGCTGCTTTTATCGTCCCCATGTGGGTTCCCTTTCTTGCTTCCTACTTCCACGCACACTCCGTTGCACCATTGTGCAACGGCGTCTGTGTGTATCTACCATAGGTTTGGTATTGGAATGATACTCTACAGTTCCATCCACAGCAATAAAGATCTGAACAGCAACTGGACATGCATGGAATAACTGCCACGTGCTGATGGAAAAGGGAAGATTTTAATATAGTCCACCAGTGCATGTCCCGACAAGCTACGTGCTACAACTGACTCTTGACATCTCACAATGACAATCAGATATGGGAGAATATTAACAAAGCTCATTCAATATATCTCCTGGATAAGTTCACGAGTGATAAGCTGCATTCTAGAAATCCATTAACATAACATACTGTTAGAAACGGGACCCTGGCCGGCCAAGACTCGCGTCGAGGTCAGTCAGGGATCATCATTTCTAAGGTCAGGGCTAGGGAGTCACACACCAAGATAACCCCCGCTCACCCTCTAGGTAACGTGGCGCGAGCAGCAAGGCTAATCTCAGAGGCGATGTGTAAAGCGTTTGCGCGCGCACCCCAGCGACAACAACCAAAGGCCCACCACAAAGGAAACTCCACACAAGGTTATATCAAAAATAGCCTTTGTATTATAATAATAAAAACACATTAGATAACACACACACTTTACAATGTGCCAACAGGCACGGGCAAGATTTACAAGGGATTATGTACAGGACAGGGCCACCTGGACCACTGTCAGGGGTATGCACTTGTTAGAAATAATACTTGTAGGTATAACACTTTAGCACATAAACATATAATGACTGTAACACAGAAATAGAAAATGTAGCATACAACCAGTAACTACTGGTAAAGGGAAAATACCTCCTACGCCACCCTAGTCTCTGTAGGGAAATCACGCAGGGAGCTAGGACCTATGGAAGGAAAACCTATCACCTCCTACGCCACCCTAGTCTCTGTAGGGAAATCACGCAGGGGGAAGGACACCTAAAATAATCACCTAGGCAAGTAACATTTAGCAAAGGCAATTAAACATCAACATTCCTCTCAGCAGGTCACTTTTAGCAAAGGGGAATAAAAGAACAAGGCATTACCTAAGCAGGTCACTTTTAGCAAAGGTAATGACACCAACAATCCTCTAAGCAGGTCACTTTTAGCAAAGGGGATAAACACATAAAGAATTACCTAAGCAGGTCACTTTTAGCAAAGGTAATAATAAACAAGAATTGCACATGTAACATTAAAACACATTCAGAGGTGCAGGTTAGAACTTTTGCGCAAGAATCATATAGCAAAGAAATCACAATGCGCAGGGTGCATGTAGCACAACACTCAAAATGTCCCTCAGGCCAACTGGCCTCGAAAGGGGCGGAATGCCCTGAGTCTCAGTGTCAGGGAGGTCTGCGCAGGCAGCACAGACACAAAAGCCTAAACGTAGCAACTGTCCACTAAGTGCTGGACAGTTGTGAATAGCAGGTAGGCAAACGTTGGAGCCAGGTGGGCTCAAGAACACAGGTGGGGAGACACAGCGTGGGAGCCTCGGGGCTACAACCAACTAACTGCCTGTGTCCCCCTAGAGCCTCTCAGGGCTCGCTAAGCAAGTAGGGCGCCTTAGAGCTTCAGCGCTCTTAAAATCATAAAAATGCCCCCAGAGCCTCTCTGGCTCGCAATCAATGAGGGCGATGAGCCTCGCTGGGCTCGAAGAACCACTGTGCCAATGAGCCTCGCTGGGCTCTCAATGAACAAATGTGGCCAAGGAGCCTCTCAGGGCTCAAAGACAATCAGGCCGGTCGTTGGAGCCTCGCTGGGCTCAGCACACCACTTGCCCCCAGGAGCCTCTCAGGGCTTCACCAAGAAATGCAGCAGCGTTGGAGCGGCCCGCTGCCAATCGGGGCCGCTCGAAGAACAAAGGACCCTGTCCCCGCACTCACCGGTACTTCGCTGGTGCTGCGGGGGCAGACACTGCCGGCTCCTCTCGCGCTGCTCTTCTCTTTCTCCCGGGGCTCCTCTCTCCACTCGGGGAGCCTCGGGGACAGGCGATGGCCGCTTCCTGCTTTCCGGCGATCTCCGCCTCCCCCGCGATGACGCGGAAGGGGCTCGGCCGGCTGGGCCAATCCCAGCGCGGCCTGGGCCTGAAGGCGGGTGCTGCTTCCTCCGGGCTGCGGCGGTGATTCCCCGGGCAAATGCGGCGTGGGCAGCCGCTAAAATTCAATGAAACGGGGCAATGCCGGGTGGGCACCGGCCTCAAATAAAATAGAAAGCGAGGTAGGCACTCGCTCGGCCTGGCAAAGCGCTCCAAAGCGCTAGAATCAAAATAAAGCGCACCCAGCGCTTAGGGGGAAAATAAAGCGCTCATCAGCGCTAAAAGCAAAACGAAGCGCTCCCAGCGCTGGGGACAGGGGAGAGCGCTCCCCCAGCACAGCAAAGCTTCCAGCAAGGTCTGGAGGCAGACAGGGGGGCAAGGCAGGGCCAGAGCCAGCACACTGGGTCTCCAGGCAGGGAGACAAGCCAAGTGGCGGTCCTCCTGGCCCCAGCAGCAGCAACAGCCCCCTCTGGCAAGGATCCACAAGTAGAACAATTTCTGTGGGGACACAGCCCCATTTTTATACAGCGAATTCCTTTGTTAGGAGGTGCAGGGTGGGGGGAAACCAGTTGCAGCTGGCTTGGGAGTACCCTTGATGGCCCAACCACCCCTTTCATTCACTGGGGAGGCTAGGGTCATTAGACAAACCACAGGGGGGCGGAGCCAGCATTGTGTGGGGAAAAACCCAGCCCATCCAGGACACAGATCTACTCCTCCCACACATCACTCATGCTGATCTCACACTCACCACCGGGCAGACCCATCCAGACTTCCTGGAGCCTGGCATGCCAGCCAGCTCCAGCCAATCACGCTCCACTATCCTCACTGCACACATACATCAATGTCCAGAAGTAGCACTTCCCTTCTAGACACATACAAGCCGCACATACCATTGCGCAGCATTCATTCTCACGAGTTCATACATACTAAACTCGAGCCTGCACTCCCCACACATCAGGAACTACCAGGGCACACACATTCCCCATGCATTCCTATGGGAGGGCAGGCCAGCCATACTACACGCACGCACTTTCACTCTGGGACACAGGGAAAAAGTGCGCCAAGACCCAAAAATCACTACACAGGGTCACAAATAAAGGCAAAAAGATTAGGGGTGAACCTGCCCTAAGGCCCAAGTCTAACACGACCCCCTTCCAGCCAAAACGCAGGGCAGACCGATCACCACCGTGATGGGCTTCCCTGCTTGGGGCGATAAAACAAGGACGCGGGCCCACAACTGCAGGGACACCCTCCTGTTTTACGCCACGGTGAACCCCTAGGGTTCCTTCTAAAACTACTGTAGGGACTAACTGGGGTACCCCACTGATACTCTCCAGCTGCCCTCGGCCAGGACCAGGCCCTAGGCCATCCAGGTACCACTGGATCCTGCCTACTCATAAAGTGGGGGGTAATAACCCCTGGCACATAATAGCCATGCTCCACTCTTCCTGTCTGCAAGACAGGGCTAGACTGCCACTGGTTCTCCAGCCTAGGGTCTACAACCTCAGGCGGACCAGGAGTCTCAGGGAAGGCTCTCCTCCCCTTACCTCTTCTCCTAGGGTTCCTCCTCCTCCTGCGAGGGGTTCCCTCTAAACAACATTCTCCCAACCTAGGGTTTAACCCCTCAGGTGGTACCGGGGTCAGAGGTGGGCTCTCCCACCCTCTGCACCCCCTTCCAGAGTCCTGCTCCCTCCCAACCGGGGCGGTACCTCTGGAGAAAGAACTGGTTAGGACACTGATTACAGTAGTCCCACCCTTCAGGTCAGGCTGATCCTGAACCTGGCCATCCAACCTCTGGTCTAAAACCTTCGGTGGAACCAATGCCTGGCACTCCAGGACTTCTGGGGACTCACACACCATCCCCCTGAGGCTAGCAAATGACACATATGTTGGGTGACTGTCTGCCTGGCGCAGATCTCCCGCCTCCTGTCCACCTGACAGTGCGCAAAGATCCCCCAGCACAGAAGTGGTGTCACCATGGTCACTACACGGGATCCTAGCCCCACTGGGTAGTCCCTGACCCACTGGTTCTTCCACTGGGGAACTCCCCCAATCACTCCTCACGCTGGACTCCGGTACTCTCCCTACTGGAGCAGTACTGCCAGACTCTATAACCATGGAAGCTCCGCTTATAGATGCTCCAGGTTCTCTACCCACTAGGAGATCTCCCTCAAGTGAACTAACAGGCAAGTCTAGGTTCCCTTCCTGGTGTTCCCTAAAGGAACCATCCAGACTCTGTGACAAGGCTTCGGGCGTTTGGGGACTCTCGGTCACACACTCACTCCCGCTCCACTGAGACAGGCAGTCAGCCCCTACACCCTCCTCACTAACCAAGGACCTAGCTGGGCTACTCTCACCCTCCTCCACCACACTGGGCTGGAAGACACCTGACCCACTATTGTTGGAATCACTCACTAGTGACTCAGAAGAACCTCTCGCACTGTCCCATCGCTCTGCTTCCGCTGCCAGCTCACATGCGCCAGACAATCCACACCCCAACAGGTGTGTGCGCAACCCTGGTGAACAACAACTGAGCAGGTGCTCTTTGACAATCAAATCAAAAAAGATGTCAAAATCATCTTCCGTGTGAACCTTTACCCAATCAAACAGTGTCCCACAACATTCGTCCTCAAAATCTTCCCAAGACTGGTGAGGCAGTTTTCTAAGATTCCTGAATCTCAACCTTAACTCCTCTTCTGGGAAAACAGGCACCATACTCGGGGAACTGAGAGTGGGACTGTCTACACTTATATTTAAAAAGCTGCCACCACTGGACTCCACCCTCTCTGGGGAATCCAGACAATTACAACTGTGCGCAGGGGAGAGTCTATCCTCTAGGGCTGCTCTCTCACGGATGATGGCCCTTCTCTCCACCTCTATCCTCTCCTGCGCTAAGAGTCTTTCGATCTCTAGCTGCGCCATAGCCTGGGCATGCTCTAACATGAGCTGTTCCATCGCTAACTGGTGCTCCCTTTCTTTCTCCCTATCTTCCCACTCTTCTGGGGACAGGACAAGGGATGGGGCGCTGGTACTGACACTGGGCCCAGCAAGGGACTCCCTACCTATGGGGTCCTCACTATCTGCTGGGGCCCAACCACTGTCATCATCCAACTCACATTCTTCATCAGAATCTTCAGGGCTCCCCACAGACTCACCACCCTCATGGCATGTGGCCTGGTCCCTTTCCTCGCTGCGCTCAAGATCCCTTTGATCCTTATACCATTGGATCAGGTGGTTCCTAAGTTGGTTCTCAGTATCTGACTCATCCACCCCTATGTCTCTCTCTCTACAGAACCTTTCCAACTCCTGCATACTGTACCAAACTAGATCACTGAGATCAAAAACAGGCTCCATTTTGGCAGACGTTCTAGAGACGAGATCACACAGGGAACCTGGGGGTCTGAGCTAAACAGGAGTACACAATTAACACAATTCAGCAAGATTCCTATCTCAGAACTTGCACTCCACTGTCCAGCGTAACACACACTCATTCACACACAACCCTCCCCTCGGACTGGTAAGGCAGTTTCTACCACCCCTGATTATCTCAACCTGACCACTAGCGACACAGGTACCAAACTCTGGGAGCAGGGCGGGGAACAAGGTACTGGACAAAATACAAATGACACCTTTCAGGAGAAGCAAAACTGAACTTCCCTAAAAAACAATAATCCCAAAAAATGTGGTTATCTAAAATTGCAGAGTTTTGAAGTGTGGCCTGTCGCCACTGTGGTACAACGCAAACGCAAGTCCAATCCGCACCGCTAGCCACCAATGTTAGAAACGGGACCCTGGCCGGCCAAGACTCGCGTCGGGGTCAGTCAGGGATCATCATTTCTAAGGTCAGGGCTAGGGAGTCACACACCAAGATAACCCCCGCTCACCCTCTAGGTAACGTGGCGCGAGCAGCAAGGCTAATCTCAGAGGCGATGTGTAAAGCGTTTGCGCGCGCACCCCAGCGACAACAACCAAAGGCCCACCACAAAGGAAACTCCACACAAGGTTATATCAAAAATAGCCTTTGTATTATAATAATAAAAACACATTAGATAACACACACACTTTACAATGTGCCAACAGGCACGGGCAAGATTTACAAGGGATTATGTACAGGACAGGGCCACCTGGACCACTGTCAGGGGTATGCACTTGTTAGAAATAATACTTGTAGGTATAACACTTTAGCACATAAACATATAATGACTGTAACACAGAAATAGAAAATGTAGCATACAACCAGTAACTACTGGTAAAGGGAAAATACCTCCTACGCCACCCTAGTCTCTGTAGGGAAATCACGCAGGGAGCTAGGACCTATGGAAGGAAAACCTATCACCTCCTACGCCACCCTAGTCTCTGTAGGGAAATCACGCAGGGGGAAGGACACCTAAAATAATCACCTAGGCAAGTAACATTTAGCAAAGGCAATTAAACATCAACATTCCTCTCAGCAGGTCACTTTTAGCAAAGGGGAATAAAAGAACAAGGCATTACCTAAGCAGGTCACTTTTAGCAAAGGTAATGACACCAACAATCCTCTAAGCAGGTCACTTTTAGCAAAGGGGATAAACACATAAAGAATTACCTAAGCAGGTCACTTTTAGCAAAGGTAATAATAAACAAGAATTGCACATGTAACATTAAAACACATTCAGAGGTGCAGGTTAGAACTTTTGCGCAAGAATCATATAGCAAAGAAATCACAATGCGCAGGGTGCATGTAGCACAACACTCAAAATGTCCCTCAGGCCAACTGGCCTCGAAAGGGGCGGAATGCCCTGAGTCTCAGTGTCAGGGAGGTCTGCGCAGGCAGCACAGACACAAAAGCCTAAACGTAGCAACTGTCCACTAAGTGCTGGACAGTTGTGAATAGCAGGTAGGCAAACGTTGGAGCCAGGTGGGCTCAAGAACACAGGTGGGGAGACACAGCGTGGGAGCCTCGGGGCTACAACCAACTAACTGCCTGTGTCCCCCTAGAGCCTCTCAGGGCTCGCTAAGCAAGTAGGGCGCCTTAGAGCTTCAGCGCTCTTAAAATCATAAAAATGCCCCCAGAGCCTCTCTGGCTCGCAATCAATGAGGGCGATGAGCCTCGCTGGGCTCGAAGAACCACTGTGCCAATGAGCCTCGCTGGGCTCTCAATGAACAAATGTGGCCAAGGAGCCTCTCAGGGCTCAAAGACAATCAGGCCGGTCGTTGGAGCCTCGCTGGGCTCAGCACACCACTTGCCCCCAGGAGCCTCTCAGGGCTTCACCAAGAAATGCAGCAGCGTTGGAGCGGCCCGCTGCCAATCGGGGCCGCTCGAAGAACAAAGGACCCTGTCCCCGCACTCACCGGTACTTCGCTGGTGCTGCGGGGGCAGACACTGCCGGCTCCTCTCGCGCTGCTCTTCTCTTTCTCCCGGGGCTCCTCTCTCCACTCGGGGAGCCTCGGGGACAGGCGATGGCCGCTTCCTGCTTTCCGGCGATCTCCGCCTCCACCGCGATGACGCGGAAGGGGCTCGGCCGGCTGGGCCAATCCCAGCGCGGCCTGGGCCTGAAGGCGGGTGCTGCTTCCTCCGGGCTGCGGCGGTGATTCCCCGGGCAAATGCGGCGTGGGCAGCCGCTAAAATTCAATGAAACGGGGCAATGCCGGGTGGGCACCGGCCTCAAATAAAATAGAAAGCGAGGTAGGCACTCGCTCGGCCTGGCAAAGCGCTCCAAAGCGCTAGAATCAAAATAAAGCGCACCCAGCGCTTAGGGGGAAAATAAAGCGCTCATCAGCGCTAAAAGCAAAACGAAGCGCTCCCAGCGCTGGGGACAGGGGAGAGCGCTCCCCCAGCACAGCAAAGCTTCCAGCAAGGTCTGGAGGCAGACAGGGGGGCAAGGCAGGGCCAGAGCCAGCACACTGGGTCTCCAGGCAGGGAGACAAGCCAAGTGGCGGTCCTCCTGGCCCCAGCAGCAGCAACAGCCCCCTCTGGCAAGGATCCACAAGTAGAACAATTTCTGTGGGGACACAGCCCCATTTTTATACAGCGAATTCCTTTGTTAGGAGGTGCAGGGTGGGGGGAAACCAGTTGCAGCTGGCTTGGGAGTACCCTTGATGGCCCAACCACCCCTTTCATTCACTGGGGAGGCTAGGGTCATTAGACAAACCACAGGGGGGCGGAGCCAGCATTGTGTGGGGAAAAACCCAGCCCATCCAGGACACAGATCTACTCCTCCCACACATCACTCATGCTGATCTCACACTCACCACCGGGCAGACCCATCCAGACTTCCTGGAGCCTGGCATGCCAGCCAGCTCCAGCCAATCACGCTCCACTATCCTCACTGCACACATACATCAATGTCCAGAAGTAGCACTTCCCTTCTAGACACATACAAGCCGCACATACCATTGCGCAGCATTCATTCTCACGAGTTCATACATACTAAACTCGAGCCTGCACTCCCCACACATCAGGAACTACCAGGGCACACACATTCCCCATGCATTCCTATGGGAGGGCAGGCCAGCCATACTACACGCACGCACTTTCACTCTGGGACACAGGGAAAAAGTGCGCCAAGACCCAAAAATCACTACACAGGGTCACAAATAAAGGCAAAAAGATTAGGGGTGAACCTGCCCTAAGGCCCAAGTCTAACACATACCATCTTCATTTCTTCCTCAAATCTATGCCTGCTCAGGACAATAAACTTTAAACAAAATATCTCAGAATGGACAACACAGTTCAGTAATCCTTAAAGTGCACTATGATCATCAGACATGCCCTTAAGGTACCTGCAGAGCTGCTCAAAGCTACCAAGTTACTGAAAACCATAAACTGCATGCCTCTCCACCATACTGCTAAGAGCTGCCTACAATAAAACAATAACCACACCTCTGTGGTAATCAAAAGCAACATAAAAACACTTCCACATAGGATCAAAAAACGACAACACCCTTCCAAATACATACTCTACATCATCATGGATACTCACAAACATTTGCCCAGGGGCCAAAAAGTTTGTTCTGTGATGTGACAGAGGGCCACACTGATGCCAGCTGGGTGGCAGTGGGAGGCTAGGGGATGGGGGGTGGGAGGGGTGGGTGCCACTCACAGTCGAGGCGTGAGGTCAGAGGTGTGTGACTGCTTCTCTGCCACTGAGAGGAGACAGACCAGCGATTTGGGGGAGATTAATACCGGATTGTGCAGACAGCGGGACTGCGAGTCCCAGTGGACAGTGCAGCGCCCAACCGGACGCACCTGGCGACTCTTCCCGCCCCGCCTACTCCTATATAGCTCCACCCACTAACGCGCACGCGGGACGCGCGCAGGTCGGCGCCGGGCGAAGCCCGGGCCAAGGACGGGCCCGTTGTACCCCGGAGGAGACCGGACCTGGCCATCCCTCTTGGCCCCTGTGCAGCCGTTCATGTCCTCCAGTGACCAACTGTTACTGTCTGGTTGGGAACAAGGTACACCGAGACTGCAAGAACATGGCAACGAGGGAGACCAGAAACAAAGCAACAGGATTTTCCTCCAAGGCTGCAGGTACTTTGGATAGTTTTCTTATCAAAGTTAACACCGCTGTAAATAATAGCATGACAGCCCTAGAAGACCAGTCTGTGGAGGAATCTGATTCATCCCCGTGCCCAACCATGATCGCCAAATCCCCAGACACTGTGGACGCCCCTCATTTTTCACTTTTGGATAGTATAGACCAAACTATAGAATCTGTTCTGCAACAGCTGCGGACCCCTTCTAATCCACGCCGAGATTCTTGTCACACAACATCTGAGGTCTCCACTTCCCCAACACCTAACCCAGTTATTATTCTGGATGAGGGTAGTGACTTAAATCTAGTACTTTCACGGGGTCTTCGGGAGGGTGCAATCCCAAAGAGAAAAAGAGTCAGACACTTGAAGGGTAAAAAAAGGGCCAAATTGGATCAAATCCCAAACTCAATTGATACTGGGCCTGAAACGATGGAACTCCCTTCCACCGTGATGGCTACTGAAACAGCGAGCCCAACGCATCCTGCTGATACACAGATGCAATTATCGGCTGGCCCATTTATTTTTGGTGAATGGTCCTGTGGTGCAATGATCCAGTCCATTGATATTATTGTAGATGCTGTCAAGAAACTCCTATAGCCCCTGTTGGCCAGGCTTGATTGCATTGACATCAGATTACAAGCATTAGAAGTAGCGACCGGGGGGATGGAGGATCAGCTAAGGACTTGGACGAACACTCAAGGTGCAACTACGATGAGTACGGGGTCTCTCTCCCCCTTAGTGCTTCTAGTACCCCAATATTACAGAAGACCAACGCCCACTGCACTGAGAGTGTACCCATAGTCACTAGACCCAAACCCAATCCAATACCCCCACGAAGGCAATTCCCTCCCGAGATTCCCGACTCTGCACTGGAACCCTTTGATTCACTCAGAAATAAAGTCATCAGCTGTTTGAATATTCACAGGACACTGCCACCTAATATGAGAGGGGAAATATTGATGGTCAGGAGGGTCCCCTGGGTAGGGCATACTGTAAAGAAAATAGGGGGCGATTGTATTTTGGTAAGTTTTAGGGACTCCCAGATTGCTTCCCACATCTGCAATTGGCTGGGGAGCCCAGGAAATTCATCTATATAATTGGTACCATTGTCTTTCTTCTATCCAAGAAACAGTAATTCGCATTTGGGAGGGAATGATGGCTGGACTAGGGTGGGCTTTGCCATCGACGGTACAAGATATAGGCCCCTACGTCATGACACAAAAACGCAGAGCAACTTTATCCATGCTAATAGGTATAGTTGCCTCAATCAGGTTGACTGACTTTCACGGATTGAGTCTACTGAGGAGGGGGTGATTCCCCATGCAGGTCAGTTGAGGACAATGCCAGATATCCCATATAATGGCAATTCTGGTCTTGCCGTCTTTTCTCCTGATCGGCCAAGTACCACCGGTACTTCCCAATGTCTTACACATCTCGCCACTATGCCGGCTGGTACCGATGTATTAGGAATCCCATTCCTGATTACGCCATCCTTAGATGCAATAGACGATAAGGTCCTGGAAGGGCCAGCATCTTTGGAAGGTGTATTAGCCACTCATCAATAGCTGGGTCGAGTGAGTGTGCAGGGAAATTTACCAAGCTCCGGGCCAAAAAGTATGAAGGTTCTTTCATGGAACCTCGCAGGCATGGCTAATAAAATAGACTGTAGCGACTGGGGCTCCCTAGTGGACAGTAATGATATCTGTCTATTTCAAGAAACCTGGGCTAGGGAAGTTTACCCCAGGGTGGGCTTCGCAACCTTTTATATCCCAACTAGGTGGGGAGGAAAAGGGAGGCCTTCTGGTAGACTTGCAATCTGGGTGGTGACCTATTTGGGCTGCACAGCAGAAATTATGCCAACACAATCGGAAGACATTCAATGCGTTCTTTTAAAATGGCCATGTGCCTACAATCTGGCGATTGTTAATGTCTATTCCCGTCCAGTCAGTGTGTCCATGGAATCACCCACTTTAGATGACCTATCCCTATTTCTTGGACTACTACCCGCTGATTGCAAGATTCTGATGGGAGGAGATGTTAATAGCCACTTCGAACCGTTACATGGCCTAAAGGAGGGCGCCCTGACGGCTGAGGACGATTATTGGGGGATCCCACCCTGTCAATCGCTAAGTCCGAAAATATGGTCTCCCCTGGCGCTACAGATCATGTCACTCACCTTGAACTACGCACTGAGGGCTTGTAACGGGCGTACTCCATCTGACAGCCCCTCAGCGTGTACCTTCAACAGGAAAGGCCATGAATCACGTCTAGACTATATTTTTGTAGATACTAGTTTGTGGGCCAGCGCCTTGGATTTCAGGGTGGTGATGAGAACGGATAGCGACCATAATGTCCTCTCTCTCGACTTGGTGCACCCAGGCCCCAAAGAAACTCTACCATCAAACAATCCAGAACAAGACACAGGGGCTCTAGTTTTATCTAACAATAGACGTAGGGTAAAATGGGGAAAATTAGTCAATTCCACAGAGTGTATCAGGAACATTTATGATTTGGCGCTTCCCAAATTAGTTGAGATGGACGACTTGATAAATAAACCCAAAACTACTGTCTTCCATGAGGAACTAGGGAAAATTCACGCAGACCTGGTAGACAGGCTAGGAGAGGTCCTCTATCCTGTCACTACGAATAGGAAGAAAAGGACACCAACCTCAGCCTGGTATAATTCTACGTGTAAGAAGATCAAGGCTGAGCTGATCTCCCTGGTCAAGTCTGGTACGGCCAAAAGTAAAATACATGAGGTGAGAAGGAAATATAGGAAAGCCATCGCCCTCGCAAAGTCGGAATGGGACTGGGACAGATGGCATAATCTTACAACGGCGCTAGAATCGAGGGATTCTAGAAAGTTTTGGTCATTGGTCCACACAGGCACAGGGGAACTGAAAGCTGCCGTAGAGCCAAACATTGCAGCTTCAGTATGGGAATCCCACTTTAGCAAACTGTATGAAGACAGTTTTATAACACCTTCAGAGGTAGCATTTGACACCTCCACAGAGCTTAATGAGAATGAGAAACTAGAGTTCACCTTCGAGGAGGTGTTGAATGCTATAGGGAGACTTGCACGTGGGAAGGCTCCAGGTCTTGATAAACTCCCTGGAGACCTATTTAGACACCAACCAGAAATCTGGGGTCCTTATCTGCATATCCTCTTTAATTCAATTTTGAGATGGATGGAGATCCCCTGTTCTTGGCTGGGAGCAGAGATAGTACCAATTTTCAAAAAGGGTTCTCCTCTCCTCCCAGCCAACTACAGGCCGATTAGCCTTATAGATGTACCCCAAAAACTTTTTGCTCGACTTCTGCTGGATCAGCTCCTGGTCTGGATGGAGGACAACGCGATCCTTAGTCCTCTCCAGGCAGGATTTAGGAAGAACACATCCACCATGGATCAGATTTTCCGCCTTGTTCTCCTCTATTGGAAAACGGTGGGGATCGAGGGGGGAAGTCTGTACATGGTGTTTGTGGATCTGAGGTCCGTATTTGACCTAGTACCACGTGCAAAACTATGGGCGGTACTCAGGGAGCTTGGTCTCCCACCACAGCTCCTTCAAGTAATAATCCGCCTCCATAATGGAAATTTTACCCAGGTTAGGAGGGGGAGGGATGGGGCATTGTCGTCTAGGTTCCCAGTGGGCAGAGGGGTAAGACAGGGTTGTGACTTAGCACCAACCCTGCTCTGCCTCTATGTCAACAATGTAATATCCTACCTTGATAAGGTTGTCAACAATGACAGGCAGGAGGGTTCCGGCAATAATGTTTGCCGATGATACTCTCCTGCTTTCAAAATCCCCGATGGAGATCCAGCGGATATTGGACGGGTTTGGGGACTTCTGCAAGGCGCATGGGCTAGAGATCAATGCAGAGAAGACCAAGTTCATGGTTTTTAATCCCTCGGTAACCACTAGGCCGAATCCAACTCTGGGATCGGATAGGCTGGAAAGGGTTAGAACGTTCCAGTATCTGGGGGTAACCCTTCATGAAAATCTCTCTTGGGGTCCACAGATAGCAAGATCCCGTTTAAAGCTATCACAAATGGTGGGGGCCATTTTGAAGGTCTCAAACTCTTCATCCTTCAAGCTAGTTAGTCCAGCCCTGGAGATGTACAAAACCCAAGCTAGGGCAGCCTCACTTTACGGGGGGGAATTATGGGGTAACATGGCGGGGTCAGAACTAGTCAAGGTAGAAACCAGCTTCCTTAGATGACTGCTGTCGTTACCTCAAGGTACGCCCCTTCTACCATTGAGATTGGATCTAGGGCTCCCCTCAATAGGAGACGATCTGGCCCTAATGCCACTGAGGTTTTGGCACAGGCTTTGGTCGACCCCTGAACTGTCACACTACAAGCAAGACCTGAAGCACATCCTGAGCTACAATTGTGCAGACAGAATACCATGGTTGGCATATGTGAGACGAGAGCCTTATCGATTGGGTTTGGATGACTTGTGGGATGACCCTGAAAGAGGCTGTTCTGTGGTATCTCGTAAAATGCTCAGTAAGATTTTTAAGGACAAAAGTTTAGCCACGCTCTTGTGCGCATCGAAAATTGGCACCCGCACTGAACAATTTCTGGCTTCCAAAAGTTCATTCAAATTTGAGGTTTTTATGGATATCATTTTTCCCACTACAGCAAGGAAACTTTTTATCCAATGGAGGCTCGGCACACTACCACTTAAAGACTTCACGAGTAAATGGTCTACATCGGATGATAATATTTGCCCAGGGTGCAGCACGTGCTTGGAGGATGAACTACATGTACTGTTTTTTTGCCCTGCTTATAGTAGATCAAGAAAGTATTGGTTAGCACCTGTGTGCAGGAATCTTGGCTTCAGACACTGTTTACAATCATATAGAATTCTGAAGACAAGTACCCTTCACTATATTGTATTTGCACTTGCCAAGTTTTTAATCTATGTGGTGGAAAAGGAACAACATACTGAAAATGTAACCAATATTCATGAAATGAACTGTAATGTCAGGCATCTGGAATCTCATGGATTTTCATACTTACTGTACTACCGTGTCTTTGTTCCCTTGCTTGTTTTTACATTTTAATATGATATGTGATTTTCCTTGTTTTTTTATTGTATCTTTTATGGTCTTGACGGCCGAAATAAAGAACTTTTGGATTTGGATTTTGGTTGGTGGCAAGGTGAGTGTAGGGAAGTGAAGCATATACATCTAGTGGCTAAATTGCACAATGTGAAACCAGAAAACCTGGGATTTAACCCAGCTTCCCCACTTAACACATTTGTGTGATCCTAGGTAGTTTTTTATGGCACTTGCTCTTATTTTTCTTCATTTTCACATACAAGAGGACCTCAAAATACATGAATTCGGGATGTACGCTGTACAAAACCTTGTTTTGGCTTTAAAAAACTAAATTCTGTTCATGTATAATGGAACCCAAGCCACCCAATTATTGTACATAACAACCGACTTGCGTCTTAGTTCACTATTGGCATTGAGGGGGGAAAAATTAGTGCTTCTCAATTCATGTTTGAAAACTATCATTTTAAAAAAAGATGTCTCAATGCACTGATAATCTGTGGTCCTAAGGTGAAAAGGTTCTGCATGTTACTGAAATTCAGTGTTTAAATTCTGAAGAGTTTTATCATATTTTTACACTTTTGCTGCAAGATGTCTTTAAAAATAAAGGTGATCTAAAGTTAAGGGGTGTGGAACACCCTCCTTACTTCCACGAACCCTGCTGGAGGTCACCACTGAAGCCAGATCACTGTGTCACACTTTCCACCTAAATCCCTGCTGGCACAGCCAGGCCAGTTAAAGGAGCTGTTTTCCTGGGAGATGAGACTGGAATGTAAAACGGTTCCCTCTAAGTCTACTTCCTCCAAAGGCTTTCATTTTTTGAACAGTCAACATTTGTGGCTAGGAGCTCTGTACGTATCAAGCTCTCTAGGGAAGTGGAGGTGCCATGCCAGCCCTGTCAATACTTTGAATTTGCTCGAGGAATAGTCAAGGCTTTTCTGAAGCTAGGCATGGCAGGGTGCTGTACGCATATTTATTTTCAGATGCAACAATGCTATACCTACAGTAACGCTTATAGTCGACAACGACCTGCAGGAAGGAATAGCCAAGAGGAGAAAAGCTTCCACTTCCCAGGACAAGCATACACCATACATGTGTACAGTACAAGCATATATGACAAACATAAAGATTCTTAAATGACCCAAGGATCTGCTAAACTAATTTGACTAGCCAAGTCTCCTTAAAGACTGCAAAGCTGGACTTGCAAAGACACCAGCCAAGCTCCCTGTTTAGGCGAGTGTCTTGGTGGTAATGCTGCCTGTCAGGCACTCTCTCCTTGTCCCGAAGCTCCTTGCACATCCTCAGAGTAGGAGCCTCTGAGAGAACCAGTGCCATGCACCCTCACCTGTGAAGAATGTCTCACTGTCACTCCTTTTACCCTACAACTGCTCTGCCAGATATGACTTTGAGCTGAGGCCTCTGATAGTCCCCCAGTAAGAATTCCATCTAAGTGTTTCCCAGCTTGACTGTTTCTTGTACTCTTGAAGCCCCGTGCCAGTCTCCCTTTTACCAGGAATGGTGTTCACAGACAATTCTTGCCTTCAGTGTTTAAACCAGAAGTCCCCTGGACCACGCCCAGCACCAGGCACCCTGGAGCCATGACCATCCAACCCCACACCACAACCACAGCAGCAGCCACCACCGGATCCAACGAATGCCACCACTACTCCTCAGCCATCCTCTGCGATCTCAACAACACACACCAGCAAACACGCTGCTGCCACGCAATCCTCAGTGCCACAGCAGGATCTTTCTCCTACACCCTTTGCAATTTCACCTGTGACACCCCAGACGCTGACACACCACCTCCAAACACCCGATGCACGCCACCACCAGCCCACACCAACTGTCCGCCAGGCTCCTAGATGCCGGATCCCTCGGGAAATACTCTACCAAGATCTGGGGCCTCCTCAAGATCTATTGTCAACAAAGAAAGGGATCCACCCTTATAGGAAAGTTTAGAAGTGTTCCTCCAGACTATGGGCCCCATTAGGATAGCGGGCGGAAAACCACCCCGCCCGCCATGGAGGCGGGAAACAACCGCCCGCCATGGAGGCGGTGCAACCGGCAGACAAATTAGGATCGACCGCCACTGGAGACCGACCGTGGTGGTAGCGGTGAAAATGAAACCGCCCGACGTGTGCGGTGATGACGAAACTCCGACCGCGGCGGTCGGAAAAGCAGCTGAAAATACAAAACCGCCCACAGGGAAAGCGGAGACACCGCACAGGAAATTACGATATCCCCGAGGGTGGCGCGGCCGGAATCGCAGGCACCGACCGCCGCGGTCGAAGGCAGGATTGCATGGGATAAATGGCGGACAAGCACCAGCAAAGTCACCGCAGCGGACGAACATGAAATCCATGGCGGTCGATGTCAAAGCACCGCAGCAATGCCAAATACTGCATAAACAAAGTAGCCCAGCCACAAATACATACAACACACACACACAGATACAGAAATGGCAAATAAATACACAATACTACATAACCACACCCACAACACACCTGACAACCACTATCCAATTGGACACACCCACACAGCTGAGTACAAAGCCACACCCTCCACTCACCACAATCCTTTGCATCTTTCCAGAACAGAAGGCCACACACCACATCTGAGAGGAGAGGCAAAATCGCACACAACACCCACCCACCCACCAGCACCATCAACACCACCATCACACCATCACAATCAAACCCCCAGCACAGAACACACCTCATCACCACACCCCTGCACCCACACACCCCTGCACCCACAAACACCTCAACACCCCCACACCATGACATCACAAAAAATGCCAAAATTCACAGAGAGTGAGTTGACAGTCATGGTCAACGAGATAGTGAGAGTAGAACCACAACTATTTGGGAACCTAGTCCAACAGACACCATTAGCCACCAGGACACAAATGTGGGAAAGGATTGTCCAAAGGGTGAATGCAGTTGGGGCCACCCCAAGATCCAAGAAGGAGATCATGAAGCGGTGGCATGATCTCAAGAGGGTTGTCAAGGAGAAGAGGAGCAAGAACTGGAATCTGGCAAACGTGACTGGCAGTGGCCCTCCCATCCCACTGAAGACATTTACACCATGGGAGGAGAAGGTGCTTGCTATCCTGCTACCTGAGAGTTACACAGGAGTAGCCGGGGGAGCGGAGGCTGGTAAGTACAGACAATTGTTTAAGACCACATTGACTTTTACCTCCTTGCAATACCCAACCACCAATACACTGTCCATCCCTAACCAACATGTAGCCAGCCATTCTGCTGAGGATGCCTGTATGGGGCCGGAATGTCAGTACAACAACTCCCACCATAGCCCCTGTCCCACAGCCCAGCAGCATGGAGGCCTCCCCCACCCAGGAGCAAGTGTCAGCCATTGCACTGTTTAACAAACAAACTTACAGGTAGGTAGCCATCTTCACTTGGAGCCTGTTTGTGGGTGGGAGGCCTGTACCACTACTCCCAGCATGCCCCCTGTCCCACAGCCCAGCAGCATGGAGGCCTCCCCCACCCAGGAGCAAGTGTCAGCCATTATACCCTGCACGCTCACATTACAGGTATGTAACTACCGTTTATCTTCATGAAGTGTGTGTGTATTAATCAATTTACTATTGTCCAAAATGCATAGCCAATCAACCTTTAGGACACCATGATCTAACTATCCACTATGTAATGTAACACGATGTTGCCATGATTTGTACAACTGATGACAGCACAATGCACTAGTGTACAGACAGCTGATGATACACAGATGACACAAACACTGACCACTCCCCATCTACTCCACAGGTGATGAAGAACTCACTGCTGGGGACAACACCAACGACCTGCAGAGCCAGTCTCCACCTCCGGCACATAGACTCACAGATGCAGACTCCCAGGACAGTTTGGACGATGAGCTCCAGGCCGGCCCATCCGGTGTTCCACACACCCAGAGGTCCCAGGCCCCCATCCTCCCCACCACCACCTCTGCTGCAACGACAACGCAGCAGACCCCTGCTGTCACGGCCTCTGCCTCCACCGCAACCACCACCGCAGCCACTGCCACCAACACCACCACTACCACCAGCACCACCTGCAGCACCCTCCCTGTCCCTAGGGATGACCAGCCCACACCAACAACTGTGGAGGGCAGGGAGCCAGTGCGTGGCGCACCAGTGGCGAGGGAAGAGGTCCGTGGCAGCAGAGCAGGTGGGAGGGCCAGGGCCAACACCAGACCTCGGGAGGAGTGGACACCATCCCTGGACCACTTCACCAGAGTTGTGGATGCCTACCAAGAGGTCCAGGGACAAAGTGGCCGGTCGGATGAATTTTTCAGGGAGCTCATCCTGCTGATGAGGTCCATCGATAACCGCCTGGGACAGATGGTGGACCTCATGGGCCAGCAAGTGGCGTTGCAGAGGGACAGGCCTGTGTCCCAACCATCACCGCCGTCCCCTCCTGTTGTGCAGCAGGATGACAGTCCACCATCCTCCCCTGCGCCAACAGAGAGGGGCGAGTCCTCTGATGCCGCTGGCCATTCAGCAGGCCCCCCACCGCCAAAAAGATCTAGGGGGCGTCCGAAGAAGAGCCTGGGAGTCTCTGGAAGCCAAGCACCTGCCACACGCCAGTCACGGAGCCAGCCTTGAAGACAACCCTCTCCCCAACTGCATTGACTCTTTTGGACTATCTTTCCCCACATTGCCTTGGCAATGGCACCTGTCTGTTGGACTGGGTCACCACATTCATGTGGTGTCTACTCTTGCATCTCAGCGACCATGACTGTCAACTCACTGCTCATTCCCACCTTCCTGTAAATATTCACGCACAATTCACATGTCCACCCCGTAAATAAAATCCAGATTTTGTGTAGTGAATTCTTTAGTGCATTATTTACAATGATGATAATGTCCATGATATGTAAACATGATGTACAGTATGCAGGGCAGGAACACGCTGGAGCACCTAGGGAGACACAACAGAACTACAGTCACTGGTCTCATCGTGGCAACACACACAGATCACTGATCCACAAATATCCTAATTATCACAGGTACCCTACACAGTGTCTATCTGAAATGCTTTAATGCCGTCCATAATACATCTCCGGACGTAACGTCCATTCCAACAATACCATACATAGGTGACAGAACATGTGGCTATTGGGAACATCTGCGCATAACCATTCACAACATAAGCTAACACACTAGACTATGTAGATGTTGTAACTCGTCACACACCTTCAAGTGAAGTAGCGTTGGATTAGCTGCTGCCGTTGGTCTACTCCTTCCTCCTCTCCACTCTCCTCATCACTGGATTCAGGTCCCTGAGCAGGTTGTGGCCTTGGTTCCTCACCGTCGTCCAGGAGCAGGGGGACCCCCTTGTGGATGGCCAGGTTGTGTAGCATACAGCATGCCACAATGATCTTGCACACCTTCCCAGGCGAGTATGCAAGTGCGCCTCCAGTCCTGTCAAGGCACCGGAACCTTGCCTTCAGCAGGCCAAAAGTACGTTCAATTACCCGCCGTGTCCTGCCATGGGCCTCATTGTAGCGGATCTCTGCAGGTGTCTGGGGATTACGGAGTGGGCTCAACAGCCATGGCCTACTGGGATAAGCAGAGTCCCCTGTGAATAAAAAACACACATTGCAATGTTGTACGGCCACAGTAAAGGCAGTGACACACAGCACGTGATAGCAGTTGTGTAACTCACCGACAATCCAGGCACGTTCGGGATGCAGATTCTCCATCATCCGTGGCACCATGCTGTTCCTCATGATGAAAGAGTCATGTGCCGAACCGGGATACTTAGCACACACATGTGAAATTGTCATGTCTGCAAGGCACACCACCTGCACATTCATGGAGTGGTAGTGCTTCCGGTTTCGATAAATGTGCTCCGTCGCCTGCGGTGCCACCAGAGCCACATGGGTGCAATCGATCGCACCGACTACATGTGGGATGTGCCCAAGTGGATAGAAGTCCCCCTTAACGGCAGCCAATTCACGTCCCCGGGGGAAATGGATGTAGCGATTCCGATAGATCATCATGGCCTCGAGTACATCCCTCAGCACCATGCTGAACATGGGCTGCGACATTCCCCCAGCGTTAGCCACGGTCTCCTGGAAGGAACCAGTCGCAAAGAAGTGTAGTGCTGCCATTACCTTGTGGGCGGGTGTGAATGCCGTAGGATAGTGACGGCGAGGCTGCAGGTGGGGCTCCAATAGATCACACAAGATCTTCAATGTCGGTCTGTCCAACCGGAATTTCCTGATGATTGCCTCATTCTCCATGTCCTCAAGCACAATCACCTGACGTAGGAGATTTGGCCTCCTCCTAGTTTAGGATTAAAAACAATAGGTCAATGACAAGCATCATGAGATGGCCATAGCACAAAGCATCAATGATGTAATGGGTACAAAACAATGGCCAGAAAGATGCATGGCACATCTGGTTACATGGATGCCCAATAGCTACACACAGAGGGCAGGCCTCTCCAGTGACAATACCCAAGTGACAATAATGTGGATACAATGATTGAACTAGTGACATGCGCAGACATGGAGCTACAAGAGCCTCAAATCTAATGTGACTTAACATGTCTGTCATACCCATCTGCCGTACCTGCCAGACCTCAATGCATCATGTACATTGTGGAAGCATTCATCAACACAATGATCACAATAGCAGGGACACTTCTGGTTGTGTGCATGATCAGTTCTGAATGCACAAGTCAGGTACGATACAATGCAGTGCCCCCAGCCCGGTCAAGGTCTGCACTGACCAACAACACATTAAACCTCACTACATCTATGTAAAGCATGACGTCTGGCAATCATCACCCATCAAAAGCCTTACTAAAATGGCACAAACACATGCTAAAGTGGCTCAGACTGAACGTGCGTCCTCCTGTGGATGCAATGGCTCTGTGGCATTGTGTGTACAATGATGTGCCCTACACCATGTAGCTGCATGGCACTTATACATTGTCCATGATTGACATACACAGCAATGTGTACGAAAATGCCATAACCTAGCGCCATTTCCCGGCGGTGTGACCCCAGCACCACCATCTACCCAGCCAAGGTAGCCATTGGCACATGGACTGGTGTCCATGCCGCTGGCTAGGCTCCGCCGCATCAGTCGCGGTACCTACCGCCGGTCCCCGGCGGAGCGTCACCGCCGTGGAGCATTGCATACAGCCAATGGCATGGGTGTTCAATGTGGCATGATGCAGATTTAAAAAATGCGGAAGCGGCGCGCCGCCGCCGCGGAGGCGGGCATTGGATGCTTTTGAATGATGCACCATCGCGGTAGCGCACCCCGGACACCCGCGGTGCGTCACCGCCATGGTGCATTGCATACAGCCAATGGCATGGGTGTTCAATGTGGCATGATGCAGATTTGAAAAATGCGGAAGCGGCGCGCAGCCGCCGCGGTGGCGGGCATTGGATGCTTTTGAATGATGCACCATCGCGGTAGCGCACCACGGACACCCGCGGTGCGTCACCGCCATGGTGCATTGCATACAGCCAATGGCATGGGTGTTCAATGTGGCATGATGCAGATTTGAAAAATGCGGAAGCGGCGCGCCGCCGCCGCGGAGGCGGTCATTGGTTGCTTTTGAATAAGGCTGACCCAGACAACCAATTGTAGCACCTTATCAGCTTCCTAACGACCCCATGGGGCTATAAATCTGTGGGAGTGAGGCACACATTCCCACTGCTCACAGAGCCTGCTGCCTGGGACCCTCTCCTGCTGCTGCCTGAGACCCTCTCCTGCTGCTCACAGAGCCTGCTGCCTGGGACCCTCTCCTGCTGCTGCCTGAGACCCTCTCCTGCTGCTCACAGAGCCTGCTGCCTGGGACCCTCTCCTGATGCTGCCTGAGACCCTCTCCTGCTGCTCACAGAGCCTGCTGCCTGGGACCCTCTCCTGCTGCTGCCTGAGACCCTCTCCTGTTGCCTGGGACACCTCACAACTCACTTCCGCCACAGGTCTGCCATATCCACAGGGATGTCAAGAACAGATAAGATCCGTGCCAGTCCATTCACGAGTGAGGAGCTGGATGTCCTTGTGAACGAGGTGCTGGCACAGTACCCACGGCTGTTTGGTGGCCCCAATGTCGTGGTAAGTCACCATGTAGGGAGCAGTAGGGCAGGGTGGTGTCAGACGTGTATTCATGATGCTGCAGTATGTTATTTTGGATGTGGGGTGCAGACAAACACTGACAGACAAGATGTTTCCAGGTGGTGGGAGTGTGTGTTTTGCATTATGACTCTGCCCTAGGCCTATACTTGTATGTGTGAGTGGGATGTGCTACTTTTTGGGGCAGACATGACCAACGGTTGTTTCCTTGTAGCTGGTTGGACAGTGTCCGCTTGTGATGTAATTTCAGGGTGCCCCTGTAGTCATAGTCAGTGTGCCCCACAGAGTAGGTTCAGTGGCTGCCCTACCAAAGTTTGTCCATCAGCCAACTTACATGCTACAGTTGCTGCACACTGATTAGTGGATATGCCACATCAATGCCCTGTACAATTTCTGATTTACACAGTGCTGTCGATGCATTTGTGTTCAATCATCATTCTTCTGTGTGATAATCATGGAGACTACGAAGCTCAATGTGTGCATGCATTCACTAATGTTTATGCCATGCAGAGTGGCCTTGTGAGGGTACCCCCAGTTCTGGAGGGAGGGAGGTCACTGTGCGTCCAGATTCAGTGTCTGGCTGCTGTACTGATAGATGCTGACATATGACAATGTGTAAATGTTCATTAGTCCTTCTTTACTCTCATACCTGCAGCTCAAAGTACACCAACGTAAGGCTGTCTGGAGGGCCATAGCAGCAAAGGTGCGAGCCCTGGGGGTATCAAACAGACGACACACACACTGTCACAAGAGGTGGGACGACATCAGCCGGCTGGCTAAGCAAGTGGCAGAGATGAACTTGGGGATGGTACCACGCACAGGGCGTGTGGCACGCCGCACCATGACTCCGCTGATGGCACGCATACTGGCAGTGACCTATCCAGACCAGGATGCACGTCTGAAGGGGCTTCAGCAGCAAGACAGAGATGGTGAGTATCCGGGGAGGGATAGTATGTCTGGGAGTGGATGCATGTGTAGAGTGCCTGTGTCTGCAGTGACACATGTGATGTGCCTGTGCTGCCATGCTGTGATATGTGATGTGAGTGGCAACTGTGATGTGTGTCTGTATGAGGCATTGGCCCACCATGGCCTTACTCTGCAGCTCCTGGCTGCAGTTTTCAGTCCTTGACATATATTTTGTTGTCCACATGGTCACTCTTCTTTGTGATGGTGGGTGTAGTCCCTATTATGCTGTACAGCTGTGTCCACTTAATGAGTGTTACACCATGTCAGTCTACTTTGCATGCACCTGCATGGTAGTGGCCCACACACCTGACAACAATGTGAACCCACATTGGCACATGGTGATTGTAATGGCCTATTTGACAATGTGGCATGTGTAGACAAAACAGGTGTGTGTATTCCCCTCTGGATCCCTTTAGGCTCTGTAAGTGGTGATGTTAGTTGTGGCTACATCATGTCCATGGGGCAGGTCCATGTGGGCTGGGGGAACACCATCCATGGGCAGGGTGTAGTGCTGTGTGTCATCGACATTGGTCCACTCCTGCCTGTTTGTCCGCATGATAGGCACAGTTGTGGTGTAACTGGTGTGTAGCTGCACAATGATTTGAGGGTGTGGTGGTTACCATGTAGCTCTAGGCCTCTCATGTGCTGCATTGCTCTGATATCGTGTGACCAGACAATGACACTTATACAACCATGTTTCTGTCGCTAATGCAGATTCGGAAGACACCACGGCGGAACATGATCCTGAAAGTGGTGGCGAGACCAGCACGACAGCGGCAGCAGAGCAGGGTGAGACGAAGCAAAGTGACACTGACCACACCAGCGCTGATGAGGGTGACAGGAGTATGCATGAGGAATCTGTGGCTGAGACACAGAGTACCACTTCATCTGATGGCAGGGGGGATGAGTCCCTGTTAGCAGCCACAGGGGATGGGGACTCTGCTGCTGCATCTGACTACCAATGGCCACTGCCCACCCTCCCATCCACTTCCTCTGGGGCTGGCCGTATCCGTGTCACTAAGAGGGGACGTGTGACATTCACACATGGCACCGCAGCACCTGCACCTGTCCCCCCTGCTGCCCTCAGTGCAGAGTGCGTAGAGCTCCTGCGGCAACTTTGCGTGGGCCAGACCGCCCTGCTGAATGCCTTCAGTGCCCACGATAACAAATTAGGGCAGGTTCTGGCATTCATGGAGGGCATACACTCTGACGTGGGTGGCCTACATCGTACACTCCTGTCATTGTCAGGTACAGTGACGTCAGCCCTCCAACATGCCCCCTTTGCAGCTCAGGTGCCTGTGACGTCCACCCAGTCAGTGGCCACATCAGATGACAGTGAGCACTTGGGACATACATCAAGTAAACGTTACAACACTAGGAGCACAGCTCAGACCCAAAGCAAACAATCCCGTCCACAGACTCCATCCCCAAAGAAGGGCAGGGACCCCCCAATATGCACAGACAAGGTGAAGTCACAGAAGAGCAAGGCCAGAAGAGCATTGTGTCAGACATCAGGCTCACATGCTGCTGAGCCATCACCAGATATTGACTCTGCTATGCCCACAGAGGATGTGTGGGATGTCATGACTACACCTGGGGAGAACACAGGGACACACCCACCTACCACATCAACCCCAGAACAAAGTACATTGAGGCAGGTGGAGGGAAGCCCTGTTGTGACCAGCCCAGTCATTGTGGCAGTGGAGACCCCTGTCGTGACCAGCCCAGTCATTGTGGCAGTGGAGACCCCTGTCGTGACCAACCCAGTCATTGTGGCAAAGAAGGGCAGTGTAGTGGCCATCCTTGGCAAGAAGGGACAGGAGGGCAGTGTAGACACCACCCCTGGGGTAAGTGGGAAGGTGGTCACTGTGAGGGGTACACCTTCCAGAGAGGGTAAAGTGGTCCGGAGGCGTAGCCAGCCCAAGCGTACTGCAGGATCAAGCACTTCTCCAGAGGGAGTGGCAGTGTCTGCCCCTGAAGTGGAACAGTTGGGGGGTGTGCAGGTGGTGTCAACGCCACTTCCCATCAACCCCATGACAGGGAAGCAAATTCATATTCCAAAGAAGTGGAAGGGCACCCCTCCTACCTCTCCCACCCACACTGTGTTAAGGGCGTGCATGACTCCACCTCCACGTGCCACGGTGCCACCTGGTCCGCACAGCCCTCCACCTTGCAGGCCCTCTGTTATAGCCACATCACATGTCCCTCTGTCACACCAGTCAAGTGGACCTGCAGTCCCTGACACACAGCCAGCTTCCACTCCACATGACAGCCAGGAGTGAGTTGTCAACACCCTCAGACGCCTGTGCCACACATAGGTGTGCTACAGTACACCATTGTTAGCGATGTGGGTGTGTTCCTGGGCCTGTTGCTCTGATGTGCTCTCCCCTGCCCTGCCAAGGACACTGGGCCTGTTGCTCTGATGTGCTCTCCCCTGCCCTGCCAAGGACACTGGGCCTGTTGCTCTGATGTGCTCTCCCCTGCCCTGCCAAGGACACTGGGCCTGTTGCTCTGATGTGCTGTACCCTGCCAAGGACACTGGGCCTGTTGCTCTGATGTGCTCTCCCCTGCCCTGCCAAGGACACTGGGCCTGTTGCTCTGATGTGCTCTCCCCTGCCCTGCCAAGGACACTGGGCCTGTTGCTCTGATGTGCTGTACCCTGCCAAGGACACTGGGCCTGTTGCTCTGATGTGCTGTACCCTGCCAAGGACACTGGGCCTGTTGCTCTGATGTGCTGTACCCTGCCAAGGACACTGGGCCTGTTGCTCTGATGTGCTCTCCCCTGCCCTGCCAAGGACACTGGGCCTGTTGCTCTGATGTGCTCTCCCCTGCCCTGCCAAGGACACTGGGCCTGTTGCTCTGATGTGCTGTACCCTGCCAAGGACACTGGGCCTGTTGCTCTGATGTGCTGTACCCTGCCAAGGGACACTGGGCCTGTTGCTCTGATGTGCTCTCCCCTGCCCTGCCAAGGACACTGGGCCTGTTGCTCTGATGTGCTCTCCCCTGCCCTGCCAAGGACACTGGGCCTGTTGCTCTGATGTGCTGTACCCTGCCAAGGACACTGGGCCTGTTGCTCTGATGTGCTCTCCCCTGCCCTGCCAAGGACACTGGGCCTATTGCTCTGATGTGCTCTCCCCTGCCCTGCCAAGGACACTGGGCCTGTTGCTCTGATGTGCTGTACCCTGCCAAGGACACTGGGCCTGTTGCTCTGATGTGCTGTACCCTGCCAAGGACACTGGGCCTGTTGCTCTGATGTGCTGTACCCTGCCAAGGACACTGGGCCTGTTGCTCTGATGTGCTCTCCCCTGCCCTGCCAAAGACACTGGGCCTGTTGCTCTGATGTGCTGTACCCTGCCAAGGACACTGGGCCTGTTGCTCTGATGTGCTCTCCCCTGCCCTGCCAAGGACACTGGGCCTGTTGCTCTGATGTGCTCTCCCCTGCCCTGCCAAGGACACTGGGCCTGTTGCTCTGATGTGCTGTACCCTGCCAAGGACACTGGGCCTGTTGCTCTGATGTGCTCTCCCCTGCCCTGCCAAGGACACTGGGCCTGTTGCTCTGATGTGCTCTCCCCTGCCCTGCCAAGGACTTTGCACTTCCCGATTGTGATTCACCAGTGCATAGTCTATGGCATTTGCACATGATTTTGAGACTTGCTGGTGTCTACTTATGTTGTGTAGCTACATCTGTGCAATATGTGAATAAATACAGTGCATTATGGTGTGTTTTCTCTGTCTCCTTACTGATTAAAGTCATTTTCTTGTTTGACTGAGTTACAGGGTCTATTTTGTACATCACCATTGCAAGGTTCTATGTGGCCATATGATTTTTAGACAGGGGGACAGGTTCTTCAGTCCATTGTGGCCCTGCTGATGTTGTACTCTGTGATGGTTATTTGGCAGTCCATGCACTTTTCGTGTGGGTGAATGGCTATTGCTGCATACACTGTTCACAGGTCACCTTGGGGGACACTGGCAGCACAGGGTGTGCAGCTGTGCTGTGGTGTAGTCGATGTTTATGATGTGATGAGGTGTGTGTTTCCCTTTCTGTGTGCCCTGGCGTGTATGTGTATGGTCGTCTTGTGTTGGCCCTTGGTCCTGGTGGCATGGCTTACATGGCATGTGTGTGGCAGAGGTGTGCAGTGTGAAGGGTGTTAGTTTGTAGTGTATGTATGTGTGCCCCTGTATGGTGTGAGACACACATGTTTCAGGCAGGAGTTGTATGCCTGTTGTATGTTTTGTCTTGCCCTGTGTGGATGTTTGTATACAATTGTGTGGGCTGTGGGGAGTGCACTGGTGTTGTGTGTCCGTTGTCAGGCAATCCTGCTGTGCCTTTGTCCCTGGTTGTGTGTCGCAGTGTGTGTGGATTGTGCTTGTTGTTACAGTGCTTGTTGATGTGCAAGGGGGTGCACGGGATAGGCACCTGGCCTGTGACTACTTCGGGTGGTGTGCAGTGTTGGTCGGGGTGGTGTGTCGCTGTGATGTTTGGAAAGTGTCCATGCCTTGGTGTTGCCCTGCCTTCTGCATAGTGCGCATGTGTTGACCGCGGCGGTGACGTGTCCGTGACCGTGACGTTGCTGCAGGTTGGCCGACGTTGTGTGTTCCGGATGCCGTGGGGTGCCTTGTTCTGAGGTGGGTGATGTGTGGGTGCCCATGTGGATGTGTTGTGCCCCCCAGCAGGATGCCAGTGTGGTGCTTGGGACCTGTGTCGGCATGTGTGTTGTGTGGTGTATATGTGTAGTGACGTACCTGCGGCGGCGTCCGCGGCGGCCCATCTGGCGATAGTGTTGCAGCAGGTACATGACCGGATGCATGTGGAGGGCTGGGTCCATGGGGTTCATGTCGGGTCTCGTCGTGCGTGCTCCGCTGTCGACTTTCCGCCTGCTAGAGCTGTGCGGTATCTCCGCTGCGGTGCGTCAGCTTGTTTGGCCCATCCTAATTTGTCGAGCGGGGCGGACGTCATCGGCCGCGGCGGAGGGTCTCGATTGGCTGCAGCCGGCGCGGTGGCGGGCGCACCTTGATGGCGGAGCGTGGCGCTCCGCGGCGGACGGGAAATGACCTGTGTTTACATATCCTAATGTGGCGGACGTGAATTCCACTGCTAGCGGGCGGTAAAAGCTGTTTTTCCGCCCCGCCATCGTTGCGGTAGTGCCACCGCCCGCTATCCTAATGGACCCCTATGTGTGGTGTAGGAGATGTCAACATAGGAGACACTGCTCATTAAAGCATGGTGGCTCCATCTCATTCCCCACTTTTAACAATACCTGCTCAAAGGAAACCTAAACATTATTTTTTCCACTGAGCCAGGTATTTTAAAAAAATTTCATAATTCACTCTTCATGATCGATAACTCCCTTGAATCTATCCAGCAATTCCAGGGTACCATGCTCCACTTCCGCCAGTGGATGGACTTAAACCACCTGAAGCTGAACCCTGGTAAGACCGAGATTATTCTGAATGGGAGCAGCCAAACCTTCTGGGGCCCTCACTATTGGCCCACAGAACTCGGCTCTCCCCCCATTCCCTCTCCTTCAGTAAAAAGTCTAGTGGTGACTATCAACAATAATTTCTCTTTGAAAACCCATGTAGGCACAGTGGTATCCACCTGTTTTTTTCAGCTGCGCAGGATTAGGAAGATCAGTCGCATGCTCACTCATTCGGCGTTGATTCAGGTGGTGATAGCCTTGGTTTATCTCACCTGGACTACGCCAACTCTATTTACCCTGGCTTACCGCTCTATCTCAGCAAGCGCCTCCAGGTAGTCCAGAACCAGGCGGCTAGATTAATCCATCAACAACCAAGATGGCATTCCGCCAAACCCCAGCTGAGGAAACTTCATTGGCTTCCTATCTCCCAACGCACTGTATTTAAGACAGCCAGCATTATTTTTAAATCCCTTCACAATCACAGCCCCAAATTCATTAAATGTCTCTTACTTAGGTACACCCCCTCCCGCACCCTTCGTTCTACGAGCCTGCAACTTCTGGTCACCCCTTCATTTAAACTACAATGGCAGGGTGGCTGCAGGTTTGCGACTCTGGCTCTTAAACTCTGGAACTCCCTTCCTCTTGAAATCCGATCTTGTAACAGCCTCCTGAGTTTTAGGAAATTGTTAAAAACGTGGCTGTTCTCACAGGCCCATGCGTAAGCCACTCCACGTTCAGGTACAGGCTATAGCTAGCGCCAAGAAACCAGTTGGTGAACGTGCGCTGTATAAGAAATTATTAACATAACATAACATAACATAACATCGTCAAAGATTTCTCGAATCCTGCAACTGCCAACGACATCATCCCATCCAAAGCACTGTGCAACGACCTCTCAAACTTTTTCGAACAGAAGATTGCCAAGATCTACAACACATTCAACCCACAGCATATCAATATGCGCTCCTCCGACCAGCTAGACACCTCCGTAATCACCAAACAATAGCTAAGCAACTGGAAGCCCCTCTAGAGTGAAGAAACCAGAGCTCTGTTGAATACTATACACTCAGGAGCCCCCTCAGACCCAAGCCCCCACTACATATACAACCTTGGAACAGCAATCATCTCCCCCGTGCTCACCACTATCATCAACACCTCCATAACCACTGCCGCCTACTCATCTTGATGGAAAAATGAAGAAGTCACCACCCTATTGAAGAAACCAAATGCGGATCCAAGCACCCTCAGCAGCTACAGACCCATCTCGCTCCTGTCTTTTCCAGCTGAAGTCATATGGAAAGCCATCAATGCTAGGCCTGGGTGGTGAACTACACTACGTTCGCGGAGTTTGTGGAGTTTTCTGCACTCCGTGATTCGCTGAGTGCAGAAAACTCCTCATCGCATTGTGCAGCAGAGTGTTTTTCCCGCATGCGCTCGCGAACAGGAAGTTCGAGTGCGCAAGCTGCCGATCGGGTAGAATTTCTACCCAAGCAGCAGGAAGACAAGTACGAACAGCAGTTCGAACTACACTTCGCCACTTGCGAAACTTCATGGAGTTCTTTTTGTAACTTCATGGAGTTCCGCGAAGCAACACTCCGGGAACTACACCCAGGACTAATCTCGCTGACCACCTAGAATTTCATGAACTCCTACACAGCTCTCAATCAGGCTTTGTACCAACCACAGCACAGAGACAGCCTTTATTGCAGCCAAAGATGACATCAGAAGCATCTTGACCGAGGAGAAATGGTGCACTCCTCCTCTACGACCTCTCCACAGCTTTTGATACGGTCTTCCAGAAGTCACTCATGAGAAAGCTTTAGCAGGTTATCTGCTGACTGGCCCTCAAGTGGATATCCTCCTTCCTCACTGATAGAACTCAAAGAGTTAGACTTCCCACCTACACCTCAGAACCCAAGACACTTATCCGCGGAGTCCTCTAGGATCATTGCTCAGGCCAACACCCTTCAACATCTACATGACACCCCTCACTGACATCATTAGAGCCCACAGAATTAACATAATATCCTAAATCGATGGCACACAGCTCATCCTCTCCCTTTCGACTCAACCAGCACAGCCAAAGCAAACTTTGCCAACTGCATGAGCAACATCTCTGCTTTGATGAAAAAAACTCTCTCCAGCTCAACACAGACAACACCAAAGTCCTAATCTTCAGCAGTAACCACTCCCCCTGAAATGCCTCCCGGTGGCCCTTTGAACTTGGCCCCCCATCCACCCCTGCGGACCATGCCAAGAACCTCTGGATCATCCTTGACACCAATCTCTCCATGAGCCGACAGATCAGCTCAATCTCCTCACCATGCTTCTACATCCTGTGAATGATATGCAAGATTTTCAAGTGGATACCACTGAACACCAGACGAACCAGCTCACAGGCTCTTTTCAGAAGTGGACTTGATTACGGAAATGCCCTCTACTTCATAATTCCAGCCCATGTCTTATGTTGACTCCAACCACCCAGAACACTGCAGCCATGTTCAAACTGAACATCCCACGAAATAACCACATCTCTTCACACCTCAACCACCTCCAAAGGCTCCCACTCCAGGAAAGATGCAAGTTCAGGTTACTGTCTCACGCCTACAATGCTCTCCACAACACTGGTCCAGCTTACCTTAACGACTGCCTCAACTTCTACCAACCCAACAAATCCCTTTGATCTGCATCCGAGGCAAGAGCACACCTCCCTCGCATCAAGAAGACCAGAAGCGGAGCACGCTCCTTCTCATATCTCACAGCCAAAACTTGGAGCGACCTCCTGTAACACCTCAGAACCTTCCCCGCCCTCATGGACTTCCATGGGAACCTCAAGACATGGCTCTTCCATATGAAACAGGCATGATCTCCTCCTCCCAACTTGGGCCTGCCCTACGCAGTGCCTGGATACTCTCATGGAGATTAGCCGCGCTCTACAAATTCACATAACATAACAGGCTCTTAGTAGGGCTCTTGATTGGCTTTTCAAGTCACACATGGCCCATGACAATAGTACAGGAAATCATTTAAATGACTCCCAGCGTCTTTGTGCTGTGATTGTGAGCAGCCAGCATGCCAAAGATGGACCCTTTTGAGAGACTGCATTTTTGGATTTGAAACTCTGCCAAGTGGATGATAGATATTAAGATTACTATTATGCTACTACTACTTGTCATGAGTAACAATACTGGCATATTAAAATTTAGCTTTGCAGTCCCCTGACCATTGATCATACACCCACTACCATACTGAGGAGGTCCACGAGCTGATAGTGGACGAGAGACTCGATCTCTTGTTTATTACGGAGACATGGCTACATGATTTTTGTGCTCCGGTGATTGAGCTAGCTACTCCAGGGGGGTACAAGATAGCCAGACTTGACCGTATCTTAGGTAGAGGAGGAGGCATTGCCGTGGTTTATAGAGATAGATGGATACTAGTGAAGGAATGTACAGGGGATATTTTGGAAGGGGAAGCGATGGAGTTCTCCATAGCCCTTTCCCCACACTTTACCCTGGGAGGGATGCTGATCTACCGCCCCCCTGGCGCCCCAGGCTCTTTTATTAAATCATTGGAGGAGGTCATTACTCATAGAGCACTGAGGTTTTCAAAATTTTTGTTGCTAGGAGACTTCAACATACATGTGGAGAACCCCTTAGCACCTGGGGTAAGAGATTTATTGGATCTCTGTGATCTAACTCTCCTCACCCAGCAGGTGCACAATACCACCCACTCAGGGGGTCATCGTCTTGATCTAGTTTGCTCCAACTTTAGTCTTGAACTAGAGGTTCCCCGCCCTGTTACTTGGTCCGACCACTACCTGGTCAGCTTTTCATGGGGCATTGACAGCCCCCGCAAACCGGGTAAAGGAATCCTCTGCCCTCCCCCGAAAAAAATCAACATCCCAGCCCTGGCCACCTCACTGGCCCAGACACTCCCCTCTGACGCCAGTAATCTAGAGGGTGCAGTTGAGAATTTTTCGGAGTGGATGAGCACAACCATTAACACACTTCCTCTTACTTCAGGGAATAGCCGTCCACGAGTCTCTCCATCATATCCCTGGTACACTGACCATTTAAAAACTTTGAAGCTGGGATGTAAAAAACTGGAACGGACCTGGCGCCGGGAGTATTGTCCCCAAGCCAAGGCGGAACTCCGCACGGCACAAAGAGATTACTATGCCGCTATTAAGTCAGCTAAAGGCGACTTTTTCGCTGAGAGAATTTCGAGAGCAAAAAACAACAGCAGAGAAATATTTCTATCGTTCGTAGTTTTACGTCACCAGTGGCGGAACTCTCAGCCGCTCCCATTTCCTCTGGCTGGTGTGAGAAGCTGTTCTCCTTCTTCATTGATAAGATTCTAAAATTCCAGGATAGCCTTAAGCTACCTGCCCAGGTTCAACCTCCATCCACTCAGGTGTCACAGGGCAGTAACGAGCTGGCCCAGCTCTTTACATGCTTTGAACGAGTAGAGGTGAAGGACGTGACGGCCATCCTGAAATCACTAAAATCAGGGTCACCGGCGGACCCCTGTCCTGCGAGGGTCTTAAGCGGGGTGGCGGACATAATTGCTCCGATAGTAGAGACCTTGGTCAACAAATCTCTTCAGTCAGGTGTGATGCCCCCCCAATGGAAACACGCAAAACTCCTTCCCCTGACCAAGAAACCTAGGGCTGACCGACTGCTTCCATCTAACTACCGTCCCATCTCCCTTTTCCCAGCCCTTGCCAAGGTGTGTGAAAAGATGGCCTTTAGACAGTTAGAAAAATTTGTGGAATCCTCGGGTGCCTTGCATCCCGCACAATCTTGCTTCAGAACATCATTCAGCACTGAGACGGCGCTAGTTGAGGTCACCAAAGCCATCAGTGAGTGTCTAGATGGGGGCGGCAGGGCGGCACTGATCCTATTGGACCTCTCTGCCGCGTTTGACACGGTACCCCATCTCCAGCTCCTCTCTAGGTTGTCGGACATCGGCATCACGGGCACTGCCCTAGGCTGGGTCAAATCATTTCTCAAAGATCGTTTCCAACAAATGTGGATGCCCCCCTTCCACTCATCCGACAACAAAGTGGAAACTGGGGTCCCGCAGGGGTCTACGTTGAGCCCCTTGCTTTTTAATGTTTATTTGACCCCCTCATCTACCTGGCGGAAAGATGGGGTGCCAAAATTGTGGCCTACGCCGATGACACCCAACTTCTCTTCACCTGGAATGGTGATGATCTGCAGACTGATGAAGCCCAGCAATGTTTGTCCTCAGTATTTGCCTGGCTGGCTCAGGCCAGCCTGAAATGTAACGAGGACAAATCAGAAATTCTCTTATACGGACAATTCCCGGTGGCCTTCAAAGAATCTCTATGGCCCAAAGGGTCACCATGTCCTAAAGGCGATTGCGGGGTAGCTAAGAACTTAGGGATCTGGTTCGGGGCTGACCTGTGCTTTCGCGAACAGATCACGAGACTGTCAGGAGCATGCTTCGGCACTCTGAAAACCCTAAGGAAGTTCTTCCCCCTCCTTCCCCGAGCAGCCAAGGAGGCAGTAGCCAGGGCACTCATACTTTCGCACCTGGACTATGCCAATGCCCTTTACATCGGCTCTCCTGGCTTTCTCTTGGGCAAACTTCAAGTAGTACAAAATGCAGCTGTTAGGCTCCTCTTTGACATCCCTAGGAGACTAAGGGGCTCATTAGGATGGCGGGCGGGTTTGCCCGCCCGCCATCCTATCAGAAATCGGGACCGCCCGCCCTAAGGGCGGGGGTCCCGCATGCACCATTAGGATGTGCCCGCTACAGTGGCGGGCACATCCTGTATTTATAGTATTGTGGAGGGCGGAGCTCTCTGCTCCGCCCGCCACAATACTAAAAATGCTTTGCATCATTTACATAAACAAAGCGGCAGGCACCGCGCGGTGCCTGCGGCTTTGATTATGCAAATGCCCAGGGGTACCACAGGTACCCCCCGTGTGCCACCCCCCTTGGGCCTTCACTCTGGGGCCCACAGGGGGCCCCCAGAGTGAACACTGCCTGCCTTTCCGTGGCGACATTACCACCACGGAAAGGCATTGCACTCTTGCCATTGTAATATGGCTGGCGGTGTCTCATAGACACCGCCACCATATTAATCATTTTCCGCCCCGGCCGCAATGCGACCGGGGCGGAAAAGTGGCAGGCGGTGTTTTTCTCCGCCGTGGTCCCCCCCGCGATTCTAATATGGCGGAGGGGAATACAGGGAAGGATGGCGGGCGGATTGCCCCCGCCAGGCTGGCGGTGGCTACCGCCAGCCTGGCGGGGGCAATCCGCCCGCCATCCTAATGGACCCCCTAAGTGTCCGCAAACAGCTATGTGACCTTCATTGGCTCCCGGTGGCTCAAAGAGTGTGCTTCAAAGCCTTGGTCCTGACTCACAAAGCCTTACATGGTCCTTGCCCATCTTACTTGAGTGCCAGATTTTCGTTCTACCAGCCGACACGCCACCTACGCTCGGCTGCTCATAAACGACTGGTTCTCCCTAGGTTCAGAAAAACACGCCTCGGTGGTCAGTCCCTGGCAGAAAGAGCTGCCAATATGTGGAATGCCCTGCCAGACCCTCTGAGGCATACGACTGACCTGACCACTTTTCTCTCCACGCGCCAGGACACTCTTGAGTAACAGTGCGCGATACAAATCCATTTATAACATAACATAACATAACTACTGAACGTCAGCTTTTTTGTAGCGTAGCAATTAGATATGCATAAGCATGGAAAGGAACAGAAAACGGATATTCATTACCCAAAAAGGACAAAAGTTGCTGCTGCCTTGACTTAAATATTTTATAAAAAATTAGCCCATGGCTCTTTCTCCTGGTCTTGGTGATGATTTAATGATTGTATAAAGGTCCAATATTGTAATTATAAAAGCTTTCGCCTGGTCAGATGTGTAAATGTGAATCATTGGTATGTACAGCTTTCCCCCTCTGCTTTTTCCCGTTTCTTTTAACTGTTATATTGATCATCAAGAATCCCAGTTAAAGTGATGCAGTCATTAGGCTGCTGAGTTTAGCACACCATTTAAATTAATTAGAGAACTTGGAAGATCTTAATATTTGAGGGGCTCATTTCAGCATTACACTTTAGCAAGCTGACTGATAGTAGGACGTGCTCATAAAAAATGTCACAGCTTGATGTAATCTTCGGCTGAGACAACAAAGACTACTGGATGGGCCTTCCACTGGTATAGAGTCAAAATATTGAGTTTTTATTATCGACTAGACATAATATCGAGTAAAAAATATAGAATAGACATAATATCGACTAGACAGAATATAGATTACCAAAATATCGACTAGAAAATTTTATTATCGAATAGAATGGACATAATATCGAATCAAAAATATGGAATGGACTTAATATCGACTAGACAGAATATAGACAACAAAAATATCGAATTTAAGGTAAGTTAATATTAATTTTTAATTTTTGTGTAATATAATTCTGTGGCGGGTTATGGGTTTATAGGGGAATAGGGTGGGAAGTAATTTAAATATAATTAATTAAATATATTATTTTATGTATTGGTATTTATTTAAAATTAATTCTCAATTAATTATTATTTGGTAATTAATTAAAATATAATTGGTAATTAATTTTAATTGTTTAATTGATAAATATGTTAATTTTAGTAATTTATTTTCTGTAGCGGGTTGTGGGTTTATAGGGGAATAGGGTGGGAAGTAATTTAATTATAATTAATTAAATATGTTATTTTATTTATTGGTATATTTTTGGAAATAATTGTGAATTAATTATTACTTTGTAAATAATTAAAATTAAAATATAATTGGTAATTAATTTTAATTGATTAACTGATAAATATGTTAATTTTAGTAATTTGTTTTCTGTAGGTTGTGGGTTTATAGGGGAATAGGGTGGGAAGTAATTTAATTATAATTAATTAAATATCTTATTTTATTTATAGGTATTTATTTAGAATTAATTGTTAATTCATTATTAATTGTAATTAATTAATTGTAATTAATTAAAATATAACTTGTAATTTCTTGTCATTGATTAATTGATAAATATGTTACTTTTATTACATTATTTTCTGTAGTGGGTTGTGTGTTTATAGGGTAATAGCTTGGGAAGTATTTTAATTGTAAGTGATTGAATTTTTTAAATATTTTTATTTGTTTTTAATTTTTAATTATTTTATATTGTAAATTAATTTATTGGTAATTGGTAAATAATTAGTATTAGTAGGTAATTTTTATTATTAGTTAATTTGTATTTGTAATTTTAATTGATTAATTAATATATTTTATAAAATTGTAAAATATTTTAATTAATTTGTAATTGGAATTTATATATGAAGTATTTACTTTCCCTACTATTGCACTCACTGGAGTGGGAACAGTAATTTTTAACCCTACACTATCTAACGCTTTCCCTACTGTTGCACTCTCTGGAGTAGGAATAGTAATTTTTACCCCTACGGTATCCAACGCTTTCCCTACTGTTGCACTCACTGGAGTGGGAATAGTAATTTTTACCCCTACGCTATCCAACGCTTTCTTTACTGTTGCACTCTATGGAGTTGGAATAGTAATTTTTACCCCTACGCTATCCAACACTTTCCCTACTGTTGCACTCTCTTGAGTAGTAATAGTAATTTTTATCCTTACGCTATCCAACGCTTTCCCTACTGTTGCACTCACTGGAGTGGGAATAGTAATTTTTACCCCTACGCTATCCAACTCTTTCTCTACTGTTGCACTCTCTGGAGTGGGAATAGTTATTTTTACCCCTACGCTATCCAATGCTTTCCCTACTGTTGCGCTCTCTGGAGTGGGAATAGTAATTTTTACCCCTACGCTATCCAATGCTTTCCCTACTGTTGCTCTCTCTGGAGTGGTAACAGTAATTTTTACCCTCCCACTATCCAACGCTTGCCCTACTGTTGCACTCTCTGGAGTTAGAGTAGTAATTTTTACCCCTACGCTATCCAACGCTTTCCCTACTGTGCACTCTCTGGAGTGGGAATAGTAAATTTAACCCTCTTGCTATCCTACGGAAAAAAATATTGTATATGTTTTGGTAATAATATTTATATACATATACATATATATATATATATATATATATATATATATATATATATATATATATATATATATATATATATATATATGTTTTAAAATTCATTGTTTAATTTTCTTTAAAGTTACATTAATTATTTATTAATTTTAAGTTTATTTAAGTATTTTAAGTATATTTAAATTAAGTATATTTATTATTATATTAGTTTTAAATTACTTTTAAGATATTTAAAAAATTCGATATTTTGACTTTCTATATTTGTTTCCTATCGATATTTTGGAGTCGATATTTTTGTACTTACCTGTTTGTAGATAGGAAGTCGATATTCTGGCATTCGATATTTTTACCTCGATATTTTTGCAAGTCGATATTTTGTCAGTGATCCCTTCCACTACCTATGGGCTGGTTGGAACACTCTGCAATTACATTTTACATTGACACTCCTCCACAACACAGCATTCTTCTGTGAGAAAATCACTGGTGCTCAACTGGAAATTTGTTGATCCATCTGGTACCATCAATGCTGTAATTAGTCCCTGTATACCTTAGCTGCTGGAATACCTCAAAGATTGGTCCTTAGAGCTCTTCAGACTCTTAATCAGCAATCTGATTGTCCTGTATACTATTAGAAGAACAACTTTAGAAATGCCAAGCAGAACTTAAATAAAGGGGCAACTATAAAGATCCCAGTGTAGAAGTGATAAAAACCCTTCATCCTCTCACCTAAGCTAGCTGAACCCAAAGAAAGGTATTTCAGTTACTACAGGATTTTGGTTCATCACACACCTGCAATCTGTAATGCCTTTGCAGGTGTTATGAAGCAAACTGTCTTCATGCTTTGAGAATAAAACAAGTAATAATTATACTAAATTCTCAATACAACTGAACGTGTGTGTTTTCCATTAGACAGCAACAGCATGTTTCTGAGACCTATAGATTTAACATCATCAGCACCTTGAGTGCATTCTGAGGTTTGTCAGGGCAAGAATATCTAGATCTTGTCAAAAGAAGTAACTGTTTAGCCGTAGATGGCTGCACCAGCATCACCGCAATCTTCAAGATCCAGCAGCACAGTCAACAAGTGATGCAAATAACAGTTGCAAGTACATTCAACAATCTCTAGAGCAAAGCTCATATAAACTGTATTGTCAAACTTGTGTTAATATGTCCCCTCTTGAAGATGCTACCTTTAAATCTTAAGGACTCTTTTAACAATCCCTATACAACTCAATTACTGGAGAGAGCAGTTATTTCACAAATACAGCCATTTAAAACATAGCAACAAATATAACAGTATGCTGGGCCACTTCCAATCAGAGATGGGGATTGAATCAGTCACATGGTATCAGATTAATCAAAGGATTCTATTGGCCTTGCCAGACCTAAGGTGATGCAAGGGCAAGGCAATCCTTAATTCAGATTTACTAAGCCAAGCAAAACAAACTTGTGTGGCACTGCGAGGCTTGGTAAATCTGAAGTAACGCAAGGCAGCACAAGTCATTGCCTTGAGTTACTCTGCAGCAGGAAGGCATTATATGGGTAGAGCTTGGGTGTTCACACGTATCCACCCATGCAATTTGGGGCATTCCTCGATTTTCCATGACAAGTGAACCTGACAATCCATCAGAAATGTAGACCTTCCCGATAGAGAAGCAACAAAGTGAAATATCTTTATTTCTCCTCATTGTTTCTTCTTTCTGCAGCACACTTAGTGTTAGAAATGGGATTTCGGGTTGGCTAAGGCGTGCGACAAAGCCAGGCAGAAACCACCACTCTAGTCAGGGCAAGGGAGTTACACGCCAAAGATAGCCCCTGCTCACCCCCTTGGTAGCTTGGCACGAGCAGTCAGGCTTATCCCGGAGGCAATGTGTAAAGCGTTTGTGCAACACACACATACAGCAGCAACACACTAGACACACCACAAAAGGAACTCCACACAATGTTATATATAAAAATAGCCTATGTATCACCATAAACACATTAGATCATAATAACACAGATACACTGTGCCAACTGGCACTGGACAGTATTTATAGGGGATTATTTACACATGACAGGGCCACATGGGCCACTGTCAGAATCAGCACTTAGTAGAAATAGCACAAAATAATACTTGTAGCACATAATAACAATTGTAGAACACAATCAGTATCCACTGGTAAAAGGTAGGTACACACTACGCAATACTAATCACCTTAGGCATAGATCACGCAGGGACACATAAACTGACTAGCATAACTATACTAGGCCAAACAACCTCCTGATCATAAAACACAGTTAGAGGTATCACAGGCATAAAGGAATTACGCAAAAATCACATTAGGCAATAATCATCACAAACCCAAATCACCAATCACCTTGCTCAGAATCACAGTAGGTACTGAGCCCAGGCCAACTTGCCTTCCATGGGGCTCAAACGCCCTTTGTCCCAAAAGTCAAGGCTGGCTACGCAAGAGTTTAGGGCCTAAACAAGGCAGCTGCCCACTACTTGCTGGGCAGCTGTGTAATCCCAAAGAACATGTCCCCTAAAAATGAAATGCCTAAACGGTGCTGCTGCCCACTACTTGCTGGGCCGCTGTGAGGTAGGGAAAAATGCGCCTAGGGCTCTCAGTAGCCGTTTAAACAAATGACACCAGACATTGGAGCCACGTGGCTCAGGGAAACAATCAGCCACACGTTGGAGCCCTCTAGGCTCTGAAAACTGATAGGCCCCTTAAAAAAGCAGCGGCCCCTCTGGGCTTTTTAACACAATATGCCACCCAAAGAAAAGATGCTCTGGCACTGTGTGGGCTTTAGGAGTCCACCCTCAAACTTATTCGGCCCCAAAGTCCTCCTTGGGACTTTGATAAACAATGTGGCACATTGGAGCGGCCCGCAACGGCGGGTTCGCTCTGGAAACAAAAAGGGGCAACCCCCAAGCCCTCGCTTACCGGGCTCTCCGTCGACTGTAAAGGAGGTCTCCTCCAGACTTGGGACAGGCAACGGGATCCTCTTCACTTCACCAGTGATCCTGGCAAAGTGCAGCCGGAGAGCTCCCACTCCTCGGGGCTCTCTCGCTCATTGAGGCTGACACCGCGGGCTCTCCCTTGAGCACGGGAGCCCCTCCGAACAGCCGTCTCACGCCGCTGGACCAGTGACTTCACCCGGTCCCTCACCTGGGACCGGGACTTAAGTATTGAGCCGCGAGGCTGTGCGGCTTCTTCCAGGCTGGGGCTTCCTGGTTTGAACCATGTTCTGATGTTCACATGGGCTTCTATGGGAATTAACAAGGGCGTATTATCAAGCCCATTATCGCCGTTTTATTGGCAGTTTCCTGCCGATAAAACGGCCATAATTTTAAGACCGGTCCTTGATAATATGCCCCAGAGTTCCCATAATTCTCTCAGTACAATGTCTCAGAGTCAAGATGGAACCATATACTTAGTCTCTTAGAGGCTCCACTTGTCAATGGAGAGGGAATTCAAGGCTCGGGCAGGCAGTTGATGCTGTCAGCGGCATAATGATTGATTTCTAAGCCTCATTGAGCTTTAAAGGCCATGATCTCCCATACCATCAGCGTTAAGTTTTTGTCTCAGTATGATTAGAATATTGTCTGCATAGAGGGGAATAATTAGCCGGCATTTATGAAACTGTATCCCTCTCTGAAAGTGGTAATGTAGTATTATGCTGGCTAGTGGTTACACTGTAAGCATAAAAAGGATCCGCAAAAGGGAGCAAACCTGTTGTGTCCCTCTATGTATCGACAACTGGGGAGCAGGGGTGGCTCCTCAATTATGGCAGAGGAGCATCACCCCCTCCCTGCTGAAAGAAAGCAGGGGCAACCCACAAAAATAAAATAAAAATAAAACATTTTTATTATCATTTTATTTTAACCCTCCACGCTGTGAGCTGATGGAGCGACGTGGCCCCCATACTGATGCTGCAGCTGCAGCACCAGGGAAGAGAGGGGAGTGGTGGGCACTGCCAAGTGCGCATGATGGTTTTGCCGGCCCTCTGGGGCCGGCCAAACCATCATGCACACTCAGAATTTTCCACTTAGCTGTGTTGTACAGCTGGGTGGAGAAAGCAACAAAGGCTCCCAGTATATGCCTGAATGCCGAATAGCATTCCCAGCATGCAAGCAGCCTGGGATTGGGTGCTGGGAGCCTGCGCAGTGTTCAGCAGATCCTGGACGTCGGGCGGCAAGGATCTGGAGGAAGGCGGCGGCCGTCAGAGCAGATAAGTGTAATATTTTATATGTTTATTATTTTTTTGTTTTTTGTATCCCCCCACCCCCGCCCCACCACTTCTTAATACGAGCAACCGCTATTGCTGGGGAGACATTCAATTATGAATTCTGATCCCAGCTGGTGGGTTGGTGTACAACGAAGAGACCTAGCCTATTTATTACCAAGCCAGACCCATCCTTTCCAGCCTTGCAAGAAGGAATGACTATTCAACCTAATCAAGGGCCTTGACTGCATCAAGGAAGACAGTTGCCATTGCCAGTGCCGGCTCAATGTCATGGAAAAGTGTAACCAGAGTGCTTAGGTTATCTGACCTGGGTCTATTCAGTACAGAGCCCCCCTTACCTGCTCTATTCATGAAGGGGAGGATAGCAACCTTTTGGCTATGATTTTGCCAGTATTTCTGTATCAACATCTATCAGTGAGAGGGGGTGGTAGGATTCACATAAATGTGTAGGTTTGCCAGCTGTAAGGAGCATAATGTCATTGGTTTAACAGAGAGTAGGGGGCAGGGTGCCAAGTTGGAGCGCCCCCATGTATAGCTCCTACAGACATGAGTTAGTTCCTCTGCCTATTGTTTATAGAACTCAATCAGAAGCCAACCCCCCGCCCCCTTTCCCGGAGCTGCCCTTTTACGTAATTCTTCAATACTCGCTTTGATTTCTTCTGCTGCCATGGGGAAGCACAGGGGTCTCTTTAATGTTGTTCTAGCTAGGCAAGTATAGCTCTAGATAATCATTAATTTGAGGCACTATTGGGGGGATTTTAGCTGTGGAAAGGTCTGTGTTTTATGCAGCAAACTCTTGCAAAATATCTTCTGACTCATGGTATAGGACGTCCTCTGGGGACCGAATTTCCGCTATCTCAGATGCTGCACATGGGCAGTCGTATCATCCCAGCCAGGGATCTTGAAGGTCATTCCCCCTCCACATTATGCCAGGCTGCCACATATTTGCCCAACATGCTCACTTCATCACAGAGCTAGCAGTGCCAGCATGTGGCATTTAGAGCATTTTTTCTGTATATTCTCTAATCTCAGAATATTAGACTCCAGCCTGGCTAAGTCTCCTTGTTTAGATTTCAGTATGCTTTGTCCTTTGGAAATGCATTTGCCACTTTTGACCACCTTGAATGCTTCCCAGAGTATCCCTGCAGTGTCTCCGGTATCAATGTTTACCCAGAAGTTGGAGGATATGGAATGCTTAAGTTAATTTTTAAAAGCCTTGTCAAGCAAACCTCTGGGGGTAGGCACCCGAGACTAGAGCTGCGGGCAAATGTGGGAACATGTATTGTGAGTGCCACAGATGAATGATCACATCGTTTTTTTGTCATGTCCTCAGTCCTGTCCAACCAACCCAGAGCAACACAAGTACTGAGCCAGTAGTCCAGACGTGAGTATGAATTGTGCACAGCAGTTTGGAAAGCGAGGCCCGTGTCACAGGGAAGCAAGATCGAAACGTCCTCCAAGCCCCATTGGGCTATCACATTTTGTAGTGGTGCCCTAGCTCAAGTGCGTCTTGCAGTGTCGGATCCGGCGATATCTATGCAGGGTTGCATTGGGAGGTCAAAGTTCCCACCCCATAGATTCGTGTAGTGCCTATCCATCATTAGTCATCACCCCAGCTCCTCATTGAAGTCAGAGACATCCATGTTCAGCCCAAACACATTAATCATTGTGAGACGTGTCTCCTATTTTTGTCTGTAGTATAAGATAGCATCCATGATCATTGGCAACCATTCCAAGGGATTGTACTGGTGCTCCCCTCTAGATTATTATGGCGAGCCCCCTCACATATGTAGAATATGAGGAGAAGAATGTATTTGTGCACCATCTGTTAGCAAGAGCAGGGGGGGGCATTTTGCTAAGTGTGTCTCTTGGATGAATGCCACATCTACTTTGTGGTGAGAAAGGTAGGATAAAATCAAATGGGCATTTTGGGGATTGTTCACTTCCTGCACAATCCATGTCAGAAATATAAAGGTGTTTAAGGGATTGGGTGTCATACTTGTGAGTGCACAAGTTTGTCTGTCCCTCTTACATCAAGTAACAATATCCAGTCACTTGTCATATCAGGTGTGTTCCTTGCATGAGAACATATTATGCAGCATTTTGCCAGAAACCCTTCATACCTTCCCCCTACCACATCAAGCCAAACTTCTCAATGATGTGCCCCTTTTAGAAACTTCGGTACAAAAGGGGGGTGGTGATGGACCGAGCATCTGAATCAATCAAACACTCACACCCAGTCAAAAGATCTGGGTTTAATCCATCACCGTTCTTTAGCCCACTCTGCCAACCCAATTCAGACATGGCTATATGCAAATCAGTCTGACCCTGTGCCTCATGGGAACAGTCCAGCCCGAACTGCCAAGCCATGTCTTCCCTCGACCGGAAACAAGCTTCCGAGGACCGGTTTCTGGCATTCCAGCCGTCTTCAGCCCGGCTTGCTTGAATCCAGTGGCAAAGTGAGCAAGGGACTCACGTCTGAGCATACCCTGCCACACTTATGGCAGCCAAAAGCGGTACAAAAGGAGGGTGGTAATGGACGAAGCATCTGAATCAATCAAACACTCACACCCAGTCAAAAGATCTGGGTTTAATCCATCTCCGTTCTTTAGCCCACTCTGCCAACCCAATTCAGACATGGCTATATGCAAATCAGTCTGACCCTGTGCCTCATGGGAACAGTCCAGCCCGAACTGCCAAGCCATGTCTTCCCTGGACCGGAAACAAGCTTCCGAGGACCGGTTTCTGGCATTCCAGCCGTCTTCAGCCCGGCTTGCTTGAATCCAGTGGCAAAGTGAGCAAGGGACTCACGTCTGAGCATACCCTGCCACACTTATGGTGGCCAAAAGCGGTACAAAAGGGGGGTGGTGATGGACGGAGCATCTGAATCAATCAAACACTCACACCCAGTCAAAAGATCTGGGTTTAATCCATCACCGTTCTTTAGCCCACTCTGCCACCCCAGTTCAGACATGGCCATATGCAAATCAGTCTGACCCTGGGCCTCATGGGAACAGTCCAGCCCGAACTGCCAAGCCATGTCTTCCCTGGACCGGAAACAAGCTTCCGAGGACCGGTTTCTGGCATTCCAGCCGTCTACAGCCCGGCTTGCTTGAATCCAGTGGCAAAGTGAGCAAGGGACTCACATCTGAGCATACCCTGCCACACTTATGGCGGCCAAAAGGGGTACAAAAGGGGGGTGGTGATGGACGGAGCATCTGAATCAATCAAACACTCACACCCAGTCAAAAGATCTGTGTTTAATCCATCACCGTTCTTTAGCCCACTCTGCCACCTCAGTTCAGACATGGCTATATGCAAATCAGTCTGACCCTGTGCCTCATGGGAACAGTCCAGCCCGAACTGCCAAGCCATGTCTTCCCTGGACCGGAAACAAGCTTCCGAGGACCGGTTTCTGGCATTCCAGCCGTCTTCAGCCGGCTTTTGTACCGCTTTTGGCCGCCATAAGTGTGGCAGGGTATGCTCAGACGTGAGTCCCTTGCTTACTTTGCCAATGGATTCAAGCAAGCTGAGCTGAAGACGGCTGGAATGCCACAAACCGGTCCTCGGAAGCTTTTTTCCGGTCCAGGGAAGGCATGGCTTGGCAGTTCGGGCTGGACTGTTCCCATGAGGCACAGGGTCAGACTGATTTGCATATAGCCATGTCTGAACTGGGGTGGCAGAGTGGGCTAAAGAACGGTGATGGATTAAACCCAGATCTTTTGACTGGGTGTGAGTGTTTGATTGATTCAGATGCTTCGTCCATCACCACCCCCTTTTGTACCGCTTTTGGCCGCCATAAGTGTGGCAGGGTATGCTCAGACGTGAGTCCCTTGCTCACTTTGCCACTGGATTCAAGCAAGCCGAGCTGAAGATGGCTGGAATGCAAAAAACCTGTCCTCGGAAGCTTGTTTCCGGTCCAGGGAAGACATGGCTTGGCAGTTCGGGCTGGACCGTTCCCATGAGGCACAGGGTCAGACTGATTTGCATATAGCCATGTCTGAACTGGGGTGGCAGATTGGGCTAAAGAACGGTGATGGATTAAACCCTGATCTTTTGACTAGGTGTGAGTGCTTGATTGATTCAGATGCTTCGTCCATCACCACCCCCTTTTGTACCCCTTTTAGAAACTTAACACAACTTAAATATAACTGAGCATGTAATGCCTGATCAGTTTCAACATAATACCTCAAATAAGTAGGGGTAGGTCAGAGAATCTGAAACTTGCACCTGGCATCTTCGACCACCTTGGTAAAGTCTGGGATAAAAGGATGGTATGGAGCCCTAATGCTTAATGGTGTCTTTCTCCTGGGCCAGCCAAAGGATAGTGTCTCTGTCTCTGTAGTTGAGAAGCTTGACGATCAGTCGACATGATGGCCCCCCTGGGACTGGTCCTGGAGTAAAGGAGTGGTGGGCCCCCTGCACCATAAACACCTGAGAGAGGTGCCCGCACCCAAAGAGGGAATTCAATAGACTCTCAATATACTCCTCTGTCTTTAGCATGTTAGTGGACTTTGGTATGCCAATTATCCACAAGATACTTCTCTGCGTTCAAGCCCTCATTTTTGATTTCAAAGCGTTCAAGCTTGACCTTCAGCTCGATCTGCAACTTCGTCTGTTGTTTGGTGCCACCCTCAAAGTCCGATATTCATCTTTCAGTCATATCTAGTCGATTATGCTGGTGGCCTACCTGCTCCTTCATATCATATATGACCTGCTTTGGGTTTCCATTTTGTTGCTCAGGGCCGCCATACTGCACCACATCTCCAGAAGAAGAGTCTTAACATCTAGATTAGCTGGACTGTCCAGTCTTCTCAGCTCCGTCACACCATCATTGGCTGCTGCTGGCTGTGTGTGGTCTTTGGTTGCTTTTTTGCCCTCTTCGAAGGTGAGGCGTGACTAATGTTATTGCAACTTGCCAATGTTGTGTGGCTCTGTAGTTATAGCATTTGGAAGGCTGCTGCGCAGGGGTTAGCTTTTATGAAGGTGGTCGTGAGTGTGCTCCCGCTGCTCAGGTTAGCTGGCACTGGGTTTCCAACATCAAGGATCATCTGAAGCATACATGGCTCTGTAGACTGTTGAACCAGGTGCCCCGAAAGGCTGTTCTTCCCTCTGTCCCCAGATGCCCCGGTGCCTTCATGATCTCACCCTCAGATCCGCTCCCTTGGGCTAGCACACAGTGCTTCGGGTTCTTGTGGTGTGCTAGGCCAGCTAGGGTCGCTGAGTCTTTGAACCGCTGCTGTGGCCTGCTTCAGCTGCCGTGACCTCCAGCAAGGAGCAGGCATGTGCTGTGAGTGGGGACAGTGGGGCATGGGGGAGAGATAATCACTCATCAGCTGGCGCGGGTCCTCTAGCAGAATCTGGTCATCGCCCTGTGTTGGTACCGCCGTGCCATTGTGGACCGCATCTCCCAGCATGCGTCCCTTGATGGTCCCAGCACCAATATGTGTCTGTTGATAGGCTGCTCTCTTCCTGTGGCACCGTTGTCCCTTCCCACACCCGCAGCCTCCCCCAGCGTGTTTTTGTCCTGTCTTGCAGTGCCTCAGAGACATGCCAGCGGAGATGCCAGTATACAATGTGCTCAATTAATGGATGATTTTGGTGGATGATGGCTCTGGCCTCAGAAGCCTGTTTTATGCTGTCAACTTGTTTCGTGCCCTCTAGCATGCCCCCCCTTGCCAGACGTTTATGAGGTCACTGACAAACCCAATGACAAGAAAAGCGACTTCACTGAGAAAGTCACGTGCGGAAATATCCCAATGAAAAATTAAATTGTAATCTTTACAAAGATATTATGAGAACTTCATGGGACAGCATTCATGAATTTACTAACAAAAATCCTGATGAAAAGACTGACTACTTTTGTAGACTTAAATAAAAGACTAAAAGACTTTGTGAAAGTGAGAAGGTGTCTCGAAAACCTGGCACTACTACAGAACATCATAAAGGGGGATGTAAGAATAAACACTAGCTTGCAGTGGTGTTCACAGATATTTTAAAATTGCTTTACTCTGTCAAAAGTATTTGACTCTGTCAGTCAATATCTTCTATATCGACCTCCAGATAGTAGTAAAAATGCATTTTCTCAATTGTTTCAATTACTAGCTGAGAATAACCCCCTTGCAAAGCATTTTACCATCCGTGGAAACTTTAATTTTTATTTGGAAACCCCGGAAGATAAGAACACAGTCAATCTGCAAGATATTGCAGAGTCCTTAGGACTCAAGCAGATGGTCAAGGAGGCCACTCATTCAGAGGGACATACGGTGGATGGCCTCTTTTCCAACGATCCTTCTTTAAAAATTCAGAATATTATCCCTGTTGTTTGGTCGGATCACGGTTATTTCTTTTACCATGGAAATCCCCAGAGATCAGGCCCATTTGCCGAATATATTGGTTTCCATTAGGTATAAGGATCAGAGTAAACTAGATCCTGTCATTCTAGCACTGTCTTTAGAGGAACATTATCCCCCTTCATTAGCAGAAGCCGAATCAGCTGCAACCTATTATTCTGACTGGTTGTCCGATACCTTCAGGGAGCTAGTTCCCATCAAAAACCAGCATTCACATAGAAAGGAACCTACAGTGCTTTGGTTCACGTAAGCTTTGAGGCTTGAAAAACAAGCCTGTAGAAGGTAAGAAAGGATTTGGAGGAGAAATTATGATGTACAGACGAGACAGCCATACAAGAGTGCATTAGCCACTTATAAAGATCTCATCACTAAGGAAAAAAGCCTTTATTTTACTCAATTAATAGATAGTGCCTCTAATTCATTTAAAGAATTATTTCAAGTCATCCAGAAACTTACTACCATCTTGAACAAGAGCAATTCCTCTGACAGATATCCTTTTGCGATGCTGTAGCAAATGCATTTAAAGAGAAAGTTAATGGGATTTTTAAGGATTTTGATTGTGGTAACCCCAACTCTTGGAACTCTTTAGAAGGAGGGAACCGGGTGATTGCTCGCTTACTACTTTTTCTGCTACCACACCAGAATAAGTCAGCTCTCTACTTTTGCAAATCAAATCTGGTTCCCTCTATGACCCCTGTCCAGTAAGGATCTTGAAATTTGCTCCAGACATTATTGCGAGGATACTATCATACATTTTTAATATCATGTTCTCTTCTGGTACTTTCGCTTCCATTTGGGAACAGGCTCTATCCTTCCACTTTTAAAAAAGACCAACTTAAATAGGAATGACACTTAGAATTACCACCCAATTGCACGTTTGCCCGTCCCCGCTAAAATTTGTGAAAAGTTAATGAACACTGAGCTATATAAAGACATTCAAAATAACCAGCTTCTAGACACCTCTCAGTTTGGCTTTTGTGGAGGACATGGAGGTCGCACTTGCCATGATAAAGTGTGGAAGTGAGGAAACTTGACATATGCTTGGCGGGGCCACGGTGTACCCACCAAGAATATTGCTGCCTCAAGTCTGCTGTAACACCAGCAGAGATCTCTGATCCCTGGCGGTTGCGGTGGTCCTATGGTGGCCCAACCGCCTTGGTCATAATAGGGTAGTCGGAAGACCGCCAGCATCGCTCCTCTGCAAGTCTGGCAGTCCGTGGACTGCAAGACACGGAATAAAGTAATTATGCTGAGAGTGAATGTCTTGAGCACAGTGAGAGGCAGTTGACCCCATAGCTTTCTTCTGGAAGGCTAGGTCCCAACCAATCTGTCATGCCAGCCACAAGGCAGAGTCTCTTAGCCTGCCCGGGCCAGGGTGGCACCCCAGCTACAAGAGTTTGTCAGGTTTCAAGATGTTCACCAGTTATCTGGTCGAATTTGTGTGGGCAAAAAATGTTTGCCCATCCCCGCTAAAATTTGTGAAAAGTTAATGAACACTGAGCTATCTAAAGACATTCAAAATAACCAGCTTCTAGACACCTCTCAGTTTGGATTTTGTCCAGGGCACAGTACAGAAACTGCTCTGGTCAAAGCTATGGAAGAGGTGAGAAAGGCAGAGGATAATAGAGGTTCGGCAGTTAAGATCCTCTTAGACTTATCTGCTGCCTTTGATACCGTATATCATACAACTATTATCCACTGTCTGGAGGACATAGGTGTGAAGGGGCTGGCTTTGGATTTACTCATGTCTTTTCTCAGAGACAGATCATAAACAGTAGCATTAGGGAAACTCAATTCTACACCATTATCCCTGCCTTGCGTAGTCCCACAGGGGTCATCTTTAAGTCCAACACTCTTTAATATTTTTGTAGCGAAATTAGCCCCTCTCAGTAAAAGCTTCAACCTGGAAGTAACATCCAACGCTGATGATACCCAGTTGATAATTGCTGCAGCCAACAATGATTTATCAGGCCCTTCAAGATGCCGAAATTGCATTACGACGGTCAGTGGCTGGATGCGTAGGCACTGCCTGAAGCTCAATTCAGGTAAAACTGAGATCATTGTTTTCGGGAAACCATCTCTAGCTTGGCCCCTGAATTGGTGGCCGGAGAGCCTGCCTTATCCTCCCCTTCCTGTTACCAAAGCTAAGAACTTAGGAGTTATTGTTGATGACAACCTCAATATGAGTGCCCAAATCTCAGATAAAATGTCCTCAGCCTACTATATCTTAAAAATGATCAGGAAGACCTTACCATTTATTCCAGACAGCCACAGGAAAACCATAATCACCACGCTAGTCCTACCCAGATTAGACTATTGCAACAGTCTCTATTTAACCATCTTAGAAAAACTTATGAGACAACTTCAGTCAGTCCAAAATGTTGCGGCAAGATTGATTCTAAAGCATTCCAAATTTCATTCCATCATGCAGGGATTTTGCAGGCTACATTGGTTTTCCATGCGCAGTGGAGCAAAATTCAAAGCCCTATGCTTAGCTCACAAAGGAATGCATAATTCCGGGCCTGATTTTCTCAGATCAGCTTTTAATCGATACATGCCCAATAGAGATCTCAGATCGGCTAAAGCTAACCTCCTAGCTGTCCCCAAATTTAAAAAGATGCAGTCTGGGGACAAACAAGGCGACTCACTATCTGCAATATTGTTTAATAGCCTTTTCAGATGACATAATAGTACTTAATAACACATGGGAGGGCATGAGTACTAACTTGAAGATCATTGAAAAATGTAGCAAAAATAGCAAGCCAAAAAAAGTATGTGTCAAAAAAGGCACAGGGGGGCATATCATCAAGGAACAGCGTTATAATTATCGCCGCTTTAGCGGCAGAAAACTGCCGCTAAAGCGGCGATAATGGGCTTGATAATATGCCCTTGTGATTTCCCATAGAAGCCCATATTCTGGTGTGAACATGGGCTTCTATGGGAATTCTCTACGGCATATTATCAAGCCCATTATTATCGCTTTAGCAGCAGTTGACTGCCGCTAAAGCTGCGATAATTATAATGCCATGATTGATAATATGCCCCTAGGTTTTTTCATAAGTTATCACAAAAATAACATTTGTGTGAATAATTGTAACGCATGGCAGTTTGAAAAACAAAATGTCGATTACATGCATCCAGGTGCCAGGCACATGAAACTGAACTTTGATCCTCACACAAGTCATACCAAAACCAACAAAATAAATTACCTCTAACTGAATGGACTAAATAACTTTACAGTCTACCATTTAAGCCCAAACATAAGGTTAAAATACTATGTCAATTCCTTGTTCCTGAAATGTCATTCAAACTGAAATGGCAGGTACAGAAGCAAAGACCTTTATTGAACTAGACCTCATAATAAAGAAATATATCAGGAACATGTTGTACCCCCCTGTGTGCATCCACATGGCCTCTAGGGCCCCCTTTGTTTCCTCACCACCACTCTTTTCATGGAGGTCGCACTCGCCATGATAAAGTGTGAAAGTGAGGAAACTTGGCGTATGCTTGGCGGGGCCGCAGTGTACCCACCAAGCATATTGCTGCCTCAAGTCGGCTGTAACACCACCAGGGATCTCTGATCTCTGGCGGTTGCGGTGGTCCTATGATGGCCCAAACGCCCTGGTCATAATAGGGTAGTCGGAAGACCGCCACCATCGCTCCTCTGCAAGTCTGGCAGTCCGTGGACTGCAAGACACGGAATAAAGTAATTATGCTGAGAGTGAATGTCTTGAGCACAGTGAGAGGCAGTTGAACCCATAGCTTTCGTAAAAAAGCTAGGTCCTAACAGATCTGTCATGCCAGCCACAAGGCAGAGTCTCTTACCCTGTCCGGGCCAGGGTGGCACCCCAGCCACAAGGCTTTATCAGGTTTCAAGGTGTTCACCAATTAGCTGGTCGAATTTATGTTGGCAACATTTTTTACCAGTGGAATTTCAATCTCAAGGCTGATCCAACCAATTGACAAACATGGGTGTGATAACTTTGTGAAACACGTCACCAGCCAAGAAGGCCTAATTTGAATTATGCATAGGCCTACCAAAAAACCAGCTGCGGACCGATCACCATTTAGTTTTCCTCTTGTACATTTACAATGTGGGGTTTTTCAGGATCTGCTTCTTTGACGTTTTTTCCAATGTATATTCGAAACCCATAATAACATTTATTTAATCCTTTGACAGCCTATAACTGCACCACAGATATCAAGCTTTTGATATATTTATCAGCAATATTAAGGGTGTGTTGCGAAAAGTTTAGTGAATGTGCATTGGCAGTAAAGAGCAGTCTGACTTGTAAAGCATTAGAGATAAATCACGACAACCAAGTTTGCATTGTGATTGGGAGCATGCTAGATTTTTTGAGCAAAAGTTTCTAATTTTCCCAATTTTCAATATTAGCAAAGTGGACATTAATTTGAATCCCAGTTTAAGCACACCTTTGCCTGTGAAAAGCTTTTCTGCACATTGCAGGATAATTTTCAGTACATTGCAAGCTTCTTTTGCAAGGTTTTTCTATGCACAATGGCAAATGTACGCACATTTTTCCTCTGTACCTTTACCGTTTGCAACATAAGTTGCCACAAAGTGACAACTTTTCCTCAGAAATGTATGCATATCGCATGAAAGAATCATTGGAACTTTGCATGGCCCTGGTTGCTAGGTAAACAAACACATCTCTGGTCTTATGGCTCCAGACCACCGAGTTCGGAATTGTCTACAATTGACTCCACAAATCTGAATTTGAGGTTATTTTTTGACAAAGTTGAAAGATAGTAACTGTCACCTATGGTCCTTAAGTAGTCTTAATTCTTATTAAATTTATCTGCAGGAAATGAATGATGGTTGCTGTTGATCCTGTTCTGTCCTGACTTGATTTCTTTAATGGAGCCTAATTGGGTCTCCCAGAATATCAACCGAATTGACTTCAGAGTTTCCCAAGTCAGAGGCTAGCTCACTGTTAATATTGACCCCTTTTCATGACCCTCACCCCCTCCTTTGATCTTTGTTGGGATTTAGAAAAGGCTCCTGCCTGGCTCTGTAGAGTGAGTTTCCCTGCATCATGTGTGTGTGTTGGAGATATGTGACACAAATGGAGACTCCGAGAGGGGCTCAGTGGTATGTATAGAGGTGCACGCCAAGTTCACCCTCCTTCTGCAGAGAGTAAAAAATGCCTGCTTTCAGGGCTGACATCTGTCTGACAATTGTATCAGCGATACTTTATATGCACTCAAGGCTAGCCTTTTTAACTGCTTTTGCCCATGAGAGTCACTTACATGCCTGTCCCACCTTTTTGTAGATTGCTCTGTCAGCCCCCTGAAACTGAGTCATTTGTCTATGTGGATCATGGATGGTTTATGTGTGCACCTTTCTGGGTGTATTGCGGAGGTGTGTATGGGCATTTGTGATATATGTCACTATAATCACTGGAATCCATTTTACATTTGCTGCATTCACATAGTACCTAAGAGTGAGGGTGTGAGTGAGACCAGACAGCTGATGTGAATTGAAGGGCTCGTCCAGCACATTTCAGAGCACCTTTGTAGTGGGACCTACTTTTGTTTGCGGAGGGAATCAGGGGCAGAAATCCAAATACAATCTGGGGAATTCTCCTTGCCCTTCCCTGGCCCACTGGTCTCTTGAAGGGCTGCCCCTCAAACATTTTGTGCCCGTTTTTTGTGTTTATCCTTCCTGGAGATCCCAAACTCTCATCTTTCTGCCATTATCTTGTAAGAAAGACCTTGACTGGACCAGTCGGAATTGAGTAGGAAAAAGGGCTTAACTGCCTAGAAGCGGTCTCAGAGCTGACTGTTGGGCTACACAGCCAATGACTGCAACTTTATAATATAAATGAGGCAGAAAATACCAGTAATTTCTCTACCAGAAACCAGTGTCTCCACACAAGTGGTGGAGAATACTGAGGAAACTGTCCAGCTGAGTTTTTTTTCAAAAGTAAGCCCCAAGGAGCCAGACACACTAAAACAGAATGGAGTTTGATGTCCCCTTGTAGAAGCATTGAGTATACTGGAGGAGGACAACCTCAGCTAAGAGGTTTGCATCCATAACTAATAAGTACTCACCAAGATCCTGAGGATTAGCACCTAGCTTGTTCTGGGTGGTGAATTTTGTGTTGGACCCACGGAAAAGATCTATTGAGCCCCAAGCCAATGACTCAATCAGAGCCTCCTTGACTGGTGCTGGCTCTCCCCCACCTAGCAAAATAGGCTGCTTGCGGACAGTCTTTATTGCCGTGGCAGGATCACCAGTCTTCATTCTCTGTGTGCCGTCCACTTCACACAATACATAAAGCAGGGAGCCCAGCCAGCATAATGAGGGCACGGCCTGTGGCACCAATGGCGTAAGACGATAGAAAAGGTAAGGTGCATACCAAGGTTATGCACCAGTGGTGAAGCAAGATCTCCATTAAAGAGGGAAACAAATATTTTGATGAACTGGTCAACAACCTGGTCAGCACTCCCTAGGGGCCCCAAAAAAATATACCCCTCCTAGGGAGGCCCCCAGAGACATGAATGATCACACCTAGAGTAGCCTAGGCAGTAGTCTCATAGGAGCTGCATGGGCTGCATTCCCAGTAGTTATTAAAGAGTGTTGGTGAATCCATATGTAGTTTGTTGCTTCTGAAACATTACAAACAATATTTCATTATGTTTATTTTGATTAAAATACTACAAGCACTGGCTGGACACTGAGGGCCTCATTTACAATATTTTCATGCATGGCAATGCTGCAAGCCTTCCTGCTGCGCTGCAGTGCGTCAAAAGTAAAGGGCAGGAATGCGCCATATCTACAAGATACAGCACATTCCTGTTCTTTTGCCCTGGGCTGATGCACAATGGGCCACCATGCGCCAATGCAGGCACCCTTGCGCCATGGTGCAAGGGTGTCTGTGTTGTGGGGGTGATTGTTTTTGTGCAGGAAAGTAGACCTTCCCGCACAAAAACAACTACAAGAGGTGTTTTCCTCTTTCTATGTGTGCTGCAGAATGCAACACACATAGAAAAAGGAAAAAAGAGGAGAAATAAAGGTATTTCTCCCTGTTGTGCCTCCCTTCCATCTCCACTAGGGAGGCATAAGAATCTGACGCATTCCCAGGCTTACAAAAACGTGTAAATCTGGGAATGCGCCATGTTACATGGATGTTGCATGGGAACACTCACAGCAACACTCATGAAAAGCCCTGTTGATGCAGCTTAAAGCATGCAAGGGGGCCATATTTACAAGGCCATAAAAAGCTGCACCTGTTGGCTTTAGATGACCTTGTACATATGGGCAGGCACACTGCGCCGCCAGTGCGTCAAACAAAAGTGAGGCACCGGCGGCGCAATGCAGTTGAATTTCTAACTAGAATGTTTTGTTTATGGGTTTCTGTGTTTCTAAACCCAGACACCTCCCCTCACTAAGCCTTAGACATCTCAGCTTTGCTACCCTGAGGATCAAGTGCTGAATGAGAATACATGGTACTCCCTTTTGGGCTCAATGTAAGGTTAAGTCCCTGGAAACTAGGAGTAAACGACTCTGCTTGTCACAACCTGATCCCAGTAAGTACCCCGACTATCCTGAAGAAGTTCCCTCACTCCTCCTTTAATATATTGTTCCATTCCTTTCTCTTACTCCTTCACCCTTTCTTTCCTTCTTTCCCATACTCCTAACTCTCACCCTGTCCCTCCTATTTTCTCCTCTTCTTCCCTTCCTTAATCTCTATGTTGTTTCATTGCTTTCTCTCTTAATGTTCTCTATTTCTCCATGTGATTCCTAGCTGTATTTGCTGCTTTTGGAGATTCATTCACAAACTTTTGACACACGTCAGCACAGCAGACCTTACTGCTGCGCTGCTGTGGGTCAAAAGAAAAGGGCAGGATTGTGCCATATCTACAAGATACAGCACATTCCTGTCCTTTTCCCCTGTGCACAAACAACAGGTGTGCACCAGCGAAGCCACCCTTACCTCATCTTGCAAGGGTGCCTTCATTGTGGGGATGATTGTTTTTGTGCAGGAAGGGAGACTTTCCTGCACAAAAACAATCATTGGTGGCATTTTCCTCTTTCTATGTGTGCTGCAGAATTCAATATGCATAGAAAGAGGAAAAAACAAGGAGAAATAAAAATATTTCTCCTCATTGCTTCACCTCTATGCTAACTAATTCCCTGGTTTAAAATTCCTCATAAATCTTGGAATGCTTCAGATTTCATGAGTGTTGCGTGGGAATACCCACAGCAACTCTCATGGAACGCCCCGCTTTCAAGCAATGTTCTGTGTGAAATGAGCACATATTTCCAAGGCCATGAAAAGCCACGTAAAGTGGCTTTGCATGGCCATGTAATTATGCTGCAGCACATTTCGCCCCCGGAGTGTAAAAATGCCACTTGGGCCTCATAAATGAGGCACTTGGCCTTTTGGACAATCTAATACTCTGGCTGGGAAAGGAGAGCCGCTTCTAAAAATGCTACCAGATGATTCCCAGAGGAGGGTTAGTTAGCATATTTAAGGCTGTGTGCCACAAAGGCTCAACCAAATGCGGTGAATTCAGGTCTGTGTCTGAGTGTCAATTAACCCTCTTTTCTCCCTAGTCTCGTTCCTTTTATTGGAAGGCTTATGTTGTAGATTTGGGAGAAAGAATGTTATTGTGAGGGAGACAGAGACCTTTCTGTTCAGGTGTTTCAGGAGATTTGTTTTGACTTAAAATAATTATATGCCTTTTCCTTCAGCAAATACACTGGAAAGTGAACTGAGGCACAAATATATTAAGTGATCTGCTCAGGATTAAACTATTTTATTAAGTTGGGAAGCTGGGCCTCACACCCACTGTAAGGAGTGGGGACTTTTTGAGTCCTGGGATACAGAAGTTCACCCAAACATAGGAAGCAGTCCTACTCACCATATTTAAAGTGTGAACCCGTGTATATGCTCCACCTGGGGCGGTTGAGACATCTGCCAATTTTTGGCAGGCTTCCCAAATTCACTGTACTCTAAATAATTCAAGTTTAGTTAAGTTGCTAGAACAGCAATTTACCACCCAGCCCCCCCCCCACCGAATCCCAAAGCATTAGTAGTAGTAATCCACAGCCTATGATATTTAATGCAGTGCAATGGATGGGAACCACTTGGAATTTGCAGAACAATAGCTACAAGGACAATGGGCTAGATTTACAAGCCACTTGCAACACTTTTGCGCCACTGTTGCATCACTTATGTGACACAGCAGTGGTTTAAACAATATGGCCAATTTACAACATGACGCATCTAGGGTGGTTATGATTAAGGGGTGAGCAGAATTAAGGGGAGGAACTGCTCTCCTTTCACTTATTAGTGGGATGGTGCTCCCACACCTCAATTTTCTAGATGTTGGAACACCAGAATACATTTTACCATATTGATAATCCAGCTAGTAAAACTTCATTGGATATGGGCAGTAGTGCAGCCCGGTTTGGTGGCCGGCCCCGGCCCTACCCTCTTCAAGGAATTTTAGAACTTGCAATGCTTTCCTCTTCCTGCCAACCTGTTCCCCTGTTTGTGGATTTTAAAACAATAGTGGATTGGTCTCGTTTTCGTATGTGGCACTTCAAGGTTAGCTGTGATGCATGAAATGCATGATTTAAAGGAACTAGAAAATGAGTGATGTGTGCATTTGTTTTATTTGTAGCCTTGAGAAAGCCCCAGGCGGTACTCAACATAATTGAAACACGTTTTGCTTAGCATCATGCTTCTCGACTTATAAGAAAGTAATCAAAGAGAAAAAAAAGACATTTACAATACAAGCATTCACTATCACCAGATACAAAGTTATTGAACGTGAAATAGAAGAGTGCTAACTGCTTAATTATTGCAATCCTCATTCTTGACCAATTATTACCAACTTTTCCTCTGAACTTCCAATTGGCCTTTCTGGTTCTTCCCGTACACCAAGAAAGAAAACCTGGGAAGATGCATTCTTTGCCTGGATTGGAGGAGAATTAAAAAGCTGAAAGTCTGGACAGTGGTGTTCCTTGGCTTCTAACAGTTCACCCAAGAAGGGTAAATACCAGGTTATCCAGTCAATTGCCGTATCAGCTCTTCAAACTAAAGGGTTTCTTTGTGCAGCAACCCAAGTGATAATTACCTGGGACAGGACAAGTCACCAGTCCTACGAGTCTGTAGAAAGCCATGTTTCGGTCATATGCCCATAAAAGAAGAGATAGTTGTACCTCGCCACATAGAAAAGGCAGGCCCCTAACCAAAGGAACACAGGGCCCAGCTCACTGAAACATGCATAAAGGTTGTCTTAAAGAGCTAAGTTTTCCATATAACAAAATGTCCTCGCTTTGAGTTGGCCTTAGTCGCTTGATGATATTGTCAATATTAGGAGGGCCAAAGACTGGCAGGGTTCTTTCAGACCATAGGTCCTAAATTCACCCATGCCATTCCTCCATTTGTGTGAGCGTTTTCTGTCCATTGTCAGCACAAGCAAGACATCCTACATATTAGGGTGGTGTCCCATGTGTTATGTTATGTTACGTTATGTTATTTTATCAGCTAGGGGTGTGACTCGGCTCCATTGAACTGTGTCAAATGACAAAAGTACCACCTTCTAGAATCCTGGTAGCCCTGTTAACTGATCATATACATAAAGGGAGCAAAGGGGGATAACAAGTCAGACCGCCCCCCACTCCACCAAATATAAATACTATTAGGTCTGACCTCTATTGAACAGAAACTCTCATAACTTTAGGATGTGTAGGGAGTTTTATCAGAAACTTTCCTCTTCCCAGGCCAGTCCAGACTACTATCCATGAACTGCTAGTCCTTGATGATCAATTTAAAAAGAAAAGAAAAATGTCAATAACCACATAACGTACACAAAACCCAGTAGTTTCATACCATCACAAAAAGTGTGTACAACAAAAAATGTGAAGTGTGGCCAGAAAGCACCTCACATACGCAAACCCAAGGAACTGCTGGATGGTACTCGCCAGTATTCCCATGTCATCATCATCGGTTGCTTTCGTGGCTGGAAAAAATGTGGTGTGATTGAAATTCCTCATCCGTGAGAAACAGTGAACAACAAAAATTGTGTGTGACAGCCAGCACTGGGAAAATAAGACTAACTCAGTGCCCACTGGTCCCCAACCGTGAAAGAGAACACTTATTCTCACAATTAAAATGGGGTAGCACTCACATACAAGATACCCTTTATTGAGTGTTGTGAGTGTCCCAAAAGTTTTAAAAAAGGCATGTATATGGCCACTTTCACTCACAGAAGGCCAACATGTTTCGTTGACGAACTTATTTAGGGCAACTTCGTCAGGGCTGTCGGGGAACCAGTCTTCACCACATTTCTTTTTCACACCAAATCTGTAGTTATTGACAAGATTAAAAAAGAAAGAAAGTGCCAATCATGAACAAACCTTATCTCCACCATATTCCTTCAATATCCTCTTTTCAAGAAAAGAAGACCCTGAGCACACTTGTATATTTACCGAGTGGTTGCTGAATTCCCTCGTACCTGCAACCACCTTCGCTAAAAGATCACACACCAAATGGCCGCGTACCGCTCTCCCAACTGCAACTGTCAGTCTCCACTGGTAGTCCACATGTATCTTAGGTGACTCGTGTGCAACTACATATCTAAACACACTCTTATTGCATGCATGCCCTAAAGCGCTTAATGTTCACTGCCCCTTTCTTGACAATGGACGGTCTTAAAAAACCTGTAACACATCTGAGACCACAAGCTCTCTAAAATGTATGAGGAATGACTATAGATCATCCCCTGAATCATGGTTTATTTTAATATAAAAACCACATCACATTTCTTAGACGCTAATGTTGCTTAGTCACCTGATCCTCCGTGGTTCAATAGTGTCACCCTATTGGGTCCCTTACGCACCTTAATACAACGTTGGACCCAATGCTCTGATACTCAGGGTTCCAGTAAAATAACCTGCCACAGTCAGCCCCACTAATAATGTCACTGCCTTCGCCATACAAAGTATATAAATCACGATGGGCTTGTATGGGGTATACTTCTATTGTCACTCAGCCCCTCAATCGGAACCTCCTTGCCGCACTTGCGTGGTGGCCTCGGGTTCACTCTTCCTTCCCGACCGCCCGCTATGCACGCCACTGTTATTTTTAATGACGGCAGAGGCCGGCAGCACGTGACTCCTAAGCCACCCCTCGGGAACAGGTTCCCAGCACCAACATTGCCCACATGGCGGCAATCTTAGAATGGTGCATGCTTACTTTCAACTGCATGTAATCTCCCTGGTAAAGCTTCTTGTACGTATTTTACAGGTCTTTCTTCTCTTAATTTAGTATTAATATTGTCAATTTAAAAAAGAGAAAAAGAGGTGTGATGACGTATTTGGATTATTAATTTTTCAAAATTCTATTCAAATTCATTTTTTAAACTAATTTTTTTAAAGAGATTTATAACCAATGGGGGGGGGTCTTTTTATATTGTTATTTTTATTTTGAGACAGAGGGCGACCTCTTATATTAATTGTCATCAATCCACAAATAATAAATCAAAAAGATCACTCAATACAGGGATTCTTATGCCAGAATCACAACATGCCCTACTGTTTGCCTGTTTTGTTCCATTCAATGGAATCCTTCAGGCCCACCCGGTCCACTTTTTCGGTAAAAATACATTTAGCTTCTTTCTTAGCCAAAATGCCATCAATGTTGTAGTGCTCACCCACTACCTTCTCCAACACTACCCATCTAAGGTCCTTGGGATCATGTTTTGATTCCTGTAAGTGTTGGACAAAGCGCGTGGTCAACTTTCCTGCTTTTAAAGTACTCAAATGCTCTTGTATCCGCACCTTGACTTTTCGTGATGTAAGGCCTATATAATGCAGCCCACATCCACACGTAATCCTATAGATAATGTGTGTGGTGTTGCAATTGCTGAACTTGTTAAGATATCACGTCTTGCCATTTACAAGTTGAACACTCTTTGTCACTTCAGTCAATACACATACTGGACAGCCACCACATTGTTAGTGTCCTGTTGGTAGATCCAACTCCTTCTTCTGTTGGGCCGGTCATGTATGAACCAATTTATCCTTTAGATTTGGGGCCCTTATAAAGGCAAATCTGGGTGATGGCATTTTCTTCCCCCCAGTGTCCAACAATGACCAGTGTTTCTGCATTATCTGTCTGATTTTGGTAGACAAGGGGTCAAAAGTTGTTATTACAGGCACACACAGATCTCTTCGTTTGTCTGACATTTCCAATAGCGCTTCCTGAGGAGTATTCAGGGCTCGTTTCCGAGCTTTCTTCACCACGTTGTTGGGATACCCTCTGTTCTTTAATTTCAGAACGAGATCTTCAGATTGTTCCATGAATGCTCCCATCGAGGAGCAGTTCCTGCGATATCTCAAGAACTGCCCCATAGGCAAGTTATCACTGAGTGCTCTGGGGTGGAATGATCAGTAATGCAAGAAGGAATTCCGATCTGTGGGCTTCTGATGGATGGTAGTCACTAATCTATTCCCCTCTGCTGTAATGTCCACATCCACATATACAGCTGAGTTTTTACTGAAGCTCCATGTGAACCGTGGCCCCCATTGATGTTCCTGACACCTGGAGACATATCTGATCCTTATATGAAAAGACATTTCTAGTCAAAGGCAACAGTGCGTGCTGTAGCCACCAGCATGGCATCTTGGGGAATGCTGGTATATAAGGATTCAATGTCTATAGTTACTATCAATTGAGTGGATGGATCATAGTCCACTGCATTCAAGATGTTCAAGACATCAGTGGTGTCCTGCACAAATGATGGTTGCGTGATTACAGACTCCCTCAAGAAAAAGTCTGCGAACTGGAACAAAGGTTCCAATACTGATTGGATCCCCAACACAATCGGGCGGCATGACAGAGGACACGGCTTTGTGGATCTTCAGCAAGATATAGAATGCCGGTATTCTGGGTCTTACATTCACAAGGAAGTCAGCCTCCTTGTTAGTTATCCACTTTTTCTCTTTAGCGTCTGCTTTAGCGTCCGCCACCAGGGCCCCGATAGTCTCTTGAAGTTGGATCTTTGGATCACGTGCCAATGGTTGGTAGTTAGTCCTCACCTCTAGAAGCTCTCATAATCTTGTGTGTTGAGTACTACCACTGCACCGCCTTTATTGGCTTGTTTTATTGTTATCAATTTGCTGTCCTGTAGTGACTTCACTGCCATCCAGTCAGTTCTATTCATGTTGCAAGAGTGGGATGTATCTTGTAACTTTTCCAGTGTCTCAATATCATGAAATATTTGTTGCTCAAACACTATACTTCCAGGCCTACTGATTCACTAGGAGGACAGAAACATGAAGGGCGATGTAGATTTGTGGCGGATAATGATGGTACTTGCTCCTCTTGATTGGAAAAGAACTTGTGAATCTTGATCTTTCCAATTATTTCAAAAAGTTCAGTTCTACATTTGAAAGTGTCATGCTTCGGTGTCGGAACAAACCCTAGACTTTTATTCAAACCTCTAGACTCCTCTACAGTGAGTAAGTAGTTAGACAAATTAACCACTGTCTACAATGTCGGGTGCACGGGTATGTCCTATTTTTTGGGCACCACTGACAGGGGTAGTCACTGAGTTGTCCTGCCTCTGCTGCGTGGAATCCGGGTGAGTATGTCTGCCATGTTTGTTGTGGGTACGACCTCCCCCTGCCTCTCTGCCTGCCTGGCCTTGCCCCAAAAAAGAACTTAAAAGTGCACATAAATCCTGTTGGTTCTATTCTGTGGTGTGAACCTGACCCTGCTCTGATTAGAAGTAGAAGATTGCCCAACCAAATCCTACTCCTCACTACTTGTATTGTCAAATGTCAAATTGTAGGAAGTTCTCCTCGCCTGTCTACGTCCCCTCCTCTGGAATTTCTGAGCCTGTTGCTGTTCTTGAACCTAATAAAATTTATCCTCAATGTATGGAAATGCCCACTCGTGTGAGAACCAGTACAAATTCCATTTGAGACCTTTCATTTTTGATTGACAAGGTATATTTTATAGTCCGCCAACTCACTTTGTATGCGATCTACTTGCTCCTTAACATCAGTGTGGGAAAACGAGGCAGCATCTGTGAGGCCTGCACAAATAACATTACTACATTTGTCCTTCACTGGGAACCAAACACACAATTGTAGCGCCTGACTCTCAGAGGGTAGCGTTGCAGAGCAGTCTGAGGCTTACTCAAGGGAGTTGGTGTGGGCTAGTAATCGCAAGTAATGCAAGTGCGCAGAAATAACACTCAATAATTGATTGTCCAGTCTGTACTTTGCTTTATAAAAGTAAGAGTACATTTATTAAACACACACACTACTCAATACTATGCACCAATTTACAAATATACATAAGCTGTTGGAATTACTTTGTGACATTGCATAACATCTCCACCCCTCCCTCAAGGGGGGGGCGGGGTCTAGTACCACCACTTCCATGTATACACAACATCTTGCCCCCAATGCAGTTAGTGGATCTTAACCTGGAGCAAGGGCCCTGCACACTGGCACCATCCCAGTGGCAACCCACCCCAGTACTTCAACCAGCATTTAAAATAGGTAACCCTGCCTTGGTGACACACAACCTCGACCACGCATTTCCTACTGACCATAAGGTATGCACCTTTATATCTTAAAAGCTAACAGTCTGGGTTCTTCACCTAAGCGCAGCAGCAAGAATACATGTTTAAGCATCCCTTTAGAGTTACAGTACTCATAACGTTTGGATATCATTAGAATGCATTGCAATTACAACCCCTAAAGGCATCACAGATAAAATCACAGGTTTAAGTAAATACATTTAGACACCCTTGCAGGAATGTCTAGCCACTTAAATCCACTTTGCTTATGACTCCACCTTCACCATGAACTTCACATTAGACCCATGAACTTCAGTCCCTCTATAAAATATAACATGAGTAAAAGCATTTGTGGTGCAATTACACCTTTTCACCTCCAGGGGATGCCTTCTTTCAGACATCCACCACCTCAGCCCTTCACTCCATGATGCACTTTTCAATTCACCCTCAGCTGAAGAACAAAAGTTCCAGCCCAGAAGGTGATCAATGCAGGCTGAGCTCTTGAGGGGTTATTCTTTCCAATCCCTAAGGCACTTAGGGTGAGCCTTTTCTCTTCGTGCAGGGGGGAGACTGCGCTTCTCCAGCAGCTCCCCCAGCACCTGCACCTTCATGTGGTGGTAACCCCGTCCTCCTGGGGCCACCACAAAAAAAGAAGACGCTGTTTAGATGTAGTCTGCGAGGCATTATGGGTAGGCAGTGCTCCTATTCAAGAAAATTATAGCAGCGGCTCTCCCGCTGAGACGGGGAGAGTCGCAATCTATGCCTAAGGCCACTTTGGTTGCCTGTTGGAGGGCCCGGCCCCACTCGGAGGTGAGTAAGACGGCTCGGGGAACCCACCCCCGGCCGCTAATGCAGAGTCTTCGGGGCCCGGTCCCAACCGGGCCCCTGGCACCACTTCTCCTCCTCCTCCTCCTTCGGAGGGCCCGGTCCCACCCGTGCCCTCCGTAACCTTGGAACTTCTGGTGGTGGGGGCAGCCCGGGAAGCCCACCCCCAGCTGCTCTGGATGGCTCCCGTCCGGCCCGCACTCTTGGGTGCAGCCACGGGAGCCAGAGCTGTTCTTCGAGTCCGCTCGCTCCGGCGGGCAGACGCGGCGGCTGCCGTCGGACTGACAAGTCTTAAAAGGCACTCCCCCCGCCTCCCTCCAGCCTTGGGTCCCGGGGATGGGGTCCCGGGCCCCCTCCATTAAGTCGGGGCCCGCAGATGAGGTCCTGGGCCCCTGGACATCTTTGGGGGGGGGGCGCAACTGCACTCCACCGCATCCTGGCACCTCGGGTCCGGGGATGGGGTCCAGGGCCCCTCCTCCTCTCGATGGGGTTGAGCGACGCCACGCCCCATCTCATTTTTCATCAGGGGCCAGAGTGGGCTCCTGGCACCCAGTGGGGCATTGTCACAGGGAGCGCGGCCATCCTCCTCGTGGGGGGGGGCGCGATGGCGCTCCCTCACCGCCATCGTCGGTGGGGGCAGCTTCCCCGGCTTTACTTCTCCTTGGGGGCAGCCACCAGGACCTGACCCACGCCGGGGGCATCTCTAAGACCGGCAGCTGAGCCCCACGCGCTTCGTCGTCGGTCTTCTTAGGGGTCAAAGGTCACCTACCTTCTGGGGGCCATATCTCAGCCCGTGGGGGTTCGATCTGCCCCATTTCCGCGTATTCCTGCTCCTGGTGGCGCCCCCCAGCCAGTTCTCCAAGAGGGTGCATTCAGCATTCACCTCAAACACATTTTTGAACGGATAAACTCTTTGGTTCTAGATATATAAATAAGACACTCATGTTTAAGAGTAGTATATCGTTACATTAGTATGCCGAGACCAATTGGCATTGCCAATGCATGTTTTAATTGCAGAGTAAACCTGGATTCAGTGGACGCCTCAGGCCTCTGGAACTTGCTGCACCAATGAAAGCTTCGCCTCAAGGGGTGATTGGCAACTGAATCAGAAACCAAGAAGGGATGTTGAGGGAGCCAGGACACCAGCAGCATCGAAAGGGAGACGAGGTCTTACAATGATTACGTGATTAAAGCAGTAACTTGCGTGCCTCATTGTTGTCACCAGCGGCCTCCTCTTTGGACAGAAGCACAAATTAAGGCTCGGCCTCCTTTCCCTGTAAATGCACAGCTCTCTGCTTCCTGTGCGTCAGTCACTCTGGACTGACTGATCCTCTAATCTCTGTGGCGGGCCCAAACCGCTGCCCGGGAGGTGGGGGGGGGGGATGGGGGGGTGGGCGTGGGTCAGGTATGCGCAGCTCAGGTAAAGTCATACCCGAGGGACAGAGGAATGCGCCTGTCAGACGGACACTCCTCGTGGGCTCGGTGTCCCCGGCGCGTGTGTAGTGGCACGCACGTTGGAGGGCGGGTGGAACCTTCCCGGGTAAAGGCAGCAGGCAGACAGCCACGGACGCGCTAAGGGTATGAGGAGTTCAGTCTTATATAACGCAAGAGGAGAGCCCGAACAGAAAAAAGGCTGCAGAGAGGGGTGTGCAAAGTATGTTACAGACTTCTGATAGTTGTGAGGCTAGCTACGAGTAATACTCATTTTCTGAAAGTGGTTTTTCACATTAAAATAGGAACCTTTGCATGCCTTTACGTTTTGAAAGAAAAAAAAAGGTCACCGAGACCCACCCAGTTACAAAATTGCAAGAAAAATTGAAGTTAGCTCGTATTCACTTGCCCAAGTACAAAGCTAGCGCTCCCACCCCTCTTAACTATCCTCGTCGCAGGTGGGCAAGATTCTCCCTGACAGAGTTTAATAAGGCTCTTACCGCGGAAGGGCCCCCAGGAGGCAATGACGTGGCAACGGCAAATAAATTGCTCAATGACCGCATTACGGCTGCTCTGGACTGCACTGCCCCACTGGGTCAGCCAACCAAAGGTGTTCGCAGACAAAGAACTGCCCCATGGTTCAGCGAGGTGCTACGCCACGCCAAGAGGGATTGTAAACGAGCAGAAAGACAATGGAGAGTGGCATATGATGACCGGTTGAAAGAGGCCTATCTTATTAAGAGGCGTACCTATCATAACAAAATCCGGATAGAGAAAGCCATATACTATGCAGACAGAATCCATGGGGCGGAAAATTCCGCCAGGGAACTGTTCAGCATATATAAGTCCCTATCCACCCCAAAAACCTTTACTCAAGACGAAGGCCACTCAGTAATGGCATGCAACCGCATTGCTAATTACTTTGGAGACAAAGTGTCTAAGATTTATTCTGCTTTTCCCGATATACCTCCCGCAGCGGAAGAGCCGGCTGACTCAGCAGGAGAGGAAGCCGATCAAAACTCGCTACTCCAGTTTACTATCCCCTTACCGGAGGATCTAGTTAAAATTTGTAGATCTGTTAAATCCGGCTCTCCTCGAGATCCTGCATCTCCAAAAAGGCTGAGTGACAGTCTGGAGACACTTGAACCCTACATCAGGCATTTGCTAGATGTCTCCTTCCGATCTAGTTCTATACCTGAGGATTGGAAACAGGCCGTGGTGCTTCCCCTCCGCAAGAAGCCCAACATTAGCTTTGAGAAGCTGGACAATTTACGCCCCATTTCTCTGCTGCCTTATTTCTCTAAGGTAGCGGAGAAGGTGGTAAATAAACAGCTAATGAAACATGTGGAGGAAAGCAACCTTCTTCACCCTACCCAATTTGGGTTTCGGCCTCGTCATTCCACGGAGTCCGCCCTTCTCAGGGCTACCGAAACCCTGAGGCAAGGTGCTGATGAGGGACAACCCATGGCTTTAATCCTCTTAGACCTCAGCGCAGCGTTCGACACTGTAGCTCATTCCATCTTGCTACAGTGTCTGAACAAAGGTGGGGTGAAAGGGGCAGCGCTGAAATGGATTCACTCATTTCTTGTAGGCCGAGGGTTCCAAGTGAGGCAAGGTGACCTTTACTCCGAGCGAATCGTTTCGGACCAGGGGGTGCCGCAGGGCTCATCCCTGAGTCCAACACTCTTTAATCTTTATGTCGCCACAATTGCCACCTTAGTAGAGAGTCACGGCCTCCGAATGGTGTCTTACGCCGACGACACGCAGTTGGTCATCTCCCTGTCGCGCGCACCCGGTCTTTCGGCGGACATCTTCAGAGCTTGCATGCAAGATCTAGCTGCCTGGATGTCCGCCAATTGCCTCAAGCTTAACGGAGGCAAGACCGAGGTGCTGGTCGTGGGGGGAGGCCAATCAGCGTGGACGTCGGCATGGTGGCCACCTTGCCTAGGTCCTACTCCTATCCCGTGCCAGAAAGCAAAGAACTTGGGCATCTGGTTCGACTCTGATCTGACCTTTGGCCCCCAGATCAATCAGGTGGTAGGATCATGCTTCGGGACACTCAAAAGTCTCAGGAAGGCACTGAAGTTTTTACCTATAAGAGCCCGTCAAACCCTGGTGCATGCACTGGTCACATCAAAGATGGACTACGGCAATCTTCTCTATTTAGGGACTCTGGAGAAGAATCTGAGCCGCTTGCAGGTCCTGCAGAATGCCGCTGCCCGGCTAGTGCTTAAACTTCCCCGAAGAGCCGCATCTTCAGCGGCTCTCCGGTCTTTGCATTGGCTTCCGATCAGAAGCAGGGTAGAATTCAAAGCACTCTGCACGTGCCATCGGATCATCAATGGGAGGTCCCCTCTCCCTTTGAAAGAACTGTTGACGTCTTACGAGCCGTCCCGCTCTCTGAGATCTTCCGGCTCAGGACTCCTGGTTATTCCCAAGGTGTCTAGAGCACGGATGGGAGGAAGATCCTTTAGATACCTTGCTGCTTCCAGATGGAACAAACTTCCCACAGCACTGCGACTAGAACCATCAGAACTAATATTTAGGGCTAAGCTTAAAACTGCACTTTTCGAACAGTAAGGTATTCCACTTTTGTAAGTTCCAGTAAGTATCTGCTCCTCAGCGCGGGGACACGCCTCTTGGCGTCACCAAGCGCTTTACAAAACTCCCTAAATAGAAATAGAAATGAAAAAAGCGCATCCTTTTCAACAGCGAGGACGTGTTGCCAGTTTGTAGGGGGGAGAGGGGGATACATAAGTGCGTGCACACATAGGACTGACATGAAATTCGGTGAGCTACAGGTAAGGTGGCAATAATGTCCGATGTAAGTCTTCACCTGGGTCATACAAATATACGCACACCTCGCTAAAGACATTCCAGTAACAAAGCAAGGGTGTCATTGGCCCCATGCTTGTAGGCTGAATGGGTCTCCCTGATGGATAGTAAAGGATAGCTATATTTGGGAGGCAGTGGGCCCTCACTCTCCTAAGGCCCAGCTCCCTCCCCCCTGCAGCAAAATGTATATTTACACCCCTGAGAGTTCTCAAGACTCCACAGAGTCAGCCAAGGAATGCTTTGCCAACCCCCAGGAATCTCACCGCAGTGTATTTCTGAACTACAATCATGTCTAACCCACAGCCATATCCAATTCACATAAATTCGGCATCCTGCTGTCCTTACCCTTGTAGTGTCTGCTACTCGCAATGACACCGGTGCCAGACGACCAGCCTCATGAGCGATAGGGTATGGGTTGTGGCACAGTGGTACAAAGCACATGGACACCAGCAGGTAATTTGGTAATTTGGCTACCCCGATCCTCTCTGACCACATCCGACAGGGGGCATTTTATTACTTGCGCACCACTTGGGCAGGGCATCAGAGGGGTTTACACTGCCCCCTCCCCTTTACACGGGGCATACATGGTACATTCCGTGCCGCTCCTGTTACATCACAGGAGTGACACTACATTCCTCACCAAAATGCAAAATACAAAACACACAATGTAAATGAATCTACCAATGCAACAGCCTCATGACCCATATGAATCATTGACAGGCACATCTCTCAATAACATTGGTATGGCAAGATTATCATGGAACAACCTTCCGGTCACAGGCCAGACAGGCGTAACATTACAAAATATAAAATATAAGGGACATTTCTTACATCAGGTGATCTCTCCATTTCATAGACGGCATCGGGTTACTTCTCAACCCATATCGCGTGCATGTATCATGATCAGGTAAAACACAAGGAGAGTGTAAGTCTCAGCAGGAATGTCTGTTGTTCAAGAAAGATCGGTGACACCACCAGGCCGCTCCTGACATTCACCTTCAGAATAGTCACATAGGACTTCCATGGTAAGCAGGATCGGACAGGATCCGGCCGTTACATCTGCATCAGCTTCTTCAGCAGGAGTAAACACAAGGAGATGATGGACAGAGCGTTGAAACTTTTCAGACACTCACCCCCAGTCACAGATCTGGGTTGAATCCATCATCATTCTTTAGCTCACTTCGCCACCCCAGTTCAGACACAGCTATATGCAAATCAGTCTTAACCCAGTGCCTCATGGGAACTGTCCAGCCTGCACTGCCAAGCCATGTCATCCCTGGACCGGAAACAAGCATCCTGGGACAGGTTTTGGGCTAACAGCCCTTATCAGCCAATCTAGCTTGAATCCAGTGGCAAAGTGGGCAAGGGACCCCCGTCTGGGCATACCCTGCCAACTTAGGGCGAACAAAGCAAACACAAGGAGATAATGGACGGAGCGCTGAGACTTTTCAGATACTCACCCCCAGTCACAGATCTGGGTTGAATTCATCATCGTTCTTTTGCTCACTTCACCACCCCAGTTCAGACACAGCTATATGCAAATCAGTATGGACCCTGTGCCTCATGGGAACAGTCCAGCCCGAACTTCCAAGCAGGAGGAGCCACTCGAGGATGCCGAGGCAGATAGTCTGTGGGGTTGTGAGATCCTGGACGATAATATACCTGACAATTGCACTCCTGAAGTTGAAGTATCCATTTTTCAATTTGTGGAGGTGGTTTAGCAGCCGTACCCTTGAACAGAGGAAGGAGCAGTTTGTGATCTGTGGTTACGGTGAAAAAATTACCATAGGCATAAGGGTGGAAATGCTGCCCCCCCCAGGGAATGGCTGTTGATTCCTTCTCAATCTTCAGAATATCTCTGCTCTGTGTAGGGAGCGACTAGCAAATGCCTCCGGGGCCCAGTCATCTTCGTCATTACAGCTCTGCATCAACACAGCCCCTAATCCTTTAGGCTCAGCATCCACTGCAATCATGGTGTTCTTGTGGATTTCAAAATAGGCCAAGTAGTTTTAAATGATAGTGCATCCTCAGTGGCCTGAAGGGCAGCTTCCAGGTCAGGGCCCCAGGACCTTGGAACAAACATCTTTGTTAGTTCACGTAATGGCTGTGTTGGAGTGGTAAGGGCCTTAATGAAATAACCACAATAATTGGCCTTCCCTAATAAACTGTGTACCTCCATCACAGTGGCAGGAGCAGGAGCTTCCTTGATGTCTCGGACTTTGTCCAATTCTGGGGTTACCCCCGGAGATGCAAATACATATAAAAAAATCACATTTTTGTTGCAAGAATTTGCATTTGTTGCGGTTCAGCATCAGTCCGGCTTCTTGAATTCTCATGCGTACTTTCCTCAATCTCCCATTGTGTTCCGGCATTGTCTTCACGTGGATCAAGATGTCATCACTGACATTAACGACACTGGCAAGGTCGGACAAATGCTCCTGAATGGTGTTCTGAAACGCCGCGCTGGATATACCGAAGCTTAACCTCTTGTTTTGCCTCAGGCCCATATAAGTTGAGAATGTTGTTATGCATCTCAACTCCTCATCCAAGACCAGATGGTGGTATCCTGATTGCAGATCAAGTTTTGAGAACCAGCTAGCTCCACTCAATTCCCAAATCAGGTCATCAATTGTGGGTGTGAAATGTTGTTCCCTTTTTATCGCCACTTTGGGCAGGTGCATGTCCACCTCCTCTGGCTGTTTGGGCTTCCTGGTGATGACAATCAGTGAGATCCTTGGGGTGAGCCCCATTGCCTTTTCTATGGCCAATTCCTTCTCCACCAAAGGTATCAGATGGAAGGCAATGCGCATATGAAGTAAAGCTATGGGCTGCACAGATTTATCGATATGCAGATGGATCTCCTTGCATTTTAGGCACCCAATACCTTAAAATACTGCTGGGAATTTGGCCAAGATGTGGGGAATGGATTCCTGATGGATTCCGAAGGCGAAAGTGACGATGCCAAGTTCTTCAGCCGCCCTGCATCCTGAAGAGCATACCATGGCCTCACTTGGCAACATATACTTGAGACACTACTGACTTTGAACCGTAGGAGATAGTTGTTGTGAATTTTCCTCGCATTATCAGAGGCTTGTCTTGACCATATGCAAATACCTTGATCTTTGCAGGATTCAGAGGTGGGGCCTGTTGCAGAGCCTCATACGTCGCCACCGACATTATGTTGATGGTAGCTCCAGTGTCAACTACGGCAATAGTGACCTGATCTCCCTGTTGTATCTGGCATTTCAGCAAGACGTGAAATCTGAGCAGCAGTGCCAAAACAGAGTGAACAGTGTGTTACTCTGTGTCGTCATCATCCATGTCTCTCCCTCCCCCTCTTACTTCTGGGAACATGATCACTGCGGGCACTGTGTTTGACCTTTTTCAGATTGACAGACACGCATGAAATGATTGAGCTTGCCACACCCTGCACAATTCTTTCCTGTGGCCGGGCATTCAGCGGACCATGGCTGCTCCCACCATAGTATCCGCATGTCTGTGGCCATCTTTCTGACTTGGTTTGGCTGTAGAATGGGCTAGGACAGCATTGACGGGCTCCGTTTTTACTAGAGCTTGTAGGGCTGCTTCCATGTGGGTCGCTCTACCACAAGACATTTCCTTGGTCCTGCACAGAGTTAGAATATCCGCTAGAGATTCTTTAAGTATCCGCTCACAAAAGTTTGCTGAGGTTCACCCGTGTATGATTTGGCCTCGTATTTGCTTAATTTCGTCGTTAATCAACATCTACTACCTAGTTCCTGAGGGCAGGCATGGAAGGTATCAATGGGCTCTTCCGCCTACTGTCGTGCTTGACAAAACATGAACCTCTCATATTCCTGATTCATCATTGATTCAAAGTGCGCTGTGGGAGAAGCTATAAGGGTGAGTTGTGTCTTAGGTTTACCTTGATTGAGGCAGTTGGATATTTTTTCAATGTCCCTTCCCTCCAAATACACAATCATGGCTCTCTTTTGAGCATTGTCACCTTTGGTCGCTTCAAAGAAGAGTAACACACTTTCCACCTACTCTTTCCATTTGGGGGCTTGCAGCAACGGAGCACTGTCCACTGTAAATGGCTCCACAAGTGGAATTGTTGCCATGGTGATAATATTGCTGGATGTCCCTTAATGTAGATCCTGAAGACACACTACGCTCATAAATGTGGTGTGTTGTTATTATTGTTTGTTGTTTAATGGTCTTGACCAGATGTAGTTCACCTTTGTCTTCTTTTCTGCAAGAGTCACTTCATCTGGTGCCACACCATACCCCACTAGCAGACTCCCACTGTCCTCAATGTCAGAACTGTTCCTGACACTTGGCCTGCACCTGTTCTGTCACCATGTCAGCTTAACTGGCTGGGTGATGTTTCCCCCTTTTTCTTTTTTATGTATTGACATGGTATAGCCACTTACCAGAGCCAAACCAGCTTCTTTCAGGATCCAGCCAGCAAATGGTGCTGCGGCACAAATCTTGCTAGCCCCCACATGCGATCCTCCTCACACTCTCGGCCTCTGTTGTGGTCAAAACAACCCGCTGTTACAGCACACTCCACTTCCCTTATGCTGTATGTCGAGTGGACTCTGACGTCAGCTTCCAAAATGCTGGGACTTTTAGCAGCCGCCCAGAGGCCGTGGCATAAGCGGCGCGCACATCAGCAATTGTTCGGCTGCCACACAACCGTCAGGACGACACAAACTCATAGCCAATGTAGTGTCTGTCGCTTGCACAGACACTGGCACCAGACGACCGGCCTCATGAGCCACAGGGTATGGGTTGTGACGCAGTGGTACAAAGCACACGGACACCATCAGGTAGATTGGCTAGCCCCAGATCATCTCTGACCTCACATCCGGCCTTGGGTATCTTTTTGCTTGCTCACCACGTGGTGCAGCCTGCACCACTGGGGCAGGGCATCAGAGGGGTTTATACTGACGCCCCCCAATTTACACAGGGCATACATGAAACATTCAATGCTGCTCCTGTTACGTCACAGGAGCGACACTACAAACCCCACCTTCACTCGCAATTAAAAGCAATTCTTTGTCCATCCACCATTCCTAACCCTCAGATTTACCTAACCCCTTGCATCCACAATACCACTGCCATTCAACCCCCTACCATTCAGAGCCCAACAACTGAAAAATCTCCTTAAAAAATCACATCCACTAGTCATTCTCAAACACTGAATGGTCGATCCACCAGGCTTCCCAAACTCCACTGCTATTTCCACATCAATTCCACCCAGTCATTCCCTTCTTCCAGCTATTGGCATCTCAGCCTCACCCATTCCCGCCCCCTAACCATTCCTTTTGACCAGCGATTCCTTACAGTTATCTCTAGCCACCATATACTCCCAGCCCTTGGCTTTCTCAGGCTCTCAGCTACTTTCAACCCTTTACAGCCAGCAGCAATTTTCAAAGCCTATCACCCTGATCCTAAATGACTCTCGCACAGATGGATATAGGGGATAGATATATCTTGGGATATATCTATCCTCTCAGCCATTCCCAACTGCTAGTCATTCTGAAGACCCGCTCATTCAATATATATTTAGATATGGGCATGTCTCTGAATATTCCCTTTTGTAAATCTGTGGTCCCCTGGAAACCTCAGCTGATCATTCACTCTACACCCACAAACCCTGCTCCTTTTATTGTATTATATTTGTACTCACCACCCTGGAGCGAGATTTGGTCCCAGCTCCAGGGCTGACGTGATCCTCAGTTCACACCTTTTTTGTGGTGGGGAACTGTGACGTCTATTAGCAGAACCGTTTATCTATTGGTGAAGAGCCAGAGATGTACACGCCCTGCTCAAGCATTCCTAGTCTCCTGGCCACCTCAGAGAGAAATGAGACAAGCACATGAAAAATTCACATTTGTGAAGAAAGAGGCCTGTGCGGTAGCTCTGACTGACGTGCCTGTAAGGCCCGTGAAGGCTTGTTGTGTAAAAAGACTGTACCTTCAACATCACCGCCCCTGGCAGTTATTTGGTGGCTCACAGTGGGAGGTGAGGCAGACAGGGGAAGTGATGAAACTGCTATCTTTAGGAATGCATTCTTTTATAACCGCTCAATTACACTCTTTACCCTATAAATTTGTATCCCTAACCTCCGTCGAATCTTGTCTAATCAGCCAATAAATCATTTATCACTCTGGTCAACCCGAACTTTATTACACAATTACAAATAAACTGTTTCATGTAAAATGCAATATATGATTGTGTGCTAAATTATTTCATCACCACCTAAAAAGCCCTTTGGTGGAAATTTTTAAAATTAAAAATTTGTATTCACTAAGAATAGCATAGCATACTTTTTTACGCATTATTTCACTTTGCTGCGTGTGATAACAGATTCTAGTGCTCTGATGTTAATTGCCTACATTGCAAATTTGCCTAAAGGCAAAGAGTCATAATAAGGGGAAAGGACAATATCAGCTGTTAATGTCTGGCAGCATTTGGGCAATACATTTATTATCATTGGGGCATATTATCAAGCATGGCGTTACAATTATCATCGCTTTAGCGGCAGAAAACTTCAGCTAAAGCGGCGATAATGGGCTTGATAATATGCCGTAGAGAATTCCCATAGAAGCCCATGTTCACACCAGAACATGGGCTTCTATGCGAATTCACAATGGCATATTATCAAGCCCATTATCGCCAATTTAGCGGCAGTTTTCTGCCGCTAAAGCGGTGATAATTATAACACTGTTCCTTGATAATATGCCCCCAATTCTTTCCCCAGGCAGAGTAAATCATCAACCTGCCCTGTCTCCTTCATGTCTCTGCTTGAGCCTTTCACTAAACTTATAATGCAGGCAAATAACAGTATTTGAATCGTTGTTATTGGCTGAGCTAGTTTTAGCTTTTCATGCCGGTTCCTGAAATCACTAGATTCACCTTGAATAATAAAGCATTTGCTTCTTTTTTTCCTCACACAAAGGACCTTCAGACAAAATATGTTTAAGCGAGAGAGCATTACAGCTTCAAACAGTTCCCGTTTTAGGACCTTCCTCATTAGTGGATCAATTATCATAAAATATTCACTACATTTATGTCCTGTCTCATTGAATCGACCTTTTATTTTGTGCCACAAGACAATAAACAGAAAAACACAGTAGATGACCGAGGAGAAAAGGAAAGCAGAATTCCCTTGCAGCTCTGGATGGCTAGATCCATCCTTGCAGTCATTTTCAATGCAGTCCTATGTGATCTTCAGCTCCATCAACTAATGAGACTTTCATGGGTACCCCATCCAAAGAAGACTATGAAAACGCTCAATGGAAAATACACCAGGCTTTCAACTGCCCCCCTGGGCAAGACATGACTCAAATTTCCAAAAGAACTTGGCGGGTTATTTAATATGTGTTGGACAGGCCCCATGACGGGCTCGCTCCCTCCCCGCATGACAAAGCCCAGGCACCGGCTCTCCGGGTGCTACCCACAGAACCAACCCGCAACCCGTCCCCTATGGGACGCCTGCTCCCGGATGTCCCCGTGTCACGGGCCCGGACCACCGTCAGCACCTTTGCCCAGCCCAGCCGCCATCTTGGACACGGCATCACGCGGCCGCGCGGCCTCAGCTCGACCCCAACCCTGGGCCTGGCCAGGCCCCGACATCCCGGCACCACCATCCACCCAGGAGGTGAACGGACCACTTGGCAGGTCAATGGGAGTAAGAAGTGTCGATGGCTCTCTCCCGCCAGGTGCCGATCACCCCCAGCCTCCTCGGGCGCTGGCTCCACTCCCCTGCTGGGTGTCTGGACTCCCTCATCCCGGACCTCCCGACCTCCAAGAGCGAGGGTCCGGACATCAAAGAGCGGCAGACCTATAACTGAGGCAGTTCCAGAACAGGAAGGCAGTTGTATCCTGGAGTCGAGAGACACCGAGAAGAACTCATCCTTGACGGACTGCTGGCGCTGCCGCAGCCCTGCCTTGTGAACCATCGTCCTGCCTGCTGGCGCTGCCGCGGCCTTCTGCAACCTTCATCCTCGTGGGACCTGCTGGCACTGCCGCGGCCCGTTGTAACCTTCATCCTCGTGGGTCCTGCTGGCGCTGCCGCGGCCCGTTGTAACCATCATCTTCATGGGGACCGGCTGGCGCTGCCGCGGCCCATTGCAACTACCATCCTTGCTGAGGACCTGCTGGCGCTGCCGCGGCCCGTTGTAACTACCATCTTTGCTGGGACCTGCTGGCGCTGCCGCGGTCCGACCTGTCCGAACACCGAGCTCGAGGATTGTGAGCTACCACCGTCTCATCGCAGTACCCGTGGGTACCAAGACTGTCCCGCTACCCCCTCCCCTACTAGAGACTAGAATTGAGAGGATCCTCGTGTCCTGATCTCACTGTACCGTAGTACCTTACTCCAAGAACGGCCTATAAAGAGTGTTGAACCTTATCTTCGTGTGGTGTCCATCTGTGGGGGGGAAGTTACTTGTCTGTACGATCACTGGAGACGGCCCTCACCGGAGGCCTCTCCCCTTGTGCTCGGCCGACCCTCCAGGTCCCCGTCTAACATTGGTGGCCAGCGGCGCGATCCGAACCGACGCGTACCGTACAGATAGTAACTCACCTTGCGACTAAACCACAATGACGACCAAAGAGAGCGGATCTGCAGAGAAGTTCCAGATGGAAAAGCTGGAGGAATACAACCACCGAGAGCTAAAACAATTTTGCATGGACTTAGGCATTGCTACCACCGGGCTAAGCACAAAAGAAGACTTCAAAAACGCCCTAGAGGCCTGGACAGAGACGAATACCGCCACCCCCCCGGGACCTCGAAGCCCCGGAAACCAACACCACCCTGACGGAAGAACGGAGAACAGGTCCCTCCCGAGAAGAGATCCAGGAGCGGGAAAAAAATAGACTACGCGAGTTAGACTTGGCACGGCTCAAATTAGACGGAGAATTGAAGCTGGCGGAACAAAAAATAAACTTAGAACACTTACGGCTCAGAGAAGAGCGAGAAGAAAAACAGAGACAGAGGGATCTCGAAGAAAAAAGACTGGCATACGAACACGAGTGCAAACTAGCAGAGATAGAAATGCGCAAACTGAACAAGAGCCTAGGGGAGCCCGAACCACCGCGCTCCCCGGGTACTACCGAGCAGAAGGTCCACATTCCCAAGGATGTGGTCCGAGAATACCACCGAAACGACGACATACAACAGTGGTTCAAGGCCTATGAAATCGCCATGACTGCCCACCGGATCGCTCGAAGTGACTGGGGAGCCGGTCTATGGGGGAGATTCGTCAATGAGGGCCGTGATGCCCTGCTGCAGCTTCCGGACCATCAGATGACGTCCTATGACCACATGAAGGCCGCCCTCCTCAGTCGGTATGGGCTTACACCCGAAATGTACCGCCAGAGATTCCGCAACTGCACCCGGATCCCAGGTACAACTTGGGTGGAATACGTGAACTATTTCAGTCGAGCCTTCGAGGGATGGATCAAGGGTAACCACGTAGCCACTTACGAACAACTCTTCAATCTCATTGTGTGGGAGCACCTCTCCAACAACTGTTTCGTCGAGCTCAGGCAACACCTCCTCGACAGTAAATTGACTGAACCACGGCAGCTCGCCACCGAGGCGGACCGGTGGGAGAGCACCCGAGTGGCCCGGAGTGGGCCGAACGAGCAGAACAGAACCAACCAAGGTCATCATCGTCCCCGAGGAGGAGGAGGAGGACAGGGCCGGGGCAGAGACGCGGTCCCGGTCACTCCCGCTAACACCACCCCGCCCCCAGCCGGCCGGGGAAACCCCCCGATGTGCCCGGGGTTCCGAGCCAACGTTACGTGTCACCGGTGCCAGCGAGTCGGCCACTATGCCAGTGACCCGACCTGCCCGAAGAACCAGGCTCCCGGGCCCCGCCAGGTGGCAGCCGCCGCCCTGGGAGAAGAACAAGTCTCCGAAGACCCTGAAGCATACGAGTCGGAGCAGTTCGAGTGGGAACCCGCCGCCATGACCCTGGCCTGCCTAGGAGGAAGAGACATGGTCCCGCGGACCCCCCTGCCCGCCAACACTCGGAAGTACAGCCAGTGGGTGAGCATAAATGGGCGCAAGGCCGAAGCCCTGCGTGACACCGGGGCCAGTGTGACGGCCGTCCGTTGTCACCTGGTGACCCCAGAACAAATCCTGCCAAACGTTCTGTGCCCCGTCCGATCGGCAGACAATTCGGAGAGCCTGTGTCGGATGGCCTGCGTCCCCTTCGAGTGGGGAGGAGTATCCGGCATGCTGAAAGTAACTGTCCGCGACGATGCCCCCGTGGACTGCCTCCTGGGGAACGATCTCGAGAGCTCCCCGTGGGCAGCTGCTGAAAGAAGAGAGCATCTGGGGATGTTGGGTCTCCCGGACTGGGCGTGCGTGACCACCCGGTCCATGACCACCCGCACCATCCCTAGACCAGAAGAACCCGAATGGTCAGCACCTCCGCCCCCGAGCGCTCCAGAAGAAGACTCCATCCATACCGATCACCCGGAATCAACCCCAGAGGAGTCCGCACAGCCCCCCGAACTTCCCGACCTGGCTCAGTGGCGTCAAGAAGGGGGGCCTACCCAAGAACAATTCCGGCAGGAGCAAAAGACCTGCCCCTCCCTCGAGGGGCTGCGACAGCAAGCGCTCGCCCAGAGCGCAGGAGACACCACCGGGGCCCACTGGGTTTATTGGGACAATGATCTCTTGTACAGCGAGCAAAGGATCGCAGAGCTGGGGGCCGGTCGAGTGCTGGTGGTGCCCCTCCACTTCAGAGACTTCCTGTTGAACTTGGCCCATGATGTCCCCCTGGCCGGGCACCTGGGGCAAGACAAAACTTACCACCGCCTGGTGACTCACTTTTTCTGGCCCAAAATGAGAAATGACGTCTCCAACCACTGCCGGTCCTGCCCGACCTGCCAGGCCAGCGGGAAGAGCGGCCGCAAACTCAAGGCACCCCTACAGCCATTCCCCGTGGTGACCACCCCGTTCGAAAGGGTGGGAATAGACATTGTGGGGCCCCTGGACCCCCGAACAGCACAAGGGCATCGCTTCATCCTGGTCCTGGTGGACCACGCCACCCGCTATCCTGAGGCGGTCCCCCTTCGTACTATAACAGCCCCAGTAGTGGGTCGAGCCTTAATGGGGATCTTTTCTCGAGAGGGCTTCCCCCGGGAAGTCGTCAGCGACAGGGGTACGAACTTTATTTCAAAGTATATGAAATCCCTCTGGCAGCAGTGCGGGGTCACCTACCGATTCACAACCCCCTATCACCCCCAGGGAAACGGACTGGTTGAGCGGTTCAACCGCACTCTCAAGGGGATGATCATGGGACTAGAAGAACCCCTACGCCGCCAGTGGAACGTGCTACTACCGTGCCTCCTCTTCGCCTACCGAGAAGTCCCCCAGAAGTCCCTCGGCTTCAGCCCCTTCGAACTCCTGTACGGACACCCCGTTCGCGGGCCTCTCAGCCTAGTGAAGGAGGAATGGGAAATGGCCCCCCTGAAGACCCCTCCAGACGTCTACAAGTACCTCCTGACCCTCCGCAATCAGACCCGGCGATTCAGGGAGATTGCCAAGGCCAATCTTGAGGCCAGTCAAGAGGACATGAAGAAGTTGTACGATCAACATGCCTCCTCCATCGAGTTTGAACCGGGTCAGCAGGTATGGGTGATGTCCCCCATCGAACCGTGCGCCTTGCAGGACAAATGGACGGGGCCCTTCAAGGTGATCGAGCGCAAGAGCCCGGTCACCTATCTCATCGACCTGGAGTCCCCTCGGAACCCCCTATGGGTGCTCCACGCCAACAGACTCAAACCACACTTCGCGCGCTCAGAGCTCAGCCTGCTGATGGCTACCGACAGTGGCGCAGAAAGAGACTCCGAGCCCCTCCCTGACCTACTGAGGTCCCGGGAAAGAGATGGTTCGGTGGACAGGGTCCGACTCTCCGAGGCCCTGACCCCGGAGCAGCGCCAAGATTGTCGGGCCCTCCTGCTACCGTTCGCAAACCTGTTTTCTCTCACACCCGGAGTAACCTCCTGGTGCCTGCACGACGTGGACACCGGAGACAGTCCCCCTGTCCGACACCGGGCATACCGAGTACCGGATCGGGTACGTACCTGCATCCAAGAAGAAGTCTCCAAGATGCTCACCCTCGGAGTCATCGAACCTTCGGACAGTCCCTGGGCCAGCCCGGTCGTCCTGGTCCCCAAGGCCGCGGCCCCGGGCACCCTACCTGAACTCCGATTCTGCATCGACTATCGGGGTCTGAACGCGGTCACCCGGACCGACGCTCACCCTATCCCCCGAGCAGATGAACTAGTCGACCGCATGGGGGCAGCCCGCTACCTGAGCATCTTCGATCTTACAGCGGGCTACTGGCAGATCGGCCTCACCCCCAGGGCCCAAGAACGCTCCGCTTTCTCCACCCCGGATGGGCACTACCATTTCAGAGTGATGCCATTCGGCATGAAAAACGCTCCAGCCACTTTCCAAAGACTGGTGAACCAGGTGTTGGCGGGCCTCGAAGAATTCAGCGCCGCCTACCTGGACGACATCGCTGTATACAGCCGCCACTGGACAGACCACCTCCACCACCTCCGAGAAGTCCTGCAGGCCCTCCAACAGGCCGGCCTCACAATAAAGGCCAGCAAGTGCCAAATCGGCCAGGGGTCCGTGACCTACCTCGGACACCAAGTGGGGAGCGGTCTGGTGGCCCCCCTTCAACTCAAGGTAGCTGCCATTCAGTCCTGGCAACCCCCCGAAACACAAACAGAGGTCCGAGCCTTCCTGGGGCTCACCAGATACTACCGGCGGTTCGTGAAGGACTATGGCAGCATTGTGGGGCCCCTCACGGAACTCACGTCTAAGACCCACCCAAAAAGAGTCAACTGGACGCCCGACTGTCAAGCGGCCTTCGAGCAGCTGAAGGCCGCCATGTGCACCGCTCCTGTGCTCCAGGCCCCCGACTACAGCCGCGAGTTCATCGTTCAGACCGATGCCTCCGACCATGGTATTGGGGCCGTCCTCTCCCAACTGAACCCCGAGGGAGTCGACCAACCAGTGGCCTTCATCAGCAGACGCCTACTGCCCCGAGAGCAGCGCTGGAGCACTATTGAGCGGGAGGCCTTCGCTGTCGTGTGGGCCCTCAAAAAGCTCCGGCCTTACCTCTTCGGAACCCACTTCCGGGTACAAACAGACCATCGGCCCCTGCAATGGCTAATGCAAATGCGGGGGGAGAATCCCAAACTATTGCGATGGTCCATCTCCTTGCAGGGGATGGACTTCACTGTGGAGCATCGCCCTGGCCAAGACCACGCCAACGCGGATGGCCTGTCCCGCTTTTTCCGCCTCGACGAGGAGAGTCCCCAGGAGGATGGATGACTCTCCCCGCCTTCAGCTGGGGGGGACGCATGTTGGACAGGCCCCATGACGGGCTCGCTCCCTCCCCGCATGACAAAGCCCAGGCACCGGCTCTCCGGGTGCTACCCACAGAACCAACCCGCAACCCGTCCCCTATGGGACGCCTGCTCCCGGATGTCCCCGTGTCACGGGCCCGGACCACCGTCAGCACCTTTGCCCGGCCCAGCCGCCATCTTGGACACGGCATCACGCGGCCGCGCGGCCTCAGCTCGACCCCAACCCTGGGCCTGGCCAGGCCCCGACATCCCGGCACCACCATCCACCCAGGAGGTGAACGGACCACTTGGCAGGTCAATGGGAGTAAGAAGTGTCGATGGCTCTCTCCCGCCAGGTGCCGATCACCCCCAGCCTCCTCGGGCGCTGGCTCCACCCCCCTGCTGGGTGTCTGGACTCCCTCATCCCGGACCTCCCGACCTCCAAGAGTGAGGGTCCGGACATCAAAGAGCGCCAGACCTATAACTGAGGCAGTTCCAGAACAGGAAGGCAGTTGTATCCTGGAGTCGAGAGACACCGAGAAGAACTCATCCTTGACGGACTGCTGGCGCTGCCGCAGCCCTGCCTTGTGAACCATCGTCCTGCCTGCTGGCGCTGCCGCGGCCTTCTGCAACCTTCATCCTCGTGGGACCTGCTGGCGCTGCCGCGGCCCGTTGTAACCTTCATCCTCGTGGGACCTGCTGGCGCTGCCGCGGCCCGTTGTAACCATCATCTTCGTGGGGACCGGCTGGCGCTGCCGCGGCCCATTGCAACTACCATCCTTGCTGAGGACCTGCTGGCGCTGCCGCGGCCCGTTGTAACTACCATCTTTGCTGGGACCTGCTGGCGCTGCCGCGGTCCGACCTGTCCGAACACCGAGCTCGAGGATTGTGAGCTACCACCGTCTCATCGCAGTACCCGTGGGTACCAAGACTGTCCCGCTACCCCCTCCCCTACTAGAGACTAGAATTGAGAGGATCCTCGTGTCCTGATCTCACTGTACCGTAGTACCTTACTCCAAGAACGGCCTATAAAGAGTGTTGAACCTTATCTTCGTGTGGTGTCCATCTGTGGGGGGGAAGTTACTTGTCTGTACGATCGCTGGAGACGGCCCTCACCGGAGGCCTTTCCCCTTGTGCTCGGCCGACCCTCCAGGTCCCCGTCTAACAATATGTTTTTTGTGTGTGGGCTTGAGTGGTGAAATTATTGGACCCCCAAAAATTTACCTCAATAGAAAACCCCCTAGATTGATGAATACGAGATGGTGTCAACCTCAGTTTCATTAGGCAATATGTCCCTGCAATAAGGCACCTTATAACACATCAAAATATCAGAAATACAGTCAATTAAGTAAAGGGTCCATCCAATAACTAACTTCTAGATCAATGAAATACATTTAAGGGTTTTATTACAAAATCTAAAAGATGCAGTACAGAATAATGGCTCTTAGCATGCAGCTTTTAACAAACAGCGATTCAGAATAAGTACAAAATCAAAATAATTATAAGTCACAAGTGGGCAGCAAAATCGATAGAGAAAGGGACAGCAGGCCTAGTAGAATCGGAAAGTGTTTTGACCTGCTCCCAAAATCAGGGTTTATTTAGAAAATCTTCTAGTAGAACAGAACAGAAAATGCTAATTCGTCATTGTGAGAGAAAGTGTATCATCTTATTAGCAAATCAGACACAGTTTTGCTTAACATCATATTACCTTAGCACAAAAGCACTTTCCCATTATGATTTTACATATGCTATACTGACGTGATTATACAAAGTAGATACATGAAGAACAGCAGACTATTATGAATCAATAGTGTACAGTGAGGTAAAGACGGTCCTTGACATAAAATACAGTTTTGTGATCAAGCTAGGAAGATTACTTCATGAACAGCAAGACCAATGGCAATGGAAATAAACAAACATAACTCTGCTTTATCATGTGCTGCAGAATTAATGAACAGTGAAATGTGAGGGGGGAAGGAATCCATTTAGGAAAACATGGGGCCTCATTTATGAGGCCTTGCGTCACTTTTACGCCGCTGGTGCGTCACTTTTTGTGACGCACCAGTGGCGTAAAAAATGCACCTTGTTGCGCCATATTTACAAAGTGACGCATCTAGGTAGATGCGTCACTTTGTAAACCCCCGCGTCAAATTATACCTGCGCCAGGTATAATGTATGCAAGGGGGGCGTATTGACGCAAGGAAGGGTCGTAGAAGTGACGCAGTGAAATCTATGAGATTTCACCGCGTCACTTTTAGGACACCGTTGCGTCAAAATCTTGCGCCTGCCTCACAGCAGGCGTAAGACTGACGCAGGCCCTTTCACATGGGGCTTGTCCCATGTGAAAGGACGCATTGCTGGAGTTGCGTCACTTTTGTGACACACTCCAACAATGCGCCACTTTTGCGCTTACAGATACGTCAGAAATACTGACGTATCTGTAACTCCTTGCGACATGATGCGTCATACATTAAATATGACGCATCAGGAATGTCGCAAGGAGTGCGCACTGAGAAGTGACGCATCGCTGCTTTCACGCAGCGATGCGTCATTTCTCATAAATGAGGCCCATGGTTTCTAGGCCTATTTTGAGGCCTGGTTAAAAAAAGTTCAGAAAAACGCACTGCTACATGTCATAGGAAATTTGTTTAAAAAAAAATAGCACAATATTAGTATGTGTATTTGCAATCGAAAGTAAAACTACATTCTGCAAGTTGTTAATGTAACAAAAATAAAAATGCACAAAAATCTTTAACACAAAGCAGCGCAAAATGATTCAAAGTGGCTCGAAGCAATTTCCTTACTTTTAGAAAAGGCTGCTGCTGCAGAGGAGATACTTATACAGGTCAGTTTCCAAATCAAAGTGATCTTTATTTACAACAACACTGAAATGCGACTGTACAGAACTTAGAATCATAACAACAATTACTTGAACAATGCAGAGCAACATTAACACAATCCCTATTTTAACCCAAATACAACAAATATACAAACTCTGGAAAGCTAGGTGTTAAGGATTAGAACTACAAAATAAAAGAGGGAATGCATCTAAGATATAGCACAGTTGATGAACAAAGCTGAAATAGCAAATGTAAAGGAGGGAGACAATAATAAAAACAAAGACTGCTTCATCCGACAAGTAATTACATTTTTAGGACATAACTAAAAGCCCTGATCTCATCAAGCTTTCTATCAATATTTTACCCATCACTTGTTTTTACCACCACTCAATCTCACTCCCACCTCCACCTTCCATAAAAACACTGGAAGGCTTTTGCATGGTTTTGAGACTTCCAGAGTGTGAACTATTTGTACATGTGAATCTATTGGATGACTTGAAGAGGGACACACTGTTACAAAATTGTCAGCTCTATCCGAAAACCTCTCAGTCAAACATGCACATTTGTTGAACTCGATACTTTCACATGGCCACTGAAATCCCCTTGCTAAAACGTGCATTTAAACATCCCACTCAAATTCCAAACCTTCACATCGCTCAATCTCGTAGAATTAATCATGGCTTGTAGAACTTGTGAAGGCTGATAAAGCTTACTTTCACCATTATATGGTTTTGTTAGTTTCTTAAATCTTACCCATTACCCATATCTAACTAACTTCACCACACTGATTCCACATTTCTGATCATAGTATTCCTTGTACACTGCTTGTGCATGTCTAATGTTGTTTCTAACTCTGGTCGGTGATCAATCTGTTTGCATTTTAGCTGTCATCCATCTCAAGTTATCTTTAGTATAAGGTTAGGTTCTCTTCCTCTCAGGATCTTGAAAGGACTACATAAATGTTGAGACTACGCAATATTCCCAAACCATTCTCATCAATTCATTCTCCCCAGCCAAACTATTCTTCTTGGAAATGTGTAGACTACCGAAGTGTTCTTAACCACCATTACCCATGAGAGGATAGAATGAAGTGACTTTATGTTTAACGCCATTTATTGAAAGAACACTTTCAATCACTCTGGAACAAAACTGAGGCTCATTGTCACTTAAGGTAATTTAAAAAGACTTTCCTTTTGGAAAACCATAAGAACCTAAATACAATTGAAGAATAAGCCTTTAACACAATGTTAACTTGTGGCCACGTTGAGATTTTTCATCGTCAATCAATTCCTATATGAGTCAAATGAAATCAATGGGCACTGTTTTCAACAGTGTCTGGAATACCAGTGGTACACAATGGAAGAGGAAGAGACTCGGGGTTGCCTGCTGTAGAACAATCAACACATGTTCACACAATATGTTCAATGTAAGAGTGTATTCTAGGCCACCAATACTTCTCCCTGATCCTTCTCTTCCTCTTCAATGTCCCTAGGCACACCTCATGATTGATATTTCAAGTATTTTACCTTAACAATGCAGGTGGAGTAAGTCTGTATCTTTCTATAACGAACCACAAGTCATCCATGGAAAAATCCCTTCTCACATCCTAAATTGTTTTTAAATTTCCATTCAAATGTTGTTTTCCTCTCCACAATGCTAAGATACATTCCTTGACATCTCTCCAAAGTTCATCTTTACTAAATGCTTCAGATCACTCAGTACCAGTAATGGCGTCTTACAGGAGCAAAATCTTCATGAAGTTCATGTTCTAGAGTTGATATGTAATTAGAAAAATACTCCATCCATTCTTGCCACTTCATTATTGCTTCACCAGGAGCAGGCAGGAAGGCTGGTTAAGGGGCCAGTGAAAACGTTTGTGAAGTGCACATTGTGTTGCAAAGTACTCTGTACAATGCCAGAATATGAATAAGAATTGTACGAATATGGTAAGTACTCCGAATGTACGGGGACTGTAGAAATATGCGTCAAAGATTTAGCAAAAAAAGAAATTTTCCTTGGTACATTGTGGATGTATAAAAAAAGATTTGAAGGAACTAAATGGCCGAGCTACAGTTGAGATGAGCAATAAAGTTCAATAATTAAAGGAAGTTACACTTTACCGTGAGTCAGATGCTTGTGCAGCTGCCTGTTAGAAACGTGATAAAATTCTGAAAAATGTACACAAACTTTTTAATATGTCAGTCTATATATATTTAAAAATATATATATTAGCATTCCAATTTAAGCTGAATGGGATCGGATGAAGTTCTGACAATTTCCCAATATGGGAATTTCACCTTTGGGCCACTCTCCATGACCTTTGTAATGATATGTGCTCTGTGTGGAAGGTGTTGGGAAAACATCAGAGAATGTCAGAGTTGATGCAATGTAGCATCCTTGAGATTTGGTGAATTGATGTGTGAGGAGTGCGCATGTCACAAGAAAATGTGCTGTTAGAAAAAACACAATAAGGCACTGAAATGTCACTAAAAGGGCTTCCTTACCTATTAATGAGCGATATCTGCAGTTAAATTACACTTTCTGATAGACCCTAAACTGGCTTTGCGAGCTCTTTGATGGCTCCACTTATTCCAGGGCTAATGGAGATGTGTTGGCCAGATGTACAGGGCTGCCAGCTCATTGCAATTATGGAGAGATACTTTCATAGGTAAATTTATAAATGAAAGTTAGCATTATTTGTGACATCCCCGAAAAGCAGCTACACAGATAGGTAACTGCCACAGAAAGAAACTCGAGGCAGAAAGCTTTCAGGTAAGAACTTAGAATCAGAATATCAACAATTTGGGTCCTAAAAGATCAAAAATATCTTCAAGTCAACCAGGTATCCCATTATTATGAGTGCCTAAGGCATAATACAAACTAAGTGCCTTCTGTGAATACCAAAATGAGTACGTTTAGGATGTTGTCTTAAGTTAGTTCTGTGAATCGAGCCCAGATTGTTTTGTCGCAGGGATAAGCGTATTACTGCAAAAGAGGGCGAGTAAACACCATAGCATGATTTGTGTTCCATGCTGTCTACCCTGACTAATAGTGATATGGCCTTATGACTATAGAATCACTAGAATTATCTAGTGCATTAATAACAGTCCTGATGAAAGCCTTGGACCTGTAGAGGCCACTCATAGAGAGGATCAAACATGTTGACTAATTTGAGGGTGTAAGCACTGAAATGGATAGCTTCCTTCCTTTCCAGAAGGACACAATGAACCAGGCTCATTCTGTTCACATTAGGACTCAAGGACTTCATCTGCGAAGTCCCACAGGGATCATCACAACATATGCATGACGACTCTGGCTAACACCATAAGATCCCACGGAATCAACATCATTATCTACTACATTAATGATATGCAGCTCATTTTTCCCCTCTCAGATGACATCGCCACCACCAAGAGAAACTTCAAACAATGCATGACCCGCAAGGCCAATTGGGTGAAAGAAAACTGCCTCAAGCTCAAAACTGACAAAACTGTAGTGCTGATTTTCTGGAATAAGGGCTCACCTTGGGACTCCACCTGGTGGTCGGCTGATCTCAGACCCACACCCACCCCACCCACCAAAGCTAGGAACACAGGCTCATCCTGGACACCAACCTTACCATCCCAGCTCAATGCCATCATCTCCGCACGCTTCTACATCCTCTACATGTTTAGTAAAATCTTCAAGTGGCTCCCACTGGACACCAGACATACCACCACACAGGCACTAATCAAAAGCAGATTGAACTACTGCAACGTACTCTACACCGGCATGCCAACCCATCTTCTTTGCACACTTCAATCCATCCAAAACACTGCCACCACTTGGGGACTGGTGGTGGCGCCAGAGAGCAGGGAGTGCTAGCAGTCAGCAGCAGAACAGCAGCAGCAGCAGCAGAACAGTACGGGAGTGCGGTGAGCGGTTAGCGGTCGGCGGCCAGGCAGTCTGTAACCAGCATCGAGGGAGAAGCCGCTACCGCTACCGCAGCAGTGTACACCGAAGCCGCCACAGCTTCAAAGGCAGCACCCTGCGCGACGGCCCGGAGCGAGGAGCGAGGTGCGCGGCATAAAAAATACCGGTCTACAGCCGAGTCAGCCGAGTCAAGCCAAGCCGAGAGCTGCGAGCTGACTACAGTGCCGAGAGACCTGCACGAGTCCCCGCCCCGTTGCTGCTAAGAACGGTGAGAGCTGCGGGGGAGGGGGGGGACTCGCAGAGCGGCACGGTTTTGGCTGTCCCGGTTAGCAGAGTGCCGCCGAAGCTGAGCTGAGTGGGTGGGAGAAGAAGAAGAAGTTTGTACCTACCACCTACACCAGCCGGACATTAGACATCACACATCGCCCCAAGATTAATTAACCCTCGAGGGCGCCCTGGGGGCTCTTTGGGGGGTCCCCGCTCAGTCGCACGAGGGGCCAGGGAATAGACTGAAGCAAGGGATGACGTGGTGGCAGAAGCCAAGGCTGGTCACTGAATATTGTTATAAGGAAGTGGAGAAGTGGAGAAGTAGAGCCCAGCCAAGCCTAACCACGCATGCTGCATTGTGCCCCCGCAGCGAAAGTTAGCATTACAACATACAACATACAACATACAACGAACAATAAACAATATACTAACTCTAACTAATTTAATTAAACAACAAACCCGAAAGTGACCTAGCTGCTTAGGCTAGTGGGACTGAGCCCCATCTGAGCTCCATCGTATACCCAATTAAGCATTCCTTCAGTTGCCGTTACAATACAAAACAAGAGCCGTCACACAGACCCACAAATCGCCACGTTACCTCGACACCGACCTCCTCTTCCTCCCCGACGGCAGCTGTCCTTCCTGGGGCAGACAGGCTTGGGAGGGTGAGCGGGGAGTAAGTTGTTGAGGAATAGACACTTGGAGCGACACTTGGATCCACAGTGTTTAAGGGTTAATAGTAAAGGGGCTCCTCAAATCCTTGGCCACATCGGGGTTCATGTACTCTCTACTCTGAGGGGCGTGGATATTTCGGCCCGAGAAGGTGTACACGAAGGAGAGTTTGAGAGTTTGAGTAAAGAGTCCACAGGAGAGGAGACCAGAGGAGGAGTCAAGTTGCACGCAGCTGTGAGCGTGAGTTCAGTGCTGCGACAACAACACCGTCGCAGCCCATAGGACCCAAGCCCACAGCTTCAGGAGAATCCACACATAAAAAAAAAAAAAAAAGGGTGAAAGTCGCACGGTCTAGCCGAGATACAGCGTTGAGGAGCCGCTAGCATCAAGCCGTAGCTGACCCAGCCTAAACATGAGGTCCGGCAAAATTAGAAAAGCCCCTGGCGAGAAATCAACAACATTGAAGGGTGCAGCGAAATGGAGAAAACTCGAAAAGACAACTGCAAATAAGGCTAACAATACCTTAAAAAAACCCTTAATTTCACCAATTGCAATGCTTTTTGAAAAATCAATAGCGAACAAAAATTCTTTACAGGACTTACGTTTCCACTTCTTGAAAGACCCAGGCTCAGTACTGTTTTCCTCAACAGCTGATGTTGAGGGATTATTATCTCCACTGGACCCAACTAAGGAATCTGAAGCTAACAATCAGACGGCAGATGTGAATTTACTTGCTCAAGCCAGCGAAGACAACCCTGCCATAAAAGCTCAAGTTCACCTATTAAACGGAGCTCAAAAAAATAAAATTTCGCCTAACAGAAAAACAAGTTTAACCACAACAGCATTAATACACTCTTCCTGCCCGGATGACTTAGACTTAGACACCTGGAAACAAAAAAATTCTCAAGGTAATCAAATAAGAGAGTTTCCCAGCCTAAGTACGGTTACAACGGATACAACACCACAAAATCATACTTATCCATTCCTCCCTAGCCATGACGAGCTATCACAACTATGGTCTGCCACCAACAAATTACACGAAAAATCTAAAGAGAGAGATCAACCGCCTGAAACAGGCCCAGACCAACGGTTGAATCAGGTAGTGCATATTGTAGCGCCTGTAGCGCTCAAGGAGGACGTGGTATTACACTTACCAGCTCTGAGTAATAACATACTCTCACACGGATTAACGGCCCCTGCCCTAGCAGAAAATACAAGGCGGCAAAATAAACCTTCAACAAATGAATCAGTCATTACATCATGCAAAGACGAAGATTCGCCAATCCTTGTAGCTCCCCTCCTGCATGCTCTACAAACAGCTACGGCAACGCTCATAATGCAATCCGACAAGCTGGACATCCAAATCGACTTAATGAATATAATTGCCTCCTATATAGCTGGGATAAATGCTAAATTAGATCATCTTAACACCCTAATTAAAAGAGCCCAAGCTAACACCACCGATCTGACACCATCTTGCCCCTGCGGCCCAATCCTTGACAAAATAAGCACCTTACCAACGGTTCTAGAACAGATCATTAATCTAAACAAACAAGCTATCAACCGTGAAAGAGCCACAGATTGCCCGAATATCACCATATCCGTCGATCATCAAACAGGCAGTAATAAGCTCTGCTCGGAAATAAAGATCGAAGACCTGACATCTAAGTACGCGAACAACATAAGTAGCGATGACACTTTGTACGACTTAACGATGGATCATACCACTGCGTTGCCAATAAAACAAATACTAACGAAAAGACAAAAGAAAAAAGAACGAAAAGCGAGAAACAAAAAAACTGAAAATGACACCCACCTATGCCCCAGTATGTATCCGATATTTTCAAATCATCACGCACAAAAAACTTTGGAGCCTGGCTCAAGGGGAATAAGTCAAGACCCAATAGCAGGAGCCAGTAGGCATCCTACTAATAATACGTCATCAATAAAGGACCCCAAGGCTCCATGTTTACCAAGAAGTCCGATCAACAGCCCCCAATTGCCAATACCCAAACAAAACGCTGCTGTAAAACTGACCAGCCTGTTGGCAAAAGGGATAAAACACAAAACACCCACTACAAGGGATAACAGTAATACTACCGATCAAGAAGCTACTGATCAGTTTAAGAACATCTTAAACGGGTCAAAATCCCAAGACCTGGTGCCAGTCCGGGTATCAAAAAATGCAGAATGGCACAGTTATTCGATCAACACATCACCAAAATCAACTCCCGAAAATGCTCAATCGGGAGCACATCACAAGGAAAACAAAGACGCACATGAATGCGCCAGCAGCCAATTGCAAAAACCCTTACAGAGCGAAGCGGAAAATCCGAGCTTGAAAGATAACAATCTAAAAACAGCTCCCCAAAGGGGAACACAAGTCACTCCTCAAAACTCCAGGTCAATCCCTCAAACAACCACACGGCGCCATCTGGTTCAGACAAAACTGAGCTTCTGCGTTGTTAATAACGAAAACACGCAATTAAACCATGAGGCGGCAATAAAGCCAACGTTAGACAGCTCTAAGCTAGAAGACGTCAGTTTCCAAATTATTTTCACCCCGGAGTACCAGACTCAAGGCCGACACGACATTCTAAACAGAAGTAATATCTTAAAATTGATGCCAGAAATTAAGGACCTGAGTGCCATCAAATTGTCCGACTTAGTTCAGGTTCAATTCCTAAGTAGCACTAATGAAACTGGGAACGAACAAACGATGACAACCTGGAAAACTGCCGCATTAGTGCAATCAATACTTGGGAAATCGGCCACATTTCAAAAGTGGGGTATTCAACTATCGCAGCCTATCTCCCCAAGATATCCGCTTCCTCTAAAGAAAAACACCCGGCCGCAACTCACAAGAAGTTTGGCGGACCTTGCCCCGAAAAAAACAGTATATTCTATTTTACATAACGCCAAAGGCAGATGTGAGGCAGCTATTACATGCAAAGTACCTGATACAGAGAGAGCGGGGGATTTGCTAACGCCACCTGATGCCTGGAAATGGCTTCCCAGCATGTTAAATAACCACCGGAAGAATTGACCGAACGATCCAGAAAGAAATAAAGCAGTCAATAAGAATATACATATAATTTCATGGAATATAGCCGGTGCAAAAAGATTGCTGGAGGATGGTCTCGCGCTGGACGATTGGGACAATGCCGACATAATCGCCCTACAGGAGACATGGCTGCAGGAAGACATTTAACTGGCCGGATTCATTCACTACACGGTACCTGCGAAAAAGTGTAAAACCTATGGTCGCGCTATAGGAGGTCTCTCAGTTTATGTGTCTACCGCTCTGAAAATCAATACAGAACAACTCAAATCTCCAGATCCAAGCATCCAGCTAATCAAATTATCAGGACAAAACCCACCCGATAATAAAACGATAATTCTGATTAATTACTATATTCAGCCAAATCTTCAAGCAAAAAAAATAAAAAACGCTCTGTTATGCAAGGAAATATTACATCTAAGAAGTACAGAACCAACATGGAACATTATAATAACTGGAGATTTCAACTCCAACCTGATATACACACCAGAGGAAGACGTGATACTAACCACAGAGAATACGCACTGGAATGTCCCTGAGCAGTCACATGGAGTGACAAGGAGTCGAAAGGACATCTTAGCCATACACTTAGTAACGGAGCTTGAGTACCTAGGTATGAGAGTATTGAACGGCAGGACAGAGGAAGACAGACCACCGAAAAAAACTTACTATGGTCCTTACAATCATTCAACATTGGACTTTACCATTGTAAGCCTACCATTGATTCCACTATTACTCACCTTCTGCATTGAATATACACCAATGAGTGATCATGGCATGCAACACCTTAAACTGAATTTTCTTGCAGAAACACTGCAACCTGCGTACTCCCTAGAGGGCCAACCAGGCACAACTAACCTAAAACGAATATACTGGAATAGCTCCAATAAAGAGAAGTGGATCTCAATAATAGAGGCCACACTGCAAGAATTGGGTAGTACAACAATGGATAAGACACAAGCCTGGTCCCTTTTTTTAGAGAAACTGAAGACAAAAATGAAACCATTCAAAACAACGGCTAATAGAAAGCATCCAACAAAGAAATTGCAGCTGGAGTTACAAGATCTAAGAAGGGTTTTACGCAGAAGTCAAAAAATCCTGCATCTAAAATCAAATGACCGGCGCTACTTGGATACCTTCCTTGTTCAAAGAAAGGTATATAAAAAAAGGATTTGGGAACATAAAAAGACGACGAATGATGAATTCTGGATCAACCTGTTGGCGAGCTCTAAGCTCCAGGACTCAAGCAAATTTTGGAAAATAATATACCAACTAATAAAACCACGAAACGTACTAACATCGTTCATCCAAGAAAATGAATGGGCATCTTTTTTGTTGGCAAAGTTTAAAGACAATCCAAAGAAGGCTCTTGGGCAGCAATTCCCTCCAGCGGTTCCCCAAAAAAACAGCAAAGAAGAACAGCATTGTAGCAACCTAACAACATTAGTCCCAAGGAATACTGCATACCTTCAAACCACAGACGGCTGCTACTCGGCTGAAGAGATAATCACCATCATTAGAAAGGGTAAAAGCAACGGAGCGCCGGGCCCGAACGGTATCCCGCAAATGGCATTCAAACACGCACCAGAATTTTGGGACCCACCTCTCGAAAAACTTTTCGCAGATGTTCGAACCTGTAATCACATCCCCGAAAGCTGGAAAGGCTCTATTATTACGCCTATATATAAAGGAGGAGACAGAGCTAACCCTCTAAATTACCATCTAATAACACTCCAGGACATAGAAGCTAAATATTTTGCTTCTCTCCTCCTAAAAGACCTGGTAAATTGGGCAGAAGACAAAGCACTCATTCCAATTAACCAAACTGGATTTAGACCTGGTATCGGAACAACGTCGAACATATTGTCAATAACCATGATAGCAGAGAAATGCCGGCGCGTTAAACAGGACTTGAACCTGTGCTTCATTGATCTGCAGGCGGCATTTGACAGTGTGGATCGCAAGATACTATGGGCAAAGCTGAAAGCATGGGCCATACCGGAGAACATACTTAGGGGCCTACTCTTATTCTACTCAGACACCTGGACACAAATCAAGATAGGGGACAGCTCACATCTATCAAGAAAAGTATATACATCGATCGGACTAAAACAGGGTTGCGTTTTAGCACCATATTTATTTAACCTATTCATTTCTGATCTTTCGGGTAAATTAAACGACTGCAATGCCCATGCACCGAAACTTGGCAACCTCTTACTTACTCACATGGCTTACGCTGATGACATTGTGCTTCTGAGTTTAACTAAAGTTGGCCTATCTAGACTATTAGCAGTAATGACAGAATTTCTGGCGAGAAACAATCTTGCTTTAAATCTGTCCAAGACAAAAACAATGCTAATAACCAACCGTCGTTCGGCGCATCTTAAGATCACGCTTGAAGGAAAACAGCTGGAACGAGTATCAAATTATAAATATCTAGGCTGCTATATCAACGACAAACTCACCTATAACTCACCGCCATATCCTTGATAGAAGCGGTCGCTCACTTCACCTCCTCCTCACTCGAGCCCTGACATAGCGCTTCAATTCTGCTAAGTACCTCCTCGTTGCGCCCTGCTAGACGCTGTGGGCCTCTTTGCTATTGAAAACTGCTGAGTATATTTGGCGATTTGCTGTACCTTAAAACAGCCGAGTGTATTTGGCGCTTTGCTTTGAAAACAGCTGAGTGTATTTGGCGCTTTGCTTTTGCTATAGAACACTGCTGAATGTAATTGGCGCTTTGCTTCGCTATAAGAAACTGCTAAGTGTAATTTGTGCTTTGCTTTGCTATAAGAAACTGCTGAGTGTAATCTGCGCTTTTACAACTACATAGCGCACTGCGGGGCTTGGGCTCACCTTACTGACTGTGTATTATTGCTGTGGGCTTTACCTCGCTTCCTGCCGTTTTTAAATCCCTCGCTCTGGGCTCTGTGTATTAATTGCTTGCACAATCCTTAGCGCCCCCATCGTTTCCTTAGCGCTTTGTACCACTAGAAACTTGTGCTTTATTTGTCCCCTGAACGCTCCATCTTGGCCAATTTCGACGTGCCCCTCGCAGCATTTGTTGTTGTTGTTGCTGCCATTTTGTCTGCTGTGACGTCCCACACCACCTCCCACACCTTGATCCCGCCCCCCAGCTGACCCTCCCACTCTCCGCCCCCTCCACCATCCATTTATGGCCAATGTCCCCACGCGCAGCGTCCACGCGCTTCGGACACGCCGAAGGTGCGCCAAAGGTAAGCCCGTCTACGCCCGTCCGCGCCTGGACCGCGCCCAGCGCCAGACCCCCTGCCCCTCGCGCCTCCCACCCCCCCCGCATTACCTACGATGCCGCCACCCTCCTAGCCCTTAACCCCGGCCGCGCCCCCACCTGCGTCCAAGCCGCTCCTGGACGCACCCATGGACCTTTCTCCTGCTACTCCTGCAAATTCAGCAGCACCGACAACATCTCCGCTACGACCACAACACAGATTCCCGACCCCAACCACCTAGAATGCATCCTTCTCAACACCCGCTCGGTCCATAGGCACGCCATTGACCTCTGGAACCTACTAGACACCATCTCTCCTGACGTCGCCTTCCTAACGGAAACATGGATGAACGCTTCCTCCGCCCCTGACATCGCCATCGCCATCCCTGATGACTATAAGATCACACGCAAGGACCGCACCGACCATACAGGAGGTGGAATCGCTATCGTCCACAAGAAAACAATCCGCATCTCAACCAGCTCTGACGTCAACCTCGCCAACTCCGAACACCTTCACTTCCAGATCCACATCGACCCCAAGACCACACTCAGAGGCACCCTCCTCTACAGACCACCAGGCCCACGCGCAAAATTCAGTGAAGACATCACGGACTTCATCACCCCACACGCGCTCCCCTCCAAAGACTACATCCTTCTGGGAGACCTCAACTTTCACCTTGAAAAGATCAGCGACCGCAACACCGCCACCCTCTTAGACAACCTCGACAACCTCGGACTTAAACAACTGGTCACTTCCCCCACCCACATCGCAGGTCACACTCTCGACCCCATCTTCACCTCCAGCAACCATGTCTCCTTCAGCCACACTACGGATCTCCTCTGGACCGACCACAGCTGCGTTCACTTCACCTACAACAAGCCGAAACCCATCATCCACCTCCAACCAACTCTACAAAGAAACTGGAACAAAATCACCACAGAACAGATCTCCACATCGCTCCTTCAAACCTCCCCAGCCCTCTCTTCTAACGCCAACGAAGCCGCCTCCAACCTCTCCCTTTGGTTATCCAAAACCGCCGACACCTTAGCACCACTGAAAAAACGTCAACACAAACTTGGCATCAAGAAGGCCGCATGGTTCAACGATGACCTCAAGAAGTCCAAGAAACTATGCCGCTCCCTTGAAAAGGCCTGGAAAAAAGACCCATCCACCAACAACAAGGACGCCTTCAAAAGCGCCATCCGCACTCACCACCAACTGATCCGAAAAGCCAAGAAAACAGCATTCAAAGATCGACTTGACAATAACGCCCACAACAGCAAGGAACTTTTCAACATCGTCAAGGAATTTTCCAACCCCTCGGCCAACTCCAACGACATCACCCCCTCTCAAACCCTCTGCGATTCCCTAGCCTCTCTTTTCCACAACAAGATTGCTGACATCCACAACAGCTTTGACAACCAACCCGGAAGCCAACCCACCCTACCATCAGCTGACCATCTTCCCCCCGTCAACACCCTTAACGCCTGGATGCCAATCTCCACTGAGGACACCATCCGCCTGATGAACTCCATCCACTCTGGATCCCCCTCAGACCCATGCCCTCACCACATCTTCAACAAAGCAGACTCCGTAATAGCTCCGCACCTCCGAGACGTCATCAACTGCTCCTTCAACTCCGCTACCTTCCCAGAAGACTGGAAACACGCTGAACTCACCGCCCTTCTGAAAAAACCAACAGCAGACCCCACCGAACTCAAAAACTACCGCCCCATTTCGCTTCTTCCATTCCCGGCCAAAGTCATCGAGAAAGCCGTCAACAACCAACTCGCCGCCTTCCTCGAAGCCAACAATTCCCTCGACCCCTCACAATCTGGCTTCCGAGCCAAACACAGCACTGAGACCGCCCTCATCGCAGCAACAGACGACATTCGAACTCTGCTGGACTATGGAGACACAGTCGCCCTCATCCTCCTCGACCTCTCTGCAGCCTTCGACACAGTCTGCCACAGCACCCTTTTACAACGCCTCAAAAACATCGGAATCCAAGGAAAGGCACTGGATTGGATCACTTCGTTCCTCACCGGAAGAACCCAGAGAGTCCGCCTCCCACCTTTCAAGTCCGAGGCCACCGAAGTCATCTGCGGCGTACCACAAGGATCCTCACTCAGTCCCACCCTCTTCAACGTATACATGAGCCCCCTCGCGGCCATCGCCCGCCAACACAACCTCAACATCATCTCTTACGCGGATGACACTCAACTGATCCTATCTCTCACCAAGGACCCCAGCACCGCCAAAGCCAACCTACACGAAGGAATGAAAGAAGTCGCCGAATGGATGAAACAAAGCCGTCTGAAACTGAACTCAGACAAAACAGAAGTCCTCATCTTAGGTAAATCCCCCTCTGCATGGGACGACTCCTGGTGGCCGGAAGCCCTCGGAAATGCACCCATCCCGACAGACCACGCACGGAATCTTGGCGTCATCCTGGATTCTTCACTCTCAATGAACAAACAAGTCAGCGCCGTATCCTCTTCCTGCTTTAACATCCTTCGCATGCTCAGAAAAACATTTCGCTGGATCCCCTCCGAAACAAGGAAAACAGTCACCCACGCTCTAGTCACGAGCCGACTGGACTACGGAAACACCCTCTACGCAGGTACCACCGCTAAACTCCAGAAGAAACTACAACGAATCCAAAACGCCTCAGCCAGGCTCATATTAGACATCCCACGCAACGAACACATCTCTGGTCACCTTAAAGACCTCCACTGGCTACCCGTCAATAAGAGGATTACCTTCCGACTGCTTACCCACGCACACAAATCACTCTACGACATCGGACCAGATTGCCTCAACTCTCGACTGTCCTTTTACACCCCCTCCCGTCAACTTCGCTCTTCCAGCCAAGCCTTCGCCACTATACCTCGCATCAACAAGACCACCATGGGAGGCAGATCCTTCTCATACCTGGCTGCCAAAACATGGAACTCACTCCCCGCTTACCTTCGCCTCACCCAGAATCACCTAGCGTTCAGAAAGCAGCTTAAAACGTGGATATTTGACAAATAATCCTCCTCCCCTCCTAAGCGCCTTGAAACCCTCTGGGTACGTAGTGCGCTATATAAATGCTATGACTTGACTTGACTTGACTTGACCTTAAATGCGCAAAAAAACTACTTGAAGCAAAGAGCTGGAGCCTTAACATTTGCGCTAAGTACACTGGCAAAAAAACTGGAAGGCCCCTCATTTAAACCCCTATTGGCAGTGATGGCCACCAAAGTACTTCCTACTTTATCGTATGCTAGTATTGCAATGCAGGGCAAGGACGCAATCATGTTAAATAACCTCACTACAAAAATCTATAAGAAGGTTTTACAACTCCCGAGCTCATCTTCACCAGCGCAGATGCGACTAGAATTTGGTCTAACGAATGAGTTACTGGGAAGACTCTACACATGCATCAGAGTATGTTACCGAATTAAAATGAACTCCACAAACAATACTATAAACAGATTCTTATGGCAGGAACTAGAAAGCCAACAAAACTCAGTAGCCAAAAAATATCTGACTGGCGCCCTGGAGCAAACATGTACTGCCAACCTGTGGGAAAAAAACTTGCCATTCACTTCCTTTAAACAGACACTAAATAAGGCGGCCAAATTTCACTCGCTGATTACTGACAAAGCAATTTTTTCAAGCCGTTCCCACTCCTGGTCTGTGATCAACAGTTATAAAAAACTTGCCCCGGCTGCGTATCTTGACACAACATATTCGGTTTTTATTAAAAAAAGGCTGATGGCCCTGAGACTTGGTAAATCGCCAACTTTGGCAGACGAACCGACCTGGATACGTTCAGACTCATACGCTTGTCGGTTATGTGGCTCCTCAAAAGAGAACTTAATCCACATTATATGCCACTGTAAGTTTCTGAACCAGGAGCGCACGTACTTTTTAAAGAACTTTTTTAGGATTAAAAGACTACGTACCTGCAGGTCTGCTATTATTGGTGCTCTGGACCCAACAGCCCCTATAATCAACTGCAAGCTGATAAAGTTCCTGATAGCCTTTGAAAAGCACTTGAAAGCAATATGAACTTTTAAAATAATACGGTTTTCTATTATTAATTGTCTTACTAACATGTAGCTTGATAAAAAGCTATATTCATTTTAAATCTTGTGTTTAAAATTGTATTCTGATGAATTTTACTGTTCTCTCCTATTGCAAAAGACAATTTTCACTAGCCCGTTTGTTATGGTTTTAATTAACTAAACAATAAAGTTTTACTTACTTACTTCACTGCCACCAGGCTCTTTCTCAGTCTCCTGTGCTGATCCCAAACCACATCAATCTATAGAGAGCTCCACTGACTCCCCATCCAAAAGCAATGCCAGTCACTACACAGCACAGAATCCCCTTACCTCAATCACCAACTTCACTTACACTAACCCACCAGACAACTTTACTGAACATCACTCTCACTCGCACACACACCCTCCATCCACAGAAGCAGAACAGGAGGTCAATTATTCTCCTACCAAGCTGCCAAATCCTAAAATGACCTCCCCTACACATCAGGACCTCCTCCTCACTTCTTGAATTCTGCAAAAAGCTCAAGACCTGGCTTTTCAATTACTCTTCTTGTGAGACCATTGAGTTGCCTTTACTCAGGCCCAGCCTCACCACACGTTTACTCTCACCAACTCCGGGCATGGATAAACTCATGGGTGACAAGCAGTGCTATACAAATCCACCTTACATTACATTACAGGGGTCCCACAGGCACGATATAATGTTACGATACAATTGCACCCATAATAAAAGGATACCTGGGTGACCTGTATGTATTTTTATCTTTAACAATCTCACTAGAAAAATATCCAAAAGTGCTCACTGGAACATGGTTGAAACATAACAAAATTTGTAGCACAATGGAACAGTCAAAGGGTTGACCTGGACCAATCAAATCTAAAGATGTGGGTAGTTCTTTGAACAAGGTAAATGGGGAATGTAGCAGGTTCCCACTATGCAAAGTATAAATGTAACATTATAAGGAGCCAATTAATATTTTGGATTAATGATGGTGGATAGAATATTATGTAGGTAGGGAGGACTGCCTGGTTGACATCATCTGTTATGGAGGTGAAAATTCTATGGACCGTCACATTATTTAAAAAAAAGAATACTAAAAAACAATCATGATTTTCAAGCTCAAGATGCTGCTATAGGGAAGGCTGGGGTAAAGATGGTTCAAATGTTCTGGATTTCATCCGATTCGTTAAGGCCTGAAACAATTGTGTTTAGTTTATGGCAATAACTTCCTTTTTCATCAAATGACAATTGACATCTCCTCATCTTTGGTCTTGTTATACCTCTTCCAGGACAGTCCACTTTAATTCAGTCTTGTTGTGGGAAAATTCTTGGAAGTGTACCACCTGGCAGAAAAAAATGCATTTGAGGGGGGAAGTTCCCACCTCAAATAATATTAACAGTTCTTGTCAGTGTGAACCCTTAAAGTCACCAAATTAAACTGAGTTCAATCCCCTGGTAGCTATGGCACAGAGCAGACAGGCTTAACTTAGAGGGTGTGTATTTATGCAGTACTAAAACAGTAATTAGGCCGAAATACAAAACAATAAAACTTCCCAAAATAAATTAAAACATAGAATAAAATGTAATAAAAAAAGTTACAAAAGTCCAATATGCCGAAATGGGGATATTATTTTTTTAAAGCTTAATATAAGAAATGCCAAAAAGCACAAAGTGACAATGATAGTAAATGGTCATGGTAGAATACGAATTGGGCACAATTTGACATTGACCACAATGGAGTGTGGGTCGACTACACTAAACAGGTTCATCCTGGTCAAAAAAGTTATTTTCCGACTTTAATCCCTTCAATCCCAATTTTGAGTCCCAATCCACCACATAAGTACACTTCTAAAGCTCCTCTAGGACATCAAGGGAGGCACTTAAAGACTCACAGGGTCTGTGATAGAGGTCAACAGTAGGATTCAATCAAGCCAGCTGAGCAGTAGTAGGAAAAGGCCTTTTGTAGTTTGTTGTGCCCCTGTAGTTTTAACAGGAGGTCAGCCTTATGACACTTGGAGGCTGCTTGTTTGTCCTGAGTAGTAGAGGTCCAGTAATGTAGGGCTCTTCTCAGACTGAAGGAAGCAGGTGCTTTCCTCTTCTGCTCTTACTCAGGCCTAGAAATGTTCCGAAGAGGGTGCCTGGAGATGCCTCAATAATGCCTGGCACAAGCTAGTGGGTGGGAATAACCTCTTGGGATGCCCTGACCAATGCAATATAGGTTCACAGGGCTAACCCTACCGGCTTTGGGCATTTTGAAGATGGCTGAAGTCTTTGTTCATGTCACACATGGGCTCTGTGGGTTGGGTGTTTGTGTGTGAGGGGAGTGTTCTATGGTGAATTTTGTATTAAGCAACATGTAACACTAAAATCAAGTTTTCTGCAGTCCCTGAACCCCAAACAAGCTTAGAGACAGAAATCTGACAGAACAAAGCTGAGCTTTCAGTAACTAGACAGTGGATACACAAAACTTATTTTTTTCTTTCTGTTTCCCTCATTTGAAGTGCACCCCAAATGTCATACATATAACCCCAGCATGCCTGCTAAGCAGGTTTTGACACTCCGGCAAGATATAACACTGTGGTGTCAACAAGAGGCCCTTTGTGTTCAATTCAATGCCAAAACAGCCAGATTCCACCTGAGCCTCCTTAGGAAATTGAAACCCTTCCTCGATGCTCCCGACCTAAAAAATGGCAGTCCAAGCACTTGTCATCTCTAGACTGGAATATGGCAGCTCTACCCTCTCGGGTTTACCCAAGATCTCCCTGGCACCTCTAAAAGCCTGGCTCAATGCGGCCGCCAGACTACTTACCAGCACAAGGAAATACGATCATATTTCTCCACACCTGAAAGCTCTCAACTGGCTTCCCCTGGAGGCACGAATACAGCTCAAACAGACCTCTTACTCCAACCTGCACGCTTTCGGAAAAAAAAACTTACAATCGGGCCTTCACTGGGGCTGCTCCAAGAATATGGAACTCTTTCCCACCTGACATCTGAAGAATTCCCTCTCTGACTCGCTTCAAAAAGAATGCCAAAACCTTCCTTATGGGTACATTTCTCATTTAAACTTTGCCTCAACCACCACCATGGCCCTGATCTATGGCCATCCATTGCCTTCCCTTGGACTACCTAGTCACCTCGTCTGAAACTTTGGGCCTTATCTTGAACATTTGTAAAAGTAATCTGTAAATATGTTATCTCGTCTTGATTACTTGGTTATGTAAACTGTAAATAAATGCCCTTCTTTCCCCTATGTATCCTGCTCCCCACCCCCCTTCTTCTCAATCTGTTACTGGTTGATTCAAAGCCTGTCTGTATATTGCTACATTCCCCTGTAAAGCGCTATGATACCCTAGCGGGTCAAGTTCGCGCTCTATAAAACACATAAATAAAATAAGATAATAAATAAGATCAGTCTGGTTGTGAAGACCTGGGTGTGAGCTATATATGCTTGGGACAGAGTAGGTTTCTTTGAAGTTACTCAGATCTTTGGGCCCAGCCAACAGACCATCCTATCAAAGGCACAGCAAAACATTCCAAACACCAAGGCCTTTTGTCCCTGTACTGAGGGCATGTTCACACCCACTGAAATGCTAATAGCTGGCTGGCAAAAGTAAGAGAATAAAATGAAGAATTGGCTTCAAGGGGCTTCAGGCAGGTGAAAGGTAACTTTAAACTTCATTGTTCCTAAATATTTATTACAAATCTGACTTCATCAGTAAATTGGGCTTGTAATACATATTTAAAAAGGTCCAAAAAGTTATTTTGTAGCTGTTTCATAGGCAGATATAAAATTTATTAAACAAAAATATTGCATCCTAATGCTTTCCTACGGAACAGCCAAACCTACTACAGTAAAAATAGCTTCCAGTGCTTTTTAACTGTAAGAGCATGTTTAGCCATACATGGTTACATGTCCTCCTTTTAAATACCATGCATCCTACCTTATGGGCCAAAAGGCTTACTTACCAGTGACTTATGAAGATTTAAAAGGAGGGTTAGGTGTGTCTAAAAGGATTATTTGACAGGTAGAATTTTCAGTTCAAACCTGCATTCAGCCAGGCTACTGGTGGCATGCCTGAATTCATATGTACATTGTCACTGTAATGGATTGCACAATGGGGAAGTCTACTTGTGACATTTAACTCAGAGTCTCTGGGTACACTTAGATGTTATACACTAGGGGGCTGATTTACAAGCCACTTGCACCACCAGTGCATAACTTTTTATGATGCTCCTGTGGTGCAAGGTGCAGACCCATACAAGGTCATGCAAAGCCACTTAGCGTGGTTTTTCATGGCCTCGTAGATGTGGTGTGAGGCAAAGCAAAGCACGTTGCTACATTACCTGACACTGCGTCAAGGGGGCGTTCCATGGGCATGGTGGTGGGTTTTCCCTCACAACACCCATGGGTTTTGGCACATTCCCACATTTACAAGGATCTGTAAACCTGGTAATAGGTCAAAACTTTATGCATCCCCAGAGGAGGCATAATGAGGAGAAATATCTTTATTTTCCTCTTTCTACGTGTGCTAAATTCTGAAGCACACATAGAAAAAGGAAAAAGTCTTTATGGATTGTTTCTTTTTGTGCAGGAATGGACATCTTCCTGCACAAAAAGAATCCTGACAACAGCGCAGACAACCTTGCACCATGGTGTAACGCCTGCATTGGTGCAAGGCGCCAAGTAGTGTGCTGGAACAGCCAGAAAGGATTTGCACATACAGTGCATTCCTACACTTTCGAATTGGCAAAGGGTAGCACAGCAAAAAGACTTGTGGTGCATCCCTAGTCCAATTCATTGTAAAATAGGCCCCAGGGACTGATAGGTGAGTTAAATATGCCACTCAGGAGTATTTGGATTTAAACATGATGATAGGAGGATCACAGTAGCTTACCACTTGTTACCAGGGGTAAAGTACTCAAAGTTCTAAAAAGGCAAAATTAATTTTGAGTGACCCTGCAGAAAGGATACATTTCCAACACTGTTAGAGCATTGAATCCTCCACATATTTTATGAGATTTGTGCTGGCATATTCTTATTGGTTAGTTTACCATGTAGAGTTTATCCAATGGACAAATAATTTTGTATACAACATTTGTTGTGTTGCAATTTGTAAAGGTTCTGTGAACTATCTTCTTTCCAGAAGGCCTGAATGCTGTACCTTGTATTGTCTGTGAGAAAATAGAGCATTCATCACACCTCTGAAGTCCTTCAATAGGACTAAACATTCCCCAAAAATTTGAATTGTTGTTTTAGCCTCACTGTTTGGTTCTGTGTAAGCCCTAATTAAGTGATCTATTATGTTCTCCATTTTTAAAGTGCGAAAAAGACTGGAGGGTTGAAGATGGCATAAGTAAGTAGGTTGTTATGGACAGTTTATCATGGTCAGTTTGTTAAGTATGCAGTGTGGTGAGCATGTGTCTTTCTTCAACATATCGTGAAATCAAGAAAGATTACTTTTTTATCACGTGTCTTGTTGAATATGGTGTCTAGTGATCCATGATTGAGCAAAATTGCAAACTGTTTGAGGCTGTTTTTGTTCCAGACCAAATGCAGAAGATGCCATCAATATAGCACAGCTATTCTGTAAGCCTGTTCTTGAATGGACGGTTGTGATCTACAAATTGTTCTAAAAGGGTCATGAAAAGGACTGCTAACTTTGGGGTGGAAGACCATCCCATTGATGTTCCTTTTTGTTGCAGATAATATTTGCTGTTGAACTAAAGAAGCTCTTCATCAAAGCCAGTTTCGCCATGGTTACTATAACTTTAGTAGGAAGCTCATGTGGTCTCTTTCTTTTGTCGAAATAGTTGCTACTTTTTGGTGGAATATTGGTGTATAAAGAGATTATTTCGAATAGGACTAATATTTGAGCTGTGTTATTGAAGGTGATGTTGTCAATGTATGATATAAAACCTGCTGTGTCTTGAATATATAGAATTTTGTCTGTCTCAGGAACGGTTTTAAGAATAAATCATCATACTTTGAGAGTGGCTCCACTATGGAATCAGATCCTGACACTAAAATTGTCTCCAGTGATGTGGTAGAATTCTTGTGTATTTTAGGTAGAAGGTACAGTACTAATGTCCTATATGTTTTATTCGGTAAGGAGGCGAACTCTTTGCAGCCAATCAATCCACATCTTTTTGTCATTAATAACTATGAAGAAATTTCCTCAAGTAGTGTTTAGTGGGGTCCCTTAACCATTTACTTGAGTCTGACACTTGTGATAATCCTTTATTGATGTGGTCATCTGTCCGCACCTCTGTCAGCTGACTGCATAATAATATCAACGTTTTCTTTCAGTTCAGTCAGACCTTGAACTCGTGGTTTGGCTAAATTGGAATTAAATGACTTCTTCTTGGTTTCTAATTGACCGATAGCAGACCATCTTTTCGAATGTTAATACTGGTTCATGTCTCTCAGAATTTGGTGGGATTAATGTAGATTGTTTGTGTAGTCCTGTTTTTTCTTCTTGAGTGGATAGTTCTTTGGAATCAAAGTACTCCTGCAGTCTGATTTTCCAGAAGGAATTGAAGGTTTCTATTCTAAGCTGCACAAAATCTGCTGGTCAGGACGGGACTTTCGAGAGAAGGAGGTACCTCACATCAAGGGTGTGCCAGAGATGCTATGGATGGGACTGAAATGTAGGTTCTGTTGATTTATCTCCTACTTTTGAGCAATATCACACATGGACGCTGTTTTAAGCAGTGCACTTATGTATGTAGGCCACACCACTTGGTAAGGATTTCTAGTTATGCTTCTTTGATCACTGCTTTATTAGGCAGGGTCACTAGAATTATGTGATTTTGGGGTTGCAGAGATTCTGCATGATTATGGATTGGTCGTAGTTGCCACTTAATCCATCTTCTATAGCTTAAAGTGCAGATTTTATCAAAAGAATGTTTTTTTAGCTTAAACGGATCAAAAGTTACTAAAATTGTGGTGACGCGTTTCCCAACAGTTGAAGGCCCTATGCAAAAGTGGAATGGTCATCTTTGAGTTGAATATGGCTATATTTGGATGCTAAACTGGTAGTAATAAGATGAACCTTTGCAGTTGTGGCTGGTATCATGGCAGAGTGGAGGGTGAGACAGGGGGCTGTTTGGGATAATATAAATAAAATCACTTACTTGCCAACTCGGTGGTCTTCTGCTGCTACACTGCACAGGCTCCCATTCGGCCAATCCTGACGCTGCTCTCATGTTTGAACGCAGCATCAGAATTGGCCTGGGTGCTGCGAATTTGTGTTGCCAGGGAGACTGGGAGCCTGTGCTTTGCTGTCTTCAACCCGTCGATGCAGCTCAGGCTGAAGACAGCTCAGTGCATATATGTGTTTGGCAAACACACATGTGCACTGACAACAGTGCTGCACAGCACTCCCCCTCCAACCTCACAGCCTGTGATTGTCTGCATCGCCCCAAGACTCGTTTGTGCTGAAAAATAAAACAATAATAAACCCCTGTTCTCATTGTTTTCTTTTTTGAGTTTTGGGGCTGTTGGCAGGGGGGCAACGCTCCTCCTCCATAGCGGAGGAGAAGTCGCTGAACCTTTGCCCAGACAGTGTTAACGTGAAAAAATGACAACATTTTGAAGTGATGCTATCACAAAATGTGCTGCATTATGTTGCATAATTTGCCTTTTCTTGATGCATAATTGAGTCAACCCTGCCATATTATTTGGTCTTCTGCAGCAGCATAATTCCAGTGGCCCTGCTTATAGGGTTCCCCCTCCATGCCTTTTCATCCCACTTAAAACAGTGCTGGTAAGGTCGGTACATTTAAGGAACCAGTGCCACTGGAGAGACTGTGGCAGAAATCTACATGCAATCATTTATGCCCGGTTTCAATTTCCAGTCTTATTTTCCCTGTGTTGTGTGTATCTCTTTTCGAGGTGTGTCCACATAAACCAATTAATTTTCTTCTTGTGCATTCATCAGCCCTTGAAACAGCTGCACTTGTGCTGCTCCTCCCACTGGGCTTGTGGCTGATGCACATGCTACTGCCATAGCGTGGGAGAGTGAAGAAAGCACAACGTTGGTACAAAACACCAGGGGACCGCAAAACACGCAACAATTTTTACCAATGGTAGAGCCCCCAAAAGAGACCATGACTTCTACTGATGTAATCCCCATTTTTTATTTATCAAAGTACACATTGGCAGAGCATGAACTTTCATTGCTAAAGAAAGGGCTCTCGTTTGTACCTACAATTCCACCCAATTTTTGGGAATTACAAACGGAACTGCTTAGATTCTTTAGGTGGATCCATCTGCAAGCCTTTATTCAACTTAATCCCACACCTAATAACACCATAAACACCTCCTTCCGACCACCATCGACATTCTCCCCCACTGCAGGAATGATCCCTGCGGAGATTCTCACTTTTGAGAAGATGGTACTCAAAGATTTGGCACTCTTAGAGAATACAAGAAGGTTTATCCCGTACAATATCTCTCTTAAAGAGAAACAAGCAATTAATTCACTCAAAACAAATGGCTCACTTGCACTAAAAAGTGCCGACAAAGGAGGTGGTATAGTGCTACAAGAAAGAGAACACCTATAAGGCAGAAATTCTGCGCCAACTCGATAACACTGAACACTATCAAAGACTGTCCTCCAATCCCACTAATGAAATCCAGGTCGTTATCCACAGAATAACAACTGAAGCTGTCAACGATGGCTTCCTCAGCAAAAAAATGATTTAGTTTTCTAAATGTTAAATCACCACGTACACCGGTGATATACACCCTTCCAAAAATCCATAGAAATACCACCAACCCCCCCGGACGCCCCATTGTTTCAGCATGTGGTTACATTTTAAACCATTAGAACCGTTGGGCTCCTACGTAGACTTCTTCATCAAGGACTTCGTGCCTTTGACCACCTGCTATGTGAGGGATAGCATGGCGATGATAAATCTCATTGAACATCACCCATTTAACCCAGAATCAGACACATTATGTACTATGGATGTAGAGTCCCTGTATACCAATATCCCCCCAGACCGCTGCCCTATTGGTAATACAAAAAGTACTGGACTCTCGACCACATCCCCATAATGTTCCCACACTGTTCATCCTTCAACTCTTAGAACTCTGCCTAACAAGAAATTTCTTCACCTTCGATAACCACTACTACCAACAGATCAAAGGAACCTCAATGGGGGCACGTCTCTACAGAAAACCCACTGAGCGCAATACGCTCTTGAGTTACTCAAGCAATCACCCTATGGCTCTAAGGGATTCGCTTCCCTACTCTCAATTTTTGAGAATTAGGCGTAATTGCTCCTCTAAAGAAGACTACTTCAAAGAGGCGTCCACCCTCTCAGCCAAACTGAAAGAAAGGGTTTACCCAAAAAGGATACTCAGGAATGCGTCCAAACGGGCTTGGTACAGCCCCCGTGATGTTCTTCTCACCCCCAAACCCAAAACTGAACTAGAAAGAATCGCTTGCGTTACCACTTTCTCACCAATATCAAATAAAATACGCAAAATGATCATCCAACACTAGCCAATTGTAAATGCAGGCAGCTTGAGTATCGAGAGACCACTATTTGCTTTTCGCAAAAGCCGAAATTTAAAAGACCATCTAGTGAGAGCAGCTTTGCCCACCCCCAACCCTCACACAACACTTGATTCTGTATGGGGCCTGGCTCCCATTGTGGGACACTCTAAATGTGGGGGTTGCAATGTGTGCGAATTCACCATTGAACGTAAATGTTTCACTTTTAATAACATCACTGTAAATTGTCGTGCATTCTCGAACTGCAATACATGCAATATAATCTATCTAATACACTGTCCCTGCCAAAAACTGTATATTGGCCAGACAACACAGAAAATAAAAAGAGGATTGTCCAGCACTGGAGTCGGATCAGGTGCAAAACAGCCAACGCACCATTGGTGGATCATTTCATACAGGCCAACCATGACGAAGATGATATTCGTTGGACAATCCTGAAAGCACTGAAACTCCCACAATGAGGAGGTAACATTGCCCAACTACTCAATAGAGAAGAACTGAAATTGATAATTCTCTTTGACACCATCCGGAATGGTCTTAACAGGACTGAAGACTGGACTACATTACTATGAATTTGAAACAGCACACTTAGGACTTGTCAACTCCAACTGAACAATTGAATAGGTTTTGTAAGATGACTCCTTAATCCTTACAAATGCCATTCTGACACTCTGCACATCGTTTAAAAATTCTCCCAGTCTCTCAATAGGTCTTCTTGGCCTACTCAATTGAACAATATAGGCCTTCTCTGAAAGTCTAGCCTAATGATCAAGTGTTCTTTCTATTTTTCCCTTTGTATTTAGAAATATACGTAACACGTTGTAATTAAAAGTTTTAATATGAACTGTTTATGCTCACTTCACCACTTTGACCACTCGGGGCTCATTGTCTCACTGCACTGCCTCTCTTAATTCGTAAATATGGTCCTTTTGGCTTAGTACCTCTACCCCGCTTAACAATATCATCTGAGTTGGCTTAAACGGCACTGCAAGATTCCAATTCCTTTTTTAACTAATCGCCACATTCTCTGGCGGACCTGCAGCCTCTCCCCGCGCAGACCAACATAGTCTGTCTTCACTCTCTAATTGCTTACTCACTCAAGATGGCGGCTAACAGCACTTTATTTAAACAAGCACGTTGCCTTAATCCAGCAGTTCCTGCCATCACGCCTTGGAACCAAGCAAAAAATACAAAAACCTCAAATATGGACCTATATTCCTTTTAACATTGAATAAATCTCCAAGGTGCTTGGAAACGGATGCCAAAGAGAGAAACTTCACAGTGTTATCAAAACATATATATTTATTAGATTTTTTTTAGAAAGTTATTTCTTTAAAAAGAACATTAATGCATCTGTGCATATCAAATCATTTTATCATCAATAAGAAATTCATAACTTTTACAAACATAATTTTTTCTCAAAATTCTGTGAGATATAATGCTAAAAGTGTGCCCTCTAATAACAACTATTCTTACCACTCATACATGCATACTAATATGTCAGTCATACCATTCCTATTTGTGAGAAAAGACAACCTATCAACATAAGCACAAGGACTAAATATAACAAAACATGAAACTAACATAAATGGCAGCTCTAAGGTGTACTTAGTGGGAAGCTCAAAGAGCCTGGATGATAACGTTCTGCTGGTGTAGGTGGAGTTAACCAGTTTGTATCCACAACAGGTAGATGTTAGGCCGACGTACGTTTCGGTGAATGTCACCTTCCTCAGGGCCAAGGACAACGTGTGCAAAGATATTACATAAATACAGTATTAAAAGAGTTGGGAGGGCATAGTACAATTTTCTGAAAAATAGACAAAGAGGACGTTTGTAAATATCATTGTTACTTTTTCGTTTTTGACATTTTTAGCTCAATGGCATCGGCTATGTACAAAATTTCTTTAATAACATTGTATTAGTGCTCATAGCTATAGGTCGAACCTTATGCCAGTTTTAATCAAAAAAAAAAAGGTCATAGGGCTCTAGTCGAGAAAGAGAAGAAAGAACAGTGAGAGTAGTATGACACCGAGCAAATTATTCCCATAAAGGTGAATCACCTAATGTGCTCAAGAGGTATATGTAAAGATTAGAAAATTATTCTCAAGTTCTAATGTTTCATGCTTATATAAAGGGAGTGGGTTTACCTATGGTGTGGGTGCTACAAGTATGAGTAGAACTGAAGGGCAGATGTTGGACGTTCCTCTAGGGTGTAAACTGGAGAAAGACACAGGAATATATTTATGGTTGCATATTCACATAGCAACTGGAATAGTATGATGGCAGTGAGAACCACCTATATTACCTCAGTTTCAAGGTTAGACATGCTTTTGAAACTATTAGATGTAGGTCCTATCGGGTGTGAGATTCAGGAGACTGCTGCGTATCGGGGGTGTTTTCTGTATAGACAAAAGGTATAAACCGTTTGATAAATATCTATGTGATCCAAGGGGTAAAAGAAAATTTACAGTACATGGAGGAAAATTACCTGATCGTTAATATTTTTGGGGTGTTGTACACTATGATATTGTTGTTCTGCCAGCTTGTTTTATCTATAATAAGAAGACAAAGAAATTTGGCAAGCCCAAGTATTACTACTAAATGTTAAAGCAAGGGACGTTTAATAAAAATGAGAAGAATCGCGCATACACTGCTGAGTCGAATGCAATGATAGTTACATTGGGAGGCGCCCGCAAGCACGATTATATGTGGGCAAGAATTTTATAGAGACATATCACTAAGGGGCTTGTTAGTACCCTGGTCTGGTTTAGCGCGCCGCCAAAGAAGTTACCTGGTATGGGGTATTTTGAGACTATTAAATACAAGCGTGAAAGCAGCAGGGATTTGTTTCTTGTCTCACCTGTTTCAAATGTGCTGGCGCCGCGACTAGGGGTTCCGGGAATTCGGCCCAACGCGAAGATTCATAAGAGCGATGCCGAATGTTTAAAAATTGCCTTAGGGATGAAAGTGAGAGCGTGATCAGTACACCTAGCTAATAGTTGTAGCACCTGGCTAAGGCTCAACTAAGGGGCACTGGTAGAAAGTTAGGGGTACACGGTATATATCATGTGGCTAAGACGTAAGGCTGCATAGTTATTGAAAATTCTTAGTGCGCCCTGCTAGTTGGAGTACGGGTTTACGCGAGCAGAGCACGATTAATTAAATGAATGCCGAAAGGTGGTCTGGAAACAAATAAGAAAAAAGGCAAAATAACTGGAGGGTTTTGACTAAGGCTAAGTTTTAAAGCGATGATAGTTTTAGACAAACGTAAACTTTCATGTAGCTTGAAATGACGCTGCATGATGCTAGCACATGTATACAACGATCTAATCGTTAGAGTCGAACAAAACGCGAGCAGGGCAAAGTTCCGTTGTGGTCTTACCTGATTCTCACTATGCTGTTATCGCGACCGGGGGTTCTAGGGACGTGGCCCAAATGCAGGAATTATACAGATAACGGAACGAAGTTTAAATACAACCCACAAACTCGAGACAGGTGGGGAGTGAGTGATATAGAGGTGGGACTCATACTATAATTCACTAGAGATGACGGACTAGGGCTGAAAGGCGCCTGACATGGCGGCCATATTGGAATGTACTTAGTAAAAAATGTTTTCTATTAGAAAGGAAACAGACAAAAAGATGGAATACGTTATGATCTGTTACTCTCAGGAGTTGCTAGGTTTGCTGCGAAAAAATGATGCGACCTAGTTTTGTGGAGGTTTGCAGTATAATGTTTTAGACGAAGAAAAAGCACACCAACCAAACAATGGAAGGTGTGTTTATTTACATTGCTTAAGTGGAGGATTGGAGTGCATTAACGTTCTCATAGCGTTACTATCCACGAAATTTCCTCGTTATGGCCAAATCGGACTGTTTCTAAAAGGTGAATCCAAAAGGTTTCACGCTTTTTGCGGAAAGTTGTGGGATCCTTTCCAGGGGGTGTGTGAACATGCTCCAGAATCTGCCATCGTAGGTCTTTTTCATTGTGGCCATACTGAACAAAGTGGGATACCATGGGGGCATTTGTTTTTTGCGTTCTAATAGCAGACTTGTGTTCAGAGAGTCTAATACGGACTTCTCTGGATGTCTCACCTACATATCCAATGTCACACGGGCACTTGATAAGGTATATGACATTTGTGGTTCTGCAGTTGGTCATTTCTTTTAAATTTCCTTGTTTTTGGCCATAGGTCCATTTCTCTCCAAGAATAATCTGGTCACAAGCGTGGCAGCCACCAGATTTATGGTTGCCCTTTGGTAGAGGCTTACCATCAATGGTTTTCAGAAAACCATTGATGGTAAGCCTCTACCAAAGGGCATGCCCTGTGAGATATAATGCTAAAAGTGTGCCCTCTAATAACAACTATTCTTACCACTCATACATGCATACTAATATGTCAGTCATACCATTCCTATTTGTGAGAAAAGACAACCTATCAACATAAGCACAAGGACTAAATATAACAAAACATGAAACTAACATAAATGGCAGCTCTAAGGTGTACTTAGTGGGAAGCTCAAAGAGCCTGGATGATAACGTTCTGCTGGTGTAGGTGGAGTTAACCAGTTTGTATCCACAACAGGTAGATGTTAGGCCGACGTACGTTTCGGTGAATGTCACCTTCCTCAGGGCCAAGGACAACGTGTGCAAAGATATTACATAAATACAGTATTAAAAGAGTTGGGAGGGCATAGTACAATTTTCTGAAAAATAGACAAAGAGGACGTTTGTAAATATCATTGTTACTTTTTCGTTTTTGACATTTTTAGCTCAATGGCATCGGCTATGTACAAAATTTCTTTAATAACATTGTATTAGTGCTCATAGCTATAGGTGGAACCTTATGCCAGCCTTTGGTAGAGGCTTACCATCAATGGTTTTCTGAAAACCATTGATGGTAAGCCTCTACCAAAGGGCAACCATAAATGTGGTGGCTGCCACGCTTGTGACCAGATTATTCTTGGAGAGAAATGGACCTATGGCCAAAAACAAGGAAATTTAAAAGAAATGACCAACTGCAGAACCACAAATGTCATATACCTTATCAAGTGCCCGTGTGACATTGGATATGTAGGTGAGACATCCAGAGAAGTCCGTATTAGACTCTCTGAACACAAGTCTGCTATTAGAACGCAAAAAACAAATGCCCCCATGGTATCCCACTTTGTTCAGTATGGCCACAATGAAAAAGACCTACGATGGCAGATTCTGGAGCATGTTCACACACCCCCTGGAAAGGATCCCACAACTTTCCGCAAAAAGCGTGAAACCTTTTGGATTCACCTTTTAGAAACAGTCCGATTTGGCCATAACGAGGAAATTTCGTGGATAGTAACGCTATGAGAACGTTAATGCACTCCAATCCTCCACTTAAGCAATGTAAATAAACACACCTTCCATTGTTTGGTTGGTGTGCTTTTTCTTCGTCTAAAACATTATACTGCAAACCTCCACAAAACTAGGTCGCATCATTTTTTCGCAGCAAACCTAGCAACTCCTGAGAGTAACAGATCATAACGTATTCCATCTTTTTGTCTGTTTCCTTTCTAATAGAAAAAATCTTTTACTAAGTACATTCCAATATGGCCGCCATGTCAGGCGCCTTTCAGCCCTAGTCCGTCATCTCTAGTGAATTATAGTATGAGTCCCACCTCTATATCACTCACTCCCCACCTGTCTCGAGTTTGTGGGTTGTATTTAAACTTCGTTCCGTTATCTGTATAATTCCTGCATTTGGGCCACGTCCCTAGAACCCCCGGTCGCGATAACAGCGTAGTGAGAATCAGGTAAGACCACAACGGAACTTTGCCCTGCTCGCGTTTTGTTCGACTCTAACGATTAGATCGTTGTATACATGTGCTAGCATCATGCAGCGTCATTTCAAGCTACATGAAAGTTTACGTTTGTCTAAAACTATCATCGCTTTAAAACTTAGCCTTAGTCAAAACCCTCCAGTTATTTTGCCTTTTTTCTTATTTGTTTCCAGACCACCTTTCGGCATTCCTTTAATTAATCGTGCTCTGCTCGTGTAAACCCGTACTCCAACTAGCAGGGCGCACTAAGAATTTTCAATAACTATGCAGCCTTACGTCTTAGCCACATGATATATACCGTGTACCCCTAACTTTCTACCAGTGCCCCTTAGTTGAGCCTTAGCCAGGTGCTACAACTATTAGCTAGGTGTACTGATCACGCTCTCACTTTCATCCCTAAGGCAATTTTTAAACATTCGGCATCGCTCTTATGAATCTTCGCGTTGGGCCGAATTCCCGGAACCCCTAGTCGCGGCGCCAGCACATTTGAAACAGGTGAGACAAGAAACAAATCCCTGCTGCTTTCACGCTTGTATTTAATAGTCTCAAAATACCCCATACCAGGTAACTTCTTTGGCGGCGCGCTAAACCAGACCAGGGTACTAACAAGCCCCTTAGTGATATGTCTCTATAAAATTCTTGCCCACATATAATCGTGCTTGCGGGCGCCTCCCAATGTAACTATCATTGCATTCGACTCAGCAGTGTATGCGCGATTCTTCTCATTTTTATTAAACGTCCCTTGCTTTAACATTTAGTAGTAATACTTGGGCTTGCCAAATTTCTTTGTCTTCTTATTATAGATAAAACAAGCTGGCAGAACAACAATATCATAGTGTACAACACCCCAAAAATATTAACGATCAGGTAATTTTCCTCCATGTACTGTAAATTTTCTTTTACCCCTTGGATCACATAGATATTTATCAAACGGTTTATACCTTTTGTCTATACAGAAAACACCCCCGATACGCAGCAGTCTCCTGAATCTCACACCCGATAGGACCTACATCTAATAGTTTCAAAAGCATGTCTAACCTTGAAACTGAGGTAATATAGGTGGTTCTCACTGCCATCATACTATTCCAGTTGCTATGTGACTATGCAACCATAAATATATTCCTGTGTCTTTCTCCAGTTTACACCCTAGAGGAACGTCCAACATCTGCCCTTCAGTTCTACTCATACTTGTAGCACCCACACCATAGGTAAACCCACTCCCTTTATATAAGCATGAAACATTAGAACTTGAGAATAATTTTCTAATCTTTACATATACCTCTTGAGCACATTAGGTGATTCACCTTTATGGGAATAATTTGCTCGGTGTCATACTACTCTCACTGTTCTTTCTTCTCTTTCTCGACTAGAGCCCTATGACCTTTTTTTTTATTAAAACTGGCATAAGGTTCCACCTATAGCTATGAGCACTAATACAATGTTATTAAAGAAATTTTGTACATAGCCGATGCCATTGAGCTAAAAATGTCAAAAACGAAAAAGTAACAATGATATTTACAAACGTCCTCTTTGTCTATTTTTCAGAAAATTGTACTATGCCCTCCCAACTCTTTTAATACTGTATTTATGTAATATCTTTGCACACGTTGTCCTTGGCCCTGAGGAAGGTGACATTCACCGAAACGTACGTCGGCCTAACATCTACCTGTTGTGGATACAAACTGGTTAACTCCACCTACACCAGCAGAACGTTATCATCCAGGCTCTTTGAGCTTCCCACTAAGTACACCTTAGAGCTGCCATTTATGTTAGTTTCATGTTTTGTTATATTTAGTCCTTGTGCTTATGTTGATAGGTTGTCTTTTCTCACAAATAGGAATGGTATGACTGACATATTAGTATGCATGTATGAGTGGTAAGAATAGTTGTTATTAGAGGGCACACTTTTAGCATTATATCTCACAGAATTTTGAGAAAAAATTATGTTTGTAAAAGTTATGAATTTCTTATTGACGATAAAATGATTTGATATGCACAGATGCATTAATGTTCTTTTTAAAGAAATAACTTTCTAAAAAAAATCTAATAAATATATATGTTTTGATAACACTGTGAAGTTTCTCTCTTTGGCATCCGTTTCCAAGCACCTTGGAGATTTATTCAATGTTAAAAGGAATATAGGTCCATATTTGAGGTTTTTGTATTTTTTGCTTGGTTTGTTTCTCCCCCCTCTGGACCTCAAATCAACTGGGAGTACTCTCTCTTACTATATCACGCCTTGGAACCAACAGCACACCGTTGCTGTAATTGCTAGAGGTAAGAGAACTGTCCATGAGTGGTTCCCACTCCTCGTCATACTTTCAAAAGCCCTAATTCTCGGTTCTGCCCAGGTGGATTGTCATCTCTTCCCCCCTTTTTCCGTTTAATCCCTCGTAGCTCCACAACTGCCGAGCCTTCACCGCAGCCCCTCCACCACTACGGAGAAAGCGGATTAAAATCTCACCTCGCATAAATCGAGGACTTTACCCTGGACAAGATCTATGCTCAAGTAAACTGGCCCCATTATGAGGAACGCGTAAAAGGTACGCGTCGCATGCTTCACTTATACTATATCGCCATTGCACACCTACTATTAGACACTAAATCCAGACAATTCTCTATCTCCAGCGGTTCGACTTAAAATCACGGCCCACACGGGTCTGAGTGGCTCGGAGAAGCTACCACTGGCTCGCCCAGCGCGCCATAATCATCCCCTACATTGTGGTAAGCCCTCTGTCCAAATTGCCTTCTTCACTTCACGCACCGATTACACTAAATGCAACCAATAAGGGCACCTTAATTCACCCTCACATGGACGTTATATATTTGAGCATTATTACGCACCAGGCACTAGGCATTGCATGTTCATGTACCCTTGGAAAGTAACATTACGCGACGCGCCTGCCCACTTTGGCTAATTAGTCACCAACTACAGCCGTGCAACGTCTGATTTTCGAAGCCATTGATCCTGTTGCAATTCTATTCCCTCTCAGACACTCAACAGTCACGATACGCGCACCCCAGTGCCATGACCCAAAGCTGTAACACCAATCACTTGTTTTCACGAATAGATCCAACACCATTCCCTTTTTACGCTGTAAAACTATGGTCGTGCTCTATAACGAATAGGTCCAACATCTCCCTTCCTTTCACATCACTTGCGGCTAAATATTGGTTGATCCTGCGTTTTATTTTAATTCACCTGTTTGCCTTAAATCACCTGGTTCATGCACCAATGTAAAAATATTGTTGACATGCTGAAACCTTCCCCATTTTTATGACTCTGACAGGTCACTGTTGTTTATTTCCCTGTTTTTACTCCAACAGGCGTTATTGGTATATGCCAGGCAATTGTTATTAATTAGTCCTGATGATGATCCCTCTTACTAATGAGCTTGGGATCGAAACGTCATCGACATTTCAAAATAGTACCACTATTATCCAATGTGTTTAATTATTGTGGCTACTATTTGGTTAAGCTTGTCTCATTGTATGCCAAGTGCAAGCTACCACAGCTCTAAGGTTTTGCCTGTAACTTCTTATTTGTTTGACTGTTTAAATTGTTATCCTTTGTTTCCTCACTTCCCTCTTTTTGTCGGGTGCCGGATTGCGTCCCGCTGTAATGTTCTTTCGTGTATTCCTTTTTATTCCAAAACATTAACACAATAAATTTCTCTGTCCGGCTGGGCATTGAATATATATAGCACCCAATAAGGTCTATATCCTATTTTTTTCCATATATATTTCTACACTAAGGACCATTGTTCTCTAAATTAACTGCCATAGTTATGGGCAGAACCCTGCAGTGATTTTTCCACTATCTGTCCATATGCATCCAGTGAATTTTAGAGAAAAATGTAAGTAGGACCAACATTCCAACTCAGGGGTTCAGCTAGACCCGAACTTCGAGTGGAGGGCTAACATATGTAGCCAGGGCTGGCTATAGCGCTGGTGGAATCCGTGCTACAGTCTTTTTTGGCACCCCCCACCCCATTACCACATTCTCTATGAATTTCCTCACAACAGTCACCGCATCACCCTACAGCCTCTCTCTGACATACGTTTAATTTTTTTTTATAGTGCTACTCATAATTCACTCACGCTCAGTTCTGTGATCTGCATGGTACATATTCTTTGCATCAGGCACAGTGACCCTCCGCGCTACTTAATGTTGAGTATAAACTGCCACAAGACAACATTCTGGTTAGGTTCATTCACCAGTAGGAACATTAATTACCAGTATTTTCATGACATTTTTATTGTTTCCTGAAAACTGCTGGATGCACAAGGAAGTTCATGTGATTTTAAACAAAAAGGTATTTTTAAACACAGTGCCCCCCAACAAAAACACTGGTTATGGTACCATTCAGCCAGCTCTGCTCCCTGCAGTGGAGCAGGACAAGAATTTCCAGAAATGGGATTGGAGCTAACCTCATAGCCAGTATATAGGGAAAAAGAAGTGATAAGTTTTAGTTTACCCAATGAGATGTAAAATATTTTAGGTATGAATGCACATTGCAGCAGTCACCTGACCATACGTGATCAACAGAAAAAGAGCGTTAAAAGCACTTCTAAGAGAGAGGTTTTGTCTCTGCCCACATCTTGGTTACCTTGAGTACAATATTTGTTTGGGGAGAAGCCATGGGCTGCCATTGAGCAACAGTGCTTGTCGTACTCCTGTTGGATCCTGAGGGGAATTCAGTCATGTACGAAAAACACAATGATGTGGCAGTCTGCTTTCTCAGTTAGACAGTTCAAGTCCCCACAGCCAATGAGGGTGTCTTAGAAGCATGACAGGGCCTGCAGTTTGCCATAGGTAACACCTCCCATCCATATGCTATTAGTGCCCTTGTCCATAAGGCAAAACTAACCTTTAGTAAGTCAGACAAGCAGCTTACTTCACACTCACATTCTCTCAAACACTCAACCTCACTATATCTCTTACACTCTTTCATACATTTGTACTGTCACACTCACACACCGACACACTGCCACTCACACTTCCATTAATCAATCTGCTTTTATTGTGTTAGAAAAAACTTGCCTTGCTGCTTCTCCTATACCTCTCTTGCCTTTTAGTGAAGCTTAATAAAAAGCATATACTCTATACACTATAGAAAAATAATAATCTATTGCATTGTCAATGTTTGTTACAAGGATGAAGTGACTGAGAAGTGCACTTCCTTAAAATAGCTGTACAGGTCTTATATGTGGATTCATATGTGGCTCAAGCAGCTACGGCATTGGAAATGATCTAGTCCACTTTCTAACATGTAATATCGCAGCATCCAACTTATCTTATGAAATGCTTGACTGCTTCTGTAACCATGGATTGTATCCAGTAGCACTTTGCATTTTGGGATTTCCAGACCCAGCTTATAAGGTAAAAAAGAAACACATGTCCAGAATGAAGTATTGTGGTGAATGGTATGCCAGGACTTGCTGAAGGTGCCACACGTTGCTCAATCCAGCACCATACGCCAAAGCCTCAGCCCTAATCTCCATTCTCATGCCATACCACATTCTCAGTCCACTCTCCCCTCTTACCCCAGTCGTGTTGTTGCAGATGAACTAAGTAGGCATCTAGTACTGCAAAAAGATCAGGTGTTCTGAGGGTGCATTTGCAAAATTATGTGTATATTCATTATAGTTGTGTAATTTTTATATGTGCAGAGTAAGAGGTGTGCTCATGTAAGTGCTGGGTGATGGTGTTTGTGTGAGTGCGGGGTGAGAGGAGGGGGTGCTGAGTGAGTGGTGTGATTCGAGGGTGAGTGTAGTGCTTGTTTGCCTGGTGTAAGTGCAGGGTGAGTGCTGTGCCCATGTGAGTTAAGTATGAGCTGTGTGAGTGACAGAAGTGCCTATGTGAGTGCACGGCGAACGATGCATCAGTGTGAGAGGAGAGACTGCAGGGTGAGTGATGTAACCATATGAGTTTGGATGCAGATGAAAGTGGAGAGCAGGACAAATTAATGCATATTTAGTGATGTGCTTGCTTGAGTGAGATTGCAGAGTAAGCAGTGAGAGTGACAGGTGAGTAAAGTGTCACATGAGTGCAGGGTGAGTAGTGTGTTCGTGAGACAACGGGGTGAGTAGAACATTATCAGCGCAAGTGCATGGTGAATGGTGTGAATGCAGTGTGATCACTATGAGTGCAGAATGAGTGGTGCGCTCATGAGACCGCAGGATAAGTGGGGGGAGAACAACGGCGTGAGTTCATGGCAAGGGGCATGAGTGCAGTGTGGTAGCTGTGAGTGCGAGGTGAGCAGTGAGCTTGTGTGAGCATAGAGTAAGAGGGAAATTAATGGTGTGAGTGCAGGGTAACAGCGTAAGTGGATGGAGAGCAGTGTGATAGCTGTGAGTGTTGGATGAGCGGTGGTAGTGACAGGTGATTGAAGTGTCATGTGCGTGCAGGGTGAGCTGTATGCTCGTGTTAGTGCAGGGTAGGAGGAGGGTGAATGGAATGAGTGCATGGCGAGCAGTGTGATTGCTTTGAGTGCAGGGTGAGAGTGAAAGTGAAGGGTTAGACTGAGGAGTGGGCTGTCTAAATGAAAGATTTTCCCAGTCACTTGGAGTAACTCAGCAATAGTTAAAATTATCTGAAACCCCATGCAAGCTGTCGATTAACATGCTAATATGGCATCAATCAGGAATGGAGGGTAGAGGAAATAAATAATGTGCTGATCCTGCAATAAACTTTCACTCTCGTGATTAGGCAGTACAAAAAAAAGCGAAATCAATGAAAGCCAATATTATTAGCACTTATCTGTGCATACCTCAAACAGCAAATATCAATAGAAAGCACTTTAAATGTGTTCTAGGGATGCATTAATGATCCTTGGCTAATAATTAAAGGAAACAGAGAATTTGTTTCCAACCCTATTTACAGCTAAGGCAAGGCCTGTGCAGGCTCTTTAAACAGCGAATAGCCGGGCTTTTTCTTTTGGAAAGGCGGCATCCTTACTTGTAATATGCCTTTTCACGAGATGCATTCGCCCACTGTGGCAGTAAAAGTAAAATACAAATGTAAGGAATAGGCAGAGTGGGGATCCAGCAGGTACTGACACCAGTGAAGAATAAACTAAGCCTTGTTAACCAGTTTTCAAAGTCATATATGTAAATAGTCTTTTAAAGACCTGTGAAAAACTTAGTTGTGGCAGAGATAAGACTCCAGACACTGCCCAGCAGATGTCATAGCAGCTCAATCAGCAGCAGTCCGGGCCGAGACACATGTGGGGTGGGAGTGAGTGGGGGGGGCGGCATCTATAGCCCTCTAGCCCTATGGGCGTTGCACGCCTCTTCCACTGTGACAGGTTTACTGCTATGCACGCTGTGGCGGACCTGCGATGATTTGCTGCTGTCCTCGGAGCAGGTGGTGCTGGCCCTCCTGAAGTCTGTGTAACCCTCCCACTCCCTGACCCAGTGCTCTCCCTTTGACCCTGTGCTGCATACTTGACCCTGATCTGCTCAGAGCCCTCCTCGACTCCTCTTCTCCTTCCCACGCAGACCCCACGCTACCCGATTTCTGTCGTGAGAATGTATTAACCCGGCTTCACCAACAAACAGCACAGACACGGTAGAGGTACCAGCAGTGCAAGCTCCCCTATGTGGGAAAGAGGCATTCACTATTGCGACCCATGTACTTTCCCTTCCTTCCGTGTCTTAACCTTGCAAACCTCTTTCCAATGTATATAGAACCAAAACATGTGGCATGCATTGCCAATGCTTGATGGCTTTGAGACCGAGGTGGCTACAGTAATCGCTTTAGAGCATACCAGTGCTGTACTAACCTTTGTCAGGCAATGCAAAAGACACAGCTATTCTGTAGGCAACACCGAGGCAGCTTGTTATGAAATCCCTTTTCACCATATAGGAGCAGCACACAGCTGCATACCAGCACACACACAGCCACAACATGCAAGGGCTTTGCATGCTTCGACATAGCCCTTTCAGATAGTGCATCTTTTTAATCTCCTAAACAGTTAATTACATTTTAGTTTTCCTGGGTCTGCCTCTTCGGCAATCACTGTAATTGATCAGCCCAGTGTATGAAAAGCAGCACAAACATGTTTGAATTCTTTTTTGGAGTCAGCCCAGGCCTGCGGTTTACCGCCAACAAAAACAATATTATTGTTGGAATGTGCTGTTCTTATTTGGTCATCACGAAGGTGTTCGGAAACTTTGATGGACATGAATAAAACCAGGTGCAGCCAGCACAGGTAAGAGCGGCGGGGAGGGGTGGGAGGCTTGGAGTGGTCAGAGGATGGGATCGTTATAATTAAATAAAAAAATTATAAGAAAAAAACACCTACCTTGCACGCCCCATATCGCCGACTCGGCTATGTGTGCGAGGGCAAGGTAAGTAAATTTTTTAAAAATTTATTTTGACCTATCCCGTCGTCTGTCGACTCCCCCTATCCCCCCAGTCCACCGATTTACCTGTGCTGGCCGCGCCTGAATAAAAAGCTTATCTAGTTAGCATGCGAAGAAAGATTGTTGGAGCCTTACTCCAAAGAATGGCCTGACTACTTACCAGTGGTATTCATTGCCACTCATTTAGAAGCCAGCAAAGGAGGTGCGAGAGTGGGAAAACTGGACTGGATGAGGAAGACTCAGACTACTTTATTTATTTATTTATTTATGTGTGCATTTTTATATAGAGCAAACTTTACCGAGAGTTGTCAGAGAGCTTTACAATAGAAAAAAGTAAATTACATAAGGAATGAGAGTAGCATGGAAGTAGGTAAAACTACTTATGGGTACAATAGCTAGTCGTGGTGAGAGTTATAGATTAACAATCTAAAGATTTACTCAAGATTATAGAATAAGAAAAGGTGGAGCGAATAGGGTTATACAAGTACAGAATACATGTTTACAAATTTGAGCCACAGGGTCGTAGAGGCTCTTATGAGTGTAATGCGGAAATCAGAGTCGTGACCTGGTACAATGGGGCGTGTGCCTGGAGGAAAGAAAGCTGGGAGAGGCGAATTATTGATAGAAGTGTCTTTGGAAGAGAAGAGTTTTAAGATCTGTTTTTAAAATCCGGAAAGAGATGGTGGTCTGAAGGTTTGGAGTAGTAGTAATGAAGATTAACAGTAAATAATCAGGCTCAGTCCTGTCTTTCTCATCCTAAATCCTAAATAGCTGAGGATATACCACACTTTTAATGTTATGCAGCTATCCATAAGCACATAAAGAGTGTAATAGTGTGGAAACTGGAATGTGGCAAGGAAGATTCCGGCTAGGAGTAAGAGTAATGAAGATTGAAAGTAAATCTATCTATACTACTATTATAAAGGAAGAACTTTGAGGCTTTGAGGCGGGTAAACTCAGAAACCACAGCGCCAATCCACACACCCGATACATCGTTGGAATCCTCAGGGTGTGCAGATGGACATAGGCTATATAAAGTTAAAAAATACGTTATATTTAAACAATTTACATTATAAAAAATAGTAGTCCACTCGAAGTAGTGCCGGCCGCGACCTACGTGCTGACGTCAGGAGCACGGGGAGGAGCGGCGTCCAGGAGCGGCGGACATGGCACGGGGGAGGAGCGGTGACGAGCTGCGTGGAGCGGTGGACTGAGGAGCGGCGGCTGAGGTAAGGCAGCGGGGGTCGGGGCAGGCGGGGGACGGGTGATGTAAGGCTCCAAACTACAACGATCGCGCTCATAACAGCTCAGGAAGTTGAACTACAGAGCGCCAGCATTTCAGCGTTTCAGCTTTAAGGGTCATTAGGTTGAAACGCGGGCATTGTTACCATGCTGGAATCTCGGCACACCGAGCTCCGTCAAGGGTAAACCCCGCTCAAAGAGACCCCACAGGCGAAAGTGATCCGTCAACCTCGGAGCCGTGTTTAAATGTGCCCTCTTTTCGTGGTACTTTTCATGTGGACGGGGAAAGCAAACAGCCCGAAGCGCACTGCTGTGACTATCATATGTCGCCTTTTTAAGGCTCCGGGGACAATGTCGGTGCAGGCGGGGGACGGGGCGGGCGGGGACGGGGAAAGCAAGCAGCCCGAAGGAAAGCCAGGAAATCTGGTTCAGTTTATCCCCACTCTAAACACATGGAAATGGTAATTTCCAGGCAAAGGCTGGAGTAATAGTTGCAATACAGTGAGACGGTTTTACATTATAGTGCACTGCTGTGACTATCATATGTCGCCTTTTTAAGGCTCCGGGGGACAATGTCGGGGCAGGCGGGGGTCGGGGCAGGCGGGGGACGGGTCGGGCGGGGGCCAGAAATGCTAGACAATGTCGTGGCAGGCGGGGGTCGGGGAAGCCTGATTGCTCCAGGACAAGGTCGGGACGGGCTGCTAGTACTAATATGATAAAGAGAGAGCCCAAACCTTTGAGGCGGGTAATCTCAGGAACCACAGCACCAATCACAACACCCAATACAGCGTTGGAAAGGGCAGTTGCAGCAGAAGGACATAGGCGATGCAGGTAAAAAAAACGTGCCAGCAAAGTAGTCCCTTGTGGGCGCGTCTGCGTTGTGCTGTGGGCGTGTGCTGGGGCGTGACAAACGCTGGGGGCGTGTGGTACGTTCCGCCCTTCATGCCGTTTCTCATATCGTGGGCTGTGGGCGTGTGCTGGGGGTGTGGGCGTGTGCGGGCACGGGATTACGGGAAAAACAAGCGAGCGTTGTGCCCAATATTTCATTGTTTTTTCTTCCCAGGTTCTGTACATTCCAGCTCCGGGTGTCCACCCTGCTCCCTTTAAATACCCCTGCACCCCATAATCATAACCCACCCTTACTCCTTAAAATACCCTGACACCCTTAAACACTAACCCATCGTAACCCTATAAATATACCCTGTACCCCAAAAGCCAAACCTAACCCTAAACCCTAAAAATACCCCTGCACCCCAAACCCCAAACCTAGCCCTGAACCCTATAAATACACCTGTACCTCAAAACCCAAACCTCCCCTGAACCCTTAAAAATACCCCTGTACCCAAACCTAGCCCTGAACCCTAAAAATACCCCTGTACCCCAAAACCCCAACCTACCCCTGAACCCTAAAATACCCCTCTACCTCAAAACCCAAACCTAGCCCTGAACCCTTAAAATGCCCCTGTACCCCAAAACCCAAACCTACACCCTGAACCCTAAAAATACCCCTGTACCCCAAAACCCAAACCTAGCCCTGAAACATAAAAATAACCTTGTACCCCAAAACCCAAACCTACCCCTGAACCCTAAAATACCCCTCTACCCCAAAACCCAAACCTAGCCCTGAACCCTAAAAATACCCCTGTACCCCAAAACCCAAACCTAGCCCTGAACCCTTAAAATACCCCTGTACCCCAAAACCCAAACCTACCCCTGAACCCCAAAAATACTCCTACACCCCAAAACCCAAACCTTGCCCTGAACCCTAAAAATACCCCTGTACCCCAAAACCCATGCCTATCCCTAAACCGTAAAACTACCCCTGTACCCCCTATCTGAACCCTTAAAATACCCAAACACCCCAAAACATATACCTCAGTACCCCAAAACATATACCCCTAAACCCATACTTACCTTATCCAAACATTTTTAAAAAACATGCTTTTACCATTCATGCATTTACAATGAATTTCGTTGTAAATGTATGCGTGGTAAAAGCATATAAAATGTAATGCCATGCGTTATAATGGCATTGCGAAGTCATGGTACTTTCGTAATGAAAGTATGCGGAGTGATGGTATGCAGAAAGAAAGTTGAGGAATAATGGGTGTTTGCCTCCCCCCGGTAAGTACATTGGTGGCACGGCGGCCCACATCTCCAGCAACATACTCATATTTTTTCACCACAGATTTGAAAAATGCACAGGTCTCTCTCATTGATGGCCAGCACCGACATACACTTTTAGACACACCTCCCGCCACAAGTTCTAGAATTGTGAAACTTTAGAGCTGGGGAGCTACGTTCGAATCTCGGCATCAGCTCAACATCCTGTGATTCCAGGCAAATCGCTTTGTCTCCCCGTGCCTACCACAAATCAATGTGTTCTTCTGTAATGTAAATTGTGCTCATGCCATGTTGTCGAGTTCGGGCTATATAATATTGCAAGGAAAAATAAAGTAGGGAAACTCGAGTTCACACACTACTGAACGCGCACTCTTAAGTGCATCAGCAGTGCACTGTGAATCGGAGCGTTTCACAGACTTGTCACAGATAAGAAATGCTATCAAAACAAAATCCTACAAAACAATATACTACTGGCCGCCAGCAATTCATACCCGGACAACGTCGGGACGGGCTGCTAGTAATGAATAAAACACTGTGAATATGCAAGCCATTGTTTTTAAAATTGTATTATACACTGTATAAGCAAGGCTGCTGGAATTCTGCAGCGGGCAGGATTCAATTATGTGGCAGAGTTGACTAAATTATGTGGCAAAAAAAGCCAATATATGGGGTTTAGCACAGTACTTTTTGTGATGGTGTTACTTCATTATTTTATCCGTTTTACCCATGGTAACACTGTGTGGACAAATAATTCCCTTCATTAGTGCCAGATTAATACCCAATTTTAGCAATAAGCATCAAAAAGCTGACTGTAAACCTTTGTGATGGGCCTTTCACTGCGTGGCAACATGTGTTGTTGCCTTTTTAGAAAGTTTTGATCCATCTCTGCTAGAAACACATTTTTTTACATCTGTAGAATCTGCAGCATATGGTCGATTATGTGGCATTTGGATTGTAAACGGCCATCACTACCATTAATGCAGCAGGTGCAGTGGCACTAGGGCAATGCACCTACATTTTGTCTGTTACAAGCAAAATAGCAAATGGGAACCTTTTTTCCTTGTTTGCATGAGGGCCCAGGTTACCCTTGCTGCACAGGGAACAGGTCCTAAGCCCCAGGCCGCGAGATGTGGGATTTACTTCTTTTGTTTTTTACATAACAGGGCAGACAACCTGCTTTGGACCTCATGTCTAGGAGTGATGGGCCAGTGGGCAGACTAGTAGGTATCATTTGTGCTACAGATGCAGTAGTATGGGGGCCCAGAGGTGTGAGGCGTCAAAATAACCTTCAATTAGTATTGTCTTACTATCTTTTCTTGATTACGTTGGGGCCCAGTGCAACACTATTGTGCCAGTGTTAGTATGGGCCCCCGACCAATGGCCCAGAAGAAGGGTAAATTGAATCAGAGGAGACACATTAGCTTAGGCCTCAGAGAGATGGCAGAGCATTGAAATGGGCAAGATGGGGGCCTATTTTTTTTCTTCGATAAGTGGTGGAGAAGACCCCCACTTTGCAAGGCAGTACATCTCATTACTGAACCAGGTGCAATGGCATTCGGGCCCAGGAGTAAGAAGCCCACTGCAAAACAATTATGATTGCCTTCATATCAAGGAGGTGACACGACGCCACTCAGGGGCTCGTTTTGTGCTTGGTGGAGAATTCCTCCATGAATCTGAAAGGCTCCCACTCGCCAGACCTAACTTTCCTGCCCCAGAGGAGCCTCGGTGGGCTCTCCCAGTGCACATTCCTTAGCAGCAGCTCCTCCACCACTGTGGGGTGGATACAGAGGTTTGGCGACTGAGGGGTGTGGGGTAGATGCAGAGGTTTGTTGAGGGAGGGGTGTGGGGGACGGATAAAGATTTTGGCGAGGGAGGGGTGTGGGGTAGATGCAGAGGTTTGTTGAGGGAGGGGTGTGGGGGACGGATAAAGAGTTTGGCGAGGGAGGGGTGTGGGGTAGATACAGAGGTTTGGAGAGGGAGAGGTGCAGGGGACAGATACAGAGGTTTGGCGAGGGAGGGGTGTGTGGGTAGATACAGAGGTTTGGAAGGGGAGGCGCGCGGGGGACAGATACAGAGGTTTGGCGAGGGAGGGGTGCGGGGGACCGGATACAGAGGTTTGGCGAGGGAGGGGTGCGGGGGACCGGATACAGAGGCTTGGCGAAGGAGGGGTATGGGGATAGATGCACAGGTTTGGAGAGGGTGGGGTGTGGGGGGCAGATACAGAGGTTTGTAGAGGGAGGGGTGTGGGGGTAGATACAGAGGTTTGTAGAGGGAGGGGTGTGGGGGATGGATACAGAGGTTTGGAGACGGAGGGGTGTGGGGGTAGATACAGAGGTTTGGAGAGGGTGAGGTGCAGGGGACAGTTACAGAGGTTTGTAGAGGGAGGAGTGTGGGGGACGGATACAGAGGTTTGAACAGTGAGGGGTGTGGGGGTGCTTTCATCGGTGGATGAATACAGAGAGATAAAGAGACAGAGTGAATGGATGAATGAGAAACGTTACCATCAGATGGAATGGTGTGTGGGGAATGATGAATGGGTAGTTGAGTAACAGAGGAGCAGTGACGGGAACTGTAGGGAGGGATGGATGACTCTATTGGATATCTCATGAAACTGCTTGCAAAGGGGCGGAAACCTGCCTGCTTCTGCAATAGGGATGCTTCACTCAAACCTAACTAGAGAAACTCCAGCACTGGCAGGTTAGCCTGACTGAAGACACTGCCTGGAGCAATATACCCAAGAGGGTTATTCATAGAGAGCCCTCTTGAGTTCTCTGGACGGATGTTTAGAACAACCATTGTTTTCTTCCAAGAGAGATAAACTCATTCTTGACCATCTGGTCAAGGCTTGTGCTCCCATTCCTCCATCACATTGAAGTGGGAATTAACTCCAGTCACTGGACATTTCAAGTGGGGTACCTTCCTGTGTGGCCTGCAGATATACAACCGCTACTGAGCCCTTTGCACATAATAATACCAGGATTACTGCAATCACGCGTACAAACTGTAATTCAGCTAACATTAGATAGGTGCTAAAAGTTGGGGTTAAACAATAATTAAAAATACAAATTTGCAAATCGTGAGGACATGGCAAATTCACATACATACAATGTTGGAATCGGAAAAACAATAGTCTGGAAACCCATTAATTGGGAGTCAAGGTGTGGTAGAGGAAATGGGGTGGAGTCTCCAGGGACGGAGCTTGAACAGCAGAGTCTGACAGTCAACTAATAAAAGTATTTAAAAAACATAATCTGCAGCAAAGAAATTAGCAACAAGGACATATGTGACAGTAAAACTCTTCTTGGTTATTTAATTTGCCAGAAAGTGGTTGCATTTTAAAATAACTTATAAGGTTAAGACATCTGCTATACAGATCTTTGTGTGCGAGCAATTTTGAGGAGATTATATTACCGGTAAGACATCTCCAATGGTTAACACAAAATTGTAAGAGAATTCTGCGTTTTGTCCAGTTACAGTTTTGACTTATAACGTAACACAGACGGTTAATGTGCCTGCTGCAAAGCACATGTGTTACATGAAGATCACAGACTTGTATTTTATGTACACAGGTAAGTGGGCTATTGCTTTTGACACTGAAATCACGTTGTTACTTGCAGTTCATACGTTGCAATCCTTCTAATAGAACACAGTTTTCTATTTACCAGTATGCAAACTGCAAGGCATGGATTTAGATCATTATTGTATTTTTTTCTCAATCTGTTGTTATTTTAAGATTGCTAAGAAGGGTTGCTTGGGTAGTAATCTTGTTAGTACAGACAAACACAATCACTGATTTATGTTTTATTTCCTGGCTTTGTGTTTCTCCCGACCATTCACTCTTAGCATACAATGTCTACAAGTATGGATGATATGCGATTCCTACCCCTTATGGCCCTCATTGTCTTTTGTGACATTTCCTGTAGTAATTTACACACGTATGATGTATTGTCTCTCTGGATGTGATGTAAATTATTGTAAATCACTCTAACACCTACTCTGCGATGAGTCTTGCTGTAAAAGAATTCAATAAAGAATAGTAGGTGCCATTTAATTAATTACTTGTGTAATTACTCATACACATTAAATACATTTCCTGCATGCACTTTTCTTACATGGGGCAGGGGTTGAACAAAGTAAAAAATGTGCCTACAAGTCATCGTTTATTTAAAGTACTTATGTAGTGAAGAGTTATGTGCCTTTATTTCCTTACCTTGCATTGGTGTCTGGGTGCTGGACTCTAGATGGTTACCTGCCAGGGTGATACTTGAATAAAACTAGGGCTAATGGTCATTTAAATCAACTCTTTGTTTTGGGCCTGTCTGGAAGTGAAATACGAAAGTCCCCCTCACTACCTGCAGGTTGCTTTTCTAAACGGAAAGCAAACAATCTGCGTGCTCGGCTGAATTTTGACCCGTGTCGGAAAAAGTCACCACTATACATTCAGTATGTTTCCCTAAGTCGGCCAGATCCTAAACGTCGGCCCAGAAATAGCTATTGGAGCAGAGACCCCCTACTTTCCAGCACTGCATACATAGCTCAAAACCAAACTTTTCCACTTCGCCCAGTTAAATTGCTTCCCTCTCCTTCAGTTCACAATAGCTGATATTAATAATAAATAATGGAGCAATTAGAAACAGATCATATTTTGTTAAGCACTGTTTACAAAAAAGTTAGCATTTATTATTCGAACATTCAATCTGGGAGACAATGGACTTACAATGCTCTTCCGCCACCTCGTGGACTATGCAGAATCTGCCCTTGTATGTTCACGAAATAAACACAATTCGTCATAGCTATGGTTATGTAAATTGAGAATGCTTTGGTGACATTTTGTAAACTTCTAGCAAAGTATTTCCGAAATTATGCTTTTGAACGAAATGTGGTATAGGGTGTGACTTTTTTTCATTCTGTGGTAAATAAATAATTAATTACCGGTTCTATTTTTCAGGATACTCATATAAACAGATAGCTCAATAAATAAGAGACAGGATTCGAGGTATCTTGAGTCTACAGGCTTTAATCAGGCATAAAGGACAGGAACAGGACAGCCTGCATGGGAATAGGATGGCAGCTGCCGGGGGCAGGAATGGGATGAGCAGGATCGCTATAATGGGGACATCACATTAACAGTACATGATATATATATCATAGCAATTGCATTACATTCAATACAGTAGGCGTAGCAGTAGGCGTGACTATTAGCAGTCGCGAAAGATAAGGCATAAAGTAGGTGTAACAAGAGGCGTGTACAGGGCGTATACATAGACATGTGATGTAAACGTAACAGAAGTGTCATAAAAGGGGCGGAAACATGGAGGGGGCTACCTGAGCAGCCGGGACCTTTAACCTAGTGGTGCGCGCAAACGGGCAATGACGTGTTACCAGGGAGAACTGGGGCTATGACTTCTGTGCTAGAAGAGGAGACTAAAGTCTGGAGTGTCAGAGCGACATGTACCTAAGGCATATCTGGTATCTGGTGTTTGGAGAACATGTTGATAGAATCCAAAAGTTATCAGGGCAAAAGCTACTTGACGCTAAGACTGGTGCATGCATTATTCTACATGTATTTCGTGTGCGAGGAATATTCTATGAATATTAGTACAGTATTTCTCTTACATGGAGACAGGAAGGCTAGACTATGGCTGAAACTATTGATGCGATTCAGTAGCTTAGGAATGCAGAGAAGGAGGGCTGGACTGATAACTAGAAGCATAACATACTCTTGGCAGACAGGCAGGCAGAGCCAGGCCGGGCCGGGCACTGTGAGGCAGGAAATAAGTGAAGGGTCAGGGATGCAGGTGGGGGCTGTATCACTCCTCGGAGAGGGTTCAGGAGACAGGAGCTGAATCTGGCGTCCGGGCCCTTTTGAGGCCTAGAAACGGGGACAATTCAATGGATTAACGTGCACACTGTAAAACGTGGCAACATAGGTTTACATAGGCCTAATATTCGTTGTTTTCACGAAGACTGGAAACTGGCATACTAGAGTTGGACACAACTATAATTGCGTCTTTAATCGATCATAGGGGGATACATGCATATCGATCATGCACATATAATATAAGATGGGGAACACGTAGGCACATATAACATGGCAAAATTTACTTTTCCACATTCCCTCCTTGTGCCCTACGTTTCCATCAGGAAACATCTATATTCATGATACCATCTATTATCTCACATAGCATCATTTGCTCGTCTCGAATTGTCTTGGAACGGGATTTAGGACTAGGACTAGGAATACAAGAGGTAGCACACATGCCGCAAATCGCAGGGCCACATTGTAAACAGAGGCAGCAACTGAATATGATCATTACTGCAATACCTAGGAATGACAATATTTTCCATCCCCAGGCAGAAATTATACTCCAGAGCCAACCGGACCATGTCCAGGTGCCTGGATTCTGGTGTAACTGATGGGCAATTTTATGAAGTCTGGTTATAGCTGAATAAACAGACGGCGCGTTATTAGGAATGAAAATGCAGCAACTAGATCCGATGACTCTACATGCTCCTCCTCTATCGGCCAGTATGACGTCAAGAACGAGACGATTTTGGAGCACGACAAATCTCATAGCAGATTGCTCTTTGGTTAAATTACCTAGAGCAGAAGTAGTCTCATTCACTACTGCTTCAAGGGTTCTGGTTAACCTACGTATTAACTTACTATTCTGGATAGGTCCTATAAAGAAGAAGAAACCTCTATTGAAGTCTGTATACTGTTCTAAAGCAGTTTCAGTTTGATCGACAATTGGGGACTCGATCTCCCTTCTATGTCTAATGTGTACTAGATGTGTGTTTCTATGATAATCGGATGGGGCTAGAAAAACTGGTGGCAGTAGGAAGGCAATGTAACATGTTCCATCCCAATCGAGGGGTAGACGAACATATGCGGTCTGACCACAAACAAAATAAGAATGACTTGAGGCTTTGAAAATAGATTTCCCACTGTCACTATACTCCACCATAGTAGTACAATCACTATGTCCTACATGTGCGGAACCATTCTTTCTGACACATAATTCGCCTTTGACTGGTAGTACTGAAATAGCAGGTAGATCTGGAGTAGTATCGGACTGAACATTCAGAACCATAAAATTCGAGGAATAATTACCTAGATCATACACTTCATTTTCTAGATCTAACCCTGTTCTATGGGTGAGACCTTGCTTGTCTGGGAAACATGTTCTATTCAGGAAGGACATATCAGTTGAGGATGACGTTAACGTGGACCACGCTCCACATGAACCATTATATGAAAATTGATAAGGAAAAAGTGGCAGAACTCCCTTTGGTGTCTGAAAAGGGGGGAGTCGACCACACACCCAACAATTAGTAGCATTGCTGGTCTGGTGTGAATAGTGTAACATTCGGATGAATGTATTATTTCGCATGGCAAGACGATAGGATAACTCGTGAGGAGGCAGATCACTAAATGTGTGCTCTACTGTAGTATTAGAAAACATACGTACATGTGAAATTGGAAAACATAAATGTAAAGCATAACTTGTGCAGGTAACCATAAGACTCAAAAATAATAAGAAACATAGAATAATGATACATCTTTTAGAGTTTTGACTAACTCTCTCACTGTGGGGGTCTATCTCATACATGTCAGGAACCTGTCTAACCGTTTCACCCGAGAGGGACTTAGACTATTAAACTGGCTGACTTATTTTACTAGACCTGAGTTTCTGTTTATACTCCTGCTGCGGAGTTTTCTCTAACAGGGGAGACTTGAATTCAGAGTCTGTATCTGGGCAGTCCTTGAGAATAGGGCAGTCTTTAAGTCCGTGAAATTTCTTTATATGGCTCAGATGGACCCATCCTTTTCTTCCCTCTAGCTTGACTGCGGTCCTTGTTGTTAGTAAGATCATGCGGGGCTCCTTCCAGCGGGGCTCCAGCGGACTTGAACGATCAAAATTCCGGACAAATACGAGATCACCGGGAACGACTTCATGCGGTTTCACCTCGGTGTTGTCTGGAAATGCGGCGGCAACCTGTGAACGACAAGAGTGTAGGGCAGACATCAAGGAAGCTAGGTAATCTGTCAGCATATTACTGGAAACATCTGTAATACTACGGGGTCTAGGTGTACCCCACATGTTTGGGGGGCGGCCGAATACGACCTCATACGGGGACAGACCTGATCTGGAATGTGCAACCATTCGCATGTAAAATAGAGCAACTGGCAAAGCTACTAGCCAGTCTACACCTTTTTCTTTACAAACTTTTGCAATGCGGATTTTCAGAGTCTGGTTATGTCTCTCTACGAGACCGGCTGCTTCAGGATGGTGCACACAATGGAACTTCCACTGGTACCCTAACAGAAGGGGCACATGTTTCATTAACTCGGATGAGAATGGCTGGCCGTTATCTGAATACACGACCCTAGGTAATCCATAGCGGGGAAAGAATTCACGAACCAACTGCCTGGCAGTGGTCGCAGCTGTGTAATCTGGGACTGGATATGCTTCTGTCCACCTGGACAGAGCGCATACAACTACGAGGACATACTTGAAACCTCGACATCGCTCCATCTGAATATAATCCATCTGGAGGACTTCAAAAGGGTGGTCAGGAGGTTGGAATCCACCTTGTTCCACCGGGACACTTTTACCTGGATTGAACTGACAACATATCATACAGGTACGGACTTTCTGTTTGGCTGCAGCTCGTAAGTGCTTGTTGAACCAGAGGTTCTGGATACTGTCTAGCATAGCTTTTTCTCCTAGATGTGCTGGACTATGTGCGGTATTAATAATGACTTGAACCATAGAGTCGGGGAGAAACCATGTGGCTTTTCCCTTCGTCAACCATCCCTGATCTGTCTGGACCCCTCCTTGTTCGGACCATTTCTTGATTTCTTCGGGAGTAGCATGTAACTGTATGTCTATGACATCTTGTGTAGGGTCCTTAACAGTCATACAAGTAGTCTGATCTGGAGTGTGTGTCAGTGTTGTGTTAACTGGAACGTCTGGAGTCTGAGCTGTAAGCTTAGCTGTTCGATCGGCTAGATCGTTACCTTGGGAAATGATGTCAATGACTTTCGTATGTGCTTTGCACTTCATGATAGCGATAGCTGTCGGTAAATGTATTGCATCTAACAAAGCTTGAATGAGGAGACCATGCTGAATCTTGGTTCCATGAGAAGTCATGAAACCTCTCTCTTGCCAGAGCACTCCAAAGTCGTGTACGACTCCGAATGCATAACGTGAATCTGTGTATATGTTTACTTTCAGGTTCTTGGCACGTATGCAGGCTTGGGTCAGAGCGACTAGCTCTGCTGCTTGAGCAGACAGGGTGTCAATACGATGTGTTTCTATAACTTCAGTTTCAGTAGTCACTGCATACGCGGCTACTATTTCTCCTGTACTTGTTCTCATACATGAACCATCCACATAAAGTGTCAGGTCAGGATCAGGTAATGCAATATCTGTCAGGTCTTGTCTTGGCTTAGTCATGGTGTTAACAACTTCCACACAGTCATGTGTGGCAGGATTTGAAGTAACTGACGGTAACAGTGTAGCAGGATTCAGAATGTTGCAGCGTCTGATTTCTATGTGTGGCTGGAACAGTGTCAGTTCATAACCTGTTAAACGTGCAATTGTCAAGTGCTGAGTCTGTGTTCGGTTTAAAAGAACTTCCACGGAGTGTGGGACTTGTACTGTCAGGGAATGTCCTAACACTATGGAATCACTTTGTCTGATAGCTAGTGCTGTGGCTGCAACTGACTTGAGGCACGCAGGTAAAGCCTGGGCCACTGGATCTAATGTGCTCGAAAAATAAGCACAGGGCTTGTATTGTCCTGCTTGATCTTGTGTGAGAACAGATAATGCAGTACCTTCGCGTTCAGTAACAAAAAGTGTAAAAGGCTTACTGTAGTTCGGTGTTGCTAGAACAGGTGCTTGACATAAGGCTTTCTTTAACTCATTAAAGACAAGTGTATGTTCCTGGGTCCAAGGGAGGACAGTCGATACGGCTGCCTCCTGTGTCGTTAACTGTATCAGTGGCTTGGCTAGAAATGCATACTGAGGAATCCATTGTCTGCAGTAAGAAGTGAGGCCAATAAAAGCTCGTACCTCCTTCTGGGTCTTGGGCTGTGGAAGACTCGCTATTAACTGGATACGGTCAGGTGTCAACTGCCTACCCCTCTTGGACAGTAAGTGTCCTAAGTAGACCACTTGCTGGACACAGAATTGTAATTTGGAAGGGGACACCTTGTGCCCCATCTTGGCCAGAAAATACAGGACTTTAAGTGACGCACGTTCGCAGTCACGTTCAGAACGGGCTGTGATCAGTAGATCATCGACATACTGGAGCAGGGCAGTGTCAGTTGGCATGTGAATATTGTCTAGTTGTCTCTTAAGTGCTTGACTGTAAATGCTAGGACTTTCTGTGAAACCTTGAGGAGCTCGTGTAAATTTATAGCTCCTTCCATTTAAACAAAAACCGAAAAGGTACTGGCTGTCTGGATGAATGGGAACACTGAAAAATGCGTTCTTGAGATCGATGACTGTAAAGAACGTAGCTTCAGAATCAATAGCTGTCAATAGGGATGAAATATCTGGGACTACTGGGTACTGAGGAATAATACATTTATTAAGTTCTCGAAGGTCAATCACTAATCGATATACTGGAGGTGCATTTGGATCAGTACGTTTCATGACTGGAATGATAGGAGAATTACATACATTGGAGTCAGTTTCTACAACCACTCCTTGAGCAATAAGTTCGTCAATAATTTTGGATAAGGCTGCTACAGCCTCAGGTGGCAATCTGTACTGTCTGATTCGTGGCAAAACTATACCTTGCTTCAGAGTCACACGATGGGGTGTGATCTGCATACAACCTACATCAGTTGGACCTTGCGCCCATAAATGCTGTGGTACATTCAATAATCTTGGATCAAAATCACGTAATACATAATGACCTTTAAAGTCTCTAAGGAACAATCGCACTCCTTCTGGGGAGCAGCATATAACTGCTCCTAACTCTTTCAATGTCTTAATGCCTAACAAATTTTCTGGACATGACTTCGTAAGTAACAAATCAGTAGTTCGGGACAATGGACCAACTTCTAGAGAAACTGGTTTCGATATTTCATTAACAATTGGCTTTCCTGAAAATCCAAGGGAAACATTTCTAGAGCCTGAGAGCGGAGCCCCTGGAACCTCGTCATGACTGATGGTAGTCCTACTTGCCCCTGTATCAATCAAAAACTTTCTGTCTTTCCCTAATACTTGACTGTGTACATAGGGACCCTCTTGATCTACAGGTATCTCGATGAGAGGCAAGCCTACCTCCCTCTCTAGGCTGTTTCATAAATACTGCTGATAATCTGGATACTCAGACTGTGCATACTGGTACATTTGCTGTGTAACGTGCTGTGTTGCAGCTATAGGCTGCGGTACTGTAACTGTCTGTTGTGCATTCTGTGGTGGCTGAGAAGTCTGTGAAACTTGTTCTTGTCTAGGCGGACGTGGTCTTTCTTTAGTCTTACCAGTAGCTATGTTGTGTTTCAGAACTGCACACTCGTTTATAAAATGACCTGGCTGTTTACAGTAATTGCATGTCCCTTTAACAGGAGCTGCAGGATGACTGGCTTGATTCGGACCCCTCTTCTGACTGTCTTGGGGAACAGATTGTGCAACTAATACTTTCATTTTCGTGTCTTTCATACGTCTCCTTTCGTGTTCTTGCTCTTCCCTGATTCTGTTCTGGTGGTACTGGACCATTTGTAACATCTGTGACGGAGTATTAGCTTGCCAGGTACTTTCGACTTTCAGTACTCGATTTTTAACTTGTGGACTTGAATTCTCTACTAGTTTGGTAACAAAAAGATGAGGGTATGATTCACTACTCGTTCTCAGACCACTGTTAATAATAAAACATTTCTCAAATCTAGAATAATATTCACTGGTATCTTCGTCTTGTTTCTGTTTACAGGCTGAGATGGCATCCCAGTCTTCCTTTTTCGTGGCTAGTAATCTTGGCAAAACTTGTATCAATAACTCGGGCAAATCTTTAGCTTTATCCCCAAGACCGGTACCTGGTACTCGTGTATTATCTTCAGCTTCTAAAGCTGTCCAATCTATCTTTTTCTCTCCCACCTCCCATTCTTTTTCTTTGAGTTTTTCATATATGCCCGCAGGCAACAGGACCTTTAACATTTTAATGATATCAGGATACGTGTATTCTCCCATACGGAGCATGTCTTTTAATTCTCGATGGAACCCTGCTGGATCTTTGTCGTGACAGGGAATTAATTTCTTCATCTCTAAGAGTTCCATCTTTGTGATAGGGGTGTAAACAAATACTCTTTCTAGATCACCACCCGCTGTCCTAACTGGGTGTACTTCTCGTAACGGATTCTGTCTATCTATGTAGAATGATTTACTTTCTGGGGGTGAGACGTGAACAAAATGCGGATTCAGAAACGTTCGGTATTTGTGGCGCTGTTCTAGAATGATACTAATCAAATCGGTACCTAGACCTCTCCATCTATACTGGAGTAACTCGTTCAAAACATCATGTAACGGACCTGGATCAGAATGCTGTCCCTCATACAGTGTAATGAGGTGCTGGATCATATACATACCCACCAGTCGCTGCTCGGCTGGGGGCAATTTCAGAAACATTTGTGCCACTATTTCGTCTGGAAAAGTGGTAGAATCAGTAGTCCATCGGACTGCTGATCGGGCTAGTTCTTGTTCATGCATTGTACTAAGCTCACTATAGCCTATTCGTGATTTCAGGATTTTATCTGTAGCCTGGAATACTTGTTCTAGAGAACCTTGTTCTGCTGCTGGAGAGGGAAAAACTTTCTTGTGATCTAGGCGTGAATGTCGGTCGGGAAGTCTAGTTCTACCTACATACGCTATTCTGGAGGGATTCTCGTCGTCTACCTCTTCCGTAGAAGAGTCATTCTCTTTCTCGGTTGCTCTACTTACTCTTTCTTTCTCGTGTATACTTACAATTTCTTTTCTTATTTTCTTGTACATACTCTCTATACTGTTCTGTGTCTTGTGTTTTCCCTCGGCTATGTGGTCACTCCACCTGGTCAGGACTTTCATTTCTTCCGGATCTTTATCTGGATAGTCTTGTTCCCTTATTAAACAATTAATTAGGAATTTTAAAAGCATGAGCTGAATCTCGACTTTTCTTTGGACCATGGCGTCGCCAATACTTTCTGGATCTACTCCTGTACGGATAAAACGATATATTCTGTCTAGATAACCTTTCATATCGGGCAGGGTGTCCAAATAATCGGTCACCCGTCTTAAACGTAATGAATATATGACCATGTGGCCATCGCCTGGAACTGGATCATAACGACATTCAGTAAGTGCTCGCTTGATATCTGCAAATGTCTGAATTTTTGGCGAACGCTGTAACGCTCGTTCATGTAACTCAAGTATCGTCATACGTCTGTGTTGAGGCGGGGTTCCAGGAGGACTTCCCCCCGTGGCCCCTAGACTAGAATCGTTGACGGGTATTGTACGTGCTGGCAGAGTGACTGATGTAGTGGGTACATGTACTGTAGGCTGGACCGGGGGTACCGTGACAGGTACTGCAACAGGTGCCCCGGTGGCTGGAGGAACAGGAATTACATTATTTACAGGAGCTGGCGGAACAGGATTTGCATATTCTGGGACTGTGTCGTCCAAATAGGACGAGAGAAAAATATCAGCTGCAGTCGGTTTATGACGTAGCTTAATCGGAACTAATGGTGGCGGTAAATTACATGGTGCTTCCGGGGTTGCTTTTGGCAAGCCCTCGGCAAGAAGAGGATACATACCCTTAATAAGGGCATTTCTCTGTCTGTCTGACTGTTCTGCTTTAACTCGTTCACCTACTTCGATTAACTCCCTTTCTTGGGCTTTTCCTGAAGATTCCCTACTTAATTCTGTTTTTCTGATTTCTTTTTCTGTTCTTCTATGGGATTCTTTGCGCCATAACTCGATGGCATCTTTCTGTGACTGTCTGGCTTTCTTTTTCCATAATGCTTCTTCTACTCGCATGATGCACTCGGCATCCCATGTGCCTGATACAGGCCATCTATATTTTTCTTCGAGATGTCTGGTATAATCAGACCATAAGTCTAGATATATTATAGCACTTAAGCCATGCTTGTGATACATAAAATGTCCTGGACTGTCCCTAGGAGGGACAGGGACTGCTTCCTCGAGCAGCCCTTTTCTGGTTTTTAACTGACGTAATTTGGAGAATAGAGGCATTCTGTAAACCTTGAATCTGGACACAATACAATACACGATAAACACAATGATAACTGGAAGAACAAATCACTCATACCACAACATTGAAAACACATTGAAATAACATTTAAAATAACAGTTCGGACAGACTATTACCTGGAATACTGAGAACAGAAACACATGAATTTCTCGAGAACGGAACTTACTAGAATTACTAGATGCATTGCTGAAACAGTACGAAACATACCGGTCCCATAAAGAGACACGTCAGGACCCGCATCCACCTAGATGGACACTTCGTGTTGGATCTGTGTACCCAAACCCACGGACCAGAGACAAATTAATTGACCCTGTCTAGATACTACCCCAGCAACGGTACTCACCGGGCAGCAAGAACGGAAGGCCTCGGACTGGACTGGACTGCTACGACGACGGACTACGAACTTCGGACTTCAGTTACAGGTGGGCCTCCGGATACCTCGGACCTTGTACTCTCGGCTTGGGCTCTGGTCGGGACTCGCCGCGTTCCACACCGCCTCGTCTGGATGCTGGACCGCAACCTCCGTCTCCTCCGTGGGCCTGAGGGATACTTGAAGCAGAAATATCTGCACGTGCACGGTATGGTTCCGTCACGGCTGCAGAGGGTCAGGGGGCCTGCGTGGCTTCGCTGGCGCGTGGGGAAAGGGCAAGTCCCTATTCGGGCGCCATTATGTGGTAAATAAATAATTAATTACCGGTTCTATTTTTCAGGATACTCATATAAACAGATAGCTCAATAAATAAGAGACAGGATTCGAGGTATCTTGAGTCTACAGGCTTTAATCAGGCATAAAGGACAGGAACAGGACAGCCTGCATGGGAATAGGATGGCAGCTGCCGGGGGCAGGAATGGGATGAGCAGGATCGCTATAATGGGGACATCACATTAACAGTACATGATATATATATCATAGCAATTGCATTACATTCAATACAGTAGGCGTAGCAGTAGGCGTGACTATTAGCAGTCGCGAAAGATAAGGCATAAAGTAGGTGTAACAAGAGGCGTGTACAGGGCGTATACATAGACATGTGATGTAAACGTAACAGAAGTGTCATAAAAGGGGCGGAAACATGGAGGGGGCTACCTGAGCAGCCGGGACCTTTAACCTAGTGGTGCGTGCAAACGGGCAATGACGTGTTACCAGGGAGAACTGGGGCTATGACTTCTGTGCTAGAAGAGGAGACTAAAGTCTGGAGTGTCAGAGCGACATGTACCTAAGGCATATCTGGTATCTGGTGTTTGGAGAACATGTTGATAGAATCCAAAAGTTATCAGGGCAAAAGCTACTTGACGCTAAGACTGGTGCATGCATTATTCTACATGTATTTCGTGTGCGAGGAATATTCTATGAATATTAGTACAGTATTTCTCTTACATGGAGACAGGAAGACTAGACTATGGCTGAAACTATTGATGCGATTCAGTAGCTTAGGAATGCAGAGAAGGAGGGCTGGACTGATAACTAGAAGCATAACATACTCTTGGCAGACAGGCAGGCAGAGCCAGGCCGGGCCGGGCACTGTGAGGCAGGAAATAAGTGAAGGGTCAGGGATAAAGGTGGGGGCTGTATCACTCCTCGGAGAGGGTTCAGGAGACAGGAGCTGAATCTGGCGTCTGGGCCCTTTTGAGGCCTAGAAACGGGGACAATTCAATGGATTAACGTGCACACTGTAAAACGTGGCAACATAGGTTTACATAGGCCTAATATTCGTTGTTTTCACGAAGACTGGAAACTGGCATACTAGAGTTGGACACAACTATAATTGCGTCTTTAATCGATCATAGGGGGATACATGCATATCGATCATGCACATATAATATAAGATGGGGAACACGTAGGCACATATAACATGGCAAAATTTACTTTTCCACAATTCAAGGGTGCACGTTGCTCAAAAAAGTGAAAAACTTTGCAACATTTGGGTAGTGTGACATTTCAGGAACTTTTGCGAATTAACCCCTAGATTCATCAAAGTCCCCTTTTGCGAGTCTGTAATAGCGATTATTAAGGAATCGCTATTACAGACTCGCAAAAGGGGATTCATGTACAAATCTCAGTTTTTTTTGCGAGTCCTACAGCTTCCTTATTTGCGATTAGCTAACTGCTAATCGCAAATAAGGAATAACTCCCCATTCACCCCTATGGGCCTAAAGGCCCATAGGAATGAATGGGAAGAAATATCAATGTGTGAATCGCTATTAGCGATTCGCATTTTGATTTTGCGATTTCAAGGGTGCAGGGGTGCCCAAAGGACACCCTGCTGCACCCCTGAAATGATATTGGACGCTGGTGTTACATACACACATGTAACATACAACTTAGAAAAATGCACTTAAGTTTCCGCTATTTACCACGAGGTTTGACTTCGCGGTAAATAGCGACCCAAAATTGCGAAATCGCAATTTTTAAATGTTTCTTGAATTGCATTTAAGGAATCTCAAATAGAGATTCCTTAAATGCTATTCCTCGCAAAAATGCGAATTCTTTAATAGCGATTTTTGCATTTGGGATGATGAATCCCAAATGCAAAAATTGCGCTCGCAAAGGGCCAGATTCTCAGAATCTGGCCCTTTGCGAGCCGATTTTCGTTTCATTAATCTGGCCGTTAGTGTAACACAAAATTTAGAAGATATGCAAATTTCTACATAGCAATTAAAATGTTGCCTAGACATAATCAATGCAGGTGGAGAGGGAGGTGGGATTCTGCATATTACACTGGCCTCAGGCCAGTTAAAAAGTCATTTCTGGGTTTTGTTACCGTGGGGTTGGGATATACAGTATCCTGATACTAATGGCATGTGCGGTGGTGGCTCATCTGCTATGGTGGAGGATCGTCGTCCCACTGCTTTCAAGCTGTGTGAGAAGAAAAAACATAAAATGATAATAACTTTCAGTTATTACATTTTTATGTGTTTTGTGCTGCTTTGAGGGCGGTTGGGCGGTGGCTCTGTAAGCAGGAGAGTGGAGGTGTGGTTTGCTCACTCCTAAGTGCACAATGACTGCTCAGTCGGCTCTCAGGCCGCCCAAACAAGTCATGCGTACTTTACCCTTCTGCATGAAGGTTGCATTACATCCTGCATGAAGAATATGCCCACCCCTCCAGCCCCTGGCTGAGGGCCGTGTCACTGCGCTCAGACCAATCACAACGCTGCTTAGGGGAGGGAGCCTGGAGGCCTGTTTCCTGTTCCTGTGTCAGAAGCAGGAAATAAGGGGCAGATACGGACCCAGCGGCGGCAAGGTAAGTGATTTGTTTATTTTTCTTCCTTCCTGCTGCAATTGAGACCCCTCGCAACCTCTCCACATCCTCCCCCCACCCACGAGCCATGCCGGCCGCTACTGATGTATACTGAACAGAATTGTGGCAGTACAGTGTGGGTGCCTTTATGGGCGTAGTAGTCATTATAGTATTAAATGCTTGATGCATGCCATAAATGTATACATTTGCCCATAGGATTATTATCAGGTTTTCCATCAAGCCAGTGACCTTGGAAGGTTGTTTGAGTTGATGCAGCGTCGATTCTTTTCCCACGCTCTACAATCCGTTCAGAAGCTTTAATTTGTACAAAAATCTCCCTAAAGTCCAATCTCTCTAAATCAGTTGTCCTTTCATATGAGATTCATCTTCCATCACCACAGTGTTATTGGAGTCAGGTTTCTAGCAACAGGAGGACAGGTGGCTCTCAACATTTTGAACAGGTACAGCACCAAGGCTGTGATTGAACAAGTGCCTGCTGCATGCAATTTATAAACCTTTTTAAAGGGCTCGGCAACTGTGTGCCTGTATAGAGAAAAGTTTTTTAGGGCCTCATTTATGAAAACTGGCACATCACTGAGTGAAAACAGCGATGCAACAGTTTTCACTGCGCCCTCTTTGCAACACCACGGATGCGCCGTATTTAATGTACGGTGCTCCAGTATTACTGACTTATTTGTAGGTGCAAAAGTGATGCACTGCTGGGGTGTTTACGAAAGCAGATGCAACTTCAGCAATGTGAAAGGGCCTGCATGAGTCTTACGCCTGCTGTGAAGCAGGCATAAGATGTTGACGCAGTAGCGTCCTACAAGTAGCGCAGTGAAATCTCACAGACTTCACTGCGCCACTTCTATGACCCTTCTTTGTCAGGGAATGCCCACCTTGCATACATTATACCTGACACAAGTATAATGTAGCACAGGCCTCTACAAAGTGAGGCGTCTGCTTAGATGCGTCACTTTTAAAATATGGTACAATGTGGCACATTATTTATGCCGCTGCAGCGTCACAGACTATGATGCAACAGTGGGGTAAAAGTGTCGCAGGCCTTCATAAATAAGGCCCTTAAACTGTGGCTGGCTGCTCAAAATAGCAATGACCTGCCAGGTAATGGCTACTTCTCAGTAAATGGAAAACCAAAGAAGCAACACAACAGCAGGTTTCTGAGGGACAGCAGCAGGACTTTTAGGATGCTGACATGGAATGTCACCCAAGTGAGAATGGTGTCAAAGCTTGCATATTCACTCACTCATCCACATATATATTCAGCTCAATGAGTTAAGCACTGCTCTAGAGATTTACACTACAATGTAAATTATGTCTTAAGTATACATATTCTGTGAGCGATGAAAGCTTGTAGTAGACTCCCTTGCTTGATCTGTTCTTGGAGGAATGGAAGAATGCCTTATGTGTGAAAGGGTAGCTTGCTTTACTACCTTCATTCTGTACCTGTTCTGTGAGGAAGCAGAGCTTGCTCTGCTGCTGCACGATTTGTGTCTGTCTCGTGATGGAGAGAGCCTGCACACAGTGAAGGATGGTGAAATCTGAAAGTAGTGAGGCGTAAACTTGCTGCCGTACTGCACTGCGGCGAGCAAGTGCAGCGAGTGAGCCCGAACAATATACGGGCAGTTCAGGTGGGTTCTCCCCCAGAGAAAATTTTGAAAAAAGAGTGGATAAATGGTGCATTTTCAAGCAAATTTGAGGAAGCTGGAAGACGCCTTAGGAAGACACACTTACTATCTATCTACTGCCTGGACTCCTTTCCGTGCAGCATATTTTCATGGTGTTTGCAGGTTGTGTTGATAGTCACATAATATTTCACATAGCCAGTGTCAGATCACATCCTGCGTCAAAATCCTCACGCAGACATCACTGGTGATTGTCCTAATGTAATCATAGCTGTACCGCTGCCTATTGTTGCACTAATAGACTTTCAGCCTGATTCATCAAAGACCCGTTTTGCGAGTCTTTAATAGTGATTCATAAGGAATCGCTATTAAGGACTTGCAAAACGGTATTCATGTAGGAATTGCAAAAAATATTGCGATTCCTACATGTTCTTTATTTGCGATTAATCGCAAATAAGGATGCGATTTCAAGGGTGCAGGGGTGTCCAAAGGACACCCTGTAGCACCCCTGAAATGTGAATTTGCACTGATGTTGTGCACACACATGTCCAAAGGACATGTGTGTGTGTAACATGCAACTTATAAAAATGCATTTAAATGCATTTTTCTAAGTTTTCGCTATTTACCACGAGGTTTGACCTCGCGGTAAATAGCGGCCCAAAATTGCGATTTCGCATTTTTAAAATGGTTCATGAATTGCATTTAAGGAATCTCAAATAGAGATTCCTTAAATGCAATTCCTCGCAAATGTGCGAATTCTTTAATAGCGATTTTTGCATTTGGGATGATGAATCTCAAATGCAAAATTTGCACTCGCAAAGGGCCAGATTCTGAGAATCTGGCCCTTTGCGAGTGCAATTAAGCTTGATGAATCAGGCCGTTTCTGTCTCTGGGAGAAAATCCTCTCACGATTTGCATTTTTTTAATGAAATTTGCTGCTTTGCAGGATTTTGCTTCTGTTCGGCTGTGCTATTCGGTATCAGCCCAGAAGAGCTTGTTCTTTTGCTTCACATTGTTCAAGTATGCTTCACCTTAACTGGTTCCTTTAGATGTCAGTGCTTGTCAACAACCTGGCCAAACAGCTGTCTGAACACATAACTGAGTTTAGAAAAAATGTGACTAATACGATCAGTAGGTTTTTTTGCAGCATACTTTACATTTGATTCTTCTGAAGGCTCAAACAAACTAATATATTTTCCTTAAAAAAATATATATATTACGGGACATTATTCTTCTAGGGGGGTTTAAAACTGCAATGAACTGCTGGACATACGATAACGGTCACTGCAATTGTACCTGACGCAGGCAAACCAGTTTTTTTCCAGTGACTTTCTGATCAGTGGATTCTACGCAGTCCCTAGACAGATCAGACACCGTGCCATTATGTCCTGCATCACAAGTTATGTTTCCCACCTTGCCAGCGCAGGTGACGTGATGTCCGAGATTTAACTATCTAAACACCCACTTTTCCTTTCATGTTTAAAATAACTGTTATCAAATATGCTTTACTCTAAAATATTAAAAATTAACATCATATTTGCAAATGTCCTACAAACTACATTGGAAAGGTGAACTAAGGAGATGTGCCTGCAGCGCAATCAATGCAACCTAATAAAACACAAGAAACACTTGCAGAATTCACGAGCAAACAGAACCACTGAAATCAGGAACACCAATTTATATTTTGAAATTGGAACACATGCTGCTTTGTGGATTTAGTGCTCACGCACTTTGCATCATTACATCACATTACACTGTTTATCTAATCACAATAAGGATACATGCTTTTTCATGAGTGTCTGATGTCTGAGTCAAGATGGTAACCAAACTCATCAGGCCAATGATGAGCAGTTTTGATGTGCATTGGGGGACATAATATGCTAGATAGAGTGGTGTGCTTAGAGATAAAGTTCCACATTTTGTCAAATGCACGTTGATGCTCAATCATCCTCATATAGGTAAACACCATAGAATTTGTCAGTTCACATTGTAGTTGCATGATTGTTACCAAACTCTTGTTATACCTGCCACATAGTTCAAAAGCAACAAGAAGCTTCAGATTTGTGTGACTGATTTGGGCGCTGTGGGGTCAGGATAGGGAAAGACATTGTCACATGAGTAGGTATATCTGAAGAGCGCTGAATAAGTGTATATGTCACTTCAGGGGCTTACATTTGTCCTTAATGGTGGTACGAACTGCATCATACAAGAACGGCAGCACTGTCATCAGGATACTTGCTCATTAGCAGAATAAGTCAGAACGTAATTGCTGAAAATGTGCATTTCTTGCAGTCAAGCTAAATCCCCTCTGATGGCAGGAGGTGACACAGCGCCACTCAGATACTCGTTTTGTGCTTGGTGGGGAATTCCCCCATGAATCTGAAAGGCTCCCACTTGCCAGACCTAACTTTCCTGCCCCACTTGGAGCTGAGGGAACAGTTGACCATGCAGCAGAGGAGCCTCCGTGGGCTCTCTCAGTGCACATTCATTAGCAGCAGCTCATCCACCACTGTGGGGTGGATACAGAGGTTTGGCAAGGGAGGGGCATGGGGACGGATATAGAGGTTTGGAGAGGGAGGGGTGTGGGGGTGCTTTCATCGGTGGATGAATACAGAGAGATGCAGGACTGAATGAATAGATGAATGAGTAATGTTAAAATCAGATATAATGGTGTATGGGGAATGATGAAAAGGTAGTTGAATAATGGAGGAGCAGTGACGGGAACTCTAGGATGGGATGGATGACTCCATAGATGAGCGAGTGTTAAAATGAAGAGCTGTGATGGAGGAGGCAAGAGGGTGCCTCAGGTAGACCTACTCGCCTTGCTGCCTCTCATCTGCACCCTCCCTCTGATTAACACTCTACTTCAGCAGGTAACTCCCCTCCCTTCTATCAGAGTCACCCAAGAGCCACTCCTGGGTCCCTTCAAACAGGTCTCTGTGCAAGAGTGGACGTAGCCTCGGAAACAGCCCACCTGTTAAAACAGCACTGAGGTTCTGTGAATTCTGAACCCGTGGGTTCCATTTTGTGTATGGCAGCCATTTTGTGGTTGCCCTCACATAGGCCGATGATTGTGGCTGAACTAGTCTTTTAAGGACATGTACACCTTAGCTCGAGTTCGTGCTGACTCCTGTTTGACCTGAGTGAACTGACCCTGTTGCCTGAAGCCGACCTTGTTAAACCAGTTCCTGCCCTTTAGCCGATCAAGATTAAGGATCAGAGCACAGGACATCATAAAGTTTTACTGCACACAAACATGCCTTATCCTACTTCTATCTGTTTCTGTTTCTTCTTTTATGGTCTATTTACGATATGGGTTGTGGTCCTTTTTATTATGGGATTGTCCGGCTTGTCTAAAGAAGAATGTTGGGTGTGTTCAATATTTTGCATGCTTGCAAAAGCAAGGACTGCCCCTTACTTTTATGCTTAGTTTTGTAATCCTGAGCATATATAAGGCCTCTGTTCTCTGTACTCCTCAGACTGCCTCATTCAGTTGCTAAGGCTTCTGGGTGACGTAGCCTCACTTATTTAAGTTTAATAAAGATGTCTTTTCATATTTCAGCTTCTGTGCCAAGTTCTTTTTTCTATTAGTAAGTATTCGGGCTTCATCAGAGAAGTGACTTTCTGTGGGAGTGATCTTGTCAGAAGACTGAAATCTACTGAGGAGGACAGGACGGGACTCTACTACTCTGTGCACAGGAATTCTGGAGATTCTTCGTCTTTGCAGCCCAGTATATTTCTGCTCTTCCTGATTTTGATCCTCCACATGATGTCCCTCCTGACTGAGAACCTTTTTGGCGTGAGTATTCTAAAAAAGACCGTTAGGTCATGTAGAACTTGACAGTTAGAATTTGGATAACCTTTTGATTAGTAAAAATAAGAAGTACAAGTGGGTCGCTCCCACGACTTTGTTTGGTTTCTTGGTTTTGATTTGGTTATTGCAATTACCAAAGCCGAGGGGTTGGTTTCTTGGTTTTGATTTGGTTATTGCAATTACCAAAGCTGAGGGGCTCGTATATTTGCGAGTATATCGTTTTTGATAACCCCTTGAAGTTTGAAGCTAGATTAGTGAGCTATAAGATGCCTGGTCTTAGCAAATTTAGGACTGTAACTTTGGAACTTTGGAATTTGTGTTGGCCAACTTTTGGATTTGTATAGGTTTGTATATGCAAATTGCAATTTCTGTAGACAGGTAATGAGGAGATTTTTTCTATTTGGTTTAGTTGAACGGTGCACATACGACAAGTACCTTAAGCACTACTTTGATTATAATATTGTATATTCTGCAATATTTTTGGCATGCCTGTTTCAAAGCTCAAATGAGAATGTGTTGCTTTATTTGGAAGGTACCAGAGTGTGATGTGAAGTAAATTAGCCGGCTTCCCTAGAGGGAATATCTAAATAGGTTTAGATTTACAAACATATTTCTTCCTTGGTGATTTTGTATCCCCAGGGAATTAAAATATGACATAATACATATAAGGATCCTTTGTTCTGCGCAATGTTATGAAGGAAGATATGCAGAGCGATTTGTTGGTGTTCTGCTAGCCAAAGCTAGTGAATTGAGTGTATTTTCGCTTCTTGGACATACATCAGTCTGTTGGGCTGTTTTTGCCGTCTTTTGAAACACAATTGAGAAGCGTTTCTTGTAAATATGACTTACAACTAGTATTTACAAATGGTTTGGTTTAAGTACAGTCTGTGGGCTGTCCTTTGTTTTTGTTCTGAGTATTGGTTTGTGGGTTAAATGTGTGTTTAAATGTCTATGTGGTTTTCCCATTAGTGCCATTTCTGTAAGTGAATAGCGTTGGCGCTATTTATGAAATGCATGGCTAAAGCGCACCGTATTTTGTGTGCTGAGTGTTTCACCCCTTTCTGTTTATGTCTGAAATAAGGGATGCAGCTTGCTTTTATATGTGGTATTATCAAAAATGATTGGGTCTATTAAAAATAATTATTAAATTATGAAAAATATTATTAAAAATAAGTGCTACAAAATTCGTTTTTTACTATTCATGAAGCTTAATGCTCATACTGTGACCTCCTAGCATTATAATTTAATTTGAGCTGTGTTGCACTGTATAATGAGGACATTAGCATATGACATCTCACTTAGCGCAGGCATAAAAACTCATTTTTCTAAGGATTTACATGAGATATGTCTAATATCTGTAATGTGTAAAGAACATTCTGAGGATGATTTATATGTAACATACTTATAGGATATTTATTTTTAAGTGCCCCAAATATCAAAGTCGAATTTGGGTATTTTTTGCCATTTATAATAGCTTTAAAGTGCTTTTAGGCTTCAGTGAATGCATACATTTAGGTATAATACAAATTTGCAGGCTGTCCTCATTTGGGGTTTGCTTTTAAATGGCCCAGTGAGATTCATTTAAGGTTGATGAAATAAGTACCATTGCAACAGGCATTTGTTCTAAAACTGGTATGTGTGTTATTAGGTTCTGTGAATTATTCACAGTAAATATTGTTTAATAATCTGGAAACAGAGATCATTTTTTAGCGCCTAAAAAGGAGACATTATTTTTCAAAATAGAGTGAATTATTGCAGGTTAGGAGGAATTAGGAAGACCTTTTGCCTTTGTCAGCCTCAGAATGAGCAGAGGGTGGGGGCTAGTAGAGCTGCAGAGGCTTGCTCAAGTCGCGCTGAGGTGTTATCTTTAGTTTCCCTGTAAACAATGGAAGGAGGCTGTCATGTTGACATTTGTGACCTTTTAAATTAGGGCCTTGACTCTGTGAAATGCAGAATGACCTTGCTAAACAGGCCTCTAAAGGGAGGGTTTCTGGTTTCTCCATAAGAACATCAATACAATTAAAGAACTTAATTCCAAAGGGACAATATAAAAAAGGGTTTCTTTGAAAGTCCCAACATCATGCTAAATGCTCTGCAGAACTGATACATTTGTATTTCTGCTCTAAACAAATAATGTCTGCTAGTTGCTTTATTTGACAGAAAATGAAGTATTGCATTAAGTCTTAGACAGAAAATAAGACAAAGCTTTTTATTGAGATTGTGAAGGCTACATGCCTAAGGGATAACGATTTGCCAAATAAGAATTATTTTTTACAGTGGAGATTGTGGCACAAGGCTAACATGGAGTGTCAGTGAAAGAATTTTACTTTTGGAAAGTTAAAAGGGCTTCATGTTGCAAGGTGACTGACAAGATGGTAACAGTTAAGTACATTTATTTTTGTGTCTGTTAATGTGTATCATGTTTTGTCTTCTGATTACAAGTTATAAAGGATATTTGTTTGTTATGAGAAATGTCTCTCTTTTGTGTGTTGTGTATTTTTTTTCTTTTTGCTTCTGCTCACAGATCATTTAATGGATTGTTCTGGGTGATTTTAAGGCTGACAAGACACATGAGTTTGGTTGGTTGAAAAGAGATGTGTTTTTGCGTAATTTCTTTGAAAATAAATGTTTGTGCATTTTACATATTCTTGCATTTTATCATTTTATGAATTGTTCCTGCTGGTCCTGTGTGTCAGAAGTGACACACAGTAAGTTGCATTTGACAGCCAAATCTCCACTACCTGGTGATCGGCTGTCAAAAAGGAGGGTGAAGATTTTAAGCCTGACAAATTAAGCAGGCCCGAATATTGGTAGTACATGACCTGGTGTTGTGCTTCACCGCTCATTTATATATGCTATTGTTTTGTCTATGCTTTTTGTGCTTGATATACAGCAAGTATATCCGATGGCTTGACATGTGCGTTTTGTACGTTTTTTTTGTGCATGTTTTTGTTTTATGTTGCTGCTTTTGATACTATTACAAGTTTACCTATGTTGTGAAGGGATATACATGACGATGTGTATCCTGCACAACAGTTGGGTAGATTTGCTAAGACACTAAATTTCACAGATAGACAGACAACCCTTCATCAGTGTATGTCAAATTTGGCCATAATGGTATTTGAAGAAAAATTTAAAAAAGAGATATACAGAATCAAAGTGTGTCATCTGCAATTAGTCACGATACTGTCCTTTTCCCTTAAAACAACAGGCAGCCCTAAATTTATGTATCCTGATTGGACGTAAGGATAACTTATAGATTTGTGACTCTTGTACATGGTGACCTAATTTCTATATTACATTAGTCAGTTTTGTTCTGCTTCCTAAGTAGTGTATGGCTTTGTACTATAAAGGAAACAAGGTTTCATTTTTCCCTGAAGAAGGAACTGGAACATTAGCGGAGATTACCATATATGGTTTAGCGGCCAGCGGTAGAGCTAACATTTGTGAACCATTTTGGAATTTTGTTCACCCAAGTAATTCCTTGATCTTCCTATAGATTTTTAATGTACCACAGACACCCATATTATGTATAATTCCCTTTTGTATGACCAGATTTTTTTAAAAGAATTTTCTTTAGGCCTACTCTGATGTTTTCCAGTCTGATTGTCAGGGTAGTGATGGACTGGTTAACTGACTCAATACTATAGTAAGATAAGTTTTCCACCTCAATAGGAGACACCTTACGTTTTTTTTAATATGACAAATTCAATGCCTATTCTAATTTGGTTTTTAGTTCCTTTTTTCTGCTGCTTTAATTTTTGGTGGATTAGATGTGTTCCAAAGCATGGAAATACCAGGACTCTCTAGTTCTTGTCTTTTGTTTCCACATTATCTACCCTTAGATGGTAGAGGATATGCTCTCACATGGAAACCCAATTAAAGAGGCTAGAGGCACTGTTTTGCCTACTGCCTTTGTCTTTGTATTGCCTTTGAGAATGACAGTGTATTTTAGATCACAATAGTCCCATGGCGTATGGCCATTCCTTTGAAGATTGCAGGCCACTTGCTTGCAGTCCCCTTGTTATACAATGAACTGTTTTTGCACTTAATTGAAGGAAACTAACAACTGTGTCACATTTCCTACGTCACTAGGTTCTGCGGGATTAAGTCATAATAACCTGCGGAACTCACCCACAATCCCATTAGCGACAGCTAACAGATTAAAAGTCCCAGCACCCAGACAGCGATCGCCAGCGTGCCATCAATGATATATCCAAAGTATGGTGCTTGCTTCATCAGAAGGCGTTGAACATCAAAAAAGAAGGAGGAGCTGGTTTTGCCACAGAACCAGAGTTTCAGTGCAAAAGAGCGAAAGAATTGAGGCTTCAGTTTTCCACCTGTCATGTGCTGGTAACCTCTGACAGTGTGCAGTCCCTTGAGCCCCTTGGCCTGAGTTTTGGCCACACACCCCCTTTTCCTTTACTCCAACGGAAGTGCAGTGCACCGGAGGATTCGAGATTGGCAAAAGGCATTACATTATGGTGCCCATGAAAGAGCAGCCTGAGCGTTCTCTGACACTGAGTAATGAGTGTTGGAGCCTGAGAATGTAGGCCCGGATCTGCATAAAATGATCTGTGCCCTTGATCAATGGAGAGCACACTATCTGTAGTGCCTGCCGCAGAGGAGAGATAAAGTGCACTGCCTTGAGACATTGAGACTTTCGAATGGGCTATGAGTGTTTGCCAGGAGGGCACTCCAACGGATACTGAGAAGCACCATTTACATGAAAGGCCTGAATGAAGAGGCCCATGCGGAAGAAAACAACAAAAGAAGATTTGATGGACAATAGAAGCCTGCCAGAGAGGCTTGGACGGACTCTGGGTATTTCCCGTGTGATTGCATAAAATGGGTGTTAGGAGACTGATTCTTGTTATTTTGCTGGCATTATTTTAAAGTAGTATTCTGTTTAGTAAAAGCAGAATAAGTCCATTCTCTGTGGAAGAGTATCCCTTTTCACCTCAGAGCATTGATGAGGATCACCACTGTTTCACCTGACCATATAATAAGTTACTGAAATGCATAGGAGCCATAAAAATGTTACTAGATAGTTTTAGGATTTGCTTTCTGCTTAGAGTTGTGAAAATGATAATTTTGTTTGTAATAGTGGTCATTACTTTCTCCTGTTGTCTATATGTTCTTAATAACGTGTTTTCTAGTATTTTTAAGCATGACGTTGTCTTTTGTGGGTTGGATTGTTTTTGCTACCCAATTGACATCTGTACCCACCTCCCAACCTATGTCTACTACTACTTCTTTGCATTCTTTCCATACTTTACCTGAACATGAACTGGTTAGGAGGTCAGAGTTGCTAATAATTCCTTTGTACAGCTTCTGCATCAACACCAGTTAGTAATGAACACCACTAATTGTTGGGTGTGTGGTCTTATGCCACATACTACAGATAGAGGTATTCCCTATTTGGTTCTGCCATTCAGTTACAATGGTCTGTACGGGCATATCAGACGATGTTTATTTATGCCAACACAGTTTATCTCTTGCGTTCCATGAAAGATAACTCGAGTAATAATGCCTTAGTGAAGGGAATAACGGATAATATTGACATCGATTCAGATACAGACTGAGTAATTGCCTATGTAAGGGCAAAAGGAGGGTCTGAGGTTCTGTGAATTCTGAACCCTTGGGTTCCATTTTGTGTATGGCAGCCATTTTGTGGTTGCCCTCACATAGGCCGATGATTGTGGCTGAACTAGTCTTTTAAGGACATGTACACCTTAGCTCGAGTTCGTGCTGACTCCTGTTTGACCTGAGTGAACTGACCCTGTTGCCTGAAGCTGACATTGTTGAACCAGTTCCTGCCCTTTAGCTGATCAATATTAAAGATCAGAGCACAGGACATCATAAAGTTTTACTGCACACAAACATGCCTTATCCTACTTCTATCTGTTTCTGTTTCTTCTTTTATGGTCTCTTTACGATATGGGTTGTGGTCCTTTTTATTATGGGTTTGTCCGGCTTGTCTAAAGAAGAATGTTGGGTTTGTTCAATATTTTGCATGCTTGCAAAAGCAAGGACTGCCCCTTACTTTTATGCTGGGTTTTTAACCCTGAGCATATATAAGGCCTCTGTTCTCTGTACTCCTCAGACTGCCTCATTCAGTTGCTAAGGCTTCTGGGTGACGTAGCCTCACTTATTTAAGTTTAATAAAGATGTCTTTTCATATTTCAGCTTCTGTGCCAAGTTCTTTTTTCTATTAGTAAGTATTCCCTGAGAATGAAGATTTCATTTCTTCAGCACCAATGCTTACACAGACGAAAGTTGCCCGTTGGATAACTGCAAGATCAACAGCAGCTCCAGCCCTGTGGGAGGCACATTCAGGGACCAGGATCAGCTCGTTGAAGGTCCGCCTCCCGGCACTGTGTGGCTGATGATCCTCAAAGCCTTCACCAGGTACAGGTACAGGGACAAGGCAAGGGTTGAGGCCTAGCTGCAGCTACTGCTGACCCCCGTGTCTTTAGCTGAATGAGAGAACCCAATACCAGAGGACTAGGGTCTGTGGATAGCCAGAGGTCACGGTGCAAGAACTGAGGTCAGCCCACGCCAACATAACATCCAGCTGGAGACCGTCTGTTGGGTCCCTCTTGAGGGCCCTCCTCCGGCTCTTCATGTCTCCTGGTGCCAGGTAGGTCTGTGGACAATCTCTTGATGGAGAGGGCTTTGTGTACCCCGGGTGTCAGATGGGTCAATGGACAATATCTGAAACAGAAGGCTGGTGGATCTGTGGCAGCCGGGGCCGGCATGCTTGTGGGAGTGAGCGGTGGCGCGGGTGTTTGTGGGTGGGGAATAAAAAAAGAAAAATAAAGCGTACTAACTGCTGGGTACCGCGCCGCCTCCGCTCCTGGCTGGTGTAATGGTGCAGTCGGCTCCCGCGTGTATTCCTACTGATTTCCTGCAGGAACAGGAAGAAGCCAGCAGACAGGCTCCCTCCCCTACCCTTAGCCAATCACAAGGCTGCAATGGCAGCAATGTGATTGGTGTGGCGCCTTGATGCCCATTGGGCTGAGTTCTGCGCGTTATAAATTTGCTTTCATTTCATTTCAGCGGAGAGTGCCCCACCCGGGTGCTTGTTGGGTTGCCATTTTCTCTATGTAGGCTGTACACAGCCTACATGGAGAAAAAGAGAGTGTGCGCATGAGTGGGCTTGGCGGCTCTAGGTCGACCAAACAGTCAGTACCGACAACAGTGGAAAAGCCACTCCACCCCTGCCCTCGAACAGGACCGCCTACCTGCCCAGCCCCAATCAGGCACTTCTGCTTTCTTGCAGTGTGAGAAGTAGAAACACAAAATTGTAGTTTTACCATTTTATGTTTCTGCTTCTCGCACGGCGAGAAAGCAGTGGGGCGACGCCCCTATGGAGGAGCCGCCACTGCCTGCACAGCTGCTGCCCTAGCTATACCTGTCATATGAAGGAGAGAAGCATGCCCTGTTTCTGTGCAAGGTGTACCTCCTCTATGAAGAAGGGAGCTGTTCACTGTTGCTGTCCAATCTTAAGAAAAAATACAAATGTTATATGGCTATATTCAAAGTAGTTAGATGAAATGCCATAGGAACCATGGACTTGCACAAAATTTGATATGAGATACATTAATTCTTGAGGAAGGCTTCTCACTTCATCAAGACAATATTTCAGTGCTGAAAGATGTTGACAGAAAAGATAATCAGGGATTGTTGCATGATTCACCTCTTGTCAAAGTTGTTGTAAGGCAATACCAGTAAAAAACACTTTTCGCTCACCCACTCAATTCTAACATAATCTAACAATTTAACAAAGGGTGAACATACATTTCGACATGAGGGGGCATAATCTCACCCAAACTAGGGAACTAATAGACTTTCCAATCACTTAACTGTAGTGCTCTTGGATGTTTGCAGTTCTAGATGTGGAACCCCTGATGTAGCATACCACTAGGTATATGAAGTTTCATCATCATAAAGGAGTACATGAATAAATGGTAGGTTCATAAACGGTTTGCTGTTTGTTCTAGGACTTTTGTACTTCTATGTTTATGCCTGATTATGGAGAGCATACAACAGTCCTTTAAACCCTCTGACTCCCTCTTAAGTATTTTTGTAATTTGTGTTGAACCTGCCCTTGTATGTGAGAGAATGGTATGATGTTCCTCCTCCTATTGCCACCTGTCCTTTACTTAAGGTCATGTTGTCCCTTTTGTTGTGTTGAAATAAAAGTTTTTGTAAACACCTACTGCCCATTCTGGCATTATAGCTGGCATTGCTTTGCTCCATGTTACATATATCACAATTCTAGCATTTTAACCAGCTTCACTTTTAACCCATATTGAAAGAGTTAAGAAAAACCACAAGCCCCACAGTGCAGGATGCTTTTGCTGAAAAGCCAGGAATGACTGTTGGTATCAAAATTCATACTGCCAAGAAGCAGGCTTCTGAAACGTGAAGTAAAATTTCGTTCCAGAAGTCCTGCCTTTTTAAATGTAGGCAATCACAAGTTAAAGAGCCCTGAGGATGAGAAGGCTAAGAGGGGCTTTCAAATGCAAATGCAAGCATGTCATTGCTAATGAGCTAACATGAACATTCCAGGGAAATATAAACTAAATGCTAAATAAGTGTTATTTATGAAAACAATGTGAGCAGCAACGGGTGAACCTGGACTAAGAGATATTGAGAAAGGAAGGAAAGGTGAGGGTGCCCCTCTTTTAGAGCCCGTTATCGGCCTGAAGTCTGGTGTGATTTAGATGGCGTTCATCTAACGCCAGTGTGATGTGTCTTACCCAAGGCCACTGGAATTATGCGATAGGAGAGGGACAAATTATGCAGCAGGGTAGAGGAAATTATGTTGCAAGAAAAGACAAATTATGTGGCCTAATGTGCCATATTTTGTAACTGTATTACTCCATTATTTTGTCATTTTTAAACTTGGTAACACTGTCTGGGCATTGGTTGCACCTCATCAGTACCAGTTTAGCACCCAAATATAGCAAAAACAAACAGAAAGTTGACCAGTCCAGCTTTTCAAAAGACCTACCACTGAGCGGCAACACATGTCGCTGCATTTCTAGGTATGCCAGACGTGGGTGCTGTGCTCACTATGCCACTGGAGTCAAGCTATCCTGGCCGATGATGGCTGATAGCCAGAAACCGGTCCTAGGATGCTTGATTCCGGTCCAGGGAACACATGGCTTGGCAGTCCGGGCTGGACTGTTCCCATGAGGCACAGGGTCAAGACTGATTTGCATATGACCATGTCTGAACTGGGGTGGTGTGGTGAGCAAAATAACGATGGATTAAACCCAGATATGTGACTGGGGGTGATTGTTTTGCCAATGTGCAATATTCCGTCCATCATCTTGTGTGTTTTTCTGTTCACCCTATGTGTGAAGGGAATGCCTGGACGTGGGTCCCGTGCTCACTACGCCACTGGAGTCAAGCTATCCTGGCTGATGACGGCTTATAGCCAGAAACCGGTCCTAGGGTGCTTGATTCCGGTCCAGGGAAGACATGGCTTAGCAGTTCGGGCTGGACTGTTGCCATGAGGCACAGGGTCAAGACTGATTTGCATATGGCCATGTCTGAACTGGGGTGGTGTGGTGAGAAAAGTAACAATGGATTAAACCCAGATCTGTGACTGAGGGTGAATGTTTTGCCAAAGTGTTACATTCCGTCCATAATCCTGTGTGTTTTGCTGTTCGCCCTATGTGGGAAGGGTATGCCTAGACGTGGGTCCCGTGCTCACTACACCACTGGAGTTAAGCTATATAAAATTGTATGCAGATGATATTGCCCTTTTTATAGATTCTAAACCCTCTAGTCAACGGAGGATCTTAAAAATCTTCTCTGATTTTCAAAAGCTAGGGGGTTATAAAATTAATGTAAACAAAACGGAAATTATTCTGGTGAACTGCACTATAGACACTTTAGCTCCGGAATTCAGGCGGATATATAACACAAATCCAAAAAGATATCTTGGAATATTTGTATCAGATAGCCTAGACGACCTTTTTGCACTAAATTTTTTACCTTTACTAAAAAAAGTGGGCTCACTTTTAGACCGGTGGAATTTGTTACCCCTGTCTATTATAGGGCGTGCATCGCTAATTCGTATGTCGGTATTACCCCTTTTTAATTTCCTTTTTTGTGCAATTCCCTGCGCAATCCAGGCCTCTTATTTTAAAAAAGTAGAAGCGCTGATTTCTTCTTTCCTATGGGCAAAAAAATCTTCCAGACTTGCACTGAGCACTTTGTATTTATCATTTACACAAGGAGGGCTGTCCCTCCCAAATATTAGAGAGTATTATTTTGCGTCTTTTGCACATTATAGTCACAGGTTTTCTGTTTTAGATCTCCATGAGTCGGATGATTTTTTTTATCAAAAGGATGCTGTTGGAATTGAAAATTTATGACCCAGTGAGAATCACTAAAGATCCAAAAAAAGTACGTTATAAATCCCTGCAGTGGATCTTTAAGGTGAAAACTCAGTTTTTTAAATTCTATGGATTACCTAATTTTAGCAGCAAGACAGATTTAATGAATTTTAGCTTGGGAGACGCTGGATGTATGGACAAATATATATTAACTATCTGGAAGGAGAATGGCTTTGAGAAAATTTAAGACTTCCTCTTGGGCAACAGATGGAAATCCTGGGATGAAATCAATAGTCAGTTAATCCATTCGCACTGCATGCTGAACTGGTCCTTCATCAGGATATATCCAAAACTTAGAGAACTCACTATAGGAAATCTATTCATGAAAGAAAATATTTCCACTATCCTTAACAACAAAACACAAAAGAAAATGAGTATTTGGATTAAAACACTAAGAGAAGGCAAAGATCAGGACCTCTACAGCAAGATTATTGAAAGATGGAAAAAGAGGGAAGATATTACAATTAATCAACAGGTATGGGACAAAATAAATAAGTTTAATAAAACCATTTTTCGAGGAGCAAATTTTAAACGTATGCAATTTTTTAACAAATGGTTGATATATAGAACTCCGTCCTTTTTGCATAATATCTTCCCCCAAGTAGCTGACAAATGTTTCCGATGTGAAGGAAAAGGCACGTGGAAACACATTGTTTGGGAATGCCCCAAAATCCAGGTATTATGGAAGGAAATAGAAAAATATCTCTCAATTGTCCTTAAAACTAATATTGTCCTTGATGAATTGACTTCCGTCCTAGGTTGCTCTCCTATCCACACTCAACACGATGAGTCCCTTTTTATAGCTTCTTTAATAGCTAAATCCCTTATATTACAGTCCTGGAAAACAGACCTTGTCCCATCTTTCCAAGCATGGAAGATAACATTACTTCGAATCCAGGATAGGGAAAGAACATACGCTTTAAGATCAGGGGCTCTGAAAAAATATGAGAAATTTTGGAGTGGGTTTGATCCTTAAATTTGCCTTGCTACTATTTATTCGGATTTAAAATTGGTTTATTAGGTTTGTTATGTATATGCACGATGCACTTTATAAATCTAGCTATGAAAAACTAACTGAGAAATTTCAAAGGGAATTTAAAGTTCCTATATTTTTTTTTTTAACTCTAACAAAATCTTTTGAATATTAGTGAAAGTCTATTGCCTGTTTGCTCTTACACAATTTTGCACTTTATAATTTAAATGTTATAACTAAAAACTGTATGGTTGTTTTTAATATTCTTTTCTTCTAGACTGTATTAATTGGATCTCAAATATGTCATGTCTCTTGTACTGTATTGTATTGTTATATATGAACTCTCAATAAAAAAAAAAAAAGAAAAAAAAAAAAGGAGTTAAGCTATCCTGGCTGATAGCCAGAAACCGGTCCTAGGATGCTTGATTCAGGTCCAGGGAAGACATGGCTTGACAGTTTGGGCTGGACTGTTCCCATGAGGCACAGGGTCAAGACTGATTTGCTTATGGCCATGGCTGAAATGGGGTGGGGTGGTGAGCAAAATAGCGATGGACTAAACCCAGATCTGTGACTGGGGTTGAATGTTTTGCCAATGTGCAACATTCCGTCCATCATCTTGTGTGTTTTGCTGCATTTCTAGTAACATTTGTACCATTTGAGCTAGAAACAAATACATTTGAGGGGGTAAAATCTGCAGATTATGTAGCAGATAATGGATTATGTGACAAATGCGCCAAATCTATAATTATGTGAAGTTTGCTGAGGCTGCACAATATCAAAATTTCAGTGGCCTTGGCCTTGGCCTTACCCAAACAAGTGCAGCACATGCTGCCGATGCTGTCCACGAGGGACACGTGTGAACAGTAGAACTTTTAGAGTAGAAATTGTTTTCTGCCAAGCCACCTCTCCCCCACATGCGAGTGAAAGATTTTAAATTCAGGTCCACCAGCCAAGCACTTAGAGTCAGGGGGAGGGGTTGTGAACATCCAGGAGCTAGTCTTTTTTAATCAGCAATATATTCTTGTCAAACCAATTTTACTTTGCCCCCCCCCCTCGCAAAATTTAAGTGTATGGATGATTGGTTATGGGAAGTGTAGAGCAGGAGTTATTGAATCAGCAGTATTTTCATATTAAAGACATTTTGTGTCCCACCTCCAAATGTTAGTGTAAGGAGGGGGGACAATTATGAAATCAACAGTATTTACATGTTAAAGGTAATAAAAAGTAGGACATAGTATTTTTATGTCAAATCTATTTTAAGTTGCTTCTTCCCCCCTGGGTCAAGAAGAGAAGTTATGGGAAGTAAGGAGCAGGACTTATTGAATCAACAGTATTTTTATATCATAGCTATTTTAGTCCCCTGCTCCACACATAAGTTACTGTCAGGAGGAGAGGAGGCAAAAGTCACAGAAATGATGGACGGAATGCGGAACAATTCAAACATTCTCCCCCAAGTCAAGAGATCTTGGTTAAATTCATTGTTCTTTTGCTCACCATGCCACCCCAGTTTAGACCCAGCCATATGCAATTCAGTAGTTACCCTGCTCTTCATGGGAACAATACAGCCCGAACTGCCATTGATGGACGGAATGCGGAAAAAATCAAACATTCTCTCCCAGTCAAGAGAAATGGAATGGCATGGTGTGCAAAACAAATTTGATTTAGGGCCAGATCTCTGTACTTGGGTGAATGTTTGACAGTGTTGTAGCATTCCATCCATCAGTTGTTCTTTTTGCAGTTGTTGCCCTAAGTTCGCCGGTTATGCCCAGACGTGCGTACTATGCTCACCTCACTGGAATCAAGCTAGCCTGGCTGATGATGGGTGATACCCTGAAGCCGATAACCGGATTCTTGTTTCCACTCCAGGGAGGACCTGGGCTGGCAGTTTGGGCTGAACTGTTCCCTGGGGAGCAGGGTCGAGGCTGATTGGCATATGGCTGGGTCTAAACTGGAATAGCATGGTGTGCAACTAATTGATGGATTTAGGCCCAGATCTCTGTACTGGTGGTGAATGTTTTACATTGTTTCAGCATTCCGTCCAACAATTGTTCTTTTGGAAAGAGGAGGGGAGCCAGGCTGGAGGGAGCAAAAATAATAAAATCAACAGTATTTTTATGCTAAAGCTAATAAAATATAGGAAACAATATTTGTTTCCTATGAAATATAACTTGACAATGACTGAACCAAGAAGAAACCACATCTGAAGTATTTCAGAGCTGTACAAACTATATCTAAATGACCTTTATTCACTTGTTAGGTCTGGCCTGGAGACAATTTTAGCTGTCTTGACACCCTAGTGTAATTAAAAAAAAATCCTAGATTAAAAAAAAATGGGAAAATGCATAAATCTATGGATCCTTAGTGGGGATTTGTGTTAGCCCTCTTCATCCTTTGGTATATTCAACTGTATTCACATTTTTCTTTTGCCCATCACAACGAGCACGATAGGGCAATGGGTCCGCATATTGCAGCCATTAACTCTCTTGTACTGTGAGAGATGGCATTTTGCCTGATTAAATGTTCACATATGCTTAAAATAGGTGCCACTCAATGCCAGGTTGTTTGCACCGTACTATACAAATGCTTTTCTATTTCCATGATCATTTCTTATTTTTGAACATTCTTGTGTGTTTAAACTGTGTCTTCAGGTTACAGCTACTCTTACCCAATAGTATCTTGTTTTTGTGTCAATGAAAATAATAATTTCCTGTGTTGTACTTTAAAACTGAAATGTCTTTCTGTACCTCTTCTTCTACGTACATCTGTCGCTAGGAAGCATCCATACTGTCCTATTCAAATTAAATGAAATGGTTATTTTCTAATGTGATATTTTTATTGCAAGTGTACAGCCTTCAAGTTTAGGCAGTAGCTTGTTTCAGTCCGACAACATTACTAACAACAGTAATGAATGGTTTAGTATACATATTCGTGGAAGCCCACACTTCATCTGCCAAAGAAAAGTAGGGCATATTTACTAAGAAGTGATGGAGTGCTGTTTTAGCCTTGCTGGCTTAACGCAGCATTCCGCCACTTCTGAAACGTAGGGCAGCACCATATTTACAACAACAATATGGTGCACCCCTGCGTTTCCAACTGCACTGGCGCTAAATGTAGCAGCCTAGTGGCAACGCAAAGACCCTTGCACCATTGTGCAATGGTATCTGCAATGAGGGAAAGATTTTGTATGTGCAGGAAGGTCTGCCTTCCTACACATAAACAATCTTTAAATGTTGTTTTGTAACTTCTATGTGTGCTGCTTAATGCAGCACACACAGAAACTGCAAAATGTTTTTTTTAATGATTGTTTATGTGCAGGAAGGGACATCAATGGTGTTTTGCTGTTTCTATGTGTGTTGCACAACCCAGCACACATGGAAACAGAGCTTTATATCCTTAAGATAAATTTGGTGAGAGTTCAACATTTCTCATAGCTGCTCTCTTAGGGCTGCACAGCCTTTACCTTTTTCCATAATTATTCAAGGACCCCTGGCAGCACAGGGACGCAAACCAACTAATAAGTCACTGCTTCACCTTTGTAGGTTCCTCCTTTTAACTATTAGCACAATTTCAAAATTATTCATAGGCCTCAGTTAGTTTGTTACGGCAAGATCATCACAATGTACAACTGTTCTTATGGATTATAGCTATGTCCCAACTCGTCACGCTACCTAAACAGTGGTACGAACTCTTTGCAATGAGCACGGTCGGGTTCTCTTCACAATATGTATATCACCCAACTTACCATACCTACATTTTAATTGTAAATTGTGCTCCTTTTTTCTAGTTTTACAAACCATCCTTAGCTGTTCCCTTTTGACGAACCGTTGCAGGCATAAAAAGGGTAGGCTCAGTTGCACTACTGTCTCCTGTCTCACTTTGCATGCATCAGGTGGTAAATGGTTTCTGCCTTTTTCCACAGTTTTGGGTTCTTCCTATGGGTCAGCTCCCCGGATGTTGCTCAATGGGACACACTATTGCTGTCTTCGAGCTTCAGCTACTTTTTCATGGTCTGTATCGGTTATGGTTTCTCTTCCTTAAGAAAACGTCACTCTATAGCACGTCTTTTTACCTTTTCTATAATACATTCTAAACTACTATCACCGCTCTCCTCCTTCATCTTAGACACAAAATTGTGTTCATTACAATACTTGCATATGTATTACACAGCCCTGAACAAATCTATGAGGCAAAACACGTGTCAGATGTATCCATACCTACCAAAGTTGTTTACTACTGTACTAACAACTCAGTGCCTTCTGTGACATTGCTGATTCTGTCTCTCAAACAGACTTTATTGCATATGCTTTTATAGCAAAAGTTAACTCTTGTAGAATTAGAAGTATAAACCTATGTAATCATAGTAACATAACAAGTACTGCATCTGGAAACTGTAATAAATTGGACCTTCGGCTCACTTTATCTGTAATGGTCTGTTCACTTAATGCTTAATATCACAAATGCATATAGTTATTCTTCTGGTGTCCTCCAGACTGTTTTCTAATTACAGTGAGAGAAGCATTCTGCCCCATTCAAGTTACACCTTCTAGTAGCAGAGGCGGGGTCTTATGGAGCAACCCTACTACATTTTCTACTAAACTTGTGCCATTGCCAATTTGATGACCGTCTTGAAAATACCAGGGACAGCGGAGACACCTTCATTGCTTGGGCAGTAGAGTTGGGTGCCCCTCTGGGATTGAAGAGATGTGCCTCAGAGTGATCCCCTGGTGCCTTGCTGCACTGCCCTGAGCGCGGCCTCTGCACTCCTTTTAGGTTAGGTGCGCTCTGACTTTTATTAGGGTCCAGGCCTGTCCGGGTGTGGCCCTGGGCTGATGTGCCGCGGCTGGCCCGGCTTCTCAGACTCCGCTGCAGCCCTTGAACTCAACAACATTTCCACGAGGTGGACACTCACCTTTGTGGCTTCAAAAGACCACCTCTGATTCCATAGTTCCCCTTGTCCTGTAAGGGGGAGAATCGCCCTTCCAACTGCTTAGTGTCCCATTCTCGATCCTATACGGCCCCACCATAGCCAGCATGGCAGGACCTGGCCTGACCGCTACTGGGGAAAACTATTATACTCTTTTTTATCCTCCCAACCTCTCCAAAACCGCTGCAAAATCACTCAAGCACTCAATCCTGAAATCCTACCCTAAGACCTTGATCTCTGATCAACGATACAGCGCTGACAATGGCACAGTCATAAACAACCTCATTTTCTATTCCAGAAGAACATCTTCATGGTGCAAAACCATTGCGCATCTCCTCAATTTACATGGAATCAGGAACATACTGTACGGGACCAAGCTCACGATAGCGCCCTCCGCAATCTTGCGAGCTGACCTTACCATCACCCTTTACAAAAACAGCATTGTCCTGATCCAAGCTACAACCAGAAACCTCAATAAATTTGCGGACCATTTTTACCCTCCTCAAAAACCATGTGCACAACACCTGCAGGCTAACAAATACTCGCCCTGACGTCCCCCCGATTAGAGTGCCCAGCCACCCTCAAACCACCCCCCCTAAGGGCTCACATTTCAGATCAACCTGACCCCTTTATCACCCCACCTGGGCTTACCAACAGAATCGTTACCAGTCTTCTGGTCTTCTCCCTGCCAGCTTCTCCCTCTGACCATGAGTATGAAACTCTTCCATCGGCCTATGACAGAAGTCGAACTGGGCCTACCAACAGAATCATTCCAGACCTTTGGTCTTCTCCCCGCCAGCTGCTCCCTCTGACTTTGAGTCAGAAATTCATCCATTGGACTATGACACAAGTCGACCTGGGCTTATCAACAGAAACCTTCACAGACCTTTGGTCTCTTCCTCGCCAGCTCATCCCTCTGACTTTGAGTCGGAAAATCCTCCATTGGCCTACGACACAAGTCGACCCAACCCCTCTACCCTACCACCAACGCATGTCAACAGAACCGCTACCAAAACTCTTGCCTTCAAGCACCTCCCTCCTTTATGGATATCGAAACTCTGCACTACAGAGAAGCTAAATTAACGCAGAGCATCCATACATCTATTCTGGATCTAAAGAACCTCCTTCACCTCACTTAACTCGCGTTCTCTAAGCTCAAGCCTCCATGGAACCTCATCCCCCTCCCTATCACAGAGCCCCCACTCACTCACTACCGCTATCCCTGAGACACCTTCTCCCTCGCAAGCAACCATGCCACCTCTCGGAGTAAGAAATTGTAGCTCTCCTCCTCTCCTACAACTCTACCCTTGCCACCCCGAGTCTGCCAGACCTGACAGAAGAGGAAATTCTAGCCATCCTCCTTTCCCACAACTCTGCCCCAGCAACCCCAAATCCACGAGAGGTGAATGTCGAACATAACATACGCATGCTCGCAATCAACCCCAACAGATCAGCTAACCTCCGCAACAGAAGTGTGGTTGATAGCAACCTAGCGCCAGTATTCCTGTCCGCCCCATCGAACGACACTCTCTCTGACCCCCCATTGTCTGGCCTCCTAATTAACTGCCGCTCTGCAGTTAAGCATGCCGCCGATATCGCATATCTCATACTGAGCCAAAACCTTGACTTAGCAATCTTGACTGAATCATGGCTCAACGAATCCTCATCTCCATGTCTGGACCTCCTAGTCCCTCCCAACTACAACATTGCAAGGCTGGATAGGCAATTTAGTAAAAAAGGGGGAGGCATAGCCTGCATTTCATGCTCTAACCTCCTTGTCACGGAACTCCTGGCAGATACCACAGACTCCTGTGAATACCTCGTACTATCCATATGCAGCCACACCACCCTACTGTGCAATCTGCACATCTTTTACTACCCCCAGGCACAAATGACACCTTTCCTGACCACCTCATGGAACTCATCACAGCCAAGGTTTCCTCCAACTCCAAAGACATTTTCCTTGGGGATTTAAACCTGCACTGGAATGACCCCAAGAATCCTCATGTCAAAGCCATCAAAGGTCTCCTGGCCAACCAAGCCTAACTCAAGTCTGCTCGCTCCCTACACACTCGAAAGGGGCCACTCTAGACTGGATCATCGCTTACAAATCAACAGTCAAGCTTATCGCTATAGACCCTTGTGACTGGTCTTACCACCATACTATCACTTTCCTACTACCTGGCACCCTCAAGACAAGAGCACTGTGACAGGTGATTCCTAAACGCTGGGTTAGAGACACCAAGAACCTTGATGCCAGAGACCTGGCAGCTCGTTGAAAGTTGGACCTCCTCTCCCCCCCATATCACAACGATCAGTGACATCAATGATCATTACTCTGTGGCTATAACTAACATTCTTGATGGCCTTGCCCCACTAAAACTAAAAAGATCCCAAATGAAAAAGACAGAAACCCTTGGCTCAATGGGTCCCTCAACAGCGAGAGGAGATCCCTCCGGCAGTCAGAAAAAACCTGGAGATGGTACCCCTCAGCCACACATCTAAAACTCCTACGCCAAGCTAGAAATGCCTACAAAAGAAACATCCTCAACTCAAAAAAAGAATTCTTCAGATCTGAACTGGGGAACGTCAAGAACAGACCCCGCAAACTCTTCAAACTGGTCAAACACCAATCAAACAAACTGGCCAAAACATCGAAAGAAACCCCCAAGTCACTTATTTCATTGGAGGAATTCTCCTTTTTCTCTGACAAAATCACAGCCTTAGGTAACTAACTTAGATCCACTACTTATTCGCAACCCCTTCTGGATCAGCCTCCTCCCTCCATGCTGCCTCCACAGGCTTCACCCAGTTCGGTCTGGACTGTTCCCATGGGGCTCAGGGTCAAGACTAATTTGCATGTGGCTGGGTCTAAACTGGGGTGGCGTAGTGGGCAAAATAATGATGGATTTAACCCAGATCTTTTGACTGGGGGATTATATTTGCATTGTCAGTATTCTGTCCATCATTTGTTTGCTGTAACACTTTTTGCCCTAAGTGGAATGGGTATGCCCAGACGTGGGTCTCTTGCTCACTGTGCCACTGGATTCAAGCTAGCCTGGCTGAAGAAGGGTGACATACCCTGAAACCAGTCCCAGGATGCTTGTTTCCGGTCCAGAGCCTGGCAGTTCGGTCTGGACTGTTCCCATGGGGCTGAGGGTCAGGACTGATTTGCATATGGCTGGGTCCAAACTGGGGTGGCATAGTGGGCAAAAGAACGATGGATTTAACCCAGATCTTTTGACTGGGGAGAATGTTTGCATATTCAGCATTATGTCCATCATTTGTTTGCTGTATCACCCAAAAACCAAGCACACTGGACGACTTCAAAATCTATGACGAACACTCCATCTTGAAAATCCTTTCCACCTTAAACCTGAACCACTTTAATGACCCACTCCCCTCTAACTGCCTAGCTGCTGCCACCCAATCTATCATTCCTAGCTGGACTGCAATAATTAATGCCTACCTTCTTCAGGGATCCATACCCGACTTTCTGAAAGCCGGCCAAGGCCTCCCCATTCTAAAAATACTGTCGCTGGATCTTGCCTCCCCTGACAACTTTAGACCTATTTCTAACATCCCACTCTTAGCTAAAGTTCTGGAGAAGTGCGTGAACCAGCAGCTGAGCCAGCACATCACAAATTTCCACCTACTAGATGACTTCCAGTCTGGCTTCAGGCCTGGGCACAGCACCAAAACCACCATTCTCTACATCGTGGATTATGCCCTCAAAGCCCTTGACCAAGGCAAAACCTGTCTCCTAATCCTCCCAGATCTTTCCTCTACCTTCGACAAGGTCAACCATGAGAAACTACTCAAATGCCTCAAATTCAGGATGGGAATGGATTGCTCTGTTCTTAAATGGCTTAGGTCCTTCCTCCACAACTGGTCACAGAGATTCCTAATTAACGGTAACATGTCTGCTCCCTCCCAGGTCATGGTTGGAGTCCCCCAAGGATCTACCCTGTCCCCACCCTCTTCAACCTTTACCTAGAACTGTTTGCCAAAGTACTACACACCATGAATATTTCTTACCACATGTACGCTGACAACACCCAAATCTACATCAAGATCTCCTCTCTCTATTAGATTCTTTCCCTGAATGAAGCCTTGAAATTGACTGAATTTCTCCTCATTTCCCCACCCAAAACCAACCCTGAGACTCAGGTATGGATTAACGCCATCGCAGCCTTAAATTGCCCTCCGACCATCGTGGACTCAGCCAAATCCCTTGGAATAACCCTGGACTGCAACTTGAACATGCGGGACCACATCAACTCGATGGTCAAATCACCCAGATTCCATATGAGCTTTTTAAGGAAACTGAAACCCTTCCTTGATACTCTCGACCTGAAAATGGCAGTCCAGGCACTAGTCATCTCTAGACTGGAATATGGCTGCTCCACCCTCTTGGGTTTACCCGAGATCTCCCGGCACCTTGCCTGGCCCAATGCGGCCGCCTGGCTACTAACAGGCTCAAGGAAGTTCAACCACATTTCACCACACCTGAAAGCTCTGAACTGGCTTCCTCTACAGGCAAGAATCCAACTAAAAATGGCACGTATCACGCACAAGGCATTATACTCAACCTGCCCTGCATATCTTGCCCAGAAACTCGTGATAACCGGAGGAACCAGAAACTCGCGGTCCACCAGAGTCCTCTTGCTCCAACCTGCACGTTTTAGGAAAAATAAAACTTACAATCTGGCTTTCTTTGGTGCCACACCAAGAATATGGAACTCACTCTTACCCGCCATCAGAAGAATCCCTTCTCTGGTTCGATTAAAAAAGGATGCAAAAACCTTCCTAATGGGCAATTCCTCGCCTACATTTTGCCTTCTATTTCACCCATAGACCTTGCTCTATTTCCTCTCTTATGCATCCCCTGGAGTACACAAACACTATTGTAAATGTAAATTGTACTTTGTCCCTTTTATCCCTTTGTATCCAGACCCCCCCGCCCCCCAAGTATTTTGTATACAACTGCGGATTCCTGTAAAGCGCTCTGATACTCTAAAGCATGGGTACTCAAGCCTTCCCTGGCGGCCCGCCGACCTTCCTTTTTAATGCACCCGTGCATTAAAAAAAAATGTCATCGTGTCTTCAAACACTGCTGGTTGCAGCCGCGCAAGTCTAAGAGACTCTGCTGCTCTGTGGGGGCCGGCCGCCGGGTGATTCCAATGACAGTCACAGTGGAGCTGCAGGGGTCTAAGAAGAGGTTAAATACAGCAAGGCCTCATTACCATACAAATGGTCTTGTGAAGTGCTCGGGTGGGGCTGTGTGTGCCAGGAGGCTGTCTCAGCCCGGGCTGACACACAGCAGGGTGAGGTGAAGAGGGTGACGGAGGTAATGGGACGGAGACAAAGGGAGAGGGAGGGAGGGAAAGAAGACTGTAACACCGGGGCTTGTTCCATTAAATATGAGAGCAGCAGCAAGTGCAGAATCCAGGAACACCGTCTGGTGTTCAAATCCAAAAGGTTTCTGAGTTATGTAGACGCATTCCAAACTTGCCTGTAGTCAGCACATGTTGAAGCGCTGGTGTGTTTTGGTTCGAGTAATTATTAAGTTATTGCTGGCAATTCCTGCAGTGCAGGAGTATTGGGACCACTCAGTCCAATGCAGGTAAGCAATTGAAGGTGCCAAAGTATTGCGGTACTTCAGACAAGCAGCGCTAGTGCTTAGGGCAGTGTCTTTAGAACCCACATTGTTTTAAAAACAGGCAACGTTTCTCAGTCCTGGCGTCGCAATGAACAAGATGCAGGCACTCCCGTTTAAGGGAATTATGGTAATGGCAGCCCCTCACAGATAAATGTGCTGGGGCACTGGGAGGGAGGAAAAGGGGAGGGAGACAGAGGGGGAGGGAAAGGGGGGGAGAGGGAGACCGAGAGAGAGACAGACAGAGGGAGGGAGACAGACAGTGGGAGGGAGAGGGAGGGAGGGAGAGGGAGACAGAGAGTGAGACAGAGGGAGGGTGACAGACAGGAGGGAGACAGCCAGAAAGAGGGAGACAGCCAGAAAGAGGGAGACAGCCAGAAAGAGGGAGACCGCCTGAAAGAGGGAGACCGCCTGAAAGAGGGAGACAGCCAGAGAGAGGGAGACAGCCAGAGAGAGGGAGACAGCCAGAGGGAGGGAGACAGCCAGAGGGAGGCAGACAGACAGTGGGAGGGAGAGGGAGGGAGGGGGAGGGAGAGGGAGACAGAGAGTGAGACAGACAGGAGGGAGACAGCCAGAAAGAGGGAGACAGCCAGAAAGAGGGAGACAGCCTGAAAGAGGGAGACAGCCTGAGAGAGGGAGACAGCCTGAGAGAGGGAGACAGCCTGAGAGAGGGAGACAGCCAGAGAGAGGGAGACAGCCAGAGAGAGGGAGACAGCCAGAGGGAGGGAGACAGCCAGAAAGAGGGAGGGAGACAGAGGCAGGAGGGAGACAGACAGAGGAAGACAGGGAGAAGGAGGGAGATGGGGAGAGGGAGGGAGAGGGAGGGACACAGACAGGAGGGAGACAGCCAGAAAGAGGGAGACAGCCAGAGGGAGGGAGACAGCCAGAAAGAGGGAGACAGCCAGAAAGAGGGAGACAGCCAGAAAGAGGGAGACAGCCAGAAAGAGGGAGACAGCCAGAAAGAGGGAGACAGCCAGAGGGAGGGAGACAGCCAGAAGGGGGGAGACAGCCAGAGGGAGGGAGACAGCCAGAGGGAGGGAGACAGCCAGAGGAAGGGAGACAGCCAGAAAGAGGGAGGGAGACAGAGGCAGGAGGGAGACAGACAGAGGAAGACAGGGAGAAGGAGGGAGACGGGGAGAGGGAGGGAGAGGGAGACAGAGAGTGAGACAGAGGGAGGGTGACAGACAGGAGGGAGACAGCCAGAGGGAGGGAGACAGCCAGAAAGAGGGAGACAGCCAGAAAGAGGGAGACAGCCAGAAAGAGGGAGACAGCCAGAAAGAGGGAGACAGCCAGAAAGAGGGAGACAGCCAGAAAGAGGGAGACAGCCAGAAGGAGGGAGACAGCCAGAGGGAGGGAGACAGCCAGAAGGGGGGAGACAGCCAGAAGGGGGAGACAGCCAGAGGGAGGGAGACAGCCAGAGGGAGGGAGACAGCCAGAGGGAGGGAGACAGCCAGAGGGAGGGAGACAGCCAGAAAGAGGGAGACAGCCAGAAAGAGGGAGACAGCCAGAGGGAGGGAGACAGCCAGAGGGAGGGAGACAGCCAGAGGGAGGGAGACAGCCAGAGGGAGGGAGACAGCCAGAAAAAGGGAGACAGCCAGAAAGAGGGAGACAGCCAGAGGGAGGGAGACAGCCAGAGGGAGGGAGACAGCCAGAGGGAGGGAGACAGCCAGAGGGAGGGAGACAGCCAGAGGGAGGGAGACAGCCAGAGGGAGGGAGACAGCCAGAAAGAGGGAGGGAGACAGAGGCAGGAGGGAGACAGACAGAGGAAGACAGGGAGAAGGAGGGAGACGGGGAGAGGGAGGGAGAGGGAGACAGAGAGGGAGACAGAGAGGGAGACAGAGGGAGGGCGACAGACAGTGGGGGGGGAGACAGAAAGAGGGAGACAGACGTGGGAGACAGACAGTGGAAGACAGATGGAAGGAGACAGACGGAGGGAGAAGGGAGACAGAGGGAGAAGGGAGACAGAGGGAGGGAGAAGGGAGACAGAGGGAGGGAGAAGGGAGACAGAGGGAGGGAGAAGGGAGACAGAGGGAGGGAGAAGGGAGACAGAGGAAGGGAGACAGAGGGAGGGAGACAGAGGGAAGGAGGCAGAGGGAGGGAGGCAGAGGGAGACAGGCAGAGAGAGACAGACAGAGGGAGACAGAGAGGGAGGGAAACAGGGAGGGAGACAGGGAGGGAGGGAGACGGACGGAGGGAGGGAGACGGAGGGAGGGAGAGGGAGACAGAGGGAGTCAGAGGGAGTCAGAGGAAGGGAGGTGGAGACAGAGGAAGGGAGGGGGAGACAGAGGAAGGGAGGGGGAGACAGAGGAAGGGAGGGGGAGACAGAGGAAGGGAGGGGGAGACAGATGGAGTCAGTGGGGGACAGAGGAAGGCAGGGGGAAACAGAGGAAGGGAGAGGGAGACAGAGAGGGAGAGGGATGGAGACAGGGAGTGAGACAGGGAGGGCGACAGAGGGAGGGAGAGAGAGAGAGACAGACAGAGGGAGACAGAGAGGGAGTGAGTGAGACAGAGGGAGAGAGAGGGAGAGAGCTAGAGAGAAGGAGGGAGACAGAGAGAAGGAGGGAGACAGAGAGAGAGAGAGAGAGACAGAGACAGAGAGAGAGAGAGAGAGAGAGAGACCGAGAGAGAGAGATGTGTGTATGCCGGGTCTGGTGGCTCAGTGGACGAAGGCGTCCGCTGCAGGGACCTGTGATCAACCTCATGGTAAGAGTTTTTTTTGTTGCTCTAGCCCCGCCCCCTACCCCACTGACCCCGCCCCACTGGTGCGGCCCTCGGACACAAACCACACTATAATTTTGGCCCCCGAGAGAAAGTTTGTGAGTACCCATGCTCTAAAGGGTCAAGTTTGAGCTCTATAAACCTAAAAAATAAATAAAACCCTTGTACATGCATTTCTGTACACTCTCTTTATCATAGCCTTAATACTAGTCAGGAAGTGCTGGTAACTACGCCCACTACTACCACCTGTAACGCTGAATGAAGCAGCAGTTGGCGCAATGCCTGGTTGCAGGCTAGGCACTGTGCCCAGAGATTGCATTGCACAGCAAAAGGCCATGTGCAGCTCGTTCAATAGGACGAGCCTGGGTGTAGGGACTGGCAATTGGCACCCAGACCAAGCTGCACACGGGCAGAGGCCAGCTACAGCTGGTTCGGTGGGATTGGACTGGGCACAAGCCTGGTCTTTGGTCAGACACTGCATCCAGAGATTGAAACACTAATTCTTCACAGCAGAATGTGGCCAGACTCTGTGCCCACTTCCATGTTCTTGGGCGACACAACCCACTACGCATGTGCAGCAAGGCAATTAACCCCAACATCGTGAGACCACAGAACTGACTGGACAGTGTCTTAGTGGACGGACTGGACAAAACTGAGTGGACATGTTCTTCCGCTGGGACCACTGGGGCATGGGCCAGGGTGTGTGTCTAGTCCGATTCATCCAAAAACATTAGTAAATGCTGATATCACTTGTGATTTCACCAGCGATGCTCTCAATGATATTATTTGAGATGTCATCAGTGGTGTTATTTATGAAACCATCACGGATGTGTAATGTGTGGTGAGGTCATGAGAAGCATAAGGTTGGATGTGACATTTTGTGTAGCTTGCTATAACTCTCTAAATAAAATGTTTAATCGTTATTTAAGAGCGATTTACATCATCTTTTTGTTATTTCAGCGGCATGTTATGATAACAACAAGTCGAAGGTACCAGCGTGAACTCTAGACATCGGTCTCTGCTGCCATCTCCTGGTTATAACGTGGATGTACACACACAAATTTTATTATTCAGTATTAAAATACTCGGGAGCTTCCAATGTATTATCAATACAAATCCATCGACCCAGAGTTATTATGCGTAAGGGTACGTTTGTGCTTTTAAGTACATATAATGTATATCGTGGCCTTTACAGTTTGAAAATGTATGCAAATTTAATTTGAAAATGTATGCAAATCTAACCAAGCCTTTCGAAATGGGTTAAATGTGAGTAGCAAACATCTACCACCCTCGGCTGCAACCTATGGGACACACACTGGGGCATGTTTACAAGCCCCTATCGCCACAGGAACGTCATTTGTAAAGACGTACCTGTGGCAATACGGGCTTCGCCTTATTTACAAGGCAGTGCTAGCGCTGCCTTGTAAATAAGGCAACCTTAGCGTGAAAGCGGTGGGCAGTGGGTGTTGCGGTGGGCGTTCCACCACAAAACCCCATTGATTTTGACGCTGCCCCCTATTTACAAGGGTGGCGTAAATAGGAGGCAGCGCCAAAATTAAGACCAAAAAAACCTGGTCTTAACATGGCGAAACGAGGAGAAATGCTTTATTTCTCCTCGTGTTTGATGTTTCTATGTGTGTTGCATTTTGCAGCACACATAAAAACAGCAAAATGCCATGCATGATTGTTTATGTGCAGGAAATATTATTTAAAATGACGAGTTGCAACTTCTATGTGTGCTGCATTTGTGCTGCATAGAAGTTACAAATCGCCATTTAAGATTGTTTATGTGGAGGAAGGGACGCCTTCCTACACATAAACAATCATTCCCCCCAAAACAGGCACCCTTGCACTATGGTGCAAGGGTGCTTGCGTTGGGGCTAGGCAGCTGAAATTAGCGCCAGCTTAGGGGGAAACATAGGGCTGCACCTTATTGTGGTAAATATGGTGCAGCCCTGTATTTCAGAAGTGATGGAGTGCGGCGTTAAGCCAAGGAGGCTAACGCTACACTCCGTCACTTCTTTGTAAATATGCCCCACAGTTCTATGGTTGATGTGTGCTGAGCTACACTAGAGATAGGCCCAATGACGGTCTCTTACAAAGTAGTTTGCATTGTCCCGAGAAGATGACTTGCATACGAAAAATCATGGGAACTGTGATCCTGAGTCCTGGGGTGATGGAGTTTGTGAGTGCGGCCAGAGATGCAGCTAAAAATAACAAAATATTCTCTAGCTTTTTTGTTGGCCTTTCCCCTTCAGGAAAATACATATAATATATAACGTACATACCTTAAATGAAAAATAAATGCAAGTTCAAGAGATCAGTGTGAAAGGCTCTCTTCTATGCTATGAAATCTTATTTGGTTAATGCAGACCGCAAATGTCTCTGTGTGTAACAGGACAGAGACCGAATTGAATCCTGGTTGGTGCATAGGAGAATAGGTGCGTGCGAATATAGTGCACCGAGGTTTCAGCCTATAACTGAAATCACTGTGAATATGCTAGTCATTATTTTTACATTGTTTTGATACATTTATACAAAGCATTTAACAGTTGTAAATGCTCCAATTTATCAATTGTGACTGTTAAAATGTTTTTTCTTATGTGCTAATCCATTTTTATGAGTCCGGCCTATTTTGAGAATCCCATCTGCCTGGCCGAGATTTCTGTACTGTGAGGGCAGCTGCCACAGAGGGACTCACTTCAGAACACTGCAGGTTTGCTGAGCAGGTGCCATTATTAAAGGGCAACTTGGCAAATCTCTTTGTATTGAAAAAAATAAATGCTCAAAGTGGGAGTCAAAACAAATATAGATGGATTGACATGTAAGGAGTTTTCGCTTAGTGTGTGGGGGGTCATTCTACATTTTCCCTGCCTGTATCCACCTTCCCTTTGCAGAATTATGTTCCCTCTCTTTTGTTACTTCTTCTATTAGGAAACATAAGATGCAGTTTTTATTCACCTGTGCAAAACAAAGGATCATTCTATGTCTAGGATGACTCTTAAAATTCACCTATTGAAGAGATTATTTTCACATCTTTTCTGCTTTTGTTAGTCAGTTCAGTGCCAGCATCCCTTTGGGCAAGTATCGCGATTTATAAATAACAACTCAACTCATATGCATTTAAGGTCTTCACTAGATATAGTGGGTGCCTTCAGGCACTAAATGCAGGGCTAGTGGCAATTTTAGAGGAAATTGAGCAGAAATATGGGCTATGGCTCTCGCCCTTTGGTGATGAAGCACTGTCACCCGACATATAACTCAGGTGTCTGATGCCTTACTTATGCGCAAACTCCGCTGTGTGAAGTCTGAACATATCATTTATAGCTAACTGGAGGCAAACCTCTGCTGCCTAAAGCAAACACCTGGGGCCTTATTTATGAAGGCCTTGCACCACCGGTGCGTCACTTTTAACATAGGAAAAAGTGACGCATCGGTGGCGCAAGGCCTTCATAATTAAGGCCCCTGGTACTTAATTTGAGCTGGTAATTTCTGGGGCTGAGCACCAGCACTTAGTTGTCAACACCGGTGCTTGTGACAGTCTGCCACAAGGTGGCACTGTCAGGGTAATTTAGAGATAACCATAGCAAAAGTCAATTATTAATTCAATATACATTAAAAATGACTATTACCTGCAGTTCAACCATTCGTATAGCTTTGGGGGACTGGAATAGTCCGAATTGCCATACTTGTAGGAGTCTGTTGGTTAGTAGTTGTGTTGTTGTGTGTCGGCAGTCGAGCGCTTTACAAGTATATCAGTCAGTCAGTCAGTCAGTCAGTTAGTTACTATTTCTGTCAGCATGGCAGGGGCTATGTGTGTTGCAAGCGGCCGTAGCCTCCTGACATGAGCCTGGGCACTTAACTTTTTTAAACAAATTAAGCTCTGGAAACACTTATATAATCGGCTTCCCAGAGTGCATTGTAAGTCAGATGTAGAATTAGCTTTGACATATGTTTTGTGTATTTTTTTTGCCGGATGGGTTCTATGCAGAGGCAGTACACCAGCACATCACTTGTATGGCATTGCATCACTGTGTCATGACTCATTAAATTAGTGTAGTTTGGTAGCAGAATGCATATGAAAGCTTATTCCGCTAGCAAACTAAGTTTGGTCCTGTCAAAAGCTGCGAAACTGTGATATTAGGTACCAATGGAAAAGCAAGTAGGGCACTACTTGTTCCACTGTTACAATGACACACTAGTAGCAATGTTGTCTGCTTTGTATGTCTCTTGTGCCCCACTTAAGGTTGTCCCTTTATCCACCCACGCCAGACTAATTACTATAATTAAAAGACACATTTAAAAATAATCAATATGGAGAATACCCGTCATTCTTGTAAAAAGGAATTAGTAGAAATGTATAACAAATGTTGAATGTTATGATCCACCTTGCCCCTGTAGAGTTGATATTTTAGTATCTGTGCATGCTAGATCACTATTTATTTCAAGGCAGCTACTCTTTCCAACAGTTCTTTAGACCTGGAGGCTTCCTGCATGGATGATGCTCAGTCATCCCATATGAGAACTACTCAGTGTGGGGTGCTAACAACAACTATTTTATTTTCATGTAGGATACCACAGATTCCTAGCAGAATAATTAACATGCAGTAATATTGCCACCTGATTGGCATTTACTTATTCAATATCAGGAGGAATTGAAGATGCATAACGAATCACAACTGCCAGTCACATACCCCGCAGGTGTGTTAACCCACTAAGTTTAATATTCAGAGACCTGTGCAAGTGTGCAGACTCAAATCAGCATATGTTGCAAAGTCCCAATGAGCAGACTAATAAACGTACTTTTAGTCAACACACAGGTAGGAGCCTCTTTCTGAAGCTAGAATTAAACATAATTCATTAACTCACTGCCATCTTAGAGAAGGAAGTGGAGTGGATGGAATTAAAAAAGGGATTCGAGCATGTGTAAAAGTAATATCTGAAGGTGCCCTACAAACAAGCCAGTTGCCTCCCCCTTCCAGGTTTATCATTTTCTACTTTCACTGTAGTTTGTATATCTATTCTGAGTGTCAACTGCTTTGACATCAAATTCAGATGATGTACCTCTGTCTGAGCAGTAGCTCAACACATCTTTTCTTGTGTTACCAGTAGGCCTGGGCGGTAAATTCCGTTCCCCTCGCGGAATTTGCGGAATTTGGGTCATTTCGCATTCCGCGGAGAACGCAAAATTCCCCAAAATTCTGTGTTCTGCGACTTCGCAAAATATTTTGCTTGTTCGCATTCTCAAATGAGTGACCGCGAGATATTCCCACACGAGCACGCAAACTGTGATTGCGAACAGTAAAAAGCATCGCAAACAAGCAATTTCGCGTGTTTGCGGAATTTCTAAGTGTTCGCAGAGATTTTTTACCATTTCACGGAGATTTGCGTAACGCAATTACGCAAAGTCCGCCCACCCCTAGTTACCAGATACTGCAAAGGTCACCAGGTCAGAATGTCAGTTGTGCCTGGTCAAACCCTAGTCAGTTTGTAAATACACTGAATACACTCCCCAGGTAGAAGCCATAAATCTGACAAGAACACGGAGCCAGCTGGAACATAGACTCCTGATGGAATGGACAACAATGTCTCTTGGACACGAAGGGAAAAATACACAAACTCTTAGAATAAAATCTAGAATAAACTCCTGCAACCTTTGCAGAATTGTTGTATTACCTAATAGGGTTGCAGTTTCTGTTCCACATAGCCTGAATATAGACTTTTAAGGAGGATGGGGAATGTTAAGGGGTTTGTCCTTCATATGTATATAAAGCTATTGTTTGGGGAACGGAGGAGTAAGGACGGAGGATGGAGGGAGAGAGAGAATTAACACTTGGTATACAGCAATGATGCTTCCTTTAAATCTGATCTGGCAACTTTAAACCTCTGAGGGTGTTTCTCTTAATTTTGGAAACTGTGCTTCCTGTGCACCCACATTGTCGTACGGTGTGGACTTACAGTCCAATAAGATCTATGCAACAGCTGACCTCACTCCTCAACCTGCTTGATTCAGGTCCTGAGCACATCCCATGTAGATACTCCAGACAAAGTCTCAGAATAGACCAGGACTGCTATATGGTGGCAGAGGTGTGTGAATCTGTTGTCTGTGAGCACACTCTACTAAGCATTATGCTTTGATGCCTTGCAGCACCAATCAACATATCCACAAAGCAGAATTCAACTACATTATATGACTCAAAGGGCCCTTTGCTCTCAAATCAGGAAAAAAAACAGGAGATTGGGCCGAATGTTTAGATTGATTGGGTGACCCAGTCTCATGGATATATGTGCACTCTGCTTCCAAAATGTTGGGAAGAGCACACATAAACAATGACATACTGCTCTCCCAATTTTCAAAAGTAAAACAGATCCAGAGACCATGTAGGCAGTATTGCATTTATACCAGTGCCTACAAGATGAAAAGAAAATGAATTGACATTAACAGCAAGCCCAGTATTAAATGATAATGCCTTGCACACTAAGGTAGATGCATTTGCTTTGTCAAGCACACAATATAAAACTTTGTAATTGACTCACAAAAGTATCTCATAGTGATCAACATTCTGCAGTGCTGCATGAAAATGATAAAATCAACAAACAGTTTAAAAAAATGTGCACAGCATAACATTATTATTTTAGCACAAGATAATGAAATGTCTCATATGCAAGAAATAATAGAGACATTTACAATCGATTTAGTTGGTTAAAGAATTGTACACATAGTATAGAGTGAAGAATGGAAAGGGATATTGTCCAAAAGCTTGAGAAGATGGATATGTCCAATAAATTATTGTACCTTCATATCCACCTGCTCCAATATCCTTTGAACCCCGTCCTTTCCACACAATTACTAACATTACCCACAAAACAGCTCCATTCACAGATGCCTTATACCGCACAGAACAGGAATGAAAAAGACCAAACATACATGCATTCAGAGGATATTAATGAGACCCTGCATAAAGTAGCAAAGGCACACTCATGCAGTGATAACATAGAATTACAGAAGGCAATAGCATACACAGAAGCAAATACTAACATTGGCAGGCGACACCATGAACAATCCACCAAAAATGTCCAAAGCACACCTACAAGACCCATTATATGAGTACCATTTCACATCAGACCACAACTATGCTACCAGATCTAAAGCTAATAGGAACAGCCGCAGTCCTTCCACATTCCCTGAGCACCATACACACTCACTCCTAGTGTAAAAACACAACCCATTAAGTGCATACACAGGAGTGATGAATAAGGAGAAGGTTGACCAACTTCTTCCAAAAGAAAAAAAAGGCACATATAATAGACGCAACATCATGCTGCTGGACATATGCAACATAATAGATGAACAGAACCTAAATGCAGATGAGACAGCAGCATTTTTAACCGCTTCCGTGCGGCGCCGATTCCGCCCCTGTGCTGGACATTCCAGAACAGGGTGTGGTCATGACGGAACCGGTCCGTCATCAGCACAGCTCAGCCGTGACTGATGACGGAACGGTTCCGTCACAAGCATCGAAGGGGTTAACGAAAGCCATAAAACCCCACAAACCTTACATACCAGGATTACCCTCACTCTGAGGGGCTTATTTATAAGTCCCTTGCACCACCGGAGCGTCACTATTTGTGACACTCCGGTGGCGCAGGAGTCTGCTCCATATTTACAAAGCAGCAATCAGCCACTTTATTTGGTTTAATGCTGCCTTGTGAATATTGTTCCCTTTAACTGAGTTATCTGCATTAAAGGGGCATGCAATGGGTGTTGCTGGGGGCATTCCCAGCAACATCCATGGCTTTTTGACACTGACCCAGATTTATGCGAAATCGTAACTCTGAGGCAGTGTCAAAAACTTATGCCTCCCATGAGAGGTATAAGGGATGAACAACAAGGAAAAATGTCTTACGTTTTTCCTCGTTTTTCTTTTTTCAATGTGTGCTGCATTGTGCAGCACATGTAGAAAGAGGAAGAAGCCTCTTGTGATTGATTTTGTTCAGGAAGGTTCCTGCACAAAAATAATCATCCCTGCAGTGCAGGCATCCTTGCACCATGGTGCAAAGGTGCCAGTGTTGGCGCACAGCAGCCCATTGTGCACTGGTGCGGGATAAAAGGACCGGAATCGCCTAATCTGATAGATACAGAGCATTCCTGCCCTTTTCTTTTGCCATTGGCCGGTGCAGAAGGAAGTCCTGCGGCGCGACTCTTCGGCATAAACTCATAAATGAGGCCATAAGCTTTTCATATTAGACTTCAGGCGCAACAAACAACCCTAAATCACCACATCCTATGTAGCATATACACAATGACAGTCTCAAACTTATAACAAAAATAAGATATGAGATCTACACCACAGCAGACATTATGTAGAAAACATTTCAAGAGAAATCATTTATTTATTTTTCTAAGAAGTTTTATATAGCGATGGCCTGATCCTAGGGTATCGGAGCGCTTTACAGCAGATACATTGCAGAGATTCACAAAACACAAAACAGATGAGCAACACATTAACAGTGCAGGACAGTCTTAGTCCTCGGAGTCCTTCGAAGTCTTAGAGTTGGAGCAGTGCGTGGGTGTCAGCTAGCTGCTCCAATTGATCCTATCCACTCCTCAGGGAGCGGTTGAGAAACAGGATTTTGAGTTGGCTTTCGAATTTTACAAAGGAGGGACTGGTTCTGATGTGAGGGGGAATAGAGTTCCAGATTTTAGGAGCGCTTCCGGCGAAGGATCGATTAGTAGTTTTTTGTTTTTGAGTTTTTAGTGGGATGAGTAGGAGGGAGTTTGAGCTTTGAGGTTCCTGACCTGGCCGCCTTTTTGGAGTTTTGTCGCCAGATATTCGGGTTTGCCGGTGTTTAGGGCTTTATGCGTGAGGCAGGCTGTTCTGAAGCTAATCCGCATTTCGACTGGAAGCCACTTAAGTTCCCTGAGGGCAGGAGAAATGTGGTTGAATTCCTTGATACCGTGATAATTCTGGATGCCGCCTGCAGCGTTGTTTTGAATGGAGCCAGATGTGATTTTGGAATTCCTGAGAGGAGTGTGTTCCCATAGTCCAGTCTTGACAGTACCAGAGTTTGGGTGGCCTGCTTGAGATCACTGGGCTTAATGGAGTTTTTTTTTTGTTCAGTAGTCTGAGGTTAAGGAAAGCACTCTTGGCCGAATTCTTGCTGTGTCTAGTCATGTTCAGTTTTGGGTCTAGAGTGATGCCTAGTGATTAGAGAGAGTCTGTTAGAGGGAGATTCCAGTTGAGAGCATCAACGGCCTTTAACCATTCAGCAATTCCGGGGTTCTCTTCCTTATTCGAGATGAGGAGTGTCTCAGTCTTGTAAGGGTTTACTTTAAGGTGGTTGCATGACAGCCAGTGTTGTACATCTCTCAATACGTCATTGAGTCTTTTAATGTCTTTGAGGGAGGTAGTTTCCAAATAAATCTGAGTATTATCAGCGTAGAGATGGAAGCGGATGTTGGCTTTTTTTAGTGGTTTGGAGAGAGGTTCCATGTAGGTGGCTCCTTTGTAGTGCGTCTCCTCCGTGCAGTATTGGGTTAAATTGTTGTCACAGAGGAGATTGGATAGCGTTTGAATTAACGGGTTGTTAGTTTCATTCCACCGCAGGTTAAGGTCGCCAAGAATTAGATTGTTTGCATCTCCCAGTGCTCCTTGAGCTATCAGGTCAGATAAGTGTTCCCCGAATGCGGAGGTGTTGCCTGGTGGATGATAGAGAAGGTGGCAGAGCAAAGTTCCATTATCTTTGATCTTTATATTGGTTGAAAGTCATTCAAATGTGTTGTAATTGCATGATTCTATTTCCGTTATGACCATGTTGTCTTTTTGAGTTGCCCAGCCAATATTGCCATTATGTTTGTAATGTTATTGAGGGAGGCCAGCCCAATCTAGAACATGGGGCGGTCGAGGATACTAAGGAAAGACAAAATGATACACTTACAATATGAAACAAACTGCAATAGAAATTTAAATAAAATAATTTCAGCCCGTTAAATCCCCTCTCCATAGTGAAAATGTCTGCTACATTCGAAAAAGTTCTGCAGAGAGCGGATGTATTTTTGAAAACACATAATCATATCAACCATTACTAGCAGTGCATGGCCAGCACCCGTGGCGAACAATGCAAAATACTGTGCCTCGTTGCCTGGCAACAATATAACACTAGCGGATGAAGACAAGGATGGGGTAGAGGTTGGGAAGATGGCCATATCCCTAAAATAATAGATGATGGAATATCCCCTGGAAGACAATGGAAAACTTCATTGGTCATTGAAAATAAGAGACGCACAGGTATTTGAAAAATATTTCTGCAAAATAAACAAACTAAAATTGATTGAATTAACTAAAAATTAGTAGAAAATTAAATAGCGGTATATGTGGCATTTAGATCCGGCAATCGTAGAAAATCCTCCAGATAGAAGATATTTAGGTTTTGCCCGAGAACAGAGTATTAGAGGAAGACCATACAATATGTACGGAGAGAAAAGAAAAATGTCATTTATGCAGAAAATCAAGAATTACTTTAAAAAAGATAAACCAGTGAAAACGAGAGAAGGAATTATTATTCCACCACCAAAAACGCCCGCATCATACATGATGGTAGAAAGAGGCTATCACACTTGTGTGAGGTTAGAACATTGGATTGAATACACCAAAGACGATGGCATATTAGCATTTCCCGAACATGGTCCTTTTAATGGAAGAATAATGCACAATTTGCGAACTTGCATGAATGTATTAGACACTAGACCAAGATTAACGAAATATGAAGATTCTCGAGATAAACAAATGAAACAAAGGAGACAATCTATGCTAGTGGAAGGATTTTATCCTGTGTTTACCACAGAAGAACTGACTGGCAGTAAATGTACTGACAAAACAAATTGTTTAATGACTAGTGGTGGTGATTCGGATGACGATTATTTAAATGATTAATTAATGAAAAACCTGCCACCTTATCAGGAAGAAAGCAATAGAGCTACTCCTAGTGCTCCATTTTTACAACCACCTTTTGTTCCACAGATTAAACATGAAACCTCATTAGAAAAGGTACTACAAGAAAGAGAGAAAGAAGCATTGAATAGACAGCGTAGTAAGTTAATTCAGAAAATCACCCAATTAGATACAAGTCCTGAAGCTCTGACAATACCAGTAACTATAGGTCCAGTGGTCCCTCTATATGGAGATAAGCAAACTAGTCCTAAAACTCCCTTACTGACTACACCCATAGTACAGCCTAGGAAAGAAACTCTAATAGCTGATGATCAAGCAAGTGAATGCGAGTTAGTAATTTCCCTGATGGATTTACCTATACGAGAACCAGTGAGTGACTATCAGGAAAAATACTCCTAGATGTTCAAAGGAAGTACAGATTGAAACATCCACAGCAGTGGTTCCCAAACTTTTTGAACTCACGGCTCCCTTGACCTATTGGTCGCTGGCCGCGGCTCCCCATTATGTTACTTTTTTTGGGTGGCTGGAGGAATTCAAGAGCTGCCTCAGGCTGATCAAGGTATTATAATCATAGATGTAACAAAAATAAAATATAACAATTGTTTAATAAAAAAACTTGAATTGGTTAGTTAAGTCAGAAACAATACTATTTAGCACTGGAGCATCCATATGGAATTTTTTCACAGTTTTTGTTTTAAAAAATGGCCTCTAGCATGTTGGAGGAGAAGACACTTTTTTTCTCTTGTTGGTAATTAGAGTGAGGATAGAGGGTGTGTTACATTTTCCGAGGCGCCCAGTCCTATTGGTATTACTATGTGTAAATGTATTGATTTTGCCAATCTTATAACAGAAGAATTGTGAGTCACCTTCTGAGGATTCAAACGTATAATCTGCAAATTATGATATGTAGAAAAAGCGTCCGTCCGATCTCCATATATGGCAAATAGCGGCAGCCATAGTAGTGTGGTACCTCCAACTTTTTTTATCACAATAAATTTCCCAAAATGATCACAGGGACCTAACTTGTGCACACACCTAATATTTGTACTCCGTCAATGTCATGAGTAGAGGAACACCACTCCATAATGCACACAAGGAAAAATCTGAAGATCCTAGACTTACTTGTGGCATGTAGACTAGGGTTGAATATAAATGTGTGTGCATATGCTGCTGCTAATCAAAATATAATATATAAATTATAAATAGTATATTTGGGACTTTGTATGGAACCAGCCACTTTGTTAGCACCAAGCCACATGCTAAAAAGTCACAGTTGACAAAAATAAAGTTTTAAACAATGTTAGGCAATGCAAGAAAAAGCATACACACTCCCCCTCCATAAAAAGCCAATAGTAGTGGCTGTATGCAGCCAATTCATGGTGTCCTGTTTATTAATATGGGCAGGACAATGCTAACCAATGTTGCATTGTATGAGATGTGAATGCTATTTTAAAATGAGCATACAGGGGCTAAGGCCTGTTCAGTAGGTGCCAATCACTGACAGAGGTAAAAAATCTAAGGCGTCCAAAAGTAAAAATGATGGGGTACATATTGGGCAGATGGGATTGTAGAGAGCACATCTATATAACGAAATGACAAGTCAGTATGTCATGTCTCTTTAACAATTACACACCCTCAGTAGATCATGCCTCATTAATAAGACATATCAATAAAAACGATCTGCTTTCTGCAGCAAACCTGAAATTCGAAATGCTAAAGACATTACTCCGTTTTATGTTTCTACCAGTCTGCGTACTCCATGATAATATTTTACTGAAGTTATCCTCTTTCACTGCGCACTGCTACAAATAAACATACTCAAAAGTGAAAGTGGAGATAGCCACTTGTGAGAAAATAGTTCAAAAAGGCATTTGCAACTGTAGGATTCCTTGTGTCCATGGCATATGTCACTTCAAAACAGACGAGGCTGTGTAGGAGTCATTTTGGAAAAAGCCCCACGTTTAATAGATGCACAGAGGCATTTTCTGAGGCTAGGATTCCACGCTGCTGAAATGTTCGTGTGTGTGCCCAGTGACAGCAACAGCTGTAACTCTTTCAGAGCTAGAGATATCCGACATCACAGGAGTGTTCACCTAGCAGTGGTTCCCAAACTGTGTGATTGGTGCGCATCTGTTCACGGCGCCCCTGACTAGTTTTGACGGTGCACTGGGGTGCAGCGGCGCACAGATTGGGAACCACTGATCTACAGGAACAAGAAGTGCAACTCTATTAAGCCCAGATGAATTAGAAAGATGGACTCGAGACATAGAGAAGCCAAAATCACAGCCAAAAGTATTGGACATATTCAAATTAAGAGTAGAATTAGAAGAAATGGTAGCTGGAAATGTAGGATTGGAAAGGTTAAATTTATTTAATGAAGATGAACTGTTGTTTATATGCAGAAGTATTACTCGAAATACAAAATTATACCATGAAAAGTTAATGAAATTGACTTCTGAGATGGGAATTGACATTGGTAAATCAAAGGTATTACAGAAACCGTATAGGGCTGAATTTTCTGACAAAGATTTTGAAAACATGAATGTGTCAGGACGTAAATTGCAGATAAAGGGATTGTTGTTGTTGAAAAAATGGGGCGATCTAGACAAATGGAAAGCTAGATGGACAAAGAAAAAGGACAGGCAAATAAAACTACATCCGAGTATTTATTAAAAGAAACAGAGAAAGTCTAAAGGTTGTGCCCAATGAGAGAAGTGCCTGGAGGAGGTTATGTACATGTCCCATGAACCGGACAGGATATTTTATCATTCACTAATGACTTCCCAAAGCTTAGAGAAAAACCTGTTGAATGGTACAGACAAATTGAGAGGTTTGTGAAAGTGTCGAAAGTACTGTTAAAAGATTTAGATGGATTGTTTGACATTGTTGTTCCAGCTGATTTGTGGACCGAGTGTAAAATTACAGTAGATTAGACAAATGATGAATACCCTAGAGATCCAAAGACAGGAGCCCCGTCAGAAGACGTTATGAAAAAGTATAATCAGGTAATAACCTATTTAAAGGGAAAGATTACCCCAAAAGAAACAGACTGGACTAAAATAGACAGAACTACTCAAAATAAGGATGAATCTGTACATGCCTATTATGAACGCCTATTGCAGGTATTTAAACAGTACAGTGGTTTAGAAAACATTGATAATAAAGACTTGACACATTTTATATATCGGTTTGTGTGTGGACTAAGACCAGATATCTCCCAAACGAATAAAGAACATATAAACTGTGTTGGCAAGCGAAGGCTGACGATGAAATTCTCAAGAATGCAAACTAATGTGGGCTCAAGTAAAAATGGCAGAACAACAGGAGCTTCAGTTAAGTCAGCAAGCATATAATCAGAAAAAAAGGAAAGGCCAAAGGGAAGGAAGTGGAGGTAAACCAAGAGGAAAGATGAGTAAAGAAGAGGCAAAGAAAAAGTTTCCCTGTCATGGGTGCGGAAAATTGGGGCATTGGAGAAACAAATGTAATTTAATACAGAATAATAATGCCCAAAATCAAAATTTAAATACCCAGACGCAGAATGAAGTGTCAATGAGACAGCCGCAACAGGTAATACAGAATCAGTTACCTCAGGCCCCTATGCCAGAGTTTGTGAGTCAACCAAAATACAGTGTGGACACTGGATTTCGGGAGGGAAGTGGTAAGAACAATACGGTAACACCACAGTTTCTTTTGCAAGACACATTTTTGGAATCTGAAGACTTCTGATGGTGTCTGAGAGGGGGGAAGAAGATTGCGTACTTGGCGCATCCTTACCGGTAGATCAGTCAGGTCCTTACATTGAGGGAAAAGGGGAGGGAAATGATGTTACCTTTTTGTTGGACTCTGGTGCTACTCGTTCTACTGTGAGAACAGCAGACATCCCAAACCTACCCCTCTCGGGAGAAGCAATTGAAGTAGTGGGCGTTTCTAATAAACAAATTAGGATCAGAACCAATGGAAGTATGTATCGGTAATTATAGAGAAATGCACAAGTTAATAGTGTGCGACTCTCGTCTTGTAAACTTGCTAGTAAGGGATTTACTATGCAAGATGAATTGCACAATCTTTTGCACACCCAATAGTGTTCAAATCCAGACTCCAGATGAAGACAGAGTGTACAAAATTATGTTAGCCAGTTAAAAAGAAGTTAAAAAGATGTCCCTAGAAGATTTACCAGACGAGCTGAAAATATTTGTAAATCCTGATGTGTGGGATTTTTCTGGAAAAGAAGTAGGATTGATGGCAGATGTTGATCCCATAAAAGTGACAGTAAAGGTAGGTGCAGTTTATCCAAATATTCGACAGTACAAAATGAGTCCCGAAATAAAGGCAGCTGTTGCTAAAGAAATAAAGCGTTTGGTTGAACAAGGTATTCTAGAAGAAATAATGAGCAGTCTTTGCAATTCACCCATAATTGGCATAAGGAAACCAAACAGAAAGTACAGGGTGGTCCAAGACCCCCGAAAAATTAATAAAAGTGTCGTCCCATGTTGCCCAGTAGTACCAAATCCAGTTGTGATTCTGTATCAAACACCATGGAGGGCCGGATGGTTCACTGTAATTGATTTATGCCATGCCTTCTTTTCCATTCCATTGCATCCAGACAGCAAGTTTTTATTTTCGTTCAAATTTGACAAACATGTATATGTTTGGAATCGTGTTCCACAAGGGTACACAGAAAGCCCATCCAGCTTTAATCAGGTTTTGAAAAGATGTCTTGAATCACTGGTGCTGCCCGGACAATCTTTCTTGGTGCAGTATATCGATGATCTACTACTAGCATCGAGAACCAGAAAGGACTGCATGATTGATTCTATTGCATTACTGAACCATTTAGCAAAGGGTAGACATAAAGTGTCCCCAGCGAAATTGCAATACTGTACAACTTCAGTTAAATATCTGGGGCACCAGATGGAAAGAGGGGTCAGAAGAGTGACATCAGAAAGAATTAAAATAATTCAAAACATGAAACTACCCCAAACTCAGAAAGAAATCAGAATGTTTCTCTGAGTTGTAGGTTACTGCAGGCAGTGGATTGTGGGATTTGCAGTGCTAGCTAAACCATTGATTCAATTGGCAAAGAAACAAGCAAAAGACACAGTTAAGAGGGATGATGACTGCTTTCTTAAAACTTACGTAACAGCCTGTGTGAAGCTCCAGCATTAGGAATGCCCGACTACTCAAAAGAATTTGCACTATTTTGTGACACAAGAGACAATTGTGCTCTCTCAGTTCTAACCCGGACCCATGGGTTAAAGCGACGTCCTGTGGCATATTTTTCAGCCACATTGGACCCAGTAGCACCAGCACTGCCAGGTTTATTTTTTTGTTGAAACTTTTTATTGAATTTAAACACAAGGAATCAAAGAAACAAAACAAGACAAGGCATTACAATAGAAATGTGTCACCATTCGGCCCAAGGGGGGGTGTACAGAATTAAATCAGATATCATTGCAAACAATAAATCGGGGGGAGGGGGGGAAAGGAAACCAGAATTACACAAAACATCTATATTCCTGCGGAGGAAACATTAGGTTGGGAGGAAGATAAATCAGTCTTACAGTCCGATATGGGGGGAGCACATATATCTCCACGGTACGTGTTCCACTGAGTCCAAACTTTCCCCCATTTGCCAGGCCTGCCACGGGATACATAAACTGTTTTTTCTCGAAACATGCACCAATCCATGTTTTGTTTCCACACCAGGACTGTCGGAGGCCTCTGAGCGCCCCATAGCTGGGCAATGTCACGCTTGGCAACCATGTTACCCAAGGTCGCCCATCGAAGCTGCGCCAGGTTGTAGTCATTCGGCTCCCAGACATTCAACAAACACCTCCGCGCTTCAGCCATTAGCCGCACACCCGTGACCTCACTCATTACATCATGCACTCGATTCCAATAGCGCAGCACAGCAGGACATTCCCAAATAATATGAAGAAATGTGGCCACCATACCGCAGCCACGCCTGCACAATCCATCCGCCGAGAACCCCATGCGCACAAGACGCGGACCAGTTACATACACCCTATGCAGAATTTTGAGTTGGACAAACCGAAGGCGTGCCGGGATAGCCACCTCCTTCGGGGAAGAGATCGCGGCCTGCCAGTCTTCATCATCGAGTTCCAGACCATCATTGGTCCACAACCCTCGAAGGCCATCCAATAGATCAATCCTGGTATTAATCAATTTTTTATAGATGAGCGAGATCGTACTATCAGGGACATGCCCATCCAGTATCCGATCTTCAAGCGGGGATGCTTCCGGCACGTCCGAGCCTAGGGGAAAAACAGACAAGATTGTGTGCCGGACTTGCGCATATCTAAAGGATTCTTTGTCATTCAGCCCATACTCAACTTTCAATTCCTCAAACGTCTTGACCCTACCCTTGATCCACACATCATCGACCCTGCTGATCCCAATCATGTCCCACCGATCGAATCCCTTCGACTGCCAAAGGGAGCCAAGCTTTTCCGAAGCATAGAGTGGAGTAGCACGGGTCAGCCTGTCAGCCCATCCCGTGGCCGCCATAGCCCGATACCACACCTGCACCGCTGTATTAGTGGGACCCGTAAGAGATCCGCCGGCTGACTTCGCGTATAAAGCCCTGTTGTAATCGCCACTGGGTAGTAACCATTTATCCATCGCAAAGGCCGGGTTTAGTGAATGAGCATATGTGCAGTGGTTGATGGCCCCTAATTGAGAGGCCCAATAATAGCGACGGATGTCCGGGAGTGCGATGCCGCCATCGTACCAAGGGAGCGTGAGCTTCGAAAGGGCAATACGAGAACGGCCCCCCCATATCAATTGTCGCTGTAAACTTTCAATCTCCCGGAAATAACCGGCTGGTACGACGTCAAGCGTGTTTTGAAGCGCATAAAGAAATCGGGGGAGCGACATCATCTTAAACAACGCCGCTCTTCCCAAAGGAGAGAGAGGGAGTTTTCTCCACGTCTCTATATCAGCCCGAAGGCGTCGAAGAGGGGGCAACAAATTGCGCTCATAACGAAGCGTGGGGTCTAGGGTAATAAAGATTCCCAGATACTTGAATCCCTCAAGCACCACCGAAATAGGACATCCACGTGGCAGGAGGGGAGCATCGCCAGAGAGAACATAAACACAAGACTTTGACCAATTGATGACCAAACCGGAATTCTTACGGAAAGAAGTCAAAACGTCGAAAAGGACGATCAACGACTTCCGGGGCGACGTAAGGTACAAGAGTATATCATCTGCATACAGAGATATACGGTCTTCAAATTCCGGAGACCATCTAATACCTTTCAAGGATGGTTCCCATCTCAACCAAGCCGCCAGTGGCTCCAAAGCAAGGGCAAACAAAAGTGGGGACAGAGGACAGCCCTGACGCGTACCCCTACCAAGCGCAAAGGAGGTCGAAACACGCCCATTCACCACTACCTGGGCTAAAGGGTCAGTATAAAGCAACTGTACCCAACGGATAAAGGTGGGCCCAAAACCGAATTTAGAGAGGACCGCCCAAAGATAAGGCCATTCAAGCGTATCAAACGCCATGGTGGCGTCTAGAGACGCCAAGATGGCCGACTCCCGCAGAGTCCCCGCTCGCGCAAGGACGCCATGCAGGCGCCGAAGATTAAGTGCCGTATTGCGATGTGGTATAAATCCGGACTGGTCCGGGTGAACAAGATCACCTATAACAGACACCAAACGAGTAGCAAGAACTTTGGCCAGGATTTTGGGTTCAGCATTAATCAGAGAAATGGGTCTGAAAGATTTGCAGCGGTCACGCGGCTTTCCCTCCTTATGGATAACCACTATGGAGGCCAATCTCTGATCGGGAGGATGAGACCCTTTCTCCAGTGATTCCAAGAACATCGATCGCAGATACGGCGCCAGTACATCCGGACGGAGCTTGTAAAGCTCGATGGGGAGTCCATTAGGGCCCGAGGCCTTCCCGGAGCGAATCGAGCGGATAGCGGTCGCAATTTCATCAACCGTGGGCGGGGCTTCCAGCAGATCCCGCTCCGGGTCAGACAAGCATGGCAGCGAGATATCGCGTAGAAGCAAGTGGGAGTCCTGCTCAGGTCTATCGGACACAGGGGAAATCACCACCCGAAAATAATCGGCAAACCGCGCAACGATTCCAGCAGGGTCAGTGATACTGTCACCATTCAAATCAACTATGACAGGAACAACTCGACTCGCGCATTCTCTCCTATCCAACCAAGCAAGCAATTTCCCAGCCTTATCTCCCACATCATACAGACGCCCCTGCTGTTCACGACCCATCTCCTTCGCTGCGTCAGTCACTAGTGCTCTATATTCATGCTGTTTCAGATCCAACAAGTGCAGCCTCTCAGGGGAAACCCCAGAGTCCAATTCTCCCTCAAGAATGGTAAGTTCAGTCTCAAGACGGACAACCTCCTCACGCTTACATCTCTTAACATTGCCAATCGATGAGAGGGCCTGTCCCCGAATGACAGCTTTATACGCCTCCCACAAGGAGACAGAAGAGGATACTGAACCCACATTTTCCGCAAAATAATGATCGATCGCTTTAAGTAGTTCCAGTCTAATCTTAGGATCACGGAGGTACCATGGGTTGATCGGGGCAACCCGACCTTCCGATCCCAGATGTGCATTCACAACCAACCATAGTGGGGAGTGATCCGAAATACCCCTGGCAAGATGTTTCACCTCACCTATGAGGGAGGCCTGGGAGGAGGGCATCAAAACATAATCCAATCTCGAAAGGCTGCCATGGGCCCCAGAGTGAAAAGTATACTGCTGTTGCCCAGGATGATGTAAGCGCCAGCAATCGGTCAGCCCCAGCGCCTCCAGGAAGTCCCCCAGCCAGGATTGAGACTTAGCGAGTACACGGGGAGGGTAACGATCATACATCCCAGACACCACTGAGTTGAAATCCCCCCCTACTACAAGCAAACCCTCGGGGACTCCCAGGATCACTTTTCCCAGATCAGCATAGGTCGTAGTTTGAAGGCCTGGGGGTATGTAGACCGAGAGCAAAGTAATCACCCTCCCCTCCCAGCGCCCTACAATGGCGGCATATCGCCCCCTATCATCAAGTATGATGTCGTCAACGGCAAGAGGGAGGGAGGTCCGAACCAGAATGCCCACCCCTCTGGAGCCAGAAGTGAAACCTGAGTGTGCCGTGAGACGGTAGCCACGCCTATTCATGGCGTGGCATGTATTAACAAGCAAGTGCGTTTCTTGAAGCAAAACAACATCAGGAGACAAGCGTCGTAGCAACTGTAAAACCACCCCTCGTTTAACTCTATCACCCAACCCATTTACGTTCCAACACAGTATACGTAGTCCCCTATCCCCCATCCCAGAATCCATCCCAGGTCGCCCCCCACTCCAGCCGCGACACAGCAACACAGAAGATCAACAGCACTATGCCTTGAATAAAACAGAGAAACACAAACCGAAACCCTCCAACCCCCCAAAACAACATCATACCCCCCACCCCGCACCCCTGCGTAAGACTCAAGAGCCACCCCAACTTGCAGTGTGCCTGTCGCCCTAACATACAACTAATCTACGAAAAGAACCCCAGAGGAGGAAGACTCACCCGACTCCCACCCACACCCCATTAAGACAACACAGTAGCGAACAATAGTAGCATAGCATCAAACCACTGCCGAAAGTCAATACGTTGGTCCAGGAGCCGCTGCGCTCCCTATTCCTGCTCCATCGGGCCGCCCTCCGCTCCACCGGAGTGTTCCGAATGATCAAATTGCCCTCGCCCTGGGGGCAACGAGTCCAACCAGTCACCAGCCGCTCCAGGATGATCAAAGAAAAATGTTCTATCATTGTAGACCACACGCAACCGAGCCGGGAAAAGCATGGCATATTTCATGTCTCTGTCCCTCAGTCTCTTCTTCACCCCCTGAAATCCCAATCGCTGATTCTGAACCTGTTGGGTGAAGTCCGGGTAGAAGCTGACCGTGGCGTTTTCATATTCCGTAGGGCCCGATGTGCGGGAAGCCTGCAGGATCGCATCTCTGTCGCGAAAGTTAAAGATCCGCGCAATGATGGGGCGCGGAGAAGCTCCCAGCTTGGGCTGGCCGCCCGGGATTCGGTGGGCCCGTTCCACTGCAAAAAACTTGCTCAGTCCCTTGGGCGCTAGATGATTCAGGACAAGGTCCTCCACCAGTAGGTCTACTGCTGACGATTCCGTCTTCTCCGGGACACCGACCAACCGGACGTTGTTCCATCGTGCGCGGCCTTCAAAATCGTCCAAGCGTCGAGAAAGGTGGTCACGGGCGGATCTCAGATTACCGACCTCCGTCTGTAATTCAGAGACGTCGACGACAAGACTAGATGTCTTCAGGTCAAGGGATTTGACCTTCTCGTTAGTCTTTGCGAGGTCCGCCCTAATCAGGGTAACATCTATAGCAACCGTGTCCAGCTTGTGGGTCAGGGCCTCATACTGTTGTCCCAGCGCGGCCTTCATCCCAGCAATGGCGCCCATGACGTCTTTCAACGACGGATCTTCACCCAGCAGGGATTCATCCCCAAAGTTGGCCGGGGGTTTGGTCATGCCACTAGGAGAGCCCTTTGTGAGGGTATATCGATCCATAACGTTGGACTGCACAGGACCTCCCCGAGTTGCCGGTCTAGTCTTGCGTCTCTCCACCTCGGGCTTGGTGGCCATTTTAGGTCGTGCGCCCCGGAGGGTATTCTGAGACCTGGTAAAAATGGCTACATTCGATGCGCCCGCAACAAATCGGAGAATAGGTCGAGGGCCAGCCACTAGTCAAGAGCAGTGAAAGTCCGGATCGCCAAACGATAACTTGGTAGTAGAAAGAAGCAGGAGACCAATGCGACCAAGGCAAAGTCAATGAGGGCAAACCACCAGAATCGAAACTGAAAGTAGAAGACCGGGCAAGGGAGACTCGCATGGGCCGATGTTATTCAATTACCACCCGGCTGGCAGAAGAAGCAAGCCCGGGGCAGTACCATGGAGCAGGCCAAAAATGATCAAAAGTCCATATCTGCGGTTTCCGGGGGCCAAATCGGAATTCGGAAACGGATAAATGATCAGCAAGGTCTCGTCCACCAAAGCCCGTCGTCTAAATCAGGATAAGGTGCAGGATGATCGGTGGAGGTGGCGAAGGTCCGGGAGCTCTGAGCTCACGCGACCATCTTGGGTGCGCGCTAAGCTCCTCCTCCCAGCACTGCCAGGTTGTCTGAAAGCAGTAGCTGCAACTTGCATGAGTCTTGAGCAAAGTGAATCTATTGTCATGGGACGCCCTGTAACTGAGTATGTCCCACATTCAGTCGTGATTCTGTTAACCAGAACACGTACTCAACATTTAACTCCTAGTCGGATGACTAAATATGAAAGAATTATTGTTGGATCAGAGAATGCGACAATAGGCAGGTGCACTATTTAAAATCCAGCAACACTGTTACAGAATTTACACTTTGGAGAAGTAAGAGAAGAAGTCGAACATGATTGCATCAACCTCACTGAATTCAGTACTAAACCTCGAACAGACATACAGGAAGAACCTTTAAAAGACTCAGAACATGAGCTATTTGTAGATGGCTCATGTATGAGACATGAGGAAGGAGGACTGCTTATGCTGTGTGCACATTATCAGGTATAGTCGAAGCATCCTATTTACCAGGAGTAAAGTCTGCACAAGTAGCTGAATTGGTTGCTTTAATTAAAGTTTGCAAAATTGGGAAAAATTGGATAGTAACTATTTACAGTGATAGCCAGTATGGTTACAGAGTTGTGCATGACTTTCGCTAGCTATGGATGCAAAGGGAGTTCATGTCTTCTTCAGGAACCCCTATTAAAAATTCAATTGCCGAAAGAATTGGCCGTGGTCAAGTGTGCTGCTCACCAATCTGGAAATGACAAAGTGACAGCTGGTAATCATTATGCTGACCAAGTGGCTCAACATTGTGCCAAATATAAAATGGCAGTAAACAAGAAAATGGAAGCATGTGGAATCAGCTGCGAACTTATGCTTTTGAGAGAAGTGAATACATGGGAGGAAGTGAAAGATTTACAAAATGAAGCAGAACCCAAAGAAAAGGAAGACTGCAGAAAATAGGGTGTCAGACGAGACCTGAAGATGGTGTGATAGTTTACTTAGATGGGAGACCAGTATTACCTGATTGTATGCTTGCACCAATGGCCAGAATGTTCCAGGGGGATTTTCACATAGGTAGAGATGCCATAATTTTGGTTATTTAGACAGGATTGGTTTAATGCGAAGTTCAGGAACATGCAGAGAGTCTTTGCCAGCGGTGCCTAACTTGTCAGCGAATGAACCCTGGCAAGAAAACTGTTATTTGTCCCTGGAAAATTGGATAGGCAGATTGCCCATTTATCTGACTACAAATTCATTTCATCCAATTACCTGCTTGCAGAGGATTAAAATTTGTTTTAGTCATTGTTTGTTTATTTTCCAAATGGATAGAAGCATACCATACCCGGAGGAATGACAGCTTAACAGTGGCTAAGCTCTTTTTAAGAGAGCTCATTCCTCGGTTCAGTTTTCCAGTAACTATTGAATCAGACCGAGGCAAACATTTTAATAATTAAGTAATTAGACTAATCTGTGAAGCATTCAAAATTGAGCAAAAGCTGCACTGTGCATACCCCCCAGAGGCTTCTGGAGTGGTAGAACAACTGAATGCCACAATCAAAGCAAGATTGGGAAAGATGTGTGAATCTACCCAACTGTAATGGCCCGCTGCTTTACCTCTTGTCCTGATGGGACTCAGAAGCATTCCAGATAAGAAAACAGGTTTGAGTCCCCATGAAATACTCATGGGAAGGGCAATGGGGAAAGCATGTGTGCCAGGACGCCAACTATTGACTATATCTGATGATTTAGTGTTGGAGTACTGCAAAGAGTTGGCTGACCAAGGGCATTCTATCTCTCACCAGGTTGGGGAAGACGCTGAAGCCAACAACACCAGCAAATGATATGAACCCAGGAGATTGGTTAGTGAATCTCGCCTAGCCCCAAGGTGGGGAGAGCCACATCAAGTGATACTGGTTACCAGCACAGCTGTAAAGTGCAAGAAAATCCCAAACTGGATCCACGCCAGCCATACCACAAGGGTAACAGAACCTGACGAAGTTGTGGCTGAAGGTTGTGCAGCTGAAGGGTCTCAAGAAGTTGATCCTGAAGTAGTTGACGAAGAACAACCGAGCACCAGTCAGGATAAATGGATTCCAGTGGTTGACATACCTGAAATAAGAATAAGAACAAGAAGCCAAACATTTTTAGATAGACAGACTGATAGTGAAGATGAGACAGGAATAGAAGAACGAAATCAGATTACAGAAATCCAAACTAATGGTAATCAAGAAGAGGACATGATAAGGAAACAGCAATATACTCAAACCAACAAAACACCCACCAGAACATCACTGTCTGAGGAGGGACAGATAGGTACTAGACAAAACACACAGGCAGAAGACAGCCACGAAACTGCATGACCTGTTTAGGACCAGACAGGATTAGCAAAACGGGTTCAGGAAGAAGAACAAATTCCAGGTCCAGCAAAGCAATATCCAGAACCAGGACAGACAAGTGTAGAAGAACCCATCCAGGCAGAAAAGTCAACAATAATAAGCCCTGGACAAGGTCAGATAGAGAGGATACCTGAAGTTGACTAAATCAAATTGTGCCACAACTCAAAGAAAATAAAAGAACATCTGAAGAAACAGAAAGCACAGTGCCAGCTAAAAGACTCAGAAAAGGCGATAAATGGCCTGGATTTGTTAAAAGACTGAAATATCACCTAGTAACAATAAATGAAGAACCTGAACAAGTAGACGAAGTGACAAGTTCAACTGAACCATCAACAAGCACGCAAAGAAGAAGAAGTCCACGTTTGAAAAGACTGAATAATAAGTTAAAGGGTTCTGAATGGACGTATGTCATCCTTGAAGATTTCGAGATCTGGAAATCCGTGATGAATGTGATGAAGAATTAATTGATGACCAGTCTTTCGAAGAAGTGAGACCAACTTGAGATAAAATCATAGTTATATTCTGTGCAAAGTTTACAAAGAGGGGATAAGTCTCCTTAGCCAAAAATGGCTGATGCTAGAATTACTGGAAACTCAAAAAGAAACTTTATAAAGATATGCTGTAGGATATGCATATGTAGTGTATTGATAGTACTTATAGTATGGCTAGGAGTGACAATAGCAATACCTTACTTGATGGCTGCTAAACAGAATGACACTAGTACACACGGAAATGTAGTACACCACAAACAAGATAGAGTAGACTTAGAAGCACCAGATGAGATACAATTACATAATTTTAGAAATAGAAATGAAACTGATATGAATGTATTCGCTAATCTATTAGTACACTATGTCCAAACAATGCAAATTAGTGATTATGTTTGTATGAAATTACCGACATCAGTAGCTGAAGGTGTTACTTACCATCATTTACCACTGACCTATGGTATTTCTTGTAGTATATTAACTAGTTTGTTTCATAGAACTGGAAGTTTACAGTATTTTTATTCTAGCTTAGATGTCATGTTTTCTGAAATTACTATACGTAGAAAAATGAATTGCGTCCTTAGTCGTGGAGACTCGCAGTTCATGGGTGAATATTTTCTAACCATTAAACAATACATATAGCTGATGCACACAAAGACAATTTAACATGTAAATTACACGGATAAGAGAAGATATTTTAGAATTTAGTAGAGAATAAGAGACAGGATTTTCATAGAAAGGCCACTGACTCAAAACCCCAGATACCCAAATGGGCTGAGAGGGAGGAGATTATGGCAACTGGCAGGACTCATGCTGCTATGTTTCTGGATTTTGAAAAGAAAGGAAAAATCTGTCTCTATAGGTTGAACACAGAATATAACAATGTATTCATCGGTTCCAGTGAATGTGAACACAATTTCCTCATAATTGGGGGTTGGGGACTAAAAGGGGGAACTGATCCAGAATTTCCCGGAGTCTATTATATTTGTGGGAACAAAGCTTATTTTAAGCTGCCTGATCATTGGTATGGGAGTTGCTATTCCGGAATAGTATTCCCAAAGGTATACTATGTAAAAAGAATCAAAATGAACTAACACGATACAAAAGAGCTAGTTTTTCAGAAATTGTAGGTGATATATTTAGTGCATTGATACCTTCAGTGGGAGTAATTCTGAACACTCAAAGAATTTGTAAATTGTCTACCGTGGTGGATCGCTTATCGACTGACACTGCTAGAGGATTCTTATTAATCAATACTGAATTGGTTGCGATCAGATCAATGGTTTTACAAAATGACTTGCTCTTGATATATTATTGGCAAAAGAGGGCGAAGTCTGCAGAATGCTGAAAGTGCAACATTGTTTCACTTACATACCTGATAAAAGTGTTGAAATTGGAAGGTATGTAAGAAACATTACTCATTTGGAAGATGAACTGAAACCACTGGAGGTTGATAGTGCATGGAAGAGACTAACTGATGGTCTCTCCTCTGTTGGTAACTGAATTTCAAATGTTGTTAGTAGTATTGTGGGAAAAGTACTGATGCCAATAATAGGAATATCACAAGTAATTTTGGTGATAATGATTTGGTGCAAATGCTGCAGAAATAGAAAAAGGTATACAATGAGAAAAAGAAGAAATAAAAAATAGATGAAATTCAAATGGAAGAATTAAAGGGGTATATATATATATAAAAGAATGAAAGTGTTTCAGAATAAAATTGAAAAAGAACTCCCAAAGTAATTGAAGAAATTGAACTGGGCGAGTGCTAAAGTTGGCCTCTGGTTCCATAATTACTGATGATATAAAATATCATCAAAGAGGGGATTGATGGAGCAAGGTTTCACATATACCAAAACTTGCTTGGACTCAGTCCTTTCGAAATAACCTATAATTAATTAATCAGCATGTTTTGTCTATTAATACTTACATTACATGACATATTTAGCATCCAGGGGAAGCTTGACTACGTGCTTTTACTAACAGTAACCCGAGTGACCTAAAATGCCCGCTGTAAATGCGGGGACTTTACTGTGCATGCGTCCGCCACATCTACGTGGTGTGACGTATCTCTCTTTTGGTGGGAACTTTTTGCTTCTGCGCACTAGTGCCAAGATGGCCGCTTCATGCTTACTCATACTAACGCATATGCTGCTGCTTGTACTAAACTTTGTTTGTTCTCCTTAACTATTAATGCAATAGTATAAATAAAGTAATGGGGTTAGAGTAGAAATAAGTGGTATACAGTGCATTCATTATTATTTTTAATCTAATGTGTCTTTCTTTGACTTTGTTAATTGCTCGTATTTGGGCCGAGGGTGACATGAACAACCATATTGAAAATTTGAACTGGGCATGTGTACCGAACTTTGAGAGACCTCGAGCAATGGCATTGAACCGATGCCAGAAGTTGTCTTTCCGCCAATGCGCCTGGGAAAACTACAACCTCAACCTGGGAAAGGAAGACGAGTCGCAACTGTATTAATTTGTGTAATAAAATGAAATAATATTGGTGGGCGGAATAAAGTCATGGGAAAATAAATTGTGGGCGGAAAGTTTGATCAATATATTTCAATAAGAAAGGATCTCATCTTAGTATGGTGTGATGAGCTCTCCTCGTCTTTCTGACCAATCACTGAAGGGAAACACATAGATTTGCAACATTTAGGGGTGGGACATTGCCCCGGGAATAGTATAACTAAGGTATGCTTAATTAGGAAATTTGTCCAACTTGTCAGCTGACTTGTCACTGACCCAAAGCATATTATAGGATATCGAGAGCAGAACTGCTGGTGGAGCACTCTGTCAGAAAATCCGAGATTTGCTGAAGGGAGAATAAATCGATTACCCAGTCGGGGTACCTAAATTGTCGTAGAGAGAGAGGGGTGTAACGCTGGCACTGCACTTAGCTGAGGTCATCTGTCCTGATCTGTACCTGTCATGTCCTGTGGGCACCTGATTAGTCGGGAGTCCCATCTTTCTCCCAGCCTGTGGCCAGGGTTGGTCCTCACACCATTCTAGGTAAATATAATCCGTGTAGTATGTCCTTGTGCTATTTCCCTTTCTCACCCTTCCCAGGTACCAATGTTAAAAGGTGTTACTGTGATTTCTTGCAAACTTTATGTCTTATTAATCATATTCTTACTTGTGAAATTCATGGTCTCTGTAATTTGGTCAATGACTCACCAAAACTTGCATTGATAAAGTGTTTAAACTTCTCCAGAGTCTGTGGTTATTACAGGAAAGGTAAATTGATAACTAACTACTCATTATGCTAACCCCCTTTTCGATCCCTAGGACTTATAGCAAAGGTGACAAGGATTGGTAAGTCATTGTTAACAGGTATAAGTCCTAAAAGGACTCAAAGTACTAATAGGCTATAAAATAGTAATAGAAAGGAGGATTACTAGTTCAGAGTGTGAATGTTTATGGGCCCAGGTGAGTATGGTAAAATCGAGCTAGTGGTCCTGTGCGCTCTATCACACACCTACGCAGATTAAAAAGATCTTCAAATCACTGGCACTTTGATAGCAAAACAAGCAAAAGAACTGAGCACTATGTTTGAATTGGCAGCACTTGTGTTGGATTAATGCATGAAAAGAGCAACTGCCAGAGAATTTAACTCACATAAACATTGTCACTGGCGTAAACTTTGTATTTCGAAGCTGCACATTCTACTTTAAAGACTGGGCTACCCTAGGATTCTTGTTGTCCAGACAGAGTGGCAGTCAAACATGAAAATCTTTGGAGAACGCCAAATGACACAGTATGCCACTATGACATGATTAATCCGACACAAATAAAAGCACATCTCAAACAAGGACTGTTTGTAAAAGTGAATGCAAGAGGAGATACTCTCCCTGCTGAAGGAGCTAGGAGGGGCACAGAATTTCATCACAATAACAGTCACGGAAATATGCCTCAGGTTAACCCCATCACGCAAGCTCAATATGAACAGAAAATAACAAGAGACGAAAAGTTTCAAATGTTAATAGAATTGCAGAGCAAAGATTCTGAATTCACAAACATTCTAGGGAAAGGACATATGACTGTTTCGTCTATTGCATGTTATTGTGGCACCCAGACAAAGCACAGATTACTTAGGAAGAGAGTCAAAATGTGGGCATACAAGCAGATCAATTAAGGGACGCACACTTTGTAATATCCATTCAACTGCAGAAAATGATTTTACACGTGTCATGGAAAAAATAGTCACCCAAAGGACAAAACAGTAAAGATATGCTCCTCAACCTTGGTGGTGGAAATAAAAAAATATAAAAAAAAGAAATTGTCATCAAACATGTTGTCTTCATATACTTAACTAGAAAATACATAAAAATCGAGTACACAAATATCGTTGTTAACAATATCGATTTTTACTTATATCGAAAACACAAATATCGAAAACAAAAACATTGTCCCCTTTCAATAAATATATGATATGTCAAAAATATTGATTCATACAATATCATTTACAATAATATCACCAAATATTTACATTATCATTAATTAATATAAAAATACCCTTTTTAGATTACATTTTTTAAAAACAAAATATATATACACATGTTCAAAGAAAACAAATGATAACGTCAACAAAATAATTATAATTCACCTCAATAAAATATTTAACTACACTGAATACTATACAACCCAAAAAATGGCATTGACTGCAAACATTCAAAATCAAACTAATTATTAATATATTAGTATTCAAAACAATCAAACTACATATCAAACACTATAAATAAAATCGATATTAGCATTCATTATACAAGGATATATCGGATAAAAAAAATTCAAACTAAAAACAAACTATAAACTAACTTAACCAATAAAATCAGGCAAAAAATTAAATCAACAATATAAAACTAAATACTTCAAAAATTACAAAAGCTGGAAGACGAGGGAACTCTGCCAATTTCCCTGACCAGACGCTGAAAAATAAATATATACAAATCAAAAACTGCCATGCCAAGTAAGTACAACGTATATTTAAAATAAAACTTACCGGTAATTAAAATAATAAATGTAAAATAGCAAATAATTAGCACAACACTCGCTAACTTCTGTCTCTTTACATGTGCTTCGTAAAAGAAAATACCACATCTTCAAATAGTGCTCACCTACTAAAAAATAATGGGAATCACAAACCAGCAAAAAGATATAAGAAACTAACGGCCTGATTACGAGCTTGGCCGTCACAAGACTGCCGTACCCACATTGGCAGTCCGACCCCCACAACTTTGGTGGTCTGACTGCCGTATTATGAGACATGCGGTTACATAGAGGAAAGACAGCGGTCTCACCACAACTACCAGCTAAATCTGACTGCCGCGGAATAGGCCAATGAGTCTGTCTGAGGCTTGGGCCATCAGTAAAACAGCCAGCCCAATTACGAGTTGCCTTACATATGGTGTGACCATCAATTACATTTTTGACATCCTGATGTTCTAGACACAATATTTTTGTACAACAATATTTTGTATTCAATATTTTGTCCAACCACCGAATCTTCAGAGTCATATTGACTCTTGTTTGTTTTGCTTAAGACATGATTAAACTCACAACAAGAAGAAAGGTACACAGCAATAGTGACTACCAGCTGAGGTACTATGGTAAGTAATATATATATATAGACCACTTAGGATTTTCCCCATAACTACGACAGGCAAAAGTGACAATTTGTTATAATAGACAGTTTCTCCAGTATGACCAGAAGTTATCCCTAGTATTGCTCAACACTCACAACATGCACTGTAATGATAAAGAATATATTTTGTAGGTTCAGATTGTACCTTTGCATTTTAGCAGACAACAGATCCCATTTCAACTCCAGAACTAATGAAATATTGAAATATTCTTGTTGTTGGAGCAAATATTTCACATCCCCTATAGATTGTAGAGCTCAGGGGAAATAGAGAGGCTGAATTCCAAACTAAAGAAAAGCCGAAAAGAATGATTGCTTCACAAGACACTTAGGGGTCGATTCCGATCCGGTAAAAAGCGCTCCGAATTGTGGTTCGGAGCGTTTTTCCCCGTACGAATCGTACCTGTAGGCGTCCCCGTACGAATCTGCAAGTACGATCACAATCTAAAGCGTCACTCCGTACGACTTGTAAAAAAGGCCGTACAAATCGAAAGTCCAAACGAATTGCAGTCGGATGACGCACCACGCAACGTCCGTACGTAAATAGACCGCGCCTTCCGAACCAGGAAGTACGATCCGTGTTGAACACACTCCGTACGGCTCTTTTGCTACGAGAGCTCAAAACTACCGTAAAACCACACTCCGGTAAGATCCGCACCCGGTACACGACAAGCAGGACATGAACGCCATCGTCCGTCTCATCCCTATCCTGTACGGCCACCACCTCGTACTTAGAAACCGACGACGGCGCAGAAGGTGAGCACAACGAAGTCCAACATACCTGTACGTGTTGCCAGACGGGCACATCGCCATTGCACGATTGTAATGTCTGGGTATGTAGCGCCACACACTCCCGCACATCACCAGTGTAATACGGAGAGAGGCCGTATCTTCGTCATCGATCACGGTGTACGGTACGTCACCGCACAACAGTAGAGTAATAAGTGGGCGGGCCCACATACGTCATCGACCACGGGGTACGGAACGTCACCGCACATCAGTAGAGTAATACGGTGACAGGGCGCACCTACGTCATCGACCACGGGGTACGGAACGTCACCGCAGATCACTAGTGTAATACGGTGACAGGCCGCACCTACGTCATCGACCACGGGGTACGGAACGTCACCGCACATCACTAGTGTAATACGGTGACAGGGCGCACCTACGTCATCGACCACGGGGTACGGAACGTCACCGAACATCACTAGTGTAATACGGTGACAGGCCGCACCTACGTCATCGACCACGGGGTACGGAACGTCACCGCACATCAGTAGAGTAATACGGTGTCAGGGCGCACCTACGTCATCGACCACGGGGTACGGAACCTCACCGCACATCGCTAGTGTAATACGGTGACAGGCCGCACCTACGTCATCGACCACGGGGTACGGAACGTCACCGCAGATCACTAGTGTAATACGGTGACAGGCCGCACCTACGTCATCGACCACGGGGTACGGAACATCACCGCACATCAGTAGAGTAATACGGTGACAGGGCGCACCTACGTCATCGACCACGGGGTACGGAACATCACCGCACATCACTAGTGTAATACGGTGACAGGGCGCACCTACGTCATCGACCACGGGGTACGGAACGTCACCGCACATCAGTAGAGTAATACGGTGACAGGGCGCACCTACGTCATCGACCACGGGGTACGGAACGTCACCGCACATCACCAGTGCAATAGACGTGTGGGACATACGTCTGCTATGTCAACGTAAGTCTAACTGGTGTATAGTAAACACATCCACCACTGCCCAGCACTGCCCAGCATCAGAGTGCCCACCACTTCCCAGCATCAGAGTGCCCACCACTGCCCAGCACTGCCCAGCATCAGAGTGCCCACCACTGCCCAGCACTGCCCAGCATCAGAGTGTGTGTGTGTGTCTCTAACACCCCCACCACTGCCCACCACTGCCCACCACTGCCCAGCATCAGAGTGTGTGTGTGTGGCAAACACCCCCACCACTGCCCAGCTCGTACATCAAAAACATACCATTGTCAACCTCATTACCCTCAGGAGATAGACACATTTTAGCAGACCTAAATGTGAACATCACACCAGCTCCCAGGCACACAGCAGTCACAGACATCATCACACTAACTACAAATCTGAAAAGCAAAATATTAGCTTTATTCAGTGGATTCACAAAAGAAAAGCAAATGAGAGTCCTCGCTCATTAAAGGCCAATGGCCAGTCCAATAAAGTCTCTGCAACAGTTTGTACCTCCATGGGTGTTATCTCACCCAAACCTGCCTGCACATGGCGTTTAATCCGCTGTGGTGACTATGGGGGCACCATCTGTGGAATCCTCCGGCACCGCATGGACAGGAGAGGGAAGGACAGGTGGAGTGGGTGCAGGTGAAGTGGATTCATCCACACTGGTTGGGGCATCAAAAACTTGGCTGCACACCTCAGCTAGTGCGGAAAAACTACCACCTGAACTCGGGGACACATTGTGGGTGGAGGTACAGGGCTGTGAGTCTGTTCTACTGGGTGTGTGGATGCGTGTGTGAGGTGTCTCCCCTCTCCCTGTGGGTGTTCCTACTTGCCCTTGAGACTGTGTGCGTGGAGCCTTGAGCTTCTTATGCTGTGTGTGTGCGCTGGATGTGTCTGACCTGTGGTGTGTGCGTGTATGCAGTGTAGGTATGTGAGAGGCAGAGGTGGATGGCTCTGAAGGATGGGGGGGACAGATGCTGCTGGGTGTACATAGCTGCCGTCAGTGTTGATTCAATGGCAGCCACACTCCGACGCAGATCAGACATGGCTGATGACATGCCCTCCATGAACGACACCACCTGTGTATTCAGTTGTGTATGTCCATGGAGGACAGTCAGCATGGATGTCTGACCTACTGCAATCTGCCGGAGTAGGTCCACAGTCTCAGCACTGAGGGCAGCAGGGGACACAGGGGCAGGGGCTGCGGTGCCGGGAACAAAGGAGACACGGGGGCTAGCACGGACCCTAGGCACACCAAGGACTGGGAGTGTGGAGATGGGACTGGAGGAGGGGAGGGCAGCCAAAGATGAAGGAGTGACCATTGCTGCATATTCCCCCCCCTCCTGAGAGTCTGACTCGGAGTCGTCGGCATGGTAAGATGTGTCAGTCACATGTCGTCCGGCCTGCAGACTCTCCTCACACTCTGTGCCACTGCCTCCCTCTGACACCTCAAAGCAGGTGGCACTGTCGGTGTGTCCCTCTGCCTGGTCCGCGCCTTTGTCTCCTCCAGATTCAGATGATGATGCTGTGAGCAAGGAGAAGAATGAAAACATATCAGTCACCTGTATACATCAGACATATCAGCTGCAAATCATTTTGCCTCAGTTCTCAACATGGCATGCATCATGAGTCACATGACACTGAACTCTGCATAATGACAAGTCTACTTGTGGACAAATGTCAGAGACACAACGCTCAATGTATGGTAGGAGACAAGGTACAGGCAAGGCAAATACTTGTATGAGAGACACAATCATGATCCACTGCCTGACAACAGGATAGCTGATGATGCATCACAGTTCATTAGCCAACCCTGCCACCCAAATCAAAACCTGGTCATGTTTGAAGAGCTTTGACTCTGTGCCACATTAGAAAAGTCCTGCCCGAACTGCCATGTGATGCCATCCTGGGACCTGAAACAAGTGTACCATCACCTCACACTGCCATCACAGCTTTCTACACCCAAAGTCACATTGTGTGGCAGACCATCAATACTATGTACAAACAACATGCAACAGATTTTGAGAATATGCACACATGCACTGCCCAGTGTGAGTATGCATAATGCCAAAATATTGCACATGTACATTGTGCACCTGTAGCTAACACAAGATAATTAGAAAGTGTACCATGGACAAAGGCCACTGAGGCTGACTTGTGCAGAAAACACATGTTGGGACTCAAGAACAGTGCCAAAATATGAAGAAGGGCAGACACAGTGCACATGTGGTGCTACATTTAAGGTACCAACAGGTGTCACAGACCCCCCTACAACATGATGATGTGCAAAGGAAGATGCATACTGAGACATTGCACCATAGGAGTACATGTCAAAAACAAGCATTAGCCAAAGCAAAGCTCTAATGTGGAGTAGGGCAAGGCATGTAAAGAAGCTGCTGCTGACACTGGGACATTCAAATGCCAATGCATGAAGTGCCTGTCTGACCACACCACTCAAACTATGGGAGTGTTACCATGCCTTGGAGCACTTCAGGTACCATTTCACACACACATGACAACAAACAGACATGTACCTACCCCCTTCGTGCTGCTGTCCCTCCTGCAACTGCCTATGGAGGTCTGGGAACACCACTTCCAGGACCCGGAGCATGTTGGGGGTGAGGTGGCGGCTGCCGCCATGCCGGCGTGGAGCTTCCAGCTTCAGCTGGACTCTGGCGATGCGGCGGGTCCAGCACCGGATGTCCTGCCACCTCTTCTTGATGTTTCGGAGCCTCCTGCGAGGCCCCCCCTCTCCCCTGACAGCCCTGGCGATGTCCACCCAGATTTCACCCTTCTCAAAGGCAGATACCTGTCACAAATGTAAAGTAAAAGAACATCAGTATACCTGGTCCATGTTCCAAAGACACCCATATGTGCACAAAATACATGAGGACAACAGGGCATCGTATGCCACACACATTTGCATCATTGTCCAGGAGTATGTGGCCTGTGTGCAAACACAACTGCATTGCATCACATTGAAATTCTACAGATGACATGAGGGCTGCAAAACACTCTTTGAGCATGGCACTCACTGAACAATATATGCTACATCTGGGTGCACTGCAGCACGTGACATGCTGTCACACACCACACTACAACAAATAACTCTCTTGTAACAACACTGTGCACCCTGGCACTCACTCACAACAGCATTGCATCTATCCACTATACATACACAGTGGCTATGATGTCACACACACAACAGGTGCACACTCCAAGGTATTGCACACATCACTCACCTGATCCTCTGGTCTCCCATACAGCTTGCTGAAGTTTGGCAGGAGGGCATCCAGCAGGGCCTTGTTCTCACCATCAGTGAATGCAGGTGCCCTCTCCATGCTCAGCTAATCAGGGTCCAGAGGATTCAGAGACAGCAGCTGTGGTTACCACACCAATGTTGTGCAGACAAGTGCCCTCCCACAGCCACATGCTGCCTTATATCTGTGCTGCAGAGGGTCTGTGAGTCCAAGGAGTACTGTGTGATAGGCCACCATATTTTGCATCCTATGTTCCATCCAATCACATCACACATAAGCCCATGACACATATGCATGGTTTGAAAATAGAGCCTGAGCTGAACAACAACTTTCGCAACATTGTATACTTTTTCCAGACTGATTTTTCCAGGACACCTGTAGGAGTTTTAAAAAACTCCATATCCATGACAACCTGGTTGCATTTTGAACAGTACACTGTTCCCCTAGTTGTTCCCTATGCATTTATTCAAATTCCCACCCAGGTACGGTGACATTGCCATTGCCAATGCAACACATTTAATGGTGTAACGAGGCGTACACACGCACGTACCATTGGGGTACGCTTTGCTCGCGTATAGCTGAAATGCAATAGGGAAACGAGGCCGACACACGCACGTACCATTGGGGTACGCTTTGCTCGCGTATAGCTGAAATGCAATAGGGAAACGACGCCGTCACACGCACGTACCATTGGGGTACGCTTTGCTCGCGTATAGCTGAAATGCAATAGGGAAACGACGCCGACACACACACGTACCATTGGGGTACGCTTTGCTCGCAAATAGCCGAAATGCAATAGGGAAACGATGTCAGGAATGCACTCCGCAGGATCCGCACGTAGCAACAATGCTCCACCTCCGGACCCTCCGAACACCCTGAAGTATAAACACAGGGTGTTCAGACGATACGGCGAGGGAAAAAACCCCAAAAGGGGAAAAAAAACAAAAGAATAAAGAGGAGAAGGAAGGGGCAGCAGGGAAAAAGAAACTGTAAGACAAATTTACAAAGGTTATTACAATTCTTAAACCCTACACTGATTAATGTCTCACTACAGCACCATCGGTAGATTCACCTGTAAAGTATGCGTACATACACCAAACTGCTGATTCTTCAACCTTCCTCCTATCCTGTAGGACACAAAGTAAAGGTATAAACATGAAGCAATGACCACCATCAATGTAATAAAACCCTTAGCTATCTCTGATAACATACCCCATAGCCAACTATCAGCTAGCTCAAAAGAAATAGTTCCTTATAAATCAAGCAATAGCACCGAATGGAAACCAGCATCCAATGCTGTAAGTTATTCAAGTCTCCTCTCGAGAGTTGCTTAATTCCTCCTTAGCAACCGATAGCGAGAAAAGTTCCTTAACCATAACTTCACACGGAGATTAAACCAAATACGGTATGACGTAGTTCCATCACTACTGTCATCCGCTTTGGTGTTTTGTTATTCCCCTTAAAGTATTTTGCACAACAATGTCACTGTTCGTGACGGTAGTGTGGAGGTCCGACAATCCCCCCCTACACTCCGCCACTGATCGTAGCCAAGAACTAATGTGGCTTGTAATGCAGCTGTTAATAGTGCACAGCGCCAGCAACAACAAGCCTCGGGAAACACTAAGTATAAACAAGTTCCTCGCAGCCGCGAGGCAATACAGACACGAAGAACTCCAGTGATGAGCACATGCAAAACGCGCTGGCCAGCGCGTGTAATACAAATACCGATCAGGACGTCATCCTTCGCATTTGGGGAAAACAGCGCTGATCACAGGAAACAAAACAGGAACCAAACAGAGGAGCGGCCGCTACCTCCGAAATTCAGAATCACGAGCCCCGGCTGTCGGGCTCCGCCCCGTATTATCCGGTGCTGCCGGGGATTCTGGGTACGGTAGTTTAAACCCCAGGGTTGCTGGGTAACGTAGTTTATGCAGGCGCGATGGCCTGCTACCTGACAGTATGCCCTCCTCCCAAGCGCCTCCTAGGCCCAGGCTTCGCAGGAAACCTGGAATGGAAAGACCGGACAGCCCTAGGAGCATTGATATTACTCACAGGTTCCCACGAATCTTCCTCGGGACCATATCCCTTCCATGAGACCAGATACCACAACTCCCCCCTGCGGACCTTGGAGTCACGGATAGACCGCACCTCATACTCCAGATTCCCATCACCAGCGATGGCAGGAGGCGCCGTTCGACGCGATGTAAAGGCCCTCTTCAACAACTGCACATGGAATACAGGATGGATTCTCAATGCAGCAGGCAGCTTCAACTTGTATGCGACTGGATTGATGCGTCGCAACACAGGGTAGGGCCCGATGAAACGCGGATGGAATATGCTCCTCAACCTGAAACGGATGTACCTGGTCGATAGCCACACCTTATCCCCAATTTTGAACTGAGGACCGGGTGCTCGATGTTTGTCCTCCCATCGTTTATATACCTCTTTGGCTTTAAGCAAGTGTTTTTGCACGTCTTTATGTACCTTTCTTAGGATCTGTACATGTTCTTTGACAGAGGGCTGGTTACTCAGGTCTGCAGGGATAGTGATCGGCAATGTGTTGGCATCGTAACCAAAGTTAGCTTTGAAGGGAGACATGCCTATGGAACTGTGCCACGCATTGTTGTATGCCAACTCTGCCATCCACAACAATTCCACCCAAGATTCGTGTGCTTCCTTGGAGTAGCAGCGCAGATACTTCTTTAAGGTCTGGTTCAACCTTTCTGTCTGTCCATCAGTTTGAGGATGGAAGCTGGTAGAGAGCGCTGACTCAATACCCAACGCCTTGCACCACATCCGCCAAAAACGGGCGATGAATTGAGGCCCCCTATCAGACACTATGACTCTTGGAATTCCATGCAAGCGTATAACATGAGAGGCCAATAACTGAGCGGTTTGGCTAGCAGTGGGAAGGTTCACACATGGTATGAAGTGTCCCATCTTCGTCAGATTGTCCAACACCACCAACACCACGGTCTTTCCCTGGTCAGAAGACAGACCCGTAATGAAATCTAAGCTTATGTTCTGCCATTGCCTTTCTGGTGTGGGCATAGGCATCAACAGACCTTTCTTTTTGGTGTTTTCCCCTTTTGCTCTTGCGCAGGTATCGCACCTCACTACCCACTGGTTTGCGTCTTTAGCCAAGGACTCCCACCAGAAATGTCTCCGGAGCAAGCTCACAGTCTTGGTCACCCCAGGATTTCCTGCGGCCGGAGCTTTATGACACCACCTGAAGGCTTTCTTACGGATCTCTTCAGTCGGCAGGAATAGACACTCTCCCTGGAAAGGCAAGCCCTGTCTCACCTTCCGGCCTGACTTGGCCGCCGCCCATTGGGCCCAAGACCCCAAAGATCTGGAACCCTTGATGTCATCCTGAAATTTCTCGGCTCTAACCACACACACTACCTTGGTAGAAGGAATGATGGATTGCTCCTCATCCCGCGGCCTCATGGGAAAATCCTGTCTGGAAAGGGCATCTGCCTTCCTGTTTTCAGAGCCAGGACAAAAGGTAACCACAAAGTTGTACTTAGAAAAGAACAACATCCACCTCATTTGCCTTTGTGTCAGATGCCTAGCGGAGGACATGTATTGAAGGTTCCTATGATCGGTGTACACCGTCACAGCCTGACAAGCCCCCCACAGGTAAGGCCTCCACTCCTGAAAAGCCTTCTTGATAGCCAGTAGTTCCTTTTCTGCAATGGAATAGTTGACCTCCGCCGAGCTCAACTTACATGATAGGTAAGCAACCAGATGCAGCTGACCCGTGTGTGCATCCCTCTGTGACAGAACAGCACCGATGGCCTCATCCGAAGCATCCGCCTCAACTATGAATGGATGTTCCAAAACTGGATGAGCTAACACTGGTGCTGTAACGAAGGCCTTTTTTAGATTTTGAAACACTTCCTCTGCCTCCCCTGTCCATACAAATGGCTTCCCTTTCCTTAACAACCTGGTAATGGGGACAGCAGTCAGGGAAAAATGAGAGATAAACCTACGGTAATAATTGGCGAACCCCAAAAAGCTCTGCACCTCCTTCACATTCTTTGGGGCTGGCCAATCTCTCACCGCCTGTACCTTTCTCTCGGACATCTGTAATCCGTTGGGACTAAGGTTCACTCCCAGGAATTCCACCTCTTGTACCCCAAATTCACATTTACTCAGTTTCACAAATAAACTGTGTTCCCTTAGTTTCTCCAAAACCATGCAGACATGCCGTTGATGGCAGGATATGTCTTGGGAGTAAATCAAGATGTCATCAATGTACATCACAACGAACTGATCCACATATTCCTTCATAACATCATTTATAAAAAACTGGAACGCTGCTGGAGCAATACACAGCCCGAAAGGCATCACCAAGTACTCGTACAGACCAAATCGCGTCTTGAACGCCGTCTTCCACTCATCCCCCTCTCTTACTCTGACCAGGTGGTATGCCCCACGTAGCTCCAGACGAGTGTAGATGTTAGCTTCCCTAACCTGATCAAGCAATACCGAGATGAGGGGAAGAGGGTAACGGTTGCGGATGGTGTTCTTGTTCAAGACGCGATAGTCTACACACGCTCTCAAGTCACCATTAGCCTTTGCTATGAAGAAAAGAGGAGAAGCAGCTGGAGAGCGGGAGGGACGGATGAATCCCAACCTAGAATAGTGCTCTATATACTCTTTTAAATGCTTGGTCTCGGGTACAGACAAAGCATATACTCTACAAGATGGTATAGTAGCCCCCTCCACTAAATCAATGCGGCAATCATATTCTCGGTGAGGGGGTAGAGTTTCTGCCTTAGCCTCTCTGAACACATCACTATAGGCCAAGTACTCAACAGGTAAACTGACATTCGTCTCCAAAGTAGTAGCTACCAAAAATGGGGTGGCTAACACCGTGACATTGGCAGACACGCATGGTGTCAAATGGTCCCTGCAGTGCTCTGGCGAAAACTGAAACGTTTTCGACTGCCAATCCACCACAGGGTTGTGTTTACGTAGCCAAGGCATACCCAAGATGACTTCGTACTGGGGGGCAGCTATGATGTTCAAAGACAAAACCTCGGAAATGAACACAGCCTTGTAACACCAATGACAATCCCAACTCGCCGGTTCTTTCAGTGATCTGACCAGATGTTAATGGTTTCCCGTCGACCGCTAACACAACCTCAGGCTTCTCCCTCGAGACTCTAGGCAAGGCTAAACGTCTTACCAATCCTTCATCCACGAAATTACCTGTAGCCCCAGAATCTACCATCACCAATACCTGATTCCTTTCTAGTTCATGTTCCAGCGTCATGACAATCACCAAATGCGGCTCCGTTTCCTCACCACCCAGAGAGGCCAATGATGTGAGCTTCCACTCATGTCCCCCTTCTGCATTGGCCTTGTTCGCTTCCTTATGCTCACCTTCCTGTCCTGTCTTGGATACAGCAACCCTTTTAAACCTACTGACATTCCCTGAAGATTTTGGTTTAGAAGGGCATTCCCTAACATAATGTCCCTTCTTCCCACAGTACATACATAAGCCCTGTACTCTTCTTGCTTCCCTCTCATCTCTTGATAAAGGCGCTCTGAGCGCACCTATCTCCATAGGTTCAGAAGGAGGATTTTCGATTCCCCCCGTCGCTTTACGCTGGTTTTTGTCATCACCATAAAACCCTCTTTCCCATCTTCTCCTGTTACTCCCTCTGTCAGACAAACGACTATCCAATCTTAACACCAAATTCACCGTATCAACAAAAGAAGTAGGTTGAGGATCAACCTGGGCCACTACGTCTTTTAGGTCATCATGTAACCCCTGATAAAAAAGGGACATTTTTTTTTCTTCCGGCCATCCGGCTTTGGCCACTAATCTATTGAAAGCAGTTAAATACGTGACAAGTTCACCTCTTCCCTGCCGTAAAGTTAACAATTCCCGGTCAGCGCTAAAAGTCGTAGCTCTCCGGTCAAAAACCCTTTCAAACTCTGTCTTAAACGCGGTCCAATCTGATAAAATGGCATCATCACGTTTAACCAACGGCACCGCCCAATCTGCAGCATCCCCCACCAAGTATGAAATCAAAAAAGCCACCCTGGAATGGTTAGTGGGAAACGATGAGGTTTTACATGAGAAGTGCATAAGGATCTGAGTCATAAACACATGTACCTTACGAGGGTCCCCTGAGAACCTTTCAGGAGTAGCCAGTGGAATGGGCGGAGGCACAGTGACTTGAACGTTAGAAGACGTGGCGGAAGCATTAAAAGGGTTAACGCTCAAACGTTCCACTTTTTCCCTCAAAGCAGCAGTCTCTGCTTTAGAGGAGGCCAACTCCTGCTGTACCAAGACTAAGGCATGTAACACATCCTCCATGGACGCCATTGTTTCCACATACGGATCGGGCAGAGTGAGATTCTTGGGCTCGTGATTCTGTCAGGAATGCACTCCGCAGGATCCGCACGTAGCAACAATGCTCCACTTCCGGACCCTCCGAACACCCTGAAGTATAAACACAGGGTGTTCAGACGATACGGCGAGGGAAAAAACCCCAAAAGGGGAAAAAAAAACGAAAGAATAATTAGGAGAAGGAAGGGGCAGCAGGGAAAAAGAAACTGTAAGACAAATTTACAAAGGTTATTACAATTCTTAAACCCTACACTCATTAATGTCTCACTACAGCACCATCGGTAGATTCACCTGTAAAGTATGCGTACATACACCAAACTGCTGATTCTTCAACCTTCCTCCTATCCTGTAGGACACAAAGTAAAGGTATAAACATAAAGCAATGACCACCATCAATGTAATAAAACCCTTAGCTATCTCTGATAACATACCCCATAGCCAACTATCAGCTAGCTCAAAAGAAATAGTTCCTTATAAATCAAGCAATAGCACCGAATGGAAACCAGCATCCAATGCTGTAAGTTATTCAAGTCTCCTCTCGAGAGTTGCTTAATTCCTCCTTAGCAACCGATAGCGAGAAAAGTTCCTTAACCATAACTTCACACGGAGGTTAAACCAAATACGGTATGACGTAGTTCCATCACTACTGTCATCAGCTTTGGTGTTTTGTTATTCCCCTTAAAGTATTTTGCACAACAATGTCACTGTTCGTGACGGTAGTGTGGAGGTCCGACAATCCCCCCCTACACTCCGCCACTGATCGTAGCCAAGAACTAATGTGGCTTGTAATGCAGCTGTTAATAGTGCACAGCGCCAGCAACAACAAGCCTCGGGAAACACTAAGTAAACAAGTTCCTCGCAGCCGCGAGGCAATACAGACATGAAGAACTCCAGTGATGAGCACATGCAAAACGCGCTGGCCAGCGCGTGTAATACAAATACCGGTCAGGACGTCATCCTTCGCATTTGGGGAAAACAGCGCTGATCACAGGAAACAAAACAGGAACCAAAAAGAGGAGCGGCCGCTACCTCCGAAATTCAGAATCACGAGCCCCGGCTGTCGGGCTCCGCCCCGTATTATCCTGTGCTGCCGGGGATTCTGGGTACGGTAGTTTAAACCCCAGGGTTGCTGGGTAACGTAGTTTATGCAGGCGCGATTGCCTGCTACCTGACAAACGAGGCGTACACACCCACGTACCATTGGGGTACGCTTTGCTCGCGTATAGCCGAAATGCAATAGGGAAACGAGGCCGACACACGCACGTACCATTGGGGTACGCTTTGCTCGCGTATAGCTGAAATGCAATAGGGAAACGAGGCCAACACACGCACGTACCATTGGGGTACAGTGCGTCAGACATGGTCAAGTGAACGATTGTGTAGGCTGCGTCCCTGTCCACCTTCATGTCACCATTGGGAGAGTTACACCAGGAAATCACACAGCAGGGATGCAGTCTACACTCATGTCAATGATGTGGATGCATACATCAGCATGGCACACATACATCAGGATGGGCCAGGTGTGGCAGACATTGAAGAAGCACAGGGATTGTGACACTGTGCCTCAGTTGATGTGTGAATAGCTTGCACAACAGGTCATCAATCATGATGCACATGTGCATCACATGCATTCAACAATTTCCACCCGAGTAACGTCAACAACATGTTGCGAGGCACATGAACACTGGAATGGCCCACAATTCAGTACAGGGAACTGGCACATGATGACAGCAACATGCCCACTGTCACAGAGGTGTCATAGCCGCACAGCATGACCCTGTGTGACCACGTCATGTGTGTGCCATCTGCGACATTGTGCATGCTGATTGCATATGCGATGAACAGGTCAGTAACGTATTACTCACCTCAGAATATCCCCACATGTCATCCTGGACATGGCAATTTCCGTCATGCTGTACACTTGTGTGTTGGTGTGTAAATCCTCTGGCTCTGCAAGTGTCATTGGGTGTGTGTGCCGTGATGACGTTGTCTGAGTAGTCATATGTCACTTCTGCGTGCACACGTCAGGTCCTCTGTTTGTTTCACAACACCAGCGCAGGTCCGGTCTAAGTGTAAGCTTACACATTTTGTACCCAAAATCATTGTACAAACACTTCTGACCATTTAGCTTTTATTGTCATACTCAGGACGGTGCCAATAGGGATGTAATTTACAAAGCCTGTGAGGAATGAAAAAGACTCATGTTGGTGACTGACCCTCACCGTCTGTGTCTCCACGGTTTTCACATCAGGCACAACAACAAGAGCTGCTCCGATTGCGGGGACCAGACATATGAATCCAGGTGTGATTGGTCCCACAAGCCACTCAGACTCCAGCAGTTGGCACAGCACCACAATAGCTCATGGTTGGGATGTAGGACGAGTGCATGGGTGTGGGTGTGGAGACATCTGAGCCCCTTATTTGTACATCAGTCCTCCAGGCCAAACTCGTCAGGTAAACAAAAGAAGTCAGAGATATGTAATTGCATTAACAAATCACCACGATGCAAGCGCAATGCTGCATGGGATTAGGGTGACAGCGACCACATGGCTCCATCAGAATTGCAGCCGTCGTAGCCAGCACCACGACCTACGGTCCCAGCCCTGCATGTGACACAGGAGGAGTAAGTGCACTTCCTCATGTCCATGATGTCCCTCACCCCGCCAACGGACTAAGCGTCAGCTTCTGGCCCAGCGTACCCGTCTGGGGGCAGTAGCGCCTCTGTTGATTTGCCCCTGACGCCATCACTCGCTGAGTGACGGACGCAGGCGGTGCATACGTCCCAGAACCGTGTGACAGACAGGATCGGAATGTTCATCCTGGTCCCCGCTGGTTCAACTCACAACCTCACTGCCAAATATCCCCCAGGTGTCAGCCGTGGCGCCGTTCTCGGGTGGTGCTGGCCCCGATACCACACACTGTACGGCTCCGCTGTGGTAACTGTGTGGCAGAACACCGCTCTTAATGCTGCATGGGAATTTAAAAATCAATGAGCCGACCACACCTCATTACAATGTGTGCTAATGAGTATTGGGAGGGTCATGAAGACCCACTGGCACGTGAGTGTCAGTCCCAAGACCACAGGACAGGTGGACTGGGGGATGCGAGTGGTGTGGACACCTAGCCAGACACTGGTGATGTCTCTACTCAAAACGTGTTTTTGGATGAGTGGGCAACGTACAGTGTTGTGTTTATGTGGGCGGACGGAACCATGGCCCTTCATCTCCCCGTTGCTGCGGTGAGGACCAACTTGTCACTGAGGTCCTTAAACTACACTAACGCTACGCTGAGCCTCTGCAGGCCTATCTTCATGAAAGTACTGTATGTATATTGGCAAGCATGTACAGCCACGCAGCTTGTTTGGCTGTAGATAGGCACTTTGTCAGACCCCCACACCCCTACCCGGACTGACCATGTTCCCTGTCCTCCCACCCCACCCCAGGAAGCATCTGCATCCAGGCCTCAAAACCACAGAACACATTCCTGTTTGCTCCGCTGTAGAGGGTATCCAAGAGGTACAGGCACTACGCAAAGATGTCATCATCCTCCCTGACTCTGGGAGTGATGTTTTGCAACTTCACATGCATCTTTGCCCGCTACCCACACTCTCTGTGGGATATGGTTGTGTAACAGCTGCCAGTGTATGCATTGTAGGTACGGCCCAAACTTGGCCACGCCCTTGTCGGATGCCAATCTACGACACTGGTTTTGTTCCGGTGTGGCCTGGATAGCCCCGACTCACTGGTCAGATCGATGGCACCCAGGGAGGCTAATTAGTCCTAAGCTATGTATGTATTGAAATTTGGCTCTTTGCTACTGCCTACTGTTCCTTACAGATATTTGGTTACAAAAGGTAAGTAACTAGTCCATTACAGTTCTGTGCATCTGCTGTAGGAGCATCTATGTTGTGTCCTTGCTGTGATGGCAGGGTTACTAATGTACACACACCATGCCACGTGTGTTAATTATTATTATTATTATTGGACATTTATTAAGCGCCTGATTACGCCACTGGCGTGTCTCCGCGCTATGACAAGTGGTGTGGCTGTCCCCCCTCCTCCCAACCAAGCTATCTACTGAAACAGGTGCGTTTTAAGTTTTTTTCTAAACTGGACTTCGGAGGGTTCCAACCGAAGTTCCAGCGGCAGATTATTCCAGCGCTTGGGAGCAAGGTATCTGAAAGATCTGCCTCCCATGCGAGCTTTAGATATTCTTGGGACTTTTAACAGCCCGGTCTGCGAAGACCGGAGACTGCGTGCAGGCTCATAATGGGCTATTAGGCTCTGGAGCGGAAGAGGTGCTTTGCCGTTCAGGATACGATGGCAAGTGGCAAGAGTCGTAAACTCCACTCTCCTCTCTATGGGGAGCCAGTGGAGCGCCCGCAAGGCTAGTTTGGCGGATGACCTCCTAGGGAGTCTAAGGACCAGCCGCGCTGCCGCGTTTTGAAGAACCTGCAGGCGGCCGATGACCCTGCCTGTGGCCCCCAGATAGAGCAGATTCCCATAATCAAGTCGGGAGGTAACCAGGGCATGCACCAGTGTCTGACGGGCAGGAGTGGGAAGCAGATCTAATACTTTCCTAAGAGCTCTCAGAACACCGAAGCAGATCCCTGCCTCTCGACTGACATGTGGGCCAAAGGTGAGGTCCTTATCCAACCACAAGCCAAGGTTCCTGGCCTCACGGCAGGGAGCGGGAACCTCCCCCAAACAGGGTGGCCACCACGCCGACGACCACGCAGACGGCACTCCCCCCACCACGAGCACCTCGGTCTTGCTCCCGTTTAACTTTAAACAGTTGGCAGACATCCAGGCAGCAAGGTCTTTCATGCAGTTCCTGAAGATGTCTGCCGCAAGTCCGGGCGCGCGCGATAGGGAGATGACCAGCTGCGTGTCGTCGGCGTAGGACACCAAGCGGAGACCATACCCCTCCACGATGGCTGCCAGGGGGGAGACATAGATGTTGAATAGAGTTGGGCTCAGGGACGAACCCTGAGGTACGCCCTGGCCCAACTCAATCTCCCTGGAGTAGTAATCGCCCAATCTGACCTGGAAGCACCTCTCCGCAAGGAAGGACTTGATCCAACCAAGCGCAGCTCCTGTCACCCCTCCTCCATTCAGACACTGTAGCAAGGTGGAATGTGCTACAGTGTCGAATGCTGCGCTTAAGTCTAGTAAAATCAGTGCCATCGTTTGGCCCTCGTCTACTCCCTGTCTGAGTGCTTCCACCGCCACGAGGAGAGCGGACTCCGTCGAATGACGGGGGCGGAAACCAAATTGCGAGTCGTGGAGTAGCGAAGCCGTCTCCACGAACTGCATAAGCTGTATGTTGGCTGTTTTTTCCGCCACCTTCGCCATATAGGGAAGGAGGGAGATAGGACGGAGGTTATCCAGCTTTTCAAAGCTAACGTTGGCCTTTTTTTGCAGAGGAAGTACCACTGCCTGTTTCCAGGCCCTAGGCACCACTTGAGACTCAAAGGAGATATCCAGCAGCTGACGTACATAGGGCTCTAGAACTGGCAAGCTATCCTTTAGCCGACTAGGAGTGGTCGGATCTCTAGGGGAGCCAGATTTTATAGATCCACAAATGCGGAGAAGCTCCGTAGTGGAAGGAGTGACAAACATGGTTAGCCGATGTTCCCCTTCCGTTCTTGCGAATTCCAAGGAGGCAAGGCCGTTGTCTGTCCTCTGGGGGAAGGAGTTATAGATGTTGGAGACCTTGGTTGCAAAGTACTCCGCAATTCGATTGCAGCCCTCCGTAGTGCAAAGTTTCTTAGGTACTGTGGCGGATTTTCCTATTGCAATAGATTTGTAGATGGAGAAAAGCTCCTTGGTGGACTGCTTTGCTTCCTCAATTTTATTGCAGTAGTACAATGATTTGGCCTTCCTAATCAGAGCATGATAGGCGCGTCTGCAATCCGTGTAAACAGTTTTGGCCTGCATGGAGTATGCAATCCTCCATTGCCTTTCGGCGCGTTTACATGCAGCTTTGGCCGTTCGCAAGTTCTCATTGTACCAAGGCGCCGACCGTTGCACTCGGCCGCCTGATTTCGCCATACCCAATGGTGCTACTTGATTCAGAGCTTCCAGAATGCGCTGGTCCAGGTTGGAATTAATTTCATCAACCCCGTCGCCCCCCAGATGACCTTTCTCGGTGAGTGCCCGATTGAATTTGGCCTGAGAGAACGCTGTCCATCTGCGCCTCAGATATTTGTCAGCGGGAGGGTCATTGGGGCGAAGTCCCTGTGTTTCGATGGTGAAAGGGACGAGAAGATGATCGGACCATGCGATGGGAATCGGGGCTTGGGCATCTACCTGACTCCAGTTAGCAAAGACTGGGTCCAGAAGGTGGCCCAGCTTATGAGTAGGTTGCGATACCTTCTGTTCGAATTGTAAGCTGGCCATCGTGTGGCATAGCTCACTCGCCACCCTGTCCGTAGGGGTATCTAGATGTAGGTTAAGATCCCCTAGGACCAGATATTTGTCCGAACGTAAGGCCGCTTCAGTAACGCCTTCCACTAATTTTTCAACAAAGGCTGTGGAGGAGCCTGGAGGACGGTAAATTAACAGGCCTTTCAGAGTGAAACGGCCGTTAATAGAAATGGAAAAGGCGCCAGCCTCACTGTCGTCAATCACAGTGCGATCTAGCTGGCATTGATATTCTTGCCGAGCAACAATGGCTATGCCGCCCCCTCTCCCCCGTGGCCTGTCTAGCCTTTGCAGGCAGTAGCCTTCAGGGATGGCCTCAATGATCTCCGGCATGGAGTCTTGGTCGAGCCAGGTTTCCGTAAGGAAGAACAGATCCCAGTGTTTCCCAATAAGGAGGTCATGGATGTCGAGGGAGTGTTTCCGTAGGGAGCGTACATTTAGTAGACCACATAACAGAGTATGTTGGCCTGCGGTGAGCGCCTTATCTGTGTTGAAGAGGTAATCACAGTGGCTGCAGCCCGCATTGGTCCCTGCATCAATGCTGTGAGGGCAAAGCCCACGCAGCTCTCTGCGGAGGAGAAGTAAGTCATCTCGACTCCAGAGGATTTGACACAAGGGAGAAACAGGGGGTATGGCCCTGGGCCGCAATCGGCCGCGGACGGGCGCAGACGGGCTTAACTCAGGCGCAACTCCGGCGCGCCTTCGTCGCGCCCACTGCGCTCGTCCGCTGCGCTGACGACAGCACATCCGCCTTATATCCCCCCCAGCGTTCCAACAACTAGAGCGCTGCTGTTCCTACCGGAAGTGCCTGGCTCGGACCCTCCACGCCCTCTGCTCAAACGGCGCTAATCACCGGCGTCAGACCGAGGCGGGAGGGAGGGGCGAGTCCAGCACTCCGTATTCCGCCTACCAGAGCTCAGCCGAGCAAAATGCGAGGGGCACACGCAACACGCTGACAACACGCAGTGCTTCCCAGCCAGGTGAGGAAAAAGTGATGTGCAGAGTTTAAAAAAAGCATAAAACGCTCACGCGCCACAAAGCATGTGAGCTACACGCAGATGCGCTTAAGTTATAAAAGCGGTAGGGACGCTGCCACAGTCCACTTACCACACAAGGCTCCTGAATCCAGTGCCTTATATCCCCCCCAGCGTTCCAACAACTAGAGCGCTGCTGTTCCTACCGGAAGTGCCTGGCTCGGACCCTCCACGCCCTCTGCTCAAACGGCGCTAATCACCGGCGTCAGACCGAGGCGGGAGGGAGGGGCGAGTCCAGCACTCCGTATTCCGCCTACCAGAGCTCAGCCGAGCAAAATGCGAGGGGCACACGCAACACGCTGACAACACGCAGTGCTTCCCAGCCAGGTGAGGAGAAAGTGATGTGCAGAGTTTTAAAAAAGCATAAAACGCTCACGCGCCACAAAGCATGTGAGCTACACGCAGATGCGCTTAAGTTATAAAAGCGGTAGGGACGCTGCCACAGTCCACTTACCACACAAGGCTCCTGAATCCAGTGCCTTATATCCCCCCCAGCGTTCCAACAACTAGAGCGCTGCTGTTCCTACCGGAAGTGCCTGGCTCGGACCCTCCACGCCCTCTGCTCAAACGGCGCTAATCACCGGCGTCAGACCGAGGCGGGAGGGAGGGGCGAGTCCAGCACTCCGTATTCCGCCTACCAGAGCTCAGCCGAGCAAAATGCGAGGGGCACACGCAACACGCTGACAACACGCAGTGCTTCCCAGCCAGGTGAGGAGAAAGTGATGTGCAGAGCTCCAAAAAAGCACAAAACGCTCACGCGCCACAAAGCATGACCCGTTCACATGTGTGATGGCATCACAGACCATTAGTGACAAATCTAATAATCATGCTGTATGATGATGGTTATGTAATTGTAACTGAAAGTACACACCGCAACATGACTAAGGCAGATCAGTGCAAATGATGGCACATGTGGTGTGTGTGTGTGTATTGCAGTCAGCCGTCTGGATGTGCAGACAACCTCCTACTGACATTGACATGACGTGTGTCACTGACATGATACATTGTCATGCTCACTAAGACCTTTCCATCAGATCGTTTGTATGCATGTCATATCCATTCCACACACTGTAGTGTAGTTCCTATTTTCCCAATAGGCTCTGCGCATTGGAATAGTACCTACAGCAGCAAAGGCCTAGGCCAGACGTTAACTAGGTCTACTACTGTCGATACTAGACTTAATTTTTGGGTTTGCCAGCTAAGCTCAGAGTTCGCTAGAAACTTTCTCGAATGTTCAAGGAAGGATTAACTCCCCTGATTAGACAAGAAGGGATTTAGTTTCTGACAACCATAGAACATGACAACTTTGCTCTCCCCTAATCAAGAGTCAATCTCGAGAGTCGTGTGAGCATAAGGCAATTATTTTACTCAGTCAGTACGTGCATTCTTAGTCTCATCAGAATGTAGAGAAAAGGAAGAGACGGGCGTGTTCAATAAAAGATGTTATTTATTGATCAGTCTCTTTTCTCGTACAAGAGAAATGGATCGATATTATTGCAATACTTATTGTTAAGTAAAGAAGCAATAGTATAAAATAATACTGTAAAAACATTGATATGGTTTCTGAGCCATATGATGTTTAAAATGATTAAAATATATTTACATACACATATACATTTGACTAAACGTACTCAACTGGTGTTTCTAAATACGCCTACCCCGTGTACCTGACCTAAGTCTAATGCGTGGGCGGGAATAGAAAGTTACAGTTTAAGTTAAGTTTGTTTTTGCCAAGTGAATAACTAAAGAATTCTCTGTGAGGGGTTATTCAGTTCTGTACCTGGAATTTAGGATGAATGAGGAATGGTATCTCTTTCTCTGCTCTCGATATTCCAGGCTGCCTGCGAGGGCTACCCGGAAGCGCCGGTGCTGGGTCTCTCGGCTTGAGATAGCAGCGCGTCTCTCAGCGCGTCAGGAAGGCGGGGCTGTTGCCTGCGGGGTCTGCTTCTGCTCTCGGCTTCGGCAAGTATGGCTGCTCCGTCTTGTCACCACGCGTGTGTTTGCATAGGGCAAGGTCGGCAATATTTATACCTTAAAGGTGCCGGGATTGACGTAAGGATGGACATAGGTACGTCAATAAAGATGTCATACGACTTGCTCGTTAGCACATTCTTTACTAAAGTTCTCTGTGAAATCAAAACAATGGCCGCACGGATTATCCAGGTTGTCATAGGTTTGATTTGTTATGAGAACGTCGTATGCCTTATCAGGGGCTGGAGGAATGTCGCTTGTCTAATTAGATCTCAAGCGTTATGACCTAATCAGATAACACGTTCCTGTGCCGTAGTGTGACTGCGTCAGATAACGGTATCTGCATCATGGGGGTTTTCTTGCCTCATGGGCTGACTGTTAGTTAACTAGCTAGGTAGTTTAACCAGAATAGGGTCAGGAATAGGGGGATCGATTCAGAACCTATAGAAATACACGACACCCACTCCACGCTAACTATGGTCATATCTACTAATCTATGCATAGTATAACATAGTACAACATACTATAGAGTATAGTGTATACCTTACCACCCCAAAATACATAAATGCATTTTGAAATTTTCAAATATACTGAAAAATTGCAGTCATATATTGTATGCACTTAAGCTATGAATTAAATGCAAAAGTAAGCACGCATTTTATGCATTATTGCTTGTTGGTATATGAGAAATACACATGAAATGGCTCTTAATATGGCTATACAGAAAGAAAAGTCGAAACCATTTCATCACATAATATATTTTGTGAACATACCAGCGGGCAGCTAAAGTCTATATAAAGTATCTAAAAATAGAAATCTTAGTTCTCTAGGAATAGTTTCTTACTTTAAGCAGAAGATCAGTGTCCCGGGGAAAAAATATATAAAAAAAAATTTTTTTAAGGGCTTGCTGAAAAAAGTTGCTGTCCGTGAACTGGATTGTAATTGTTCATGTGACTTTATTTTTAAAGTTGAAGGCCGAATTCAGGGAACGCCGTGTGCGAGTTTACTCAAAAGTCTCTATTTCTGTTCCGGAGAGAACATCATATCATTCAGGCTTTCGAAAAAACTGTCAACAGCTTCATGGGAAAGTTCCTCTAAGTCGGAAATAGGGGTAACCATGCATTCGTGCGCATGATTGTCTCCATTGACATTCTGATTTGCATTGCTGACAGAAGGTCGTACCTGTTCGATGCTGCTTTCATCTTGAACTTCACTACTCTTCAATCGTAGTGGTGAAGATTCCAGGAATGCCGTCATCAGAATTGGCAGCCTTTGAGGGCAGCACAGTGCGTGAACCTTGGTAGGAACCAACAGTGTATCTGCATCCACCGGCGCATCCGATTGTAGCGTCAGACAGGTGTCTAACACGCATTCTTCTCCGCATAGCAGACACCTTAGTACAGGTAAAACACACCTTTGCCACATTGGTCGAAATGATAGAAACCAAGTCATGTTTAGGTCTCTAAGCCGGGAGAGTCCCAGGATTTTTGATATCCGGTCCCGGTATCCAATGGCTAGGATCGTATCTTCCATTGTCGCGAGAGTTTGATCTGTGACATGGGTTGCCATAACGAAAAATAAGGACTAGGAATAGGATTCCTGCAATTAGTCCTAGGATCAGGGGAAGTCCGCCAAAAATCGAATGGACGAAATCTGGAAAAATACCCAGTATGGCTTTGAATGGTGTTAATGCCATCGAAAATACTGTCTTAAATACCTTTGAGACCCCAGTGGTATCAGAAATATTTAAGATTTCGCTCAGGATTTCCGCGAAATGTACGGGGGAATTAGTTGATAATAATGTATGTATCTCTGCAGTCGTCCTTGCGACTTGTAGATCATACGTTTCTTTAGATGACGTGAGCCTTGTAGGCGTCTGAAGAAGCACTGTTTTCATTCTGCTTAAAGTATCTATTCGAATAGAAGTAATTTTCAAACCGGGCCATGCCCTTGCCTCCCTGTCTGGAAAGGAGCTGGGGAATAAAGAACGTCCACAGCACTTGACCTTCGCCGTCGTAGTGACGAGATAAGGAGTCCCGGGCATAAGACTACAACATCTGCGGTCTACAATAAGAATGTAACTCCCATTATAGAGTCTTTGAAAGAATGGTTCTATTTCAGTTGCAGGTGCGCCTTGCTGGTGACATGAAAGGTTGTATGAATTCCCTTCACAGGCTCCGTGCAAACTAATACCGTTACACAGAAGCGTGCCGCTTAGTGACATAGCACAATTGTTGCCACTAAGAAACACTTTCTGTCCTTTGTTACTGACACATGCATGTGAATAGGGCAGGTTCCAAGTTGTTTTAAGGTACCCCTTTCCCAATTTCTCGTACATGCAAGCCTGTATATATTTTTGGCAGTATTGAAACCTGAAGGTTGAGATTGGAATATTTATGATTCCGTGGATTATCCATTCACTGACAGGTCGTTCTGACATTGTCATTGGTAATCTTTCTAGTTTTTCAATGCTCAAGATTGTATAATCAGCACCCTTCTGCGCCATACCGATTTGTCTATCAGTAAGGTTAAAGATTTGGAATAGTGACGTTGTGTTGATTAAACGCCAAGGCACGTAGCCTGAACGCAGATTTTGTAACGTCCAGCCAAGCTGTACAATAGAACGCAATTGTGACTGTCCATGTTGTAATAACAGTAAGTCTTGCGATAATATATCGATTGCTGAAGACACAATGCTGTCCAATGAAAAAATTCTGGAGGACAGAGTCATTAACCCATTGTCCACTACAGAAAGTGATTTTTCCAAATTAATACGATCAATTTCACGTATTCTCTCTGCTGTCTCAATTTGAGTAACCTTCCAGGCCTCATTGTATGCTGCATATACAGAGGCTGCTATGAAACGCTTATGACGCTGTTTGCGTGGTCCCAGTATGAAATCACGCAAGTCAGCACCATCAGTAAGTAAAGTTAGGTGTTGCTTAATTTCAGGCAGTGTGGAAGTTTGTAGCCATTGAAGGCATAATTTGCCCACACTGTAGGTTGTTATTATCCCTGGGTGATGTCTTTGGGGATATCTAGGGTCTGGCCTGGTCATTTTGAAACCCTGTGTTTTATTCAGGAATCTATCTTGACAGTTATTTGTATCTGTGGGCCAGATCAACCATTGTTTCCAATCAGGATGTGTTCTGTTTTGGTTAAGTATATGGTTTATGTCTATTTCTTCATCTGTTTCAGAGCTATTGCTAAACATTGTCGGCTTTGGAATAGACAGGTTATTTAAATCTTTGATTTTGGCTAAGCCAAGACAGGTGGTTTGTTGAACAGTGTCATTTAAAAATATCATTTGTTCTGGGATCATGCAGGCTCTAAACAAAGCTTCTAAACCCTGTACTTGCCATTCTTTTGTACCCCAAACACTTTTCAAATCAACATTTTTGTCCCAATAATCAAATCCAAAAGTATTCATTTTTTCAAAGAACGAATCAGAATAAATCAATTTTGTTTTGGTTATCATGGTTTTCATCCCTGTCTTGTTTGACAATTTGTAATAAAATGTTTCAGCATTAGTTATGTTAAAACCTGAAAAATATGAATATTTGTCATAAACGGTTCTAGAGCTCCCTTTTGGAGGTGTAGCACAATGTTCCCATTGATTATAATTTAAAACATTTCTAGGTTGTGCAGATTTATGCAAGAAATGGTTACCATAATGGTTATAGCAATACATACTATCATAATTTGTAGAACCCTGCAAATAATCATGTTTTGTAAATTTAGCAGACATTACTAAGTCAGACATCATATTATTTATACTTTCAAAGTCCCAATCATCAGCAAATGAGTTTGGTTTTGCAAAATCACTCAAGGAGATCTTGATTTGGTGTGGATATTTCAGGATCTCGACCGGACCATAAATTTCATAGTCAGTGTTGTCCCAGGCTACCCCACCAGGTATTGGAATTGCTGTGAAGTTGGCTGAAGAAAGTTCTGAAGAAAGTTCTCGTTTCTTGACGTGTGAAGATGTGTGTGGTTTGAGGACCAAGTTGATGTTCTGACTTGCTGTGTCCATTTTAGCATATTTTCCCTCAATGAAGCGTCCCAAAGTAAATACCATGATGAGCCAAAGTATGAGGATAAATGCACCAAAACCCACCCAAAATTCAATCCATGGAGAAACCAGATATGTTTCTTTCAGTTGTTTCAAAAGTTCCTTAGCTTTGTCTTTAAAGGATTTTGATGATGGCTGTGTCTTTTGTTCACTGAAGCCGTCAGAGGAATCATCGAAGTTGATGAAGTAACCAGATGCAGTTCTGTCAATTGTTCCAATTGGTTCAGGATTTTTGTTTTTTGCATTTTCACTTGGTACTTCAGTATAGATTGGTGTCTCTCTGCTAAATGTCTTTATTTGGGTTTTCAGAGGTCTTAGTTCTATTGCATTGTTGCATAGTCCTTGTTGTTCTTCTGTAGGCGTTTCGAATGTGATGAGCCTCTTTGATAGGACCTCTGTACTCGTAGCAAACCTTGGTGTTCTGCTACTTATTGGGAGTCCACTTGGCCTACTGTTTGTTATCGGCCACATGTTGTGGTTTTACCAGGTCGATGGATACAACTCGGTTCTCCTTTTTTCCAGCAAGTGGCGGTAGTACAACTGATCTTGTCCCGTTGACAGACAAGACAGGAACTGCTTTTCTGTAAGAAGGCCCAAATTCCTTCTTTACCGCGATCTTCTCCCTGACTAGATCCCCGACTTTTGGAATCCAGACAGGACTTGCTGGGACAGGTGGTGAATCTTCAGTGGTCGTTGGCTGTTGTTTCAACTGTATGTTGCTCAGGTCTTTTCTTGTTTTGTTTAAGTCCTGCAAAATAGCCAAACGGTCTTTGACATCAAAGGTTTTTTCTATTACCACTGAAGTCTGACTATCAAGGTCAGAGATCAACATCCTAGTTCCGAATAATAATTCGTACAGACTGAATCCCTTCAGAGAATTTCTTGGCAAGTTATTTAGACTACGTTGGACACTTATTAGATGTTTGACCTACCCAGCTCCCGAACCTAATATCCTTTCTATTATAGATTGCTTTCTGCCTTGGTTTTTTCTTTACACCGTCCCATACCCTCAGGAAGGAAGTGAGAAGATTCCCGCTGGGCTGTGCTCATTTGGCCATGTTTCCCCCCCAGGCTGGTTTGCTTGAGTGAAAAAAATGGTCGAACGTAGCATGCTCTTAGCGTATATGCCATTTAGACTCGCAAATCTTGTATAATAGTCCGGACGTCAGCCAAGTGCTGGTGATCTACATTATAAGTGGAAACTAGCCTGTATATGTTAATCGCAAGCCATTCTTTTTGCTGGTAATATTATCTGCCTTGATACGACGAGGTATTAAACTGCTTCTCTCCCCACTGCGATCTCTGTTGCAGTTTGGGCAGTTTTTTACAAACATGGTGTAGTGCAGGCTCATGCCTGGCCACCAGTACCGTGATTGTAATTCTTCCAGAGAATCTTTTAATTTAAGGTGTCTGTGACCCTCGCCCATGTGTGCGTCTGCGATTAACAAGTTTCTCCTGTCCATGTTTGGAATCACTCTATCCCCCACTCCAGGGATTCGAGCAAAAGGGACGGAGTTTGCATCGATTATGTATGTATAATTGAGTGGATAATTGATCGGTAACGCTGAGCAGTCGCCTTTTGATGACGTTTTCACCGCCAGCAATGTTTCGCCGTCAATGTATTTTAATGTACGCTTTTTTCGATCTACGGGAGCCGGTTTACTGGCTGCCGCTGCGGCTGTTTCAGCCAATGAATTCCCTACAACGTGAACGCCATCACGCTGGTGACTCAGTGAGTGTGTCACGTGAGTCTTTGGTAGTTCTTTTTTCAAAAGAGCTACTTGTTCCCAGAGCAGTCTCTGCTTTATTGGTGCATCTGTGTCATCTTTGTAACCGTTCTGAATCCATGTCTGCAAATCCTTGTTATATGCTTTGACGCAGTAATATGAATCTGACACTATAAGTGTCGGGAATTCGCGATCCGCATTATCTAGCGCCATTTTCAAAGCTAATATTTCAGTTTGTTGTTCTGAATTGGTTTCTACTGAGTGTGATTTTGTTAATAGAGGTCTTAGTTTACCTCCGCGCCACACTTCTTTTGTAATCTCACATGTGGGATTGTATGCTTGTTCTCCCCAAACGGAGGGTTGAGCATGTCCGTCTGTATAGATTACACAGGCGTAATGTCGTAGAGGCAGAATGTCGATTGGCAGAGGATACGTCTTTTCATATTTTAGATTTTTCAATTCTTCTAGTTCTTAAAAGACTGTCAACCAGGCAATACTTGATAATTCATATCCTCCGTACTGGATTTTCAGATGGGCAATTCTGGATTTTTTGAAGTTGAATTTGTAACCCTCTGCAGCGAAACCAAGTATTATGGTGTTCACTCTTTTCAAGTGAGTTTCCAAGTCATCATCTGTTAAGTAAATGTCATCGACATAAGATAATGCTTCATCATCATATAGTTGTAGTAATTCTGTTACTCTCGCTGAGAATACCCCCGGGCTGTTCTTGTACCCCTGGGCTAACCGACAGAATTGTTTTTGAGTGCCATTTACTGAGAAAGCTGTTAAATATCTGCTCTCTGGTGCTATGTTTTGACAAAAGAATCCATTGGAGATGTCCAAGGTTGTTTTGTATTTTTTGCGCACTATGTTATTCATTAGTGCAGCACTGTGTGAGTTTTGCACTGCAAAGGTTTTGCAGCATGTGTTAAGGTGTCGGTAATCCAAAACTAGACGATATGAGTTGTCTGGTTTGGCGACCGGAAACAAAGGATTGTTCATTTGTGAGGTGCAAGTTTCAATCACCCCCTGGTATTCTAGCTGATCTAGTATTTCATTTACTTGTTTTTTAGCTTCTTGCTTAATTGGGTACTGCCTTTGTGCAGTTGGTTGTGATTTTAACTGGACTTTGTGAGGAGGAGAATCCTCATCCCATCCTACATGATTTTTATATAAAGCAGGTGCTAAGGCCACTGCCCACTTTCTAGCAAGTGTATATTTTTTATGAATCGGTATTTGATTCGAGAAGGCAGGCATAATTACTTCTTCGCCATGAGGGCACTCCCTGACAAACTCTGGTGGCCAGTCTTTTTCAGCTAGAAGGATGTCATAGCCTTTGGAGAGGTTATCCCAAAATAGTCCCCTAATTTTCCTAGTCTTATCTCCCTCTATACGTAATGTTATCTCGTATATTTTGTGGGGCTTGCTAACTCTGGTATCTGCAGTTTTCACTTGAAGGTATTCATTCGTGTCCACTGTCTCCAGATGATTCATAAGGACTTTGCGAGCTATGCTCACCTCTGCTGCGCTGTCTAGCATTGTCTGAGCCCACTCTCCGTTTTTCAGTTGTGTCCTCAGTATTCTCGGCATTGTTAACTACCTTGATACTGGCTACCTTCTTTTTTGGAAATTGTGATTTCTTTTTCAGTTGAGCAGGTTCCTTGTCTTTGGACTTGGCGTGCTCTTCTGATCGTCCTCTTCTTTCCGATTTCTGCGAGGAATTCTGAAAAGATTGAGAGGGACGTGTATCAATGTCTTGATATCTATCAGGTTTTTTAATATTATCCCTATTTCTAAGGTTATATCTATTCCCAGAGGGGTCACTCTGGGGTGACCTTTGTCTCGGGTTTGGAGATTTCTCTCTTCGCCTAGGAGACCTTCCTCTGGACTGGAATTTCTTTTCTTTAGGATTGGATTGTTTATTTCCATCCCAGTTCTTTTTTGGTGAATTATTATTATTATTAAAAAACATTTTTTCTGGACTTGTAGTCAGTTGCGGTTTTACTGGTATTCCACCTAGACTATCTCTGCCTAGTTCTTCATAGGATTTTTCTATGATTCTGGCAATTTCAGCTGGTTGGTCTGCTATATCTGTCTCTTTTAACCTCTGGCGGATCGCCACGTTTGCTGCTTCACCTTTTATGTTGGCTAATAATATAGCCGAGACCTGCTTGAAGTCTTTCAGTAATTTCATACCAAGAGTTAAAGCAGGTTCTGGACCGTATTCATCTTGAATTTGTTTTAGCACATCTGGTATTACCGAAATGGATGGAACACCGTGCGTTTTTGTATAGATGGAAGCAAAGACTGTACCCCAAGTGTCACAGTCCTCAATGTGTGGTGCGATTCCCATTGGGAGACATATAGTCAGAATCCTGTGTTTTTCCAGCGGGGTGGTGTCAGGAAACACCGCCTCTATTTGGGTAATTTTCTGTGCCAACCAGAATGGTATTTGTTCCCGTTTAGCTGGAACTTTACCTAGGCAGGATTGGATGTTCTGTGGTGTAATTTTATTTGTGTTCCCCTGGTGAGGGGTCAGCTGTGGAAGTTTAATCGCTGGCTGAATTGTTGAAGTCCGCATTACATACTGAACTAATTGTCTGTGAATTTTTAGTAGTTGTTTTAGCTGTATTAACAGCTCTGCTGCAGGCATTCTTTCGATGTCTGGATGTGGTGTGTATCCGGCTAAGACCGGCCACGTTGCTCCTGGTCTTCCTAAAGGACCGAGCCTTGTAATGTGATTGTTATGTATTAGGGCGCCATCAAATAAGAGCAAATGCTCTTGGAATTTGAGTGGTACTTCCACCTCCTCGAAAGGAGTGTACGTTTCAGGAGGTTCCTCTACTTTGTAATAGTGGAAGTACTTTGTTACAGCATTTGCTGCTGGAAAATGTATCCATGTATAGTATACCTCTGTCTGCCGATATTCGTGTGCCTCAATTACGAATATGACTGTGCCACCTCTAGGTGTCAGTCCATTTTCTATAAGTTTTAAGGTTATAGATCTCCTTTTAATGACCGGAATGAGTATTATATCCGCGTCTGCTGCTTGCATGGTAGCATCAGCATCTGCTATTTCAGTAGCTAATCTAATTGCCTCTCTTTCTCCATCACTGTCTCCCATTTTACTGACAGGATGGTATTATTTTTGTTTGCAGATCAGGTTTCTTATGGAAACAGAGATTAGATGCACAATATTCTGGAACTGTTTTATCCTTCAACGTTGACTAGACCAAGAACCATACATAGGAGTTCCCTCCTGCGAGGTTTTGGAGGATATAATAACCTTTCACCCACTCCAGACGTCTTTGGAGTATTTGGGAAAAGGGGTCTGAGTGAGAAAGCACGACTGAGTTACTCTAAATGTCTTACGTTAGTTTTATCGCCCTTTCCAAACGCGTTGGGCGCTTTGTAGTGTAGTTCCTATTTTCCCAATAGGCTCTGCGCATTGGAATAGTACCTACAGCAGCAAAGGCCTAGGCCAGACGTTAACTAGGTCTACTACTGTCGATACTAGACTTAATTTTTGGGTTTGCCAGCTAAGCTCAGAGTTCGCTAGAAACTTTCTCGAATGTTCAAGGAAGGATTAACTCCCCTGATTAGACAAGAAGGGATTTAGTTTCTGACAACCATAGAACATGACAACTTTGCTCTCCCCTAATCAAGAGTCAATCTCGAGAGTCGTGTGAGCATAAGGCAATTATTTTACTCAGTCAGTACGTGCATTCTTAGTCTCATCAGAATGTAGAGAAAAGGAAGAGACGGGCGTGTTCAATAAAAGATGTTATTTATTGATCAGTCTCTTTTCTCGTACAAGAGAAATGGATCGATATTATTGCAATACTTATTGTTAAGTAAAGTGCATACATTAGAAGCAATAGTATAAAATAATACTGTAAAAACATTGATATGGTTTCTGAGCCATATGATGTTTAAAATGATTAAAATATATTTACATACACATATACATTTGACTAAACGTACTCAACTGGTGTTTCTAAATACGCCTACCCCGTGTACCTGACCTAAGTCTAATGCGTGGGCGGGAATAGAAAGTTACAGTTTAAGTTAAGTTTGTTTTTGCCAAGTGAATAACTAAAGAATTCTCTGTGAGGGGTTATTCAGTTCTGTACCTGGAATTTAGGATGAATGAGGAATGGTATCTCTTTCTCTGCTCTCGATATTCCAGGCTGCCTGCGAGGGCTACCCGGAAGCGCCGGTGCTGGGTCTCTCGGCTTGAGATAGCAGCGCGTCTCTCAGCGCGTCAGGAAGGCGGGGCTGTTGCCTGCGGGGTCTGCTTCTGCTCTCGGCTTCGGCAAGTATGGCTGCTCCGTCTTGTCACCACGCGTGTGTTTGCATAGGGCAAGGTCGGCAATATTTATACCTTAAAGGTGCCGGGATTGACGTAAGGATGGACATAGGTACGTCAATAAAGATGTCATACGACTTGCTCGTTAGCACATTCTTTACTAAAGTTCTCTGTGAAATCAAAACAATGGCCGCACGGATTATCCAGGTTGTCATAGGTTTGATTTGTTATGAGAACGTCGTATGCCTTATCAGGGGCTGGAGGAATGTCGCTTGTCTAATTAGATCTCAAGCGTTATGACCTAATCAGATAACACGTTCCTGTGCCGTAGTGTGACTGCGTCAGATAACGGTATCTGCATCATGGGGGTTTTCTTGCCTCATGGGCTGACTGTTAGTTAACTAGCTAGGTAGTTTAACCAGAATAGGGTCAGGAATAGGGGGATCGATTCAGAACCTATAGAAATACACGACAACACTACAGGTATTTTCATTTTCCACGGAGGAGTGGGTGGGAGCTGGCACACGTTACATCAGTATCCCACGCCACACTCCAAATTGTCTACATTATTTGAAGCAGTGTTGCTTGTGCCATGTACATTGTTATAGTCTTAGTCAGACAGTTGAAGACATTTCCTTCAAATTGTGTCTTGCAGGGCACCCCCTCTGGAAAGGCCGTTGCCTGACTTGAAAGCCATGAGGGAGCGCAATTGCATCCGTCGATATCGGTTCGGCAGACAGTTGATCAAGGACCTGACGGACAGGCTTGAGGCTCACCTACAACCACGCCACAGGTATCCAACTGCACTGACACCCAAGGTAAAGGTGATGGCAGCCCTCCATTTCTTTGCCACAGGTACGTTCCAATTTACCATAGCTGATGTGGGAGGGATGTCTCAGACCATGTTTAGCCGGGTATTGGGTGATGTTTTGGGAGCAATGTTGCTCCACCTTGATGAATTCATTAAATTCCCTACTCCAGAAGAGTTGACAGATGTCAAGGGGGAATTCTATGCCCTGGGCCGCATGCCACATGTAATTGGTGCAATTGATGGTACACATGTTAGTCTGGTGCCACCACAGGCTCAGGAGCAACCGTATCGCAACAGGAAACACTACCACTCGATAAATGCCCTGGTGGTGTGTCTTGCCAACATGATTATCTCCCATGTTTGTGCACGTTTTCCAGGATCGTGCCACGATGCTTTCATCATGAGGCATAGCAGGGTACCACAGATGATGCTGCAGCTGCACAACCACCGAGCATGTCTAGTTGGTGAGTATACACTGTCAGCTCTGTATGTCAGTATGTCACAACTTCATGATCTGCATCATATGATTCACTCTTGTACATGATGTCAATTTGCAGGAGACGCTGGATATCCAAACATGCCGTGGCTAATGACTCCGCTACGCAACCCCAGGACAGCTGCAGACCAGCGTTACAACAATGCTCATGGGAAGACAAGGCGGGTGATCGAACGAACCTTTGGACTCCTGAAGAGCCAGTTCAGGTGCCTGGACAAGACAGGCGGAGCCCTCCAATACAGCCCACGCAAGGTGTGTGACATCTTCACCGTGTGCTGCATGCTACACAACATGGCAGTGGAGAAGGCCGTGCCACTGTACCTTGATCCTGATGAGCTGGAACATCCGCCCGTTGAGGATGAAGGCCTTGGCCAGGATGCCAGTGACGAGGAGGGTGAAGATGATATCCGCGGTCACCTCATCCGCAACTTCTTTTCATGATGGTGAGTCATTTCATCTTTAATGTCAAAGATGGACTATAGAGTTGCATGGGTAGCATGCTGTGTATGCAAGAGACTGTAAGCAAGATCACTTGGATGTGTGTTGTGCAGTGTCACACGTGCAGTTGTAATGCAACACACATACGTGCTATGTGTGCACTTGGAATGTACAGGTGTCATACTACATCTGGCTATTCAACAGACATTGACAAAATGACATTATACAGAACTTGACCCCTTGTGTGCCACTCTCATCCACAGCTCGCCCTGCCTGTTGTCCGTTGGGGTACATCGTGGTCATCCTGCTATTGCTCATTATGATTGCAACGTCAGCCACATCAACGGAGCATGCTTGGACATGTGGAGAAGTCAATTTGGGTAAGGACTCATATGAGGCTGTTTAGCGTCGGTATGTGTTGAAACGTGTGGTACATGTTCATGTGCATGTAGTGTCACCTTGCATACATGCAACTCCATCATGTAACTTATGACATGTATGGCCACTCCCATGACAGGATAGTCACCCCTTCTGTCATCTGTTGTACTTTGATACTCTGGTGAATGCATCAATGTGTGTAGACATTGCCACTGCAACATTGCACATACCATGGCATGGCATTGTGTCAGAGGTCACAACCACGGACTCTGTGGGGGATTGCAGCCTCACTGTGTGCATTAGAATGTGACTGGATCCTCACCTCCAGCTTGTGGGCCAGTCCAGTTTGATTACCATGAAACCATGTGGTGTGGGTGTTGCCCAGTGTATGTTCCACATGTTAAGACAACTGTCCAGTGAATCACTTTACATGGATGCATTGCCCCTTGCAGCAGTATATCATGTCACTGTCATGTTGTTACCTCAGTGCAGGTTGAGAATACTGCTACGCCAGCCTTCACAGTGAGTAGCAGTTATGTTTTGATGCACATGATGCCATGTATGTTTAGCATGACAAAGTAAAAAGTTGGGAAGATGCATATGTGATTTATTGTGTAGCACCAGTGGAGTGCGGTCATTCACATGAATCTCTGGTCCCCTGCAGCATTACTGTGCTATGGTAGGGTCTGATTATGTAGCTTGGATGGACATCACTTGCACTTAATATTTATTGTACCTGCATATCATGTTTTGCATTGTGATGCATACTTGACACATCAAAAGACTGGCTGCAGAGTGCCTTCATTGCATGTCGATCATTAGCTTCCTCATCATATGTGATACTTACAGCTGTTGTGGATTTGCTCAAGTTAGCCTACATGGCCCTTATGGGTAACCAATATCAGATACAGACATTACAGTTAGCGTAAGTTGCATTTCCATATGTTTCCATTTGTTTGTAAGGTCCACCTCATCTGAGCCTGGGAATGAGTTTTGACTACATAGATCTATTTGCATGGGAGCTCACTTGTGAGCGTTACACATGACTCTAATGGATGACAGACTGTCCTAGTTTTTATGTGTCCGTGTCACAGCATCGTATCTCATGTGATGGCATGATTACTCATCATTATTTTTCTCCAGTCAGTACACTTCACAGGTGTGACTGGTACAGTGTAGCTAATGATGTTTTTGAAGTGTCAGTGACATGAGAATGTAGTCCTAATGCTTATTTGCCTCTGTTTCAGGTCTCCCTCTCAGCAGTTCCCATCCTCTCCTTCCCTCGCCTGATCACCCTTTTGTGTCTGTCGTTTGTACTCAGACCAATGGGCTATTTGGAGGTGGAACCCTTAGAGCATCACACCACTCTGATGAAGAAAGGTACCGGCAGTCCTTGACAGCCTTGTAGGTAATAGTAATGCGGCATTACAGGTGACATCATGAATAGTGTAAATTGGACTTCTTGACAATGCACATGTATGTTTGTGAAAGCTCCATGGGCTCACAATGTAAATAATCATGTTGTGCATGACGTCTGACTCCTACAGAATATTGTGCCGGCTTGGGGCTCAACACACATGTCCTTCTACTGTGCATCTATACTATTTGGCATGTAGTTAGCTCATGCTTGTTATGTGTGTACCTGTATAGTGACCACACGCATGGGGTGGGGGAAGGCTAGAATACTATGTTGTGTGTGAGGTAGATGTCTTTGTTGCTGCACTTTGGATTTGAACACACTAGCTCTTGTATACACCTGCTGACGCTGTGTGTCTTGTGCCCCACTTGACCGTAAGGGCCCTGATCCAGTGACTGTGATCTGTGGTGATTACTGTGCCATTTTGTTGTCAGTGACCCTGAGTGAGGCAGACACTCCTGCCTTCACATCCACATGTCACTTTGTGCATTGCGGGTGCCCTTGTGTTATGAGTTTGTTTAGCAATTTGTCACACCCCTCCTGCCGTCATGTCTTCACTCATTGCTGCAGCTGCATACACAGCCACCATGCAGCGCACACTATCCAGGAACACAGACACCTACAGGATGACCCTCCTTCCATCCATTAATAGAGCATGCTCCTGCCACCCTACACACAGACAACACCAGACATTCACCCTACTGCTATCAAAATGCTTAGAACTCAGCCATTGTTGCTGCTATGCCTGTGTGTGCAACACATACTGGCACGACTATGCAGATTCACATGACATTGGGTCTACGTACCACCAGGTCATGTGCCGTGTCCAACACACACACACACCTTACATAGGCACAATATTGTACTGTGTTAGCTTGTCAACACCACTAGATCAGAAAACTGTTAGCTTACAGTCACGTGCCAGTACACAACCTGCTCACACCACTTCAACATTGCTGTCACAGTCAGTCAAGTTGCCACATGGGACACACACCATGACCCTGTCTCTTGGGTGTGGTGTGATTTCCCCGTTCTGGAGTAGGTATTTGTCAGACGTGTGTCGTTGTTCTGTATGCGTTGCTCCCATTACAGTAGTATAGTACTTGTAGGTCCAAAGGGGTAGGTCACCTAATCAGGTGTGCTGGTCTAGAGTGCTCCAGCCCGTTGCCCACAGTCTGTCCTGCCACCCTTATCCTGTGCGCCATTCATCACATACACAGTAATGCATCATGCTGATGGTAGCTCACATACCTGAGGACACAGTTGTAGGTACTCCCTACATGGACTACTACTTTTGTGATACTGACATGTACTCCTCAAAGTGACTCTCCTGGGCCTGCCTGTGATAGCAGTATTGGGATTCAATCCCCCCTCCAGCATTGACTGTCCCACACAGGTGTGTCTTACCATCCATGTATGTAGTTCGTGGGAATTTCTGACCAATGTGTGTCCTCACTCAGATTCTGATCCAAGTGTGTGGATGACTGCTGTTTGTTGTATACCCTTGCATTTTTGACATTTGCAGACACATATACATTTATGCTGTTTCAAAGATGACTCACCAAATGCGTATGATGTTTAGATTATTTATTGGGTGATCTTGTGCAGGAAACGTGAATAGGTGCTGTGCAGGAAGGGGTGGAATCCAAAGTTCACAGCTGGAGATGAGATGCCTTACAGTTTCAGTCAACAGAGTCCAGGCCACAGTGCCCGACATCATTGGGCAGACTGTGACCAGCAAGTCCATGTGGGAGAGTCTCATAGGGGATGCTGTTGCACCCAGGGGCAATATACCAGGTCCAGTGTCCTTGGAGATGTCCATGGCCCACTGGCCCTCAACGTCTTCGCCGTGGACGACCCACCTTCCTTGGGGGACCCTCATGTGCAGGCATGGACGGTGCATGGGACGCTACGTCAGAGGGTTCCTCCTCCTCCTCCTCCTCCCTCCCTGTGGCTGGTGTTGCACTTTGCCGTGATGTTGCTGGCCTTGTGACACAGGGAGGGGGCTGCATGTTGGCAGCCATCTGACGTAGCACATGGAAAATATCCCTATGCACCATCAAGAGCTGAGCCTGGTGTGCCTCCACCCGTCCATAATGCAGGTCTTGCCTGGCTATTTGCTCTGCCTGCTGTTGTCTGACCTGGTTGAGGGCCTCCGCAAGCTGGCTTACCTCCCTGGTGTCCCGCCGGTATGCCTCAAGGATGTTAGTGAGTTCAGGCATACCGGGCCCTGCAGCTGACTGGCCAGATTCTCGCCTCCGCCTTGCGCCACTCCCACCACCCTGACCCACACGAGCACGGCCTGCGCTTGTGGGCACATGCGATCGACGGGCCCCCCGAGTGCTGGGAGGGTGGAGGTTGTCACCAACCTCAGGGGCGCCCGACAAAGGGTGTCCCTCATTTTCAGACTGGCTCTCTTGTGAATCATGGGCAGGGCTCTGACCTGTCGGCTGGGATGTGGTGGGAATCGGTCCGGTGGTTGGCTGAGATGTAGCTGGTGCAGCTTCTGCAGGGGTTTGGGATCCAGAGGAGCCAGGTTGGTTGGGGTCATCCACAGTGCGTTGAGGGACGGCGCTGCCGGTGGGGTCTGGGTCCTGCTGAGCCTGGGACTGGGATCTTTGGCCCCCCTGGCTGGGGGGGAGATCCGCACGTTGCCCTGTGTGTGGGAGAGACAGACACTGTTAAGGCACTATCAAGTGACATGTGGTTTGGTTATCCATTATCAGTATCACTGTTCCACAAGCTATACATTGTTGACATTGTACAGTTGTGTATGTAGTGGTAGAAAAATGAAATGTACGATGGGGTATTTACATTCTTCCAATCTCTTGACAATGACTGACACAGCCATTGCTGTGTCTTGTGTTGCCGGCACCACACGTGTAAAGCATTGCTCAGTTTCACGCTACATCCAGGATACGGTGTAAATCCTTATGTCTGCGTCAAGCATGCACAGAGTTTAGATGCAGCATGTTGATGTAAGAGACAGAGCATCATTATTTAGCATGTCAGCTACTACTTTGGATGTCTTTTGCTGTTCCATTTTTTGTTTAAATATCCTTTATTAGAGGTATAGGAGAAGTAAAGCATGAATGGTACAATACATACATTATCACATCTCAGAGATGTCTGTCATGTTTACGGGACATATCACCCAATGCACTGGTTGTCTTGCTTCATACATCATGGCTATATTTTTCATCACAAACGTTTCAAACCATGTTTCCGCAACAAGGATATAACTTCTGAAATAAACATTAAGGGAAGGAGGGGAGGATAGGGAACAGGGGACATAAAGGGGAAAAAGGGAAGGGTTGGGCATGGTCAACTGATGCTGGAGTAAGATGTGTGCATCTGTTTGCGGGTGCGACGTCATGGGGGGCGTGGGCGATATTCAAAAGTGACTAACGAAGTGAGCATGGCCTGGGGGGGACAGTGTGCCCGTCATGACGAGCATCAGGGGGAGGGGAGTGACGTGATGGTGGAAACGTCATCAGATCTGTCTGCACGGAATATCTGCAGGGGGTGCGTCGTCGACATTGTCCGGGTGGACGATGTCTGTCGTGGTCTGTGTTAGAAGGTATTCCCTGTGAAAAGAGTTGAGCATTGTGTCCCATAATGTCGCAATCGGGAACTGACGTAGGCCCGCCGTCTCCTCGTTATGGAGGGTGGTGCTTTCCGCCTTTGCCCAGGTGTCTAGGGATGTGTGCCAGTGTTCTGGTAATGGTGGGGTAGCTCTCTTCCAGTGTTTCGTGAGCAGTCTTTTTGCCGTGAGGAGGCTAAGGTCCCAAAAGCGAGAGGGGGCTTTATTCAATGAAGTTCGTTGATATAGGCCTAGTATGCATGCCTCCCATGTGTGTGGTACTGTCATGCCTGTGCATTTGTCCAGTATCATCAGTATCGTCCCCCAGTACGACTGAATCCGTGGGCACTGCCAGAGCATGTGTAGCAAGTCCGCCTCTTCCAGTGCACACCTCGGGCATCTGGCTGCAGCACCTGGGAAATAGCGGTTAATCTTACTGGGTGAGAGGTACGCTCTATGCAGTATGTAGAACTGTATCAGTTTGAAGCGCGCGTTCCGTGGCACGTGTCTTGGGCCCAACAGGATCATTTTCCACTCCTTATCCGTCCAGTCCCTCCCCCTGTCAGTAGCCCAGTGGTCACGTAGTGGTTGCAGCGAGTGCTGTGTGTGCGACAATAGCGCCTGCTGTAGCCAGTGCACTACGTGTGTGCCATTCCCCATGACGTGTAGGCTCTGTATCAATTGATGGGTCGGTAGTTCATCAGTGATGTTACCCCACCGCTGCGTGTATGCTAAAAGTAAGGAGGCGTGTTGTAAAAATTGTCCTGGCGGGAGACCTGTGTCAGCAGCTAGCGTTGCAAACGGTATCAGGACACCATCGGCATATAGGTCTGCCATAGTGTCTACTCCAGTGCGCGTCCAGTGTTCTAGCGCTGTTTCTGTGACTATAGAGGTGGACTTGGGGGTGCCCAAGAGTGGGAGCGCCGGGGCATATGGCTTGGTCGATCTCGTGAGTCGTAGGCTTCTGACATAACATCGTACCGCTACGTTGACGTGTAACTGAGTGGATTTCCTTGGGTGCGTCAGGGGGTGGAATAGTGCATGTATTTGCGTGGAGGAAAACACATCCGTGATTGTGGCTGTGTCTTCCAGGTGGTTTCCTGCAAGCCAAGCAGTGACCCATTGTAGCTGGGCCGCCAGATAGTAAAGTTCGAGGTTCGGTACCGCAAGGCCTCCCTCATCGACTGGTGCACATAGCTTTCTGAGGGCCACTCTGGGTCGGCCCGTGTTCCATATCAGGTCTCTGATCATGGAGGCCAGTTCCCTGAAGGTGTGCGCCTGCACGTATACTGGTATGTTGGCGAAGTAGTATAAGAGTCTGGGGAGTACTATCATTTTTGTAAGTGTCACTCTGCTCGGGACATTGAGCGGTAGGGATTTCCAAAAGGCAATCTGGGATCTTATAGACGTGATGGCGCGTGTCAGGTTACCATCCAGGACATCTTGCGGTGTCCTGTAGATATACACTCCTAGGTATTTGAACGTGGTGTGGTGCCATGGCAGTCTCTCCCCATTAATCGTGATTCCAGGGTCAGGGATGTCAGGGTTGAACGAGTATGCACCTGACTTGGCCCAGTTCACCTTGAGGCCTGACATGGTCTCGAAGGATCTAAAGATCTCCGAGAGGCCATGTGGTATGTGGGTGAGGTCTTTGACGTATAAAAGGAGGTCGTCTGCATATAGCGAGACTGTGTGTATGCCATCCGCGAGTGGGATCCCCCAGTGTATGCCCTCAGCGCACAGTAGTGCAGCAAGGGGTTCTATTGCTAGTGAAAAAAGTAACGGGGATAGTGGGCAGCCCTGTCTGGTGCCGCGTTGTACTCTAATGGCGTCAGATAGTAGCCCGCCCGTGCGAACTCGTACCACTGGGCGTCTATACAGTAATCCCACCAGTTCAAGAAAGTCTTCCCCGAGGTCGAATCTGCGCAACACCGCCAGTAAATAGGGCCATTCGAGCGAATCGAACGCCTTCTCCAGGTCCAGGACTAGGCAGCCTGACCTGGGCCAGTCTTGTGTTGCATACGTTTGTACCCGGAATAGCCTACGTATGTTATGGGAGGTGCATCTGGAGGGCACAAAGCCGTTCTGGTCGTCGTGTATCAAGCCAGGCACCAGTCCTGCCAGTCGCCGGGCGAGAGTCGAGGCTAATATCTTATAATCAGTGTTCAGTAGTGCTAGGGGTCTATATGAGCCGAGTAGTGTATCATCTCTACCTGGCTTTAAAAGGGACACTAATGTTGCCTCATTCATAGTCAGGGGTAGGTCCAAGTCTTCTAGCGCCGCTGCATATACCCTTAGGAGCTCCGGAATTAGGATGTCAGAGCACGCTTTATAGTATTCCGCTGGCAGTCCATCAGGGCCTGGTGCCTTGCCATTCGAGAGGGCAAAGATGGTGTCATGAAGTTCCTCGGCTACCAACGGTGACCCAAGGTCCTCTCGTTGTTCATCTGTCAGGGTAGGTAGCATGATATGTTCTAGGTACGCGGTTATGACAGGTGGTGTAGTCAGCAGACGGGATTTGTAGAGCGCGCTGTAATGAGTCACAAAGGCCTCGTGTATCTGCGCCTGTGTGTATACCATCGGGCCTGCCAGCGACTGCACCGCTGCCACTGGTGTCGTTCGGTTTTCGCGTTGTATCAGCCACACTAGCAACTTGCCGGGTTTATCGCCGGTATGGTGGGTGCGGGCTGAGTGGGCCCTATAGTTGACATTTTTCAATCTGTCAATCAGTTTATCATGCTCCGCCCGTGCATGTATTAAGTCTGTGGTGGGGCCTGCGGCTGCGGTCTGTTCCAGTCATAGCAGGTCAGATTCTATGCGCCTGAGATCTGCTTCTAAGTGTCGCCGGGAGTGAGCTTGGGTGCCTAGACATTGTCCCCTGAGGACCACTTTGAACGCGTCCCATTCAATCTGTGGTGTCGATGCCGAGCCTGTATTGTCTTCGAAATATTGTGCCGTCTGCGCGCTGATGGAGCCCCTAAACGTGGCGTCCAGTAAGAGGTCGGGTTGTAACCGCCATGTGGGTATTGGTGGTCGAGGTTGGTCCCACATCAGGTCTAGGAGGTGTGGGTTGTGGTCGGCGTGTGTGCGTCCCATGTAACAGGTGTCTGTGATATTGGGCAAGAGTTCGCTAGAGACCATGTAACGATCAAGGCGGACATGCAGGGCATGTGCTCCCGAGTAATACGAGTAGACCCTGGAGTGTGGATTGCGGGTGCGCCACGCATCTTGTAAGCCCCATTGTATGGACCACGCCTGTAGTGCTTTCGTAGTGGCCTGAGCTTGTGAGTTGGGCAATGTAGGATGAGAACGGTCAAGTGCCAAGTCTAGTGAACTATTGTAGTCCCCACCAATGACCCATGGGACCCCATGCCAGGGGGCCAGTGTGTGCGACAAGCTGGTGAGAAAGTCTGCCAACCCCGTGTTAGGCGCATACATCGATGTTATGACCAATGGGTTACCATCTAATCTGCCGTGGATCGCCACGTATCTGCCCTCGGGGTCTATGTGTACGTCTTGTGTGGTCCAAGGAATGCCCGGTCTGACCCATACGAGCGTCCCTCTAGCGTATGAGGAGAATCCTGTAGCATAAAGTTGTCCGCGCCACCTACGTCGTAGTGTGGCTATTTCAGTGCTGTTGAGGTGAGTTTATTGTAGGAGGGCAATTTGTACGTGATGGCGTTTGAGGTATGAATAGATTTGGTAGCGTCGGGATGGTGTGTGTATACCCCTCACATTCCACGTGCAGATCTTAATGGGTAGCATTACAGTAATTCAACAAAACCCCCCCATCCGTCCCTGCCTCCACCCCCCCACACATATCCGCTCATCGTCATGTAGACAGCCCCCGCCACCCCATAAGCGCCCGATGAGGCGCACCACTGCACTGTGACCATAGGAGGGGAAGGAAACATGGCTATTGAAACAGTAAACCATTGAACAATATGAACTTGTAGAATACCAAAAGGTCGGATGCGAAACGTGCTCCCGTCCATACTCTCTAGGAGAGCAACAATAATCAAGTCTAAGGGGGTAGGTGTGCTATATGCACGAGATCAAATGGTCTATGTCAACATGATTGTGAAGCGAAGGCATATTGCCTTCCCGGGGAGGACGTATCAGTCTATGCCGCCCTTGTAGAGAATGAACCCATCATGTACATGTATAAGACTCCATACATTACGTGTTCCAATCGGGCCATCGCCAGGCAAGGCAAAACGTCTCCGTAGCTGTATACTGTCGGGCGTGGGCCCTCACCGCCAGTGTCTGGAGTCATGTCCATCGATGGGGTATATGGTGCATGTGCCCCATATGTAGAGAATGGAGGACGAGGGGGTTAGTCCATCGTCCCGCTCAGGGCTCATTGTAGCTGTGTTGCCGCAGGTCCGTTGTGGTGGTCACTCGTGATCGTTTCCGTGAGATGTTGCATCCGTCGCCTGATCAGCTGATGTAATCTGCCGTTTGGGGAGTGACATCAGGTCGGTCATCCGAGGTCGGGGAGTCCGGTACTCCATAGATGGCTTCATCGTCACTCCGAAGGTCCTGTGCGCTGCCGCCCGCCACCTCACTCTGTGCAGGGGAACCGCTGAGCTCCATCACCAGGCGGAGGGCATCCTGCTTCTCCTGCCGTCTGGCGTCTGCAGGAGGGGAAGGTCGAGTCATTGGGCGTGCACCTGGCTGAGAATTCCAGCAGGGTCGTCGTCTTCGTCTGTGATTGCCGGATTGCCGACGTGGCGTAGGACCCGCCGACGTTTTGGGTTCTGTATCAACTCCGCTGTCTAGCCAAGTTTCCACCTCCGTGGGGTCTGTGAAGAAATGAGTCCGTTCTCCCGCCACGACCCTCAACTTTGCGGGAAAGAGCAGAGAGTACTGGAGGCCCATCTGTCTTAGTCGCTTTTTCACCGCCAGAAAGTCATGTCTTTGCCGCTGGACCTGCACAGTATAGTCTGGGAAGAACATCACCGACGCGTTTTCTATCCGAACCTCTTGGAGCTTGCGGGTTTCTCGTAGGATGGTGTCCCTGTCCCGATAGTTCATTATGCGGAGCAGCATGGGTCTTGGGTTGGAGCCCGTCGCCAGGGGTTTAGTGGGGACCCTGTGAGCTCGTTCTATCACGAAGTGCGGGGAGAGCGAACCTTCAGGTAGGAGGCCCTGCAGCCACCGCTCCATGTGCACTTCTGGGGACCTCCCTTCCCATTTCTCAGGAACTCCGACCAAGCGCACGTTGTTTCTGCGGGTCCTACCTTCCGCGTCTTCAGCCCTGTCCTCCAAGAACTCCACCCTGTTCAACAAGTCCTGGATGTGGTTATGTGACTGGTCGGTTTTGGGTTGAAGTGACTGTAGTGTGTCTTCCAAGGTGGTGGTGCGCTCCGCCAGTTTTTTGTGATCTGCCCTCAGGTGCGTGAGATCGATGACCACGCTGTCGATTTTGGTGGCCAGGGAGGTGCGGGTTAGGCTCAGTGACTCCTCAAGTCTTTCCATCGCCGCCAGCATAGTGTCCAGCTTGGCCGCCATCTGGTCCGAGTCGGTGTGTTTCCCGGTCTTATCCATCTTGGCCTTCTGGTTAGCGGTGCCGGTGCCAGTTCTCGTCTTGGGCCCGTTAGACATCTGCGTCACTTCTCCGGGCCTTGCCTAGAAGCTCACGTCGCCCTCAGAGGGCTGGTTCGTGTAGTCGGCAGTCCAACCACTGGGCAGGCGAGTGCTGTACAGTGTGTGTGGCCCCTATGTGGGCACGCCCTCTGGCAGTGGTCTGTGGCGTCCTGCGCTCGGCGGGTAGGTATGACTGGGCTGGTGCGTGGGAGAGGCCAAGCGTGCGTCGCGTTGCTGAGGGTCAAACACCACGGCTGGTCATGTGGGTCTGTGCGGCACTCCCAAGACGTGACTTTCTGGCAGTGGAGAAGTGTGGCTCAGTGGTTAGAGGCGGCAGACCCGAAATCTGAGATCGACCGTGGACCAGGGTTCGATTCCCCGCCTCGGCGGGTCTTGGGCTCATAAATTCCACGGTCTCGACAATTCTCGCTCCGGTGCCTACTCGACTCACGGGGTCACACTCTGCGACTCTGGGCAATAGCTTGCTTAATCTCCACATCAGCCCCTCGCGGCGGGATGCCTGGCTTTCACCTTGTGGATACCCTGCCGGGGTTTCTCACAGGGGAATACCAGGACGGGTTCCCTAAGCAAGCGCGGAGATGCCCCAGGGTAAGTCCTGCGCTATATAAGTTTCATACATTTACATTTACATGTGTGGTATTGCAGGTGCCCCAAGAGTTGGACCGGGGGTGACCACACGGCCCCGCCGGCTCCGGTCACCACGTGGGTGCGTTCTATGTAACGCGTCGTTGGGTAGGCCGGCGCCGTCGTAGTAGCGTGTGCCACGGGTCTTTCGTGGTTGCCTTGCCTCGTTGCCGTTACTTTCCCAGCAAAGGAGCAAGATGTCTGGGCTGGGGCGTGTTCCTGTGGCCTGTGGGTCGGTCCGCACTGACCGCCGCTTGCCCGCGTAGGCCAGGGAGGCTCCGCTTGGCTTCGTGTGGCTGCACCGCCGGCGTGGTACCTGGGTAAGTAATGTCCCGCTGGTAGAGCCTCTGTTCAGACCGGGTCCGGTGCCTCAGTCCGACTCTGTGTTCTCTCTAGCGTCATGCGGCCTCCGCGCCCGCCGGGCCGAGCCCTGGGCCTGCACCCTCGACTGGAGCCACGGACTGTCCTGCGCGTCTCCCGAGATTGGGAGCGATGAAGGCGGCTGCGGCACAGCGAAACCTCCGGTGCGCCTCGGGTGTGCCGATTTTTTTTCAAAGTTGGCCAGAAGGTCGGCGATGATGTCCGGTGGCAGCGCCAGTGATTTCCGCCGTCTGCGGGCGGCGATTTGGCAGATAAATGCCCCAGGAAGGCAGGCTCGGCGCGGAGCTTCACTCCAAGGCGGCCATTCCCGTTGCGTGCTTAGCCACGCCCCAGCCTGTCTTTTGCTGTTCCATGCTGGCCAAACAATGCCATATTATTTGACCAAGACAAGGGAACCCAAGGCGCAATATGCTAAGGACCATAGGTAGGTACTTTATTACAAAAAACAAGGGTCCTTAGAAAGAGAAACAGTTGAGAGAAATGAATATAGACCAAATGGAACTATATTGTTTAGGGGAATGTCCAGCCGGACAATTTATTACCCTAATACACAAAAAATCATGAAACAATAAAACACAGAGTGTGATAGAAGCGGGACACCAGCCGATGTCCGACTAACACACTAAGAGAACATACAACATGAGGGAAATAGCAGGCAATAATAGGACATCTGATTATTGTAAATCATATACCAGACAATCTGTAACATACACATATGCAAGAAAAAGTGTAAATCAACTTATGCATTTAGTGTAATTGTGTCGACGACGTTTCGAACCACAAACAATAAAGGTTCATCCTCAGGACAGAGGGTAATTGCCTTACGAATACACATTTGTAAAAGTTTCACTGATGTGAAGATCAATATGCCATACCATAGGAGGAAAAAGGGAAACATAAAAAAGATTAAGACATGTCATTAAAACATTGTTAAAGCTGCGTGCATAAAATGCATGACTCATACCATGCCAAAGTGCCGACGGCAGCGGAGTGTAGTTCATGCTAAGTGCAGGCAGTGTAAACAACGGAAGGAGCAAGGCTAGTGTCGCAACGTACCATCAGTGATTGTAGATGACTCTGACTGATACAAACGGGGGTGCAACAATGGTGTGTGATTATGCGGGTAGTAAATTGGCGACGAAGTGGGTGTGCCGGTAAAATGAGGTACTGTGGGTGTGAATGAATGGGGAAGAGCTGCTTACCAATTGTGTAGCACTCAAATTGAGAGAAGGATTTTTTTTTTGCTCAAAAAGCAAAAAAATGAAAATGATCTGTTAAAGGAGAAAAGAAATTGTGAAGTGGCTCAAACTGAAACTCATGTTACAGGTCTGTGAAAACCAGCACCGAGTCTTACCTTGGAAATTATCCAGGGTAGAATGAGCTCTGTGAGTGGAGGGGAGGAAATACAATTAGCGGGATGAAAGAGTGATAGGATTTAAGGAAACGCTTTCAGGTGATTACAGCTTACCCGAAGGAAAATGCTCTCGGTATCCGGGTCTGTAAAAGTAAACAAACAAGCCGGCGGCGTGAATGCCAATATCTCTCAGCTAAATAAAAAAGGAACGGCCAGGGAACATGGGTTGGTCTCACCTGGCGATGCAGAAAGCAAGTCCGCATTGGGGGTTCTTGCTGGCACAGGGAATCTGCGCGACGTCTACTCGATTAGCAGGACGCGATGTAGTGAACAAGGGGTGTCACATGGGGGACACCCCTTGGTCTCACCTGGCGATGCAGAAAGCAAGTCCGCAATGGGGGTTCTTGCTGGCACGGGGAATCTGCGCGACGTCTACTCGATTAGCAGGACGCAATGTAGTGAACAAGGGGTGTCACATGGGGGACACCCCTTGGTCTCACCTGGCGATGCAGAAAGCAAGTCCGCAATGGGGGTTCTTGCTGGCACGGGGAATCTGCGCGAGGTCTACTCGATTAGCAGGACACGATGTAGTGAACAAGGGGTGTCCCCCATGTGACACCCCTTGTTCACTACATCGCGTCCTGCAAATCGAGTAGACGTCGCGCAGATTCCCCGTGCCAGCAAGAACCCCCAATGCGGACTTGCTTTCTGCATCGCCAGGTGAGACCAACCCATGTTCCCTGGCCGTTCCTTTTTTATTTAGCTGAGAGATATTGGCATTCACGCCGCCGGCTTGTTTGTTTACTTTTACAGACCCGGATACCGAGAGCATTTTCCTTCGGGTAAGCTGTAATCACCTGAAAGCGTTTCCTTAAATCCTATCACTCTTTCATCCCCCTAATTGTATTTCCTCCCCTCCACTCACAGCGCTCATTCTACCCTGGATAATTTCCAAGGTAAGACTCGGTGCTGGTTTTCACAGACCTGTAACATGAGTTTCAGTTTGAGCCACTTCACAATTTCTTTTCTCCTTTAACAGATCATTTTCATTTTTTTGCTTTTTGAGCAAAACAAAATTCCTTCTCTCAATTTGAGTGCTACACAATTGGTAAGCAGCTCTACCCCATTCATTCACACCCACAGTACCTCATTTTACCGGCACACCCACTTCGTCGCCAATTTACTACCCGCATAATCACACACCATTGTTGCACCCCCGTTTGTATCAGTCAGAGTCATCTACAATCACTGATGGTACGTTGCGCCACTAGCCTTGCTCCTTCCGTTGTTTACACTGCCTGCACTTAGCATGAACTACACTCCGCTGCCGTTGGCACTTTGGCATGGTATGAGTCATGCATTTTATGCACGCAGTTTTAACAATGTTTTAATGACATGTCTTAATCTTTTTTATGTTTCCCTTTTTCCTCCTATGGTATGGCATATTGATCTTCACATCAGTGAAACTTTTACAAATGTGTATTCGTAAGGCAATTACCCTCTGTCCTGAGGATGAACCTTTATTGTTTGTGGTTCGAAACGTCGACGACACAATTACACTAAATGCATAAGTTGATTTACACTTTTTCTTGCATATGTGTATGATACAGATTGTCTGGTATATGATTTACAATAATCAGATGTCCTGTTATTGCCTGCTATTTCCCTCATGTTGTATGTTCTCTTAGTGTGTTAGTCGGACATCGGCTGGTGTCCCGCTTCTATCACACTCTGTGTTTTATTGTTTCATGATTTTTTGTGTATTAGGGTAATACATTGTCCGGCTGGACATTCCCCTAAAAAATATAGTTCCATTTGGTCTATATTCATTTCTCTCAACTGTTTCTCTTTCTAAGGACCCTTGTTTTTTGTAATAAAGGCCAAACAATGCCAACACCCCTGGACCTGTACACCCACTTCTAGATCATGGCTTTAGAACTTGGCACTTCTCTAAGACGCATCACCTTGTCAATACCCATGTCCATGTTGGTACTAATGTGCATCCACAAAGGTAATGAGATGGGGCACATGCTTTTTTTGAGAGGCACAATGGACTGGAGCTTCTGTTATGTGCATGTATGAGTTGTGTGCATATTCATATAAGTGCGTGTTTTGTTGTGGTAAATGGCAATTGGGACAGTGTTGCAATCCAATGCCTGTCCCCAGGGGATGAGTTTCAGTAAGGGGTGTGTACAACAGGCCATGCTAGTACTTTGTTTGTGACTTGCAAGCGTCCATCGTTAATGATTTGGATGTCCCCTCATGTGGCATGCTGCCATATTCGTGGATTTGTGTTGGTGCACAGGATGTGTGACCTTGTCCTGGTGTTTGTGTTTGCAATGATCACATGAGGGACTTGTGCTGCCTACACCTGTGCCCATTGTGTACTACAGAGCTTTCAGAGATGTGTGTCCTGACACAGTACAGTGTTGACTGCAAATGGTGGGTGTCTTGCAGGCACATAGCAGATGTTTGCTGGTACTTGTGAGACATCCCTTAACATTCTGCTCTATGGAGTTTGTGAGGCCTGTGCAGTGCTTGTGTGCAACTGTGTGTGTGCCCCAGGAAGGTGCGTTGAGGTGACAGAGGGAGGAACACTGACTGATGGGGACAGAGACGGAGGGAGAGGGAGGGAGAGGGTGACAGAGGGAGAGGGCGACAGAGGGAGAGGGAGAGGGCGACAGAGGGAGAAGGCGACAGAGGGAGAGGGCGACAGAGGGAGAGGGCGACAGAGGGAGAGGGTGACAGAGGGAGAGGGAGAGGGTGACAGAGGGAGAGGGTGACAGAGGGAGAGGGAGAGGGCGACAGAGGGAGAGGGCGACAGAGGGAGAGGGAGAGGGCGACAGAGGGAGAGGGCGACAGAGGGAGAGGGCGACAGAGGGAGAGGGTGACAGAGGGAGAGGGCGACAGAGGGAGAGGGAGAGGGCAACAGAGGGAGAGGGAGAGGGCAACAGAGGGAGAGGGCGACAGAGGGAGAGGGCGACAGAGGGAGAGGGCGACAGAGGGAGAGGGTGACAGAGGGAGAGGGAGAGGGTGCAGAGGGAGAGGGCGACAGAGGGAGAGGGAGAGGGCGACAGAGGGAGAGGGCGAGACAGGGATGGAGACAGGTAGTTTGTGCTTGCTCTCTTGCTACACTGCCTTACTTTGTCACAAAATGATGCATCTCTGAAAGGTGTGTCAGCAAAATGTAAATATTTAGAAGCTGTGGTCTAGTATCTTGTGTGATCTTTACCTATCCCTGTGCATTGGGCATTATGCTTGTGTGTGTCCCTGGGACATATGGCATGAGAGCAGCCTCTTACCCTACACATTCCACCCTTTGTACCTCCCCCTTGCAACTACCCCCATTTGGTAGTGTACTGCTTGGACTCATGGCCACCCACCCCATGCTGCTGGGCACTGTTGTTAGTCTACCCATGTAACTTGTGTTTTTTGTACACTCACCAGACTCAACGGCTCCTTCTATTCCATGTGCTCCCACCGCTGGCAGCAGGACCATGACCTTCTCCTCCCAGGGATGGTATACAGGATGTCTGCGGGGACCACTGCCTCCAGTGTGGTGTGCAGAGGCGTAATCCTGGTCCATCTTCTTCTTGACCATCCTCCGCAGATCGTACCACCGGTTCTGGCATTCCCCCCTGGTGCGCCTGATGGGTGCAACAGCATTGACCCGGTCTACGATCCTCTCCCACAGGCGTGTTTTTTCTGCCAGGCTGGTCTGTCTGACTAATGTGCCAAACAGCTGCGGCTCGACTCTGATGACTTCATCTGTAAGTATCTCCATCTCCGGGTTAGTGAACTTTGGATTCTTCTGTGTGGTCATGGTGTGTAGTGTATGTGATTGAGGGGTTGATGGTGTGTATGAATGAGGGTGTTTGGGTCAGAATGTGAAGGGGGTGGTGTGGCTGTAGATGAGATAGGGTGTATGTGTGTAGGTATGTGTCTGCAATTGTTTGTGTGCTCTCAGTTTCCTCGCAAGAATGGGTATGTTGCAAAGGATGATGGGTTGTATGTGTGGGCCCTTTTATTGGTCAAATGGTGGGTGTGGCTTAATTTGAATTGCTAGTATGTGTGTTATATGGGGTGGGTGTTGGTGTTGTCCTCTGTTTGGCTGTTTGGCTGTGACCAGGACATTGATTGTCAAAGGTGTGTACACAGGAGACGTGTTCAGTGTAGTAGTGCGACTCGTTAGCAAGGTCCTTGTGGTCGTTTGGGTGTTGGCGTTATGTGTGCGTGCAGTACTTGTGCGTGCGATTGAGTTGGACGTGCCGTTGGCGGGTGGGGGGGTTCGCGTAGGCTTGTTGGGGGGGGTGCGTGCGGTACTTGTGCGTGTGTTTGAGTAGTACGGGCCGTTGGCGGGTGGGGGGGTTCGCGTAGGCTTGTTGGGGGTGTGTGTGTGCAGTACTTGTGCGTGTGTTTGAGTAGTACGGGCCGTTGGCGGGTGGGGGGGTTCGCGTAGGCTTGTTGGGGGGTGCGTGCGGTACTTGCACGTGCGATTGAGTTGGACGTGCCGTTGGCGGGTGGGGGGTTCGCGTAGGCTTGTTGGGGGGGTGTGCGTGCGGTACTTGTGCGTGTGTTTGAGTAGTACAGGCTGTTGGATGGGTGGGGGGGTTCGGGTAGGCTTGTTGGGGGTGTCTGCGCGGTACTTGTGCGTGTGTTTGAGTAGTACGGGCCGTTGGCGGGTGGGGGGGTTCGCGTAGGCTTGTTGGGGGTGTGTGCGTGCGGTACTTGTGCGTGTGTTTGAGTAGTACGGGCCGTTGGCGGGTGGAGGGGTTTGCGTAGGCTTGTTGGGGGGTGTGCGTGCGGTACTTGTGCGTGTGTTTGTGTAGTACGGGCCGTTGGCGGGTGGGGGCGTTCGCGTAGGCTTGTTGGGGGGGGTGCGTGCGGTACGTGTGCGTGCGATTGAGTTGGACATGCCGTTGGCGGGTGGGGGGGTTCGCGTAGGCTTGTTGGGGGGGGTGCGTGCGGTACTTGTGCATGTGTTTGAGTAGTACGGGCCGTTGGCGGGTGGGGGGTTCGCGTAGGCTTGTTGGGGGTGTGTGCGTGCGGTACTTGTGCGTGTGTTTGAGTAGTACGGGCCGTTGGCGGGTGGGGGGGTTCACGTAGGCTTGCTGGGGAGGTGTGCGTGCGGTACTTGTGCGTGTGTTTGAGTAGTACGGGCCGTTGGCGGCGTTCACGTAGGCTTGTTGGGGGGGGTGCGTGCGGTACGTGTGCGTGCAATTGAGTTGGACGTGCCGTTGGCGGGTGGGGGGGTTCGCGTAGGCTTGTTGGGGGGGTGTGCGTGCGGTACTTGTGCGTGTGTTTGAGTAGTACGGGCCGTTGGCAGGTGGGGGGGTTCGCGTAGGCTTGTTGGGGGTGTGTGCGTGCGGTACTTGTGCGTGTGTTTGAGTAGTACGGGCCGTTGGCGGGTGGGGGGTTCGCGTAGGCTTGTTGGGGGTGTGTGCGTGCGGTACTTGTGCATGTGTTTGAGTAGTACGGGCCGTTGGCAGGTGGGGGGGTTCGCGTAGGCTTGTTGGGGGGGTGTGCGTGCGGTACTTGTGCGTGTGTTTGAGTAGTACGGGCCGTTGGCGGGTGGCGGCGTTCGCGTAGGCTTGTTGGGGGGGTGCAAGCGGTACGTGTGCGTGCGATTGAGTTGGACGTGCCGTTGGCGGGTGGGGGGTTCGCGTAGGCTTGTTGGGGGGGTGTGCGTGCGGTACTTGTGCGTGTGTTTGAGTAGTACGGGCCCTTGGCGGGTGGGGGGGTTCGCGTAGGCTTGTTGGGGGTGTGTGCGTGCGGTACTTGCACGTGCGATTGAGTTGGACGTGCCGTTGGCGGGTGGGGGCGTTCGCGTAGGCTTGATGGGGGGGGTGCATGCGGTACGTGTGCGTGCGATTGAGTTGGACGTGCCGTTGGCGGGTGGGGGGGTTCGCGTAGGCTTGTTGGGGGGGTGTGCGTGCGGTACTTGTGCATGTGTTTGAGTAGTACGGGCCGTTGGCGGGTGGGGGGTACGCGTAGGCTTGTTGGGGGGGTGTGCGTGCGGTACTTGTGCGTGTGTTTGAGTAGTACGGGCCGTTGCCGGGTGGGGGGGTTCGCGTAGGCTTGTTGGGGGGGTGCGTGCGGTACTTGCACGTGCGATTGAGTTGGACGTGCCGTTGGCGGGTGGGGGGGTTCGCGTAGGCTTGTTGGGGGGGTGTGCGTGCGGTACTTGTGCGTGTGTTTGAGTAGTACGGGCCGTTGGCGGGTGGGGGCGTTCGCGTAGGCTTGTTGGGGGGGTGCGTGCGGTACTTGTGCATGCGATTAAGTTGGACGTGCCGTTGGCGGGGTTCACGTAGGCTTGTTGGGGGGTGCGTGCGGTACTTGTGCGTGTGTTTGAGTAGTACGGGCCGTTGGCGGGTGGGGGGGTTCGCGTAGGCTTGTTGGGGGTGTGTGCGTGCGGTACTTGTGCGTGTGTTTGAGTAGTACGGGCCGTTGGCGGGTGGGGGGTTCGCGTAGGCTTGTTGGGGGTGTGTGCGTGCGGTAATTGTGCATGTGTTTGAGTAGTACGGGCCGTTGGCGGGTGGGGGGTTCGCGTAGGCTTGTTGGGGGGGTGTGCGTGCGGTACTTGTGCGTGTGTTTGAGTAGTACGGGCCATTGGCGGGTGGCGGCGTTCACGTAGGCTTGTTGGGGGGGGCGTGCAGTACGTGTGCGTGCGATTGAGTTGGACGTGCCGTTGGCGGGGTTCACGTAGGCTTGTTGGGGGGGTGTGCATGCGGTACTTGTGCGTGTGTTTGAGTAGTACGGGCCGTTGGCGGGTGGGGGGGTTCGCGTAGGCTTGTTGGGGGTGTGCGTGCGGTACTTGTGCGTGTGTTTGAGTAGTACGGGCCGTTGGCGGGTGGGGGGGTTCGCGTAGGCTTGTTGGGGGTGTGTGCGTGCGGTACTTGTGCGTGTGTTTGAGTAGTACGGGCCGTTGGCGGGTGGGGGGGTTCGCGTAGGCTTGTTGGGGGGTGTGCGTGCGGTACTTGTGCGTGTGTTTGAGTAGTACGGGCCGTTGGCGGGTGGGGGCGTTCGCGTAGGCTTGTTGGGGGGGTGCGTGCGGTACGTGTGCGTGCGATTGAGTTGGACGTGCCGTTGGCGGGTGGGGGGGTTCGCGTAGGCTTGTTGGGGGGGTGTGCGTGCGGTACTTGTGCATGTGCTTGAGTAGTACGGGCCGTTGGCGGGTGGGGGGGTTCGCGTAGGCTTGTTGGGGGTGTGTGCGTGCGGTACTTGTGCGTGTGTTTGAGTAGTACGGGCCGTTGGCGGGTGGGGGGGTTCGCGTAGGCTTGTTGGGGGTGTGTGCGTGCGGTACTTGTGCATGTGTTTGAGTAGTACGGGCCGTTGGCGGGTGGGGGCGTTCGCGTAGGCTTGTTGGGGGGGTGTGCGTGCGGTACTTGTGCATGTGTTTGAGTAGTACGGGCCGTTGGCGGGTGGCGGCGTTCGCGTAGGCTTGTTGGGGGGGGTGCGTGCGGTACGTGTGCGAGCGATTGAGTTGGACGTGCCGTTGGCGGGTGGGGGGGTTCGCGTAGGCTTGTTGGGGGGGTGTGCGTGCGGTACTTGTGCGTGTGTTTGAGTAGTACGGGCCGTTGGCGGGTGGGGGGGTTCGCGTAGGCTTGTTGGGGGTGTGTGCGTGCGGTACTTGTGCGTGTGTTTGAGTAGTACGGGCCGTTGGCAGGTGGGGGGGTTCGCGTAGGCTTGTTGGGGGTGTGTGCGTGCGGTACTTGTGCGTGTGTTTGAGTAGTACGGGCCGTTGGCGGGTGGGGGGGTTCGCGTAGGCTTGTTGGGGGGGTGTGCGTGCGGTACTTGTGCATGTGTTTGAGTAGTACGGGCCGTTGGCGGGTGGGGGGGTTCGCGTAGGCTTGTTGGGGGGGTGTGCGTGCGGTACTTGTGCGTGTGTTTGAGTAGTACGGGCCGTTGGCGGGTGGCGGCGTTCGCGTAGGCTTGTTGGGGGGGGGGCGTGCAGTACGTGTGCGTGCGATTGAGTTGGACGTGCCGTTGGCGGGGTTCACGTAGGCTTGTTGGGGGGTGTGCGTGCGGTACTTGTGCGTGTGTTTGAGTAGTACGGGCCGTTGGCGGGTGGGGGGGTTCGCGTAGGCTTGTTGGGGGTGTGTGCGTGTGGTACTTGTGCGTGTGTTTGAGTAGTACGGGCCGTTGGCGGGTGGGGGGGTTCGCGTAGGCTTGTTGGGGGTGTGTGCGTGCGGTACTTGTGCGTGTGTTTGAGTAGTACGGGCCGTTGGCGGGTAGGGGGGTTCGCGTAGGCTTGTTGGGGGGGGTGCGTGCGGTACTTGTGCGTGTGTTTGAGTAGTACGGGCCGTTGGCGGGTGGGGGCGTTCGCGTAGGCTTGTTGGGGGGGTGCGTGCGGTACGTGTGCGTGCGATTGAGTTGGACGTGCCGTTGGCGGGTGGGGGGGTTCGTGTAGGCTTGTTGGGGGGGTGTGCGAGCGGTACTTGTGCATGTGTTTGAGTAGTACGGGCCGTTGGCGGGTGGGGGGGTTCGCGTAGGCTTGTTGGGGGGGTGCGTGCGGTACGTGTGCGTGCGATTGAGTTGGACGTGCCGTTGGCGGGTGGGGGGGTTCGCGTAGGCTTGTTGGGGGGGTGTGCGTGCGGTACTTGTGCATGTGCTTGAGTAGTACGGGCCGTTGGCGGGTGGGGGGGTTCGCGTAGGCTTGTTGGGGGTGTGTGCGTGCGGTACTTGTGCGTGTGTTTGAGTAGTACGGGCCGTTGGAGGGTGGGGGGGTTCGCGTAGGCTTGTTGGGGGTGTGTGCGTGCGGTACTTGTGCATGTGTTTGAGTAGTACGGGCCGTTGGCGGGTGGGGGCGTTCGCGTAGGCTTGTTGGGGGGGTGTGCGTGCGGTACTTGTGCATGTGTTTGAGTAGTACGGGCCGTTGGCGGGTGGCGGCGTTCGCGTAGGCTTGTTGGGGGGGGTGCGTGCGGTACGTGTGCGAGCGATTGAGTTGGACGTGCCGTTGGCGGGTGGGGGGGTTCGCGTAGGCTTGTTGGGGGGGTGTGCGTGCGGTACTTGTGCGTGTGTTTGAGTAGTACGGGCCGTTGGCGGGTGGGGGGGTTCGCGTAGGCTTGTTGGGGGTGTGTGCGTGCGGTACTTGTGCGTGTGTTTGAGTAGTACGGGCCGTTGGCGGGTGGGGGGGTTCGCGTAGGCTTGTTGGGGGTGTGTGCGTGCGGTACTTGTGCATGTGTTTGAGTAGTACGGGCCGTTGGCAGGTGGGGGGGTTCGCGTAGGCTTGTTGGGGGTGTGTGCGTGCGGTACTTGTGCGTGTGTTTGAGTAGTACGGGCCGTTGGCGGGTGGGGGGGTTCGCGTAGGCTTGTTGGGGGGGTGTGCGTGCGGTACTTGTGCATGTGTTTGAGTAGTACGGGCCGTTGGCGGGTGGGGGGGTTCGCGTAGGCTTGTTGGGGGGGTGTGCGTGCGGTACTTGTGCGTGTGTTTGAGTAGTACGGGCCGTTGGCGGGTGGCGGCGTTCGCGTAGGCTTGTTGGGGGGGGGGCGTGCAGTACGTGTGCGTGCGATTGAGTTGGACGTGCCGTTGGCGGGGTTCACGTAGGCTTGTTGGGGGGTGTGCGTGCGGTACTTGTGCGTGTGTTTGAGTAGTACGGGCCGTTGGCGGGTGGGGGGGTTCGCGTAGGCTTGTTGGGGGTGTGTGCGTGTGGTACTTGTGCGTGTGTTTGAGTAGTACGGGCCGTTGGCGGGTGGGGGGGTTCGCGTAGGCTTGTTGGGGGTGTGTGCGTGCGGTACTTGTGCGTGTGTTTGAGTAGTACGGGCCGTTGGCGGGTAGGGGGGTTCGCGTAGGCTTGTTGGGGGGGTGCGTGCGGTACTTGTGCGTGTGTTTGAGTAGTACGGGCCGTTGGCGGGTGGGGGCGTTCGCGTAGGCTTGTTGGGGGGGTGCGTGCGGTACGTGTGCGTGCGATTGAGTTGGACGTGCCGTTGGCGGGTGGGGGGGTTCGTGTAGGCTTGTTGGGGGGTGTGCGAGCGGTACTTGTGCATGTGTTTGAGTAGTACGGGCCGTTGGCGGGTGGGGGGGTTCGCGTAGGCTTGTTGGGGGTGTGTGCGTGCGGTACTTGTGCGTGTGTTTGAGTAGTACGGGCCGTTGGCGGGTGGGGGGGTTCGCGTAGGCTTGTTGGGGGTGTGTGCGTGCGGTACTTGTGCATGTGTTTGAGTAGTACGGGCCGTTGGCGGGTGGGGGGGTTCGCCTAGGCTTGTTGGGGGGGTGTGCGTGCGGTACTTGTGCGTGTGTTTGAGTAGTACGGGCCGTTGGCGGGTGGCGGCGTTCGCGTAGGCTTGTTGGGGGGGTGCGTGCGGTACGTGTGCGTGCGATTGAGTTGGACGTGCCGTTGGCGGGTGGGGGGGTTCGCGTAGGCTTGTTGGGGGGGGTGTGCGTGCGGTACTTGTGCATGTGTTTGAGTAGTACGGGCCATTTGCGGGTGGGGGGGTTCGCGTAGGCTTGTTGGGGGTGTGTGCGTGCGGTACTTGTGCGTGTGTTTGAGTAGTACGGGCCATTGGCGGGTGGGGGGGTTCGTATAGGCTTGTTGGGGGTGTGTGCGTGCGGTACTTGTGCATGTGTTTGAGTAGTACGGGCCGTTGGCGGGTGGGGGGGTTCGCGTAGGCTTGTTGGGGGGGTGTGCGTGCGGTACTTGTGCGTGTGTTTGAGTAGTACGGGCCGTTGGCGGGTGGCGGCGTTCGCGTAGGCTTGTTGGGGGGGTGCGTGCGGTACGTGTGCGTGCGATTGAGTTGGACGTGCCGTTGGCGGGTGGGGGGGTTCACATAGGCTTGATGGGGGGGTGTGCGTGCGGTACTTGTGCGTGTGTTTGAGTAGTACGGGCCCTTGGCGGGTTCGCGTAGGCTTGTTGGGGGGGTGTGCGTGCGGTACTTGCACGTGCGATTGAGTTGGACGTGCCGTTGGCGGGTGGGGGCGTTCGCGTAGGCTTGTTGGGGGGGTGCGTGCGGTACGTGTGCGTGCGATTGAGTTGGACGTGCCGTTGGCGGGTGGGGGGGTTCGCGTAGGCTTGTTGGGGGGGTGTGCGTGCGGTACTTGTGCGTGTGTTTGAGTAGTACGGGCCGTTGGCGGGTGGGGGGGTTCGCGTAGGCTTGTTGGGGGGGTGTGCGTGCGGTACTTGTGCGTGTGTTTGAGTAGTACGGGCCGTTGGCGGGTGGGGGGGTTCGCGTAGGCTTGTTGGGGGGGTGCGTGTGGTACTTGCACGTGCGATTGAGTTGGACGTGCCGTTGGCGGGTGGGGGGTTCGCGTAGGCTTGTTGGGGGGGTGTGGTAGCGGTACTTGTGCGTGTGTTTGAGTAGTACGGGCCGTTGGCGGGTGGGGGGGTTCGCGTAGGCTTGGGCGAGGGGTATACGTGTAGTATGTATTGGTGGAGCTTGCTGTGAGGTGAATGTTCCGTACGAATCAATGTTAATGCGTGAATACTTTGGGCCGTACGAATCTCGGTCAGGCCTTTCGTTCCGAATCGGAATAGTGAGTTTGTACGGCCTGATTACGAATCGTACGGTGGTATTCACGAGGCTTATTCGTACGGGTAAACGAATGTGATTCGTATGGTTCGTAGATAATCGTACGGATCGGAATTCGGAGTTCGGACGGTAGTTTCCCATTCGTACGGATTCAGCTACGAATACGAATCGTATGGTGGATTTTTTTACCGGATCGGAATCGCCCCCTTAAGGGGAAGAGGCGCTACTACATGTTCTGAAACAATTGTACAGACTAAATCACTCAGCTAAAAGAGTGAGCCAATGTGAATCATTGTTAGGAAGACATGTCAGTGTGGGATTATTCGCATATGCTACCCCAAAACGATACAGAAAAAGAGATTGAGCTGGCTCCAGATGAATATGTTAAGGTGATACAAGAGATGCATGTGCACATGGTGCAGTCAGAGGAATGTTAGTGAACCATAATGAAGCAATATTTCGATAAGCTCTGTGACAGGAAAGAAATGCAAGTTGGTGACCTGTATATGATCCACAGACAAGAGCAATCCTTCCCCTTCCAAACAGCTGCCTTTGAGGGTACTCTCACAATAAAAGATAAAGGACGTGATTACCAGTTTGGTTGTAAACACCTCAAAGCTGGCACATAGATTAAATACTGATACCAGGGAAAGGTTGGTAAATAACATACATGTTAAATAACACTGATTATGTTTTTTTACCCTGCACGACTGGATCATTATTCAGCACATGTATTAAATACCAAATGTATGCTATTTAGCACATGTGGTAAATACTAGATTTGCCCAATACCTCAACCGATGAATAGCATAACCACAAAACACCTTAGGAGCAACTAGAAACAAGACATACAGAATCGACTGCCATCCACTGGTATTACTCAGTCAACACAAGTAGAAACCTGCTAAATATTTCCATCATAGACCCAGTCACAGAAAAGAAGCACAGGTTTACGGATCCTGAATGGAAGGTCCTGACCAAACAGGTAGTAAGACACAACGACCGTCTAATGTGCCTTCTCATGCGGAAGATACCACTAAAACCACAGAAAATTGCCATAATCACAACTGAATCAACATATCCACATCATGTTGAGAACATGAAAAACAGGTTCTAAACCTTGAAATTCTAGGCACTTAAGCAAGTTGCAAAGCAGAAGCACTAAAGCATTGCAAACAGTGGTAGTTCTCCACCTCCACTCTACCTTAAGCTGTGGGAAGAACCTGTAATGACCACCTTCAACACGTCTGGAGTAAAAGCCATGAAAGAAGGTTTCAATGTCTCAGGAATATACATTAACGGTCATAAGCGTTGTAAAAAGTACATGTGGTTGTTAAAAAGTTGACTTGGCTGAGAATCATCATCTTTAGGAAGAGTGGCTGATGTAATTTGCTACATGTATTCACATTGGCCCATGTATAATTCATAGGGGTTAAAAACTTTCTAAAAGTACTGCTGATATGTATAGAGATGGGGCTACAACAATCAAGATGCACTGTTATCTTGATGATGAGGGGTTGAATTGTCTGCCTGGTACATTAAGGGTGATGTACTTCCACAGTATGACTAATGTTGCTTCTTGTTAGCATCATACTATTGTGGTTTCATACAGGACAGCTAACACGCATGCTCAGTGTACACAGATTGACATCACACAGCATTGGCACATAAATAGTGTGTTGCATTTTATGGTTTCAGCACATTTGTTCCTGTCCACATGAGGTCACCATTTGCACACAACTGCAGCCAATTGACCCTAGGATATCAGGAAATCCTTCTATAGCAAAGATGCTTGCTTTTCTGGCATTCGCTGCATGCGAGTCCTAAGGGAATTGTATATGCTGTCCACTCACTCTCTGCAAAGCGTCCTTCACTTAGCAGAGTATTTTGGTAAATGTTAACTGAGAAATGCCACACACCTATCCTACTGCCTGCTGGTAGTGCCAGTTGCAAGACCTCTAGTGCTTCTAGCATTTTCAAGAAGGGGGGATGGCAATAGATCCCTATGTTGAGCTTCAGGGTATCTGTAATGGTGACAATATACTTTGTATGATTCCCATATGGAGCCTTTGTATCCTATGGTTTGCAAGCTGACTCATGTTTAAAAACGTTTCCTGCCTGACTCTGCACAGGCTCTTATCCTGTGTTGCAGCACTATTTGAGGTCAATAATTAGTGCCCTGTTTTCTGTCCTCGTGCTGTATGGTTTGATGAAGCAGAACATGGATTTGGCATAGCATGGTATGGCGGTGTAACAGTGCTGCATCCATTTTGGGGGACTTTAGAATGGAAGTGTGAGCCGCTGCAAACAACCTCTGAGAGCTTCACCTGTCCCTGGTTGTTAATGTAGGTCTGGCCCTGTGTACATGTGTGTATGATATTTTACTATTTTCAGCTCATACTGTGCATGTACTGTTTTTTTGTGCATTATTGTGTTGGTCTTTAAATGTTTCTGTTGCTCTTTAGCTTTTATTTCATTCCTATCACTTTTATGAATTTTTACAACCTGCTTTTGACTGGTGGAATTCTAAGGTGGTATTTTCTACTGGTATTTATTCATTTTTCATACTTGTAATTGGGTGTTATATACCACATGCATTACTTATTGCATCTGGTAATAGCGCAGGCATTATAAGGCACACGTGGACAACAGACGTGGTTTTAAGCACATATGCTAAATAGCACTATGTATCCCTGCATGTAGTAATTATCACTGCGCCTAAATGATAATCAGGGCCACTTATAGTAAATCAGGTACCCATCCCAGAACTGGGATACTGATGGGGCAATATTTCACTAACTATGTATGTCGCAATAAGAAAAGCTGGAAATGCACCTAAACCTTATAGGAAGGTCACAGAGAGGCAGATATATATAGGCAGGAGAAAAAGCAAAAAAAAGGAGGCTTTAAAAAGAAATGCTAATGATAGTTGTTGTAGATTATCCTCCCCCTACCCCCATCCCCAAATGAATTCTTCTTTTTCACAGGAGTAATCTGCACAGCAACACTAAATCTTTGGCATCCACAATGGACAAGTATCAAGACATTCCACCAGTCAACAGCACGGGCATCATCTTTGTTTGGGGGAATGATGCTGGTCTTTAGCTCCGACTCACAAAATTGTAAATGGGGGTGAACATTGAACAGACATCCTCAATTCAATTCGATTCAATTCAATAAATCTTTATTTCGATTGAAATTTTTACAATCATAAAAAGTACATATTAAAAGACACATCAAACTTCTAAAAAAGGTTATCACGTACAAATTTCTTACAAGTGAATTAATAACATTTCAGTTTAAGAAGACAGTTGATGTCTACTAGCAGAAATCGAGGAATATCTCTGGTGGGGAACTATACGGTTTGTGAGCGAATTTTCAAACACGCTTTTAAAAAACAAGCTATGCTTTTAGCAGCAAATTGGGTTTCTAGAGACTGTAACGCCAAGAGCGCAGGTCTACATCTTCTCAAGCCCATTTGTCGGAGGAGAGGGATAATCCAGCGTTTGCGGGGAATCACATAGTATTTGCAAAACAGTGTTACATGCAAAGTTGACTGGTATGCGATTCCATCGCAGGGACATTTAATAAGTTCGTGAGACCAATTTGAAACCCCAGGAAAAGAAACAAGACGGAAGAAGGAATCAAAACGAAACCTAGTTAAGACAAACTTTTCATAATTAGACAAAAAGAAAGACAAATACAACTGAATACCAGGAGAGGTTTGTACCATCAGTAGGTGGGTATTTGTTCGTTTGCCTACCTCTGTGCAAAAATGCAGATCTCTAAGATGGGCTACACACAGGTTTTTCAAGGCCTTCCTGGAGATATCAAAAAGTGATGGGGGGTCTGTGAAAAATACTAAACAATTTAAGTCTTTCAAGAAGTTGAAAACATACAATAACCATGGAATCTTTTTCCAGTGAGCCAAGGATAAGCAATCGGTAATTAATGAGCGAGTAAGATGACATTGCTGTTTGGTCCAAATACGGTGCCATAAGAGAATCGGCTGATAGCTGATGGTATCCGATAAATAATCAATGCCTAACTCGATATGGCAACCGTAAATTGGGGCGCTTTGTGGGAGGGCAAGAATGTATTTTAAAAACCTATTTTGAATTTTTTGGAGCTCAACAGTAGGAACATAGCCCCAAACTCCTGCACCGTAAGTTGCAACGCTATGACATTTGGCGTTGTAGATTTTGAGCAACTCGGCGGGAGCTGGTTTGTCCAGTTTCATAGAAAAAGAAACCAGCGCCGCAGTTGTTTGCTGAAATAGTAACTTTTTGCTCGCCATGGCAGGTTTCCAGGTTACTTGATCATCGATGAGAATACCCAGGTAAGGATATTCTCTGGCGCAATCCAGCCTAACCTTTTCAACAAAAAGGGGTTTCGGTTTCTTCACTTTCGGGTCGGTATGCATCACAAAGGTCTTGGTCTTATTAACTTTTAACCCTAACGAGAGCATAAACAGGCAATACTTGTCCAGTTGTAATTGGAGCTGTTTTAGTGTTCTGGCCAAGATAACAGAATCGTCGGCGTACAGTAGGGCAGGGATAGGCCGTGTATTTATACAAGGAAGGTCCTGGCTACCTTCCAGCATCGCCCGTTCCAACCTATTCGTGTAAATATTGAATAAAAACGGGGCAAGGACGCATCCCTGTCTAACACCTTTGGTTACGCTAAATGACTGGGATAGTTCGCCGTTTATGCCGTACCTCACGCACGCGTTGGCGTCAGTATAAAGCTCTCTGAGGAATTTTAGAAGAGGGGGATCAACCCCCATGTCCCTCAGGATTTCCCACAATTTTGAGTGAATCACGCAATCAAATGCGGCACTGAGGTCAACGTAAACTAAATACAGGTTGCCTCCTTTTGCCCCTACATACTTGCCCATTAGTAGAGTCAGGTTGAGAGCCTGTTCTACAGTGCCCAATCCCTCTTGGAACCCATACTGTAGGTCGGTTAGAATGTTGTTCCCCGTCGGCCAATCCTGGAGGCGCTCCAGGATTAGCCGGCCAGCAACCTTCCCCAATGAGTCCAAGAGGGAAATGGGCCTGTAGCAGGCTGGGTTGTCCCGTTCACCCTTTTTAAAAATTGGCAGCAGTACTGACAAGGACCAGGATTCTATTAGGCCGGCCTGTAAAACTGCAAACATGACCTGAGTAACTATTGGAGACCAAAGATCAAGATTACTCACAAAAATATCGAGTGGAACTCCGTCGGGTCCAGGCGCTTTGCCAGTTTTTGAAGAAGATAATGCAGCTAAGACCTCTTTAAGATTGAAGGAGAGGTCAATTGGATAAGGGTTATCCAGAATGAGGTCTTCTTCATAAGGTTGTACGTTTAAGGCTTCAACGGAGGAACCACCAAATATTTGCGAGTAGTGGGCCACCCATTTTTCAGCTGGCACCGCCACGTCCAGGTGGCAGATGACTGAAGCATCTACTAGAAAGGGTGACTTGACTATCCGCCAAAATAGCGAGCCGTCTCTACTCCTTGTGCTCTCATGTAATTGGGGCCATAGATTTTTCTTTATTTCCCGTTTCCGACTCTGTTGGGCCAATTTATACTTTTTTCTGAGCGTAGATATTTCTGCTACATCTCTGTCTTTTTTTTTGCAATGCACTTTTTAGGGCAGAAACAGCTTTCCGACAAGGGGCATCAAACCACCCCAGCGAATCCTTGTCGCGAGGTTTATGGTTTCGAATTAACTCGTGGCGAATCGCATTAAGTATTTCCGAAAAGCTGGAAAGGATCAGCTGGGGCGGCGAGTCCTCCGCCAAACAAATATTAATAGAAGGGAGTTTTTTGTATAACCTTCCTAGTGATGTCATCAGGATTAATCTTAGACCATTTAACAGAGAAACCATTTTGTTTATCTAAGGCCAAAGATTGTTGGTTTAACAAGCTTGTCCTGTTATGGGCATGTGGTGCAGTAGTAAGGGCAATATTAATAGTATTTGGAAAGTGGTCACTGGAAATGTCTGTGCCTGTTGTAAAAGACTTCAAGTGACCTTTCAAAATTTGTGAACACAGAATGTAATCAATGGTGCTAGAGCAGCCTCTCCCGTGAAAGGTCAGCTTAAACTCAACGGGAGGGTTCACTACTTCATTGGCGTACTCAAGTTCCAGGGAAAAAAGACATTGGTTCAGGACGTTACCAGTACTAGAATGGGTAAAATGCGACATAGGAGAATCGCATTCGTCTTGAAGGCCACAAATACCTTTCGTATACTTTTTGCACAAAGGAACATTAAAATCCCCCCCCTACACAATGTAACATATCAGAGGGGAATACTTTGCCCGTTGGTTTTGAATAAATAGTGAGATTTCAAGCAAGATCTTTACATAGTCTGCAGGTAGAAGGTTGTTATACATGTTAATAACATAATATATAGAGCTTTTTTCAAAAACAATCCTTAAAATTTGGAAGTTAGCAGACGTAAGAGAAACATTTACAGTCAGTGGCGATATTCTAGTCGAAAGATAGACAGCTAGACCTCCCTTTGACCTCCCATGCGTAGTAGAAGCAGCAGGGACATGGAATGTTTTGTAACCCTGAATATGAATAGGGTTAATGGCCCAAGTCTCTTGGAGGCATACTATGTGATGGGAGTTAATCTCTTCGAGCCACGGCTGAAGATCCACCTTCGATCGAAGCCCCGCTACATTCCAGTAAACAACTGAGAGCTCCCAACTTGGAGATAGTGTTATAGATGATCTTGGCGGAGGGAACAGACATCCTTGTTGCACGATGGGTCAATGACACCAACTGTAAGTATCCAAAAGTAGTAATAGATGGCTGTACCCCGCACCCTCAGTTGGTATCACACAAACTCATAGGAGTACATATTTTTAATATGGCAGAAGAGTTAGTATTTATGGCAAAGGTTGGCAGATATGCTCCATTCTATGAAAAAACATGCATGTAATTATGACAATAACTTTCACAGTCAAAAAACCGACAGATAGTGAATAAGAGTTACCTGAATTTGAAAATACCTATATATGTGTTGTGAGCTGCCTTGAACCAGTAATATGTCGGAGTGAAGGGGAATTAATAATTTGCAATACAAAATAATGGCACTATTAAATATACTTATACCTTGGATGTATGGCCAGAGAACGACACTTTCGATTTAAGGGAGCAGGCATTTGTATATGTTAACATTAGCTATCTAAATGTACGTGTAGCATTCAGTGTTTCTATGTATAATATGCCTGATAAATGTAGGCACTTACAAAGAATATGAGAGGAATAGCAACATGTATTTTGCATCAAAAACATTCACCACTAAGTGAAACTAGGAGAAAGAAATTAGAGTTATGAAATTGCTCAATAAAGGAAGGGTAACTAGCAACTCATTATGTCACATTAGTAAGATTGAACGAATAAACAATTTAGCAAAAGAAGTAGGTAAAACAGAAGACCATCAGCTGTCTGCTAGCTACATACAGTGGATGAACAATACATTACTTTGACTGCTTTTCATGAAACATTAGACATTACAATACAAATACAACAAAGTATAGCCAGCATAGATACTAGTCTCAGGGAGGGCAGTAGCAAAATAAACTTAGACATGAACTGCCTCTTGACCTTTCATAGGGCAACATGGACAAGTGCACACGCGAGCAGGAGTGCTTTGCGCAGCAGTCATTGGGCTTTCCCCATGTGAAAGGAACCATTGCTGGAGTTGCGTCACTTTTGTGACACACTCCAGCAATGCGTCACTTTTGCGCCTACAGATACGTCAGAAATACTGACGTATCTGTAACTCCTTGCGACATGATGCGTCATACATTAAATATGACGCATCAGGTATGTCGCAAGGAGTGTGCACTGAGAAGTGACGCATCGCTGCTTTCACGCAGCGATGCGTCACTTTTCATAAATGAGGCCCCTGGTGTACAGCATTGAGGCTCCTATTCAAACTGATCTGGATACTTAGTTTGAACCTCTGAGAGTGTTTGTTTTCATTTAAGAAGCAGTGTCTATTGTGCTGCACATTATCGTAACAGTGGTGACTTATAGTTGAGTTAGATCTCTGCGACAGCCAGACTCATGCCTCAACCGGTTGGGTTCAGATCCTGAACACATCCTAGTGGGCACCGCAAATAAAGTTTCATGTGAGTGCTGGATTGATAAATGGCAAAAAGGGTTGTCTTCTTAAAATAGCTTTTTCAAAACTGCCTCTAAAGTGCTTCGAATTGAAATTTGTAGAAGCTGCTTTTTAGTAGTCAAATCGCTCATTTCCCTTTTAAAGATCTGTCAGGAACCTATAAATATTGTCAAATCCACAAAAAATGCTGGTTAAAATTCTATCAGGTTTGACCAGTTTGCCTAATCCCTTTAGTTTCTTGTATTGGCTTTGAGAATAGTTCCGCCCCAATGTTTGAAATGTTATCCTTGACTCCATTAGTGGGCCTGGTATCCCCAAATCCCCGAAGTTTGAGTATTGTGTGTATTATTAATGCTATATATCACAAGAGAGGACAGGGAGATTACGGGTCCTGTTACACTCGCCCCAAACAACCCAAGTCAAATATCAGTATACTGTTCTGAGGTGATTCAGCCAAAGAGAAATTATCCCCAGCTGAGTGCAGTTACCTTGAGAATAATGTGTTTTTTAGAACAGTTGCCCTCCCTCACCCGAAGGTGATATGCTTCATTATTGGGGTAATGTATAACATTGTCTCAACGTAATCAATAAAGGAATTTGAAGAGATATCTTAATTACAATACACATTAAGTGATAATAAGAATAGTCCCATGAATATACTTTAATGCAGTAATATGCATAACTTTAGTTTGAATAATGGTCCAAAATGCTGTAGCATTATCTTTATATTTCTTCACTGGATTCACTTGTGCTGTTTATATGTTTTCAGTAGCACAAAGTATTCACTATTTCACTTTAAGACACAACCATAAAAGCATGGTTGAGACTGCAACTTGATTTTTGGAAATCTGGTCTGATTGCCCTTTTTGACAATATTACTGCATTAAAATATATTCTTGGAACTATTCTAATTATCATTTAATGTGTATTATAATTAAGTTATCTCCTCAAATTTGACAAGGAATTGAAGACAAGGACATTCAATAAACCAACAAATCGGAACAACCTCGTTTTATTTGGGAGTCACCCTCCTCGTTCCCCTAGGTCCAACCTACCTATGGACTATTTCTCAGACTCCCGCAGAATTGTAATGAGATTGCCAATTTCAACAAACAAGCAGACGAACTAGAGCAAAAGCTGCAGGTGCGAGAATACCCACAGCATCTAGTCAAGATAGCATGCAAGGGGGGGCGTGGTCTGGCCATGCAGGAAAATGGCCGCCTGCTAGAGGAGCTCCGCCGCGGGACGGACCCCTGACGAGCTTCCCTGGCTCACCTGTATACGAGGGTCGTCTATTTGGTGCTTCAAGGATGCCGGAAACCATGAGGAACGAAGCGGTGGTCTTCA